>NC_138867.1:16050598-17504753 GCF_965194805.1 Balaenoptera borealis
TTTTCTCGAATATACACAGATATTTTTATCCTGCAGCACTTTGTATGCCATTTATTATTTCTTATGTTTATGATTTATTAAAAAAATTAAATGATTAATAAATTGAAAGAAGGGAAAACTTTAAAAAATTTTGCTTTGCAAAAAGAAGGGATTGATTTAACTGTGTGATTGGCAAATTATTTTATGAGTAACATAACATTATATGATTATACCTAAGCAACTCTTAAAAGCCCATGACTTTCTATGAGGTTTAATAAATTCTATTAGAGATAGGAATAAAATCAGTTGTAATATAAATGTGTAACATATCAAGAATAAAAACTAAGAAATAGGCACTAAAATAAGTTGTTCATCAAGAATCAGCATATAATTCACAGAAATGCAAAATGATTTTCCCATTATAAAAAACACAATCGGATTTTTTTTCAAGTATCTCTTTTCTTTAAAAAATGTTGTTTTCTTAAATTATTTTTCAAATTTCATTTACTTTGTGTGTGGGAGGAGAAATAAATTTTAACCCAATTAGGGAAAATTCTTAATGAAATTATATATTCTGGTGGAGAAATTGACAGCTTTAAAGTTTGTAATAATTTTATTTAAGTCCTGACTTGAGTAAAAGTTACATCTCTGTAATTCCTAAGCACGTATTAAATAAACTTTTAGTGAAGCCACAAAAGTCTGAATTTTTGCCCAATTATATGTTTTTCCCCTGTCTAGATTAATGTTTAACAAGATAAATCTTGTATTTCTCATAGAACAACAGATAACCTGTAATTCCTGTGGACATGAAGTTCTTTCCCTAATAAGACAATGGGATATTGCACCTTCCCTCTGCACCCCTGCCTGCCTTGGCCAGGACCTGTTCACACCAACACGCTGGGATGTGTTCACTTCTCATTTGATTCCAAAAATAACACACAGTGTCTGTGCATGAGGTGCAAGGCTTTGCTGTTTCCAAAAGGCCTGCATTTCCATGGAAACCAGACAGGCAAAAAAGAAAGGATAAGTGCATGAAATCATTCCGTGCTTAGAAACAAAGCTGAATGCAGACCAACTGCCTCATCTGAATTCAGCCTGTGAGAACCAGGGCCCACACTGACCCTGGGCTACTGAAGGAAAGCTTGCTCCCCACCAGCTTAAGTCCATGAGAAATACATCTCTTCCTCTCACTGGAGCTATTTTAAAGGCTAGAAAGGCAGGATTTGAAATCCAAGAGCCCAGATTATTTCTACCTTCTGCTACTCTGGTAATCTGAAGTTCACATTTCCATTCTGTGAAATACAAAATCTTAAAAAAACATTCCTAATTGCTTATCATTTCAAACGAATGTTCAAAGTTATTTAAATATGAAAGCTTAGTGAACAATGCTTTGAAATATTTAGGAAATACTATGATAAACGAAAGATACTTGCTCACTGTAGCTTAATCAAGCAATGGATATTTGTCAAATGTCTATGGAAGACTTGTTATCAGCAAGCAAAATGTCTTTTAGTCAGAAACCAAACAACCGTAGATCCAAGGAAAGAAAATTGCACCTATCTCTACCGTCAGAGCTTCCTAGAGGAGTATGAAATCTTGATTTAATTGATATGGGAAATGCTACTAAAATTATGTGTATATCATGGACCCTAAGTTGCTTCTATTTATTTATGAAAACCACCCAACCATTTGTCATTAAGATAGAAAAAAGTCTTCCATGATTGTACTAAATAACTGGGGCTTCTATTCCCATGTCCACCTGACCCCCACTTCCTTATTATGCTGGTCACTTCACCCAGATGTTAAGAGGAATATTGCCTGTCTGATACGGGTACTCTGAGACACAGAAGTTCTAGAGAAGAGACCACAAACACGGGTTGCAGCCATTCAGTTTAGATTTCTCTCTTTAGCCATGTCTGATGCTGTAGTTGAAGGATTCATTGAAACTCTATTAAATTTAGTCATTCCGTGTGTGCAAGTGTGAACTATTCTTTTTTTGGTGTGAGACAAGTTTGGGCATATCAGGGCTATTTTGCCACCAGAATTTAGGTATTATAGCCAAATTAATACTAAATTACTAATAAATACTTAACATTAAATTAATTAAACAAGAATGCCATTGGACTGAGATGCAACCAATGACAAACAGCCAACAGGCTTTAAGCTGTGGCCAATCAAATAATTTCCATTTTTTGTTTCCACTTAAAGAAACTAACCCCCCAAAAGAAAAAGTCAAAGAAGACAAACATGGTCCAAGAACAGTGGGTAATTTGGGAGATCATTATATGTGCCACTCAATTTGAACTTCCCTACAGTTTTCCTGGACTCATGCAAGATTCTTTACATATTGGACTGGATAATAAATAATGAGAAATATAAAAGAACAACATCAAATAAAGCTTAAAAGTGGAAGATGAGTCCTGAGAAGAGAAGGTAGCATAAGTTGGAGTGGAGAGTATTTGATCCAATTTCTCATAGTGATTTTGTAGTATGTTGGAGAGTAGAACCAAAGAGAAGACTCATATATGACATTTCAGAGACTGCTACTGCAATGAAAAAAATTCATGTTGATATTGGACAAGGAGAGGGCAGAATGTAGACACTTTTAAAGAACACCTGTAAGACGTACGAGCAATCACAAATAATTAGAAAGTAAAGATTTGGACCTGAGGTCTCTGAAATTCTCTGGGTACAGGAGATAGTGTTTTGTTATTTTCACCCTTATTGTGGTGATACGACACATTATGGAGTCTGTTGTTCCCTTAACCCTTGTGAATCTTTAACTCTGTTACAACACACTTCTCTGTGGGAAATTGTCAAGTCAACTAAGAGAACAAAGACATAAAATCATTGGATTTTAAGCTTCAGTAGTTTAGCACATGTGTAAGACAGATCCAGAAGAATACCTCCTGAGGCACAGCCAGCTTCTCTCTCTGTTGTGGCCCTTCCTCCACTCCCAACATACACACACACACACACACACACATAAGACATTGAGAGACCTGAAGGACTCTTGTGATCTTTCCAGCGGGCATCAGCAGTTCCAACATAATGGAGCTATAGACAGAGTGGGGTGGGTTGAGTGGAGGAGTCTCTGTGATACTAGCATGAGGAGATATATACCCACTTCCAAGGACTGATAAAACTTTGTACCTTGGGAACATAGAGAGGCAGTACCTTGTAGTGATTGAGATCAGTGTTGGAAGCCAGCATCCTGACACTTGCTGTAGGATGGTAGACAGATAACGTAACCTTTTGTGCCTCGGCTCCCTTAGATATAAAATCTAGGGAGGATTAAGTAAACTAATACATAAAGAAAGAATGTAGACCAGTGTCTGATATAGAGTAGGGGCTCTAACAATTGTAAATAATGTAAAAAAATCAATAAACAGAAACCTCAATTAAATAGAGCTGGGAGACCAGAAGGGGAGCCCTTACACCCTGAGACAATAACAGAGCCCAACAGGAAAAAGAAAGACTCCTCTTCTTTCCTGGCAAGGACTCAGCCAATGAAAAGTCAAGGAATCTTTGTTTGCTATGGCCCTCCCAACTTCCTTTTCCCCTCTATAAAAGTGTCCTCCTTCTCTTGATCTGAGCGGACTTAACACATGGCTCACCAAGGTTGTGGACCCCGAATTGTAATTCTTGGCTGATTACCAATAAATCCATTTTTGCTGGAGAAATATCTGGCAGTAATTTGTTTCAGGTCAACACTAATTATTACTACCTACCCAATATGACATGGCCACTAAAGGTAGATGATTACCTTTACCCCTAGAGGTTGTATCACACCTTCAGTTTCCAACTCATGCTATGGCATTATATGCACCCTCAGAAATGTACACTGATATCTGGGGATAAGGGAGAGGCCAGGTGATAGAAAAACCCAAATATATTGTGTTCATCTGGAGTTGACTAGGACTAATATTGTCTCTCTTTGTAGAGACAAAGTTGATTTATAGAAAAGTAAGTTACATTATTTAAATATTTGTGGTTTTGAAATTTTATACTTGATACCTTATTATTTTACCTGGATTCCAAATTTCCCCTGAACCAGCTGCTTAATTTTGTCTTAGTTACTTGGATTTTCTGGCCCTTGATAGACTTTTCATAAATTATGCAAATATCTTAACTCACTGAAGGCATAGAGTGGACATGTATTACTATATTTTATGTGATTTCTGGGGAAAAAAATCTAATATCTTGGAAGTATAATTAATGAGTATTTCAAAATTTTTAGCTTGCATTCTGAGCAAGTTTAGCAGAACGTTAACTGCATATAGGAAATATACCTATGCCTCTTTGGAATCCTCTCAATACTATATCATTTCTTTATTTCTTTTTTTTTTTTTTTTGATAATATAACAATCTATTTCTCTAGATTTTAAAATGTGTTGATAAATATATTATTAATTTATCTATTTATTCATTTATTCAGTATTTCCCTCACTCATTCATGCACTTTACAAGTTAAAATTATTTAAGAAGGAACATTTTTGTCTCCTTGGGGTAAATGGAGACAGATAAGATTCTCAAAAACCATAGCTAGGATCACTGAATTAAAATATTTCATTTACAAATGGGGTAATCAGATACCTCCACATCATTCATACTATTTAAATTAAAAGTTTTAAATGTGTTTAAAAATCACAAGACTGTTTATTTTTTAAACAAAGTTTGAACAATAAAAAATTTTGATAAAAGTAGCATACAGTGATTTATCTTGGAAGAATGTGATTTACTTTTTGGCAACTTGAAAAAGATGTTCTGTAGTCTTCTCTTTCTTTCACACCTACTTTTCTTTTTTGATTATAGTGTGTGTGCAATGATTCCTTACAGCAGTCATTAGTTTTCATATATTGTCATCATCATCACCATCAACATCATCATAAACATTTATTTTGTATCTAATTTGTTCCTGGAAACATGCAAGGGTACTGGAGAAGAGAATCTAGGCAAGAGGAAGAGTAATCTTCACAAATAAATTTGAACCAGAAACCTTGTTTGGAAACTAGCTTACTGATGAAAAAAGAAGACAAATTTAATTTTAATTAATGCATCATATAATGGTAGAATATTTGATCTTCTAAGCAGTGACAAAACTCAAAGTTAATAGTACACGGTGCCAGGAATTTTAAAAGCACGTTCAAATTTTATCAACACACATGCAACTGTAGTAGTATCCCTGAACATTAGATGTTTTTATGTTGGTTAAGAAAAATATGTGACGATCAATTCTCTTTTTACCTTCAAACAAGTTTAAAAAAAAATATTCTGTAACATTAAGACTGTGATATTATCAATACAAAGTTCTTTCTTTTTTTTTAAACCATCTGTTCTTTATTGACAAGAGCTATAAAAGTTTCATAAACAGAATTTGGCTGATTCCTTACATAATTGCTTCCATAATTTAAAATCATAAAAACATGCCCCAAACTAATATGTACCAACAGAATGTTGTAAAATAGCTTTTAATATAATGCTGCAGAAAGAAAAAAATCAATTAAACATAAAAGAAATTTTAAAAAATACTTGACAATTTTATTTTCCAATTAAAGAATGTAGATGTTTGCCTCAGGATCATGACATACTATTTAAGGTGATGACTTCTAACAGTTCTATTTTTAACACATGCCAAATGTTATAATAAGTGTCTTCAGCCTTTAATGAGAGCAGTATTTCCTCTAAATGGGAGCTGTGCAGTATAAAGGACAATGGAGTTGATCTTTGAAGTCCAAGTCTCATGACCTTGTCATGAGGCTGGCCACTTAAACTCATGTCACCTTGGTTTCCTTCCCAGCTAAACTGAAATATACCCACTTCTTGGGGTTACTTGGTTTATTAAATGAGACTATATATTAGGACAATTATTCAATACAATATTATTTAAAAGTTTTTATTAATCTATATATTTTGCTAGCATTAAAATATTTAATGTATTTCTACTAATCATTGATCCATGCCATATATTTATCTGATATTAACTGATTAATTTAGCTACTATGTATTTTTATAAATAATTTTCCAGTTATTTTAGAATTTTTTCAAATAATTTGTTTTATTTTAATTTATTTATAAACTTTTTAAAATTTCTACAGTTCATTTTTCTTGTATCAGAAGTCATCTAACCTTGCTTGCTCTCATAAATATGACTTCTATGTCTCATTCTTTTCTCCATCTTTCTTGAGTCTGTTATATATGCATTGCTAATTTTCAGCACCTCCTGCCATAAGAAATTTTTTTTTTTTATTCTTAAAGCTATGTTCCTTTAAATTAAACTTTTGTAGAACTGGAGGAGATCATGAAGAAGAAAAATTGGCACCATGCTTTGGCAATAATTTATATTTTGCAATGTGTCAACACAGTCAAGATTCTTGTTCAACTAGTCATACAGTTACATTTAACTAAGAAATACCCAATCGTCTGATTTTAAATCTTATGTTTTAATTTTGTATGGAAACTCAGGAAAATTCATTTACTTTCTGTTTTACAAACAGAGATACCTTCTCCTTTTCTATTTATTGCTTAAGGAATAGTCTGGTTGTTCAGCAGATGTCACTAGAAGGCTGTTGTACTGTTATTTTATGTTCTTACAGTCATACTAGCAAAGATATTTTCAATTGCTTTAATGTTAGAGATGTTTTAATGTCTCAATTTTAGGTGAACATAGAAAAGAAAAATAGATATCCTTCAAATAAAAATAATTATTTAAGATAAAGAAACAATTCATATACTTTCATTGCGGTATATTTTTAGATGGCATTAAACGTGTATTAACATAATGCAAGTCCCAATTTAATGATCATAGAAACTCAAGCTGAACAACAGAGCTTAATAAATGGTGAAAAAGATTTAGTGAATTGTTCCCTGTCATTATCTATGTAAAGGTTTGTTAAAGAAGACTCTGTTGATGTATTTGCTATTCCTGAACTCTGTCATGAGAAAGAAGACATGCCTTGTCTGTTGTGATTTTTGTTTAAGAACTGGAAGTTCGTAGAAACAGTAAGTTGACCCTATGGTCCTTTATCTTCAGACAGTTCTCCTTAGACTTTAATTTTTATATTGCTACCTCCACTTAAGCATTCCTTTTTAATTTTTTTAATCATCAGCACCTTAGGTTTTCATAAAGCTCTCAGTCAACAAGGTCTCTTGTATGGTCCCAATCTTCTCATTTTTAGTAATATGAAGCACACGTTCACTTTTTGGAATGTCCCTTAAACACTCCTTGAGCTGCTCTTCCAGACAAGGCATTCTCAATTCTTGAGTTCTTTCATTATTCTTATTCTTATTCTTATTCTTATTCTTATTCTTATTCTTTTATTCTTATTCTTATTCTTATTCTTAATTTGTAATGTCTCTCTTCTGTCTAGTTCCTGCAATGTGAGTTCAAATTGAAGTGATTTACTTTGTCCATTAATAATAATAAAGGTTGCTTATGTTAACTGAATGTTGGCTGTATTCTAGCCTCATCCATAGCACAGGTAGCCTTCACACTGTTTTAAATGTCTTATTAGCCTGGGTAGGCTCACTGTGCTAATATCTCAGTAGCACAGCACTCCATATATACTTACAAATCCACACATACCAAGTCCAGTGCAAAAACTCTTTGTCTGGTTTATCTTCTGGGCAGCTCCACCCAAGATTCAAGGGTACTTGAATCCTGATATAATTACTCTCAACATCTGTCCCCCAAATTCTCCAGTGAAAAGGAAGAAGGAATGAAGGAAAGGTGGGCCAGGAATGGATCAAGATCTTGACCATCTTACTCACCACATCCCCTCACCTTTCATTGGCCAGAAAAATATCAGATATCTCCAAGTAAGGCAAGAGGACTGAGTAATGCAATGCAAATTATGATTTTCCTTTTCATGATTTATAGACTTTTGTGTTATAAAATATACATTGAAAAAGCAATAGTCAGCTTTCCTCATGACACTTTTAAACCTATCCATTGCTCTACCAAAATTTTGTACAAAATTGTAGATTTTATACTGCCATTTATAAGATTTTAAGGTATAAACAATAGCATAATAGCTCAAGAATGCTAAACAATAATGGAAATTATCAAAATATGTTCTAGAAAATTTAGTGTTAAAATGTGTTACTGTAAATGATTCCTTATCTATTAATATTTTCTATAAAATATATACTGAATCTATAATTGAACAAATTCCTTTAGTGGACTGAGTAGTAGTTTTTGGTTAGAAATGGGATAATATGGTGACAATTATGCAGTCAATTATGACAGTCATGCTGATCTTCCCAGGAGCACAGTTTTGTCAGCAATTACTCCTTATATAACACTTTCTTAAGTCATTCAGCTTCCCCTTGATCACACTGAGGCCCATTTGACTTCAGTTTACCTCCCCTAGAATTTTATATACCTTTGTCTTTTTATTAGGTCATTTATATGTACCAGAAATTGCCTGTACTATTATACTTCATTGTAAAGTAGGTTAAATTGCTAACATTCGGCATAATAGAACACAAAATATGTGAAGTGATGCTTGGTATCATTTAAAGTAAATTATTAATTTGAAAGTCATGTCAATAAATGTACTTTTGAAATTCTATATGTTACCTTGATAGCACTAAAAATGCTGGGAATTATATGTAACTTCATAGAAATTGTTTTACTTGAAATATATTTTAAAATATGCAGTTCTATGCATCTTTTTGAAATGAGTTTGCCTATATATACATAGGTATATGTGTGTGTGTGTGCATGTGTATATGTGTATATATATATTTCCAGATAACAAAGCAACAGGGTCCATTATTATTGCTTTATCTTCTCTGCCCTTGTGTCAGAGAAAGTCAGCACTCATGGCGGATACTGCCTAATGCATTTTATGTCCCGTAAGAGAAATTGGCAAAAAGTTCCTGTTTTCCCCCTAGTTCAAAAACATAAAACAATTCATAAACTATTATCTCTATGTAGAGAAATGAAACGAAGTGTTTGCTCTGTCTAGCTTTTAAGTGTACATCATATTGCTGATGTTGAACAAAAGACACTTTCTGTAACTGCTCTAACTTGGATAGTTTCCATAAAAGGATAGCGGATGTGCCAAAAGGATGAGAGATTCATGACTGCTGGTAAAGTTTTTATGACTAAAGTGATGCTTGCAAACCTCAAAACCAAGTGTCCACTGACTGTCAGTTGGATCCATGTGCCTCTGCTAACAGAGGAAAATACAGAAATGCAATCAGATTGGAAAAGGGCCAGATTGGAAAGGTTGCAGTTGATTTTGGCAGCAGGAACAAATTCTTTGAAGCTTTCCTAAAGGCCTGTGGGCAGCCCTTAAGGGCAATTATTTTCATAGACTAGGATTCTTATCTGTGGTGCTATTTAAATAAGAATGGGCATCCTTACCTGCAGAGTTCCTCTGAAAAAATTTCAGTCAGTGACCTGTGGCTCAAAGACCTGACTTCGAAAGACAAAGTGCTTAAGAAATTACATCACACTGTTGAGTTCAACAAGAAAAACATATTTTGACTTCCCTCTGTACTTGCAATCATTATTTTCAAAGTACTTCTCAGACACAGCCATTTATCTACCTGAGCAGCAGATTGCTCAAATAATTATCATTCATAATGTGGCCACAGGGTCTGTTAATCTTTTAATTGACTACTCTAGGAATTGTACATACATCAAAGGGTAACATTTCAGGGAATAAAAATGCATCTTAACATAGAGATTGCATTTAAAAGATTGTTTTTTTCCCCCCAGTACTTTCTCATTCTGACATCTAAAATTGCTTTTCTCAAATCTGTCGACAGGTTCACATACAGCATATTTAAATGAGTTTCCCGGCGTTTGAGGAACCCACGAAGTTCAGTTTGCAATGAATTATAACTTTAAAGAAAAAGAAAAATACAGCCAAGATCCACACATTCCACAGTTTTGCTGGAAATTTTTTTTAAAAAGTTGAATCTCTAAAGGTCCCAATTAAAATGGGAATAGAGTAAAAATGATTTTTCTCTTTGTTTTTATTCCATAAATGTGAAATCATACAAAAATGAAAGTTTAGAGAATTATTACCTGGATATAGTGCTTCACACTGCCTTCTTTAACTTCTCTTTTTTTTTTTTTCCTGGGAGAAGCCCATGGCACAGCTGAATAATCAAGCTGTTTCTGCTTTTCATGAACTTTCTGAGGAGTAAAAATGTTACTCTTCTACAAATGTGATTTCTCTAAAAATAGTTAATTCTGAAATTAATTTTGGTATCTGAATGAATGAATAACTGAATCACAGGATTTTAAATCTTAACCTGTGGGAAACAGTGTTCATAGAATTATTGAAAAAAAATCCAGGTGTCTGATTTATGTTCAACAACCACAAGAGGATGTAGTGTGAGGGTCATGATACTTCTTAGCTTTGTTGTTACACAAGACAGACATAAACTTCCGCACTCCAGGGAGTGGCTAGTTAATTTGCATTTAGTAGTGATAATTCTTCCTTGGCAGTAGCAGTTAAATTTCACCAACCATTCTTGACCCATTATTATAATATTACATTCAATAGAAAAATAATTTCTCCCTCTAAATAGTCATATAAGATTTAAGATTACAGATATAACATATTCTATGTAACTGATTAAAAAATTATCTTGATGAGGACCGAATTTTTTTATAGACTGAAATTCAAGATTTATATGACGGAAACTTCCTCACCAAATATACATACCCATATTTTATAGTCTGTGTAGAGCCATTGTTGTTGAATGCAAGTTTTGCGTTTTAAATTTTAACTTACTCTTCTTATTATAATTTCATAAATTCTGTTTTCTTCTAACCTATAGTCACTCATTTTATTTATTTGTTTTTATGTCATTATTTTGGTTGGAATTTTAAAATTAGACTAGTAATACTAGAAACAAACATCAACATTTTGGTTTGGGGCTGGGGTGAAGAAAAAAATTTGTTTATTTATTTTACCCCCTGGAATCTTGTTACGTAAAATTTCAGAAATAATCTATATAAAAAGATGTTACGAGATTAAAAATATATATATATATATATAACTTCATTTCCAAGTCACTGACTCTTCAGTTCAAAGCATCAGCTTTGAGGTTTATCAAAGAAGTGTAGCCTTTGACTTGTCTTTGAAGAAACTGTAGTGAAGTACACTATAAAAACACTTCCTCAGTATCAACAGTGAAACTTGAAAGGTGAGAAGTTAGAATGAAAATACTTAGTAGCCTAAAATAAAGCTATTAACTTATAGTTTTAACTACTGACTATAGGCCAGTGAGAGACTGTTACTGCCCTTCTCATTCTTGTTTGATCTATGCTTATCTTAATCTCCACTATTTAGCAGACATGTGATCAAGTGTTTGTTGAATGAATGTTGAATACAACAGATCAGGTATTCATTAAAAAGCTCAAGTGAAACTTTACATGGTACACTACTGGCATGGCATACAGAATCAGGCCAATTTGCCCCAAAACAGGATGACATTCTCAGTGTGATAGTAGGCAAAGCCATTGGTATCATTTTATAGGAAACATCCATAACAAAATTTTAATCAGGGACTAGTTGTGAAAAATCACAGTTCAACCGATAAAATCATACTTAGAATATTAAATTTTATTGTCTATTATGCCACAGAGAAATCAAAGAGAATAAGAAAAATGTCACATATTATTAATTTTTACAGCGTTTTAAAGAATATGATTCCAGAAAGGGTTTGAGGTGAAAAAATCTGAGATTAAGTGTACTGTTTGAA
Source organism: Balaenoptera borealis (assembly GCF_965194805.1). Lineage (NCBI taxonomy): Eukaryota > Metazoa > Chordata > Mammalia > Artiodactyla > Balaenopteridae > Balaenoptera > Balaenoptera borealis. The sequence continues at coordinate 16,062,308 of NC_138867.1, forward strand.
TATGTATACTGAAAAATGAATACTCGTTTAACTATCACCACAAACAAAACATAGACTGTTTCCATTACCCAAGAAAGTTCATTCATGCTGCTCTCTAGAAACCCCTCCATCCAAGCAAACATTGCTCTGATTTTGTTCACCATAGATTAATTGTGCTATTCATATCTACAGCTTTGTGTCTTGCTTCTTTCATTCAACGTATTTTTGAGATTTTTTTTCCTTGATACTATAGGTGCATAATAAATTACCCCAAACTAAATGTCACTTAATGCTTATTGTACTCAAGAATTCTGTATGTGGATCAAAAGGGCCAATGGGGATGTCTTAACTCTGCTTTGTGATTTCTGTAGCCTCAGTTGGAAGATACAAAGGCAGGGATCTCAAATCATTTGAAATTACTCACAGGTCTGGCGGTTGAGATTGCCTGTAAACTGGGGACCTCATTTCCTCTCCATGTGGTTTTCTCTGTGCTGTCTCTTTATTGGACTGGTTTGGACTTTCTCACATCACCTGAGTTCCAAGGGTGTTTTTCTCATGCATAGGTTGGGGTTATGGGCTCTTGGGAAGAAAACCACAGAGGTGAAGTGCCATTCTTATTACATTGTATCAGTGGTACATGTTCTCAACATGACATCACTGACGATGTTAGTCTTGACCAGCTGGCTGAAGTAGTGTCTGCTAGATTTCTCCATTGTAAAGTTTCTGTTCACCCCTTTCCATATTCTACTTTCTGAAGCAAGTCACTAAACTCATCCCACACTTCAGAGGTGGGAATTAAGCTTCATCTTTGAGGAGGGAGTATTTACACAATTAATTTGCAATTCTTCAGGAGATTTCTCTCTTCTACATTTATTCAATCATTTATTGATATCGGTAGATATTCATGAATTTCATTTAATATTGCCCTATTGAAGCTATTTTTAGCTTCGGCCATTGGGAACTCTTTCAAGTTGGCTCCTGTGTCCCTTTGACATGTCCACAGCATTTTGCTTTTTAACTACTTTCTTGCTTTCTGTCATGACAAGATGCTCCATGCTCAGTTGGTATATTCCCTGCCTGAGACCTAGAATCAGCCACTTTTCTAAGGAGCCCTGATTTCTTTCATTGGAGAATAGTGTTAGAATCCAAGATCCTGGCTGAGTTTGCTCTTTGCTACTGGGATGTCATTATTTCTAGACCCCCTCAGCAAGCAAAGTTAAGAAATATATGTGTTTATATTAACATATATATATACACATTTCTTTATTTCTGTAAACTCTCCATCTGTATGTATATTAAGGTGAACATGAATTTATATTGATGTCTTCAACTATAATAAATTCCCACATGGTTTTTACTGGCCTTCCTCCTTTGCTGATTTCTAACCTCCCAGTACAACAGTAAGAAAACTGGTTCTTACCATCTGCCCTACATTTGCTTGTTGGTTTAATCCCAGTATACATATATAGCAGTTTTAGAATTGTTAATGCACACACCTATGAGAAATGACTTTACCACCTAAAGAACAGTGTATATCTAGAGTAACTGTATTCTTTTGGCCTAGAATTTCCAGCCAAAAGATCAGTCTCCAAAGTTACTTCAGGTAGCACTCTCTCCACCCCCTGACCTCTTTTCAGTAAGATTATATCATATATTTGTATTACAGTTGAATATTTGTTTTGCAGTTTGCATTCCGTCCTGGGATTTCCCAGACTTCCTAGTTGTTGTTTTTTTTTTTTTTTTAATTTTCATAGATTGTTTCACCTTTTGTGTTGTGGAGTTCTGTGGGTTTCAACAAAGACATTACCACCACCACCACCATTCACCATTATACTGAATAGTCCCATCAATTTAAAATATCTCCTGTGCCTCTCCTGGTCATACAGCCCCTCCCTCCAAACCTCTGGTGACCACTGATCTCTTTCCTCTTCCTGTAGTTTTGCCTTTTCTAGAAAGTCTCACTAATGAAATCACAAAGCATGTAACTTTTTTGGTCTGTCTTCTTTCACTTTGAAAAATGCATTTAGGGTTCATCCAAGTTGCTCTGTGGGTTAACGCCTGTTCTTTTTCATTGCTGACTAGTATTCCATTTAATGTGTGTACTCCAATTTGTTTATCCATTCACCTATCGCAGGCCACCTTGGTTGTTTTTAGGTTTTGGTGATTATGCATAAAGTTGCTTTGAGTGCAAGTTTTTGTGTGGATACAAGTTTTAAAAACAGTTGAATAATTACCTAAGAGCAGGATTGCTGGGTCATGTGTTAAGTCTGTGTTTGACTTTCTAAGAAACCACCAAACTGGGGCTAAAATGACTGCCACGTTGCACTGCCACCAGAGGTACATGAGAGTTGTCGTTGCGCCACATTCTCACCAGCATTTGGTATTTTCAGATTTGTGTTCCTTAGTTTCATCCATTCTAATAGGTATGTAATGTCTATTTCTGGTTTTAATTTGCATTTTTCTAGTGATAAATTATGGTGAGCATTTTTTCATATGCTTATTTCACATCTGTATATTTTCTTTGTTAAAGTCTCTGTGAAGTTCTTTTGCCTATTTAATATTTGTGTTTTTGTTACCTTATTGAATTTTAAGACATCTTTATATATTCTGGATACAACTCCTTTGCCAGATATATAATTTGCAAATATTTAGTTCCAATCTGTCACTTGTCTTTTCATTCTCTTAATAGTATTTTTCACAGAGCAAAAGTTTTATATATAATGAATTCTAATTTTTCTCTTTTTTTCAATGGAGAATGCTTCTGGTGTTGTATCTAAAAACTCATCATGAAACTCAAAATTACACAGATCTTCTCATATGTTTTCTTCTAGAAGATTTATAGTCTTGCATTTTAATTTATTTCTATTATCCATCTTGAGTTAGTTTTGTGTAATGTGGGAGGTATGTGTTGAAATTCTTTTTTAAAAATATATAATGTCCAATCATTTAAGTACCATTTGTTAAGAACACTATCCTTTCTCCACTGAATTTCCATCAAGACTGACAAAAATAAGTTGACTATATTTGTGTCAGTGTATTTCTATGTTCCCTATCCCGTTCCATTTGTCTTCGTGTTTATCCTTTTACTGGTATTCTACAATAGATTACTAAAATTTTCTAGAAAGTCTTGGAATCAGGTAATGTGAGTCCTCCACCTTTTTTAAAAAAATTGTTCTGGGTATTATACTTCCTTTGACTTTCCATATAATTTTAAGAACATATTTATTGATATCTACAAAAAGATTGCTGCAAATTTACTGCTTTTATGTTGAATATACAGATACAATTTTTTCTTTGTTAGCTTGGACAGAGGCTTATCAAGATTTAAAAAATATTGAGTCTTTTCCATGAACTTGGATTATCTCTCTATTTATTGAAATTTCATTTGTTTTGTTTATCAGACTTTGGTAACCTGCATACAGGGCATGCTCATATTTTGTTAGGCTTATATCTAAGTTCTCTTTTTTGTTGCTATTATAAATGATATTTTAATGATTTTGAATTTCTGTTATTTATTGCTAGTATGTAGAAAAACAAATAAAGTTTCTATATTGGTTTTTTTTTTAAATTAATTAATTAATTAATTTAGTTTTGGCTGTGTTGGGTCTTCTTTTCTGTGCAAGGGTTTTCTCTAGTTGTGGCAAGCGGGGGCCACTCTTCATCGCGGTGCGCAGGTCTATCACTATCGCGGCCTCTCTTGTTGCAGAGCACAGGCTTCAGACGCGCAGGCTCAGTAGTTGTGACTCACGGGCCTAGTTGCTCCGCGGCATGTGGGATCTTCCCAGACCAGGGCTCGAACCCGTGTCCCCTGCATTAGCAGACAGATTCCCAACCACTGCGCCACCAGGGAAGCCCCTCTATATTGGCTTTTGTATCTGACTGTACTAAACTTGGATTTTAATTCTAGCAGACTTTTTTTCCTATAAGAACAATCATGTCATCTGCAAATAAAAACAGTTTTATTGCACACTTTTTGATTCTTCATGCCTTTTATTTATTTTCCTTGCCTTATTGTATTAACTAGGACTTTCAGTACTTTTTTAATGGGATTGGGGAAAAAGGTGATACTTGCCTTGTTTCTTATGCTAGGAGATAAAGTGTTCAACTACTTACTATTAAATATAATGTAAGGGGTAGGTTTTTAATACATATCCTTTCTTAGATTAAGAAAGTTACCTTCTATTTATAGATTTTTACTGTGTTTGTCATGAATGAAAGTTGAATTTTATCAAATGCTTTTCTGATATGCCTTGTAATTTCTTTTTGTTGAGAGTCAGACATGTTCTACGGTGGTAGGCTTTTAATGTGAGAATTTATGTTAGTCTTTCCATGGGTTGCTCTGTTTTGGATATTTGGTGTAGCTGTGGGCTCCAGTGGCATCAAATCTCTATACTGATTTTGTGTCTCCCCTCTTGACTTTAGGGCTTCCCTGTACTTCTCCCTTGGCTGGCATTTCCTGTTGCTGTGCAGCCTTATTAGCAAGGCCATAGCATGTAGGGAAGGGAAGGCATTGTCTATCTTTTGATTGATACTCAATTTGTGGAGTGCACAGTGGGCCTGTGTCTTGGAGCTGTGGCTTGCAGGAGTGTTTCTGTCCCTTTTCGAGTAGTAGAGCTTTTTACTCATTTCACTTAATCCCTTCCCCAGCTGCAGCAGGTGTATTTCAGTTTTCTCCATCTATGTTCTTGAAGCCTTCTCCTCTGAAACTATGTTCTTTCTTTTCCTTTTAATTGAGACAGGAAGGCTGGAACAGAGCTGGAGTGGGGCTGGTGAGGCAGTGCTCCCACGCACCAGCCAGAAAGGGTTTTCCTATTGGCCTCTGATGATGACATTCCTGGGGTTAAACTAAATCTTTGCTCCATAAGGAAGAAAGGTCTGGGTGAACTTCACAATGGCTACAGCTTCTGTCCCTCTGCTGGAGTCATAGGGGTTAAACTTGATCTTCACAATAAGGACCTGAGAGAGAGACTGGAGTAAAAGCTTCTGGGAAAAGAGAACTATGACAGTAGCCCCAGGAGGTTCTTATTCTCTTGTTAGCCAACACTTGGCCTCTACAGTTTGTGAACATTTCTGCTTTAATCTTCCTACTGATTTAGGGCATCCTGCTACTTCTGCTCTAGGTAAGCAAATGTTAGGTCCTGTGTTTACCCTGGAAATAACTTCTCTCTAGATTTCATGGTGGCGGCTTGCTCTGAAACTTCTGTTCTCTGATGGGTCTAAGAAAATCATTGCTTTCTCTTTGTTCGGCTTTTTTGCTGTTGTAAAACAGGAATGTTAAATTCCAAGCTCTATGGTTTGGAGCTAAAACAGGAAATCTTGTATCAACTCTTCTAACTATTCTTACATCTTCTTCTGCGAACCTCATTTATTCATTATGGCAAAGTATTTAAAGCCACTTTGCAAAATATTGACTATTTGTTATTTACAACTTACATTCTAGATAGCTTATTTCATTACTAAAATTCTTAGTTAACAGATTTTATTACATTTTATGGCATATGAGTATGATTATCAAACTCTGTACAACTGGTAGAAAATAGAGAAGTAAGTCAGTAACACTTTGGGTGCCTGCCCTGGGAATATCCGCCTCTTGCTATCTCCTGTTATTATTTAGAAAATTGAAAATCTCATCATGAATGGTGGTCTTGTCAGCCATCTAACACTTAATTTTACCTTATCCACACAAAGACAAGGTTATATTACAGCTTATAACAACAACAACAGCAATAATGCAACAGGGTGATATGAATACTTTAGAATTACTTTAAAATTTCGAGAGAGAGAGAAACCATGGTTGTAAATATTGCTGAGAAGCCAAAGTAAATTAGTGGGGCGAGAAATATAGGTGGTATGTTGCCAAAAGCATAAACCTACAAAGTGAGAAAAATTCCTAAGAGTAATTATAAAATACATTTTTATGTAAGATAAAACCATTTCAAGTACTCAAATTTTAGGAAGAAGAGTATGATTTATTTTCTCTGAGGGAAATGGCTTTTCATTTGCATTCAATATTATAAATATATAAAACTTCATGCACAGATGAATTGCTCCCTGGATGAAGGTTTTCACATTTCCACATTGTCTTTCTGAGAAGGAGAAATACACCCTCCTTGGGCAGAAAGCTGTCACGGCAAAATGTGCTCAAAGGGCTGATGACTGTAGTTGAGATGAGTCTCAAATTCAGGAGCCTAGTGTATTGTCCCAAGTCATTCACATTTAAACTTTTCACAATTTGAAAACTGGAATTTTTAGTTATGCTTCCAGTTCAAGAATAATAAGTGAGAACAGAATGTTGCAAGAAGACATATTTTTTAATAACATCATTGTGTGAAACATCACATGAGCTTTTAAAATATGTTTCAAACAACCTTGAGTGGAAGTTGCTATAGGCAACACAATTTTCAGTCACTGCTCTGGATTTTATACACACAATAGTCATGGCTAATGTTTACTGGCAATAGGATTATCAACTGTCTCAGTTGCCTGTGATTCAGAAGATTCCTAGTCATGGGTCTTTCAATACGGATAATGGGAAAGTCGCAAGCAAACTAGGACAACTGGTCACTCCAATTAGCACTTACCATGTCCTAGGTATTTACTGCATCTCTCCACATTTAATACACCCATAAACCCATGTACAGATTCCATGAGGCCTATAACCATGGAGTTTGAATTCAGGGCCTACATTCTTTCTCACGGTGGCACGTAACTGCCACTTTGGAGTTTAGGTATAAGTAATCAATGGGAAGAACATAACACTCATTTGTATGAGCTACCAGGACTATTGCTGTTCTATTTTTCCTCCAAAGGTGAATCAAAAGAAGCAAAATAGGTGGTGAGCGTGAAATACACAGGGGTGTTAGTCTAGGAGAGCATCTGTGGATATAGATGAACTGGATTTATCACAAGCAGGGTTCCCTGAGAAGCAGCTGTCTGAGATAGATACTAGTAGGCAGAGAATTGTCTGGGAATGAACACCGGAGGACAGAAAAGTATGGAAACAGAAGGCCCTGGGAGAGGTGGAGCTGCCATGTAGTGTAGCCAATCCCCAGCTGACTTCACAGACACTGTGAAGCTGAAATGATCATCAGTAACGGCTGATGATGGAAAGGGGGTCCAGAAATGAGTCACCTGTGAAATTAGACTGATAACTTTCATGAGACCAATATACATAGCATATGACTAATTAGTCACTAGACACAGACTATGAGTGAGACAGTTACAGAAGAGGAAATAAATCAGGATTGTCTGTTGAAAGAACCCCCAACAGCTGGGGGAATAAGACTACATATCTGAAGGGGTATCTGGGCAGCACATCATAGAATCTTTACTGCTGTAAAGAGAATCAAGACTTGCTATAGAGATTAGAACAAGTGAAATTTCAGAGAATATAATTAAAGATGAGAAAGGGTCTATAGCATTCTTTATTGGTATCCCTTTTGCTTAGGAAGTTGCTTGATTTTTTAAAATGTCGGTAAATGATGAATTAATTAATGATTTGACTTCACATTTGCATCTCTAAAATTTTGAATAATATACAAAAATAATGTCTCCGACATGACATATTCTCAAGCCAGAAATTCCATGAAAGCATGAATAAAATTGCCATATATGTAAGGGCCACAGTTCTAGTATCACATGCTCTGCAATCAGTCTTCCTGGATTGTAGGACGTTGATGCTCCTAAATGATCAAAGTTTTCAAATTCCAAATATCTTCAAAGGGGCTGTCATGACTCTGGCTTTGGGTGGAGTGGTCTTCCACATCGAGTCACACTTTCCTGGTTCTGTCCCTGAACTTCAAGCTTTCAGAGCCGTGGCTCTGTTAATGCTGTTAAATGTGAAAGCAGTTTCTAACGAAAACACAAGAAAATGAAATTATGTGCTATGGATTTTGGTCACCTGCAGCTATCAATCTAATATCATGAAAACAAAGGTTACCGAAGGCAGGTAAAATATGCAGTATTACTAAGGACTGTGGCATGTGCTGTCTCTCAACCTGCTTTACTACATATTCACTGTTTTGAAACAAGTTATTTCATGTTATTTTCTACCAAAAGTTTTATAATTAAACAGTAATGCCATGTGAATTAAAATAATGTTCTTATATTACTTAATAAAAAATACAGTGCTTTATGAGATAGAATGGTAGAGATATTTGCATTCATACAAGTTGTATACTTTTCATAATAATTTCTGGCCTTTAAACTGAGTTGATATATCACAGTACAATTTAAAGTCTATGAACTTCTCTGTATTTTATGACAGTCTCTAAATGAAGGTGTAACCAAGAGTATTTTTTTTTCTTTGTTTTTTGGTTTTAGTATGGGGCCATTGAACAATTTCACCTTTATCAATGTCAATATAATAAGTCTATTATGTATTTTTATCTTTTATTTTGATTTTTTTCTCAAATTCTAGAAAATAAGTAACTTCCTAGCTCATCATCTTTTGCTTTCCCTATCTCTTATATGTACATTCTTCGGAAATACAGCTCCCATTCATGTGTTTTTTTTTTTTTCCCCTTTAAATATTCAGTATTTAACAAGTGGTAAAATGTGGCTAAGAGCTACACATTTGTTAGTAAAAATAATCATGTTAATTTTTTCCTCCTGTCTGATTTCCTTGGAAATCAGACATGTTAATTTTCAAGGAAATTTGTAAGCATGGATTGAGAAACCCTTAATGGATTTCTTTAATTGCCAAAGAAATCATAGAATAAAACTGGTGTAAGCAGTTGAAAGCAAGGTTTGAAAGGACAATTTATCAGAGGTATTTGGACAGAACTCTAGATGTATTTATTTCTTGGGCAAGTCCATGATAAATTTCTAAAACCAGCTGGCAAGTTTTCATTCTTTAGTTTTTCTTGCTTCAAATACTCCACCTTTTTCTGCATAAAATGTACTGTAGTAAATGTCTCTGTTTGCACCTAAAACATTATTTCCATAATGCTCTACTTTCATTCAGCTTTTTTTTTTTTTAATTTTTATTTATTTATTTATTTATTTTTGGCTGCGTTGGATCTTCGTTGCTGCAAGCGGGCTTTCTCTAGTTGCGGTGCGCAGGCTTTTCATTGCGGTGGCTTCTCCCGTTGCAGAGCACGGGCTCTAGGCGCATGAGCCTCAGTAGTTGTGGCTCACGAGCTCAGTAGTTGTGGCTTGCGGGCTCCAGAGTGCAGGCTCAATAGCTGTGGCACACGGGCTCAGCTGCTCCGTGGCATGTGGGATCCTCCCGGCCCAGGGCTCGAACCCGTGTTCCCTGCACCAGTAGGCGGATTCTTAGCCACTGCGCCACCAGGGAAGCCCCATTCAGCTTTAAGTTGATCTTTTATGACTTTGAAAACTTCATGCTTTTTGATAAATTGTGCTTCACTCCTTGTGGTTAAGGAGTAAGTACTTATAATGATTTCTTCTTTTTCTACATGAAAATACATATAAGTGTGACATGAGTTATAATAGTTATATAGATATAGATACAGATATAGATTTAGGTAAAAATATGCCATGTTTATTTCATCTGGTCAGAGTGATAGTAGCAGAGTTTGCTAAATACTTTCATGCTTTATTTTCACATTATTTTAATAGTCTTGTGCTTTGTTTTGTGCTGTTTTCAGATGGACAGAAAAGCAGCTAAACTTGTATTTTTAAACCACAGGGTATTTTAAATTCTGGTCCTGCACTACTTTGACAAATCGATATATTCTTATATACATACCTAAATTCTACTTTCCAGGAAATTTAAAGTTTATGTTGCTATCAAGTTGGAGAACATTTTAAAATATTTGGTTTGCTGAAGAAGTTTTAGGTAATTTTGGTAAAATTTATGGTATATCTGTACAAGGGTTATTTGAGAAAAGAACCAGCATCTATATGTTACTTCAAATCTCTATCTTGGATATACATTGCATTTTCTTAAGATCACAAATCATTTTCACACATATTATTTCATTTGCTGTTGGATTTTCTTTTTTTTTTTTTTTTCACACACACACACACTGTATTTTATTTTTACAAGAGATAAATAGACTGACACCAAGCATTGTAAATGGATGACCACAACAAAAGCAACGATTGCAATTACCAAACACGAAACACACTCATGCTATGTCATAATTGGATTTTCTTAAATTGAATTCTTTTGTATCATTCTGCCTATGGACATCCATAAAAGCTTTCTCTATGTTTTTGTCTTATTGAATGGAAACAAGCATATTCTTTTTTTACTGTAAAAACTGCTATTGAAAATTCCACTTCCCCATCTCAATTATCTCACACTTTACTGTTTTTATGATATTCCACATTATAACAGTACTCACTGAAAGAAATTTAATAAAGACTAATTTCTCTCTGACCTTTAAAGATAACATTTAGTGGCTATTTACATTTTGAAATATTTTGTTTTATGGACCACCCACCATCATAGAACTGATATTTTTTCAGAGTAAAAATTCAGTACTACAACTTGTTTATGGATTTTCCCAGATAAAACTATTTCCTTAGTAGATTTGCTATTTATGTTTTCAAAAAATATTATGTAGCCTCCTGTTTTTCACCTTTTGTTTTTAAAGGAAAAATACAGGTATAGCAACTGTTAAAAGTTGATGGGGATATGATTGGGAGAAGATGTTGCCACTATGCATTTGGGGACTTAAGCCACTGTAATTGCCTCATGCAGAACTGAGAACCTTAGTACATTAATCAGATTGGAAACACTTTTCCAGCAGGGTTAAGGTTATTTAGCCCAGATTCTTCTTTTGCCTACTAAGGATCTTTTAGAGGGAAAATAGTTTCATATCAACTACACATAAATTAATATCATAAGACCTCATAATTAAGCACTATTATATTTAGAGTGACTTTCAGAGCATTGAAGTTCTAAAAATTATGATTCTCAAAGGTATGATGACATGTTATGATTATTTTAGAGATGGATAACCTGGGACAAGAAAGTTTTCACTTTGCCAAGATCTCATAGATGGGAGAGACATTGAATGATTCAGATATAAAATTAGAATAATCCTAACCCATAAAATAATCAGTGTATTATGTACTTGGAACTAGGTTAACATTATAGAATTACTCTTACAGAAAAATGTATTATAAAGTTGTGAATGTCTCTATCAAGTGTAATTCCTAAGGGTATTCTCTTTAAGAACATGTCTGTGGGAGGTGTTTCATGGTTTACACAAATGCCTTCTGCATTTCCCCTTTTGTATTCGTAGACAGCTTGAAACAACTTATTACCAACCTGATTTTATTTCCCTCATAAACAATTTTGGCTTTGTTATCTGGATGCCAAATGATATTTTCCTTTTTTTAAAGTTTAGTAGTTTTGTAAAAACATTTCTACATTTTTATAATTATGGCATGATTTTCCTAAATACATGGTATTCATTATAAATGTGTAAGTTCAAATACATTTTTTAATAAGGGAAGTTGATTTTAATTACAGAAATTAGTATGTGTTGTTTTCCATTGCTTCAGTTTTCTTTGTGTTGACCCCATGTTGGGTTTTCTGGGGCTATCTTCTACATCTTTGCTCTCAAATCTGTTTAATTTCTATTCACTTGTGGTTTTTCAGTTTAGTTTCCTTTCCTACAATCAATTTTTTCTTTTCTTTGTAAATCTTTTCTACTGAATTTTAATTATTTCCCTTCATCAGTTTATTTTTTGTGTTTTCATTCTTCTCTGATCAGTCATACCTGAGTTTCTCTAGTTCTGATTCTACTCTTCTTTCACATCTTCGATTGTATTCTTGATTTTTTTAGCTTATTTTGAAATAATATATTTTTGTTTTTCACGTTTTGTGACCATGTCTTTCTAGTGACTTCATGTTTGTTGGGATCTCATTCAACTAATTATTCTCTTTTTTCTTCATTGATCTTTGAGTGAGCTACAAATGACATTCGTTACTCATATCCCATGTTTGAACACAATGGTTTTTCTGCACATTTACAGGGAAGCTTCTATGTAGGTGGTTGGGTGTGGACCAGGAAACATTTTCTAGCTTCATGATTCTAAGTTTCTCTCTATTGTTATCATAACAATATATTTTTAAAATGGGCTTCTATTTTCTAAGACCTTCCTTTCTATTCCTTTCCTGTCATGTATTTGAATCTCCTCTTACTTTTGATCCTAGTTTTTCTGTCCTTCACATTTTTGATTCTCCTCCCAATGGTTTCTTCTCCCAAGAAGAGCTCGGGCTGCTTATTCTGATGAGTTATTTCCTCCTAGGCCAAATCAGCACCACTGGACCTTCTTCGATCCTGTGGCCTTTATTGAACTCTTCCCAATGTCAGCTCTTTTCCTCAAGTCATCCCATCAAGTTTTTACTATGCATCACAACTTCTCTTTTTGTTAAGGATTTCGAGTTTCTTGGATCTGTGGTTTCACTGTCTTCTGTTTCATGCCACAGAGTTGCTCATTTCAGGTCAGCATGGTTGCTGAGAGTGGCCCAGCTTCTTGGATTTTGAGGTTTATGGGATACTTTTCACTTTTTTTATTGAAGATATTATCTAGGAGGTTTCAGCTTTGTCACTATAGTTGCTTATTTGCTTTGTTCTTTGATGAGGGATTCTCTGAGATTGAAAAACTACCTTGACATTGTGATCTTGTTCTCATTCTTCCATCCACCTATTCCACAGTAAATATCAAGCAGTGTAAGGACTTTTGTAAAGGGAGGAAGGTTTTCATGGTTTATGTGGATATATATATATGGATACAGATACAGATATGTATACATGTTAATATGTATATACCGTCCCCTCAAAGACTTAGTCCTGTGCTTCCAAATATTGTCCTGTCCAAAAGTTTTTTTCATGATATAACTCTAAAAGCTACTTTTTTTCCCCTTTCATGTCTCTTTACCTCAGTGGAAGCCACCTTGAAGCAGTTAAAAAACACTAAGTAGGAAGTTTCACCCTAAATCTAATCTTTACTTCAAGTCACGTTACTTACCTAAAAAGTTTTACTAGGCCTTTGTTTTCAAAGTTTTTGAAATCCAATACTTCATTGTTTGGGGTCTAAAAGCATTCAGTTTTTTCTATTTCGGAGATCCTCAAATTTCTGGACAATTTATTTTCTTTTGTTTACACTGTCCAATCAGCCAATTATTTCATGGGTTCATTTGTTCTTGTGATATTTGTAGGCTACTGCATGTAAGAGATTTACCAAATACTTGAGAATTACCCAAGTTTTAAATCTTTGAAATTAGTTCCCTTGCTGGTCCTAACATTATAAGATTTTTTTCCTAATAGCAGCATCTTTCAAGATACTATTTCTCTATAGGACAGAGGAAAGTAGGTTTTATGGAAGTAACAAGTCACACCTGGAATACAAGTGGCTTAATTATTTTATAAATGATATTATTTATATTATGAAGATATATGTTTTACTCACCTCACTGTGTGATGTATGAAAACAAGTTCTTGCCTACATCTTCCTCCAGGTGGTGCTTTAAAAATCTGAGTTTCTTGCATTGTATAAGCACCCATGCCTGCTATTACAAGTGGCTTCTTTGGTTACATGGCAGGGAAAGAGAGGACTGCATCTTTTTATTAGGGCCACAGTCCACTGACAATAACTCAGTTACATGACAAAACCAAACTATAAAAGAAGCTTGGTAATGTAGTTTTCCTTTTTGATCAGGAAGGTACTAGAGCATGGGGAACGCATGATATCTATATAAAGGTAGTAAGTCCCTCTTTTTGTCATAATATAGTGAACCCATAATTTTAGGACATTCCAAACACATGAAATATTTCCTCTTACTCTTCCTTTGTAACTTAATAAAATATTTTCCCCAAGTCAGCTCAAAAGTTACTTTAATTACCAGTTTAAAAAAAAATTGGATGTTATAATAGAATCCAGGATATGCAGAAAAACTTAACTTGAGGACAGGAACAGTAGATGATGAAGGAAATTAGAAGCGTGAAGTATGTAAATGATGTTTCCAGAAAACTTGCATGAGAAGGCAGTAACTAATGCTCAGAATAAAATCTGAAAATTCTGAATGTGGTGGGAACCATAAGTAAATTTAAAACTTAGCATCACACCAGTAATGGAGTTTAACTTTTAACTTATGTACCTATAAGATTTTTTTCTTAAAAATAGGGCCATAGCACAGAAAAATGACATATAAGAGGCAAAATATATATATGTACAGATTTTATGTTTATCTTGGACCTTTGTCAACTTATAAAAGTTATATTCACACTGAACTATATTTTATAGGATAAAAACTAATGATATTTCAATGACAGAAATTATATCTCTTGGAGTACAATGTGTAATTTGTAATGAGTTATCTTAAGAAAATAGAATCAGAGAAATGTCTTTACTAATATTTTGAGAACAGAAAACTTAGTCAAAGACAGACTCAGTTTTAAAAACACAGATGAAATACACTGCTTTATGAAATTTTGCGTTCCATAAAAAATTATTTTGTGAAATATGTCATACTAACATAGAAGACAATATAAAAACATATTTACATTCTTAAGAATAACTGTAAAACCATAACTGTACAATTACCATTCAGGTTAAGCAACAGAAGATTTTTATTATCTTTAAAAATACTTATGCTCATGTACATGTTCCCATCCACATCGTCTTCTTACTCTTTCCTACTCCAGAAATTATTGACTTTTGTAATAATAATTACACAAATAATCTTTTAATAAAACAATACTGTACTAGATATATGGGCAAGGTAAATATTTCTTGGCCCTTTCATTAGACTCCCAGTGCATCACCCCAAAGGTAACTCACAGTTTGTGTTTTCTTTTGTAAACTTTCAGTATACTGGGTTTTGGCCCATGCAGTAACAAGGATATAGATGTATTTTTTTAACGCAAAAAAATGGCAATATCATAACAGGGCTCTGTACTTTTCCACTTAATATGTTTTGTGATGCTTTCTACGTCAGTGGTATGAATATACTTCATTCCTTCTAAAAGTCCAGTGTTTCATTATAGACCCAAATGACAATTTATCTGACCCCTGTTTTTGGCAAACTGGTTGTTGTCAGGATTTGTTTTAAAATGTGAAGGTTGTTGCAATGAATATCCTCATACTAATATGCCTGGCATTCTTATTTTAGAGAATATCTTTTAAATTATTCCCAGCAGTGGAATAAGTGTGTCTTTTATAAGCACAATTTTTTCAAGGTCGTTGGATGGGGGCATAACAGAGTCTTTGGGGAGTTGTGCTGCACATTTTGAAGGAAACACTATTCTTGACATCCCCACTTTTAGTAATTGAAGAATTTCCTAATGGGACTGTGCCAGGCACATACCTTATTGAAGATGTTTTATAGTATAAAGCCTAAATAGAATTATATTTGCCTAAATTGACATGTACATGAGTAGAGCTCATGCTGTCATGAAGAAATAATTAAAAAAATAAATGATTCCTAGATGAGTCAACTTAATCTAAAATACTGTGTAACTGAAAATAAAATCATGAAATTTCCTTAGGTTCTTAAAAATAACACATTTTTCTGAAAACTTGGTGGTTTATATATAATCCATATTACCCTTTCATAATAATATATAACTAAATAAGTTTAGTATTGCACATAAACTTTTGATTTCAACAAATCTTTTTAATACATAGTAATTAAGATAAACTACTGTCATGTATACCTGCTGAGAAATCAGAAATTACTCAATGCGATTTTTTTTTTTAATAATCATGTAAGGTAACCAAGAACTAAAATAGTCCTCATTTATTTATTTTTTCTGTACTATCATTTATTTCCAAGAAGTGATATCATCAAAAGGAAGAGAGAAACAAATGATTCAGCACGTACAATTACACCTTAATTGTCTCTGCTAAACTGAAGAGCTTAATCTGAAAAAAGTCCTTTACACAATGTATTCAAATAGTTAAATTCTTGAAATAAATTTCTTCCCTGTTGGTAATCATTGTACTCTGATTCATAGAGTGTCCCTATTGCACAAGAAGAGAAATGGGAGAGTGAACTGTGAAATGCATAGACACTTGTCAAAAATGTTCTCCACTGAGTAGCATAGGATAAGAAATATGGCCCTGATATTTTTTTAAAAATTCGTATTTTTTCTTAAATCAAGAAGACATTTGTTTATCTGTTTAGTAAAGAATCCTGATAAATGAGGACTTAAGCCCATCCAACCTCAATAATGTTGCTGCCAGACTATGGCTCTAAACAAAGTTGATCCTTCAACTACTGGGTGATTCAATAAGAGAGAAATGAACAGTCACTCTCCCCCTTTCAGGGTGCAAAATAACACATATTACTCTGGTCCTGCTTTGTTCTCAGCAGTAAGCTTTCCTTTCTCCTTTCTTCTCCCTTCCTTCCTCCCTTCCTCCCTTCCTTCCTCCCTTCCTTCCTTCCTCACTTCCCCCCCCCACCTTCCTTCTTCCCCCCCCCACTCCCTCCCTTCTTCTCTTCCTTTCCCCACCTTTGGCCAGTTTGATGGTTTGACCCATTTGTGAATAGGAATCACATATTAAGCTGATCTAAAACTATTGAAACCATAGTATATGCTACCAGCCATTATTTTATTTACTCCCAAGCTTCATTTTTGAAATAAAACAATATAGTTAATCAAATCTCTGTGCTTAATGGATTCTTATTCTCAATATTTATCATGTTTGATAATAACTTTTTAATGGAATTATGTTTTGGAGCCAGAGTGGAGAGTTTAGAACAGTGTGAGAGTGGAGAGAAATTTAAAATCTTTTATTTTTTCTTGTAAGTTTTCTCTTTTGGTTGTTCAAGGATAAACCCTAAGTGGATATTTTTATTGAAGTGTTTTCAATTAATATTAGAAATCCTGATTCAAGCCATTTGCCAGATAAAATTTTCTTTATTGTCCTGATTTAAAGAGATGAATGTGAGATTGCACTCAGACACAAGGAGAGGTAACTTACTTTGCAATGCCTTTTGAGAAGTTTACTGAAACTGTTTTGTCCTCATTTGAAAAATGTATTCTATAAAAAAATACTCATATACGTATAGATCATCAGTGAAACAGCTCTAAATCTTTATTACCTAAAATCTCAATGAGCGCGCTGTCTCTTTTTGACTTCTTTGCCTTGTTTTCTTTTTTCCCCTTGACGTGTCAAATCAGTGTACCTCCTACAGATCCCCCATGTTTTCTGCTGTTAAATGAGGGCTAGTTTAGATTATTTTAGGTTAGTGTTTTCCTACATAAGATACCAGATTCTTAACTTTATATAAGGGTAATAATAGGGCCTATTTTGCTGTTATCAGAATTTGAAAGAACTTAATTGATACAGTGCACTTATCTAAATGGTTATTTCTTTGATTTAACAATATTGCTGATTATTTTCCTTGAGGCTGATTTTTCACACTTTACTTTTGTCAGCTCTTGAAACTTGCAAAATTTGTAGCATGAAACAATTAAACAGTACAACTGTAAGCTGTTGCAGCTTCAGAAATGAGTTTATGTATTTACTTATTTTACACAGAAAGTGGTAAAATTACATGTTTGTGAGTATGATGGATGTTTTGAGCATGAGGGTATTTCTTTTGTTTTTATGAAGAATCAAATTTCACAAGGAAGAGATAGCTGGCTAAGACACACCCACTGCATAGAGACACATGTTTATCAACAGAGCCATACAAATATTAGAAAAGGATTCTCTGAGGTCATAAGTAAATGGCGGCCCACATCTTGTAGAGAGTGGAGGAAAACAACCTCTTCCAATTCCAGTTGATGATGTTTCTGATTGAAAAGCCCAAAATTTGAAAGATGGAGATGTAAATTTCTAACATTCTTTCTAAGTTATAATGTAAGGCCATGGAACAAGTAAGCAACCACCACTGCCAACAATGGGGTGGTATAAAAGTCATGGAGATCATAGGAGATCATAATGGCACACTGGATGATGACAGAGGCAGAAGAATATGAAACTGAACAAAAAACAGAATTAATTCTAACCACGATGGGACAAAGTATAAGCAATTCTGACTGAAGGAAACTCAAAGATCATAGCAGAGGTTCACTTATGTTCCTTACATTTTGTGGTATATAATTTTGAGAAGAGTCAAATGTGCTAAAAATGTGGTATGGTTTTATTCATTCTTAATAAATATTTAGTTTTTACTACAAAGTATGGAAGTAGAAGTTTTATGTAATTTTCCCAAATATAGCAATATATAAAAATGGTTCTTCTAGGACGATTTGCACTGAGCATTGCAGTAAAGATCTTGAAACTCTGAGTATGCTGATCAACTAAGCAAACCTTATACAACCCTGTTTTAGAATTGCTTTAAGTCTAAATAAATTTTAAAAGTACATGATTTTCATTGTTGCTTGTTATGGCAGTTACTGTGTTAGACAAGATATTATATCAGCGTGATTCCTATCAGTCCAATAAACGGAGACTTGTTTGGAATAGGTTTGAGAGCCATTAGGACTAGATAATTCCAAAGGTCACTTTGAAACTTTCTGAAGAAAATGCCAAAGTCAAATTCATAATCCTTTCCAAAACACTAATTCTAAACCATAACTACTATGAGAATTCTGTGGATGATGGTATACTTATGTTTTTAAGCAAATATTTCAAAAAAAAACTATTTATGACTTTAAAAGCAATATAAACATTGTATATAATTTGAAAACACACTTAAGCTATTATAAAGAAATAGCATATTTTCATTATTCTGAATTTCCGAGTAACAACTTACCTCCCTATATCTTACTGTGTAAATATATAATCAAATTTAATTTTATAATGTAATATAACTTTTTAAACAAATGAGATCATTCTATACATGCTATGGGGTAACCTGATTTTATGAATTAGTAATATTCAGTTTTGCCTGGCAATATATTTTCTTTTCAGTTAATGTGCAATCATTATTCAAATGTTCCCACATATCTAAAACATGTCCTTCCTGTGAACCAGGCTGTAAGTCATACCTTATTGTATCTGTCCTTCGTTCCTTTCCATCTTTCATTCCTACTCATTCCGTTTAAACTTTCACTGACTTGTTGAAGAGAATGGGGGCAGTTGTCAGCTTTTTTGCCTGGTTTCTCCCTTGTGTTAGCATTGAATATTTTATCCTCTTCCCTGAATATCACTTAATCAGGAAGATAACTCTAGAGCTTCCATAGGCTCAAGTTGACCACATTTGACTAGAATACATTATAGGTGATTTATATATCACATATTGCATCACTTCACAAGAAGAGTTGCCAGACAAAATACAAGACTCCCTAATATTGTGTGGAAAATAATGATACTAAAAATTATGTTATCTGAAATTCAAATTTAACTGAGTGCTACATATTTTTTATTTCCTAAATTAGACAATCTTATTCAGAAGATATATAAAAGCTTCTTAAGTTAACTACTAAAGTGATGACAGTTTGACCCTTGTATTGTGTTGTTAAATTTGTTTATTTCCCTTGTTACTAAGGGTGTGAGGTTCCTTTGATACTACATAAAGTTATGCTTCCATCAAACATTTATGTGCTTTTCAACATCTGTGTGACTTGACCTGGCTTATGTAACAACACATCTGGATGCTGTGTGCAAAAACCTTTAAATCGGCAAGAAGGGCTGGAACTCAGAGAGCTACAAAGACATTGTAACTGTGCCTCCACCTCAGGTAGTGATTTGTGGCCTTATTCTGGATGTAATTTGAAGGTAGACTCCATAGGAATTCCTGGAGGTGAGGTGCAAGAGAAAGAAATAATTCAAGAATTTCCCCAAGGTTTTGGCCATACTTTTAATATTTTTAAAATAAAGACTTGGTTTACTAGGTACCTTAGTTAATAATTGAATTTTGGGCTTCCCTGGTGGTGCAGTGGTTAGGAATCCGCCTGCCAATGCAGGGGACATGGGTTCGTGCCCCGGTCCGGGAAGATCCCACATGCCGCGGAGCGGCTAGGCCCGTGAGCCACAATTACTGAGCCTGCGCGTCTGGAGCCTGTGCTCCGCAACGGGAGAGGACTCGACAGTGAGAGGCCCGCTCTCCGCAACTGGAGAAAGCCCTGGCACAGAAACGAAGACCCAACACAGCCATAAATAAATAAATTAATTAATTAAAAAAAAAATTGAATTTTGTTTTACCTGTTTAGTTGTTTTTGTGTATTTGTTTGTTATCATGACATATTTATGGATTTTCATTTGTTCAACATTTTGCAATGTAAAATCACTATTTTTTATACTTTTTGCATTCAATTTGATTTTTGCATCTATGTTCATGAGAGATATTGA
This sequence comes from Balaenoptera borealis, assembly GCF_965194805.1. Classification (NCBI taxonomy): domain Eukaryota; kingdom Metazoa; phylum Chordata; class Mammalia; order Artiodactyla; family Balaenopteridae; genus Balaenoptera; species Balaenoptera borealis. Next base: position 16,082,519 of record NC_138867.1, read on the forward strand.
TCTGTAGTTTGGGGGGATTTTGGTAATATCTTTGACTGGTTTTTGATATTAGGGTAATGTTAACATTATAGAATGAGTTAGGAAGTATTCCCTCTTTTCTATCCTCTGAAAGAGATTGTAGAAAATTGGTATAATTTCTTTCTTAAATGTTTGGAGAATTGACCAATGAACTCACTTGGGCCTTGTGCTTTCTGTCTTAGAAAGTTATTAATTATTGATTCAATTTTATTTAATAGATATAGGCCTATTCAGATTATCTGTTTCTTTTTGTGTATGTTTTGACAGATTGTGTCTTTTAAGGAATTTGTCCATTTCATCTAGATTATCAAATTTGTGGACATAGAGTTGTTCATAGTTTCTTTAGTATAATTTTAATGCCCATAGGATCTGTAGTGATGTCCCCTCTTTTTTTTCTGATATTAGTAATCAGTGTCCACTCTTTTTTTCTTTGTTAGCCTAACTAGGGCTAGATTCTATTTATTTTTTCAAAGAAACATTATCATTTATTTATTTATCATTTATTATCATTTATTAACTTATCATTTATTTTCTTCTACTTAGATTTAATTTGCTCTTCTTTTTTCTAATTTCCTAAGGTGGAAAGTTTGATTATTGATTTTAGATCTTTCTTCCATTGTAATATATGCTTTCAATGATGTATATTTTCCTCTGAGTACTTTTTTTTACTGCATCCCACCAATTTTGATGGTGATCACATTTTAAATAACTAAAATATATACTTGCTTCTTGACCGTTTCTTGGTTGATTTCTTAGATTTTCATGTTAGAATTTAGAACTTCAAACTTTTAGTTTGAGTAATGCCAAGCAGTAAACTCCCCTGAAAAATAAAAGGCATTCAGACTATAATCTTTTGACCTAAAGATAATAAAGGAATTGGCGGATTTCTCTTATTGTTAAAAAGAAAGTGAAATAGGAAAAGGGAGACCATGAGGGAGTGAGGCCAACTCTTTTAACAGAAGAGTTAAAAAAAAAAACTTGAATGGATATCAGAGATATAATAACCACATCTGGGGTCAAAACAAAGATTTCTAAGTTGTGATTTTACCTAGTCAGTCCATACAGAAACAACCGACTATGAGCTCTGTTTCTCTGAAACTCTCCTCTGTCTCTGGAGCTTTTTATTTCACATTTTAAAATGTTTTCTGGCTGCACTCTTGTTGGAAAGTGTCATTTCCTACACAATAAAGTTTTCCTAATTGCAAGTGAAATGGTACACTCTTGAATAGAGTCAGTAAATAGGCCCTGGGAAAAATCTCAAGTCCCTTGGACAGTTCTTAATGACCTGATAACATTTTGAGATGACTTAGTGACCATTCCAGGGGAGGATATTTAGAGAGGCTGGACGTTTTATATGGCTTTTGCAATGAAAGGTTTTTCTGAAAAGCATATGATTCTTACAAGTTTAGACTAGAAGTGTCTCAAGTGTAAATATTTTAACTCTTAAAGGCTGCCATTTAGAGTTGTTTGCTCTTTATATAAATTGACTCTTATAATTGTTTTTCACATCTCTAGAAATTATAGCCATAGTCTAAAATCCTCAAGACAGAAGTAACACCCCTACTATGCAGGCTTTCAAGTTGACTAAACCAGATTGTGTATACTTGCTGATGTGGCTTGAAAATGCCCTGCACTTTTACAGAAAATGTCCCCACATGTGCTAAATAATCAGCCCAAGTTATTTACAGGTCATTTCCCTTTTAGTCAACTGCATAATAACAGCATAAAGTACAATAACCACCTTAAGAAAATTTCTAGTTTAATTAAATTAGGTTTCTAATTTAATTATATTTCTAATTTCTGAAGTCTTTGAACTTCAGAGTTCAAGCTGGTTATTGATCTGGTAATTGTAAGGAGGTGAGGGCTCAAGGTACAGAGAGGTTGTAAGTTCAGGAAAAAGGGGGCACAATTCTTGATGAACCAAACACAGAAATTGAAGAATTCTAGACACAGTGATAACAACCATGACTAAATTAGCACATTCATTCATTCATTCCCTTTTCCAGCAATTATTTATCAGTGCCTATTACGTGCCTGCCACTGTTCCAGGAACAGATCAAAACAGATAAGATGCATGAGTTTTGTGCAATTGGAAGCCAATGTGTCTCTTTGCAAAGTAAAAATATTCATTTTCCAAAGATATGTGCATCAGAAGTAAAGTTCAAAGATTTTACCATTTTAAACCTTATTTTTCTGCAAACAATCAATAGTCTTTGACATAAGTTTAAAGTTTCAACACAACCAGACATTGATTAATTTTTCCAAATTTATTTTCCTTTACTTATCTCCATCTTCACTTATCAAATTGACATGCACAGAGCCAAAGCGTTTTAAAACACTGAGTGTATGAAATTATACAAGATAAATGATATGAATTAATCATTAATTCAACAAATGTTATTGATCATCTACTGGGCAATAGGCATTAGGGATACAGCACTGAACAAAACAAAGTCCTTGCCCTCATGCAGTTTACAATCTAGAGAGGCAAACAGATAACAACCAATGAACAAACACTTCTCTGGTGGTGAAAAGTGCTATGAAGGAAAAGAAAGCAGGGCGTGGGAATTGCAAACGCTGAGAGAAGGAGATGGTTAATTTGCATAGGGCAGTCTGGAGGAAGTACTCTCTGATCAGGTGACATTTGAGCAGAAATTTGAATGAAAGAAGATTATAAGCTGTGCTTAGATCTGAACATAGACTCCCCCAGGCTGAAAAAAAAGCAGGTTCATACTTCTACGAAGTAGAAGCCAACCTACAAATCTGGTGAACAACACTGACAGCAGAGAGCAAGATGATCAAACAATTAACTGCCTAAAATATAATTTTACATATAACATGAATATGCTATGAAGCAGAAGGCAGTATTTGCATGAAGACTTGAAATAAAAGAGGGCACGTCAAATAGTGGCCACTTTTGGAGTCCCACAGCTCATTATGCCCTAGACCACCAGTGGGTAAATTTCCAGAGTAATTTTGACAGCGGTCTGTGTGTGTGTGTGTGTGTGTGTGTATGCTTGATTTTATGTCATCTCTGTGAAAATGAAGCATAAACAGCAGATCTGTGTCTTGTTTTTCAAGCCACTACTAGAAGATTTGCTTACAGTTTTCACTGTATTCTTCTATGTTTGGTGGGTTCTAGGCCTATTCATTGTTCTGGGATTAAATCTCTCCATATTCTTATTACCACTCTGGACCAAAATGTTCACTCTCATTTCAGATTTTCATCTGCATTTATAATCTTTATTTGTTTTAGGACATCTCATAATGATTTGTTCTGTTATTCAATGTTTTCCATTTAGCTCACCCCTCCCCTCTGCCTGCAAACTCGGTTTGAACACCAAATATTTGAAGGCAAGATGACATATTTCATTGTATCAGGTAAATGAGTTTAATACGTATTGAATACAATTTTATAATTTCAATTTCATACATTGTAAACCCAATGAAATTTAGTGATTATGTAAATTATGTAGTCATTTACAAAATTATAAAAGGAAACTCTTCAACAAACACCTTAAACCTCTTAAACCATTCCTTTTTTGTAGTGCTTCAAGGTTTAAAATAGCTTCCTTAGTGCCAATTTACTTTTAAGAATAATTTAAAAATTATTATTTCCCTATAACTCCCTCCCCTAAAATGGTATATTAGGCTTCTTTTTGTGGTAAATGGAAGCCGGATGTTTATACTTGAAATCTGGTAATATTTATTTCTCCATTTTTTTCACTTATAGTTTATGAAATGCCAAAGATATCTTACATTCTACTACTAAGTATGTTCTTCTTAAAATAAATTTCTCAGAAACATTTATTTATGTTAACATTACTGAAATGTCATCTGTGGACTAAATCATTGTAATAGGCTGATTTCTTGACAGGACTCTTGTAATCTGCCCCACTATTGTCATTAATCATCCTGCCCAACAGTCATTATTAAGAATGCACATTTTGACATGCTACTTTCCTACCTGAACTATTTAATAAAATTCTTTTGCATTTAGGCTAAAGTTCAGAAAATGTAATGTATCCTAAAAGCCCCTGCACGTGCTAATTTCTGTAACTATTTCACCAGCCATTTGTATCCTTTCTCCTTGTTTTTCTGCTCTGTAACCACCCTTCCTCTTGACCTTCACACAGAAGGCTCGAGGAATAACCGCCTTGTTCCTTCTCAATATTTTCATGTTCTGGTTTTCGGTTAAATGTCAAGGTTTTCCTACCTCCATCTTCTTCTCATCCCACAGATCAGATTAACATTCCCAATAATGGCAATCTATGTTTTCTTCACAACTCTCACCTTACTTCTAGTTACTTGTCCCTCTGTCTTCCTTAAGTACAAGGTAAACCCTTCTCAAGCAGAATAAATGATCTTAGTCTGGATCACCACTGCATTGTTCCAAGGACATGCTAATTGCTAAGCACACAGTAAATGGTTCTGCAATGAAATATTACTGATAAATGAGTGAACTGATTGATTAATAATTCAGACTATGAAGAATGTCTATACAAAGCACACACATTAAAATATATTTAAACATTTTAACACTTTTGATATTCGTTTGTTAAGACAATACAAATAAGTTAATTGCCTCGTATGTAAAGTGGCACTAGAGATAAGAGGGTGAGAATGGTATAACACGGGATCAGGCTGCATGGATCTGGGACCCAGACAAGGCCATTAGGTCTGAATATTTCCATTTCTTCCATCTGCTCTTTTCTATATTGGCTTCTTTCCCAGGCAGCCCTTCTGCACCAACTGACCCCCTGGCAGCCCAAGTGTAATCGTTGTAGTTCTGAGTACTAGGCACTCTCATAAAATTTCTGGAAATCATTCTAATTGGACCAACTTGGGTCCTTGCATCCAACCCTGCAACGATCTTTGTGGAGACTAGAAGATACAATTACAATGACTAGTCACTTCAGGGACACATGCTTCTCCCATGGAGTGGAGTGCAGCCCCACACAAACCACATAGACTGAGGATAAGGAGACAGATGATTCCTGGTGCAATTCTGGGATAATGTTGCTCAAAGAACTGGGAATGAATAAATACAGAAACACCAAATTGTCTACTAACATGTAACTAGGCAGACAGGGTTGGGGGAGTTTCATGCAGGGGAAGCAGCATATGTTAAAGCTCTTAAATTTGAGCAAATGGGAAAAGTACTAAGGAATGAATAGAGACCAGTAAAATTGATGCAAGGAGAGAGAAAGAACACATAGCAGGTGCAAGATAACCTGGAAATTACATAGGGATCAAATTGTGTAAAGATTTGTAGCTCATGTAAAGGAGACTTAGGAAATAACTGAAGGATTTTCAGAAGGTTGTGTGGCATAGTCATCATGTATTGAGTATTTTGTTAATTGGCATATTTCATGTAAAAGTATGTAACTATATTTAGAAAATAAGTTGTTAACTTTTAGAGATAAATCAATTTCATTTTTAGAAACAATTGACAAAAAATAGTATTCCTATTAATAGTAGTTCTAAATGACTATGCAATCTATTTTAAATATAGTTATCAGTGCAATGTTCTTGCTATATAATTGAAGATAATAGAATATGATTATATGTTTATAATACTGATTGTATTCATTTTCTCCCAGATTTCCAAGAAAAATATCTATAAATGTATCCTTAGATTAAGAAAAATAACATGAGTTTTGCCAGATTATTGATTCTATAGTAAGAATTTTTACTTGTATATTATGCCATTTCTAGAAACTAATTTTGATTAGTTTCAGGAGGAAGCTAGCAATAACTGATGTTAAAAACAGCTGGAAAAACTGTTAAGAACCAAGGGCAAAGTTTTTTTCAGAAAATAATAAAGATGCGTGATTTTTCTTTTCATGAGGAAATTCACATTGTAAGAAGAATAAAACTACTTCAGCTGGTTTATTTAATACGCTGCAAGTTGAAACTTGGGACTTTATTTAATTATTCAACTGGAGATCCAATGTGGTAGCTACAATGTTTGCTTTAATGCAAGCTTTCTTGAGAAGGTAAATTCTTTAAGCTTTACCATAGGTAATGAATGAATAGTATAATTTTCTAATTAAAGGAATATTAACTTGTTCCTTTAAATTGTTTATTCTCCTAAATCTTAATAATGCAGTTTATAATCTGTGTGAAAATTTACAAGTGACCCAATGGGTAGTTGAAACTTGTAAACACAGAAGTTGCACAACATCCAGCCGCATTATTAGCAGAAATTACATGAATTGAAAAAGAAAAAAACACCTTGGTGCTTAGACAAGTTTTATTGTCAATAAAAGCTATTATCTAATAACTCAAAATAAGGATGATAATTTATCATATTATCTTTATCATCATACTTTCCATAAACTATCTAGTAAATACCTGTTTCACAATATGAGTTTTAGATGGTGCATAATTAAATAATTTTGCTGATTGTGTATGTCTTCAAATTCACAAATACTTGTATGAGCTTAATAAAAAGTCTTTCCTAGTCAATTTTCTGACTTTCAGAATCTGTAGGATATATTTGGCTTATACTCTGAGGTACTCATTCATACTTTTCACCTAATATTTCCGGTTGCCCCATTTCTGGGCAAATATTGCATTGCACTTCGATGTTCCTTTTGGGCTTTAATGGGGCCATGTGACTAAGTCAGGCCAATACATTGTAAACTGACCAAAGTGTTTAATCACCCACTGGTGTGAGCCCCTTCAGCATCTCCTGGTTTTCCTGGGCGTGGCAATCGGTAATGGCTTCTTGGCTAAGTCCTTGCCAGGAAAGAAGAGGAGTCTTTCTTCTTGCTGTTGGGCTCAACTATAGTCACAGGGCATGAGAGCTCCCCCTGCTGGTCTCCAACTCTATCTAATTGAGGTTTCTGTTTATTTTTACAGCGGGAATAATAATTAATGAAGAAGTCCATGTTGTCAGGGACTTAGTGGCTTGAGAAGGAAACTGTTTCTCAACTCTAAGGAGCAAGCAGTGAAGTTACAAATGAATGCTTTGAGTAACAACAGCCAATTAAAACTTAGTTTTGCAGCAAGGAGGGTGTGTACTCTCTAGTCAAATATGACTGGGGAGGGTAATGAAAAAGGAGAAACCACAGCACAGAACAAAACCTCATGAAGAACAACCGAATTTAGAGAGATTCAAGTACAAAGGCACAATATCATGAGGCCACATATGTTAGAAAATTTAGAAATTTTCAAATTTAGAAATTTTTATAAATACAATATAGTGTGTATAATGTCCACTGGATAGAGCCATGGGGAGGGAGGTTGGGACATTACCGTGTCCTCAAACACATACATAGTTCTACGCTGAGGCCTGTGCATATTTTCACTAGGTCAGGTTTTGCTGTTAAAGACTTTTCATTTTCAGACTTCTGGGAGTTTCAGCACTATGGCCAAAAGATGTGGACATACAGTTCTCCTGAGCAAAGCAGAGACTAAGACTTGGAAGCAGGAAAAGCCTGCGGTGAAAATGCAGGATTCCTGGATTTTTCAGGAATCCCAACAGGAGTGAGAATAAACCAAGAACTTGATCTTTTGCAACACAGAATTTTCCTGAGCCCAAGACCACCAGGGGGGACAGGACCAAAGTGAAGATCATAATTCCATGGTTCCCAGAGAAAGCTGGGCTCCTCTGTGGGAAAAAAAAAGTGCAGCTCCTTCCCTTGATGTACTTATGGTCTTAGGAAATCCTACTGTGTTTTTTAAGTCCTCAAAATACTCTGGGCTGAATTTTTCACAATATCTGAGGGTGGGAGTGAGTTCAGAGAAAAATGAGGACAATTGGAAGTGGGGATGTCTTCTGTAGCTCCCAACGAATACTGGCAACTGGCAAGGCTTATACATCATCGTCCTACAGGAGCTGAACGTCTAACACAGAAAAAAATGCTGCCTCTCCACGGAATACCACCATGATGCACAGACTGTATTGAGCTGAGAGCAGGCAAAATACCAACTTGCCCAGGAAAATTTATTAACCGGGGAGAGGAAGACAAAGCACCATGCAGACTAGGAAAAGCCAAGTGATGGGGGGAATTCATGAGCAGACAGGAATTAGAACAAGCAACCAACAAGTCCACTCAATCCAAAGAACACTTAACGATATTCCCTTAGAACATAAATATACGCTCTGCGACTCAAATCATTAGTTTCTAATTTTAAAATATATCAATATACTGAAAGCATGGCAACAGAATAAAAAATATTGAAATGCAGCACAATTAAAATGAATAGGTCAAATCATCAAAAGTAAAATTTAAAAAGGTGGAATTAATGAGAGATGAGTTCCACAAGGATAAAAGGGAACAGATGATATAGTGGCAATATATAGAATGAAAAAAAAAAAATCCCTGACAGATTTAAGTGTCCATTTTGGATAGGCTCACTAATTTACCTAAATATTGATGAAAAGTAGAACACATTTAGACATATGATGGAAAATGTGTTATTTTTAGTAAAGATTAGGCCAGCTGTTCTCAAATATATTGGTTTTGGCAAACCAAGGATTAATTTTCAGAAATCCTTTCCACTCTTACATACCATTAGTGATCCAGAAGAGTTTTTGTTTATGTCTATTCATATGTACTGTATTGGAAATTAAAATGAAGGATTTCAAAAATAATATATTTACTAATTTATTTAAAAATAAAATGATACGTTTGGTACCTGTTCACATAAAAGATATTTTAAAGAAAAAAAAATTATGTTTTTCCAAACAAATAAGTTAGTGAGAAGAGTGATGTTATCTCATATTTTTGCAAATCTCTTTAACGTCTGGTTTATCAAAAGGCAGCTGATTTCAGGTCTGCTTCTTCATTCAACCTGTTGTGATTCATTATTTTGGTTGAAGCACATGAAAAAAAAATCTGACTTCACATAGATATGTATTTGGAAAGTGAGGGTGTTTTAAACCTTTTCAGATAATTGTTGATATTCTTTTTTTTGTAACTACACCAAAATTTGACAAGTGACAATTTCTCAAAGGCTAGTTGTTATGTAGAATCTAAGTCCATATCAACACACTTTTCATACTCTATTATATTGAAGTTCACTGATCTCTCTTGCATTTTGACCAAATCTTTTATTTATGCACAGGTTTGTAACATCATGTATTGATCACTTGGAAAATAGTGCCTAACCATGAATCTTCCTAATAGTTACCCATTTTATTATGCACTATCAAAATACACACATACACTAAAATCCATTTCTTTAAATGTGTTTGAGTACTGTGAGGCGGCCAGCTGTCACTGTGGACACTAGTTTTTTAAAATTCTAATTTTTCCCTGAAAGTTCAAATTTTATCATCATCAGTAAATACTGTCAGGTGTTTACTTTTTGCCAAATATTCATGTTTGAATAACCATTGTTTGTCTTTCAGTCATTCTTTCTAGTAAAAATGGTGTTCTGTGAAAAAAGCAGCTAGTTCAGCTGATAGCTCACACAATTGCATGAGTGTTTTGGCTGTGGGTAACAATTATATCAGTATGTAGTTGAAATGCTTCATGCTTTGTTCCTACGTCTTTACACAGAATATTAAAGAGATATATTCACAAAGGTCAAAGTTTGATAACATTAATAATTATTACTCTTTCCTCAAGGACATTCTTAAGTGAAATAGGCTTTTTTTTTCTTGTTAGTGCATGGCAGTGAACAATAAAATGGCAACTGGTACAGTTTGGTGCCAACACACGTAAACACCATTTTTTAAGACTAGTGCCATCTTAGTGTCATTTTGAAAGTGGTTTGGCCTTAGGAATATCCTGAAAGTGTCTTTGGGACCCTCAATTTTTCACAAACCACACTCTGAGAACCACTAGGAAGGAGACATCCCACTTCTCCCCTACCCCACCGCAAAGCAGAGAAGTTAAATAACACAGAAGTTTATTCCTTTCCCACATACCAATCTGACCAATGTAATCTGGAAAGGGAATTCTTTTTCCCAAGATGAATCGGGAAGCTAGTTTCTGCCGTATTGTGGTTAACACCATCCTCAAGGAAGTTGTCTCCATCAACATGACTGCCAGTCTATCCATGTTGCAGCTTGTGGGAAGAGGAAAGAAAAATTCATAGACAATTATTTTGTTTGTAAATCTGTAAAACGGAGGTTGCACAACTTTCCAACCATGTTCCATTTGTAGCAACTTGGTTCAGTCTAGTTACTAGAAGAGCTAGAAAACTAGATGCTATGCATATGTCCCAGAAAAGGAAAGGATGGGTTTTGAGTGTGTGTGTGTGTGTGTGTGTGTGTGTGTGTGTGTGTGTGTGTGTGCGCGTGTGTCTTGGTGGAGGGAAGGGATAGAGAGGGGATCTCCCATGAATTTTGAGTTTCAAGCATTTAAAAAAAAATATCTGAAGCTTCCAATTAAATGGAACAATTTATTTATATTTCAAAGAAATATATAATTACGGTAATTTAAAAATTAGTTTAGTAGATTACTGGGCAAAAAGAACCATAGAATCTTATTGGCAGACAACTTATCATTTACTTGTTAGTTGAAAGAAAAACTAAGGACTCCTAGGTTTGGTTACCTCATCTAAGAAAAATACTTCAGAAAATGTTCTAAGCAACTCTAAGTGACTCAAAATAGATACTTTAAGAGGAGATAAAATGAAAGAAGAAAAGGTAGTGACTGATGACATTTTATATATAATTAATGCAATGATAGTGTGCTTGGGATTTTGAACTATCAAGGCTAAGCAATATTTGTGACATGGAGTTTTCATATAGCAAAGGAAAGAATAAAACTAAACTACTATAGATAGCACAATAACATTTTAGAAAAAAACAGGTGAGCTGGAGCAAGGGGAAATGAATACATTCTTTTAAGATTGAAATATCTTAAATAAGGTAAAATATTATTTTGTGTAATGATAAAAGACAATTTTCTTGGAGGACACATTCCTCATAAAACTGTAAGCACCAAAACATTTAGAATTCCAAACATAAAGCTCAATCGATTAGAAATGCAGGAGAACTTGATAAAAATAGAATGATACTCAGGGATTAGAATATATCTTTTTCAGAATTAGAAAGATCTAATAGAAATAAATAAGTGAGAACATATAGGAACTGAATACTATAAAAACTCCACTCAAACATAAATATCTGATTTTGCATTCTATGAATATTGAATACATGTATATTTTATTAGTGTCCAAGGAACACTTACAAAATTGATCATGTACTTAGCTGTAAGCCTTAAAGTTTTTTAAAAAGTGCATATTTCAAAGGCTACAACCATGGTCACAAATTTAAAAAACTTAGAAATAAATTGTAAAAATACGTTATAAAAATTTGAACTGCTTTAATATAAGAAACATGGTTATATTCAATGACCTGAATCCAAAAAGGAAATATTCCTGAAATTACAATCTTCAGGAAAGGCAATAAAAGGGAATATAATTATTAACAAAACTGATGACAGATCACTTGAACATGTTTTAAAAGCTTTTGTATGTAAAATTGACTAAAAATAATTGGAGTAAATCCTCATCTTGTATTAGCTAGCTTTGCTGCACTAACAAATAAGCCTAAAATCTCAGTGGCTTACAACATCTAAGATTTCTTTCTTGCTGATATCATAGGAGGGCTGCATTGGCTGCAGCTCTTCTCCAGGCTACATGGACCTAGGATGGGGACGCAGGTTGAGGTATCAGTAACCACATGGAGAGTGCCATTTTCATGGCACAGGGAGAAGCAACAAACACACAACTGCATTTACAGCATTTGCTTGCACTTTGCCACTCATATATTATTTGCCAAACAAATCACATGTGGTCAGTGACACACACATTACTTATTCAGAGTCTTTGAAATTCACCAGACAAGGATAGGGAAATATCATCTTCTTATAGGGATAGGAAAGGAGAGAATGATTTTGAAAAATAAAATAATCTTCCATGTATCTTACGTTCAAAAACTCAACACAAATCAAAATTAGCTGGGGTAGCAGGCACTAAAAATTAAAGTTAAAATTAATATAAAATAATATTATGTTAGAAATGAGAAAGAATACATAGACAGGTACAGAAGTGATTGATTCAATCATATTAATATAATTTACTACATGTGAATTTATGGAAACAAATTTAAGGAGTAATGAAACAGATAATGCTCTAGCTCAGCAAAATTTACCAAATTATTAAAGAAGTATGTCCTTACTAAACCAATTACTAGATAAATTAATGTTAACTTATAAATGATGTTTTCACAGCTGAGATATATCTAATCTTTAAAAAAGAAATGTTACTTAAGTATCCCCAGAAACATTCATTTTCTACTGATTGAAAAACTTTATACGAAAAACTTTGTATCATTAAAAATGGGAAATCATCGATTATTTTAATTATAGATATATATCCAAATTTTAAATAAATTATTGCCAAATATAGTCAGGTAGAGTATCAGAATAATTACAATGTATTTCTTTTAATGGAAGGATAAAGTCAATATTAGAAAAATCATCAAAGTAAGTTATTATATCAGGAAATTAATGTTGTTAAAAAAGTCATGGTATATTAATAGGTGCTTAAAAGGAGCTTGTGAATGTCTAGGAAACTTTCTTCAAACAGGCTTAAGTAGCATAGAGATAGAAGAGACTTATTTCATGTTATAATTCTAAACAGAAAATTAGGCTCCTTTTGCAAAGATAATGCTTCATTATAACCCACTCCAAATCTCAGTGGCTTCCAACAACCACATTTATTTTCCTACCATGATGGTTAATTTTACCTGTTAACTTTTAACTAGGCTGTGGTTGCTTGGTCAACACTAGTCTAGATTTGCTGTGAAGGTATTTGTAGATGTGATCAACATTTATAATCGGTCAACTGCAAGTAAAGCAGATTACCCTCCATGATGTGGGTGGCCTCATCCAATCATTTGAAGGCTTTAAGAGCAAAGACTGAGATGTCCCAAAGAAGGAATTCTACCTCAAAACTGCCATAGAAATCCTGCCTGAGTTTCCAGTCTGCTGGCCTGCACTACAAATTTCAGACTTGCCTGCACTCAAAAATCTCATGATTCTTTACAATAAATCTTTCTTTCTCTGTCTCGATCTCTGTCTCTGTCTCTCTCCCCTCTATATATCCTATATCCTATATACAGAACATATATGTAAATTCATATATACCTATGAATTCATAGAATGTCTTATATAGGATATATATGAATTTATGTATTTATATGGATACATATAAGCTATATCTGGGATATGTATATGAAATAGATCTGGGATATCTATACCTCATTGGTTCTGTTTCTCTCGGGTTCAAGTCTACCACACATGAATTCACCCCAAGCCCAACTTGAAGGGGCAGTGGATTCTTACAAGTCTGCCAGAAGACAAGGGAACACAGCATACAATCCCATTTAAAGCCTCTGCTTGAATTGCATCTGATCACATCTCTGTCCAAAGCACATCTCTGACCAAGACAAAATCAGAGGGATGGGCAAGTTCACATCAACCCATGGAGGAAGGAGGAATTTTTTTTCGAAAAGCCTACACATGACAGTACCAAAATTCAAATGTCAATTTTTGTGTAGATGAGGGAAAGAGGAATTCCATATATCATAATTATTTATTATTAGTTGGGAAATTTTGATTAATAAGTCAGTAAAGTAAAATAAGTGGTTTTAAAAAACTTTCAAAAATAATACATGAAATCATTAATTTTTGCTAGGTTAATTTGCTTTTGGAGAAATCCATTTTCTGGTAAATTACACTAAAAACAGAATAATTATTAGCATTTGGCTAGGTGAATGAAATATATTGATAAATAAGCATACATTACAATTTTTGTATTGAAAATGATCAACTTGTATGAAATGTAAAAATGATCCCATTACAAAATGACAAAGAATTTTTAAAATATTTAGAGTTAAAGGCAACAGTAAAGCTCTGGACTTTAAAAAAAAGTATTGAATCTTAACAGAAGACCTGAACAAGTAAAAATCTATACCATAATTTTGGAAGGGAAGATTTAGTATATATAAACTATTCAATCATAAGTATACAAATTAGTGGTAGTAAATATATTTGATACTATTCTACTTAGCATCTCAAATTTTAAATTAATTAATGATTTCAATTTTATGTGAACAACATGTATTGGAAAATTGTCCAAAATACTTTAGAATAAAGGTAATGAAAAAGATTTGTCTAACTAAGATGATAAATTTTGGATAATGAGGACTATAGTATTAACATTGACCAAAATATCTCTAGGGCAGAAGAGAAATATTCCATTAATATTTTATTAATATTTATTGTTCCTTCCTATTGTCTTGTAGCTTTAGGGACAAGTGGGGAGTCAGATGTTGGCAGTGTGAGTTAACTCCTCCTGATTCTATTTAGCTAGGTTTTCCAAAAAAATGAGCACAGAAAAGAACTGCAAGAGTGAAAAGGGATAGGATTTACAAACGCAATGTATTTTTAAATGAGAAAAGCAAAGTATGGAGATGTGCATATAATAAATTACTTATTATAATTTTTGTAAAATAGAAAATGTCAAGGAGTCTGTGCATTCATAAAATTAGTTGCATCGGATACATGTGAGCAATAAGAAAAGGTGCATGATGTGGAAGGATTTTGGTCCTGCTGGTTACTTTGATGGAAGAAGAGGGGAAGAAGTTAAGCAAAAACAAGAGTAACAACAAAAACCCTAATGTTCTCGTAGAAGAGGTCATGCCAAAGCCTCCCTAACCCATCATTTGCAGGAGTGCCGGGTGGTTGAACATGAGGACACTCCAAAAGGCAGGTAGGTGCATCCACTTTGGAGTTTATTTCATTCTCCTTATCTGAAGGTCAGGCTGAACAGAACTTCTGAGAGAAATCTGGTCCTCATTTAAGTACACTTACCAAACACAGGAGACAATGAACAGAAATAAAATTGCTCTTCTCAGATTCCCCTTAACTTCGACTTTCTCAGCTGCCACATCAAACAAATTCCATTCAATTCCAATCAGTTACATTCATGGTCACGGTGTGTACTAAAGGGGTCACTATACTCCAGTCAATGTACTAAGCATGGGGGGGAGAGAATGTTGAATAAAGCAAGCACAATTCCGGTCATTTCAACATAATTCATAGTATAGAATGATAGTAATCTAACAATTACAATAAACTCGGGAAGGCTCTGAGAGTGCACATGCAGAGAGTTCAGAAGCACATGATTGGGACACATGTCTCAATTTAAGTGGGTCAGTGAGGTTTTCCCAGAAAGAGCGGGTCAAATCTGAGACCTAAATGGTAAATATATGTACTCTGTGGGTATCAAACATGACTCCACAAATATTGTTCATGAACAAACACAACATTTCACGTGTTTCCTCTTCATTGCAGAATGAGAAATACATTGACTTCAGGCCATGAAAAAAATACAGTATAACAGTAAATTAAGGTGAAGCCAGGCTTCTCATTGCAGAGAAAGACCATGCTGTAAAAGATGATAAATAGAACTTTCAAAGCCTGTGCTTTTACTTTATTATAAGAATCATGTAAATGTGTACTGCAAAAACAAGAGAACATCAGAAGTACAAATTCATTGACTAAGAGGAAAGATATACAAATGGGAAGAATTTCTAATATGAAGTAGAAATAATAAGGTGCTATTAAGGATAAAAATTCTAATAGCTACATCAAAATATTTCAGATATTTATTTAACATCTCAGAAACCTTATGGGGTATATAATATGTTAGAAAAATCAAAATGCAATAGTAGAATTTAAATCTGGGCCAAAAGCACTCAAGAGCCAAATTAATATTATACAACCATTAAGCTGAGTTCAAAACTCAAATCTCTCCTCCTCTAAGCAGAAGTATAAAACAAAGAAGAAAATAATGAAATAAGTAATTATAAGTGCAAAATTGAAATGAGAGATCCAGCAAGAAGAGGTCAGACAGACAGGATTGAAAGATAATCACCCATTTTATGGAAGAATACTTCACCTGAATTTGAAGATGAAAGGATTCATTGATATAGGAGGAAATATCCTAAAGCTATAGAGTAAATATCGTGAATTTTTGAAATCCAGGAATAAAGAGAGAACCCTGCAAATATCCAAGTAAAAACAGCACACACACAGTTACACTTATTATACATATTAGCAATATGGGAAGAGTAATTATAATGTCTCGATTTCTCAGTTATGAGTAGCACACAGTGGCTGGACCAATTGGTCTCATCCTGAAGATAACGTAGACTGATATCAACAGGACTGCAAGAAGTAACACTGACCTCAGACACACCCCTTCTGCTCGCAGGTCTCTCAGTCACTGGAATAAGTTCCATGGGTACCAACAGGTTTTACTTCAGACAATTAAGATAAAGTCCGAGGCCGGTCTATAACCGAAGGAAGAGTGTTTAGAGACCACCTGATCTTTGGTGTATTGTCAGTAATGACAAGGGGCACAAAACGAACCAACAAGCAACTCCCATCCCCAATGGAAACAGTCCATGGCCGCTCGCTCTATATACAAACATATAACCCAAAGCGGCGCAGGTCTTTTCAGTTTGGGATTTGTTGTTAAACTTGATTTGATTTGATGTGGTCAATTTGACAGGAGAGGGTGAAGACGATGCCTCTGTGTGGCCTCTTTCACCACAGGAAATATGGGCCACCCTTTTGCAGGAGTCACAAGTCTGGCGTACAGTGGTGGCTTTGCATCGGAAACATAGAGCTCTATTTGTGCTCAGCCTATGAGGGCAATGTGTTGCCACGTCCAGCGCGCTGATGGTTCTATAAGCAATTGTGGCAAAATGAGCAGCACATGCTTGATCAGCAGCTTGGTTCCAGCTGGTCTCTGTATCCACAGGTGAGCATCTCTGTGAGTGCACAGCTGCTCAATCCACAGTCCTGCTCTTGACCCCAAAGAGGGGCATTTGAAACTGCTGGTCTGTAGACTTCCCAGTGGCAGACCAGATGGCTGTGACATTGACCGCAGACCAAGTGTTAGTAATATAACCTGACAGGTCCTTTGGAGTATTTTCTAAGGGAAAGAAAATGACTGTTAATTGATCCCATTGTGCTGCTGACTGGCTCTTAGAACGGCTGGACTTCCAGAGCTCTCACCGGGGCTGGATTGCTACTACCACCCAAATGACAACAGCAGCTTTTACCTTAACCAAACCGTCAGTTAACCAAGCCCAGACATTTAGGAGAATCTCTGCAACTCAAGGTCCTCATGGAGCTAATGATTTTGCTTCAAAAGTGGAGTGAGGTGTAAAGCTTCCCCAAAGATGAAACACCCACTTTCTCTTTCTATGCTTTGGCCATCAGCATAGCATGAGCTGACGTTTGTCCAGGTTGGCTGTGCTCTTGAATATAGAATTTCCATTTCCCGCTGAGGACTATCGGTCCCTTCCCTCGTTAGTTCTTGAATCCCATTCGACTCACCCATAAATGGGCTCAATGAGTCGGGATCAGAATAATAGCGGTCTCTTTTCAAGTGGTGTACTTGGGGGCTGTATCAGACAGGTGGCGCTCTTCTACTGGAAAATGACTTCTCTGTTTCAGCAGCAATTGCATCTCTAAAGTTGTGATTCCCCTTTGTCTTCCTGAGATTCTACGTTGCTTCTGCTGTACCACCCTGGAGGGGACCTCTCTGCATACCTACATGTGACTGTCCCTGAATTAGGAGAATTCTTTCTTATGCTTAATGGATGGGAAGAAAAAGCTTGTGAACAACAGTAAAGTAACTATTACATTCAATGAAATGTACAGCAAAAGGCCTTTCAATATCCTTCCGGGCCCACAAAAACACCACTTAAACTTCTCACCACCGCAAACCCCCATTAATTGAATGTGAACAATTCACTCCCTACAAGAACACAAACCAAATTGTCTGACATATGCTTGAGTTTGGAAAACAGCAGCATAGTATTCCTGGGTGGGGAATTTGAGGAGTGAAGGCTCAGATGGGGGTAGGGGAAAGCGGTAGGAGGGAACTTTCTTTCCACCCTTTGACTACCTTCTCCCTGCCTTTCCACAGGGCACCGCAGCTTTGCCCTTCTGGTTCTTGGTGTCTTTGCCATTCTTGTTTCCAACACTCTGTTTTCTCCTGAGACCTGGTGGGAAGATGACAAAGGAGCCTGAATGAAGCACACATTAAAGTCTGAGTCCCTGCCTTCTCAAAGTTCCCATGCGTAGCCAGAAGGGTGCCTATGGCTCTCAGTGTCCCTTGGAGGCAGGGAGATCTTGCCTCAATCATCTTTCATCTTAGAGTGATGAGATCAATGCAGAGGGGAGGGAGGGATCAGAGGGAAGAGAAGGAGAGAGTGACTCCACGCTACAGGATAACAGGCTTTGTATTTGCTTTCTGTTTAGAATGGCCACCCACTTGGTCTCGACCAAAAGACCTTCTAATGTGTTTTGCTCAATCAAACCTCTCTATTGAATGGCATGTTCCAACAGCCATATTGCCTTTCAGCTGGGGCTGCAGGGCTTTCTGCCCCCGTGTCATGACAACGCCCCTTCCTTCTCCCACCTAGGGGAGTGGGAGAACAACAGAGGCACCCATCATTGGGCTTGTTTCATTTCTACCTCTAACTTTCAAGTTCTAGAACAGCGAAGACAGGGGCAAACACTTACTCCCCTTCCCCCCACCCCACGCAACAACATTCTCTGCTCCTGGATACAAGGGAGTCTTCTTAGATCATCAATCCCAACCTGTGAAGCCCTCATTCTTCTTCCAGAAATCCATGTCTCTATCAGCATTCCTTTATCATTACCAAAACGGTTGCATCTGATATATGATTTTATTGATGTTTGATTGGATTTATTTGATCTTTGATTTGATATTGAGCTAATAAATCAGCCTATTACAGTTTCATGGATGCAGGCACAGAGACAAAGACCTTTATTACTCATGGCCCAGGAAGCAGCATAAACAGCACATTTGCATCGGCTCCCCTTTCCCCCAAAGTCCCAGGTGGCAACACGGAGGACGGCCTCAGAGATGCTGCACCTATGGTGGGCTTGTGTGGCAGTTGAGAAACACTGAACTTGGGGAAGTCTCCTCTTTTAAAGCAGTCAGTAATCAAGCTTGCCCTTTGCTAACTCATCTCTCACAGCTGCTAGTTGCAAACACAACTCCAAGAAATAGTGCGGGTAAAGAGCATTCAGCACCTTGTGTTCTTGAGCTGCCTGCTGCAAAAGGTACATTTACTACTGTCCACATAACCACTGGGGACAGTGTTGCTTAGTTTTCTGCCACCATTGAACAAACACCTCCTTCCTCCAGTTTCCAGTAATATTTTCCTGACTTTCCTTTAAGCACTTGCTAGCAGACCCCTCAATGTCCAGAACTCTAAAACAGATTCTTCAAGGCTCTTCAAGTTTTTGCTAATCCTATCCTCAAAGTCCTCCCAGCTATGCCTCACTTCCTGGTTCCAAAACCACTCTCATATTTGTAAATATTTGTTACAGTACCACCCCATTGTATTAATATACATTGCTAAATATATACATAATAAATATATATTAGTTAGATACTGCTTTGTAACAAATTATCCCCACAGCTTGACAGGTTAAACAACAGGTATTAATTATCTTATGTAGTGCCTGAGGGTCAGGAGTCTGGGGTGGCTTACCAGGGAAACATGGCTCAGCCTCCTAGTTAATCTCAGGACATGGTCATCAAGCTGTCAGCCAAGGCTGCCAAATCTGGAGGCTTGATCCGGGCTGGAGGATCTCACTCACATGGTTATTGGTAAGAAGAATTAGGTCCTTCCCAGCTATTGGGAAAAGGACTTAGTTTCTCACTATATAAGCTGCCCTTCAAAGCTTCCTGGTTGTTCTCAAGACAGAGTAGCTGGCTTATCCCAGAGCAATTTATCTAAGAGTGAAAGGCTGACCTAGTATCGGAAGTTACTCACTATCGCTTTTGGAGGTATGCCCTTCATTAGAAGTGAGCACCAAGTCCATCCCACTTTAAAGGGAAAAGGGAATTAATCGTCATCTCTTAAAAAGAGGAATACAAAGAAATTGTGGATATGTATCAAAACAACCATGGTGTATGAGTTTCTCAGGCTCTCTTTTATCAATCTTCTATTGTTAAACATTTGTATTGTGTGTATATTTTAAAAATCTTATAATAAAGCAATAACAGAAATTTCTGATATGTCATAAATAAAAGTTGACATGTGTCCATCAAAATTGTCTGAAGATAAACTCCTATATTTCAACTTGGTTAATGTGTATTGTCTTTTGATATATGTTAGAAAATTACCTCCTGAAAAAGTCTTAAAATAAGGAAGGAAATTTCAGGCAAACGTGTGTACAAAATTGCAAAATATAAGGTTAGGAAAATGCATATTTTGCTTGAAGAATCATTGATAGTTTTTTTGTTAAACATAAGGTTATTAATGTATATTGATAAATTGTCTTATATGTGTCATATATCTTGCTGAATTTAAAATTTATATAGGGCTTCCCTGGTGGCGCAGTGGTTGACAATCTGCCTGCCAATGCAGGGCACACGGGTTCGAGCCCTGGTCTGGGAAGGTCCCACATGCTCGCAGAGCGACTAGGCCCGTGAGCCACAATTACTGAGCCTGCGCGTCTGGAGCCTGTGCTCCGCAACAAGAGACGCCGCGATAGTGAGAGGCCCGTGCACCGCGATGAAGAGTGGCCCCCACTTGCCGCAACTAGAGAAAGCCCTCGCACAGAAACGAAGACCCAACACAGCCATAAATAAATAAATAAATAAAAATTAAAAAAAAAAAAAATTTATATAGATAAAATCTAGTCACTAAAAAAATCTAAAGGTATTATTTTTTTCTGGGATACTAACAATTTTAGTATTTGAACTTCATGGATCCATTACATAAAAAATATTGGCAATCTCTAATTAACACAAATATTTTTAACATTATTTCTTAATAGATGCCTCTTATTAGTCATTAATTCAAGTCATTAATTTATATGTTCTTATATGTTTTTAAACACACAGCCATTTGCATTTTGGCATTGAAATATACAGTGAAATAATTGATTTAATCTGTAATTAAAATGTATGCTCTTTTTCGGCATTGGATCACATCAAAAACAGAATCCCCAATACCTCACAAATAGGTAGCCTATCTCTAGACCACCCAGTTTGGTTGTTTGACCTGTCTTTGAAATTCTACTTTGTAGTTGCTCAATTTCTCTTCAAACATAAGGAAACATCGAATGATACTTCAACAAAGAGATAGGCACTGTATACAGATTTATTCACAGTAGAAGCTAGTATAGGTAGCCCCCATTGTCCTGCAGTCCTTTACAGAACTAGCCACATAGATAAGCTTCAAGCAAGTTTCATTTTATGTTATTTGGTAAGTTTCATTTTATGTCGTTTCAGTAACTAATGTTAAATGCAGAAGCAAAAATGAGAGCCAAATTCACAATGAAAATAGCATTGTAAAATTTCAGTTTACAGCTAATTTATTCACAAAAAGGCACGTGATGATTTAGCATTTCAGGACATCTTCTTCTGTTTCACATTATACTCCACAACTAGCATACTTTGCCAAATTTCCCAGTTCTCTTTATAGACTGTGAAATGGATTGCAAAACTATGGGGAATTTAATGAAAGGGGACTATGAAAAGTCAATATATCAATTTTAAAGAAATATTCAATTGAACTGGGCACTTTTCTCACTAAGGAAGACACAGTAATGAAAAGCCCATGGTCACTGTCCTCATGGATCATACATTTTAGTAGGAAAATAATAAAATATAGTAAACAAATGAGTAACATGTAAGGAATGTCACATGGTGATAAGAAAAATAAAGCATACATTTCTAGGAGTATGTTTTGGGGATTATTTCAATGGGTAATCAGAAAAATTCTCATGGGGAAGGTTCTGTTTAAACAAAGACTGAGAGATGTGAGGAAGTACGTTATATATGTGAGGGGCAGATCATTCCAGCAAATGCAAACTATCTGAGGCAACAGAGATGAAGGAGATTGTGGGAGAAGCTGGATTCGACAAAGAGATCAGAACTTTTGCATTTCTCCAGTGCCATGCCGTTACTCCATGCTAAGGCTGAGATGCCTTCCAGATATCCAAGTAGAGCTATCAAGTACACAGGTAAACATAAAGTTTGAAGTCCACAGACAAGGTATGGAGAAAAGATATATTATTTTCTTAAATATAGGTTTCTAAAAATAGATTCATTTTTCTTTTTCTCTTGATTGAATGAAGATTCAGATCTCAACGTTCCATAGAGTGGCATATATAATAGATTATACAATCTGATGTGTAATATATATAAATATATTAGATTTTTTTGTCAATGTATTTCTTTACATATGTTTTGTTTACTAGGAATGCAATACTGAGGTTTTATTGGAGTGGAATGATGGTTAATTTTATGTGCCAACCTTGCTAGGCTATGGTGCCCATTTGTTTGGTTAAACACTAGTATAGAAGTAATGTGAAGGTATTTTGTAGATGTGATTAGAATCTACAATCAGTTAATTTTAATAAAAAGAAATCACCGTCCACAATGTGGGTGAGCCTCATACAGTCAGTTGAGGCCCTTAAGACCAAACACAGAAGTTTCACTGGCCAAGAAGAAATTCTGCCTCAAGACTGCAGCATAGAAATTCTGCTTGAGTTTCCAGACTGCCAGACTTGTGACTCAAGGCTATATCAAATCCTGTCTGAGACTGCAGCCTGAGGGCCTGCACCACGGATTTTGGACTTGCTACCTCCAGAATTGTATGTGAGCCACTTTATAAAATCTCTTTGTAAAGATATTTATTTTAATGATAGATGTATGTAGCCCATTGATTCTGTTTCTCTGGCTAGCCCAGACTGATACAAGTAGACAAATCAGGTACCTGGTTTTTATTATTCTTTCTCTCTCTCGGTTGCATAACAGAATGCCTGATACATAGTATGCTTTCAACTTCAGTAAGTAGTTGGAGAGCACTGAAATGGTTTTAGGAGCTAGAAGGATTCATGATGTTGGAGATGCAAAATATCTTCAAGTTCTACATTTTTATGAGCTCCAAGACTCAGAATAATTATTCATATCCATCCACCCCTATATAGTGTTCAGCACAAAGTGTGTACCTAACAAATATTTGTGAATGTTAAATCTGTTATTCAGTAAGTTAGTAAGTGACTGATGAGCAATCATTATCACTAATTTTATCTTCCCTAGAACATGGTACATCAAAGTAAGGATGGAAGTAAAATTACAGATCTAAAAGCCTGAGATAGAGTCAAGTGCAGGCAATTATTGATATAAACAATAATAATAACAAATATTATTCACTGAAAACCTTAATAATATCCATCCTAACACTTTTTAACAATGCCAGTAATATTATTTGCACAATTTATAAAATAAAAATAATTAAATTACCAAAGTGAAATATATCATTCCTTTATATTAAATTGATTATTTAATATTAAATGTCATCATGTGTAATTTTCAAGTGAATTGTCTGTTTGTATGGTACATAACAAATCTGTTACAAATGTAGATAGGTATCACTCTACCCCGTTTAGAATACGATTTTGGAGAAGAACAGCAAATTTTGAAAGTAACTGAAATAAAAAAAATATTTTAAATGACTTTTTCTTTTACATATTTGTCCACCATATGATTTGCTACAATGTTAAGAATGATATGGTCTATTAACAACATAATATCTATATAAGTGTTCCTTTTACTTTGTTTTCTACTTGCCTTTTTATTTTTCCCTCAAACCCATATAATTATATGCAAGCAATTGTTTTCTAATTTATTCACCTTTATTGCTCTATCAAAATCAGGTCCGAGTACGTTATCTCACCATACATCCCACTTTTCAGTAATTGACAACTGAACCATTATTAATGTGCTCTGAATTTTCCAAATAATAACCTGGTTCCAACATTGAGTTAATTGCAGTTTGTTAACACAATCGTTCCCAAATCATTAATTTTGTATTTATTTGGTAAATGATAATAACACATGGCATAAGAAATAAATTTTAACAGTATATTTTCTTTAAGCTTCTAATTAAAAATATATGCACAGATTTATGACTTTAATTTTTTACATTGATCATTATAGCAAAATAAGCAACTTTTTCTTATAATTAATCCCAAACTTTACACAAGTGGATAGCAGGAATTTCCACCTAAAATTTGAGATAGTAATTTTGAGGGGGGTATATTTATAGTCAGCCATTTTTTATTGATATCTTTTCATATACTCCCAATTAATTCTACCATTAACAACACCAACAGAGAAAGAACTTTGGTAAGAGCTTCTAAAAGTAAATTTAAAATATATTTCGTGTGTGATAAAGAAATTTTATTCTAAATTTTATAAAGCTAGATAAAATAAGATTTCACTTTCAAAGGCAGTAACTTAAAAATGGCAAATGTTTCTTTGTGAACATATAGCAGGTTTTATTGTGATGCGAAAATATAAATAAAGTTGTATTTTTTTTCTATTTGGAAATTACAGACTGGGTTGTATTTTGCATAATATGGGATACTTGATTAAGATAGACCCTTGGTGAAATTTACACCTGACGTGGCTACTCTATTTTGAAAGGAAACAGCTGTTTTCCTAATGTTCCTGTGGTTTTATGAACACAATGTTTGCTTTATGAGACAAAGTGGATTCAAATGAGCTCCCTCAAATCCCTCCAGAAACAAATTTCTCAAATGTTTTGTAACTTACTATTGCTTGATAAATGTTATATTACTGATTATTCTAGGTGTTATGCCTCGGGCTCCTTAAGCGTTGCCATTTTCTTGTTTATTTTCTTCTTAGGCTAGGGAATTGCTTTATGAACTCTGAGTCATAAAGGAGAGCAACAGAGTGGGAAGAAAGCCATTTGGTATAATACTTCTTTGACTGAAAAGGAAATTGGATTTTTCCTATTGCAAAGAGGTCACAAATTTTATTGTTAAACGAGCTAAAGTATACTTATTTAATAAGACATAGGCCTAAAATGGAATAATTCTTTAATCCCAGGCACCCAGCAAATGCTCAATACCAGATTTTTCATAGAATTTCCACATTTGGTAACCTTACACTTTTATTATAACTTTGATGGACTGTTTTCTGTATTTGTTTTCAACCTTGCTTTATGGATAAAGTAGACATTTTTAAACAGAGAAATCCTTACGTGGGAAGTAGAGTTATTTATATTTGACATAAGTTTCTGAAGTGATTTATAACGAAGCTAAAATGTATTAAGCCAATGTGGAAATGAGAACTGTCAGTAAGTATATGTGCACAGTACTAATGCTGGCAAGAATTTCAGTTTAGTCTTTGTCTCAATTGTCTTAAGACGATCCTCTATTGTCCTTTCAGAGGAACTGCAAGGAAAGTAGAGAATGGAAATTGAATTAAATTTAGAATTGTAGAATATGTTAGGCTGCATGCATTTTAAATCCACACTTGAAAATATAATGAAATAGCAGTATCTGAGAATCAAACCTCTTTATTTTAATAGCTATAGACCCCTTATCCCATATGAATTGCCTATGTATTATACGTATACTATTATCCTCTTTATAATTACTCTAAGTCGTCTAAGATTATATGAAAGACATAGGCAGAAAAAAGATCTAGCAGGAAAATGTGAATATGGGAATTTCAGAGTCAGTAAATGAAATGAGTATATCTGCCTAAAATTGAAAAAGATGATACGTTTGAAATGACTGTGCCTAGCTTTTAATAACTTCATGACAAATCATTGTAAGTACCAGTTTCCTCTCTTTGAAGAGAGTGCAGAAAAGAAGTATGAGTGAGAAAATAGCTGTTTTGAAGTGATAAAATTTCAAAACAAAACAGTAGTGTCAACACACTTCTTAATGAACCTTACACACTGGATCATATAAAGTTATTTGTCCTTGAAGGTGTATATAATTGAAGGTTGTCTATATTGCATTTCTCACATTATGATTTTAACCGATGAGTTTCACATTCCTTGTGTCATCCTTGATTTCAATAGCCACATTACAATTTCCAGGAACTCACAAACCTGGGAAGTCAAATGAACACATTCTCTGCCCTCACCACTCCTTGCACCCCTATTCCAGCTTGTAAAATTTCCAACGAATTTGGAAACTCTCAGAAGAGAATTTGCCTAACATCTGCTTCTGTGGAAATCCATCCCACAGCTTATTTGCCTACCATCCTGTGGATTCTAAGTGTTTTCCGCTATTACAGCTGTTGTCCTATACCCCTGGTAAATCCACTACCTCTTTACCTCCAATACCTAAAAATGCATATCCCTAACACACAGCTGTTGTGTATAATAGGTTTTATTGAAGGTCTATGTTTACTCAGTGGTGATTCTGCACAGCGAAGCAAAGGGTACGTTCAAAATTGGAATTTTTATCTTAGCTATGCATCTACTGCTCCTTGACACAGGGCATTTCTCATGGGGTCCCGGATGATGTTCTTTTCCTACAATGAACTTGCTCAGTTTCTCTTCACTACCTAACCCTCTTTCTCTAAATTCTTTGACTGTCTGTTTCAGTGCCTTGAAACTGTACTCTTTTAAGCCCACTTGTGGGAAACACCAAATTCCTATTAATTTCTTTGTTTAAAGCTTCCTCACTGGTACAATGCTTGGCGTCTTTATTTTTTCATCAAAAAGCACTTGTCTTACTAACAGTAATGCTTTCTTCCCACAGCTATCAATTAAAATAATATATTTTTCTCTTATACATATTTATGGATTATAGTTTAATATATTTAGTAAATCAAATGTTAAGGTTAATATGCGTAAGATGCTTGTTTACAAATGAAGGGCAACTATAAAATGTTCAAAAATCTCTTTATGATAACATTAATAAAAACATCAACAACAACACCTGTTAGCTGATGCTCATGACTACAAATTTAGGTAAAATAAGATATTTTGTATACTAATTTACCTAACTTCTTGTTTATGTTAATATCAGCCATAGTGTTAGTTACAATTAATATCAGCCATTTGTGGTAAACAAAACTGTCAGATTCAAATTTTTGATGTTACATTTTTCATGGGTCTATATATCAGTATCTATTGCCAAGATTTTTAAAAAATCTCTAAAAAGGCAAGCTTGGGACTCCCTGGTGGCACAGCGGTTGAGAATCCACCTGCCAATGCAGGGACATGGGTTCGAGCCCTGGTCGGGGAAGATCTCACATGCCGCGGAGCAACTAAGCCCTGAGCCTGCACTCTAGAGCCCACGAGCCACTGGCTGAAGGCCGCATGCCGCAACTACTGAAGGCCGCGTGCCTAGAGCCCATACTCCGAAACAAGAGAAGCCACCGCAATGAGAAATCCGCACACCGCAACGAAGAGTAGCCCCCGCTCACCGCAACTAGAGAAAGCCCGTGCGCGGCAACGAAGACCCAACACAGCCAAAAATAAATAAATAAATAAATAAATAAATTTTTTAAAAAATAAAAATAAATAAAAAGGCAAGCTGTCTTTAATTTACAAAATGATACAGAAGTACATAGCTAACTTTTTTTGGGGGGCAACTTTTAATTTTTCTCCCCTTAATCCCAGACCAAATTATTCTTGGAAGGCTTTCCCACACCTCCAAACCTGTTTAAGTTTGCTCCGTATTCCAGATACCATCCATTTCAGCGTAAGACAAGCACGGTGTGTCTCCCTGTGGGGTGAGTGGTTTATAATGAAAAGAGACCGTAATGGCTGAACTCCACATGTATATTACATATTTTAAAAGGTATTTAATTGATTGACTTCAGGGTGCAATTATCTCCAATGGTATTTTTAAAATAGAATTTATTTTAGATTTACAGAAAATTTGAGAAGATAGTACAAAAAATTCCCACATATCCCATATCAATTTTGTCTATTATTAACATTTTCCATTAGTGTGTTGCTTGTGTTACAATTGACAAACCAATATGGATACATTCACATCACCTAAAGTCCATTCTTCTTTCAGATTTTCACCTTCAGTAGGATTTTTCCCTTCATAAAATGTATGTGAATTCCCAACGAAGTAAACTGATATAAATGATAATAATGCCACTAATTTCTAAATAAGGAGCTGCCAATATATATTTTTTCCTTTGAAGTACATGTATTTTAACCTTATGATGGCTGTCAGAAATATTAGGCTATTTTGGTAACTTGGCATCAACATTTTGTCATTAAATATGATTTAGAAATTACCAAAAAAAA
Source organism: Balaenoptera borealis (assembly GCF_965194805.1). Taxonomy (NCBI): domain Eukaryota; kingdom Metazoa; phylum Chordata; class Mammalia; order Artiodactyla; family Balaenopteridae; genus Balaenoptera; species Balaenoptera borealis. The sequence continues at coordinate 16,110,681 of NC_138867.1, forward strand.
TCTTTCCGATTCTGAAAGACAGAAAAGATAAAGGGCATCTTGAAAACTGCTACTGAATTTATTTTGAGTTCTTTCAAAAAGTCATTTTAAATACTTCTATCTATCAAAAATAATCAGCTCAAAATATTACATTATATAAAGATACTGTTTTCTTTCTCTTAAAACCATTAGATAAAATATTGAGTCCTACTTACATAAACATATTCAGTTGTGAAAAGTATCTGCACCAGCTGATAAAAAGTGCATAAATTTTCAATTAGTTTCTGAAACCACAACAGAGACTAATATGTGCTATGGACTGAATGTTTTCTCCCCCTCCCCCTTCCCCCCCACCCCAAATTCCGTATGTTGAAGCCCTAATCTCCAGTGTGATGGTTTGGAGATGGGGTCTTAAGGATGTGATTAGGTCATGAGGGTGTAGCCTTCATGAATATGATTAGTGCCCTTATAAGGAGAGACATGAGACAAATAATCTCTCCACCTTGTGAGGATGCAGCAAGAAGGCATTGGTCTGCAAACCAGGAAGCCGGCCGTCACCAGGAACAGAATCAGCAGCACTTTGATCTTGTACTTCCCAGCTTCCAGAACTATGAGAAATAAAAATGTCTGTTATTTCAGGCACCCGGTCTATGGTATCTGTTACAGCAACCTGAGCTAAGATAGTATGAAAAAATATATTATTTCTGAAGTAGTACTCTCCTCATTTATTCCTCCATGAGGTATGTGACAAAATTTGAAACAATTTGTTGTCACTGAAATTTGGTTACCATCCAGGGAGAAAGGCTGTAGCCTCCTGTGAGTATTTTTAAAAGCAAAATGAGCACACTGCTGCAATGTGCTGGGCAAGCTGTTTTTTCCAAAGCAATTAGAATTTCACTTTTTAAAACTTGTTGGTAAAGTGAATGTGATTAACTTCATCTTATTAAACAGACATAAGACTACTGATCAGGAAAAGATACATTTCTTAATCCATGCTTGAATATAATAAAATTAATGATATGCTTGATATTAATGACTCTGCATTTATAATTTGTTTATTAAAATGAGTTTTAAAAGAGTAAACACAATTTTTTCTTTCCGTAAAACAAGACAACAAGCTCCTGGATTGTTGTCAGAGATAACGTCTGGCCAGCTCCTGTAACCTAGGTAGTTTTCTCACTGTTGTCAGATGCTAGTACCATCTAACATTATGAGCTTGCTTGCTACCATTATCATTTAAGACACAAAATATATTTTTATTTTTTGATTTAAAAATTTTTTATTGGAGTATAGTTGATTTACAATGTTGTGTTAGTTTCAGGTGTACGGCAAAGTGAATCAGTTAAACATGTACATATCTCCAGTCTTTTTTTTTTTTTTTAAGATTCTTTTCCCATATAGGCCATTACAGAGTATTGAGTAAAGTTCCTGTGCTATACAGTAGGTTCTAATTAGTTACCTATTTTATATATAGTAGTGTGTATATGTCAATCCCAATCTCTCAGTTTATCCTTCCCCACCCCTTATCCTCTGGTAACCATGTTTGTTTTCTACATCTACTTCTGTTTGTAAATAATTTCATTTGTACCCTTTTTTTAGATTCCACATATAAGGGATATCATATGATATTTGTCTTTCTGCGTCTGACTTGTTTCACTCAGTGTGAAAATCTCTAGGCCCATCCATGTTGCTGCAAACGGCATTATTTTGTAATTTTTTATGGCTGATTAATATTCCATTGTATATATGTGTCACATCTTCTTTATCCATTCATCTGTTGTTGGACATTTATGTTGCTTCCATGTCCTGGCTATTGTAAATAGTGCTGCAATGAACATTGTGGTGCATGTATCTTTTTAAATTATGGTTTTCTCCTGGTATATGCCTAGGAGTGGGATTGTTGGGTCATATGGTAATGTACAAGACATATTTATGGAATGATTTTTGTCCTTTGAGAAAGATTACTTAAAAAGAATGTAAAGTTCTGAAATATAAAGAGAGTTGTAGAAGGTGCATCAGTCATATTAACAGAAAGTTTCTTGGTAGAGGAAGTTGAGAATGAGCATCTTAAGAGATTTTTTTCCCCCTTGCACTTTTCCTTTTTTCACTAGTTTTTAAAATTTTGTTTGTTTCTGGTTTTGTTTTGTCTTACTGTGAGAATGAGACAGGCTGGGACCTGGGACTTCAGACCATTTGCTGCAGTGCTTGCACCTGGACAAACGTCTTCTCCAGCAACAGGATACAAAGAAATTCTAAGGGACTAAAGATAAGTGTGTGCATGCACAGTTGGGGCAAATTCTGGACAACGAGATACCAAAAGCCCAAAAGCCCAACTGCTGCTTCTGAGGCGTTGAGAGCAAAATCAGGGTATTGGGAGTGATCCTTGCACACAGCACCACCAAGGGGGTGGGCAGACCACCTAAGCCACCCTTCCTGCCTGACCCATGGCTCCAGCCCTATGCTCACCTCATTTAGGGGACCGACTCACCCCCCTCCCTCAGGCAGCAAGCAAGGAAACTTGTTACTTGTTTTCGCTCCATCATGCTGCAGCACAAGTCCTAACAATGCCTTGCCTGAATTTCTTGTCTGGCGTCTTATCAATTTCTACTGACTAAGGAGTCCAAGAACCCAGGTTGGTAACAAGAACATACCCGAAGAAAGTGCCAAAACATGTATGTGCAGGAGAAACATAACTCTAAACCACACTGTTATACAGCATAATCCATCAAGAGGTAGAATTTGGCCAGTGCCCCAAGAGGCTCTGTGTTCCCATGTTCAATCACATCACACACTTTCCTTTTCAGAAGTAACCACAGTCCTTGCTTTTGTGATATCCATTTCCTTGCTGTTCTTTATAGTTCTGTTTTCTCTGTTTTGGAACATAATATAAATTTAATAACACTGTAGCTTCTTTTCTGTGTCTTATTTCACTTGTTCAAAAATTTGTAAGAGACTTAGCTATGTGATCGCTTGCAAAATTTCTTTATTTCCAATGATTGAATACTTTCATAATGTTTGAAAACACACAGTTTATCTATATATTCTGCTGTTGAGATATGTACATACATATATATGTGTATATATATACATATATATATATATATATACATTGGGAAACAGCTGTCTTGTGATGTATCACTTTCTTTCTAGAAAGGAAAGAAAACAGATGACATAGTCTTATCTTCATGTAAATATGTTGGTAATAGAAGTTCTGATACACCAACTAATGATTTTGCTCAAAGATAAATCCTTATGTAAAAGATGCTTTTGACCTCTAGTTCAGAACTGCTTATGCTAAATGAACCTAGTATCTGTAAATTTATAGGGCATGGTTCCTGGGAAAATTTTACATGAGCTCTGTAAATATCTGGATATACTATAATATAATAAAAATGTTTCATAACCTAAAGTGCTCCCTCTTTGTGGGATGAATGTTATCCTCATTTAGATAATTCATCTTCATTCTCAGCAATCAACATGTGTCTGGTGAAGAAAATATCTAGGGAGCTGTGTGGAGTCTCTTGGATCTCTCTCTAGTTCTCCTGGGCCTCTTGATTGCTTGTATCCTAGAAATTACTTGTAAGCTATGTCATTGGGTAATATCTTTGATTTGGTGAGTCAGATTGCCACAGTCTTATTCTTTACATTAGCTCAAGAATAGACACTGCTACTGAGCCTAAGCATGCATATTCCAGCTGCTGTGGAGTTAGCTGACAAAGGCTCACAGCTGCATCTGCTCTATTGAACTGCCCTTGGCTGATGGGAGTCAATTTGCCTGGAGATACCTGGATGGAATTGCATCCTATAGTCATCCTAAAGATTCTCACTCACCACATCCTTCTGAAACTCTACTTCACACTCAGCCATATAAGTTCTCCTCTATGTCTCCTACTTCTGCTCTCTCTCTAATTATTAGGTAGATTAAATTATCTTTTCTGACTTTGTCCTTTCCCCTTTCCCCTTTAATCCAGCTTCCCATGTCTGTTTCTCTGCACAAGTCTTGCTCATATTTTTTTAAAGCTGATTCAGGAGAAGTTGATATTAATTTGGTAATTAATAGTAGCTGGTAATTGCACTGATGGTAACTGGTAATAGCTAATTGGTAATTATTTTGCATTTTTTCATTCTAAATGTAATGTACATTTCTTGTTCATGATTTTGCTAATTTTATTAAGACACAGAGAAACCTACAACATTCAAAGAAAGCATAACACATACCCATTGTTACTGCCTAAATAACAACGTGTGCATATGACTATATGATCATAAATAAAGGAAAGGGAAGATGCAACTCAGATTGCTGAAACTAGTTGGAGGAGAAAGAAGGAAAGGATAAAACACAAGACACCAAAAGAGGACAATGCTTCCTGAGACAACTCTAAATTGGTGCCTAAATAAAAGATAGAAAGAAAGACTGAGAGAGAGAGTGAGAGACAAAGAGAGAGAAAGGAAGGAGGAGGAAAATATGAAATAATTGAGCAATATATCCCTTGAAACAAAGCATTAAGAAACTAAAGTCTTGAAGCAGTTCCATGAACTGGGTATTACATGTCTAGTAGAGGGACATAAAAGAGGGTAAAAAAACTTATTCCCCATACAGGAGAGAGAACACAGAGGTGTTTACTAAAGAATACACATTTTCTGGAGGGTCCTCTTATTTATCTTCTTGGCTTTCATTTCTTGGAGGAAAGAATATGTGTTTCTAAAATCACTAACCTCATGCTTTCTACTTGTACTGATTCAAATTTCCCTCCTTGAATAAAACAGATCTGGTGATAAATATTTCTTAGTCCATTTAGTCTGTTGTAACAGTATACCACAGACTAGGTAACTTATAAATAGCAGAAATTTCTCACAGTTCTGAAGGCTGGAAGTCCAAGATCAGAGTGTCAGCATAGTCAAGCTAGGGACGTATTCTGGTTGCAGACTTCTCATTGTATCCTCACATGGCAGAAAGAGGCTAGGGAGCTGCGTGGGGTTTCTTCTATAAGAACACTGATCTTATTTATGAGGGCTCCACCCTCATAATCTAAGTACCTCCTAAAGGCCTTACCTCCTACTACCATCACATTAGGGATTAGGATTTCTACATATGAATTGTGGGTGACACCATCATTTAGACCATAGCAAATATCATTCAACAAAATATGCAATGTCTGTTCTCTGCTTCTTGAATGATATCTTCATTTAGGTTGACCATTTTAAAATATATTCACCGATTTATTTCATTCTTGAAAGCACACATAGATTTCTATTCATAAATTTGTTTGGCATATCCATTTAACCATTCATCATTTATTTATTGGGTACCTGTGATATTGGAATAGAACTCTGCACGAGAGAGAAAAAATTCTGGGTAGGGAAGACCATAAATGAATTCTTATAAATCATTAGGTAGTGATACATCATATGAATAAAAATACAGTAGGGCATAGACATCAGAGTGCTTTTGGTAGAAAGAGTGTTCCTGCTTATATAGACTGGTCAGGGAAAGCCTCTCTTATAAGATGAATTTAGCAGGGACTTAAAGGCAGAGATGAGTCAACTCCAAGACTTTCTTCAGAAGGAAAACTTTAGGAGGCAAGAACCACTAATTTAAAAGTCCTTTTTTGAGAGATTACTTGGCTACTATGACTGCAGCAGAGTGGGCTGTGGAGAGATTTGAATGGCATGAGGTATAAGAGATTATGGATTGGTAATAGATAAAATCAGGGTTTTGAGGTCATTTTAAGGACATTATGTCTTACTCTTGATCCCATGGAAAACCACTGGAGAGTTGATTGAAGAAAGGATATGATTTAACATGTTTTAAATGGGTCATTCTGGCTGCTGTATTGATAATAAAATGTAGAAAGGCACATGTGAAAACATGGGAAGAAATGTTTGCAGTAGCATAAGAGAGATACGATAGAGGTTTGTACTAGAGTGGTAGCATTGAGGGTGCTGAGTACTGACGAGAAATGGTTGGCTTCTGGATGTATTTTGAAGGTTACATCATGCGTTTTTGATATATTGCATACAGGTTGGCAGATTAATTTAGGAATCAAGGCTTATTTCAAGGATTTGTAGACTAGCAACATCATATACTGAGAGGGAAAATATTGTGAAATGACCAATTTTGGAAGGAAAACAGGAGTCTTATTGTTATTTGTATAGAGTGCGAAATGTCTATTACTACTGAAACCTATTAGGTGGTCGAATCTGGAAGACTGTCCTGGGGCGTTCCTGTGTTAGAGTTTGGGGAGCTAAAGGGACACAATGAAAGAAGACTGGGGACTCTTGTCCACTGATGGGAGAATAGAACCAAGAGAGTGTGCCATTCCAGGAGTCCAGTGGAAAGAATTCTTTCAAGATGGAATCAGTAAACTAATGATTCTGAAACTGCTGATAACTTCAGTAAAATAGGTATTGAGGATTAAGCATTAGTTTTAACAATCTGGAGATTATTGGTGTAGTTGACAAAGGCAGTTCTGGTGTTACGGTGGGGCAAAACCTGATTGAAGTGAATTTAAGAGAACATAGGAAGAAAGGAAATGCACACAATAGTTATTTAGAAGTGTTGTGAGGTATTTGGTTATAAAGGGGAACAGAAAAATAGTGTGGTAATCTATTACATGGTAGAGTCAGAAGGAATTTTTTTTTTTTTTTGTAATGTATGATAGTGAAACATGTCTGAAATTCAGGTGTGACAAATCTGGTTGAGTAAAAAAAGAATGATGAGGCTAAAGAGAGAATCTAATTGCTGGAGCAACGCCTTAGGAGAGATTGGGTCCAGTGCACACCAGGAGCAGGTGGCCTTTGACCAGAGTAGGATGCATTGCCTTTGGGGTCCATCACCTCTTACTGAAAAATTTTAGTATCCACCTGTCAGATTTGGTGCTTGAGGGTTGATTCCTGTATTTGAATTGTTTTCTAGTGAACTCGTAGTCTGACTAGAGACCGAGAGCTGTAGTTATGGATACTTGTATTCAAATGCATTCATCTTCTATCTCTTGATGAAGCTTCTGTACTAGGAAGCCACCATCAGTGTCCATAGCTCTCTTTGGAGGTAATCATATATTGTGTTTTGTTTTGAATGGCCTGTATGACCTGGTGTGGTTGCCAGGCCTGTCCAGTAGATTATGGGTTTAATTTCTAAATCTTGTGGCCCTAACACCTTGAACATACTTACTTTCTATTTATTCTATTCTAAGTGGATCAATGCCAATTGATCCAAAGATCCACCTTGTCTTCAAGACCTTGAACCTCTAAATAAAACAGATGGTGTGCTCTCACTTATTACTGAAAAAAAAAAGGGGGTCCAATTGAGCTACTGTATCTCTCTCCTCAGGGTACCATGTTTATTAGGTTAGTTTTTTTTTCCTTTTCTTGTGTTTTTTTAAAAATTTTTTTTTGACATGAATATGTCACAGTTACCCACTCTCTAGTTCTGGGACTGATTTCTTCTCTGCCAACCTTTTTATTCCTTTGGTCATTTAAAGTGGAATCAGGAAAAGTTAGAGGAGATTATAGGATTATGATCCTTGGATGGAGTCTTTATTTTCCAGGAATTCCAAAGTATAGTTTTTTAAGGTTAAATAAATCTCAACCTTAAATGATTTCTCACTACTGATAAAAAAGAAATGTTACACAATTTGACCCCAATGCAATTTCATATCCTTCTCTCTCATATTTATTTCTGTGAATTCTGGGTTCTAGTACAACTATATTTTTTAATCTTAAGGGAAATAAGATAAATATTATTTCTTCAAAGGTTTACCTTTTAGTTTTTGCAAACAAGTCTGCCAAATTGCCAGGCTCATTTACTTTTACAAGTGTGATCAGGCAATTTTGTCTTGATCGCTGAATCAGATCTGATCTTTCCTCCTTCGTGTTTCCATTTCTTAGATTAGGATGAAAGTTAGGGTGCCTGTCACCTGTATGGTTTCATTTCACAGTGTACACAGTTGTTCACATTGAAAGGAATATGGGCATAGAGATTACTTATTACTTAGGTGAATTTCTGTTACCTCCTTGTAACATTCTAAAGCTATTAGAGAAATACCTCATTACAAGCTTTATTTTTCTTCTAACCTTTTTGTGGTTTTTTTGGGGGGGAGGGTTAAAGATTAATGAATGTGTCTTATTTAATTTTTTCCATCCCAAAATACTTAGTCCACAGTCTAACATATAAGAAGAATTTCATCAACATTTGTTGAATGGGACTTCTAGTTATTTTCCTTTAGCCCACGTGAGTTAAATGTTACAGTGATAAGGAGATAAGAAATTCTGGATTGTACAGAATATCCAGAAATTGAGCGGGGAATATAGATACAAATGAATAGTTCTTTGGATACTATTAGATCATAAGATTCTAATAGGAAAGGTAGCAGAGTTTTCAGTGAGAATATCACCAATTGGTGTGTCTCAGATTCGTTGCCAAAACAAAACAAAAAATTTTTCTAGGCCACAGTTCTGCTCAGATATTCTTTGTAGCAGAAGTTTATCACAACACTAATAAATATATACTCATGAAGAAAACATTCAATAAATTTAAATAAATTAGCAGCTTATGTTTTATAATACTCAGGCAATGAATCCAAATGTGCAAAGCATTTTGCCTACTTTGATATGATCACATTTTTTTTTTTTTTTTTGCAAATGAGAACACAAAGTGCATAAAAGTCAACAATTAATTCCTGCAAGACCATAGTGACTTTTGAAATAGCCCACAAGCAGACGGTTTGGTACAATGATTCCTCTCCTTGAAAGAATATTGATTTTCCTCAATATCTTTTAAAATCTTAAGAGAAAATAGGCTGTTGAGGAAGATAGGAATTTTCCTTTTCAGATAATTTATGTGTATGGAATTATTTCTGTGAAAGGAGAAAATCAATGTTACAAATCTACTGTCTTAATTTAGAAAGATAAATAAATTCTTCCATTAATAGGTCTTCGTTTTTCATCTCTGCTTTGTTATTGCTACAAAATCTTTATAAAAATAGTGCATTTACAGTCACTGCATCAATTGTTCTTTATTAGACAACGTTTTACAGATGCTGTAAATTAATTGTGTCAATGTTTCAACTTAAGAACTATAATTAATACAATGTGGGCACAGGTGTTCCTGGATATACAAATGAAATACTGTGACTAGTTTTGTTTTTTGTTTTTTTGGCTGCACTGGGTCTTCGTTGCTGCACGCGGGCTTTCTCTAGTTGCCGCGAGCGAAGGATGCTCTTCGTTGTGGTGCGCGGGCTTCTCATTGCCGCGGCTCCTCTTGTGTGTGGAGCACGGGCTCTAGGCATGAGGGCTAGTTTTATAATTGAGAAGCAAACTTCACGACAATGAAATGCTCAGAAACTCTGAATAGAATAACACTTTGTGAAAAATATAAATTTTAATACAGCAGGAGCGAGGAAGAAAATACCGTTGTAGTGATTATTGAATCTAATATTTGATACAAGTTGCATTTGAATTGAATTTAGGTAGATGAAAGAATATTAAAGAAAAAATACAAACTTACTTCACAATAATATGTAAAAAATAATAAAAGGAACCTCAGTTGAACAATATACCACCAAAATGAAAAAAAGTTAAACAAAAGGAATATATCAATTGTGCCAATTATTTGTTAATTCGAGTGTCAGTGGTTGCTTGGTGCTTCCCTATACGGTGGATCTCAATGAAAGTTTAAACATTTCTACTCTTATACCTTAAGAGTTCAGAAAATCAAGGTCTTCTTAAAGAATAAATATGATTCCAATAAATGCTGGAAGGAATGGCATCCAAAATGGACTTCATGAATACATTCTCCATTTAAAATCATTCCCATCTATCAAAAAGAGTTAGAAAATTTTTCTAAAGGTTTTCTTTTTTATTTTGCTCTTTTTTTGTTGTTGGCAGTGGCTAAGATGGAGTCTTATTTCTTCCTCTTTTTTCTTCAGCTCTCTACATTTAACTTAGAAAAATTCACACATACACAAAAGATTTGGACAACAAAATAAAGGCTTAATTCCAGTGATAAAATAAGCTACAAATTAGCAACACTGCTTTAGAAAACTAAAGTACCAGAGGTTTCTTGGTCTGTATCTGAAGTTCTATAGGCCAGAGATTGATTATTATTACTACATTTTAATTTTTTTTTTGTTTTAGCGGACAGAGAGCTGAGCGGCACATGCCGCATTTTCTGCGACATCCTGCTGGTAATGGAAGGATTGAGGCATTCTCTCCCTTTGCTAAGAGCTGTAGAGGCTTGAGCCAGCTCTCAGCATCCTGCCTCAATTTGGTGAATTGTCCCTCTGTTTGGAAGCTATAGTTCATAGATTGTGCCTTGGATTTATGGTGTTTTAAATCAAAGACAAATGGAGCTTCCTAAATGGAAAAGGCATACCCCAGGGAGCAGAATTGTGCTAGTGAGAACATTCTGAGGAAAATAGCAAAGTTTGGTGTGCCCTTTACTGTGACTTAGATTCTTAGCCTGTTTCTCTGGGTATTTTTCAGGAAATAGCTGATCCTCAAAAAAAAAAAAAAAAAAAAAAAAATCCCAACATAAAGTAAGTAAAAATGAGAATGGAGTCAACATGAGACTTCCATAGATAATGCCAATATTTAATAACATATTAACTGGAATTTTTAAAAGGCAGGAAATAAAAGACACTTAGCTAAGTACAGAGTGGGAGTTTGGGATTGATATGTACACACTGCTATATTTAAACCAGATAACCCACAAGGACCTACAGTACAGCACTGGGAATGCTGGTCAATATTCTATAATAACCTAAATGGGGAAAGAATTTGAAAAAGAATAGATACATGTCTATGTTTAACTGAATTATTTTGCTGTACACCTGAAACTAACACAACATTGTAATCAACTGTTCTCCAATATAAAATAAAAATTTTGAAAAAAAGGAAATAATCAAACAAATCTATTTTGTAGATGATCACAAAGAAATTGTTAAAATAAGACTCCCAAAATGGAATCTTAAAAAAAAAAAAATTGTCTCCAAGAACCAAGACTAAATAAAGTCCAACAGTCTTTCAAAGGGGAAGGCCCACAAGAGATAATTCTTCCCAAGGAATCAGATCATTTTAAGATACTAAATTTCCCTATCCTCAACTTTCATGTCTACTGCTTCCTGAAATCTACTCTACCACTCTGGCTCTCTCCCCAACCCTATTGGATCCAGGGGGTGCTCTTACACTTGAATTTTCTTTTCCTGAGTCTGCAAGGTCAATCCTGAATGTATGGGTTAGATATACAATATAATTATCGACTTCTGATTTGGGAACTTTTCCCGGTTGTGCAGTAAAACACACCAGGCAGCTGCTATTCTGTTCCCCTTAGTTACCACTTGCTGAACATCTTTGTGAATCTGTGCTGTATATCGTCCTTGCAGGAACCTGTTTCTCCCAAGACATCCTGAGGTAGCTTAATGTTGAAATATGATTGTTTCACACAAACGCAGTTTGCACAGTTTATTAGATTTTGCAGAATATTTTATTGCAAAACTGAAGTGTGGTTATCACTGCTGTTATAGCTGAGAGTGTTTTTGTTTAAAGCACCTGCTCCCCTGGTCTCTGGATGATACACATTCATAGAGTATTTTGTAAACTTTAAGAAAAGAACAGCATTTTCATGAAATAACTTTAACCAGGTTTTGTTGTATTTGGGGAGAAAAATCTGTGTATCATTTGTGATTCTTTTAACACAAAAGCAGAAATTGCAAAGGATATTTCTTTGTTCGATATGGAGTATGATAATAATTGGTCTTCCGAAACAAAACAAAGTGTTTGGATTTGCTAACAGACTCTCTTGGAAAGTGGGAATAAATATGTTAATGCTTACAGAAATAACTTGGCTTCTAATAAAAAAATATTTCTTTAAAAATGTTATAAACTTGCTTTTGAAAAAGAAACCCTGAGTGACTTAGTTAAAATATGGCTGTCAGAAATACTACTCTAATCTACTTGAAGAAATAATAAGTATCTCCAGGCACACAGATTCACAGAAACATCATTTTACTCTTAGCAGAGGTTATAGACTATTAATGGAGGTTACCTATTAGAATATATAAGCCCTCAGAGCAAAAATTATATAGGGCACATTTATGCATTGTTTTAATTAAAATTTTTAACTGAAAATGTGCAGCAACCTCTCGTCATATTCAAAGATGGAACCTCTACTCTGTTGTATATATGATCTATGCCCTTCCAGATATTTTATACCTGAAGAGAGCTAGTCATGTATTTTGTGGAGTGCCCCTTTAAAGTGGGTTCTACACCCAATTCCAATGTGTTTGGGGGTTTTCTCGCCCATACCACGAAGTGATTCTCAGACACCATGTGTGTGTCCTACAATTCAACTCACTTCTATCACCATCTACCCGAAGATAGCAACATCAGATCCATAGATTAAGGTCTCAGTCCTACAAGACTGAACCCACCACCTCCCACTTCAGAGGCCAATCAGAAGCCCATGTTGTCACCTGTGCTTCTGACCTAGCCACTGTAGATAGGAGGTTCCATCGACCTCCTCCTTGAGTTTGATGAATTTGCTAGAGGGGCTCATAGAACTCAGAGAAACATTTTATTTACTAGGTCACCAGTTTATTATAAAAGGATATAATTCAGGAACAGTCACGTGGGGAAGAATTGCATAGGGCAAGGAGGGAAGTAACAGAGCAGGGCCTTCATGCCCTCTTCCCAAATCTCCAAGTGTTCACCCACCCAGAAGCTCTCCAAACACCTCCCTTTTGGGATTTTTTAATGGAGGTTCCATTACATAGGCATGATCAATTAGATCATTGACTATTGGTGATTGAACTCAATCTCCAGCCCCTCTCCCCTCCCTGAAGGTCAGGGGGTAGGTCTGAAAGTTTCAACCCTCTAAACACATGGTTGGCTCCACTGGCAACCATCCCCAACCTTAGGTTACTAAGGGGCTTTCCAAAAGTCACCTCATTAACATAACAAAGGACACTTTTTGTAGCTCTCATCACTTAGGAAATTCCAAGGAGCCCTGTGCTAGAAATGAGGACAAAGACCAAATATATATTTCTTATAATAAATCATAATATCACACTCATACTATGGGTTTGTTTGATATCTATTCATGATTAGACTGATATGAATGTTTGAGAAAATACTCCAGTCTCATTGCATCATATTAGAGGATACAGAATATAAATATATCTTATTACCAGTGATGTTTACCTTGATCAGGTGGTGACAGTTGGGTCTTTCAGCTTTTGCCACTGCAAAATTACCATTTTCCCCTTTCCATACTCTATTCTTTATCAATGAATCACTAATTACTGTCCATACGCAAGCTGAGATTTGGGAGGTAAAACTTCATCTTTTGAAGAAGCCAAATAATTTCGGGGCATATTTTTAAGCGATCATAGAAATTAATAAGTATTTTGGGGAGACAGTTTGTGTATATAAAAATCTCCTTTTACTCCTTAAGGTTTCACTACTAATTTTAATATTCATCAGATGATCTTGTCTGCAGCAACTATTACTTGGTTGTTCTAATGGTAATTTTCTATTTCCCTCCTTCCTTCTACATTTTAAATTTGGAATTTCTCTGTAAGAACGAGCTGTTTTTCTCCCCTTTTTAACTATTTATTCAATCATTGATTTATATTGGTGGATTTATGGATATTTATTTTATTTGGGGGGGTATAATTCAATATTATTATTTATTTTTATCTCAGAATTTTCCAGTTTTGGCCAGCTGGAGTTCTTTAAGTTTGACTCCTGTGTCATTTTTACAGGTGTCTTCTAAAAAAAGAAAATATATTTTGTATTTTACCTGCCTCTGTCTAAAAGCAATAATTTCTCCAAGGACCCCTGGTTACTTTTAATGAGGAACGATATTTAGAAACTAATATCTGAATATGTTAGGTGTGCTTTTTGCTCCTGAGATGTTGCTTCTTTTAAACCCTCCCATCAGACAGGGCTTTGCAATGCATGTATGTATACATCTGTATATTTATCTGTATAAATACATATATAAAAAAAATTTAAAAAAATTTTTTTCTAAGTGTGTATGTATGTATATACGTGTGTAAATATATATGTACCTAGGTATATATGTTTGACAATAAATTTATATTTCTTGTCTCTAATCTAGCATACAGGATTTATGTTGGGAAGTTTTCATGACATATATAATTTTTTTTAAAGATATCATGTTATTAGATTTTTCTTTCTTCCTGATTGAGCTTTGGTAATCATTGCCTTTCAGTACATTTTTTCCATTAATTTAAAGTTATCAGGTTTCAGAGTAAGGACAAGATGGCAGAGTAGAAAAAGCTTGAGCTCACCTCCTCTCACGACCACACCAAAATTATAATTAACTGCTGAACAACCATTGATAAAAAGGACTGGAACCCACCAAAAAAATATTCTACATCCAAAGACATAAAGAAGAAACCACAATGAGATGGTGGGAGGGGCACACTCATGATATAATCAAATCCACACCCCCTTGGTGGATGACCCACAAACTGGAGAATAATTTTATCAAAGAAGTTCTCCCACAAGAGTGAGAGTTCTGAGCCCCATGACAGGCTCCCCAGCCTGGGGGTCTGGCATCAGGAGGAGGATTCCCCAGAGCATTTGGTTTTGAAGCCCAGCAGAGCTTGATTACAGGAACTCCACAGAACTGCGGGGAAACAGAGACTCCACTCTTGGAGGGCACACACAAGGTCTCACGTGCACCGGGACCCAGGGCAAAAGAAGTGACTTCTTAGGATCCTTGGCCAAACCTACCTGCTGGTCTTGGAGGGTCTCCTGGGGAGGCAGAAGGGAGGGGGGAAGCAGCTGTGGCTCACTCTGGGGACAAGGACACTGGTGGCAGGGGTATCAGGGAGGATTCATCAGCATGAGCTCTCCTGGACGTTGACATTTTGGTACCAGTTATAGGTTCCAATGGTGGGATGCTTCAGGCCAGCCAACCAGCAGGGTGAGAACACAGCACCACCCATCAGCAGACAGGCTGCCTAAAGATTTCCTGAGCCCACAGCTGCCTCTAGACACACCCCTTGAGTTATGAGAATTAATTTAATATATGTAAAAGTGTAATAATACTGTTTGACAGGCTGAAAACATTCAAAATCATGAGTTACATTTTTTAATATTTAAAAAATTGTTTTGTCATATTTTAATTGATCAATATTCCATCATTCAATTTTTAAAAGTGGTTTTATTTACATTTAAATTTTCTATTTCTCTTGAAGTTAAAACTAAATTTGTAATGCAAAAATTTGAAGTTATATTTACTTTCCTTTACCTATCAAAGTGTCATTAGCTGTGTCTTTCTTTGAAAAGGAAGAAATCCTATAATGCTCTTACTTTGGCTCTATATGACAGTTTTGGGCTGCACCTGTGGCTTACCATCTTCATTCTGTCTCTAACCTCCAAAATTACAAAATCTTTTACTCACCACCTCCAATTCTAACTGCATGAGGTAAACACTTAAAAATCTCGTATGTGTTTAACAAAATGTTGTTTCTATAGATATGCTATTGAAACACACATCCATACATGGTATTTAAAATGAAGTTAAAACATAGCAGTCATATTAATCTGAAATGTTTCATTTTGCCTGAATATATTTTGAAATTCTTCCAAGTCAATCTTCCCCCATTAAGAATACATCACATTATTTTAATTTTTTAATTGTTACATAATACTCAATAACATTTTAAACTTACCCTCCATTACATTAGTTTTAATTTTTATTGTAATTACAGTAGTTCTTTAATTAATACACACATGGATTTTACTTTTATTTCTGTAAGATAGTCTTCAGAATGTAATTAGGAGCCTAAAAGTGGATATGTTTCTTATCAGATTATTTTCTAAACATGCTGTAGTAATTTATATTCTCCAAGAGAATAATAAAATTCTTCATTTTGTAAACTCTTCCTAGCACTGGAAGTACAGATTTTTAAATAAATTCCAATGTCTTAGAGCATGTTACTTAATAAAACTAGTTGGTCATGCTACTTAAACCTCATAAATGATTTTTCAATTAGATTTACTTCATGAATCACCTCTGAAAGCTGTATATCAAAATCACCCATTGTGTTGTGATTTTATAACCTATCTTTGTAGTTTAAGAGTTTTGCTTTATGTATTTCACTACTATTATTTTTGGTTCATTAAGACTTATAGCTGATCTAGCTTTCTCAGGGTGTGGAAATTTGGGTAGTAAAACACTTCCAAGATTTTCTTTAAAGGCAACCCTCCCTTCATCCACTTTATTGGATGTTTGCTTTGCCAACCTCACAAATACATTTGCATTTATCTGAGATATATCTGACCACCCCATGCCTTTTCCACTTTGCTTTACTTTTGAGTCGATCAGTTTTTATTATAAAATATATAGCTGATGTTTTCTTCTTTAATCTGATTTAAGAGTTTGTCATTTGACAGGGACATTCAGTCCAAATTTTATGTTGGGCTTTATTCCTGTCCTCTTATGTTATGACTGATTAAGTTCCCCCTTTGCTTCAGCTCCACTGTGTAGGCCAGGAAGCAGCCAGTACCCCAAACTACATTACAGCCAAGTGTGTTTGTCCTAACAATGCTAAACTACTTTGCCCAGATTCTTCCGGGTAATGGTCAGAACTCACTATATAATACCTATGTATTCCAGTGACTTCCTGAATATCAAGCCTTCTTATCACTTAAACTCTCTTTCCTCTTAGGTTTTGTACATTCCTTATCTTAAGCTATTTATTTCCCTACACTTCCTTAGCCAATTGTCTCCTGTACACCTTGAATTCCTTCTATGTTTGCCAAAATTATATCATAAACCTTTTTTTTTTATAGTATCACCTCCACCTACTTTCTCCAAGTGACATCTCAATATTCTCCAAATGAACCCATATATATTGCTTCCAACTCAAGAGGAGCATACCTCTCCTATATTTCATGTATTTAAAGACAAAGGCTGAAACTTGAAAGTAAAATTTCCTGTCTTTCTGTAGCTTTTATTATTCAATTATGCAATCCTCTCCCTATGTCAAAGTTGTCTTCTGTAGAATTATCTTTATTCTCACTCGTCCATGGATAATTTGAATATTGACATTGTCTTCCTGTTCACTTCTATTTCTGTCAAAGCTCTCAAAGATTCAGAATCCATTGTATGAGCCACTTAACACTTTGGAAACTCAGTTTCTTGACTTTTTCACCCTTACTTTGTTCATTTATTCCTATGGTCATGCCTTAGGCTACAGCTTACCTTAGATGATTTTAGGAATATGTCAGGTAAGATAAAATATAGAAAAATCAGGTCTAAGCCTGAAGGAAGTTAAGGGAACTGTGACAAACAGAAGATAATAAACTAAAGGATTTAAAATTCAAATTTCTAGTTGATTTACTTAAGCAAAACAAATCAAAGCAACTCTTCAAGTTGGTGTATTTCTTTTTGTTATCAGTTTGTACATTTTGACTAAAAACAGTTATTTCTAAAAACACTTACTTTAAATATCTTATTCATCAACCTCTGCCTCTTATTTTTTTCAGCTTCCTACCTCTTGTACAATTACTTGTATATTTATTGAACCTCAATGAGGCTTCTAATCAATTTACTGTCCTGATTCCACCATCCACACACTGCTTCTGAAGACACTTACCTCTTTGTCTAGCTTAGTCCCCATGGTCGAGTTCTAAATTGCATCCTTCAAAACATTATAATCCCTGTGTTTCTTTGTCCATCCTAAATACTTGGGAACACTTCAGTGCCAGTTGAACAAAAATATCTACCCTTTACCTATGTGAACTAAAAGAACAGAATGTTCCATACTAGCTCTGCTTCAAGCTGAACCGCATAAACCTCAAATAACCTGTACCCTCACCCCAGCAATTAATTGCATGTCCTAGTAAGTTACGTTTTGATTTTCTGGGATAACAGAATTGAATTTTCTCCTCTCCCCTCAAGCCTCGTACTTCTCCAAACCAATTGTGTGGATGTTTCCTTCAATTTATTATCAGGAAAACATTCTCCCTGGTCTTATAAAGACTTTGGCTCCTTCCATAGTTCTTCTTTCCACCAACATTATCAATTTCCAATTCTACCAGGTAATTTCTAACCACCTTTTCCAAACTTCCTCTTCTCTACCAAGGGCATCACAAATGACCTTGTTGGCCAACATCGAAACTTAGGAATCATAGACAAGTATCATCATTATCCAACATCTCAAATACAATCTCAATAAGCCTTGTAAAACTATTCAAATATATTATGAGTATAGTCATGATCTCAACTCTTGCATTTCTACTTACCTGGTTCAAGGCATCATTGTCTCTCTCAAAGAACTTCTACAGTCTCCTAACTGGATCTCACTATCCATTCTTACTCCCTACAATCCAATATCAGAAATACAGAACCATCTCTTAAAAAGATAAGTTGACAATATAACATTCCCATGCTTTAAATCTGCCAATGGTTTCTCATTTTAATTAGAATTACTTTTAAATTCCTTTCTATTTTCTGAAAGATCTTACAGGTCCTAACCACTGTTGACTTATCCAATGTCATTTCCTACTATGTTTCATTTTATCCTTTATATATCACAGCTCAATGATCTTTTTTCTATGATTTCATTATGCATCCAGAGTTTTAAATTCAATATTGTTATCCCAGAGATTCAAACACAACTTCAAATTGATTAATTAATTAGTTTCCTCTCCTTGAATGTTCTCTTCCTAGTCCTTTTCATAGACACATACTCACTTCCCATGTGTAAGGTAAACCCATACAGCTTTCTTTTCCTTTTTTGCAATATAAGTGCCTGGCATAAACTTTGATTCCCAAGACCTCCACTTCAAATAGGCATCCATTTTAAAGATGCCTATCTCAAATAAACACATTGCCAACTATAGACTAAATGAAGAACCAGGCCAAATCCCCCCTGAGGCTCCTTTGTTTTAGAGATCTTAGTTGATTTCAATAACTGACCATTTGGGATATTGTCTTCCCACATGGTAAATTCTTTCTCTAATGTTTTAAATTCACCAGTTAAGAGTGAGCACAAGAAACCCTAGGCCCCCAACATCCTAAACCAAATCTGTTTTTGTGCCCAAGTTTCTAGTAAAAGGCACTTCTATATGCTGGATTGAAGGAAAGAAAGAAAGAAAGAAAGAAAGAAAGAAAGAAAGAAAGAAAGAAAGAAAGAAAGAAAGAAAGAAAGAAAGAAAGAAAGAAACTGTGAGTCATCATTGACCCATCTTTTGTGTAAATGTCATACTTTCAATCTAATACCAAACTCTGCCAGTGTTACATCATTACCACAGGATTCCCCTCTACTTTGCTCCATATCCTCTGGAAAAATTTTAGTCCAACACACCATAATCTCTTACTTGAAGAGTCAATGCCATGATGATTGTGAATATAGCTTATTGAGCCACATGTTTAATTGTGATTCAAGAGCAAACTATGTAGACTAACAAGATATATGATGTAAATAAGCACAAAAGCTAAGCTGAGTAAATTATATTCTGTGCTCGTGAATTTAAGCTGGAAAACATAAGTCAAATGGTACATATAACAATAGGAGCTAGACATAAAATAATTAACAGGAAAAAGAAAAGACAGGTGCTATAGTCAATCCCATGAAGGATCATGGTAAAATATACTTATAGGGAAACTAATATTATGAATAAGCAGGTACTAGATAGTAAGAAAGATATACAGAACAACAACAAAAAAAGTCAAGCTAATCAATAGCAGAAGAGAAATGGGGAAAGTGAAGAGATAACCTGTGAAAAGAAACACTCTGTGTTTCAGAGAGAGAGGGATAGAGTAAGAGAGAGAGGAAGCTCAACCCAAGGTAGCTTCAATAAATCACCCCACCCCTTTTTTAGAGTTTGATCAGTTAAATGTTTTGCTTATAGGCAAAAGAAAGCAATTACTACTTTCTTGTATTTTTTTATTTTTTAATCTTTTTGCAATGTAACTCTGGCATAATGCTCAAGAAGTATGCTAAACAGATCAATATCTGCTATCATGTCTCTTCCCAGATGCTAATCCAACTTGTTATACCCTTTCCACATCTCCACTTAAAATGTGCTATTACCTAATTATTTAATTAGAGATATTATGGGTAGCATTAATTTGCTGGATAGTTCACATCACTAGCATATAATTATACAGCTGCATTTAAAATTAAATATTATGCATATGAATAAGTTTTGATTTATCATTTTAGAATTTCTTAATATCTTTAAATTAACATCAAACTAAGACAATCCAAGTTTAAAACTCAGCAAATATTGCAAATCACCTCTGGGTGTGTGTGTTCGTGTATGTGTCAATGTTCAAGTTCATGTAGTTTATAACCAGAACAATTGTTGGACTAAATTTTGGTGTATGGAAGTTGTGAACACTTGAATTTAATTTTTGCCAAGGTGATAAGTATACATCTCAAGAATAATATTTTAAAAATATTTCCTTGTGTCTGTGCTTATAGTAGAATAAGGTGGTAGCTCTTAAACAGGTTGTTTGGTGTATAGAAATATATGATATATGATAGCACATATATATTTTTAAAAACATGATCAATAACTTCTATTTTGTGAGCCAATTTAAGATATATATATTCATAATGTAAGGATTCATTAAGAAAATATAGGCTTCCTGCTTCTGATCCAGCACGTAAGAGCTTGGAAGTCATCCTTCCATCTTTTTTTTTTTTTTTTTTTTTTTTAAACATCTTTATTGAAGTATAATTGCCTTACAATGGTGTGTTAGCTTCTGCTTTATAACAAAGTGAATCAGTTATACATATACAATATGTTCCCATTTCTCTTCCCTCTTGCATCTCCCTCCCTCCCACCCTCCCCATCCCACCCCTCTAGGTGGTCACAAAGCACCAAGCTGATCTCCCTGTGCTATGCGGCTGCTTCCCACTAGCTATCTATTTTACATTTGGTAGTGTATATATGTCCATGACACTCTCTTACCCTGTCACATCTCACCCCACCCCCTCCCCATATCCTCAAGTCCATTCTCTAGTAGGTCTGTGTCTTTATTCCCGTCTTGCCACTAGGTTCTTCATGGCCTTTTTTTTTTTTTTTTTTCCTTAGATTCCGTATATATGTGTTAGCATACTGTATTTGTTTTTCTCTTTCTGAATTACTTCACTCTGTATGACAGACTCTAACTCCATCCACCTCATTACAAATACCTCCATTTCATTTCTTTTTATGGCTGAGTAATATTCCATTGTATATATGTGCCACATCTTCTTTATCCATTCATCTGTCGATGGACATTTAGGTTGCTTCCATGTCCTGGCTATTGTAAATAGAGCTGCAATGAACATTTTGGTACATGACTCTTTTTGACCTATGGTTTTCTCAGGGTATATGCCCAGTAGTGGGATTGCTGGGTAGTATGGTAGTTCTATTTTTAGTTTTTTAAGGAACTTCCATACTGTTCTCCATAGTGGCTGTATCAATTTACATTCCCACCAACAGTGCAAGAGTGTTCCCTTTCCTCCACACCCTCTCCAGCATTTATTGTTTCTAGATTTTTTGATGATGGCCATTCTGACCGGTGTGAGATGATATCTCATTGTAGTTTTGATTTGCATTTCTCTAATGATTAATGATGTTGAGCATTCTTTCATGTGTCTGTAGGCCATCTGTATATCTTCTTTGGATAAGTGTCTATTTAGGTCTTCTGCCCATTTTTGGATTGGGTTGTTCGTTTTTTTGTTATTGAGCTGCATGAGCTGCTTGTAAATCTTGGAGATTAATCCTTTGTCAGTTGCTTCATTTGCAAATATTTTCTCCCATTCTGAGGTTTGTCTTTTGGTCTTGTTTATGGTTTCCTTTGCTGTGCAAAAGCTTTTAAGTTTCATTAGGTCCCATTTGTTTATTTGTGTTCTTATTTCCATTTCTCTGGGAGCTGGGTCAAAAAAGAATCTTGCTGTGATGTATGTCATAGAGTGTTCTGCCTATGTTTTCCTCTAAGAGTTTGATAGTATCTGCCCTTACACTTAGGTCTTTAATCCATTTTGAGTTTATTTTTGTGCATGGTGTCAGGGAGTGTTCTAATTTCATACTTTTACATGTAGCTGTCCAATTTTCTCAGCACCACTTATTGAAGAGGCTGTCTTTTCTCCACTGTATATGCTTGCCTCCTTTATCAAAGATAAGGTGACCATATGTGTGTGGGTTTATCTCTGGGCTTTCTATCCTGTTCCATTGATCAATATTTCTGTTTTTGTGCCAGTATCAAACTGTCTTGATTACTGAAGCTTTGTAATATAGTCTGAAGTCAGGGAGCCTGATTCCCCCAGCTCCGTTTTTCGTTCTCAAGATTGCTTTGGCTATTCGGGGTCTTTTGTGTTTCCATACAAATTGTGAAATTTTTTGTTCTAGTTCTGTGAAAAATGCCAGTGGTAGTTTGATAGGGATTGCATTGAATCTGTAGATTGCTTTGGGTAGTAGAGTCATTTTCACAATGTTGATTCTTCCAATCCAGGAACATGGTATATCTCTCCATCTATTTGTATCATCTTTAATTTCTTTCATCAGTGTCTTATAATTTTCTGTATACAGGTCTTTTGTCTCCTTAGGTAGGTTTATTCCTAGATATTTTATTCTTTTTGTTGCAATGGTAAACGGGAGTTTTTTCTTAATTTCAATTTCAGATTTTTCGTCATTAGTGCATAGAAATGCAAGAGATTTCTGTGCATTAATTTTGTATCCTGCTACTTTACCAAATTCATTGATTAGCTCTAGGAGTTTTCTGGTAGCATCTTTAGGATTCTCTATGTATAGTATCATGTCATCTGCAAATAGTGACAGCTTTACTTTTTCTTTTCCGATTTGGATTCCTTTTATTTCTTTGTCTTCTCTGATTGCTGTGGCTAACACTTCCAAAACTATGTTGAATAATAGTGGTGAGAGTGGGCAACCTTGTCTTGTTCCTGATCTTAGTGGAAATGGTTTCAGTTTTTCACCATTGGGGACAATGTTGGCTGTGGGTTTGTCATATACGGCCTTTATTATTTTGAGGAAAGTTCCCTCTATTCATACTTTCTGCAGGGCTTTTATCATAAATGGGTGTTGAATTTTGTCGAAAGCTTTCTCTGCATCTATTGAGATGATCATATGGTTTTTCTCCTTCAATTTGTTAATATGGTGTATCACATTGATTGATTTGCGTATGTTGAAGAATCCTTGCATTCCTGGGATAAACCCCACTTGATCATGGTGTATGATCCTTTTAATGTGCTGTTGGATTCTGTTTGCTAGTATTTTGTTGAGGATTTTTGCATCTATGTTCATCAGTGATATTGGCCTGTAGTTTTCTTTCTTTGTGACATCTTTGTCTGGTTTTGGTATCAGGGTGATGGTGGCCTCGTAGAATGAGTTTGGGAGTGTTCCTCCCTCTGCAATATTTTGGAAGAGTTTGAGAAGGATAGGTGTTAGCTCTTCTCTAAATGTTTGATAGAATTCGCCTGTGAAGCCATCTGGTCCTGGGCTTTTGTTTGTTGGAAGGTTTTTAATCACAGTTTCAATTTCAGTGCTTGTGATTGGTCTGTTCATATTTGCTATTTCTTCCTGGTTCAGTCTCGGCAGTTTGTGCATTTCTAAGAATCTGTCCATTTCTTCCAGGTTGTCCATTTTATTGGCATAGAGTTGCTTGTAGTAATTTCTCATGATCGTTTGTATTTCTGCAGTGTCAGTGGTTACTTCTCCTTTTTCATTTCTAATTCTATTGATTTGAGTCTTCTCCCTTTTTCTCTTGATGAGTCTGGCTAATGGTTTATCAATTTTGTTTATCTTCTCAAAGAACCAGCTTTTAGTTTCATTGATTTTTGCTATTGTTTCCTTCATTTCTTTTTCATTTATTTCTGACCTGATCTTTATGATTTCTTTCCTTCTGCTGGCTTTGGGGGTTTTTTGTTCTTCTTTCTCTAATTGCTTTAGGTGCAAGGTTAGGTTGTTTATTCCTTCCATCTTAACAACAGTAAAAAGTGAAACAAACTGAAAATCGACAACTCTTTTCAGATCTGTCAGAGAACTGAGGTCAGAGGGCAAACAGCTGTCCCCCAGATTGGAGAGATAGACAGGTGGATACAGAGAATCATAATTTACCTGAGCAGAAACCCATGAGTAGAAATCTCTGTGAGAACCGATACTGGGGTAGGAAAAGCTAATCTGTAGTTGTAGAATTGCTGCCCACTCAGTGAAGAAGTCCGAGCGTTAAAAAACCACTCTTAAGAGCCCACTCTTAGGAGGAGTTCCCCACACTTTTATAGGCTTTACCTCCAAGGACCTTACCAGGTTTTTACAGTAAAAATCAGAGGGAAAACCCCTCATGTTTCCATCAGAGGGAGGGAAAAGCAGCCGTTTTGAAATATGCCCAGGCATTCTGTTCTTAACAAAGCATGCCCTCAAGATAAACTATCAATATTTTACCAGAGCCTGAACTAAAGGTTTTTATCAGTACCTGATCAGCCTGGGAAAAGGGAAATGTGCAACTTCAGCCTCTTCTAGCCATCCTGTTCCACCTGAGGTAGAGAAGCATTTGTG
The DNA here is from genome assembly GCF_965194805.1 of Balaenoptera borealis. NCBI lineage: Eukaryota > Metazoa > Chordata > Mammalia > Artiodactyla > Balaenopteridae > Balaenoptera > Balaenoptera borealis. Next base: position 16,135,209 of record NC_138867.1, read on the forward strand.
AAGTTCACAGGGCAGGGCTACAGACTCACAAAAAGACTGAGACCTAGCCATAGGACTATAGAGCACTTCTCCTCCCAAAAGACCATACAACCACATCACTAGTGCCTATTTTCCAGAGTCCTTTTTACCAAGTACATCATGTACAACTATCAAGAAAAAATAACAAGACATACTAAAAGACAAAAACTACAAGAGACAGAGCAAGCATCAGAAACATAGTTAGACATGGAAGGGAAGTTGGAATTATCAGACCAGGAATTTAAAATAACCATGTTTAGTATGCTAAGGATTTTAACAGAAAAAGTAGACAACATGGAAGAATATATGTGTAATGTAAGCAGATAAATGGAAATTCTAAGATAAAATCAAAAGGGAATGATAGAAATAAAAAACACTGTAACAGAAGGAAAGAATGCTTTGATGGGCTTATTAATAGAATGGATACTGCTGAGGAAAGAATCTGAGTTTGAGTATATGTAAAGAGAAACTTCCAAAATAAAAATGCAAAGAGAAGAAAAACTGAAAAACAAACAAACAAAAAGAAACAGAATATCCAACAAAAATGAGACAACTACAAAAAGTGTAACTTATGCATAATACTAGCACCAGAAAAAGAGAAAAGAAATGAAAAATGTTTGCAGCAGTAATGACAGAGAATTTCCAAAAATTAATGGCATCAATTAAAAAACAGAGATTGTCATAGTAGATTAAAAAACAAAAAACAAAACTAGACCCAGCTATATGTTATCTACAAGAAACCCACTTTAAATATAGACACATGTATATTATAAGTAAATGGGTAATGAAAGATGTACCATGCTAACACTAATTAAAAGAAAGCTGGAATAGCTACACTAAACACAGAGAGAACGGACTTCAGAGCAGGAAAAGTATCAGGGGAAAGATGGCATTACATAATGATATAGGGGTCAGTTCTCCAAGGAGACTCAGCAATCCATAATGTGTACATGCCTAAAACAGGGTCAAATATGTATGTATGCAGGTGTATTTTTAATGACTCTCCTTAAAAGTATTACAATATAAAGATACATAAAATGACAGAGAGACAGATGGCTAGATAAATATTATACATGTTATCTCACATATGTATGAATATGTGTTTAAAAAGCATTTCGTAAACTTAAGAATAAGTGTATTTATACATCTTTAGTAATTTATGAATAAAAGGATGCTTTATTGATATATAAAATATTAATCTCTAACCAATATCTGATACTCTTACTGCAGAAAAGGTATCCCATTAAAATCAGGAATTCACAAGGATTTTCATTATTATCACTCTCATTTAAGAACTCTCTGAAATTTGAAAATTATACAATCAGAATCTAACACAAAATAATAGAAAAAAACCCAATGAATTGAAGAGCAGATTCTATTTTTCAGCTTGCATATTCACAATAGTGTGCATACTTGGAAGAATACTCAAATAATACTATTTTGTTATAATTTGAAAATTAAGAACAAAGAGGATCCGATGTATTGTTTGATAGTATATTAAAAAACATTATAGGTTTGATATTGGCATGATAAGACATAGAAAAATCAATGAACTATATAAGGGGAACACAAAAAGAAAAAGAAAAAATTGAAACAGTAAATGATAAGTTTATTTTACAAAACAATGTGAAATAGATACTTGACAAATGGACCAAATACAATTTTTAAACACCTAAGGAATATGGTAAATTATTAGATGATAAGGTCATATGGAAACTAACCACAACATATACAACTGAAAATGTACGTTGCTGTGACTCTTTCCTCCTCTTTCTTGGGGATGATATGTTTCCTCATCTCTGCTCTCCAAACACATCTACTCCAGATGTCTCTCTGCATTACAGCTTCTACTGCCTCAAAATTTTACTCTTCTGAAATGCTTGTTAGACTAATAGTCTTATTGGTTACATGTCATCTCCAGGCCTAGCACCACTTTAATTTGCAATTTGGCTCATAAAACTTGCAATATCCTTTTGATTTGCTAAAAAATATTCTGTAAAAATGTATATGATGGTTCCTCCTTGTATTAGGTGGTATCATATGTTAGAAGTCTGGCCCTCTAAACTAATGCTCTCTGCAATGTCTGTTGGTAGAGAGTAACTAGTTCCTATAAAGAAAGGATTTTTGTTGAGAAGTATGGCAGACACTATTAATTTCCTAAGCAATACTCCATTCTTCTGTTTTACCATAGTGAATGAATTCTAATTTAGTTAAGGGGTAGCAATACAAATAAATTTATCATTTTAATGTCCTTTGAAGATACCAATGAGCACATGATACATTTCTGGCTGAAGTAAGAAAAAGTTTACTGAATGTGTGGTCCTAAAAAGATATGTTTTTACAAAATTCTTTTTCTAACGAAAAATATGACAGAGAATAAAGCTAAAAGCCTAGATCTTTAATGTGGCTTCTTGAACAGCTATATCATTCTGGAAATACCTATCTCTGGACTTTGGTTTCAAATAAATCCTATTTTTTCAACCAAACTGTATTTGGATTTGATATATGTAGCCAAATACAAACCTAACTGATATAAAATACCTTAAAACTTATCTACTATACTTCACATTGTTCCCTATTTAAAAATATACTTTATGTTTATGCATATCGTCCCCCAGATCCCATCCATAGTGACCAACTATGACCTATGTAGTCCCTAGAGCACTCAGACTTTCTGAAGAGGAGGAAACACACTATCTTATCCCCCTAGTCATACAGATGAGATGTGATGGGGCCATTTCTTTCATATTTCCCAGTACTCAGAGGAACACCCTTACAATCACAGTCAGGTGTACACCATTCTCATCTTGCTAGCTAATGATTAAATGATGTCAACATGCTGTATGTATAACAGTAATGAAAAGTAAAATTGTAGTAGTAAGCAGACAAACAAATGAAAACAAAACGAAACAAGATGGAATACATAGAGTTCTCCAGAATATAACCACACTGCAAGAGACCATTTCTGCAAGAAAGACGTACTACTTCCTCTGAGCTAGCAAATTACAGATGTGGCACAGCCTTTGAGGAAAGCCACTTATGGGTTGTCAGGTAAATTGTGAACTACATACTAGAACACCAGTTTTCACATACTTAACAGTTAATGAACTGATTTCCATATTCAGAGATTTCTACGACGACAGTTAATGGCTGCTAGGAGACTGTTCTGTCTCAACAATCTCAACAAATCAGGGATTCACTAACATGGAACTGATTTGTGGTCTAGCAGGATATTTTAGGCAAAGCAGTGCTAACTTCCTTCATCTGCAGGCAGAAAATTCTGGAGAGACAAGACTTCCTGCTGTGATGTTTGAATAGGCAGAGATACCCCTATTCAAAGGGCCATGGGTTCTCCTGGCAGTATGACCTTCCTGAAACTTTTGTGAAATTTTTATCAGATTCGTACTTGGGAACCAATGTTAAGACCAAGAGCAGGTGTGATCCTGTGATTTTTCCATTTGCTTTCTCAATCCTCAGCACAGCTAGACTACCCATTCTAAACAGCTGCATCTGGTATAGAAGGGAAATGAATGATGGGCTTCTGTTGCTTAGGAACAATATGGCACAGGGCTCCATCTTCCAGTGTTGCTATGTACTAAATTGTCCTCATATCAGACTCCTATTTAGAGAGTAAAGACAGAGACAAGCTGCAGAAAAACTTTGCACATCACCCTCATCCTCTAACCTTCCCCAGCTTTAGAATGAGAGTGGACAACACTAGGCCAGACTGTGCTAAGAGGTGGAAAGTTGGGTGTAGAAGAATATACCCTACAAAGACCTAAGATGCCAGAATCTCTTAGAGCTCCATCTTCATATTCCCATTCTAATTGCCAGCTTCAATCTCTTAAAAAAATCTGTGCACTTAAGTCACAAAAAAGCTACTTCAACAAAGATTGTGACTATTGTCAGTCAATAGAGTACCCGGTTAGTTTTCAAATAAAATCTAGTAGTTCCACTTCAATAATTTTACTTTCTGCTTTAGGCAAATTGGATTTTATGATTTTACCTAATTATCTTTTTACCTATGGACTTCTACCAGGTAGCTCAAGGCAATTTTTGTATCTTTTGAAGTCCAGTATGAATGGCACACACAGTCATAGATTCTTATCTTTGGCTACAAATCTCACCAATCTCTCACCTTCACTGGGCATGGGGTATTAAGTGATGGAATCAATTTATAATTGAGCTCTTTTCTCATCGCAAAATATAGAACAGATTCTTTGCAAACTAGTTTGGGGAAATGTTCACTATTGTCACTTTGTTATGAGTCATTACTCATATTTATTTCTATTTCAACCAGGGCTCATGTAAGCAGTCCCATCACTAGCTAGTGTATACAACACCTTTATGTAATTTTAAAAAAATGTATCAACCTTTCTCAGCAGTAGGAAGAATTCTATAGTACAGAGTACAAATTTAGTCTCCAATTTCCTTGACCAGATTCTTTTGTACAGAGCACAAACACATGGTGACAATGTCTATAGCTACAAAATATAGGAATTCACAGAATTTTCAAATTTAAAATAAAAATTAATAAAAAGATAAACAAAATTTTTATTGAAAAGAGGTTCAGGGACAGGAGACAGACCTTAGGGAAACTTAAATATCAGGAAATCACGATCTCTATTTTTCTAGAGCATGCCTTTCTCTATCTTCATTGAAAAGGCACAAGTAATTTGGAGAGATCATGGTTTGCTGTTTCCTCATGGGCTCTATTCCACTATAAATGGACCTTCCTAAGGCTTTGAATGTACAGTGTACCCATTTTGGGTACATGTAATGTCTACATGACTTAAATTTGTGCTGAGGACATCTAATTCTATACCATATAATGACCATGCTTGTTCATTAAGGAAGAGCTGACAGCAGGGACACATTTCAGGAAAGGGAGGGTTGCTGGACATGCATGCAAAGCATGATTACTTCCACTATGCAAAATTAAGCTGTGCAGAAAAAAAGATTCTAACCTAAATTGAACACTAAATACAAGCAGGCAATGTAATTACCATATAAATAACAACTAAAAGATTAATACTCCTAATATATGAAAAGGTCTTATAAATCAATAAAAATGATAACAAACACATAGAAAATGGCCAAAAAGTGTGCAAAGACAAATAAGCAAAGATTTAGTTTCAGTTGATAAACTTTGTGGCCTCACCAATAATAAGACCACTTAATGAAACCAGTGCCAGTTAAAACACTAGGCAATTGTTACCTATGAATTAGTTGTGGTAGAGGTGTAAACTCTAGCTGTTTTCTGGAAGGCAATCTGGGGATATATATGACAAATTTAAAAGTTATAGTACTTAAACTAAGAGTTTTAGAAATCTCTTTAAAGGAAAGGAAAATGCCCTGAAAGATTTGCATTTTGTTCAGCATGTATTTTGTGACTTATAGCATATCCTGAGTATAGTTCAAGTCCTTTGGAATTAGTGTAAGAGAGATGTATATAGAAATTTGTTATATCAGATGTGGTAAATGAGATCAGAGGAGACAGACAGATTTTTCAAAAAATGGGGTTGGTAAAATTGGACACATATGTAAAATAAATAAACAGAGATACCTCTGTTGCTTTTCATATTAATTTCTAAAGGTATCAAAGTTTTAAATGTAAAATTTGAAATATAAAGTTTAGATAGAAAACACAGATTCTAGTTTTAAAATGTAGGAAGATTTTATGATCAAGGCATCTATTTATAAGCAAAAAATAAAATGGTTGCTAAATTTTACTACATAAAATAAACATGTTTTGCATAGTTCAACAAAAAGTTAGAAAAAATGATTATATATACATGCATAAAACAAGTTCTTAATATTAAAGAACTTCAAAGATCAATGAGAAAAACACTAACGACTCTGGAAGGATGGACTCATGACATCAATAGACAATAGGCAATAAAGAAATATAAATGGAATTAAGCATATCAATACTTTATCTCATTGATGATGCTTAAACTGCCAAATAAAACAATAAGGTTACATCTTTCATGTACTGAATTTGTGATGATGAAAAATGATGATGATACACAATGGGGATTAAAGTGTGAGAAAATATTTCTTATACACTGCTGGGAAGGAGTGCACATCCGTTTCAGAGTTAAAATTGGCTTGGCGAGACTTTGGCTTCCGGCCATTATGGAGTAATAGTATCGATTAGTCTTCTTCAGGAAAACAAAAAGAAAACTGGAGAAAACATATAAAACATTTTTTTTTTCAGATACTGAATACTAGGCTGTGCAAGATTCTGATCAGTTAGAGAAAGAAAACAAATGAGGTAACTGTGTAATTGTGTATTATTTTCCTGAGGCCTTGTAACAAAGTATCAGAAAGAGGGTGGCTTAAAACAACAGTATTTTATTGTTTCACAGCTGTGAAAGCTAGGAGTCTAAAATCAAGGTGTCATAAGGGCCATCCTCCTTTTGAAGGCTCTAGGAAAGAACTCTTCCTTGCTTATTCTTATCTTCTTGTGTTCCCAGGCATCTTAGTTTTTGTTGGTGACTGGAAGTCCTCAGCTTGTAGCAGCATGACTTCAATTTCCGCCTCCAACTTTTCCCTCTGTGTCTATGTCTCTCTGTGTCCTCTCCTCTTCTTATGAGAACATCAGGCATATTGGGTTTAGGGCCAACACTAATCCATCATGACCTAACCATAACTAAGTATATCTGCAAAGACCCTATATTAAAATGAAGTTACACCCTGAGGATCTAGATTGGGAATAGATTCTTTATGGAGGTAATTAAGGTTAAATGAGGTCATAAATATGGGGCCCTGACCCAATAAGATTAGTGCCCTTAAAAGAAGAGCCATCAGAGAGCTTGCTCTCTCTGTCCACTATGTGAAGACACGGCAATATGGCAGTTGCCTACAAGCCAGGAAGAGAGAATTCATCAGAAACTGAGTTGCCAGCACCTTGATCTTGGGCTTACCATTCTCCTGAACTGTGAGAAAAAAATTTCTGTTGTTTATACCACTCAGTCTATAGTATTTTGTTATAGAAGCCTGAGTAGACAAAGACACAGGTGGGCATGAATTTGGGAGACACTATACACCCAATACAAATTGTTTGACTTTGTACCTGAAGGTGTTTTCCAGAACTGAGCAGGAGGTGTAAGGGAGATACCCAAAGAGAGCACAGTGATTATTCTGAGCTGAGGAGAGAGAAAAAGATCAGAACGTAGGGACACTGGAATGTCTGCATTTGAGTGACAGAATCCTGGAAAGGGGAAGTCTATTCAGAGAAAGTATTGCAGACATTAGAACTGCTGTCCCCTTAAGTCTTTGTCTGAATTGTAAGCTTCATAGGCATAGAATAAAACACCCTAGTCTGGGAAATTAGCAGTTACCAGAAAGTTGTAAGATGAAGTATTATCAGCCTGCACACAGGGCTGGGAAACATTCAGTTTCCCAGAAGCCAGAATGAGGAGATGTTTGTGAGCACCTTGCACATCTAACAGAGACCCCAGAAGGGTCATACCCGAGTCATAGGTGCAAATAAGACAACAAATGCAATCTGCTTTAATTCTATCCTTACACAAATTAAAAACAAGTCTTTAAAAGACCATGCTGATCCACAAATAAATTAATCACCCCCTAAAACAAAATTCAAATCTTTTTTTAAAGGAATGCAAAAATATCTAGACACTCAATAGGAAAGAATTCACAATGTCAAGCAATAGAAATATCTAGTCAATGGAAAAAGAATAAGAAATGACAGAGATTATGGAAGAAATAGATGAGGACATTAAAACATCTGTTATAAATATGCTTAAGAATTTAAAGTAAGACATGTATGAAGTGTAGTGAGAAATAGATGATATAAAAAAATCAAGGAAAAATTATGGAACTGAAAATATAGCATCCCAAATTAAAATTTCACCGGATACACTCACTGGCATATTAGACAATGAAAAGGAAAAATATCAGTTAACTTGAAAACACTCCAATAGAAAATACATAAAGTGATACTCTAATAATAATTTTTTTTTAAATGCTGAAAATAGAAGTAATTTCTGTGACTTGTAATGTAAAAGAACCAGTATGAAATCATGTAATTGGAATACTGAATACCCCAACCAAAATGTGACTGGAAGGTATATTTGAAGAAAAAATTGCCTGTAAATTTCCAAATTTGATGAAAAATATTGGGCCGTGAATCCTAAAAGCTTAACACACGTTGGGGGTGGGGAACGGGAAGTAAGAAAGCATAAAAAAGGGTTCATAATTAAATTGCTAAAAACAAGTGATAAGAGAAAACACATAAAAACAACCAGAAAAAAGACAAATTACACTCATAAAACAATAAGAAATTTCATTGATTTCTTATCTAAAGCAATGAGAATCAATGGACAGTGGAATGGTATCTTTAAATCACAGAAAAAATACTCCATCAGCCTAAAGTTTTTTATCTAGTTATAACATCTTTTAAAAAACGAAGATGAATTAAAGCCATGCTTAAATGTAAATAGCTGATTTATTCTTCAGTACACATATGGTAAAAGAAATGTTAATTGAAGTTACTGCTATAGAAGAATAATTGATATCATAGGGGAAATTGGATCTACTCACAGCAATGAACACCTCCAAAAATGGGAAATATATAGGTTAATAGTAAAGAGTTTTTATTCTTGTGTTCTAACATCTTTAAAAGTTTGCTTAAAGCAGTAATGATAATAATGAATTATGAGTTTTTAAAAGAAATACTGCTGAATAATCTGTATGTTATATACAGGATGTTTATTATTTGAAGTTAGATTATGATATTTTAAAATGCACATTTTAGAATAAAGAGCCACCACTAAACATTTAAAGAAAGAAATGTAGCTAATAATCCAATAAAGGAAACAAATAGACTACTAATGAATATTCAGTTAATCCAAAAGAAGGTAGGAAAAGAGAAGAAACAACAGAAAGGGCAAATAGAAAACAAACACCAAGATGGTATTTTTTAACCTTATAATTTCAAAAATTATATTAAACTTAAATATTCTTAACAGTAAATTTAAATTTCACAGTTTGTCAGATAGGTGAAAAAAAATCTAGATTTAATTTTAATGTTGTTAAAAAGGACCACATTTTGTAAATATAAAGAACACAGACAGGTTCAAAGTAAAAGAATGAAAAATAATTACCACATAAACAACAATCACAAGAAAGCCAGCGTTGCTATGTTAATAAAAGAGAAATAGAATTCACAACAGGATATATTATCAGAGAAAAAAGTTATATTTTATAATGCTAAAGGGATTAATTCATAATAAACCATCATTATAAATGTGTACACCCCTAATAACATAAAGTAAAAGCTGAAATATCTGAAAAAATGTGTCCAAAATTATAGTTGGAATTTCAACACTCTTTCCTCAATAATTGATAGAGGTAAATAAAAATCTAGTGAGACATTAGAAGTTTTGAAAATCATTATCAACCTGATTGATTTTATACATCACAGTTACCAGCCTTGTTTCTCTTTTATTGTAATTTACTGTTGTCTTTTTAATTTCTTCCATTCAGCAAATATATTGATGGGGTGGAGTACTAAGAATTAGAATGATCCCCCATCCTACCCTCCACTTCATAGGATACTTTTCTCAATATTAGCCGAATATAATTTGGCAAAATATTTGAAGTTTTGTCAGTCTTCTCACTAAATATAATTCTTGCATTTGTATACTTGAATTATTTTTCTGCATTCTTTACTCCACACACACTGATTGTGTGGCTACTTGATATATTTGGTAAACATTTTAGCATAGGAAAGTGTAATTATTCAAAATACTTTTGATTAATGACCGATTTCAGGATCTCTTTAAAATAATAACAAATACTGGCATTTGTACATACTGGAATCCAGGATGACAGAGGAAAATGTTATCTTGCTCTTCACTATAAACAAAGGGCTTACATTTTTGACTGACTCCCAAATTGCCAGTCAGCAAATTTTTTTGTTTTCATGTGTTTATTTTTGTTATGAATTATTGAATGAAGAAAGGTATTTAGGGTAAGAAGGTATTATAAAAATTGAAATAAATATTAGAAATTAAAATAATGTTCTCATATCTCCTCCCATTTTCATAAGGAAGATCGTAATTAACAATACTGAATAAATATATATAATATTTTTATATAAATTAATATATAACTACAAATTATATATATATAATACTGTATTGTATTGATATACTAGTGATGCCAAATTTCCCCACATTCTATGTCAAATGGATCCCTTTCTTGGATGTGATTCTCATATCTAGCAGTTCATGCTTGCTTAGTCTAAACCTGGTAGAGAACACAGTTTAATGTCAATAATCAATATTAAAGAATAATTCCACACACTATCAGGAATGACGCATGAATGGTTACTTCCTGATAGTCTTCCTTTACAAAAAAGAAGAAAAACAATCCATTACTGTTATAAGCGAAAGTATTGTGATATTCCATCTTTTAGGACATTGGACTTTGCAAAAATATATGTAGAAAATACAGTATTTTATATACTTATCTATAAACAGTTGCTAGTACAATTTTATTTTGTTTAAAAATACCACTCCTTATAAGTAAGTGGTATATTTCATTACTGTTTCTGACTTTTCTTGTAACTTGTATTCATGAAAAAAGTCTAGTGTTGCAATAATATCACTGCTAGGCATTGAAGATATGATGTAACAAGAAATTGATTAAAAAATTAACATAAAATATCAGCAAAGATAAATAATAGTTCTAAATCACCTAATGTATTCTTTTTGGTTATGCTGAGTTGAATTACTTTTAAAGAATAGATCAAATGTTTTATGGTGACTTCAAATCCATGTGGGGATGCATTTTATTCTAAACATTATGTTATCTGAAACTTATGGATATATATTACAAAATTAAGTGGCTTACCATTGAATTGAAGGTAACAGCATCGTCAAAAATAATTATTTATTCTTGTACATATTAAAGATCTTCTCGTTATGCAAGTTAAGACTATCAATTATTATGTACATCCTTTGGATAAGAGGCAATGTATGATTATGTTGCATCTGTTCTGATTTGATTTAACTACCCATCAGTGACTATAAATTGTTGGGTAATTTTGTTTGATTGGCAAAATAATTTTAGTGCAGTTTAAGCAATATTGTTGTATTTGTGCCTGGATTTCCAATGTATTTTTTTCCTGTGGCATATCAAGTAAAAAGATATTGATAGTCTATTTACCTCATAAGTTACCTAAGCTTAACCTAGGAAAAATATGACTATAATTTTACTTCAGGTTAGAGAGTTCTGCAGTATAATAGAATCATAGTTTATCATTTTGAATATTGAATTGATATATGACAATACTTTTCCCCATACATTTTCTTTTAGAGAAATTAAACCATCATTCTTCATCTATGATGTGGGCAACATCCTTCAAGTTTTTAAATAGAAGTTGTAATTGTTGTCTTTGACCATTCTGTTGTACTCTATACCCAAAGCCTGAACAAATTTGGTTGGCTCCATCTGTAATTTAGTTATAAAATCTGACTGGTTTCTTAAACCTTCTCTACCACTGTAACTCTAGTCTAAGCCACTGTAAACTCTTGTCTGGACAATAACAATGACCTCTGAGCCCTCAGCTTCTTCCTTTGGCACTTCTCAGTCTATTCTGATCAGGGCCGTCAGAGAGGACTGCTCAAAAGCACATAATGGCACTCCATGTAATTCAAAATCAAAGTCCGAATCATTAATCTGAATCATAGCATGCTTCTCATTTTACACTTCTTCACCTGAACTTACCTCCTGTCACTCTCCACATTCCTTACTCTTACCAAATGGCCCCTGGATGTTCCTCCTGCACTCTCAGTATACTCCTGTCTCAGGGCCTTTGCACGTGCTGTCCTTCTACCTAGAGCACTCTCCTCCCGGTTATGGTCATGGCCAGCATGCTCACATCATTCAGCCCTCTGTTCAAATATGACTGCTCCAGATATGCTGTTCCTGGACCTGCGATGAAAAAAATACTCATGCTGTATTTCGGTGTCCCTTTACGTCATGTACTTGACTTGGCTTTATAAATGTTAATATCATTTATCTCCACCTGGCATATAAAACTTCTATAATTATCATCTCCTCCTCTCCCTTAAAATGGGTGCTCCAAGAGAGGAGAGAATTGGATTTCTTCCTGGCAGTATCCTCAGCAGGGAAGTCAGGGTCTGGTCCACAGTAGATGTATAATAAATAATTGTTGAAGGAAGAGGTTCTCCACATATGTGAATTATTCAACTGAATGAATTTAAGAGTGAATTTGTATGTTGTTGAACTATATAAGAAGAAAAATTATATAGTTTACTAAGCATTATATAAAATATCATGAACTTTGATTCTGTTTTAACAGCAAAGCTACAGTATCATAGGTATACTTTTTTCAAGTCATATACCGAATCAACAGCAGATCTTGAAAAATTCTAATTTAAGAAATTAAATTGCATTCATACTATTTTTGTTTTAATTTTAAGAATATTTCCTTGTAATTATGGAGTGATTTTTATGCCTGAAGACCTGCAATCCTTTTTTTTTCTTTTTTATATTAATTTTTATTGGAGCATAGTTACTTTACAATGTTGTGTTAGTTTCTGCTGTACCTCAAAGTGAATCAGTTATGCATATATATATATCCCCTCTTTTTTGGATTTCCTTCTCATTTAGGTCACCACAGATCATTGAGTAAAGTTCCCTGTGCTATACAGTAGATTCTCATTAGTTATCTATGTCATAGTAGTAATGTATATATATGTCAATCTCAATTTCCCAATTCATCCCACCCTTCCCTTCCCGCCTGGGCATCCATATGTTTGTTCTCTAAATCTGTGTCTCTATTTCTACTTTGCAGATAAGTTAATCTGTATCATTCTTCTAGATTCCACATATAAGCGATACTGTATGATATTTGGTTTTCTCTTTCTAACTTCACTCTGTATGAAAGTCTCTAGGTCCATCCATATCTCTGCAAATGGCACAATTTTGTTCCTTTTTATGGCTGAGTAATATTTCATTGTATATATGTACTACATCTTCTTTATCCATTCCTCTGTTGATGGACATTTAGGTTGCTTCCATGTCCTGGCTATCGTATGTAGTGCTGCAATGAACATTGGCGTGTATGTATCTTTTTGAACCATCCTGGACATACACCTGAAGAAAGCCATAATTCAAAAAGACCTGCAATCCTTGTGGGCAATGTTGTGTATTGTCTTTCTACAACGCCATGCTGTACAACAAAAAACCTTTATATAATAGATTTCTAAGAAATATTTTAAAGATGAAAGAATAATATGAAAGCAATTTCATTTATCTCATAGATTTCTACTTGAATTGCAAATAGTAAAGAAATCAAAAACAAAAATATAAATATTCTCAGTGAGCAAACAATTTCTTTGAAGAAATCGAGGTGTGATATAATAGCTGTTAGTGTAATTAACATTATATTCACGGTTATATTCTTAAGAAAATACTATAAAAGTAAAGTGAGTTCTCAGTTTTTTTTATTATTTTCCTTTAGGAGGAAGGCACTTTGGTATGATTTTTTTCAAGAAAACTGAAATCAATTTTAAATCAAATTACATCATCTCTTTAGTATAGTGTTTCTGCATTTAATAGAATTCCAGTTAATGAAAAAGTAGAATAGAAAAAGCATAACAATTAGATTAGACAATTTTGTATCCCCAGTAGATCTGCAAGAGAGAAGATTTACCACTTAACTGAATATTTAATGTACTTAATTTAAAACTTAATGGTGAGGAAAGTAGCTTAACTCTTGCCTAGGCAACCTTCACCTACCTCTCCCTGTGATCCGTTACATGAATTGTGCAGTTTCTGTCATTCTGTCATTACCTTGCACTCTCTACCCATATCTCTAAGACTGTTTCTAAGACACACATAAAATTAAGAAAAGTAATATAGAGATGATCTATAAATATTGAAAGATAGACGCAGATCATACATGAAATAAATGAACTAAATCCCAATTTTCGTTTTGCAAATTCATCTCCTTCATGTCCAGTGGAGGCATAGATAGTCCACATTCTTTCCCTCCCATGCGTCTACTCTCTTATGCAGTGTTTCTGGCTTTTTTGTCTCCTTGAATCCTCAGCTGCAGACATCACAGTCAATAGGTGATACGTATACAATTCTTATCTCCAGAATGACCCAGTCTTTTGCTTCCCTCTCCAGGTAGCTCTAAAATATGTTGATCATACATCCTCCATCCTGGAGGATGAAAAAGTATTCTGCATTGTTCAAGATCCCTCATTCATTGTTTGAAGAATTGTGTGTATCTTCTGGAAGTCTAAGGGAATATCTGCTTCTTTAGTCACCACTCCATGGTACCCTTCCTGAAGTCTCAGATTCTACCTCATAGAAATAAGTGTGTAGATAAAGGGAAAAAAGAATTCTGGAAGCTCTATAAGCTTGGTGCAGAGGGAGAGGGAAAAAAAAATCAATAACTAAAACAACATGATTTACTTTTTTATTGTCTCTAAATTTTCTTATCCTGCATAAGCAAGGATTTCCATTTTCTGTAGAAGGTTTGCCTTTCAGAGCTTTCTTTGCAGGTGGTCTGTTTGTCCTCAGTTCTTTCCCAAGGATCATCACACTGCACCCCTTCCACTAATAATTTTACTTCCGTATTACATCCAACTAACAGTTTACTATATGAAGCCTTATTTGCATTTGCAGCCTATCAGGAATAACAAAATTTCCACAATGTTAGCCATCAAAGAATTTCAACATTTTAATTTTTACAATTAATTTCTGCAAATTAATATTGATTATTTTATTGAAAATAACTTTCTAAAATGAGTGTAGATGGCTTTTACAGGCAAAGGAAAATAAACAAGGGAAATTTGTCAGAGTAAAATAAGGAGATGTAGCAAAGAGCTAGGAAAAGAATCAGAAGAGTGAGATTGAAGTCTGTGGTTAAACACAAGCACACACAAGCAAAACTACTTGCACAGAGAAGTTTACAGCTTTTGAACTGAGAAAAGATCTTAGGAAATACAATATTGCTCATTAGTAGAGAAACTGAGAAGAGTAATGAGTCAGGTTTGAAGAGTAGGTCATAAAAGAACAGATCTGACACCAAAGCACAATGAAATGCAATTAAAATGTTCTCAAGACAATTCGTAAAAGGATGAAATGTATTGCACCAAGTTTTATGGCCTAATAAAACTAAAATGTATCTTCACTCTGTTGGAAAGGCTTATGAAGAGGAAGGAGAGAAGAGGTAATGTAAACAGGCTGTTTCAATGGCTTCTGAGGTACTATCTAAAGGGACAGATGAACTCTCCTTCATTTATAATAAAATAGAAACATACCGAAGTAGAAACACTAAGCTTGGGATTTTTTAAGAATGGAAACAAATGCATCTATATCAAACTGAAATTCTAAGAAAATCAAATTTAAAAACTACAATTCTGTGTAGCAAATTACACTGACATTTCCATCTACAATTACCTTAAATATTTATTCTTTTCTTTGCAAAATAAAATAGATGATGATGGTAGGTAGATAAATAGATGATAGAAAGATAGATAGATAGATAAATAGATAGATATTTCATGCTATGTTTGCCCAGGAAAATTGTTTTTCCAGTAAAATAGTAATAAAGAATAGAGAATAAAATTAGCACATAAATTTACATCTCTGCATGTAAATAAAATATTACTATTATACCATGTACTGTTTGATAGAATTGACTCATTGTTTAATTGCAGTTACTCTTAAGAAAAATAAGGGGAACCATATGGTCCATATTAACATAATGTAAAAGAATTAGGATGTTGTACTAGAGATCTCATTTCCTGCTTATTTATTAACAGTTTAAAGTCATGTGGTCCTATGGGCTTCAATATGCTTATCCATGGAACTGGGTTCTTATCCTTCCTGCTTATCTGCTTTTAGGGTTTCAGTGATGACAATATGATATTGCTTCAAATGTGATGACTGGTGTCCTTGTAAGAAGCAGACAGAGGCAGACAGGGAGAGAACACCATGTGACCACAAAAGATTGAGGGGCAGGCCGAGAGAATCTAGGGACTGCTGGCAACCACCAGAAACTAGGAAAAGGCAAGAAAGGATTTCTTGCTACAGGTTTCAGAGACAGCATGGCCCTCCTGACACCTTGATCTTGAACTTCTAGCCTCCGGAACTGTGAGACGATACATATCTGTTGTTTGAAGCCACCTAGTTTGTGTTACTTTGTGTTGTCAGCCCTGGGAAACTAATACAAATGTGTTTAAGAGACATACATACAAGATCCACTATTCAGTAATAATTAGTAAAAAATCAAATAATTTCATGAAACTACAACTTGATTATTGATGGTGTCGCAACTCATCAGGAACCGATTTATCTCAGCTATTATTCCACTAGTGTAGAAACGGTCCTGATATCTCTGTTGATGAAAAAGATTACATTATTATTATACAGCCTTATAAAAAATAAGTGCAATGAAGAAATAAATGTTTAAGTTGTGGTTTTCTTTTATAAAGGAAACATTCATAGAACAAGGTTTAGGGTATAATATATAAACATTACTAATTTTAGGAGAAGACAAAAAATATTTATGTATTTTGTTTCTCTTTTGGAGTTTTTCCATGGTAATGATTCTGAGTATCACCATGACTCAAATACTGCTAAGGTGTCCCTTAGACAAATGTTTGCCCCATTTTAATAATTAATTGATTATAGAAAAGAAATAGATAGGAGTATAAAAATACTATTTATAACTGATAAATCTTCAAATCTCTATGGCTTAATGCAATAGTTGTTATAAAACAAAATGGCCATGGACTTGGTGCTCAAAAGGCTCTATTCCACTTGCTTATTTAGAAACCCCGTCTGACAGAGGTTCTGTTTGCCTTCAGTAGGTATCTCCCAATCACGCAAGAACATCAAATCACCAGATGACCTAAACTGACCATCTGTGCAAGGTCCCTATCTTTTTAATACCATGTGTATCATCTGGCATTACACACATATCCAGAGACTTACTGGTACAAGTTGAACATAGGAGTTGAAAAAATAAACATTAATATGGAATTCCTCACCATGTTTTGGACTCAAAATTCTTCAAGCAAGCTTTATTACCTTGAAATCTGGTGACCTACAAAATAAAAAAGACAAAAGACTCTCCCAAACAATTATTATAATATGTGGATCAGAACCAGGATATATGCAATTAAAACTCCTCTTACAAAGGAAATCTAGCTGGGCACCTTTGTGAGGCCCCTTTCTCTAAGAGGGAACGTTGTTGATGAGACCCTGAATTTGCCCCTCAGAGGCTCTGTTACCAAATACAAGCTCATGTGCCCAACACAGAGTGAGGCCAAACAATACTGAAAAGTCAGAGTTTGGAGCAGAGGAAGGTTTATTGCGGGGCTATACGAGGAGAATAGTTGGCTCACACCCCCCAAAACCCTAACTACCCAAAATGTTTCAGCAAAGCATTTTTAAAGGCAAGGTGAGGGAGGGGCATGGTTGGTTGTTGAAAACTTCTTGGTGTCGCAATCCTCTGTTCTTGCAGCTGTCCACATAAGTCAGGTTGTGATGGTCCTTAAACCTCCAACAAGACAAATGTTATTCTCTGTGCTGTAACTTTTTGTCTCTATATGAATGGAAAAGTGTTATTTCCTTAAAGGTCAGAACCTTGAGAATGGGCTATCCTGTGTATTTCACACTATAGGCAACATTCTTAACTCAGAGCAAAAGCAATAGAATACAAAGGTTAAAGTAAAAGAAACAGATCTAATATGGAGTCAGATTTGTTCTTCCCTATTACAGCTCTTCTGCATCCCTTATTCCACCCAGGTTATGGGTAAAATGCGTGTCTGGAGATGTTCTCTCTTTGGTGTGCTACAGTTCTAGAGTTTTTCAGCTTGCTTCCTGCACTTGCAAATTTGGGGCTCCACATGGTGTTTACATGCTTGAATTGCCTAAGGTTATTTTTGTCCTAGTTTGGAGATTCCATTGGGAATACAATTTCCTAAAAGTGTTAGTGAGCTCCCCATGTCTGCTTCCATGCGGTCTCATATGCAAATTTCTACATCCAAAATTCTTTCCTAGACCCAGTTCCCAAAGTCATTTTCAATCACTCCCTTCCTTTCTTTCTCACAAATGAATGGCAACTGCTTTGAGACCCTTTATCTCATTTGAACTCATGGCTGTTTAAACATTTTATTCAGTTGAGAAGTTTTACCAGCCTTTGTTGCTCAAAACAATTTCAGTCTCATTGCTTGCTATTAGAGTCTCATCCTTTACTTTGAACATTGAAATTTCTATTCTATTTGATCACTGGTTAAGTAAACAGCAGATTCTTATCTGGGCTCATTTCTTATTCACAATACCTTGCCAAAGACAAACAACACATACAATATTCTGATTCTTTTCAGTCACTTCACTCATAGATACAAACTTAAATGTATTTGGTTTGTCTTCTAAACACTGTCCCTTCATAACTAGATTTTCAGCCTGGCCGCTAAGAAATTATCACATATTTATATTTTTATAAAGGCAGCAAACCATTTCAAGGCAACAGTGCCTGTGTTAGTTAAGATAACATTCACTAACTGCTACAATAAAAATCCCTTAAATCTCACATGCTTTTTTTCCCAAAATCAGTAATATGGCTATGTTAACTAAAAGGGAAGCCAGAGTATCCTGACTGGAACTTTATAAAACTCTCCGCATCCTTACATTATTTATCCCATCTACTAAAGGTTTTGTTTTGTGATTATATTAATGAATGCACCTGTATTCATTATTTCTAGTACAATTAAAATTAAGTAATTTCATATTTACCCAGAATACCTACATTATCACTTTATGTGTATCAGGGTCTTCTTTCATTAAGGGTATATTTTAATATTTATGTTGCTTGTTGAACTATTCCTCCTTGTGTATACTAATTAACCGTGTAATTACTCAATCTCACATAACGAAAATACATGTAAAAGTGTGGTTCTGTACATGTAAACATCATTTTTTAAATGTTAATTGCAAATATTGTAGAAATCCTTTGTTATCTGGTAAATATTGTAGAAATTCTGTTGTAAAATATGGAGATGTATGTGTTCTCATAAGGTGTTGCTCATGTTGACAGTTTTATAACAGTTAACGTTCTGTAGACTTCCTGATACCTGGCAAGTTATATTTATTCATCTCCAATTCAGTTTGACACCAGAAAAATGTCTCCTGTTGATGAATGTGTGTGCCTTAGACCCATTTCTTAGAAAGGGTGACGATGCAAAAGCTACTGAAACCAAAAAATTGTATTTTTTGCTGTCATATTTTTTCATAATCAACTTCCAGTTTTGTTTGTTCTGTGAAATCAAATGGAGAAGGTGTGTGTGTGTGTGTTTGTGTGTGTGTGTGTGTGTGTGTGTGTGTGTGAGATCAGAGGGCAGGTTTTTTCCTAACAAATGTGGACACAGATTCAGTTTTAAATGATCTTCCACTTTCTCATGATAGTAATTTGTCTCTAAATATTTCCAGAAGTTTTGGCAATTTTATTTTGTCATTTTTATAAAGTACATTTTTCATAAAACCCCTATAGAGTCCATTTTGGAGGTATGGGTCTTATATGTAATCTGGTAAAATACGGAGTTCCTGATGTATTTAGTCAACTCAGTTTTCCCTCATGATTCTACGTATTTCAAGATGGAAGGACCTTCAAAATGCAAGCAAGCATACAAATCTTAGTCAGACACATCTGAAAAATGTTTAAAAAATCTCAAAGACGTATGTGGAGTGACCTGTTGTCAGAAAAAAAGGAGCAAACTCATTCCATCTTATTCCTTCCATTGATGACAAGGAAAACTCCTGGGCTCTGAAAGGTAAGCAATAGCAGGTGGGTTGGCACGGGAAGTCAACACTGAAGAAAGACCTGTTTGCTGGTGAGTTTCCTATTTTTTTTTTTTCCTTCTTTTTCCTTATTTCTCCTGAGGGTGGCCCAACTGTGAACCATGTGTGAACAACAAAAACTGCAATTTAAGCTACAAGTTGGAGAGTTTAGGGTGACACATTTTTTCCCTCCCTGCCCTGCTCCAAGGACAGCATCGTTCATGAAACTGCATTGCTGCAGCGCTGGTGCAGGCCCCGAACAGCTGAGACAGAACACCTGTATCTCCGGCCAGAGGGACCAGGAGTTGGGTCCATTTTGTCCAGAGTGTGGGAAGGGTCCTCTTATTTTTTCCCCCCTCCTTTCTCTTGCTGCTTTGCTGCGTGTAGCTCATTTTTTTGTGGAAATGTGTAGCACAGTTGGCGATAACACTCAGAGAAATCTGTGTGGCCAGAGAAATCAGAAAAAGTGGTTCCTGGGATCAAGAGAATCTGAAGGAGATCCTGGGGAGAAGTGAGCATGATCCCTTGACCCCGTAATTCTGGGTGTGAGTCAGTAGAAATCTCAAGCTTACTCTTGAACTTGCCATTCACAGAGCAGATTCCAAGAAGCACTGCAGAGGCTCTGATAACTAAATATTTTGTAAACCAGGTTTGAAAAACTACACCCCAGAGAATAATCCAGCCCACGGACAGACTTTGTACAGCTCAGGAGCTCATAGTTTTTATGTTTTTAAGGGCTGTAAAACAAGTAAGCAAGCAAATAACAAAGCAGAATATGTAACAGAGACCATATGTGGTCCACAAAACCTAAAATATTATGGAACCCTTTACAGAAAAAAAATTGCTGATCCCTGATAGGAACTCTCCAAATCCCAGATGAACCTCAACAGCATGTGCACTGGGTGAAATGAACAGCATAGCAAAGGCATGAAAACCAAACTGACCTTGGAATCACTGCTTCCAGAGAAGTGAGACAAATTTGTAGAATTAGCCTAACCTGGTTAATTGCCTACAAAAGCAAGCAGACAAGATTTCAAGAGACATTCTCCAAATGCTTTTAAAAGAATCAAGTGTCTCCAAAATAATATTAACACTGTCCAGATTCCAATCCAAAATTACTTGAGACAGTAGAAGCTGCAAAATGTGACCGATTATCAGCGTCAAACCCCAAGTTAAGAAAGATTTTAAAGTGTGTATTACAATCGTGCTCCACTTGGTAGAGGTGAAAACTATTAAAAGGAAAGGGAAGATAGAATTCTTAACAGAAAAATAGAAACTATATTAAAAAAAAAACTAAGTAAAAATGTTAGAACTGAACTATGTAATATCTGAAATAAAAATTCATCATGAGGGCTTAATAGCAAAAAATGTCAAAGAACTTGAGCATATATCAATAAAATGTATCCAATTTGAAGAAAAGAGAGAAAAAAAAGAGGAAGAAGAGAGCCTCAAAGGTTTGGGGACAATATCATAAAAGTCAAACATTTAGCACTTTGAAGTTCTAAGAGGAAAGAAGAAATGAGTTTGTTTCAGAATTTAAAAGAAGAAACAGTGGTGAAAATGCCCCAAATTTGGATTAAAATTATGAATGTACAGATTAAAGAAGTTCAGCAAACTTTGGAAAGTATGTCATACCCAGGCACACCATGACCAAGAGTTAAAACTAAAGATAAAAAATATACAATCCTGAATGTAGATAGTGAAAAGGGCACCTAGCATATAGGGGAATAACAATTTGAATTAATGTTAATTTCTTTTTAGAACACATGGAATTTAGAAGACATTGGAACAACATTTAAATTGCTTCGGGGAAGGGAAGGGGGCAAATTTTCAACCCAGAATTCTAAATCTTGTGACAATATTCTTGGGAAAGGAATGTTAAATAAAGATGATTTCAGATGAAGAAAAATTGAAAGAAGAGCTGTGAACAGTATTTCTCTCCAAAAATGCTAAAAGAAATTCTTCTAGAAAAATGATTTTTTAAAACTCTTTAAGAAAAATGGTTACAGAGTCAATCTTTGAACTATAAGAATGAAGGAAAAACATGGTAAATATTTGGTAGATATTAGACTATTTTTCTTACCTTCTTATTATTTAAAATAATTATGAATATTGGAAGCTAAATTTATAAATCTGTCTAGTAAGATTTTCAATCTATGTAGATGTAATACATTTATGACAATCATAAAATAAAATGAGGAGGAAAAAGACACCTATATGGCTTTGAAATGAACATTTAATTGAATTGGTTAAATAATAGCTTTAATTAGAATTTTAAAGGTTAGTTATTTATCTAGTAATTTCTAGAGGTATCAATTAAAAATAAAAAGAGGTACAGACAATGCATTATTCTACACAAAATCCTAATCAAAATCTCAGCAGGATTTCGTTTTGTACATTTTGACAAGCTGTTTCTCAAATTCACATGGACATGCAAAGGGAATACAATTAGCAAAATAATTGTGAAAAGGAAGAACATACTTGCTGGACTCACTACCTGATTTAAAGACCTACATTAATGGTGCGATTATCAAGTCATAGAAAAATACAGCAGAACTGAGAGTGTAGAAATAGCCTCAAACAAAAATAGTTGATTTTTGACAAACGTGAAAAGAAAATTCAATGAAGGAAAAAACACTCCTTTCAACAAATGGTCTGGAATATCTGTACATCCAAATACCAGAAAGTTAAATGATGCATACTTCATATTTTATGTAGTAATTTATTCAAAGTGGATACCAGAGCAACATGTAGAATCTAAAACTGTAATACTGGGACTTCCCTGGTAGGCCAGTGGGTAAGACCGACTCCACACTCCCAATGCAGAGGGCCCAGGTTCGATCCCTGGTTGGGGAACTAGATCATGAATGCCGCAACTAAGAGTCCGCATGCTGCACTGAAAAAGATCCCACATGCCACAACTAAGACCTGGCGCAGCCTAAAACAAACAAACAAACAAACAAATAAATAAATAATGGACTGCATCAAAAAAAATGTTAAAAAAAAAACAAAACTGTAACGCTAGTAGAGGAAAACATTGGTGAAAAATCTTGCAACATTTTTTAGGCAAAGTTTTCTTAGATATGATACCCCAAACAAGACCCATCAAAGAATACATTGTTAAAATGAACTTCATGGAAATGGAAACTTTTGCTCTGCAACAGACAGTGCTAAGAGAATGAAAAGACGAATACTTGTATCCAAACATGTAAAAAAAAACACTTAAAAATCAACAACTAGACAGTAAATACCTCCATGAATATTCAACAAAACACTTGAACATACATAACACCAAAGAAAGTATACAGATGGCAAACATGCACAAGAAAATGTGATCAACAT
Source organism: Balaenoptera borealis (assembly GCF_965194805.1). Lineage (NCBI taxonomy): Eukaryota > Metazoa > Chordata > Mammalia > Artiodactyla > Balaenopteridae > Balaenoptera > Balaenoptera borealis. The sequence goes on from NC_138867.1 coordinate 16,158,429, forward strand.
TATTAATAATTAGGTAAATACTAATCAAAATCACATGAACTGTCACTATAAACCTATTGGAATAGCTAAAACATTTTTAAATAAAATGATAATAAGTACTGGCAAGGATACAGAGAACTTGCAACTCTCAGATTTCCTGTGGGAACACAAAATGCTACACGCACTTTGATAAAACTTTTCCCAGTTAATTATAGAGTTAAATATATACTTATCACATGAGCAGTTCATTCTACTTCTATGCTGGTAGCCTAGCCAGGAGAAATTGAAACTTATGTTCACACAAAACGTGTATTAATTATAATAATTTTATTCTTAAACATGAAAAACTAGAGCCAAACTTGTGAATAGATAAACAGTATGTGATACACTGAAATACTACTTGGTAGTAAAATGAAAAAAAAATTAATATTCACAACACATGGGTAAATCTCAAATGTATCCTAAGTGAAAAATGTCAGATTCAAAATGCTGCATACTTTATAATGTCATTCATATGACATTCTGGAAAAGGGACAACTACAAGGGACAGAAAGAAATCAGTTTTTGCCAGAAGTAAAGGCTGGGTTTAGGGGTTGTCTATAAAGTGGTAGCAAAAAGAAATTTTAAAGGCAGATGAAACCTTATATCTTGACTCTAGTGGTATTTATACAACCGTATATATTTTTATAACTCATAGAACTGGTCATCAAAAGTCAGCATTTTTTTCTATTTAAAAATAATGTAAAAAACAGAGGAGATAGCCATATTCTCACCAACGTGGTCATGTATATTATATCATCCCTGTTTTAGTAGCGAAAAAACTGAAGCTGTCTCTCATTTGTGTCATTCATCTTTCCAACTCCACATGGATTTATCTTTAGAGTTTTTGTCCTCCTCTGACCACAAAAGTAATACTGCTTACTACAGAAAATTTAGAAAATCCAGGCAAATCAAAAAGAATCAGGGAAAAAAAATGTCTGCCAACTCCCAGTAGTGCATCTGCAGAGAAGAACTGCATGAGAGTGAAATGAGTAACATGCGTAAGAGAAGTATTATTGCTCTTTTTAGTTTGGGGAGAGAATGACCATCTTAGTTCACCGTGGCAAGATTCAGGAACATGTGTTGATCTGCATGGTGTGGCAAAATATGTGGGAAGCAAAGCAGGTTGTATTCAGTCAGCAGAACAGGAACCCTGCCATCTCATAGATCCATAGATTACGTTTGTTTATGGCTAAGAAGGTCTATTGGATGGTGTGCCATTTCAGTCAGAATATAGAAGATTGCAATAAAGGTTCAATCTTTAGAGTCATAGTTTCCTGGAACACCTTTACTTTTACTATGTTGTTTACAAGCTTGGTTTTGGAGTGATAGCAGAAGCAAAAGGGAAAGATAGGCCATTAACCGTCCAGCCCTTAAATGGTATGGATTTCTTGTACATGCTGGTCCTACCCTCAATAGAGGAAGGACACAAATATGTTTGTTCAAAAGGGAAAGAAAAAAACATTGAATTGATATCTCATATGACAAATATCATAACCTCTCTGATGATTAAACACAGTATTTTTAGTGTAGTGATTGGCTGTGTGGTATCTTGTTTTGTTTTCTTCTACTGATTTATTCTAAAATAGAACTAGAATCTGAAGGAAAAGTCCAATCACTAGTTGTGGCCAGCAGAGGGCAGCAGAAGGCTTCCATAGGCTGACTTGAGAGCAAAGGCTTCCAAGAGGAAAGCAGTCTTGTGGGAAGGTCAGAGAAGCAAACAAAAACCCCATCAAGCCCAGGGACACTGCCATTAGAGGGGGGAGAAGTCATTTGACATATGCAAGCACAAGCTAGTTGTCACAGAGAGGGTGGTTTGATCCCATAAAGGACTTGATGGATTTATTCATTCATTCTACCACCAAGAAATGTGTTTAGCCCCTTCCGTTTTGGTTTCAGTTTCTTCATTTACTACAATGTCATAAAATATGTGAAAACTGCTTAGGGCTATTTGTGAAATATCACTGCAGGTTTTTTTTTTTTTAAGCACTTATCTCTTAAGATACAAGATATGAATCTTTAATCACAGCATTTTAGGAAAACAACTGCTACCACCATAATAAAACCAACTACCTCTATAAGCCTGCATTTTCGTTGTAAACAGCATTCTAAGTTCATATATCTTAAGTGTAAAGGATGTTTTTTTCCTTAGTATTAGGAAATGAAGGGCGATCAGTCACTGCTTGAGCATGTAAAATCTGTACAAATAATCAGGGCTGTGGACTAAGAATGCCTTCTGGCACGTTTAACCTGAGACCTGTGAGAGGATTTCTCTGAAGCTGAGAGTTTAAGGGCCTGGGGTAGGACAGGTCCTGCCAGGTGATGGAGATTCTCAGACAAAGGAAAACTGCCTGTTGGAAGATTGTGATACAGATGAAAATGTGGGATATTCAAAAAAGAGAAAGCAATCCTTGAGGCTGAGCAGAGAGGGTGATGGGGAGGGATTTATGGCATGTGACCAGGGGAATCAATCCAGAAAGACACATGTGGGGCTTGGAGAGTTTATTAAATATTTTGAAGCTTCTTGTAATGTCATTTGGAAAGTTTTAGAATGAATTCAGTAGAGAGAAATTAAACCAAACGAAATTAGAGTAGCGCTGTGGGATAGAAGAAAGGGCGAGGACTTGGGACCATCACAATTTGGTGTGGATCTTGGCTCTGCGACCTAAAAACTTGAAGGCCTTGGTCAGATAATTAACTGGATTTCTCCAAGCCTAACATTTAACAAAATAGGTAGCAAAGAGAAACCAGAATTCATGATCGGATGCATATTCGCGGAGTCATAAAAACTATGACCTTGTATCTGACAAGAGCTTCATCTCAAGTGCAGACCTTAGCCCTATAATCCTTACAGTGTCAGATGCCAAAACCCAGGCGCGGGATTGGTTTTGTCAATATCTATCTTAAATGAGTGAATGAAAAAACATAATATGGCTACATCTTAACAAATGCAGTGATGGTTTTTTGCTTATCAAGACCTCAGCAACCATGGCTGAAGAAAAATTGTTGTGGAATGAGTTTGATGTTAAACCTCATATGATTTGGGAAAATATAAATTTGTATGGTACAGAGCAGGAGACTCTTCTATCTCTGAAAGCAGGATTAATTATACAGTAAAACCCTCTATATGGATGTTAATATACCTATTTCAAAGTTACAACAATGGACAGATCTACATAACTGTAGATCTGCTCCAAAATGTGTAAAAATTTCCAAAGTGACTAAATAAGGATAGAAGAAAAATAGAAAGTAGAGATATCACTAAGTCCCTCTTGCCTATAGGTGATAATAACACCAGGCTACCAGGAACGTACACTAGAGAGTTGTGTTAATTATCCCTCCCTCTCTCCTATATAGACAATAAGTACCACCACCATAATAAATCCTATGACTTCTAGAAATTCACACACACACAAACACACACACACACACACACACACACTTGAAAATTGGCAAATGCTTTTATCAATACATTTACTTGCATAATGACATTTATTTGCATAATTTCAGACACATTATATATTGATTATTACAAAAAACCAAAAAAAGGTTCAAAATAAAAAGATAGACAAAAAAACAATCAGTTGCAAGCCAAAAATATCATGTGTGTGTGAATGTGTGCTCAGGTGGTAAGCAGTAACAATGGTGGGTTTAGTTGTTATAGTAGAAAAGGTGGGAGTAGTAGTAGGAGCAATGGAGTTGACCATTAACAGTGGTTAAATAGGAGATAAGAGGCTACAGACAGAGGCTAAAGTTATGACTGCATGTGATCAAATTTACCTGTACCACATTGGAAACTGATCTATTACCTCATAGTCCAATACTACCTATTTGTCCAACAGCAAAGTCTCAGAAAAGAGCAAATGCCACTGCTTGTACTCAGAACCATGTCCAAACTGAAGAAGAGAAATGTCTACTTCTCTTCTATGCAACTCATCTTTACGTTCCTGAAATCTTTTACTGCCTTGTTTGGACATTGGTGTGGAGTGAGAGCTGCTAGTAAGTAGAATAGGGCACCTCATAAGTAGAAATATAGGACCTTCTAAGTTTTCAGCTATAGGCTGACTTCAAGGTTATCCAGCAATTCGAGTTTAGCACCCAAAAGGAGAGAAAAGGGCTGACTATATCCTCGTGGGACATAAATATGTTTGTGTGAGTGTGAATATATTGGATTGACAAAAAGTGCCTTCAGTTTTTAAGTAAAAATAAGACACATTTCTCATTTTCACCAAGAACTTTATTGAACAACGTGTTCACCCTTTTGTTCCACTACCTTCTGACATTTTTCAGGCAACTTCATAATTCCATCTTCCCAAAATTTTTAATCTTTTTGAGCAAAGAACTGTTCCAGGTGCCTTTTACAGTCTTACAGGGAAATGAATTTTTTTCCATTAAGAGAATTTTGTAAAGACCAAAATAATGGAAATCTGAAGGTGCAATGTCTGGTGAATACGGCGGATGAATCAGAACTTCTCAGCCAAGCTATAACGGTTTTTGCCTGGTCATCAAAGAAACATGCGGTCTTGCATTATCCTGATGGAAGATTATACATTTTCTCTTGACTAATTCTGGACGCTTTTCGTTGAGTGCCGCTTTCAGTTGGTCTAATTGGGAGCAGTACTTATTGGAATTAACAGTTTGGTTTTCTGGAAGGAGTTCCTAATAGAGGACTCCCTTCCAGTCCCACCATATACATAACATCACCTTCTTTGGTTGAAGACTGGCCTTTGTTGTGGTTGGTGGTGGTTCATTTCGCTTGCCCCACGATCTCTTCTGTTCCACATTATTGTACAGTATCCACTTTTCATTGCCCATCAAAATTTGTTTTAAAAACGGAACGTTTTCATTACGTTTAAGTAGAGAATCACATTTGGAAATATGGTCAAGAAGGTTTTCTTCCATTTAACTTACGTGGAACCCAAACATCAAAGCGATGGACATAACCAAGCTTGTGCAAATGATTTTCAGCACTTGATTTGGATATTTTGAGTATGTTGGCTACCTCCCGCGTGGTATAACATTGATTGTTCTCAATTAATATCTCAATTTGATCGCTATCAACATCAAGTGGTCTACCCAACCATGGAGCAGCGTCCAGTGAGAAATCTCCACACAAGACTTCGCAAAACACTTTTGACATGTTTGATCAGTCACAGCACCTTCTCCATACACTGCACAAATCATTTTTTGCCTTTCAGTTGCGTTTTTACCTTTCTTGAAATAATAAAGCAAAATATGCGGAAAATGTTGTTTTTCTTCCATCTTCGATATTAAAATGGATACACAAAAATTCACCAATTTTGATGTCATTTTTAAAATGCATACTGATATGGCATCTGTCACATATAATCTAACAAAATTGTTTCAAATGAAGTTAAAGACAACAAAGTGCTACTAGAGCCATCTTACAGAAAAAAACAAATGAACCTCTTGGCCAACCCAATACTTAAAACTACAGAATAAGACTTTTAACTTTTGATCATGGAACAATAGAAATAATTAATCATATATGTGCCCACAAATTAAATCACAGTTAAGTAAAAGTAGTAGTGATCAATGAAAACCAGATGAACAATAAAACCAAAAGTAAACCTATTTTGCTACACATTTGTTACGGGCTTTTTAAAAACTTCTTGGACCCAGAAGTACATCAAACTTTAATTGTAAAACAGATAATTTAGCTGTTAGCAACAACAAAAATTTCACAATACCTAAAATGTTCAAATCTGTGTTCAGAGGACAAAAAGATACTTTCCTGATTAAATGAGACATTAAAAAGAAATGATCTATGAAATTAAAACAAGAACAGATATGATGACAGTAAACAATATTTCAAATAAACCAGGGATGAATAAAGATGAAAGTTGAAATCTATTCATTAGAAAAAAAAAATTAAAAAAAAACCCATTAGAATTTATTTAAAAAAAACTAAAATCTGGTTCTTTTAAAACAAGGATGATTAGCTATTTATAAAGACGAATGACAATAATTAATATGTTCTAAGGAAATGAAGAAATATATTGAAGTGGTAAAGTAATTTGAACAGTGATTACTCTGAGGGAAAATATTTAATATTTTAGTTTATGCATTGTGGAAGTTGGAAATAGGATTGTTCAAAAACCTTTGTATTGTCTTAGGCACTGAGTTTTACACAGAAAAATAATAAATATACCCTCTTTTCTGCAGTCTTTCATACTGCTAATTTCATGCAGCTTAATTTTTTAAAGTATACATAATAATTTAAAAGTTTTGTAAAAATTAATATTTTATTATGAATTGAAAAAACAGGTAACTTAAAAATATTTGTGATTATAAAAATTAGTCTGGTTTTATTGCTACTGATGATTATGTTTTTGAATAAAACAAAGATAATTAATTTCAAAAATTTTCTGTGCACTGATAGAGTCTAAACTTGAATGTTTAGATATTATACTCTTGTTCTTTATCATCTGAATTACACCTAGGTAATTATATACCATTTTATAATAATTTATTGCATTGCATGAATGTAAATATTGATTTATTTCAGGAATAAAAAAATTTAAAAATTCTGTTATTTTTTCTATTATAGATTGTCTTCAACCATATATTTGTTAATTGATATAAATATCAATTTTCATAAATATATCATAGAGTCAAGTCCTTTCTTAGAGATATAGTGCTTTTGATAAAGTTAAAAAATTTCTCAGCACAGATAAAACACCCTTGAATGATATGGTTTTTTTGTACCTATAATGGAATTTGCCCTTTCTTGCACTATTTTGTCTTTTTTAATTTTTCACCATTCCAAATGTGTCTTGTTATTTCCTATATGTAGCCATATGCACACATACATTTGGCCTGAAATCGTCATTTGGTACATTCTTTGTTGAGCCCAATCCAATCATTCTTTGCAGGAGGGATCCCAAACACACAGCCTTTACTTGGCCTGTCAGATGTATTTTGTTGACTTACCCTTCGGTTTCAAATAGTTTTAATTAGCTATCATCTTATATCTTTTATGATTCATCATATACACATTCATATATCAAATTTGTCTTGAAAAACTCAATTATCTGGTAAAATAGGGCTCTAATACCCTTATTACACCAGTACCTGAGGCTGAGAAGGGCTCCATTATGCTTTAGACCTTAATTCCCAGCTCTCTGCCTTAAGTATCACTGGTCATACATCCATGTTCATTCACAGTCTGGCCTCTGCAAGAATCTCTGAGTTTGTGACAAGACAGATTTAGGTGTTTAATGTCACTTCCTCAATGAAGTTTTGCATGATCTTCTTGGCTGGAGACTCTAGGAGAGTTTTCTGATGGGATTGCATGCCACTAATTGTGTGATGAGTCACAAAGAAAACTGGAATATTTCATCGGCATTAGGATATTGGAAAGAGCGTATGAAAGAGTATTTGAAACTTTCATGTTGATGTTGTCATTTACGTTTCAAAGCATATGTCTAAGTGAGGCATTCCATATTACTTCTTAGCATGAGGGAGTCAAGGAAGAGTGCAGACAGCAAGGGAGAGACAGGACCTGGGGCACATGCCCAAGGGTCTGTGGGTGGTGTGTTTTGAGGTCCCAGGCTAAGACCAATTGGTCAACTCAAACCAAAATAGAGGAGTTTTGGTAAGCCCCATGGGGCTCGTATCTAAGGCATGCATCAGGAGAAGGCATTGGGAGATAGTGGATATGGTTGGCGGTTGGGGAAGTCACGTCAGGAACTTAGATTTGCTTATGCCTCTCCTGGCTGCTTTCCAGGGCATGTGCTCGTAAGAGGAGCTAGTGTCAGTTTAAGGTCACTGCAGGCCACTTGGCCAAAAAAATAGGTGCCATGGATGGGATACACAAAAAATGGAGATACAGGGATTGTTGGAAACAATAGATTTTTGTCTATATTTCCTGGTTCTTACTTGTGGTGCCAGTGAATAATTTCATAGTAATAATATTACCTTAACTCTTAGAACCTAACTAAATTTCTGGAACATTAGAAATGCAGTCAGCCCTCCCTATCATTGAGTTTCCCATCCATGGATTCAATCAACTGCAGGATGCAAGGACCAACTACAATAGGCCATTTTACATAAGGGACTTGAGCATCAGAGGATTTTGGTATCTGTGTGGGCTCCTGGAACCAATACCCCCTTTACCAAGGAACGGATGTAGAAAAAATTAATAAGGTAAGAGGTACAACAAATCATAAGAGAATACTATGAAAACTTATATGCCAACCTAGAAGAAACGGACAAATTTCTAGAAACATACAACCTGCCAAGACTAAATCAAGAAAAAATAGGCAATTTGAACACACCAATCACTAGTAGTAAAATTGCATTTGTAATAAAAAAAAAAACTCCCAGCAAACAAAAGTCCAGGACTAGATGACTTCAGAGGAGAATTCTACCAAACATATAAAAAAGAACTTACACCTGTTCTTTTCAAATTATTCCAAAAAGTTGAAGAACATGGAGCACTCCCAAATTTATTCTGAGGCCATTACCTTGATATCAAAAGCAGAAAAAAAAAAAACACTAAGAAAAAGAAAATTACAAGACAATATTTTGATGAATATAGATGCAAAATCGTCAACAAAATATTAGCAAACAGAATCCAACAATATATAAAAAGAATCAACTTATGTGAATACAGGAAAGTTACAAGGACTTAGCTGCAAAAGATTGCTTCTGAGTCAGCATACTATCAGATAAAACACCGAAATCATCATTAAGTTTCAATAATAATATTTGTATAGGACAATTGTGAGGAATTAACAACAAAATGCATATGGAAAAGCTTTGGAAAAATGTAAAGTTTTGAACTAACAGTAGAGGCTATGACCACACTCCTTATTCCATTCAGAAACTACTCATCTATCCCAATGTTTGCAAATGTGGAGCAGGATCAGATATTCTCACTGATATTTTCAATTCCATTGACTATTTCTGGCGCTAATATATGTGTATATATATATATATATATATATATATATATATATATATATATATACTTTTTTTGTTGTAGTATCTGAATTCCCAAACTATTGTGTTCATCAGGCTCAGGTTCAAATTTAGAAGATGTATGAAAATATTTTAAAAAATAGGAACTAAACTTAGGTTAACACAGAAAGCATTTATTGTTGCCGGTGGTAACTAACTTTAGGAAATGGAGAATTCTGAGAAAATGCAAAATAAAAATAAAATAAAGAGAAAAATAGAATATATTTGTTGGCTAGTAGCAGTAATCATGAAATATGATGAATACCAAATTCTACTTGAAAGGATATAATGTGGGAAACATAAAGAGGAGGAGCCTTGTGGAAATAGAAGTAGATGCATAACTCTATGTTTCTAAGATAAAGGGAGAAGCAAGGTAAGGTGGTCATTTTTTTAAGGATGGGAAGAAAATTGTAGGGTCTCTAAGAAATAATTTATCAGTTTACAACTCTACATAAGATTTGTCTGATCTTTTGATCTTAGTTGAATAATGAAGTAAATGTTGGGTGAAGAAATAAAATCATGACATTTAAATTCACTATCAAGTCTTAAAAATAAATTAAAACATTTTAAAGTTTTGTAAAGAAAACAAGCAATTCCTTATTCTACAAATGATAACTTGATAAGTAAGCAGTGTTTTTTAAATTAATTAATTAATTTATTTATTTTTGGCTGCTTTGGGTCTTCGTTGCTGCACGCGGGCTTTCTCTAGTTGCGGCGAGCAGTGGCTACTCTTCATTGCGTTGCACGGGCTTCTCATTGCGGTGGCTTCTCTTGTTGTGGAGCACGGACTCTAGGCGCACAGGCTTCAGTAGCTGTGGCTCGTGGACTTAGTAGTTGTGGCTCGCGGGCTCTAGAACGCAGGCTCAGTAGTTGTGGCGCACGGGCTTAGTTGCTCCGCGGCATGTGGGATCTTCCCGGACCAGGGCTCAAACCCGTGTCCCCTGCATTGGCAGGCAGATTCTTAACCACTGTGCCACCAGGGAAGTCCCCTCATTGTTTTTAATAAAAGAAAATGGTTGAGAATTTTAATATATAATAATTAATCCAGACCATAAATGAATGATACAATACACTCAAATTTTTAATATTAAGATCAATAAGCAAAACCTCATTTTATAACCTTGGCTAACAATCTCAACAGAAGTAAGACGTGAATAAAATATAATTATTTTATGAAATTTTGTTTTACTTCTTGTTTTTTGTAGTTATTTGTTCTTCAGGACAAATAAATAGTTTTATTTCCAAAGAATAGGTTTAAAAGGACTTGTGGCTTTTTTCACATTTTATTTGGCTTGAAGTGAACTGACAAAGCTAGATTATCAGGCATATTCAACTGTATAGCTTTTCAATAGAGTATAGAGTACAGAGCTCAATAGGAACAGACACGTTAATGATTTCTTGTTAAACAAATGTCACTCTCCTTGCTGTGACATTTTGTTCATTCTTTAAGTAATACCTGTAGCAACAGAGAGGGGTAATTATCCCTCTATTAATTTGAATTAGTTTCATGCTCAAAGAGACATCTAAAATCCTGTGTTAGTATGTCTTTTTTTTCTAGGGTACGCAATAAAATTAACTACTCTTTTGGAAATGCAAGTAATATTTAGACTACACAAGAGTACTTTTTCTGTTTCTTATAAATGTAAAAGAATTAAACTATATTTATACATATATGTAAATTATTCAGTGCATTACTTGAAGTAATTAAAAATGTCCCTGCCCTCAAGAAAGTGTGTGAAAGTTAATTAATTATTAGAGGATTGAGAGGGTACATTTTAAATGAAAACTGTTCTTATATATTCACATATATGATGTATAGTTTATATTTACATGATATACTCAATTCCTGTGCCTATGTGTTGATAACAAATGAGAAGTGTGCACATAGGTAGTATAAACAGGTTTGACTGGAATGGATATTTGAATCAAACGCCTATGGCTCATGAAAACCATGCTTCAACACACTTCTCTTGGCTCTTAAAAGAGTTAGATAATGATTAAATTTCCCACATAAACTTCAAACAATGCTATACAACATGGTTTTCAAAATTTAGTTTCAGATGACATTTGATGAGTGGTATTTGTCAGTCTCTCCTGGTTACAAGTAAAATACCAAGGGGGGTGTGCGTCAAACATATAACAAAAGCTCACCACCTGAAAACTAAGTGCAATAGTTGATAGCTTACAATTTCAGAGGGAATTCCCCATAACAGTAAATCCTGTAAAAGTAAAAAAGTGCATTAATGAAGAAGTGATACACAGCTTAAATGAGTGGACAGGCTATAGGTTGAAGAGTGATAAAGTTACTTTGAATTTTGGAAAACATAGTCTCCACAGATAATAGGAGGTGAGCCGGAGAAAGGGATAGGCGTAGCATCAGTGCCTGGTGGAATTTAGACTTTTTCATCATTGCCGACTCTTCTGATTGTCAGAGAACTATGTCATGGGAGGAAGAGGAGAACGAAGGGAATTCAATCCAGTAGAGCATTAGGAGTTGTGCAGCCGTGTGTCTAAGAAGAGAAGCAATCAATGCCCTGTGCTCAGAGAATAGCTCCAGCAACAAGCTGTGTACCTCTGGGTCTCAGGAGGTTGGCGCCTGCCATCAACAGCCTGTTGGTGACCAAACTCTGCTGCCTCTTCTGCTGCCCGCCCTGCCCCAGCCGCATGGCCGCCAAGCTCGCCTTCCTGCCTCCAGGGCCCACCTACTCGCTGATGCCTGAGCCCGAGTCCGGGCCCAGTGGGCCAGGGCCAGTTCCCCCTCGGGAACCTGCGGGCCTCGGCCGGCACCCCCCGGGGCACTGGAAACTCCACCTGCTGGAGCGCGCCGACTTCTGGTACAGCCAGCGCAAGCTGGACACCATCGAGGTCTTGGCGACCAAGAGCAGCCGGGGCAACCGCGTCTCTTGCATGTATGTGCGCTGTGTGCCCAGCGCCGGGTACATGTCTCTCTCCTCGCAGGGCAACGCGGTGGACCTGGGCCAGATGAGCAATTTCTACATCGGCCTGGGCACGCGCATCAACTGCAACATCTCCAACTACTCCGGCTGCAGCGTGAGCTTGGGCAAGCCCTCGGAGAAGAACCTCTACGCCCGACAGTGGCCTGGTAGGCCCTGCGCATCAAGTACAGCATCAGCCCAGACAGCGGCATCCTGTACGGGCAGAGCATCATCAGCACGGTGGCCACCGTGGACCTGGCCTCGTGCTACCAGCGCGCCATGGTGGTGCTGCCCTTCCCGCTCACCCTGGGCATGCACATCGCCTTCCCCGACACCAAGAATACCTACTGCTGTGATGCGTTCCCCAACACCTAGAAGGTGTCCCAAGATGCTCTGTGTCTTTATTCCTGTCCTGCTCCTAGGTTCTTCACAACCTTTTTGTTTCTGTTTTTTTGTTTAGATTCCATATATATGTGTTAGCATAAGGTATTTGATTTTCTCTTTCTGACTTACTTCACTGTGTATGACAGTCTCTAGGTCCATCCACCTCACTACAAATCACTCAATTTCATTTCTTTTTATGGCTGAGTAATATTCCACTGTATATATGTGCCACATCTTCTTTATACATTCATCTGTCGGTGGACATTTAGGTTGCTTCTATGTCCTGGCTATTGTAAATAGTGCTACAATGAACACTGTGGTACATGTCTGTTTTTGAATTATGGTGTTCTCAGGGTATATGCCCAGTAGTGGGATTGCTGGGTCATATGATAGTTCTAGTTTTAGTTTTTTAAGGAACCTCCATACTGTTCTCCATAGTGACTATAACAATTTACATTCCCACCAACAGTGCCAGAGGGTTCCCTTTTCTCCACACCCTCTCCAGCATTTACTGTTTCTAGATTTTTTGATGATGGCCATTTTGACTGGTGTGAGGTGATACCTCATTGTGGTTTTGATTTGCATTTCTCTAATGATTAGTGATGTTGAGCATCCTTTCAAGTGTTTGTTGGCCATTGTATATCTCCTTTGGAGAAATGTCTATTTAGGTCTTCTGCCCATTTTTGGATTGGATTGTTTGTTTTTTTGATATTGAGCTGCATGAGCTAAACAATTATCCTTTGAGAAGCCCACATAGGAAGAAGTGTCCTCAGGAAAGAAGCATGTTTCTATTAGAGGAAGAACATAAAAGAGATGCCCAGAGAAAATACTATGGAGACCATTCTGAAAGGACATATAGTGGAAACAGTTCAGGAATTTGAGACTCAATATTTGTTTTCTCTTTTCCCTTCTAGCATTCATTTTGAAATAAAAACATCACAAATGGAAAGCTGATATACACAAGAAGGAACACATGTTTAGATTACTCATCTTCCATGTGCAATGAAAAGTACTTATTAACTAGTGTTGGGGCATGCTGACACTCATGGTGGTTGATATGATTAGAAAGGAAAAAAATCATAGAGATGTAAAATTTCTCTAATGAAAAAGTTTATCTGAATCGGGGGTTAAAATCAGATAGTCATCTCAATATAAATGAATAATCTTTATAGCAGGTTTTATCTATATACATTTTGATAGGAGTATAAAGCTCCCAATACATCAGAAATTTAGTGTTTGAAGTTGATTAATTAGCAATTTAAATTTTAAAGTAAATTAAAACCCTGTAATTGAAAACTATACATTTTTAACTTAAAAAGACAAAGTAATGTTCATCATGAAGCAGTCTGACGAGTTCAAGTCCAGAGGACTGTGGGGATTCATTTCATGTAATGGATATTTTATAGACAGTTTTATTTTCTTTCAATGGCTTTATGGGAGATATTTCATTTTTCATTTCCCTTCATGTCAGTTAGAAAGTCATTAAATGAATATGTAATGATTCCTGATTAATATTTTAAGGCTCTAAATATTTTAACAATTCTGACAAAGCTATAAAACAACTTCTAATTATGTTAACATATAAAGTAAGGGGGAAAGGTGATAGAGCAAGGAAAACAATATTCAATAAATTTCAGGCCTATACGTTTAAATTACAATCATAAATTACTTAAATAATATCACATTATACGCTGAAAAATAACAATCAGCGGTACAATATTACCAAAGAATCACTGTGAGATAAATGTTAGCCTATGTTTCTATTAACATTATAGAAACATCCAATGGTCTTCTTGATATAGTAACAAATCCTGATGTTACTTCAGCTTACATATTGTTTGATACACAGAAATAATTTTCTGTATATTTATCGTTAAATGAAATATCTGTGAAATGTGTAATAAACAGTAACTGAAATAACTATTTTGATTTAAACACATCTTGATTAATTAGCATTTACTAATAATTATTAATCTTATGTATTATAAAATACCATTTAAGCTTTGCATATTTGAGCTGTTAGGTAAAGTATAATGACATAAAAAATATTAATGTAACCAAGAATCAGTGTAGCCTAATGGTTAAGATCACATACATTGTGCAATCTGTCAATGTCCAAATGCTATTTCTATGAATTCCAACCTTAAAACAGGGGCAAGTTAAAGCTTCTTGTGCCATAGTTTCCTATCTATAATATGGTAATAAGAGTACTTACCTGATAGAACTGTTGGGAGGATGAAATGATTAATACAAAAACATAAATAAATTCTCAGCTCACATAAACGTTCACTACTTTTGTTGCAGAGGGTCTGTTACCTCTGGGCTTTGGGCCCGATGAGATGGACAGAGCAGCAGAGGCGGGTGGAGGTGGGTGAGGCAATAATTAGTAATATCTGAGTTCTCCCAGTGCATGACGTAAGCTGGAGGGTGAGATAAGATCAATTTAATCTTGATCCTCTATTTCTAAATCCATTTGTACCCAGAACTGTGGTCACAAAGTCTGATTACAATTTCTGGATAGCAGCTTGTAATTTTAGCACAAGATTCATGTTGTGGTTTCTATAAGAAAATGAAACAGTTAAAACATGCTAATCATGCATTAACAAAATGCTCTCATTTTTGGTAGAGAATGTTAAAAAGATTATTCAGCAAACTTTTATTAATTAAAAGAAATATTATTAGTAGTAGGATTCTTAATTTATTTTACAGCGTCTATATGTCAACTACATTATAAATAAAGTATGAATATATGTTTATTTTAGTTTAGCATGATAATTTAAGCTCCGCTATGTAAATGTTTTTCTCAGAGGAACAAATATACTAAAATGTGAATTATGGACAGTTAAAACAGATGATACATGCTTTTTATTCCTTATTAGTTTGATATATTTCCAGTAAATTACAGTATTGAAATAAATTTCAAAATATTATTAGTAATTATGCATAAATATGAAGACTATATTCTGAAAATAAATTTATTATTTTATAGTTAGTTCTTATATTTATTCTTGCTTCATCACTTTATAAAGGTAAAAAAAAAACCAACAAAAAAGGGAATAAAATATTCTTTCTAAGTGTTAAGAGCAAATAAAAACAGATTTTTCATTTAGAGATACAATTTTCAGAATTAATTTCAATACTACTAAATCAGTGGCATCCAGTGTGCAGTATAATGCAAACCACATATTTTATTTAGAATCTTCTAATATCCACTCTAAAAAAACATAAAATGAAACCAATTACGTTAATTTTGGTAATGTAGTATGTTAAACGTAGTATATCCAAAAATTATCCCTTCAACATGTAACTTATGTTAAAATTATTCATCTAAGATCTGTAGGGTAACAACTGAAGTGTCCTAAGACGCTGTGTAGTAAGTAGTGGAAATGTAATGAAAACAAAAAGTATGAGTGCTAGTCTAGTGCCCTTACTAGTATATAATCAAACTACTATTACAGTAATAATCCACTTTCCGTTTTCCTTGACTGCTTCCAGTATAGTCATTTCGTCTCCTTAATGTGGCTTTAAACTGCCTTGCAACAGTTACCTACCTAACACCTACCACAGTGCTTAAACCTGGTAGCCACTCAAAGCCAGTTGTTCTCTGCACTTCCATAAGATACAGTGTATTTGGAAAAACGAACATGCATAATAAATACATGGATGATTTAAACTTGATTGTATGTTTATCTAATTTTAAAGAGCAAATATTTATTGGGCTATGAACAGTTATTACTAAGTTATTGTGCTTGGTAATCTGATAAATATACAAATGAATAAAACATAGTTTTAGCCCTTGAGGAATTTGTAATCTACTGATAAAGACTCAGTTGTTATATAATAGGGAACAAGAAAATTTAGCGCTTAGGCTAATAATATTTCCTAAAAATACAAGATTAGAGAGAACTAGCTTAATGCGGATCATGTGAAAGTAGTGTTGTCAGATTTAACAAATAACAACACAACATAAATGCCTAGTTAAATTTGAAATTTCAGGTAAACAACAAATATTTTAAGTACCAGAATGTTCCATGGGCTGTAACATGGACAAGAACTTATTTTTATGACTTCACACTTTATTCAAAATAAAAAAAGTGATTTATAAGTAATTTTTATAGTTCTTGAAAAAGGTAGATGAATATAATTTATTTCAAATCACTTCTCATTGACTAGTCTCTTGCTCAAGCTAATTTTGGATTTTGTGTGTGTGTGTGTGTGTGTGTGTGTGTGTGTGTGTTCTTTTAATTACAATTCAGATTTCTATAATAACAAAGATTTGACATTCATCAAAATTACATAGATTATTTTACAAATGATATGTGAATTCCCAGAAATTATTTTTTGTGAAATTGTTAAGATGTTGAATATTCATTACATTTTAATAAATTTAATATATATTTCAAAATTAACCTTGAACAAATTTAGTAAAATTAATAAATAAATTTCAAATTTAACCTTGAATTCTATCTTAAAAAATCTAAGTTAATTTCTTCTAAAAATACAGCAAATTTTGTTCTGTCAGATAGCTTTGAAAAATAAAAAAATAAATAGTTAAGGAGAATAAGGTAACAAATCTACTGCAAGCGTTTCAACGTACTTTTATTTTTAAATAGAGATTCCCAGAAAAATAAATTGTCTGAAAAAACATTTAACTTATGGAAAGCAGTTCTATCACCTTTGGTGATAGCTGTAAACCAAAATTTATATAAAAAATCTCGGGGGGACTTCCCTGTTGGTCCAGTGGTTAAGACTCCATGCTCCCAATGCAGGGGGCCTGGGTTTGATCCCTGGTCAGGGAACTAGATGCTACATGCCACAACTAAAAGCCTGCCTGCTGCAACTAAGACCTGGTGCAGCCAAAATAAATAAATAAATTTTAAAAAAGAAAAAGAATATCTCGGTTCCTTTCTTGAATGTGCATTCCTTAGGTTGTTTCTCTTGAGTATATTATCCATATGGCAGGTAGTTGACACCACTCTAATGAGTTCGAGGGTAGTGTAATTCTTTCTTTAAAAGATGATTGTGAGAAGTATCATTTTAGAAAGTTAAACAGAGAAAGGTAGCTGCATATACCTATTCTGTCATGAACTATTAAAGTGAGCCAATCACCATAGAATTTGATCAATTTTAAGTATCTGGTATCCATGTGATGCACATTGTTCCTTCTAAAATGTAAAACTGATATCACTCAATGCATCGATTAGTCTCAAGATGAAATTAAAACACGTTGTCATATTATTCATCAAATATCAACACACCCTGATCTCTTCTTGATAGCTATCAATCACTTAACACCATATTCATAAACAATGAACTCTCTACAGTGCCTTGAATGTACCTATAAAGATGCTTCTAACTATACCTGGAATGTCCTTTCACCTTTTCTCCATATTTGTGCCTAACTCTTATTAAATCTTCAGAACATTACCCAGAGGGTGCTTTCATGCATCCGTCTACCCAGCCACTCATTCAGCAACTATTAAGAGCAATCTATGTGAAAAGGTCTAGGGGCTGAATTGGTTGATACAATAAGGTAAAGCCCTTGATTTCACAAACCTTCTTTGCTAGTGAAGACAGATGACAAACAAAGATTAAATATGTTGTGTTACCTATGAAGGAAAAAGAAAAGATGAGGAATTAGGAATACAACAGGAGGCATTTCAGATAACACAGTCAGGGCTGGTTTCTCTGATGAGATGAATTTGTGCAGCAAACTGAATAATGTCTGAACAGATAACTGGATTTTTAGGTGAGAGCATCAAAGCAGAAAGAGGAGCCAGTACTAAGACCCTGAGAAGGATCAGCACAGGTAAAGACTAGGAAAGGAGTCAAAGTGATGAGGGAGAAAGAGCAGGAGAGGAGATGGGAGATCACATCAAATGGCCATGGTTAAACCTTCCCCATCTTCACCCCAGCCTTCCCCAACTGCTGGTGCCTTCACAGAACCCTGCAACATGCCAACCTCAGGTGTTACACACCAAGTAGCGAATGACTTTTCTTTTGGTCCCAGGAGATGGTGTTCTGCAGATCCTGCACTTGCCTTCTACTATACTCTCAGCTCTGAACTACCATTTTGTATTTCAGCCCTTGCCACACTGGCCACACCCTTCGTTTTTCGAACACTTATTAGTAACCACAGTTTTCTGCAAGGCACCATTGTGTGTCATGTGGAGAAGCAAGAGTGTTGCAGTTTTTTTTTCTTAAGGATATTTATAATTAGTATTTTCTTCAATTAAATATTATGTAAAGAAAGTTTTGCTTAGTTTCGTGTAGGTGATGCACAAAAACTGCCATGGGAGTTGAAAAAAGGGAGATTATTCCCTTCAACTGACTTTCAAGGTAGTTGCAGGGAGAAGTGGCAGCTCCCTGGAGTGGACCCAGGGAGTCTTGGGGGGATAGAAATGGCCTTTCTAAACGCTGAGGTTTGGGTGTACAGTTATTGCAGAGGAATGACCAAGTACCCTGAGTAGACTGTGAAATTCTGAAGTCTGTAATGTATCTTATACTTTGTCCCCCCAACTGTGAACTGACAATATCTCACCCAAAATATTCATTTGTATTGCTTCCGCTTTTGTCCAGCTCTCAGCCCTACAATTAATTCACTTGGTGGCAGTCAAACTGATATGTAAAATATACCTCATTACCTCACCTGTCCCCTGTGATTAAGATCTTCTCTTGGTTCCTCTTTACCCTCTAATAAAGTCTACAATTCTTAGACTGGCTTTCAAACCTTCCATGACCCAGCCCAGGCCTATCAACTGGTCTCTAGTTTACATTAATTTTTTTTTTTCACCTATCGTGCTTCAACCAAACTGGCTTTTTTTGTTTCCATAAACTGACCAAGCTTTGGGGAAACTTATGGCCCATCTACTAATCATTTCTTTTTCTTTTCCCAAGAATGTTCTTTCCCTTAAAATTTTCAAGCCAAATAATTTTTGTCCTTCATATTTCCACTTGATGGTGTTCTTCTTTACAACAATAAAAATTAATCACCTAGTCACTTCTATCCTACACCCTCTTTTAATCCTCTACATAAAGATTTTAACAGTTTGATGTGTTTTCTTGTTGTTTTTATTCACATCTTGTAATAAAAGCTGTATGAGAGCAAGAAATGTTGGTATTGATCATCACTCTTTTTTCTTTTGTTGGAACAACGTCTATTGTATAGTAAGCATTCAATGTATATGTAGGATAAATGAATCAGTGTTAAAAACGTGAATGAGTCGCATGGCACATGGTAGTTAAAAGGCGAGAGACAGATGAGCATTGGTATAAAGTTGAAAATTTATAAAATCCTCACATGGAATGAGTAAAATTGAACATAAATGACTGGAATATGGGGAAGTAAGGAAGGATAAGTTAGTGTGGGTTTATAGAGGATTGTGACTAACAGATTCATTTTTGGTTATGATGAATGTGAAAACATGTTTCTTTTGGTCCTTCTCTCTCTTAGTGCTGATTAGAAGCAGTTTGCTAAACCCTGTGAGCTGGGAAGTGAAAGAAGATACTTGTGAAGTAAGAGCTTTGGCTGATACTCCAGGGCAGTGATTCTGGCATTACTCTTTGGCTGATGGGGATAGATACTTCGAATGTGGCAATATCTTCACATACCTCTATTGAAAATTTAAGAGGCCAGATCAACAGGGGACTTAGGAAAATGAGGAAAACTATTCTTCCTTATGTTAAATTAATGTCCACAAGTCCCTTGTTATGCTACGTTTTAAAATCCATTGCACACTTCTAATTATAGAGTAATATTTTCCAGCTGCGCAATGTTCACCTACTAGTATCTATTATATTTGAAGTTTGGTTCTTCTGAGGGCGGGCGAAAAAGTGGTAAAGTTATTAAGCCTGGTTCTGGTAAGCCACAAACTTCTAAATCTGAAGCCTGTCTTTTTTTTTTTTTTTTTTTTTCCTTTAATTTCGACATCAGTTTTATACAAAAGGGATTTATATGCATGTTCGAATAATTTGTTAGATTTGAAATGTTCATGAACTTTCACAAGTGACCTAAGTTTGAACTTTTATTTGTAGTTAAGCCTTGCTAGAAGAAAGGCAGATCTCCTTCTAACTGAGAGATAATAAAAAGAATAGAGATAAAATAAAGACCTGCGAATAATTCATTCATGAATATGTGGAATGAGGTTTGGAGAAGGAAAGATAACTTTCCTCTACCAAGAGGCTGGCTCTGGGGAATCTGGGGATTTGTTAAGGTCACAGTGCCTGAAGGACATGGTAGACTCATACATGGTTTGGCTAATAATTAACTGATAAGCAAAGATGCTTGTACCTTCAGTATGAGGGAGTCAACAGTTTAGAATCTGAAATATGATTCTATGTAGGATTTTGTCCTTGATATGGAGACATTCCAATTAGCATAACTGTGGAAGATATACTAATAGGACTCAATATAGGAAATAGGTAGTTTGCCTGGATATAGATAGATTTGTAACCATACAGACTACAGAGAAAGAAACTAGAGAAAAACCAGTTTATGGTTTAGGTCTGTATCAGAGGAGTATAGGGGAATGTTGTGATTGATTGTCTTGGAGTTCAATAATATCCTGGGCTTTATGAGAATCAGAAAGTCATGAAGGGAACCAACCATATTGACCCAGTTATTAAATGCCAACTCTAATTCTCCACTTTGCTAAATTATTGTCAATGTAAACTGAAATATACTTCCTGAAGGTTAGGATTGGCAATAGGTTTTAAAACTTAAAAAAATGGTGCCTTTGGATATAGCAATTCCATCTTTTTGAATATACCCTTTATTTCAGTCTTTTATTGAAAATAACGCAAAATAGATGGTTTATGGAATCACTTTATATACAAAGACTGGCTAATATTGGTTTCTAATCATTAAGTATTATAAAATTAATGTAAATCTAATTTATTGACATAGAAATTTATTCGTACTATACTAAATAGTAAAAAAGTGAAAATTAATGCAAGTGAAAAATAAGAGATAATAAAAGCCCCCCTTTAGAATTTGACTAATGGAAGTGAACAGTTAAATGAGATGACTAAGGATGCCCAATACATTAATATTATCTCTTAATTAAAAAATATTTTTAAGACAAGGTTCATTGGTTTGTATAGTCCATTTTCTTGCCTGAACTACATCAGCAGTGCAAAGTCTGATTTCTGGTTTCAATTGCTTTGAAGTATTATAAAAAATTCTCAAAGCCATCTATGAAGCCAATCAGGGGCATAATCCTGTAGACTTTATTACTTTTTCTCATATTCTAATGTTTTCTTACAGATACCTAATTTATTAGCAATTTTATTGATTAAATTTATAAATATTTACATGTTATTAAAGTAGTTTTTAAAAAGACAATACTCTGTACACATAGATCATGAGTTTGCTACTATTTAATTAAAATATGTAATGGTAGTAAAATGGGTAATTTATATAGCTAGGTTTGGGAACAAACACAATTGATTCTTGCTAAATATATAACTCAAATAGTGTGAGAAAAACACATAGTTGTGCCAGAAGGAAAATTACTAATAGAGGATTCCAGTAAGGATTTGTTATAGAAGCTGGAAAGAGCATCGCTTATTCTAAGAGTTGGTTAAATTGAAGTAGGTAGAAGGAACTTCCACTGAAATTGCCGTTTAATAATAAAAAAAAATAACGTTAGCCTCTTCTGCCTCTGAAGGTAAGAAGTCATATCATATAACTGAGGAAAACACTTTCCATACTGATTATCTTTATGTTATCTTACAGAAGCAAGATCACTAACACTAGGAAGTAAAACATTATAGTTGGCCTCTGTTATAAGTTGTCCTTGCTTTCTTATCATGGTAACAGGCATTAATAAACAAAATTGCTATTTAGCTTTATTTCCAAGTTTCCTAAGGTAGTACGATCACAAACTTTAGGAAATTTCCTAAACAGGTTTATTTATTAAAATATATCATGGAAAAAGTAGGAGGCATAAAATGAAAGAAATGTGGATCAATCTCTGTTTATCCACAGGGAAGTTTATTTAACCTCTTTGAACTTCTATGAAAAATGGAAAATAGAAACTATTACATAGAGTGATCATTAAGCTTAAACATGGTATTATCTAAAATAAATGGTTCCAGTAATATGAGTTAGAAGACATTTGAAATGAGGAAAGCATTACTGATTTTTGAGAGTTCAACTATAAAATGGATGCATGATAGAACTGAGAAGTAATGTTGAGTCACCTTAAATAGATTAAATGCCTCTCAGGGCAGCAAAATCTTCCTTTAATATGATTTAATATATAGAGAAAGCCAAGGTTTTAATACCTCTATTGTATCTAATGTAATGTTTCTCACATTTAAGTAATGGAGTAACCCTTTTTAAAAACTCAAAAATAACCCAAACAAGAAAGACAGTCAGAAGGTACCCAGCGTCAATTTAAATATATTGTTAAAATATATTTTAATTAAATATATTTAAATCTAGATTTGATATGAACCAATTATGATCGTAGCTCATATAAAACAAACAAAACACCCCCAAAACTAAGCAATAAAACCCAAGAAACAAAACAAAAAGATAAAAAGTAAGTATGCAAATGATATTCAAACAAAACTATGTTTGGTCCATTTAAGATGGCATAGAGTTAGTCTCTCCACTCTCCTCCAAAAATAAGTATAATCTTTGGAAATAATGCAAGAGAAAACTGAAAGAGAACTCTGAAAAGTAGAAAGAGGATGGCAAATCGCCTAGGGACCAAAAAATGGGAGGAACAGCATAGTGGGAAGACATCTTAGAATCTTTCCTACATTCTGAAAGTTAGTATGGTAAATGGAAGAAGACAACCCTAGTCTGGCATTTCTGACCCCCTACCTAGTGACACAATGTGGCCCCAGCAGACTCAATCATCTGCTGGACTGAGTGAGTGTCCTGACAGCAGTACCAGGCAAGCATGGCAATGAGCAAGAAGGATTGATTGGGTACTTTGCTGACGCTGACGATTAGGAGCCAGAAGAGCACTCTCCTTCCCCATCACACCTGAGACTCCCCTAGTGCACCCTGTGACATTGTGCAGCCAGGGCACTGGGAAGGGTGACTTGACTTCCACAAATGCCCATAAAGAGCTCTTTGTCCTCCACCAGCCAGGGAAGACAAAATCAGGGGAGTATTCTGCCACAAGCACCTGCTAGTGAAGCACTTCCATTTTTGTGAGTTGGACACTCTTATCCCACGTATAGGCAATGATTGGTCTGGCTTGGAAGAGCCCCTTCCACTGTCTTAAGCAGTGTGGACAAAGACCATCAGCAGGAGGTCAGCCAACAGACCAAAATAATAACACGGAGGCTCTGAAAATTGATTGTCATAGTCACAATAGCCCACAAAAGTAGGCCCTGACCTGCATGATAAAGCTAAATAGGGTGAATGCCTGCTAAACTAAACTAACTAACTAACTAACTAACTAAATAAATAAATAAAATAGGACTCAAACTTCTCAAATAACAGTCAAAATGTCCAGGATATAATTGAAAATCACCCATTTTGCCAAAAAATAGGAAAAACAAAGCTTGAATTAGAAGTTCTGCCATTTCTGCTCTACTTGAACTATTGTCAATTAGTTTTGAAGTTGTTCTTTAAAAACAATACTTGCTGTATTGAATAAGTCCACCTGTCTTTGTTTCTCATTATTTACAAACAATTAAAATAATACTACCTGCTATGAATATAAGGAAGATGCAAATATTAAAAATTATGATATCATAGTCTAGGTTAAAAGGACTCAATATGCGTGTTTTTGTCATATGTGAGTATCTGATTAGGTAGCTAGATTAGCATAAAAATGAGAATGAAAACTTAAATAAATCTATAGAAATTTTGCATATTCTAGAAATATATCCTTGTATGGCTCTTGGAGAAAATGTACTTTGAAATATCTAGGCACCAAAACAAAGATTGTGTCAGTCAGAAGATTTGTCATGGGTGCTCAGGAGTAGAAACAGAAAATGTAAAGTTTGATTTTTTTTTTAAAATTAAGATGATGCTTCATATAATTTCAGTGACTCAGTCTCTATTTTAGATTATGTTTAACATATATTTAAATCTCTTATTGTAATTCCATGCCAACAACTCACCACTTTGTTGGGATTTGGATTCCTATATATGCTTTCTTAGAGAATAAGAATACACGAGTCAGGCCCATCCTAATGTGTGCTCTGCGTGTCATAGTGCTTTTTATCATTGTAAAACTGTTTGACACTAATTCATTATAAAACCCTGTTTATTTTGAGTCTACTAGTTTTATAAAAATATTATGCCAGTCCCAACTACAATGATCCTAGCTATCCTTTTGCATCTTTTTACATCTTAAAGCCCTTATAGTATGGTTAAAAGAAAAGATGTAAACTATATCTACTCTTGGAATATTCACCAGAAATTTTAGCCCGACAGTAACTCAATTTTAAAAAATCAATGTCTTTCAGACATTTGTGAAAAAATAGCGATATTTAATAATTACTTAAATTGTCAGTCAGCTTTCATTAAAATGTAAGGTAAATATTAAACATAAATGTTGAGTGTGATCAAAGTTAGCTTTATATTTTGGATACATAATTTACTATCTGTGTTAATGTACATACTACACTTACCCCCTTTAAAATGTAGCTATTTCACCCACAAAATAGGAATAGTGAGAATGTACCATCCCCTGGTAACTTAGGAGAAAGCAGGAGGTAATGAGAAAATAAGAACAACCAGGTGGTTTATTTACTCTATAATCTATATTCTCAGATTGCATTTTAATTTTATTTACACATTTTAATAATAATAACATAATTTGATCTTTAAATATACTGACTACATATAGATTTTGCTTTTATTTTAAATTATCATGTAGTAACATATTAAAATTTAAGAAAAGAAAACCATATGATTAGATAGTACCAAAAGGGACAATTTTTAAAGACAAATTCAGATGTACTGAGTATATAGATTCAATAACTATAAGTGCATAATTTTGAAATTTGAAAAGCTTGAAAAGGATCCATTATTTTGATAAAATCTTTATTCTTTTAGCACCACAATTTTCAGATAAGATATATTTGATTTTGAGATTATATTGATCATCTTGAAAAATAAAAATACTGTCTAAATCACTTAGGCACCAGCCTTTTCTTAAGTTAATATACAAACAATTGCCAAGTTGAGTGTGTATTAATCAATATTATATATTAGTAAAGATGTAGAATGGCATTACATCATTTTGCAAATCCAGGTTGCAAAGGAATTGCAAATTCAGTTCAATATAATTTGTATATTCTTCATAATATGACTTTGTATTTTCTACACTAGGACGACCCCAGTTGTTTTTCTACTTGTGAAGACATGATTTTGCAATTAACTATGATCCTTAATTTTAAATGCCTGATTATAATTTGGAAAATCCTCTGTTGTATTTATTTTATTTAGATGTCAAGGAGCACAAACTGAGTTGTCTGAGTATAGGTCAGGAAGTACACAGTCTAAAAACAATAGTTGTGAATGTATTTGAACTAAATGAAGCCAAAATAGAGCTGTAATATTGTATATCTGCTCTCTGAATCCTTGCAAAATGTTCCCCTTCAAATAACAAACTTCACCTGTGACAACAGATAGTCTCCTAGACAAAGATGTAATAGTCCCACTGTACCTCTTAATGATCTGAATACACCTGGTGCATGAAGTTTAGTGGGGAACAATACCCTTCAGTATGGACTTAATATACACTATATTGTTTCAAAAGAGTGATTGGAATTTACATCATCACTTTTAGTAAATAGTTAAACAGAGTTAAGGCTAGAGAAGGCAAGGTTGGTAGGTCAGTTCTGATTATACTATTTTCTATCACTTGAAACTTTGTGATCTAGGAAAGATTACATGGTGCCCTTCTGATGAGCAATTTTCATTCTGGGTACCCACAGTGGGCCAGCCAAGACTTTTGTCAGGGTTGTGTTGCAGTGCATGGCTCGTCCCATCTAATCCTCCTTCCATCTCTCCAAGCACAGGTTTCAGACCTGTGCTCTGCTCTGAAAATCTCCCTCCTTAGTCCACCTCCTTCCACCTTTTACTGTCCACCAGTATTTCTGCCCCAAAATCTGTTGCACATCTAATTAGATTTTAGCCTCTGCTTATCAGAGAAATAACACTGATGCAAAAAAATCCCTCAATAGAAAATTATTGAGTGAAAGAATGAATGGATGAAATACTTTGGGCCTTAACTTCACATTACTTACTTTATCTGAAATATTCTTTACCTCAATGTTACAAAGTTATTATTCTGGTGAGAACCACCATCATATTTTAGTTTATTTACTCAAGCAGTTAGATTGTCTCTTTTGAGTCAAAGTAAGGCACCAAATTCCATCACATTTGAATAGATATTTCAGTACACACAATTATATGGAGACTAGTTAAATTGGGTGCAAAACAATTCAGGAGCAAATTACAGTACTAAAAGGATTCTTCCCATTACTATAAATATATAATCATTATTCTACTTTTCTTTCAAGTTGATTGACTCTCCTGAGGTTAGTGAGAGAGATTTACATATTTGTCTTTTATGTTAATCTCTGAAGGTAAACTCCACAAAGCCTATTAGAAAATGAAAAAAATCTCCTGATTGTTTCTGATGTTGAACAATTAGCAGAAACCAATCATTTGCATTTTAATAACATTGTAACCATCTGTTAAATGAATGCATTAATCTTGATTAGCTTGGTTCCAGACACTTGCAGTTGGGGTTTACTGATGTGTTCCCTGATAAGGAGATGTTTTTAGTCATGTATAGCTTTAATTTCCACAGTGAAAAGTAACTGAAGAGAATAATGCAAGCTTAACTAAAGTGTTGATGGGGCATACAAAAGAAAAGCAGAAAATACTGTTGAAAAAACAAGAAATTTGAATATAAATAAGCTAATTCAAACTAGAAAAAGCAATAATTTCATTTTTTACATTGTATGTTACATAAAACAATATAAATCACCATATAATGCTTGGCCAACTACTAATGACATGATAATGTTTTCTTTTTTTTTCCAACCAAAAAATATGAAATATACACTTGTAGCCAAAATATTGCCCAAAAGCCCTGTGAGAAGAAAAGTAAAATTATTCAATTAATGGAGAATTACTCTACTAGATCATTAAAATGAAGATTAAAGGAGACATTTAATAAGGACGCATTGTACAAATTTCATTCCTAAATACACTATCATGTGTAAAATAGATAGCTAGTGGGAACCTGCTGTA
Organism: Balaenoptera borealis; assembly: GCF_965194805.1. Lineage (NCBI taxonomy): Eukaryota > Metazoa > Chordata > Mammalia > Artiodactyla > Balaenopteridae > Balaenoptera > Balaenoptera borealis. The sequence continues at coordinate 16,185,993 of NC_138867.1, forward strand.
TAGCACAGGGAGCTCAGCTCCGCGCTCTGTGATGACTTGGATGTGAGGGGGGCGGGGTGTGAGGGAGGTTCAAAAGGGAGAGGATACAGGTATCCATACAGCTGATTCCCTTCACTGTACAGCAGAAACTAACACAACGTTGTGGAGCAATTTTACTCCAATAAAAAAAAACAAAACAAAACAAAACAAAACAAAAAAACAAATAGTCTCTTTGTGGTTTTGTTTCAACAGTCTTCATTTGTTTCTGCAGTTCTAGTAAGCTGAGCTACCACTGACCTCTGAATCATAGTCAATCACTAGAGATACACAATACACATGCTTATAATTGTGTGTAAATTATCTTTAAAAAATTTTAAATCTCTCTCTCTGTTTCCAAATAATAATAATAAAACCATCCCATGTGTAACATCACATGTAATAGTGAACATATTGAATAACCTCAGTAGAGGGATAAAGGTAAGGATTCCTAAACTCCTTACTTCTGGTGAACGTTACTTAAGATCCTGGCTATTATACTAAGGAAAGAAAAAATTAACGTGCTTTAAAGGTCAAAATCAAAGCAGTAAAACACTCTCTGTTTGCAGATGGCATTAATGTTTATGTAGAAAATTTAAGAACTCTACAAAATAAGCACTAGAACTAACAACAAATATTATCAATATCCTTAGCTACGAGGTTAATATATGGCCAGAAATAGGTCCATTTTTCTATTGTCAGGGTAATATTTAGAAAGGCACAATAAGGGAAGGAAAGTATTTTCAACAAATGATACTCAAACAATATGGCTATCCATGTTAAAACACAAGTGGCTCTGGACCTTTTCCTCACACTATACACAAAAATAATGTCCAAAAATTCATAGATATGAATATCAAAGCTAAAACCATACAATTGTTAGAAGCAAACACAGGAGAATATCTTTCGGGTTTGAGAGTGGGGAAATAATTTTTAAACAATAAAACAAAATCAATAACTTTACATTAAAATTCATAATTTAACTTTGTCAAAATTAAAAATACTCATCAAATCACATTGTTAAAAAATGAATTAGCAAGTCAAAGACTAGGAGAAAATTTTAAACAAACAATGTGACAAAGACTGTTATTTTTGTATATAAAGAACTTTACAATTCAATAATAAAAAGCAACAAACAATAAAAAATGTGCAGGCATCTAAACAGTCAGTTTATAAAAATTGTTATATTAATAGCCAAAAGCACAGGAAAAAAGCTTAACATCATCAGTTATGAAAGGATGTGCAATTTAGGTACACAATTTCATACTACTACATCCCCACGAAAACATCTGAAATGAAAACATAGGCAACATCAAATGTTGGTGAAGATGTAGAACAGCCAGAACACTTACACGTTGTCAACAGGAATGTAAAATCATTCACACAATGGAGAAATGTCTGGAAGCTTCTCATAAAACTAAATATACACCTTCCCAGCAATTTTACTCCTCAAAATTATCAAAGATAAATGAAAATGAGCTCACAAAATGACTTGCACAAGAATGATCACTGCAAGTTTTATTCTTAATAGCCCAAAGCTGGAAACACACTAAAGTTCCATCAATTGGAAAAATGACTGAAAATATTGCAATATGGTTTTAAAAGGTAATGTCACTCAGCAAGATGAACATAGAATAAACTACTGATACTTGGAACAACCTGAATGACTCAAAAATATTTTACTGAGTGAAAAGAGACTGACACAAAAAGTATATACTGTTTGATTCCATTTATATTATGCTATATGTAATATAATTACATTAAATTACATTTATATGAATTCTAGGATAGACATAATTAATCTGTAATGCAAAAATAATCAAAGAGTAACTGTGTCTTGGGAATGGTGTGGGAATTGACTGGGAATGGCATAAGAGGGAATTCTGAGGGAATAGAAATGTTTTACACGTCATTAAATGTTTGATTTCCACAGGTGTATGCATTTTTCAAATCCCAGAGAATGTACAATTTTGATATGAGCATTTCATTTGTGTAAAGCTTACATAAAATGTAAGAACTACTGAAGCAAATATTGAATTATTTTTAATGACTAGCATACTGAAATATTTAGAGAGGAGTTTAATGATATTTTCAATTAACTGTGAAATAAATTTACATAAAATTGATGGAAGAATAAATAGGTAGATGTATACATAAATGGGTAGATATGAATAAAACACATAGAGTAGAATATTTCTTTTAGAAACTAAGAGGTGGTAATACAGGCGTTCACTCTAAATTTCCTTTAACTTTGGTTTGAAAGTGTTTATTATATAATATTGGAGAAGAGTGTTGTAAACTGCTTGTATAGGCAGTCCTCACTTTGCACAGTTCTGATATACATAGAATTCAGCCACTATGGTTTGCTTAACTAACAGCAATCCCTCAGCAATACAATTTGAATTTCAGTTGTTATAGTACGTGAACTGAATAATTGCATAAAATACAAACATCATTTCCAGCTCTTTAATCCACAAATGGATGTAAATAACAGATGTGCAGGAAAATCAATGATCAATCACCTCTTTTCTTGGTGACTGGTCATCTTATAAGATGCCTCTTAGTACATCTTATTTAGTTCATGCACAGACAGCAAAGTGTGTGGCAGTGTTGCCTCTTTGTCTCTCAGTGGTAAACCCATGTGATATTTTTAGAAAATAAATAATGGAAAGAGGAAATTGTCCAACAAAGATGAAAGGGCAGCAAAGAAGTAAAAGTAATAACTCTGGAAATAAAATTCTAATAGAGTTTTATTAGAAGAAACAGAGTTATATAAGAAATAGCTGACTGTGGGAATACTGGCATGACATGTTTGAGAGACTCCAGGTATGCAGCCAGAGAAACAGTAAAGACAAAGTTATTGACATAATGTACTAGGAAAGTGGTTGTCAGGGAAAGGATGAAGATGTCCCAGAAGGAGTGAGTCAGAAAAAAAAAAACTTACATTAAAGGAATGTTTAGCAGTATTTCACAACATTTAAAGCACAAAGGAGAAAATGTTTGACGCTAATTTAAACAATGCAAGTATCATAACATGATCTATATGGTGAGGAGGCAGAAACTCTTCAAGCTATTATTGATGCTTTTTTTTAAACAAAGAATTGAAACACCTTAATTTTCAATGTTTCTCATGTTTTAAATTTCAGAGTACTAACTATATAATTATTCTTTCATTTCTCTATATGTTTATAAGCAACAGTAAAATGTACTCTAATGTTTTGACGAACAGTTTTAAAAATCATAGAACTATTGGATTTTTCCCATTGGTTATCAAAATTGCCTGGCACAGTTTTTATGGATCAGTAGTAATCTTTATAGTCAAGTACTGCTGTGCAGAGCAAGGACAGCCTATATACTAAAAAAAAAAAAACAAAAAAAAACAGACTTGAATATCACTGGCTACGGAGAAAAGTGAGAGTGAAAGCTTTCTTGTGTCCGATGTCTACAAAAATGTTAAGGAGTCAAGTTTAGATCAAGATTCTTTTCCTAGTAAAATTCTATTATTTTTCAAAGGGAAGTAGTTTAGATGTCATCTCCACTGTGAAAGCTCCCTTGAATCCTTTCCCCTCCCGAAGAGACGACTGGTGGTTCTGTTCTGTCTACACCTAGTACACACCTCAGGAAGAATAAATAAATCATTTAAGTTAACATATAAAGAGAGTGCTAGGCCTGGGATTGGGTCTGAACAGGTATTTTGACATGTTATTAAAAAAAAAAAGAAAAGAAAGGAGAGAAAATGAATATTAACCATATCATAATACTGAGAATTATAACATTGTAATATCAAATAGTGCTGAAAAATTCAAGGAAAAGAGGTAAATATCAAAGAAATGGGATATTTTATATGATGTCTACCTTACCAGTGTGGTGTGAACTTTACAAATATTTTCTCTATTTTTGGTAAGTTTTCTTTATTTTGAAAATTAATGGAATAAAGTATACACAATTTATCGACTATTAGAACTTCATGAAATATTGTTTCTTTTTGAAATAAGATGTAATTATTCATTTTAAATTATTTTTTCGGCTATTAATAACATAACTACTCCCATATTTTTTGTGTTTAGCATCTTCACAGTCTGATTTAAATATTCTTTATAGTCAACCATTCTGTGACATTATTTTAGCTATAGTGTTTTAAAAGTAGTAGCTGATTGTGTTTTTACTCATTTTAAGAGTAAATATACTCTTAAATTATAATTTAATTTTTTATCACGGAAAAATATACATAATATAAAATTTCCATTTTAACCATTTTTAAGTGTGCAATTCAGTAGCTTTAATTACATTTGCAGTGTTGTGTAGATATCACAACCATCTATTTTTGTAACTTCTTCACCATTCTAAACAGAAATTTGTACATATTAAATTATGACTTTCCATTTCCCCTTCAGCCCCAGATCCTGGTAACTTATAACCTATTTCTCTCTCTATGGATTTTTCTATTCTAAATATTTTGTATAAGTGAAACCATACAATATTCGCCCATTGTGACTGCGTCTTTCACTTAGCATAATATTTTTAAGGTTCATGCATGTTGTAGCATGTTTCAGAACTTCGTTGCTCCTTATGTCTAGATAATGAGAGTTTGTTTTTGAGGAATTTGATCAAATCATATTAACTGTGAAAATAGATATTTACTCATTATTGATAATAACATGCTACATTTTTGTTTGTTAAAACTTTCCCCCTTTTTTTCTGCTATGGGGTAGCAAACATTGTTATTTTATTGGTAATCTCTTTTGTTTATACTTCATTAAGGATTCTTTTACTCAGTTTATTTTTCATATTCACTTTTATACCATGTAGATATCTTCACTATTTTGTCCTTCACTGGCACCTATTCATTAAGGATTCTTTTACTCAGTTTATTTTTCATATTCACTTTTATACCATGTAGATATCTTCACTATTTTGTCCTTCACTGGCACCTATTCTCACTAATAAGCTAGTATTACTATGGTTTTATTTTTGCCATTACATTTCATCTATGATTTCTATGAGCCTTGCCAAAAAAGAAACATATTCAGAAAACTGCCTTACCCAGGAAGCAGTTAGTATGCGAAACATTCTATTAATGTTTTTATATTTACCTTAGCTTAGAGTTTTAGCTTCCAGTAGAATCAATTGCATATCATGGTTTCTTTTTCCAATTAACATTTCACATGCAATCAAATTTCCCTATCTTTACAAATTCTTCTGCTCTTTGAGGTAGCCTTTCTGCTTTACTCACAGCAGAAATAGAGTTATATTTTATCAACCTAAAAAATGCAGATGGGCAGCCCCACCTCCTTTTTGAAGACATCATCAATTCTCCCTTACTCCCTGGCAAGATTTTGCATCATTCCCATTTATACTTTACAATGGAAATATTGATTTGGCACAAAGAAGACATTCAATACATTCTTAATGAATGGATCAATGAAGATGCTCACAGCAAAATCCAGGGAAATCCTCATGCTGTACAGTGGATTGTGTACTTCTCTTATATTCCTAGTGCAATGATTTTATTAACTTCCTATCCATAAACAGAAATAAACTTAATCTTAACAAGTTTTAAGTGAAAAATGAAGCCATCCTAAGTTATGCAAAATATTCTTTATACTTGGTTCCCAAGAGTGGTTCAAGAATCCCCTATTTCTCCATTCTTGTGGTGAATATTATTTCTGATGTCTAGTGGCCGGGGATTTCTCCTTACCAAATCGATTTCTGGAAGTGTGACCTTGTAAAAATCATGTAATTTCTCTCATTTCTGTTTCTCATTTCAATATTAGTGAAATATTGAGAATAATGTCTATGTTTTATTGAGATTTAAAAGTAATACCAATATTTCATTTATTGGCTTTTTTCTTGAAATGGAGGCATTCCTTGTATATTTTAGATATTAGATATTTAGTGGTTTAAGACATTGCACATACTTCTCTGCCTATGATCTTTCTGTTTCTTTTCACAATACTTTATATTTTCTTGCTAACACTTACTCTTCTTACCTCCTATAGAAACTCTCTAGAATTGTTTCTCTTCAGAGTACTACCCCTCTGAAAAGGGGGAGGGTGTATATATCCATAAATGCAAAAATATCTTTTCATACATCCAGAAACTATCTTTGCTTGTTAAATATATAAGAACCCGTATGACTGAGAATATATTTATTGTCTTTCACATTTAAAGAAAAGTTTGGTGTACAAAAAATATCTAGGCTTAAATTTAAATGTCTTTATTATTTTGAAAATATTATTTGCTTGTTCTCTCATATTTGGTGAGTTAATCGGATAGGCAATAGACATTTTCAATGTTGCTTTTGTAATGTCTGATGTCAATATGACTCATTTCTTTTTAGGGTATCAGCTCTCTGGAATCTTTTAATAATTTTCTCCTGGTCTTTAGAGTTTTTAAGTGTTCCTCTCAAGAGTAGTCGTGTCTTTTTCTTATATATCCTGTTTGGCACTTTTTAACCCTTTAAATTTGAGGACTTTTATCTTTTGTTAGTTCTATGTCTTTTTTGTCCTAGTTTTTAGTTCTTTTTATGTTCTTTTGTTCTTTTATGTCTTAGTTTTTAGTTCTTTTGTTAGAATTAGTCTATGTCATTTTTTCATCAAATCTCTCTCTCTCTCTCATTTGTTTATGTCATTTATTTCCTTGATGTTGGCATTTTTACTTCTCCATAGCACTTAACATTTTAAAATATATTTTCCCTGGATTTGCTACTTCCTTCTGCCTATGGAAGTGTTTGCTGACTGGACCTTCCAACTTACTGTTTGCCTTTAGTTGTTTCCATTCTGCTGTTTGTCCTCCTTTTCTTTTTTAAAAAAATTGAAATATTACAAGCACCATTAACAATGTATATAGTACATATGAACATATATATATACATATCTATGATATATTAATTTGTTGTTTCTAACACACACACACACACACACACATAACTTCTTATTTCTATTTTAAGTTACCAATATCCTCCCTTGAATTTCCAAGGCTGCTTATGATGTCCAATTTCACTTCTTTATCTTTTGTTTTATGATTTATAATTTATGTCACAAACATAGCTCAAGTGGATAACTTAACTTTATAATAAGTACACTTTAAGGTATTTGAGAAACATATATTTCCTTTGTCTGAAAATCTGTTTCCCCTCAATGTATCCTTGAACTTTTCTATGAATGTGTATTTTCTTTTTCCTTTTGATTAGGAGTCTAATTGCTTCATTATATTTAGCGGTTCTCCACCCTGGACTCTCATTAAATTCATCTGTAAATATATTTAAGAAATCAATCCTTGATCAGGTAAATTTCAAAATCTGAGGATAGTCTATGGGCATCAAAATCAATTTAATTAAACTATTTATGATGCAGGATTTATTGTTGACCACTGCTTCCTTTTTCTACCTTCATTCATTAAGGAAAGGGATGCATTATACTCTGAAAACAAAACAAAACAAATATTTTTTCCCCTCTGATCCATGTATAATATCAATGGGAATAAGATTATCTAAAAGAGCAATGTTAATCTGAATCTCTCTTCTGTAAGTGATCTAGAATCTTGTTTGGAAATTTAGTTTTTCATATGTTCTTCTGACTGCAGGTATTCCACGCTTGTGTGTGTACATGTATATACCTATTTCCTTCAACCTTCCTATAAACATAGGGATCTTTTTCTTCACTTTATTTTTGTATCTTAGACAAGAGTATATCTGACATATGTGTTTAACTGGGTCTATTTGAAATTAATGAAGAAGACCAAAAGAAGAGGGAAAAGGTGATGTTCATATAGGCAGATGCTAGTGTGCTCAAGCTTTCCTGCCTTAAGTTTACCTAGCAAAGAATAAGAGAAAGGAGAGAACTCTAAGGTTTTCTTATTTATCAGCAATGCTTACTTAATGTTGTTTATAATGGGTTTATTTATTTATTTATTTATTTGGTTGTGTGGGATCTTAGTTGCAGCAGGTGACCTCCTTTGTTGCGGCAGGCGGGCTCCTTAGTTGCGGCAGGTGAGCTCCTTAATTGTGGCATGCGAACTCTTAGTTGCGGCATGCATGTGTGATCTAGTTCCCTGACCAGGGATCAAACCCAGGCCCCCTGCATTGAGAGCATGGTGTCTTATCCAGTGTGCCACCAGGAAAGTCCCAATTCTGTTTATCATGTTTAATGTCACCTGTCTAGATGTCTTAAAATATTAACATAATAAATGACCAAAAGAAACTGTCATTTAAAAGCTACTCACTACCCCTCTATCCGAATGGAGATAGAAAAAATTTTTTAAATTATTTTCTTTTTTTATGAAAAATAAAAGTGGCTTCTGTCAGATAAGTGAATGTAGGAACCTGGAGTAGGATATTAGCAACCATTAATTGTTTGAGACAAACTTTATTCCAAATGCTCCTTTATTTAATCAACACAGAAGAGAGACCATGACCCAAACAAGACTTTAAATTATATTTATTTATTCCATCATTTTTACTCTTTGTAATTTTAATTAATTGATTTCTTTCAGCTGATGAGTGATCCCAATTAGGCAAATAAACAAATAGGGCTGGATATCTTGGGGGCAAAGTCTGAGTCTTTTTCTTTTCCATAGATATCAGGTAACAGTGTTTTTTTTCCCGAAATTTCACAGTAATACTATGAATTAGTCACTGTAGTCTCTTCTTTACAAATGAGAAAATTCAAATTTAGTGATATTAATTAATTACTTTTTGGGTTCACACAGCTAATAGGTTGCTGATATACTCTATAGATACTCTATACTAAAGAAGTAGGATATTCTTTTGAAAACAACCAAAAAGATCTTCTAAGGATAGATATGTTGGTGCAAATAGTCTTGCTTTAGTACTAAAAGAGGTAAATGCCATTAAATCTATCGAGATAAAAAAAAAAAATTAGTGAGAGAGAGTTTAGTGTCTCCTGGAAAAAATGTTCCATTTCATCAAATCTATCTATATGAATGTGCCACCAAAATGAATATAAATGTATACACACTTTGTAATATTTCATCTAGAATTATATAACTTTCTGTTTGTTCCTTGATCCTGTTGAAGAGACATCACCATCACAAGTGATGGAGGAGGAGTAGTTTTTGTATGTTGTACAAATGTTGGAGTGGAGTCACCTGGCACTTGTACAATATTAGCATAATACGTAGGGCTAATATTCTGTTTGAGATACTGATAGGATTGAAAATGTAAAACAGGTGGCAGAATCTGTACGAAGATCAAACTTTGAGAATATATATATATATATATATATATATATATATATATATATATATATATATTTTTTTTTTTTTTTTTGGCCATGGCACACAGCTTGTGGGATCTTAGTTCCCCAACCAGGGAATGAACCCATGCCCTAGGCAGTGAAAGCATGGATTCTTAACCATTGGACCACCAGGGAAGTCCTAAGAGAATATTTTAGTTTTACTTTTTTCTTTTAAGAAGAAGGAAATTCATTCCCCCTAGGTTAATGTCAGACATTATGTGTGTATCAGATGTAACTCTGAACCAATCAAGAAAGCCAGAGTGGAAGAGATTTTGGTTTAATAAAATAATCTTCCCAAGTATGACAGAGTAGATTAGTCATTAAGTCATTCAGCCATCAAGAGAGAAGGGTACTTAGAAGATAGGTGAAAAAAACACAAGTCCTACTCCAACTCTCTTTCTCTCCACAATCAGTACCCTCGCCTCCATTTACTTATAATAGCTTGGAAAAGAGGGTTAGTTTACTAAGCTACCTTCTGATCCAATGAAGGGGATCTGAGAGGACATAATAAAAGCTCTGCACCATATCCGTAAATCGATGCTGACCTGCTAGAGGTGCAACGACTTGCTAGGAAAGCACTCTAAGAAATAAACCCGCTAAGGCTACCATGGGCTAGAAGTCTGGAGGAGCCCTTGGAAAAGACTTATTGTCTAAACGAATTCATTACCTGCATGTGGGCTATCACTCAAATCCTCAGAGAGAATAAATATCCATTCAATTAAAATTGACACTCTGGAGATAGGTGTCGTCAATGAAAAATCTGGGTTATTGGTGGCACTCATTTTGTTCTACAATGCTGAAAAAATAGCTGCCTTTTAAACTTTTGTAACTATTATAAAAAGTGTTTAATTTGGTAAATTTAGTTATAACGTAGTTTTTCTAGAAAAATAATTAAACTATATATACACAAAACATTGCCACAGTCAAGATAGTGAACATTTCTTTCTCCCCCAAATTCCCTCATGTCCACTTATGGTCCCTCCTTCCTGTCTCTTCCTGCCTCTCTCCTGCTTAAGCAACAACCAATCTGCTTTCTGTCACCATAGATTAGTTTGCATTTCTAAAATTTTATGGAAGTGGAGTATGATCTCCTTTTTGTCTGGTTTCTTTCACACAACATAATTATAACAAAATTCATCCATGTTGCAGTGTGTATCGATAGATCATTTATTTTTATTGCTAAGAAAAGTTTCCTCTGTATGAATATTACACAAGTTATCAGTTCTGCTGTTGATTGACGAGTGGATTGTTTCCCTTTTTGTCTATTACAGATGAAGCTACTATGGCTATCTAATGTAAAAGTCTTTGTAAGGATATATATATAAAATCTCCCAAGGCAGTAAACTAAGGCAATTGTAGGGCCCTATTGGTTACTTCCCTCCTTTCAGGGATCATTGTTCTTCACTTCTCGATGGCTAGATTTTTTTTTAATATATAAATTTATTTATGTATGTATGTATTTATTTATTTATTTATGGCTGTGTTGGGTCTTCATTGCAGTGTGTGGGCTTCTCATTGCGTTGGCTTCTCTTGTTGCACAACAGGGGCTCTAGGCACGCAGGCTTCAGTAGTTGTGGCTCGTGGGCTCTAGAGAGCAGCCTTGGTAGTTGTGGAGCACGGGCTTAGTTGCTCTGTGGCATGTGGGATCTTCCCTGACCAGGGCTTGAACCCGTGTCCCCTGCATTGGCAGGCGGATTCTTAAACCCTGCGCCACCAGGAAAGTCCCTGGATGGCTAGATCCTGAAAACCATTTTTTCATATATTTTTTGTTGTTATTCTATCAAATGGAAGGATAAATCTGATCCCTTTTACTTTATTTTTTTTCTGAAATAAAGTTCCACAAAGTGTTTTCTGTTTTTCAAATTATGTGTATTTCAGTGATACAGATGGTGGGACCTTGTTCCAGGACACTAATGATCTTCATAGAGATCCTCCTATTGGCTTTTACCATAAACTCTAACAGTGTCATATCCTGTCACAAACATCACATTACATCAGAGTCTCCATGTTGCATAGGTCAATAGGCAGTGTGCTTGCACTTCAGCTTGGACCTGCTGTAGGGTGTGTTGCTCTCTATCGCACTCAAAGCTGACAGCCTTCTTTGTCACTCGGTAATTGGGTTGGAACAATATTCCCAGGTCTGTGACAAGTTGTTGCTACTACCTGAAGAGACCTACCAAGAATTTCCCTTTCCTTCCTAGTGGAGGGAAATTTGAGATACAAACAATGATTTGTCTTCTATTTGGAGGGAAGTTTTCAGCATTCCCAAATTATTAACTCACTAAAACTTTATTTATCTCCTTCTAAATCTTCTTAGGATTTATCTTTCAATCTCTGGAGCATATATATCTCATCAAGACCTTTAATATATGTACTTATCCATCATTTGGTCCAAATAACACAGTATAATCAAAATAGTGGATACTTTGTTACTCTGGGGACTGAACATATGATCCAGTTCCTTTTGAACTAAATTTCTTCAAACGCGAGAGAGTTAATGTAGTTCTGAGGCAAGAATATGATTATATATTGCTGTCTATCTCATATGATTTTGAACTGCTTTTGATTATTCTTTCTCATTGGGAAAGAAAAGGTGAATGACTGTACACCATATATCCTAATCCATGTTGACTGGTAGAAGAGCTTTCAGTAGGACTTCACCTTGGTTGAGTTTGTGTAGTACCCTGTCATCTTCCAGATCCATTTGGTTTGTAGGGAACAAAAGAGTGAATTAAATGAGCATGCAATGGGATACACCATCACTGAATTATATGGGTCTTTATGGTTAGTGATATACAGAGCCATTTCCCCTCGATATGATATGGTTTTGATCTCCTCTCTTGGACAACAACTTGGGTGATTTTAGAGACTTCTACTTGGCCTTCCCAACTAATTAGCTCTTTATTCATAGGCCAAGAATTTTACATGGTGATTCTGCCAACCATAAAATGTATCCATTCCAATTATGTACTGGGAGACCAGAAAAATGACCACTGAGAAGTTCTATTGACCTACTGACTCACCATATGCCAGACCAGACATGGTTCTCTCTTTGTTACTAAATCAATATATTATCCCTCTGTGGTGGGCAGAATAAAGGCACCCTAAAGTTGTCCATGTCCTAATCACTAGAACCTGTAAATATCTTGTTATATGGTAATAGGGAATTAAGGGGGCAGATGAAATTAAGGTTACTAATCAGCTGACCTGGAGACAGGATAATTATCCTGGATTATCTGGGGGGACCCAGCGTTATTAGAAGAATCCTTAAAAGTGGAATAAAGAGGCAGAGTCAGTCAGAGGAGATATGATGACATTTTGGAATCAAGGTCATAGAAATATGTGTGAATTCAGCCATGCGTTGCTGGCTTTGAAGATGGCAGAAGAGGGTCATGAGCCAAGGAATGTGGGTGGCCACTAGAAGATGGAAAGGCAAAAAAATGCATTCTCTCCTAAAGCCTTCAGAAAGGAACACAGCCTTGGCAATAACCTTGATGAGAATGGTAAGATGTATTTCAGACTTCTGACCTCTAGAACTGTAAAATAATAAATTTGTTTTCCTTTAAGCCACCAAGATTGTAATAATGTGTTACAGCTGCCATAGGAAACTAATATACCCCTTTAGTTGGAGACCATGATGATATTTCATTTACTGTGTAGTAATGTCAACTTTAACCCTCTATTCACAGTGCTCAAAATATCTGAATATTTACCTTTCTCCAGTTTACAGATACTCTTGTAAAGGCTGTATCTCACTTTGGGAAAGAATAAATTGGATCATTACCAGATTCATTTGCTATGGCATTGTATGATCCTTTCTTCTGGGGTGTTGGACATGCCTTTAGTCACTGGGTTCTGAGTCTGAAAACTGCATTAAGTTAAAAAAAAACACTGGACAAGTTATTGTGATTGTTTTTAACTGGGTCAGCTGCATTCCATCTCTTGAACCATACATCCTTGATTTCTTCCTATAGATGAAGCACTAGCTTTGTTGAATATGCATCATTCTTGCCCTAAGCTTGCTATCTTTTTTTTAACCACCCTCAAAACTCATTGCAGGTCAGGCACCCCTGGATGCCAGTTGGATGCTGCTACTCATTAAAATAATTTAGCTCATCTTACTTCTGATTAATAATCACCACATTCTGGCATCTATGATTTTATTTTGTTTTATTTTGTTTCTTTATTTTTTTTGAGGCAACACCTGTTTTTCTGTTTCTGTTCTTTTATTTATTTATTTTTGGTTTCATTCAGTCTTTGTTGCTGCATGTGAGCTTTCTCTAGCTGCGCGGAGCGGGGGCTACTCTTCATTGTGGTGCGTGGGCTTATTGTGGTGGCCTCTCTTGTTGCAAAGCATGGACTCTAGGTGAGCGGGCTTCAGTAGTTGTGGCACTCAGGCTCAGTAGTTGTGGTTCACGGGCTCTAGAGCTCAGGCTCAGTAGTTGTGGCGCACAGGCTTAGTTACTCCACAGCACGTGGGATCTTCCCGGGCCAGGGCTCGAACCTGTGTACCCTGCATTGGCAGGTGGATTCTTCATCACTGCGCCACGAGGGAAGTCCCTGACCTCTATGATTTTAGAGATCTATTTCCTCATTGTTATCAGGGAATCCAAGTCTGCAACAACATCTCATCCCTTCAGCCCTCACTTACAGAGAAGACCCACTAATGACTTTGTCAGCAATGTTGGTGCCCCTCTCAGTTGTGTTTTACTAATCATTATGGTAAATGTGTTGCCTCCCAGGTCCTACCACAGATCATAGTCGGGGGGATGCATTTCCTGGTCTTATATAGCATTCTATTTTCTCAGGACACTTCTTCCACTTTCTTCCGTAGTAGTTTTGACATTTCTATCTCACTTAGTGTGGATCATCACTTCTTTCAAGCTTTCAAATGCCATCTTGCAGCATGTTTACACTGGCTCCTGAGATTTTGTCACGGGATTAAGTTCTGTATCATGGGGGAGAGCTTTCATACTGTTAAACTCTCCTTTATCCTACTTTATATTCTGCCATCTCCCCTTGTTCTGGCCACTTCAGAATCTAGTCCCATGCATACTCTGTTAGATACTGTCAATCAATGTTGACTAGGTCCTGTGGCCCCTTCATGGCATAGTTACTCTTCTCCTTTGCTGATTCAGCATTTCCATGACAGGGATATATTTTGATATTACCTTAGTTAATGGCCTGATGGCCGGGAGGAGAGGTGAAGGCAAAGGATGCATCCTGTCTTGTAAGAGAGACATTTCTGCTTTATCTTCTAGTAAGAAGGGAGCCCTTCACTTTTACAGGAAGGAGTGGACTGCCTTTGCATGACCAGAAGGTACAAGAAATCCTGGGTTTCAGTAATTTTATGTACACAACCTAGTTGTTCCCAACCCAAATTTCAGAATCACATGTCACCTTAGGAACTTGACATTTTTATAGCTGACCTGTTCTCTGTGATCATTCAACTTTCTTCTAAGCTCTCTTAACACTGTATTTTGCCCTGGACTTGATCCTCACTTTTTTTCTGCCCTGGGAGTACAGGAGATGAGAATTTCTTTATAAGCTGCCAATTAAGCCCCCTGGATTACACATTTTCTTCCAGATTTTGATTAATCACCCGAGCCTTCCATTGTTTTTCTTCAATGCCTTGACAGCTCCCAGATAGAGCCATCTGATTCTTTTGTCTTTACAATGAACACTTCTCACAATTGCACAAACATCTAAGATAAAACACCCATCACATACTTTTCTCCACTTCTATCCATGCAATTTACCAGTAGTGAAAACTTTACTAGTTGCCCTAGAGCAACTTTGTAGTTGTACTACAGAATGATTTGGGCTATAATGGTGTTCTACCTTCAACTGGTGATAAGAATTTCACTGTCGGTCTGCTTGCAGACTTTCCACTTCCAAGGCCACATTTCAGGGTCTTCTTCCTAGGACCACGCTTGGCTCAAAATCTCTGAGATTTGGTTCCCTGGGAAACAGATTCTGAGGTGGAGATTTCCTTGCAGATCCAGTTAGTTGAATGCCCTCTGAACTGTTATCTGCAAGGAAGAGAAGGAGGGGGGGGGACACAAGATGGAGCAGAGAGATAATTTTGACTGTGATGCAATTACAACAAGATCTTTAGCTGGCTGATAACACAGAGAGCTCTGAATTCTGTCTTAGAGACTTCCCAGTTGAGCCAGTGTGGCTGGTCCTTCATATTCCCATATCAATCAGTCATGGGAGTGTACTGTCCTGGGGAGGTTTTGTAACCTTTGGTGAGGGAGCTCCCATAGGTTTGGAAACAGCAGCAACACTTGTGTCTATGGAGTCAGGAGCAAACAACCTGGACAGCGGGGCCATGAGTGTTTACATCTTGGAAGGCAGATCTGAAATGTGCACACAGCACCACTCCAGGTACAAATGGTGCTCTTCCCTTTTTCTCATAACAGATGGGAAATTGTCAATTTACTATATTATTCAGTTTCTGAGAGTGATGTTTGATATGCCTCTGCTATTCAACAGTATTTTCTATGTCTGATAAATCAGTTTGAGATCCATTAAAGATCCTCTGCAGTTTGGCCTCATTCTACATTTTTATCCTTATCATTCAGTATTACTCTTACAATAAGCATTATTCTCCAGCCAAACTGGGCTACATCCAATTTTCCCTTCACTGTCTCCAAGCTACTGTTTGTACTGCAGTTATCTCTCCGGAGTAACTTGTTTCTTATATTTATATATGTTTAAGACACCTAACTATAGTTTACAGCTGAGGCACTGACAATGTATATATCTTATTTCTGAACAATAAAAACTTGAATTATTAAGTCACTGAGGTGATCAGTTACAAAGAGGGACGTAAACTAAAACAAGCAGAATATTTTTAAAATAAAAACAATTGATCACCATTAATTGGGAGATGCTATTTCAGTGACTAATTCTGTCTAATAGAAAGGAAGATGATAGATTAAACCAGGCAGAACACATTTTGGTGGTCAGTTTATTTTCCAAGCTGTATAAATGATAGTGGTAGCATGGGCTTGGGGTATTGGTATATTTAATTACATTTGTAAGAGATAATTAGTCACTGCATATAGTACAGTGAGGATAATATAAACCCTGCTAGATATTTTAACAAATTGAATTTTATACAGGGATTTGTAACCCCAGAACTGGAGACATGGAAGTATACACAGAGACTACTTAGGTAACCCAGAAATAATAGCTGTACAGAGCAGCCTCTATTCCTAGGACTGAGGAAACAAAAGGATGGTTTGATATTATCAGAATCTAGAGGCTCAGTGGAGGTTCCTCTTGGAAGTTAGATCGAGATCTCTCAGAGAGCAGAAAAATTCACCTGCTTATCACAGTGGGGCTGGCTTGTAGAGTGCTGTTGGTGAAGCAGCTTTGCTGTGGCGTATCTGACAGTAACATCAGGAGTACACCAAGTCAGATGTCATTCTGCTCCTCCTGCTTTCGTGTTGCTCTGTGCCACCTGTTAGCAAAAACTGGTCAGAAGTCAGCTGGGGAAGAGAGCAGTAATTTGCAGAGTCGCAGCCCCAAGGTCACAAAGCAGGATATAGAGGGATATATTTGGAGCAGAGAGAAGCCAGTTCATAATAGGCCCAGGGTTGCATGCGATCAGGTCTGGTAAAGGACACACATGTTCTCTGTAATAGTCATGGCAGAGTTCAAATGGACACCGTCATTAGTTTTGGCACACTGCTGAATTGTGAACCTCAGGGGTAAATGGTTTGAACTTCTATTCTCTTGTAAGGTTATCCTCTTAAATTCCACTTCATGTCAGGCTTCTCTACTTTCAGGATAGAGCACTTTATTCACAATTTTGCTACAATAAAATAAAGTATAGCTTCATGATTCCCAAGAGGTTAATTTATTTCAGTGTGTCTACTTCCTTTTCAATGTATGGACGGCTACCATGAACGCATTGTATTCTTGACAACATTCCAGTCTTTACCTACTACTAATCTGTAAAACAGATTTTTTACTGTTTGAGCATGCATTGTTTAACAGCTACAAAGATTAATGTCCATTATATATTCCACTTCAATTTATGCAAAATACAAGATTTGTATGAATGCACATAACTCTTACTTTATTAAAAAAAACATATTTGTCCATGGAGAAACATTTTAAATAGAGTACATGTTTATGCAGAAAATAATTCCACCCACACATATTTTACACCTTTCATTGCAGAATGCAGGAAACCTTTAAAGCTGCATATTCTACAGAAATAGCGTTTTATTAATAAAAAGTTCACAAGCATGAACAACAATCAAATACATTTCCAAAAATGTACCACATATTGATACAGATTATAATGTTTGAGAAGGAGAAATCACATTCAGAAATACTTCTTGAGTTAAACAGTGTAAAGAACTGCTTTTCTTATTAAAATCCTCAGAATTTTCTTTTATTTTTGACTTGCCTCATTTTTCAACTCTTTAGTGTGAGTTCTAAAGGCTTAATGGATCTGTTTAAATTTAATTTTATATGCATGAAATTATAGCAAATACAAATTGCCTTAAAAATATAGGTGTATTTCATCTTGGAAATAGCCAGTCTTCCAGAATTAGCAAGACAAAAAAGAAACTTAGAACAGACATGAACATTAACCGTCCAAAGGAGAATAAACAAGGCTATTTACTCAGAACTTGCTATAGCAGGGGAGTCAGCCCCCATCACTTGTATTTGGCAATAGCTCCAAGGCAGGCAGAGAACTGGGAACGTTTTTAAATGGAAAAAAAAAAAGCACTGGATGCGTCACAAGTAGAAGCTGTTGGCACGAGGACTTTGGAGGAAGGCTAAGTAGAAGAGCGACATCCTACGTGCTTGGTTAGGGGAACCTATGTGCTTTCTCTGGTTAGGTCCTAAATTGGAAGCAGAGGCAACAATTAGAGAAGTTGGCAGTTGCTGACCAAGTCCTGGCAGATTGGTGTCAGTTGTTACAAAGGTTGTGGTTTGGTTTCCCAGCTGGTTGCTTGCTGCAGAGGCTACGGGTCAGTGTTTGATTTGTATATATGGTCCAGCCATTGTTCATTTGTATCTTCAGTCTCTCACAGTCCAGCACTTACTTCTTTGAAAAAGGAGGGCTCAACCCTGAATAAACTGAAACAATCTCACGGGATATCAGTAACCGAGAATAATTGTCATATATTGGAATCAGGAAAGCTGGCTCCTCAATAGTTTATTTTAAAGAAAGATCTATCAGACTTTTGAATCTGAGGATTTGGAAGGAAATTTTCTTATAATGAGCTTAGGAAAGCAGCATGAGTACACAGTCCTTTGTTTTCAAATAAAAACAGAGAAGATGTGATTGCCAGGCATAACACAAGAACCAGTATCAAGAAATAGAAAGACCAATATGAATGCACAGAAAAAATGACCATATTTTCCTTCTAAAATGTATAATGGAGAAAATTTAGGAAACAAAAATATCAAAAACAACAGCAATAAAACTTCAAAAGATTCTAATTGTTATACTCATAAGGATTACAACTATATTTTACCTTGAAGGGTGAGATAAGAGGATGTGAAAAACCCATAAAATGCTAAAATCCAACAGAATGACATGAAGATAAAATTGAAAAACATCAGTTAGATCCTAAAGCCAAACAATAAGAGAATGAAATACAAGAGAACAATTAGAAAAAGAGTCTTAATGTAGCATTGACTAATTTGAGTGTCCCACCCATTAAAATATATTATATAATATTTTATATATCTATATCTATCCACCTACCTATTTGAGAGAGAGAGAAGTTGAGAGACAGAGAGAGAAACCAATGGAGACTGAGACACAGAGACACAGAGAGAAAGAGAGATTAAGTCGAAAGACACTCTACTCAGGGAGATGTAGGCAAACTTCCTTGAAAACGACACTTGAAGGGGAAATGCAAGAGATGAATAGGAGTTAAACTAGTTCAGGGGAGGGGATAACTAGTTCTTTACAAAATAGCATGATAATAGTTTACAGGACAGCAGAGATGGGAGTGAACCTGGCATGTTTAAGTCACTCAAAGAAAACCAGTATCTGTATCAGAGGCAGCAATAAAATGGGTAATAAATAAGTAGAGGAAGGCAGTGATTAAATAATACTTTGTTGGTTAAGATTTCAACACTTCCCCTAAAAGCAATGGAAAATGATGTAATTCTCAAATAAAAGAGTGGAGAGGTGAGCAATGTATTATAAAGAATTAACATTACTCATTACAGAGAAATGATGGGACTAGAGAGAGAATCCAGGGCAGAAGAAATGGAGATTAGTGGCTGCATGATACTATTTTGAAGATAAAATCAGTAGAACTTTAAGATTGATGATTGGGGAGGATTTAGGGAAAGAGGTAAAGCACAATTTGCTGCTCTGGGTGCACAAGAAGAGAATCAATTACAGGCTGCTGATCATGAAAATTGTAAATGTCTTGTAAATATGCCCAATGAGATTGGTCAGAAAAAGAAGTAGGGTGATATACAAGTAATGACAAATAAAAATGAAACATATTAAAATGTTCAATGTTATTGAGTATTAAGATAATTGGTAGGTTTTCATTTTCTTGAGTTTTATTTTTTTGTTATTAGTGTATTTTAATGGTCCCTCAAAAACATTTTTAATGAGTAAACATCATTTTTTTTTTTACACTAGGTCCTTGTTGGTTATCTATTTTAAATATAGCAGTGTGTACATGTCAATCCTAAATTCCCAATCTATTTTAAAGATATACTCAAGAGGGATGCAGTGAAGTTTAATTAAACAAAGAAAAAAACTGAAGCATCCTTAAAAAAATTTTTTTAACTCAAAGAAGTTGTTCAGTAAATAATATTGCATAAGGGCAGTAAAGGGAAAATTGTAGAAGCTTTGAAATGAACCAAAAGATTATGGAATGTCTTCAATGAAACACAAGGCATTACCAAGCATGGCCTTTTGGGTTATTCTGATTCTATGGGAGTTCTGAGCCTTCCCTTGTCTTTGAGATCTTTTTAAAATTGTTAGTACCCTAATCATTGTTATTGACAGAATGCAAATTGTTTCACTGAAACACAGTTGATCAGCTATTAGCACCTTATGGATGTTGACACTTTTCCCACCTTTGCACTTATTTGTACATTCATTCAGCATCCCTAATGCTCTTATGGGTGTCTGCCTTTGGAATCTTCTCTGAAATACTGGTTACATCTTACTTGCTCCCTTTTCACTAGAGTTAAATAAAACTTTTGACACATGAATATTTTATATTTTTACAAGAATCAAGATTTTTAGAATAATAATCTCTTTACTTTGAAGTATACATTTTTATTTTGAAAACTTCTTTTAATTTTACTTTAGAAATAAAGGCTTATTTTTATAGATATAAAACACACAGACGTATGTAAATACCTGACAAATCTTCCTCTGAGGATTTTAAAGACATACAATTCCAAGTAGCCTATGGACAGCACATCATTTCTTTAAGACAGACTCCAATATTGTTGCATTTCAATGTCTATGGAACACAGAAACCTTGTTCAATTTAATTTTCAATTGCAGGCTGTGATGTTTCTTTGTGGCATTCTTCAGAAGAATATTCAAGAGGTGCTTTCCATCGCTACACCTTTTAGAGTTCTTCTTTTTGTCTATAAATCTAATAAGTAACCTTCTAAAGAAGTAAAGGAATAACAGCCTACTTCAATTTTCTCTGTGATGTTTCTGTCATAGAAAAATTGGCATAAAGCAGATCCTATTTCCTCACTGGTTCTATAAGTGCTGATTTCACTTGGACTAAACCAAAGCTCATTCTTTTGCATTAGAAATTGTTATCCAAGTATATTGAAAAAAAATTTAGGTTCAGTGCAAGCTTAGCTAGGGAGAGAGATGTATATCACAATTGGTTTGTGATGCCTCGTCCAAGTTATTGTGAGTCTCAACATCTAATTATAACTGTCTTTATAAATAATACAGAATCATTAAGGTTAATACCAGTGAAATTTTCTGAGATTACACTTTTGACACATCAAATTGTAAGTTAAGTTTAAAGAAATATGAATATTTTGTAAGGCAGTATTTGAAAAATAAATACATTTAGAAATAAAAAATTACAGGCTACATGACTCTTGTTTCTGCAGATACCTTAATTACCCCAATTTAATTGTTGGTAATTCATATTTGAGAAAAAATTCTCTTATAATCAAGCTACTATCTCTGAGTCAAAGTAGCTCTAGATGGAGGACATTCATTATGTTGAAATAATCTCAGTGATAATGTGCGATATTACTTTGTTCATAAACATTAAAAGCAAAATACACTCACATTTTAGGACTATACCTATTTCTATGATCTTGTACTAGGTTTTCCTATCAATAATTTTATGATGATTTATATCATTAAAAAGTTACAATAGCAAAGTGAAAATCTATAATGGCATCATCAATTTTGTGGGCAGTTTAGATTGTTTCTAACTTATCTAAACATATAATATAAAACTGTGTCTATCATATATGTCTATATATATATTTATTTATTAAACTATGTGTATGTAGTCTGTATTTATGAAATGTAACACTCTTCTGACTCCAATCAGCTGTGAACAGCTGTGTGAGACAAGTAGTGGGTGTGCAGGCTTTGTATGATGAGGTGAGAGAGACAGTAGACAAGAGATCATAATGCATCTTTGTGAGGAAGAGCCATGTATTTCATTTGTAAAGCATAAGTCATTTGCTTTGAGTGAGTATATCTGGGTTGTGTGTTCGCATGAATTCAAATATGGACAAAATCCTATTTTATAATGCTTTTCTCATATTATTTTAAATAAGGTTTGAATAATACTTATGAAACCTTGAAATGTACACAATATATGTAATTATTAAATTTTTGTGTGGGAAACAGCATAACCTTTGGATCCAGACAGACTTTATAAAACAGACTTAAATTATCCACATAATAGGTGGTTTGACAAATTCAGGGAGATATCTAAAGAAGCACTCCAGTCATTACCATATATTATGTAATCAGTACTAATGAGATATTATTACTGTTGAAGCCAGATATGGGAAAAATCCTTAATATTGAATGCCTCATGTTAGATCTTATTTTTATATGTTTTCAACAAGTTGAAATGACCACTTTATATCAAAACATGATTTTAAATGGTACATATATAGTACTTCTGTTAAGCATATGCAGACAAAGCATTGAGAAATATAATGTTCACTAATTAGAGAATAGTTTCTCTGATAGTTGGACTTAAGGCACATAGTAACCAATTAGTGTATTCTAAATTTTCTAAATGCTAGGCATTGGTTATTTACCACTTAAAATTGAAGAGAAAAAATGTATTAATACTACACAGAGAATAAGTTAATCTACGTATCTATAAATAAGCATGACAGTGTTATTAATTAGGCAGACATAAGGCATACAGAAGTTTTAAAAATTAATAAAGTGAAAGCAGTTTCCATGGCTACACTTTATCATTTCATTTCTTAGTGAATCTTTCAATGTACTTTTTCATTAATTCACCTTATTCAGTATACCAAGAACATATTATATTTCAGAATAATTTATTAGTACTTTTCTGCATGGGTAAAGAATGAAATTAATAGATGTAATGTTTTTTGTGGAGCTACTTTATTTACCAGGCTAGATCATTAAAAGATCTTAACCCCGAGGGAAAGAGGGGAGAGAAGAGAATATATGAACAAAAATGAACATGAAATTAATTCATTTTCTAGAAAAAATAATTATAAATTTTAGGAAATAAAATTTCAAATATATAAGCATTTCAAGATAACAGAATTTATCATGCCAGACAGGTAAAACAATTCCAAAAGTGATTATCCAAAAAGACTGGTAAAAACATGTTTCCCATCCTAAGAGACACTCTATATTCGTACATAATATAAAGGTATTCATTAACTTAAAAAATTTATATATCTTAAACAATGAGCTACAGATTGATCAATATTTATTTCCTTTAAATTTTCAGATGTATTTTATTACCCAAAACTCAAATAAGCTTTAAAATTATTTTCTTTTTGTTCTAAAATGTCCAAGTAGCTTTTTATTTATGTTTATACTTTCAAGCAAAAATTAATAATTAAGTTGTGACTCAAACCATCCAAACATAAATCATGATTTGTTTTACATCTGTTTTTCTTGCAGTGTTGTTCTTTAGGATGAAACTAATAAGTCGTTGATGTTACAATATCAAATAAATAATAAATCACATGTATCTAATAGGTGGGATTGGTTCTCACAGATAGTATACTTATCAAATCACTACTACTGTGAATGCTTTCTTTTTAAACAGGTATACCTCATTTTATTTTGTTTTACTTTATTGCACTTAGGAAATATTGTGTTATTTACAAATTTAAGGTTTGTGGCAACCTATGCCATGATTCCAACAGTACTATTTTTAAATTAAGGTATGTACGTTGTCTTTTCAGACATAGTGCTATCGTACACTTCATAGACTATGGTATAGTGCAAACATAACTTTTATACGCACTGGGAAACCAAAATAAAAATCTGTGTGACTTGCTAATTGTGATATTCATTTTATTATGGTGGTCTGGAACTAAACCCGCAATATCTGGAAGGAATGTCTATTCTTTTTAGTATACAAATTGTCTAAAACCTTTGATTAAAACTTATACATATTGATGTTACCTTTATACTTTTCACCAGGATAGCGCTTAATGCTAAGAAAAATCATACCTAACATTAATGTGGTATCAGGAATTTCTAATAGTGAATGGTAACAGGCATATCAACAGAGAGATTAATAAATGTAATTCTATGTGCTTCCTAAGAAGAATCCCTGGGTTAGCGTTGGGCAGACTTCAGCATCCTGTTTTGCCCTTGCAACTTGACTTTTCTACCTGCCTGTGACTTCTCCAGGCTGAGCCGCTGCTTGAGCTCATGAGGATTAAAAGCCAGATCTAAGGCTTTGTCAGGACAAATAAAGTGACCAGGACTCAGCTCCTCTATTGACACGAGCATAGGTGGCAAGTAGCTGAGAGCCCCAGGATAAAGATCCACATCCAACTGTGTGATGTAAGACCTATAACAAAGGCCCAATATTGTGTGTTGCTTTGATATCTGGTGAAATTGGGAGGGCCTTGCATGGCCTAAGGGCAAGTTCCTCTCCCTGCTCTGCTTCCCTAGCCAAACAATTGTCCTTATCAAAGGGACCAAGCATGATGCCTGCTTACACCTGAGCAGTGGGCTTCAGTTTCCTGTCAGCACGTGGGATTATTCAAACACGCCAATCGCATCCTTGGATAGGACTCAAGGGCACCATGATCTCTTGTTTCTACGAAGCCGCACTCCCTTGGCTGTTCACACTGTTCCAAGCAGTCCTGCATGGAGAAGCACCCTCCTTTCCTAGGCTGTGGGTACCCGAGACTAAGCAACCCCTGTTATCTCCTCTGTCCAGGGCAGGTAGTCATGTAATCATGTTTGGCTCTTCTCATAATCTTAGAGCAACAATCCCTCCCTCACCAGTAGGATGAATAGGAGATGATTAGAGTACACTGATTTTGGAGGACATTCAACAGGTATAAGTGCACATACTCCCTGGAGTGGAAGTGTAGCCCTATCAGTGACAGTTCTGCAGAAGACCAGCTGACTTCCTTGGCTCCTGAGGAAAGTAGGAGACACTGAGTAAGTTTTACTCCTGTAGCTGAAAGAGCCCTGACATTTGCATCAGAATCAATGAAGATGTGAGGGTATTTTCTCCTAGCACTCCTACTGGCAATTTGCTGGCTGGAACACTGCAGGCCCACAGGGCCAGAGACCACTGCAGAACCAATTGCCTGGAGGAATTACTGCTGCTTAAAATCCACCAAAAATCAGATCTGAGCACCTATGCATAGCTCAGGCCAATGAGAGCACACTAATGTGTAGTTCGCATCCAATATGTAGAAGCAGAAGTGCAGAAATGGACTGCTCTTAGAGAAATACAAACGACGAAAAGATAGACAACTTCAATACAAACAACAATAACAACAACCATAATAATGAGTGCTTCATGAAAGTCCACTTTATCACACAAAAATTTTCATATAACTTAAATATTATATTGTTCAGATTTGAAAAAAAAGAATATATATATATATATATATATATATATATATATATATGTATAACTGAATCACTTTGCTGCACACCTGAAACTAACACAATGTTGTGAATCAACTGTACTTCAGTAAAAAAAAAAAAAAATTGTCCACGCATTTTAGGGGACAGATAGAAAAAAAGGATGGTCAATGTTAAAACGCCAGTGGTTAACCTGGACAACCAAATGAAAGATATATCTTAAAATTCAAAGCAAAACTTCACAGACTTGGAAATCAAAAGGGACGAGCCAAGAATCCAGAGGTCTCACTAACTTGGGCCACTACTCACACAATTTCATGGGAACCATTCACACAGCACAATCCCTAGATTTCTGTCTGGTGATGTTTCCATATCCAAGAAAATTTTCACGTGAATAATAAGAGTTTGGAAAATGAAAACGGCAGAGGAACCAAGGAGGTGAGATAATAATAGAAATTTTCCCTGTGTTAAGGAAGAATCAGCAAATGAAAAAGGCTCACAGAGTCCCAGGAAGCTTGGTAAGAAAGGGCAGATCTAGGCATATCCTGCTCTAGCTACAGAATGCCAAGGACAAAGGGCAAATGTCACAAGCTCTCAGGCAGAACAATAAAAATAATATCTACTGTATGGAGATTGGAGAGCTGACCCTCACCCAGCGGGACTGATCAGACAGGTTAGCGGCAAGGGACCATTTTGAATAATAACCTGTTTATACTACAGAAAGCAGAGAGCTGACCAAAATCACTGCACTTGTTGCCTGGGTCAGGGACAATATGACAGCTGGCCAGCAGAGGCATTGACCTCTGATTCCTCATTCTGGGCTCTTAGAACACAGGCCAGCACTGCATTGAAAGAAAACCTTGACTATGACTGCGTTTTCACTAAAGCCACACCTGAGGCCATAGGACATTACTTTTTAAAACAATTATTTTCATATATTAATCTTTTTTTTCTCTGAGGGCAAAAAGTAATTGAGTCAGAATAGAATGACGTGACATTTCTTTCTTAAGTAAGTTAGTGAAATGAGATTTGTAACTATTTTGGCAACAAAAGCAACAAAACTTCTTGTTCCATCTTGTGTTGACAAGAGTCTGTCCGATCTCAGATTATTCTGATGGGGTAGAAACGTTTGAGCAGGTGGTCAGTGTAAAACAGGTGTTCTAGGGAAAAGAAAGGGGAGGCTAGAAGTTATCTAGCATCTGTTCCTCATTTTGAGAGAGCATGACACCCAGATAACTTAGAGTTTCAGAACAGATAAGAAGCAGTCAGACGAGTGGAATTGTTTTTTCCAGTTACTTCATGTTCGTCCTATAAAGTTGAATATTATCTACCTGTATTTATTTAATACATT
Organism: Balaenoptera borealis; assembly: GCF_965194805.1. Taxonomy (NCBI): domain Eukaryota; kingdom Metazoa; phylum Chordata; class Mammalia; order Artiodactyla; family Balaenopteridae; genus Balaenoptera; species Balaenoptera borealis. The sequence goes on from NC_138867.1 coordinate 16,212,691, forward strand.
TAACTTTTTGTCATTATCTTTTGCTGAAGACAAATTATTTTGAAATTTTTCTAGATTACTAGTACTGAGAAGTTTGTGCTTTTTAAATGTTATAGAATTAGTACAACAGTGGTTGAAAGAGTCCCTTCTGATATTTATTTTTGGTAACGCACAATGTGTTTGAGGAGTTCTCAAAGAGAAAAATGATGTCCAGCATTAGTTTTAGTAACTGAATTCTATTTGATATATGAATATTTGCTTTGACATTTTTTTTTCTATTTCAAGAGATTGTGACTCAGGTTTTTCTCCATTTTATGTCTCTCAATGTTGGAGACAACATTGGAGAACCAGGCATCTGAGGGTTCTGGAAACACTTTGGTTCAGCACAGTGAGAAAAATATGCAAAAACATGAGTAGGCTTATTAGTATGCAAATATACCTAATAAAAAAAAACAATGCAATAATATATTTCATTCAATAGATTGCCAAATATTGTTTTAAATAGGAATACTTGGCTTTCGCTACAGTTTGGGAAAGTAGATGTTTGTATGTTGCAGTTTGCAGTGTAACTTGGTGAAACATTTCTGGATAGTTATTTAATATTTTCAAAACTTAGTACCAATTTGTGACTCAGCTATTCCAATTTGATGAATTAATCTTTAAAAAAATCCATCTAGATTATAAAGAATTTTTACCGAAATTTGTTTTTTAACACCTCCAAAAGAAAAACAATCCAAATGTCTAAGAAAATGTTAATAATAACATATTTTCACATATTCAGCTATGCAATACAATTAGAAATAAAAATGATGATTTCAAATGTGTTTGTTCTTATATTTATTGACATATAAAGATGGACATTCCTAATTAGTACATATACATATATTATTATTACATATAAATAATGATTATTTTTAGTATAAAATCCAAATATATTTTATATAGTTTTACATATATAATATATATGTATATTTTTATATACATATTTTATATACAGTAAAAATATCTTTTTTACCATGTTTTTCTCTATTACTAAAAATTATCAAAATATTAATATACTCTTTTTCTTCAAGAAATTCTTTTTTTTCCAGCTTTATTGAGGTATAATTGCAAATAAAATTGTATACATTTAAAGTGTGCAATGTGATGATCTGATATACATATACATTGTGAATTAACTAACACACCTATCACCTCACATAGTTCCTTTATGTGTGTGTGTGGTGAGAACACTTAAGAGCTACTCTCTTAGTAATTTCAAGTATATGATACAGCGTTATTAACTATAGTCACCAGGCTGTATATTTGATCTCCCAAATGCATTTACCTTGTAATTAAAAGTGTGTATCCTTTGATCAATCTCTTCCCATTTCCCACACTCCCCAGTCCGGGCAACCACCATTCTACTCTCTGTTTCTGTGAGTTAAACTCTTTTAGATTCCACATATGAGTGATACCGTGTAGTATTTGTCCTTCTCTCTCAGTCTTATTTAACTTAGCATAAAGCTCTCCAGGTTTATCCACATCATTGCAATTAGCAGGATTTCTTCCTTTTTTATGGTTGAAAAATTATATATATATATATACACATATATATATATATACACACATATAGACACATATAAATATAACATATATCACATACATCACATTTTCTTTAACAATTTATCTCTCAAAAAACATTTAATATATTTTTAATTTAGTCTTGAACTCCAAAACCAGTGAACAATCTGGTTTTTAATTGACACTGAGCTATGAAGAATAGAGATGAGTGCCCAGTTTCATGGCTTAATCAATTTAGAAATGTTTTTCCCCTCTGGGAATATCAGAAAAAGAGCATAATTGAATTGTTTGTTTACTGTGCAGATATTTAATGCTATTTCTAATGTAATTTTTTTACAATGTTGGTTAATATGTGATACCTATTCAGAGCAATAAGGAAGGAAGGAATAGGTCCCCTGCTTGGAGCTGATGGTGCAATGTTAACAGAGACATGTAGAACAGACCTAATTCACAGTTTTCTCTCCCATTAAATAAAATGAACTTCAAGATTAGATCAATTTCAATTAAATTTATGGAGTTGATCAAGAACATTTAAACTTACGAATAAAAGGAGAGAATGGTAACAGGAAATTTTATGGCTTTAAATAAAATTACCTCTAGGCTCAGTGATTTTATGTCAGAACTTAAACGAAACAAGACAAAACAGCAAAAAACAAAAATGCGATCATTATTTAAAATTTTCTATCAGTAATCTGAAAGAAATTACTATAAATTGTTCCTGGGAAATGAAGTCTTAGTATCAATACCTGAGTCACAACAACCTGTTATGTTTTGAGACAACATTCTAGTACAATGACAGACAATATAACATACTTGAAAGGACAATTCAGTTGTACTGATTATACTTTCATCATTAACAAGATACCTAAATTTGATCAAAACACCGTTTGTAGTTTTCAGTATCTTTGTAAATGTAAAGTTGAATTTGATTTTTTTCTTTAATATTAATGTGATGGGGAAAATTAAACAATTTAACAAAACCAGAAATAGAATGGAACAGAATGGAGCAGAATAGAATAGACTAGATAGAAGAGAGTAGAATATTAGTTTTTTGTTTTACACCTGGTTGAATTCTTTCTCAATCACTTACTAAATAAACGGTTCTTGAATGAGCTGCCTAACTGGATTGGGGCTTTATTTATTTATTTATTTATAAAATCTACTCAGAGCGACGTGGAAATTAAAGGAAATAACTAAAGTCGAAAGCATAGCTAGGTACCTGGCATAGCTATTTTACAGTGGGAAGAGCATGACACACATTCTCTTTTCTTTGTTCCATCCATTCCGACCTTTGAACATTTTATCACTGAAAAATCATGGAAGGCATACCTAACACAGTTCATGAAAACACATCTAGAAGGAATAGCTAAAATAATTGGTTGCCATAATCAAAATATAATTATTGGCGAAGCAAGAGGATAGTCTCCACCAACTAGATTTAAAATGGGAAAAAATAAATGTAAGCCCTGGTTTGATGGTCAAAGACGCAATTTTACAAAGTAGGTTAAGAGAATCCCGATTTAACAATAAATCCCGATGAAAATATCTGTTGGAGTCAGTTGTCTCTATGCTCAGTATTAAATGCTGTTTACCAAAAGAAGTCCATGCTTCTTAAGAATCAAGAATAAACTTGAGCTTAATTAATACAATCCTAATATTGAATTATAGGAAGTCCATAGTTTACTGTGTATTTATCAAAGCTGACCTGGAGTATTCAGTGCTAAAATTGGGTTTTTATAGTGGATAATGCACTGGTAAAGGAAACCATTAAAAACTCTCTTTTGCCTACGGTCTATTCCCATGCTTTCCTCTAGCCAGAAAACACCCCCATCCACTGCCTCCAAAAGCTAGCGCTCACATTTTCCTTAAACGTCCTAGGAAGCTAATTCCTCAGACGTTGTACATTATTTTAGATCTAGCACCTCTGAATTCAATACCATACAGTCTTAACTCTAGCACATGTCCTGGCTAAGCCCAAGGCTCCTTCCTTCAATCACTCTTGAAAGCTAGGGTGAGAATTTAACAATTCCGAGCGAAAGTCATGATTAAGAGCTTGGCAAGCTCTAAGAGCTGCCGTTTCCAGCATAGCTGGATAAAAAATGGAGGGTGATACATGTCAAGTAGACAGCTCTGTGAAGCTGTTCAAATAGGGCTTAGACAGCTTTCTTCCAGAGACCTTGGAATTAAGTTGTTTGGGTGCTTTTTGAGGTCTCTTTCAATGAAAACATTATTCACTGAGGTCACATCCAATAAAAGTAGATAGATAAATCTAAGAACATTCGTTATGAATGGGTAATGAATTAAAGATCAATTACAATTTTAATTGATATTCAAATTCAAGTAACATTTCTTGAACTCACAGTATTTTTTAAATATATTCCATAAACGTTTATTGATCACAATTTATATGCCAGACACATGCAGTAGTGAGAAAATTGGACAAAAATATTTGCCCTCATAAACTTTCCAGTAGGAGAAAAGAAACGATAAAAATACATGCAATAAATATGTAAAGTATATGTTAGTTTTAAAGTGATCAGGGTATGGAGTAAACAAATATAACATTGTAAGAGAGCTCTAGGTGCTGGAGGTGGGGCGGAATGACAGCAAGAACCACGCTCTGCTAAGAGTTTTAACACATTTTACTGTACGCCTAAATTCAACGGGATTTTGACTTTCAAATAAAATAAGCCATACAGACTGAGAAATCACAGATAAAAGATTTCAAATAACCAGCAGGTTTTACCTTAAAGGGCAGAGTCTATATATAAATTAATGTGTACCAAGTAAAAAATAGTTCATTTTTTTTTCCAGATTTGCAACCTTTTTATTAACTTAAAAAAATCCATTATCTTAGAAGGTTATGCAGGAAAGAAGCTGAATGACTCCTATTTCACATGATTCTGGAGGACTCTAAAATCTAAATTCTTTCTAAGATTGATTTATATTATACCCTATAGTCCAAGCAAAACAAACATCACTAGACTCCCACTCCTTGAACTGTACTTGGAAATTTAGTTTCAGTCTCCAGATGTTTGGAATAGGGTAGTCCTGGGAGCACAAAAACAAAAACAAAACTGCTTCTGGTTGTTCTAGCTAGACCGTGATGTCTACTAAGAAATTGCTTGATATTTCACATATATGAATTTATAGGCAGTTAAAGAAAAAAATCACTTCTAGAGGTAGATACCATAGTGCTAGATGCCTCCACACAATGAAGGCACAATATGTTTAACATTACCTGTGTGGAGTTTTCCTATTGCATGATTACAACATAAATTTATTAAGTTCTATATTAAATCATGGAGAGTTTCAATTTTCTAAGAGCTGGAAATTCCTGTTTCAGCAAAAAATAATTGAAATGTATATTGTCCCTATCGTTGAAGATCTTGACCAGGGGGAAGCTTTGAAATATGAAATTATGTAGAGTATTGTAGGGGAATTAAAAACAAAGTCTCCTACCAACTCACAAAAACTTCTCCACAAATGTAGAAGAGAAAGAAAACAGCTCCATTATTGAATAAGTTTTAAACTGAGATGTGATGTGAAATCACAGTCAATCCACTAAAGAGACTGCAAAGTCAGAAAGAAATCTCACCCTTTTATACAGCCAAGCAGACACAAGTCATTACATACAAATTTGCAAGATGAATGATAACTAGTCCTCCAGTAAGAGGGCTTGACAGCACTATTTGTCACATATAGTGCATCCCAAATTCACCTGGTAATTAGGATGACCATTTGTATTAGCTAATTGGCTTTTTCCAAAGGGAATATAAAGTTCTCATATCTTTATGTCAGAACTTAGAGGCACCAGCCCAAATTAGCTTCCTACCCTCACAAAAACTGGGAGATGGGGGAGCCATTTTCCTTGATGATGTCATTTGAAAGAGATGGCTCCTAGGCCGTTGAAGAAACATTACTAGGTTGTAAAACTAAGAGGCTTATTTAACTTGTAAAAAAGGTTTACATACATTTCAGAGAAGCAGAGAAGAACTTTAAAATTACAAGTTTTCCAAAGTAAATGCTCAAAGAAAATGGTGTCTCTTTCCTTTTTTTCCATCAGAAATAATTTGTTTTTAAATATTGTATTTACCTTTACAGTATCCATATCTTTATATTATGTACACAGTAATGAATATATCACTTTTATGAACATAAGATGAGAAATTTCATGCATGCTTATAATAAGCATGTATGTTTCTTGTTAACAGATCATAAGGAAAGAAATTAATTGAGAAGAGCTTGATGCTGACAAAAAGGATTACAGCTGATAGGAGATATTTATATTGAAGTAAATAATTACAACTTCCTGTATAAGAATTGCATCTTAAATCAGCATTCAAGCAAGAACATCACTGTTTGGCCATCTTTAGTTTCTTTTCCTATAAATATCGTATCAAAATAGGAGCATTTGCATGACTTTAAAAAATGTTTGTTAATAAAAAAAGGTAGTAAAAAAAAATCAGATGCCACAGATAATTTAATTGGGAAACTGAATTGTGTTGCCAAGAAGTATGAGAGTAGATACTAATGTGTGTGATAATAATTATTGAAATTGTGCCTCACAAAAAATAATCATAAATTAGAAGCAGACAAGGGAAAACCTTAAACTGATTGGGATTTAAGCTTATAATGGGTAGTAGTATTTCTCAATAATCTCATAAAGAGTAATGGGGATATTCTTTACTGAAATTGAATTCCCTGTCTTCACATTCACTGAACAAAACTGAAATCAAATTGACTTACAAAGCACTAAAGGAGGTATTTTTGTTTTGGATTTTAAGGTGGAAGCTGTGTTCCTTTGCCTTGGACCTTTACACAGAACATATCTCATGGCAAACAATCTAATAAATGACTTTGTTTGGTTCATTTTTTACTTTACAATTTTAAAAGGAGTGACATTTACGAAGCCATATTTCATGAGCTAACCGAATTGGATATAGAATGAACACGAAGCAGTTCAATTATAAAGGACCCGCTGCATCACAGAAACAGCAAGTTAGTGGGCAGGAAACCATGGAACACTGGTTTTACATTCATTTTATGTAATTTTTGATCACTTTTGTGATCTTAGATTATTCATGCATCAGCATCAACTATTTGAAAACAGCACTTACTCTTACAGTGTTTGTAAAATTAGACATACACATATAAAGTCTGTAATAGTTCCTGGTTTAGAATAAGTGCTCCAGTAATGGTAGATATTCTGTTACTGTTTGAGTTTCCACATCACATTCCAGCTTCAAAATGATTCAGGAAATGTGCACAGCCTCTCTAATCACTGAAAGAAAGTTATATAGTTTAAAGTCTGAAGTGCATAAGCACGAAGAAAGCTATATATGTCCAACATATTTTTGAAAAATTTTAACCTAATCAGTATTTTGTTAACCTATATAATAAAGTATATAAAACAACCAAAAGAAAAATAGAAGTCTGCCTACAGTAATCTATACCTCACAATATAACAAGAGAAAGCCTGAACATGGAAAAAAATAACAGTAGAAAAATTAGATGAAATGAAGAATGAAGTTAGTGTAAAAAATGTATACCATTAGGTTTAGCAAGAGTAACATATTTGGCTTTAAGCTTCCTAGTAAAATGCAAATAAAAGTATTTATATTTAAAATGTGTTAATTTACTTAACATAGCAACAAGGGAAGCCAATATATATTTTTTTCCTATTATTGAGATCTAAAAGAAGTTTCTCATGTAGGTCTTTAAAATGGGAAATTGTTTTAGATAAAGAAAAAACATGCTATTGCCTTTATTATCAATAAACGACTTTATTCAATAAGCTATCTCCTTTGTGAAATGTGAAATAAAATGAAGTTATTTATTTTAAATTTTATTTATTTATTTTTGGCTGCGTTGGGTCTTCGTTGCTGTGTGCGTGGGTTTTTCTCTAGTTTTGCGGTGAGCGGGAGCTACTCTTTGTTGTGGTGCGTGGGCTTCTCATTGTGGTGGCTTCTCTTGTTGCAGAGCATGGGCTCTAGGCATGCGGGCTTCAGTAGTTGTGGCACGTGGGCTCAGTAATTGTGGCTTGCAGGCTCTAGAGCGCAGGCTCAGTAGTTGTGGCTCACGGGCTTAGTTCCTCCACGGCATATGGGGTCTTCTCTGACCAGGGCTTGAACCTGTGTCCCCTGCATTGGCAAATGGATTCTTAACCACTGCACCACCAGGGAAGTCCCAAACGAAGTCATTTATATCAAGGAGTTTTAAAGTGGAGCCAGGAGGCTGTAAGGAGTTGTTATGCATGTCCTTACCTGGTGTAACCATGAACTTTTGAACTAAGTCAAATCGCAAATATTCCAAGGATTCTGAAAGAACACCTGCAACTTGTTGGAACAGCGGACTTTCCCCCTCTCTAGGATAGCTTTAGCACTCAATCCTGTTGAGTCAATACTAGCTTCTGCCTCCAAATCCAATTCAAATTCTTTGTAATGCAAAACTCCCTTCTTTGTCTTTAAAAGCCCCAGACTTTTGTTCCTCATTGGGACACTCTTTGGATTGCTAAGCAAATCTTTGTGCCCTGAAGTGCAATTCTTTGAAACCAAATAAATGCTTTCTTCCTTATTATTGGCTCCTAGTTTTATTTAGGGTAACACATCTTAAAAATATTCTCTCTTGGAGTTAATACATAATGCCAAAGCAAAGAACAATAATTCTCTCATGAGCTAAAATAGTGAGGTTTATGTATTACAGTTCTTTTGGTCAGTTTTAAACCAATATATAAATATAATTTCCATATATGTGTGTGATTGTGCATGTGTATGTGAGTGTGTGATAGGCATATTCTTGGTTTACTACCAAGATATTGATAGATAACAGTAAAAGAGAATAGATTATACTCCTTAGGAATTAGTCCTACCAAGTTCATACATGTGAAACCGAGCAGGACCCTGTGGAGCCTTCCTGGGACAGACCCCCATTGTTGCCATGGCCCCTGCTCCTTGTTTGTAGATAAGCTGAGCCTCCTAGGTTTTCCTGAGTTCCAAAGAACAAATTTAATCTGAGAAGTGAGAAAATACAGAAACAAAGGAAAACAGCCAAGCAAGACAAAATAATAATAGTTTAGTCATAAAACAAAGTCAAGGACCTTTAGTTCCTCCTCAGAGGCTCTAGATAATAACCTGATCCGTATCTTTGAGTTGTTTTGCAGGTACTAAAGTCCCCACCAGGTGGAAGAAGTTAATTGCATGCTGACCACAAACACTCAGACCTCAGACCAATTGGGACCAGAAGGTTGATGATGCTGGCATCTGAAATACCACTGTGTTACCTCAGCACCAACTAATCCACAAGCTGATCAGGCACCCTACAACCCTCACCCCTAATGCTGCCTTTAGAAACCCTTCTTTGAAAGCCATCAGGGAGTTCAGGTCTTTTGAGCATGAGCTGCCCATTCTCCTTGCTTGGCCCTGAAATAAACGCTGTGATTTCTTTCACCACAACCTGGGGTCAGTAGATTGGCTTTGCTGAGCATTGGGCAAGCACACCCAAGTTTGGTTTGATAACACATTTTGTTCTTTGATGAGACTTTTTATCCCTATATATGTAGAAAAGAGGATAAAACATTTATATCATATGAAATGATGTAATAAAAAGATTGATTCCATTCAATCTTGCTTCGTTTAATGAACATAAAAAGTCTATATGTGCTATCATTAGTTCCACAATAATGATGCTCATGCATTGTGACCAAAATAACCTTAGTGCATATCATTAGAAAATTTACATTCTGTAAGCTTCAACAGATCTGTTAGGTTGCCCAGAGGTCTAAGTTGTTGTTCAGAATCATTGAAAGCCTACTGACTTTCATTATCTGAAATGGTCTAATTATTTGAATTATACAGAAAGATCTTAGAGTTTAATCATTCTTTTTCTTATCAAGCACATTTTGTAATTTCTTTTAAATTTAATTTTGTGAGTTACACTTTAAATGTTATCTTTTTGAATGTGAATTAATTTTGTGTAGGCTAGAGTCATAGACTTTTTTTATTTTGCCAGCTCCTTTTTGACTTTCAGAACACAATTACAAAAACAAAAGCTATCAGCAATACGGATTTTTATCAAGAATCTAGTTTGAGGAAAGCCATATAAAAACACATGTACTCAAGGACAAAATTCACTTATGATGTTAACATGGATGCATTTTACAAATATGCTTGTGATTTTTTTGAAAGTTTGCCTAATCTGAATGGAATGGAAACAATGCAAACAGTTGCATAAGTTAGCAAAAAATTCTGGGAAAGACTCTGAAGGTCTTTTAAAATAAGAAATGTGCTCCTCTGTCCAAAATGTTTCAGAGAAGTTCTTTTAGTTTATTTTTAGAATTATGACTCTAGAATTCCATTTTGAAGGACTCTAATTCAAAAACAGAAGAGAAAAGGAGCCTAAAGGGAAGGTATAAGTGACTCACTGACGTAAATAGCCTGAAGAACAGTTAGGTGAATCATGCATAATGAACTTGGGTGAATAGAAAGAGCTAGTGGAAGAAATATTGAATTATATTAATATAAAATGTCTGTATGCAGACTACACGTGTTTATTTACATTGGTGAAATAATGCATTGAAATAACAGGAAGATTTAATGGCAATAATTTGGAAAAAGAAAGAGCATATTACACAATGTTTTCCAGGGAGAATAACAACAAATACAGACAGTAATTGGTGAATCTATACACATATACACACAAATAAACCATATATAGACATATTTCAAAGATTACATTTTATTCTAAGACTCTCATTCTTGGACTCTCCTAAGATAGTGAAAAAAACCCCTACTTTTCAACTTTCAATCCTGTAACTACTTTTTTTCACTTCTAAGAATTGAAGTGGTTAATTTGTGATTCAATATTATCTTAAATTATCTTCCAGTTTTGCTACGATAGCTACAGTCTTTTCATCTTAAATATATTCTTCCATTCTATTTTGCTTTCTGAGCTGGAAAAAATGTTCACAACACAGTATATTTGAGTCCTATCCATTATGTCTTGACAATGAACACTTATCTCCCACAAAATAGCGTCATTTATTTCATTCCAATGAGCATTTTATTAACTGAAAGTATTTAATGATAAAATCAAGTGCTTTGAGATTTCCATTGATCATATGCTGCTGACTCACTTTCATGCACAATTCATATTACTTCCACCGACAAACTGGCAATATGACAATTTACCCAGACTCTGCTGCTCTTTGAATATCTATCTAAGAAGTAGTTGTGCCAGTTCTAAGAATAAATAGAAGATAATTTTCAAGGAACTCAGGGATATCTTAAAAAACTTTTGTTACTTTTTATCACAAAGAATTCTCAAACTTCTTTTATGAAAATGATAGTGAAATGTGAATATCTTGTAATACCTGGAATAAAAATGTACATCATAACGTTTGAAAGATATAGTGTTTCAAACATAAGGGATTAAGAACTTGGGATAGATATTAAAATGATCCTGGCCTGAGGCAGCTCATTAATTCTACACAGATCGAGTATCATATGTCCTTCAAGAACATATCTGAAATCTCCTTGCTTAAGATCTTCCTTTATTTTTTGAATAATATGTCATTTGAGGAACATTAATCCTAGATTCTCAAAACTGTTTTCCAATATGTCCCAAAACTGACTAGTATCAAAAAATGAAGGATAAAATGGAGCTGCATTAAATAGTATGTCACTTGTTTAGCTAATTCAGTGGGAAGGTGATGGGAATGGAAGGAAATAACATATTTGAAAAACATTTTATAACAGCACATTTCTTCCATCTTCTCACTATAAAGTATTTGTCACTATAAAGTAAGCTCCAAGGTCATCATAATACTAATACATAAATACTTCCTATTCAAACAGATAACTTTTAAATAATTGAATATCATAATTCTTTATATGCTTTGTGGGATGATGCATGTTTATAAAAATTATATAATTAAAAGTCTGTAGAAAAATTTAATATTTAGAACATTTCAATAGTCTTTGAATATGTACAAAATAATGGAATGATATGAAATATTTGTTTACAATGTGTTAAAGTATAGGTCTGAATCAATAATTTTCTTCCAAATCTCAGATTTATCTATGCAATTTGACAGTTATCAGAAAATATATGATTAACATTTGCAAAATTCCCACATATTATAGCATATAGCAGTGAAATACATTTATTTGACCTATTTTGCTCTTACAAACAACCAGCTCCTTTTCTTTCTTTCTCACCTAAACCTGCTTTGATATCTCACCAAGATAATTAAATTTCTCTGTGAAAAGGTCTTCTGTTTCCACTTTTGCTTTCTTATACACTATTTCCTATCTAGAGACCAGAATAACTTTATTTAATTGGAAATCACATCACATCCCATCTGGCAAAAATTCTTTCGATGACTTCTGTTTCCTTAAAATGGACTTCAGAAAATTAAGATATTCTGATCTATTTTCAGCACTCTAATTTTGCTTAATTACACTCTTCTCCACTTGAACTATATTTAAGTTACCTTTTTTCTTTTAGTTTCTTGACCATAGAAAGTATATTCCTACCTCAGGACCTTTGTACTTACTGGCTCAACTGCTAGATTCTTCCTTTGAATTTTTGCATGACTTGGTATTTGACTCCAGTCATGTGACAGCTCACTGAATTCCTCACAGAAATGCCACTTTGCTGTATTTTAGCTTTTATAAGATGATATTCCCCACCTCTGCTGATTTTTATTCCATTCAATTGTTTAATTTTATTTACAGGATTTAAATTGAAATCTTCATATTAACATTATGATTTTTGATTGCTTCCTCAACTAGCACATAAAGCAAGCATGTGGGAAGTGATCTTATTATATTGTTTGCCATGCCATTCCCAATGTTTAGAATATCACATATGAAAGACACTCAACAAATAATTTTTAAATAAGTGAATATATCAAAAACAAATAACGTTTTATGTGGAAAACAAAGGTACATTGAAAAAGAATCTGATGCAAGTTTCCAGACGCTTTTGATGTTGTTTCTTTCTTTTTTTTCTTCCTTTCTTTTCTTTTCTTTTTGGTGATTCTACACAAGTTCTTATAGTTTTTACTTCTTTTAAGAATTTAAAAATCAATTCACTATAGTGACAATATTTAAATGTTTAAACCATGTTCAAGCTTTGTGGAATATTACTAATGTATTGATTTGGGCAAAAATAATGCTAAAAGTCAAATAGAATATAATTGATAATATATCTAGGATTTATTAAAGCACAAATTAAAAGTTTTTTAAATAATGTTAAAAGGGACCACTTGGGAAGGAAAAAAAAACTTCAGAATTAAGCTTATCATAATTCATATCCTGAGGAAAGCAGAAACAGAAATAAGCAAAATTGGCTGAATGTTATCTAAGAAATGAGGAGTGCAGTTGACAGGTTTAAAATGGTTCAACTACTAAACTATGATACCAGATGTCTTAGCAATGGTATTAAGGATGCTTCAAGAATGAAAGGGGCTGGAGGACATGTTATTTCACAGACACCTTGGAGGTGGTCTAAACCAGCCAAGATAAAACAAACAAAACAAAACAGAAATCAATAACAACAAAAGCAGTTATGAGAGAAGAGAAATTAGGGAAGAAAGAGAATGAAAAACCATACAAATTGGGAAGGAACAATTAAACTGATCTTTGTTCATAGATCATAAGATACTTAGCAAACTCATATATATGGTCAAATGAGTTTCAACAAGGGTGCCAAGACCATTCAATGGAGAAAGGACAGTCTCTTCTACATATAGTTCTGGGAAAACAGGATATTCACATACAAAGGAATGAAGTTGGACTTTTACCTAACACCACATACAAAAATTAACTCAAAATGGATGGAAGATCTAAATTTAAGAGATAAAACTACAAAACCCTTAGCAGAAAACATAAAACAAAAGCTTCACTACATTGATTTGGCAATGATTTCTTGGATATGACACCAAAAGCAGAGACAACAAAAGAAAAAATAGACAAATTGAACTTCATGAAATTTAAAAACTTTTGTGTCTTAAAGAAAACCTATAGAATGGAAAAAATATTTGCATACCCATATATCTGATACGGAACTATGCCCAGAATATATAAGCACTTTTAAAACTCAACAACAACAACAAAATAACCTCATTCTAGAATAGGCAAATAATTTGAATAGGCGTTTCTCTAAAGAAGATGTTTGAATTGCCAATAAGCACATGTAAAGATGTTTAACATTACTAATAATTAGGGAAACACATTAAAAACCAAAAAGGAATACTGCCTCAAACCTGTTTGGATAGCTACTGTCAAAATAACAAAAAAAAAATAACAAGTGTTGGTGATGATCAGGAAAATTTGGAAGATTTGTGCACTCTTTGTGGAAATGTAAGATGAGATAACTGCCATGAAAAACACTATGGCATGGCGGTTCCTCACAAAAAATTAAAAATAGATTTATCATGTGATTCTGCAATTCTGCTTCTGGATGTAACATAAAAACATTGAAAGCAGAGTCTCAAAGAGAAATGTGTACACTCACTTCATAGCAGGTTTATTCACAGTAGCTAAAGCCTGGAAGCAGTCCAAATGTCCATTGACAGATGAATGAATAAGCAAAATGTCATATACAATGCAATGGGATATTATTCAGCCTTAAAAAAGGAAGGAAATACTGATATATGCTACAACATGATTGAATCTCTAAGACATCATGCTAAGTAAAATAAGCCAGCCACAAAAAGACAAACATTGTATAAGCCCACTTTTATGGAGTCTTAGAGTAGTCAAAATCATTGAGACAGAAATTAGAATGATATCTAGGGACTGGGGAGAGAGTGAAATGAGTTATTATTTAATGGGTATATAATTTCAGTTTTGCAAGATGAAAATTGTTCTGGAAATGAATAGTAGTGATGGTTGTAAAACAATGTGAATGTACTTAATACCTCTAAACTGTACACTTAAAATGATTAAGATGGTGAATAATATCTGTGTATGTTTAATCACAGTAAAAATTGGAAAAAATAAAATCATTGAAATCAACACTGATTCTTAGAAAATACCAACAGATTTAATTAAAATTTAGCTAGACAAAAAGAGAAAAAAAGGAGAGAAAATACAAACTACCAATATATAGAAGAAAACAGAGCACACTCTACAGATCTCACAGACATTTACACGATGATACTGGCATATTATAAACATCATTATGACAGTAAAATTGATATTTTAAATGTATTAGGCAAATTCTGCCAGAAAAATCAACTAAGGAAAAATTAGTGACTTGAAAAGCTCCATATATATAGAAATTTAATCATTGTCTATAATAATGTTTCCTTAAAGAAAACTCCAGGTCCAGAGAGTTTCACTGATTAATTCTACAAAATACATAAGGAAGAAAAATGTCATTTCCTCATGAAGTCTTTCAGAAAATGAAATAGGAAGAAGTATTTCTCAACACATTTTATATAGGCCAGCATTATCCTATGCCAAAAACAAAAAAAATTGTGACAGAAAAAAAAAAAAATACAATCAATATCCTACATAGATATAAATGTAAATGTTCTTAATAAGATATTAGCAAATTAAGTTCAGCAACATATTAAAAGGATAATGCAATCTCAAAATCCCAGCAGGTTTTATTTATTTATTTATTTATTTATTTTAGAAATTGACAAGCTGATTCTAAAATCCAGTTGGAAAAGTAAAGTGTCTCCATTGTGGAATCAGTTAGTCATGGAACACCCATGTGACTGACTTTTGTTACTCTGTCTCTTGGTTACTTTTACCTAATCTGTTGTCCATATTCCACTTTAGTCAATTAACCAAATAATATTCTCTATGGTAATTATTTTCCTCCACTACAGGATCAAGTCTAAGATCAAGTACTATCTTTAGTTGTCAATTCTCCTTAATCTCCTTTAATTGAAAACAGTTTGTTTCCTTGGTCTTTTTTGAGATTAATTTTTTAAAAATAATAAGCCCATCTTCTTTTTACATAAAATATGTCTATTTTGAGTTTGTTAATAATTTCTATTTATTTTATTCAGGTTTACCATCCTCAAACAAAATACTCCATACATGTCACTGTGTCATTCTCATTGTAAGACACTCAGAAGCTATAATGTCTATCTACTCTTTTGCTGACATTCATTTTGGCCATCTGGTCAAGGTATTTTTAATTTCTCCATTGTATAATTATGATTTATCCTTGCAACTGTAAAACAATCTGTATGGAGAATATAAGCCCACATTATCAATCCCTCCCCTACCATGAGATTTGCCTTTATTGGGACCTGGAAAATACACCTTTTGACTTAGGTTTTTAACCAAGCTGGACCCTATGGGACCTTCCTGTGACAGACTCCTCCCCCATATCCTCTGCTGTAGATCCCCTCTGAAGTACCTGAATCATAGTATCTGCTGCACATTTCCTAACTTGTCATACAGATGCTAAAATTCCCCCCAAAAGCAAGAAATTAACTACTTGATGACCATGAGCACATAGCCCCCATACCTACTGGAGCCTGAGGATTGATAATGTTAACCCCTGTGACACTGCCCTGTTGCCTCACTATCAACCAATCAGAAAATTGTGCACAAGCTGATCACATACCCTGGGATGTCTCGCCCTCACCTGGCCTTTAAAAATGCTTTCCTGAAACCCATCAGGAGAGACTGGGCTTTTTGAGCATTAGCTGTCCAGGGCTCCTTGTATGGTGCCTTAAAATAAACGCTCAACTTTCCTTCCGCAAACCAGTGTCAGTAGACTGGCTTTACTGCACACGCATGGGGGTGAGTGGACCCAAGTGTTGGTTTAGTAACAGGTTCACCAAAATGCTAATGGATTAAAGAAAATAGTAAGGCATAACAGTAAAATAAGAGTGCAGCCCTAGGAGAAAACGGCATGGATTTTATTTTTAGCCCCACACTTGAGAGCAGTGTAGCTTTGAACACGTCTATTTCTCTGTGTGTAAAGTATAATAGTTACCTCAAGTGAATAAGATTTTTGTAAGGATTAAGTCAATCAAAACAGCAAAGCAATTAGCTCATTTATTGATAAAAAGTTCTCGTTAACTTTTAGCACCAATTATGAATATTATTTCAGTTGTAGTTATTATTAAATTATTATTATTCCTAAATATGAAAATAATTTAGATTCTTTGTGTTTCTCCTTTTATTTTTAAATAAATTTATTTATTTATTTATTTGGCTGCATTGGGTCTTAGTTGCTGCATGCGGGCTTTCTCTAGTTGTGGCGAGGGGGGGGTTACTCTTAGTTGTGGTGCACGGGTTTCTCATCGTGGTGGCTTCTCTTGTTGTGGAGCACGGGCTCTAAGCACGTGGGCTTCAGTAGTTGTGGCATGCGGGCTCAGTAG
Organism: Balaenoptera borealis; assembly: GCF_965194805.1. Lineage (NCBI taxonomy): Eukaryota > Metazoa > Chordata > Mammalia > Artiodactyla > Balaenopteridae > Balaenoptera > Balaenoptera borealis. The sequence goes on from NC_138867.1 coordinate 16,229,591, forward strand.
TTGTGGCTCACAGGCTCTAGAGCACAGGCTCAGTAGTTGTGGCACATGGGCTTAGTTGCTCTGCGGTATGTGGGATCTTCCTGGACCAGGGCTCAAACCCGTGTCCCCTGCATTGGCAGGCAGATTCTTAACCAATGTGCCACCAGGGAAATCCCTCTCTTTTTTTTTTTCAGACAGTCATTGGAAAGTTTAGGTGAGTCAAAGCAACAAACCACAGGGTTGTTTCTGTAATAGGAAGCTTGGAGATAATATATATATAATTTACATTGATTAGGTAATTTCAAAGAAGAAAAATTATAAAAGATACAATAATATTAATGGGTTAAGTTGTGTTTTTTGCAGTATGGTCCTTTCTTATTCATTCCAGTAGAAAAAAAAATGTGGGATTTAGTGCTAAATAACATGATCACACAATTTCCTCTGGGTATGCTCTCTATGAACTCTTAATCTTCCAATGCCGAGAAACCTTAATTAAAAAGGAGACTATTAGCAGTGTGCAATGTATTTAATGGTGGGCAACCGACATCTCAATATGAAATGGGGCAATTGCATTTAAATAGAGAAAAGATGGTTATGGGAACTTCTCTTAGAGTTTACTGAAAGTTCTTATATTATAAAGGTCTCATCTTTATTAACATTGAATTTTTGATACACACTTTTTTAAATGGCCCACCTGAATGCCAATGGGAGGTCTTTTTAGTCCATCATTCAAAGCAATGTTTCAAATTAGTAGAATTACGTTCAGCTCTGTGACATTATATACTACTTTTACTATTTATTTGAATGTCTTTAATCTTCCCATTTGATGTTCTACCACCATTTTAGTGATAAAATTATTATTACATAATTTCTTTTGATAATTCTTCTAGTCTCTCCTATATGATCTGAATGCATCTAACCAGAATTCATTTTTCGTATTGCTCTTGTAAACTAAGTATGCAAAAAAAGCCAAATGGACTAGTGAATGATTTGTTACAGAAAATACTACATATTGATATTTGGATATTTTTTCTTTAATTATCTTTCACTGGTTTTTAAAAACACATGTGTGGGCTTCCCTGGTGGTGCAGTGGTTGAGAATCTGCCTGCTGATGCAGGGGACACGGGTTCGAGCCCTGGTCTGGGAAGATCCCACATGCCGCGGAGCGACTGGGCCCGTGAGCCACAACTACTGAGCCTGCGTGTCTGGAGCCTGTGCCCCGCGGCGGAAGGGGCCGCGATGGTGAGAGGCCCGCGCACCGCGATGAAGAGTGGCCCCCGCACCACGATGAAGAGTGGCCCCCGCTTGCCACAACTAGAGAAAGCCCTCGCACGAAAAGGAGACCCAACACAGCTAAATAAATAAATAAATAAATAAATAAATAAATAAATAAATAAATAAATAAATAGATTAGCTATAAAAAAAAAAAAAAAAAAGCACATGTGAAGTTACATGGGGAATCACCACAGTACCTGAGCCATTCTGAGCACTCAAGAAAGATCGATTGAATATGACTATGTTTGAATCTCCTTTTCTCATCTATGTGAAACTATTATAAATAAAAAGAAAATCCAGCAAAGGGAGAAAAGTGATATGTAGAATCTAGATCAAATTGGTAAACAATTGAAATGAGTTTTACAAGGAGTTAAAGAAGGTCAAAAGATTAATTGACTGAGATTCATTTGGTCATAAAATGATTTTCCTCACCTTCAAATTAAAATAAGACTATCAAGCAAATATGAAGTCAAAACTATATAGATAAGTATGATAAGTATATTGAAAGTCAGCATGCCATAAATATTGTATGAATTTAGTTTTTTTATTTCTTCTATAAATTATTAAATTATTACAACTTCTAGAAAAATAAAAACATGAGAAGCACTGTGTGCTACCACCCTTCTCTATCAAATGTAACATTTGGCCACACGTGTTTCATTAAAAAAAAAATGCTATTGAAGGCTAATAGCTATATACTTCTTCCCAATTCCCTTCCCCTATATTGAAATAAATAAAAATTTAATGCAATGTTTTATTGTGTTGTTTATCATATTTACCATAAAGCAGTTCTTTCCCTATGATCTAATCTTTCCCTCGTGTCTTTTGTATCTTTTGCCACATATGTGCTTGTGTGATTCTGAGAAAAAAAAAAAAAGAAAAGCTATGGGTGTATATGTCTCTTTCTCACCTTGCATATATTCATTTCATAAACATGGAAAATAAAATAATATTTTTTCTGTTATGCAGTCATATTATTTTAAAATTTATATTATATTTATTTTAATTGAGGTATAATTTACAAATAAATTTGTATATATTTAAAGTGTATAACATGATGATTTGACATATGTATACTTTGTGAAATGATTAGCACAATCAGTTAATTAACAGATTCATCACCTCACGTGGTTACCTCTTTTTTTTCCTTTTTTTTTTTCTTTTTTTTGTCCATGCCACACAGCATGCAGGATCTTAGTTCCCTGACCCAGGATAGAACCTGTACGCCCTGGAGTGGAAGAGGGGAGTCTTAACTATTGGACCGCCAGGGAAGTCCTTGTGGTTTCCTCTTTTCAATTTTTTATTTTTAATGAGGAGAACACTTAAGGTTTACAGTCAGCAAATTTCAAGTACAAAACACAGTATTATTAAGTATAGTCATTGTGCTGAACATTGGATTCCCAGAACTTATTCATCTTATAACTGAAGGCTTGAAATCTTTGACCAGCCTTTCCTGTATCCCTATCTTCCACCCTCACCTCCAAGCCCTGGTAACCACTATTCTATCGTCCATTTCTGTGAGTTCACTTTTTTTTTTTTTTTAAGACTGATGGAAGCTTAGGACACACGAGATGTCAACATTGGATATTCTTGCATCTGTCTTGCTTTAGAATACTGTTTTTATTTTTTGTTACATTCCTACCTCTCTCTCCACCTTATTTAATTGACTACATAGATAAAATATATTATAATGAATTTAAACGGAATTATAGGTGAGGATAATAAACTTGGGCCATTCCCAGTTATGTTACAACAGACTTATTCAATTATTTACCTTCTATTCTCGGTCCCTGAAAACACTGATTTTATTATAACTAGTAAAGAGTAAGAAAATGTACATTAAAATATGACAATGAGAAACTTTGGTATACAATGGGAAATATCTTTTAAATATCCACTTAGATTAATTTCACAGACTTTTGGATTTATTCAAAAGAAGAAAATATAACAACATCTGTGAAGTACTTTAAGATTTATTTGTTTCTTTTAGGTGAATATCATTAGGTACCTTATGTTCTGTGGTATATCCTGAACAAGGGAGTATATTAGTTTAAATAGACAGTCCTGAGTTTATATATAATTTCAATACCTAACTCTCTGTTATGAAATTTCTCTGAAAGCTCTTCCTCAGAATTCCTCAGAATTTGAAATGAATCACTAACATCCAAGTATTTTCCAGGTTTAACCACTCTTTGTCTTCTAGTAAGCCATGTTTTTACCACGTGACTCTATTTACCCAGCCATAGCTGACTGGATAAGAGATAAACATTGACCAACAAAACAAAACAACAAGGAAAAAACCCAAACCAAACCAAACAAAAACAGCAACAACAAAAACCCTCTTGTTTTGGATATTTGCAACTATGTTGGTCTTTGTTGATTCCTTGAATTGGGGATGTTTGAACCCAAGATGAGTGACATATATCCTCCAATATGTGCTTGGCAAAGCAGAAAAAGTTGGTGCCATGGAAAAGAGAAAAGTAAAACTAAAAGGAAGAGAAAAAACATAAATGAGAAGTCAGGTGGTGAAAATGAGAAAAATTTACTCTATGACTTGAATGCTGCTTTTATTTTCTGTTCTCAGCCTGAAGACTCTTGCTTGCAATTTATGTCCTTGTGTTTCTCAGAATGAAATGCTATTATTCAGTCAGCCTGAATAAGTTTCATTAATTGTATCCAAATGATCCTACATTGCAACACTCACTATTAGTTTTCTCAGTATTATCAGGGGTAAATAATGTCTCTTTATTTTGGCTAATCCAAACAAAATGAGATGTTTGTGTTTAAGTCATTGACAGGAACCTAGGAGTTAGTGTGTCATCTTTGGGATTTTCCATAGTGGCACGTGGCTATTCAGTAAAGTGAAAACAAAGCTCTCATGTGAATGTCTATTTAAATTTCCTGAATAAAATTATTAGCTTTAATAAAATATTTCCATAAATACTTTAATCTTTTCAGTATTATTAATATTTTGCTTGAAAAATAATTACTGTTAAGATAAGGTTGAAAAGCAGAACCTCTGGAACTCAGACCATGTGGCTTTGAAATCCTGGTTCTGTCTCTCATTAGCTTGTAGTCTTGGGAAAGTTACTTAAAGTTATTTAAAATGGGAATATGATTGCAGTCACTTTATAAAAATATTATAAAAGGTAAAGGAGTTTATAAACTTAAAATCCTTGAAGCCATGATTCTTAGTGTTTAAGCATTTTTAAAATTAATTGTTTTGTAATTGTTTTTCAGTAGCATATTTTTAGGGAAAATATTTTTAAGAAGGTGTAAAGATAACATTACTGGGAAGTGAATACTACATGGATAATGGATTTTGTTGCATGGTAAAAGCACTGAGGAACAGTCAGCAAACATTTATTTCAAAAAGAAACAGTTGTATCCAGGTGCTTCATAATTGTAGCTTCCTGCATTCTCTCAAATTCCTTGGAGACCCATTGACCAGGGGACTTTGATAACATAACCACGACCTGCATTCAGTCTTGCTAGGTGAGGGGGTAATTTGGTTACTAAGTTGTACAGTTGAATGCTACTTAATGCTATGTGGAAAATAAACCTTCTCCAACTAATTTTCCTCCATGAGTAGTTGAAAAATATGAAATCCATTCCTTGCTAATAATCTTACACAGTTGCCTTTGAATCATATATCTACACTGCTGTCCCTATTCTTAAAGACATTAACCCTAAAGACTGTATTCAGTTTTGAATACTAGAAGTATAATAAGTCCTGGAGACTCTGGCAGTTGAGTTGATAGAAGCAGCAGGCTATTTTGACTTTTAGAAGTTTGAAGACCTCAATACTTAATGATTTGCCATTTCTTTTCTAAAAATCCTTTGTTGTAAGTTGCTCATATAATCAGCAGTGTGTGAAATTTAGGTGTCTGACTCTGCTGTCTGCAGGGGACTCCTTTAATTTGGTGTTTGTCCTCACACTTAAATTCAGCCATCATAGAAGTCCATGCTTTGATTATTATGACAAAACACTGGAAGAATCACACTATCTTTAGTAGCTTCCATTCACTTTTTCATCCATTTCATAATCGACCAGTTCTAGCTACTAATACTCAGCTAACAGCAACATTAACTCATGCAAAATGCTTCTTTGCTTTTCCCCTTAATGGTTTTTTCTACTTACCTATCACCTATTACTTTTTAATGTGCCATGAATCCTGCATTTCTGGTTTATTTTATTTTATTTTATTTTATTTTATTTTTTGACGAGAGATGCATTTTAAAATTATAGAGTCATGGTATACATTCCAGAATCTGCTTCTTACTAGTCATAAGGTTTTCAGCTAATGACTTGACTTCTTTGACTCAAACTTTCTTTATTTTCAAAGTGAATTTTAAGGTATTAAAAAAAAGAAACTTTAATTCAAAACAAGTATGTACTACTACACTTTCTATATTCCCTTTGCACTCATTAAACACCTCTGCTTGTGCGGTTCTTGCCTGGTAGGATGACCCAAACCTTCATTCCTGAGATGTCTGAGCCATTAGCAATCCTGCCTAAATGGGATTATTGTAGTTTTCCATAGGCTTTAATCACAGGATATGGTAGTGTTAAGAGCTGTCCTAAGGGATGTCCTTTATTCAGACACACTCTTCTTTACTTCCACTGTGTCTCCATTGCAGCCCGATTTGCTCCTGGTAATCACTCCAGCCAGTACAGTAACACTCTTTGACTTTTCATTCTGAAGTCTGAAGAGTCCAAGTGGCCAGGCAGCTGTCTTGATTTCCAGTTCAATATAATCATTTTTGTATCTCCTAGTGGAAGCAAAAATTTTGCTAGCGAACCATTAGGAATAACAGTGGGTTGTACCACTTACACGGGTGAAGTAATAATAGTATACTGCCCATCTGTTGTACTTTTAGGGAAACCATGCTCAACTAACCAGTCATAGGTCTCTGAGTTAGGCTATTCTGATCACTGCTTTGGCTCCATTGCCCTTTTTGGTAACAGCGCTCACCTTGTCTTCGGCAATTAAGTGACACCACTTGGGCCTTGCAACCCTGGGCTCCTATTATTCCCATTGCATTTAAGGATTCAATTTGATGCTAGAATTTTCCCTGGAATATCTGACCTAGTGAGAACAGCAACCATAAACCCTTTTAAGAATACAGGGCCTCTCCTAAGAAATTTTTTTCTTGTAGCCATAGTTAAATTGTGTTGTGTTTTCTGGAACTTCCCAGGGTGGGTAAAGAAATCTTACATGAAAAATGCTCTTTGACACTCCAATTTCCCCAAGGCTTTATATCCCTTTCTCTGCAGTATCCAAGGCAGTTTGGGCATTTCAACTTCTTTTAGTTACAGGCTTCCTTTGGGCCCATGTTTCTGCCAACCAGTTAAACATCTAGAATCTATTCTTAATGGGCTCATTCAATACTTTTGGCCTAATTCAACTTTATATTCCTATCACCGTGATACCACACAATTAATACCCATTACTACATGTACTCCTCCTATTTCTATAAGAAAAAGTTATAAAAATCATGCAGTTTTGGTGCGATATGCAGCAAACTCTTCATAAGTAACCCTTTGTACCTCACTTTTTGGAACCTGCCAGAACTTGAACTTATTTATATGTTTAGAAGCAAAGAGGAATGGTAGAGATAGGCCCTGAAGAGAATTAGCAGTGCCGTGAAAGGAAAATACCTCAGGGGAAGCCATTACAAACATTTTAGGCAAAGGTGGGCTAAACCTCATCAGGTGAAAGGACTACTTCTACTGGCTAAGAAGACTGATCGGAATTTAAAGATTCAATGTCTCCAGCTTCAGTGGGACCTGCCCATACGTACTCACTTCAAATTTCAGGACCCCATTCCTTCCTAGTCCACATCTTGACTTGGATAGAACACATTCTGTAAAGTTGGAAATTCAATTTGTGTTGTAATTCAGTCACTCACAAGATGAGACTCTGGGTTTGATTTTGGTTTTGTTTGTTACAGAAATCCCCCTGACCCCCTTTAGCTACAAGAGAAAAGGCTTTCTTTCAGGGCAGTAATAGAAACTTTTATGTGATTTATGTATGACTTGAGATGGGAATTTAAGCCCTGAGCTCATCATTTTCTTTCCCTACATTCTGCAGCACAGTTAGGAACAATCAGCCAATCCTACGATACTCCTCAATCTGATTAAAATGTTCTAAGATGGTAAATACATGGTTACCCAGAACCTCACTTTCTATGGATATTTGGTTAGACATATCCACGTGGCAATATTTTCTGTGTCTCTATTACCACATCATGATGTGCATTACTAGTGCTCTCTTAATCACTGGCAATAAAGTCTTTAGTACCTGTAAATTTAATCTCTAAGATTAGAGAACCAATTCTGGAAAACCAGGACCCAAATCAGGAAACTCATCTTTAAGATTCTGTTTCTTCCACGAATAAAATAGAATGTTTTCTTCTCAGGAAACCTTGGCTCTGCTCTTGAGGCTTTTCAACTGATTGCATCAAGTCCATGCAAATTATCTAGGATAATATTCTTAAAGTCAGCAGGTTATGAATTTTAATCAAATCAACAAAATACCTTGACAGCAATACCTAGATGAGGGTTTGACTGGATACCTGTAGACTATAGCCTAGCAAAGTTGATTTGTCAAAAAACTATCACAATTATCATAAGCCCCATGAGGTGTTATGAGAATAAAAATTCTAACATATAAAGCATTTCTCACTCTGTCACATATTAAGTGCTATGAGAAGTGTTAACTATTGTTTAAGTCATTCTGTGTTGAATTTCTACTTCTTGAAGCAAAATGTTCCCTAATATTTTTTCATAATTAGCAGGGAAATAAGGAGTCTCCTACCTGCTGGAAAATTATTTGTAGGAGCTTGCAAATCATTTTCTGGATTTGGTCCAGCCGGTCACAACTACCTTCTCTTTTGTTCAGGGAAACAAGAATGATGCCAGAAAAAGGTGAGAAGGAAGTAGGCAGATGCCAACAATAGCTATAATTTTCTACTTTCTAACACACACACACACACACACACACACACTTTTTAATACACACAACTCTATAAACTTTTCCTATGTGATACTATCATCCACATGCAACTCAACACACACTCACAAAAGGAGAAATCCTTAAGTCAGATCCAGCTCTTTTCATTCCCATCCTAGTTCAGGGGGCCTATATCATTGGCATTCTTTTTCTTTAGGCCTAGATTTGTCACTATATAATCATGAAATTTATGGACTCTATGGTAAACCTAATTACCTTTTATATAGCCAATGTTTAATTATGGATGGAAAGCTGGGTAACTCTCAAAAAACAACCGACCAGAAAAGAATAGAAGTGAAAACAGCACATAACAGTCACCACCTAAAACTTTCATCCTCCAACAGGCTGGGTATAAAAGGAACTAAAGCATTACTTTACAGAGAATAGAATGAATAAATGAATTATCTATTCTAAACTGCCCCAGATTCTACCACCTGAAAATATTCCCTTTCTTCCTTGTCTTCTGCCCACCAAAGAGGGCCACTGGGGCTGGGGAGAATGGCAGTAAAGCAGCAGGCCTTGGATGCGTTCCCCTCCTGGTTAAGCATTTCTGAAGCAGAGGGATGCTCACATTGAAGGAAAGAAAGTAGTTAAGCCATTTTAATCCCTCTGAAAACATTTGCCTTTTGGTAATTAGACTGATGACATTTATAGTAGGCGGTTCCTTATCTATAAAATGCTGCCAGAAGAATGTCTTTGATTTAGGATTTGTTATGATAAACTATGCTAGAATCTATAGATTGGTCGTACATGGCTCCAGAAAACTATCACACAAGCTAGGTGATTATCTGGGTATAAAATCATTTTTTCATAACATAAATGTTCCCTGCTATGTGAAGCAATAACCTTCACACCTTTGTAGAGATTACATGCATGATTCTGGGTCAAAGGATGTTTGTCTAACGTGAAAAGGAAGGACCTGGGAATCATGTACAATGTCCTAGACCTCCCCCTTCTTGACCTGATAATCTCCATTACTTGTATACCTCAAATTATTATCAAGATTGATTCTGGGTAAGATTTTTGATCCATAGGAGTCCAGCTAAAAAACCTGATCCCTATGTTAGTTCAGAGAAAATGGCCCTACCAGACTGACAAACTTTGGCTTCATCTCTATGACTGTGTAGGTAAAGTGTCTGAGAATTTCTTCAGATGTTGAGGAATCCCAAGATATTTCTTTGGAAATCTATGAACCTCAAAATATCAATTGACTGAATGTAAACTTCAACAACTAACAGTGCCAGAAAATGTCTAAAGTCAACAGCTTCGAATCAAAGCCTATCCAGTATTTGTAGATGCTGGCGTCAGTAGTAACTGGCCATAGTATTTTGCTATTCCTCCTTGACTCAGCATATTACAGAAAGAAATAACCTGCCTCAACAATGCTCTAGATCTGTCTTGCACTCTCTTCTTACTTTCTAGACAGGCTACATTTTATTTCGACGTTTTTCTAGCTTGTAGCATTTTTTACTCAAAACAGAAAGAAGTGAGCAATTCTCTTTAATTTCCTATTTTGTTTTTTTTCTCCAAGTCAGCTAGAGACTCAGCTTGTACAATGTCCAAGTACCAGGATATCACAGAGGTATTTTAATAGCTGGTTACTGCCTATGATCTTGGGTTGTTACCATCTGTATTTGTTTGCCAGGGCTGTTATAATAAAATACCACAAACTGTGGCTTAAACAATAAAAATGTAATGTCTCACAGTCCTGAAGGCTAGAAGTCTGAAGTCAAGGTGTCAGCAGGATATGTTCCTTTTGAGGGCTGTGAGGAAGGATCTGTCCCAGGCCTCTCTCCTTGGCTTGTACATGACCATCTTCTCCCTATGTCTCTGTACATTGTCTTCCCTTTATGAATGTCTGTATCCACATTTTCCCTTCTTATAAGAATGCCAATTATGTCGGATTAGGGTCCACCTTAATGACCTCACATTAAGTTAAAAATTGTATTACATCTGCAATGACCTTATTTCCAAATAAGCTCACATTCTGAAGTTAGGGGGATTAGGACAACAGCATATGAATTTTTGGGAGACACAATTCACCCTATAACACCATCTCGGCTTGTGTGAAAGGGACTCTATTCCCCAGCCCCTTGATAAAGCCAATTTCCCATTTTATGGTCTGCCTTTTGCAACACTCCCTCTTCCTCCTTGTATTAATCAAGGTTCCAATGGACAGAAACCCTACATGTCAATATAAGGAATGCTGGGATTTGTACTGATTTTTTTCTATTGAATTATGGAGAGGATGAAACTGGCTTTGAGGGTCATAAAACACTTGAATATTGTTGAGACTTCCTCTTTCTTTTGTTTGTTTCTCCTTGCCTGTTGGCTTGATTCTGTCAAACCAGCTGTTCAGGCTAGATTGAACCCACAGCTACAAATAGTTCTAGGCTCATGTGCCTGGAGCCTCAGGCATCCAAGAACTGAAAGCAGGCATTTCACTGCCAGCTCCTGCAAGAACAAACCCAAGGAAGGCCTTTTGTAGTTCTTGCTTTATGAATATGTTCACCTCTGGATCAGTCACTGTGACTAAAGACAGGTTGATTTTATCATGGCTTACCTGCTCACAGCTAGCGACCTGGGATTGGGGTCTGTGAGCAGGGGTAAAGTGATGTGAAAGAAAAACATAGACAATACACAAAATTTTATGCTGCTAGCACACCCTCCACTTCAATCGTCTTAGAAAATAATGCTTAACGTCTTAAGAACTTTCATCAATGGAGAAAATGCAAAACAGAAGATACTTATAATTTGTTTCAGTTCATTTTAGCAATCATTTTGATATTTACTATGCTCTTTATCTCCTTCTTTTGTGCTATAGTTTGTGTCTTATCTTTTACTTTTCAGAATATTGTCCTAGATATTCATTGTTGTGTGTGTGTGTGTGTATGTTCATGTTTGAGTATGTGTTTCTTTAATTCTAAAAAACCCACAAAACTGTGGTTGAATTACTCTTCTCTCTCCCTCATTGCTCAACTGGTTATGGATAGGAAAAAATCATCCTCTGGGATGTATGTTGTGAACCGATTTAAGACAATTTAGTCATTTAGCATTCATGAGGAACTTTTGTTAAATATTGATGCCTTTGAAAATTAGAGACAGATGGGGAGTGCATTTCTCCATGATTTCACTATTAGGTTATATGTTCCCATGGTAGTCAGTCTTTTTTAGAACAAATTCTTCAAAATACAATGTATTGGAAAGCAGGTAAAAATGATTCAAAGAGCATTTATATCTAGGCTCAGGGAACTCATTCTTTCTTAAGGAATTCCAACAAGTATCTTACATGAAAGACAATTCCAATACAGCCTTAGTACCACACTGGCTAATAATTAAGCTGGATCAGCAGATGGAGGGCACAGAAACCAGTGGAGCTCTATTTTGGGAGTACAAGTTCAAAAGCAGTAGTTGCTGATCTTGTTAGATGCTTTGCCATCTTTCATGCAAGGACTTTCTACCAGATCACATATTTTGACTAACACTTATTTCTTTAAATTTTCTCTAACACCTCACATACTAGTTAACAAACAGTATGATGGAAATATTGATAATGATTTTTGAAGTGCTTAAGAGGCCAGGTCTGGGGCATGCTTCAGTGATTGAGTTGCTTCAAAGCCTAACCATCCTCTACTATATTGCAGATTAGAGTCCACTTATGCACACTTACATAAAACTGTTCATACTGAAGGGTATTTCAAATGAATTACTCTATAGACAGTATAGCACTAGGTTAGATGGATGGATTATGCAACATGTATTTCCAGTTCAAGGTCAAGACATCTTGGGTGAGATTCTGAGGAATTAGAAAATTAGATCTGCGTAAAATATTTTCTCTGGGTTAATTAAACAACAACTCAGCTAGAAACTAGTTTTCTATATTTACTTTTAATTTTCATACCACCTTCCTCTTCAGGTACCAATATGGGTAGGCTTGACATCTTTTTGTTTCAACAATCCATTGGGTCAAGAAAGTGAGTTAATGGTTTATGAAGCCAGCTATTGTATCAGGAAAATCTGCACAAAAAATTCAACTGTTCTACAAAGGTTTTGTTTGGAGCGGCTGCACTCTTTTTTTTTTCTTTAGAAACAGCATCATGCATGTTTAGAAAGGCTAAGTCATTCTGAGTTTATTAAGTATCTTGGGTAATTGCTGAGCTACCCATTTTTTTTTTCTCACTCCTGGAAACCAGGGGGCTGGATGAGTTCTTCCAGATTCTCCTCCTCTTATCTCACATCCCACAAATTCACTTTCACAGGACTGAGAACTCTAACACTGATCCTCTGTCCTTTTCCAGACTGTCCTAATGTACTAAGTCTACAATAATCCATCTCAATTTAAGACACTGGGTAGTACTTTCCCTAGTTACTGCAATATAGTGGGATTATGTGTGTTTGTTTATTTGTTTCATACATATTATTTTGATAACTCCAGTTGCTATCAAGTCTAGAAAATGAGAATTGTCCATTTGCTTTCACTACATCATGTTTCTCAGAGGTCTTCTTAATAATCATTTGTTGTTGTTTCTGACTTTATTTCCATTCAGCATATAATATTTTCTCAGCGTCAATTTCTGATTTATACTGATATCCACCTAAAGAGAATTAGCCTGAGACTTTATATATATATATATATATATATATATATATATATATATATATATACACATAACATATATTTTAGAATTGTAGAATTGTTTTATTTGGAATACCATTACTGGATATAAAAACATTACTGGCTAGTAACAATAATAGCTTTTCTATTAGAGAAAGAATATACTTCCTTTCCTATAGAAAGTGAATCAGTTACATATTTTAAGGAGTAATTACTCCTTAAAAGACATTAAATTTTATTTCCTCAGAATATAAATGAATTGAGATTTCAAATGAATTAATTAATGTTAAGTTTATTTGTTTACATCCTTATTCACATTTGTTCAACATTGTTTTGCTCATTTAAGGACATTTCCCTATATTCCCTATGGTATTAATTAAACACAATTTGTAGCCATTCCAAATGTTGATACTATAATGGAAAGAATACGAAAGTAGTCTTAAGATACTTTCCTTACATAAGTGAAAGGGGCATAATATTAAAGTTAGGGCAGGTGTTTAAATAATAGCATTTCTTGTTTTGAAAGACAGAACTTACATTTCTGAAAAATGATCATTTCTTTATAATCTTCAAAATGACATTCTGTTTTAATTGGATAATAGTTTAGGTCATCTCTGGTGTTAGAACTCTGATATTCAGCATAATAAATAGATACACACAATTTCTAAATTATCCTTATCCATCATATATTACAGAAAATGCTTACACACAGCACACAATCACCTTTTAAAATTTCACAAATCCTTTTGTAAAATAACTATTTTATATATATTTCCATTACAATGCAAAATAAAAATTGGTGATTTATAAAAATTTGGCAATTTGAAAAAATTTAGTGAATTTAAACAGCGACTATTTTATACTTTGATCTTCTGAAGTGTTACAACCAAATTTCTTGATGGTTTTGTCCCTATGTCAGCATTTCTAAATTTTAGACATTTATATGTAAAATGAGGAAAATTTTACTTTCACTCTGCATGTCCCATATAATTCCTCATTTCTTAGCATGGACGGTGAGTAGTAGAGGATCGGGGTTGCAATTATTCCACTGGTTCCAGAGGTCAGTTTGTTTTAAGAAACATTCTTACTCGACCAGATGGGGGAAAAATGTGCAAGGGAAAGACATTGGGTGGGCTTTCTACCATAAATTTCAGCAAATAGATGTTTTCTTGTTTCTGGATTATTAACAGCTTTTCTGTAAAACAAGTATCATTATACCTTAACAGTTAACATATGCTAGAAATATGAGTCAAACTTAAACAAGTATGAATATAAAAAATAAAGTATATTATAGATGACACTATGTCATAGACCCAAATTAAACCGTATAACCAAGACATTTAACACCTCTTCTTCCCCCCCCTCCCCCTTGGTACACCATTGAGAAATCAAAATATTCACATATTCCATAAAGAAATCAATTTACAAAACATTTAAAAGGAAACAAAATATTATAGAGAACCCACCAAGCGTCTCAAATATATTAACAGAGCAAAATGTGTTAAACCTCAGACTACCAATTTATATCTCTACAAGAAGTCCAACTGTGCACTACTTTGAGATGTACATCTCAAATAAAAATGACTCAAATAAGGAAAAATTAAAAATCAAACTTCCCTCAGGCAAATTCAAACAAAATTCAAGTAAGGGCATTGCAATATTAATCCAAACTATAATTTAGGATAAAAACATTTATCAAAAGAGACAAATGTTAACAATGAATATGTAATAGCAATAAAATTCAAATTGAAACATGAAGATAACTTCAGGGACTTGTTCTATCTTTCTCTCTTCTACCTGCTATTTGATATTGATGTATATGTACATACCAAAATGTGTGTACAATTATTTTCCATTCTCCTTAATCTCTACAATGTCTTATTTCTTAATCAAATGCTGTCTGGGATGTTAATAGATAATAATTTTACTTATTTCGCTTTATAGTATATTTGCAATTCAGCTGAGGCTTTTAGTAGCTCAAACCAGGGGAGAAAAAAAAGAATGAACATTTCAAGGATCAGTTTGAAACGCTAGTGAAGTCAGAGAATGTAGCTGAAATACAACTGTTTGTACATATCAAATGACATGGATCAATTAATTTATTTTGGTTTTCCCAACAAGTTTAGGCTATCATATAGATTGCTCTATAGTATATAATTAATGCAAAAAGGAAATTGTGGAAGCAAAAGGAGAAAAATGATACATTTAATCTAGTCCAGCAGAATGGTGGACACTTCTACACTGCAGCTTTTGGAAAGGTTAAACTGCACTCCCGTGTATTTTTAGAACTATGCTGACAAAGTTTATAATGGGAGGTGATAGAACTGGATCAGATCAACCTATGTTCCAAAATGCACTAGCTCAACAATCCCAGGGGGCTACTTAAAGTTTATAATCCTTCTTACTGTAGTGGGAATTTGAGAAATAATGGCTGACATGGGAGGAATTTCTTGGTTTTTCGCTGAGTTAAGTAGATTAAATCAAGGTTACCTCAAGTTTTTTTCTATCTAAACCAACAAAAATATTCAGAATCTCTGGAATGGCAGTAGAACCTTGAAGGCAGAAATAACCTTGAAGGCTTAACATTTTTTATTGTTAAACTGAACATATGTTTATATGTAACACTCATTTCAAAGGTCTATGCAAGGGAACATAACCAATTATATTATGGAATTCAAATTCAATAATATAATTGAATTTATAATTGAATATAATATAATTGAATATTTGAATTTTAATGAAATGTAAAAGCCTAAGTCATATATTATGATTAATATGTCACATCGAACATGTCAAATCTAATGTTTAGAAAATGTAGATTGCACTTGTTTGATACATCAATATATTTATGTCAAAATCATTATAACATATTTAGACCAAACCTGATTGCTAATAGCCAAATTACGAATATGTATGTATTTTCAAAATACATTTGAAGCAAATATGCTTTTGATAATTTCTGTTTCTCCCACTTTTTAAAACTCTCATATTGTCTATCACATTCAGGTAGCAAATCATTTTCCTCTGAATAACAGAAACATCATTTTGAAAGCTTGATGGAAATGTTGTGATAGGATTATTAAAATATTTTAAAAAAACAAATACCTTTAAAAAGTAATGTTTGAGAATGACATAAGTATTTTTCTTTTATAAAATTATAACATTAAAATTTGATGCAGGAGAAAATGAAGCTGTGTAAATGAGTTTTCTTTGTTATAAATATCACCTTAAAATTTCTGAAACTCAGGGAATATGGCCTTTCTAGTCAACTTACACCTTCAAAATCAACAGTGAATATGTAAATATTAAGATATACTTAAAAGACTTTACAAGTCTGTTTAGTCATCCATAGTTAACAAAATAGAGAAAAATAATAGAAATCCAAATGTTCAATTTTTATAGTACTTCAGTTTTCAGAACTGGTTCAAAGTCATTATCTCATTTAATTCCTTCGAACATAAGGAAATAGTATTAATACCAGAATGGAGTTTAGTCTTATTTTATGGTGGATTGTTTCAGTCATCTAACTTGTCAGGAGAGAGGTCATGAGGATGAGAACACAGATCAGAACACACGATTTATTCTTGGACAAATAATATCATTATTGAAGTTTTCTCTGAGATTTCAAGATATTTTCTCAAGCATACAATTCTACAACCCTTCTAGCTCCTGTACAGGCTAGCCAAATCTCACCTCTATATATTTTTCCTGTGGAACTCATTCCTCTTTTATTGTTCCTAAAGCAACCTTGTATTATAATTGTTAGCTTACATATCTGCTGATTCTTTGAAAGAAGAATATGTCTGTTAAGTCCATCTGGTCTAACATGTCATTTCAAGAAATGTTTCCTTATTGATTTTCTGTTGGGATGATCTATCCATTGATGAAAGTGGATATTAAAGTCCCCTACTATTATGGTATTGCTGTCTACTTCTCCCTCTAGGGAAATCTGAGGACATTTCTTATTCAACTCTATATATTAAATGTAGAACATAGTGACTGAGAGGTATGAAGTATTTAATAAATAAGTGAAATAAATAAAATAAAAAATGCAGTGAAATCAAAACATGTTAAGGAATATCTCCTTTTCTAAGTAGAGATTTTAACACCCATAAATTCTGTCTATATTTACAAGCCTTATCCATTATTGAATTTCTACAGAGTACTATGGATATGTGCATTGAAATTTTATGAAACATGACGTTAAAACAATAAATTTACTACCATAGAATTTTAAAAAATCATTTTCATAAGCACAGGCTAGATGCTATATTCTATCAGAGGGAAAAATATGATAACAGACATATTTTAGAGTATTTTTTTCTAAGAATACTTTAGAGTCTCTTTTTAAACATAGGTTATGACACTTTTTTTCTCAGATGGTATCTGTTACCTCAAGGAATTGACATTTCAGTTTTTACTTTTGAAAAGATAATTGATGGATGACACTTCAATGTTTGTGAAAGGACCTTGCATCCTTTATTGTTGCATAACAAAGCACCAAAACATTTAATGTCTTAAAAGAAATTCACTCTTTCTCACAATTCTGTGAAATGCTTGATCAGTACTTCTGGAATCACCTGGCATCATTAGATCTTACTCAGGCAGCTATAGCCAGCTGGCAGATGTGCTAGAGGTTGATTTCAGCTGGAACAGTTGGGATGGTGGGAGCTTTAATCTTGGGATTCTCCGCAGCCTGGAGGTCTTATGGCAACATTTATGAGGGCAAATCCCAATGCCTTACATTAGCCAATGTCTTGAAGTTGATGTGGATGTGGCCTCCAACGAATAATGGCTAAAGAGAGGCATATTTTATTCGGGACCATTAATGTAAAACTCTAAGGGTGACCCAATACTAATATTTAAAACCTCAAACACATATGTATGGTTAATTAAATAAATCATAATAATTCCACATCAATAAGATATTTATAACTTAAGTCAAATATCATGCTCTTAGCAGAATGGAAAATAGTTGAAATTTTGAAATTATCAAAACAAGCAAATTACCCTTCTCATGTTGGGTCACATAACTAAACTGTTTGACTTTCAAGTATTCATTTTCTGAAAACCATGCCAAAATAAATCTTTCTAATAATTTTAGTTTGAAAATGTTATTCCCCTTATTAATTCTATGTTCTTATCATCACATCTTGAGGCAGCCCTGAACATGTGCCAGTCAGATGTCCCTTCAAGGATGTCATACTGTGCAGATGCAAGGGTACAGATAGCTGACAGCCTCCAGCTGCAACATCTGCTGGATCTGAGTCTTGAGCTGAGGCCATGTTCTTCCTGAACAGCTTCCCTCCAAGAATGCACAATGGTGGAGGGACTAGGAAGATTCATCTAACATTGATGAGTAGGATAGCCATCTAAATTGGTGGGAGGGCATCTCATAGAAGCCTAAAGAAAGTGATGTCCTATGCTGAGTTAAGTTGAAATGCTTGAATTGTTGTGACAGACAATAGAAGAAACAAAAAGTCTCAGGAAAGTGGTCATGCTGGAATTGGTATATTATATGAGGCCAAAGTATCACTGAAGGATTATGTTCCAAGGGAAGGCTCAGAAGACACAACATTGTGAAGGCTATTGGGAACGTTCTCATGAGAGATAGCTCCAATTTCTAGTTAGCTCCAATTCTAGAGTGGAAATATTCTATTAGCCAATAGGAATTTTAAATAATACAGAACTTGCACAGAATGCTGTTCATGTGCCTTATTTTTTAAAAGGGATTTATTGTATTCATTTGAATATGCAGAGTAAGCAATAAAGCACATGTGCCCTTAAAAAAAAAAAAAGAGAGCTTCCCTGGTGGCCCAGTGGTTAAGAATCCGTCTGCCACATAAATCACAGCAAGATCCTTTTTGACCCAGCCCCTAGAGAAATGGAAATAAAAACACAAATAAACAAATGGGACCTAATGAAACTTAAAAGCTTTTGCACAGCAAAGGAAACCATAAACAAGACCAAAAGACAACCCTCAGAATGGGAGAAAATATTTGCAAATGAAGCAGCTGACAAAGGATTAATCTCTAAGATTTACAAGCAGCCCATGCAGCTCAATAACAAAAAAACAAACAACCCAATCCAAAAATGGGCAGAAGACCTAAATAGACATTTCTCCAAGGAAGATATACAGATGGCCAACAGACACATGAAAGAATGCTCAACATCATTAATCATTAGAGAAATGCAAATCAAAACTACAATGAGGTATCATCTCACACCGGTCAGAATGGCCATCATCAAAAAATCTAGAAACAATAAATGTTGGAGAGGGTGTGGAGAAAAGGGAACACTCTTGCACTGTTGGTGGGAATGTAAACTGATACAGCCACTATGGAGAACAGTATGGAGGTTCCTTAAAAAACTAAAAATAGAACTACCATACGACCCAGCAATCCCACTACTGGGCATATACCCTGAGAAAACCATAGTTCAAATAGAGTCATGTACCAAAATGTTCATTGCAGCTCTATTTACAATAGCCAGGACATGGAAGCAACCTAAGTGTCCATCATCGGATGAATGGATAAAGAAGATGTGGCACATATATACAATGGAATATTACTCAGCCATAAAAAGAAATGAAATGGATGTATTTGTAATGAGGTGAATGGAGTTAGAGTCTGTCATACAGAGTGAAGTAAGTCAGAAAGAGAAAAACAAATACAGTATGCTAACACATATATATGGAATCTAAGGAAAAAAAAAAAAAAAGGTCATGAAGAACCTAGTGGCAAGACGGGAATAAAGACACAGACCTACTAGAGAATGGACTTGAGGATATGGGGAGGGGGAGGGGTGAGGTGTGACAGGGTGAGAGAGTGTCATGGACATATATACGCTACCAAATGTAAAATAGATAGCTAGTGGGAAGCAGCCTCATAGCACAGGGAGATCAGCTCGGTGCTTTGTGACCACCTAGAGGGGTGGGATAGGGAGGGTGGGAGGGAGGGAGATGCAAGAGGGAAGAGATATGGGAACATGTGTATATGTATAACTGATTCACTTTGTTATAAAGCAGAAACTAACACACCATTGTAAAACAATTATACTTCAATAAAGATGTTTAAAAAAATAAATAAATAAATAAATAAATAACAAACAAACAAAAAAGAATCCGTCTGCCAATGCAGGGGACATGGGTTCGATCCCTGGTCCGGGAAGATCCCACATGACGTGGAACAACTAAGGCCATGCACCACAGCTACTGAGTCTGCGCTCTAGAGACGGCAAGCCACAACAACTGAGCCTGAGTGCCACAACTACTGAAGCCCGTGTGCCTAGAGCCCGTGCTTCACAACAAAAGAAGCCACCGCAATGAGAAGCCCACACACCGCAACTAAGAGCAGCTCCCACTCTTCGCAACTAGAGAAACCCGTGTGCAGCAACGAAGACCCAACACAGCCAAAAATAAATAAATAAAATAAATAAATTTATAAAAAACAAATGCTGGGGTCCCTCATAAGAGAGACCCCAGCAACACTCAGAAGTCCTGGCCAGGGGTCACTTCCGGAGAACTTTCCATTGTGCTCAGCATATTGATAGCAATGATGGGCGACAGAGATGCATCAGAGCAATAGAAGCCCAGTGGCAACTCTTAATAGTCCAAAGCAGGGGCAGGTGGTGATCACAATTACTATACTAAGTGGGGAGATCAGAGTGACATTCAAGCAGGATTGACACATAGAAAGTTGAGAAGATAGCTAACAGCACATAGCATGTCTGAATAAAATATGTGACGCCAACAACATTCTACTAAATATACATAAACAAAAGAAAGCAAGGTTGAATGAGCAGGAGCCTAAGGGAAACCACTCCAACAGAGTCATAATCCTTTACTCAATTTCCAGAACTTAAGTCAGTTCTTGAACCCAGAATGCATTAATTGAAGTAGAAAGATCCACCGTAATTAAACAGGGAATAGATTCCTCCAGCCTTTCCCCAAAGGGACATGCAGGTGTTTACTCAGATGAGATATCAGGAAATGGGGTTCCCCCAGCATTTCAAGAACAACTGGACACAGGATCTGACTTAGGTTTGATGCTTGAAGAAGAGAAATATCATCATGGTTTCATTATTAAAGTAGGGGCAGACGGGAGGCAGGTAATTATTGAAGTTATGGTCAAAGTCTGGTTGTGGAACCAATAGTTATATCCCTCAGGTTCTGAATGTATAATTGAAGATGAAGTCCTTGGAAGCTGAAATATATCTGATACTAAGTCCTTGATCTGTAGGATAAGATCTATTATGATTATGGGGGAGTCAAATCTCTGAAATTGCCCATACCTTCACCTTGATAGTGAATCAAAACCAGGATTGTATCTCCAGAGAGGTAGTAAGTGGCAGAAATTTATGTCACCTGTAAAGATCTAAATAATGCATAGAGGTAATTCTTATAATATCTCTGTTTAATTTGCCAGTGTGGCCTTTGTAGAAATTTGAGGGATCCTGGAGAATGAATGCATAACACCACAGTTTCAATCAAGTAGTAGTCTCAATCACAGATGCCATGGCAAACAGGCTTGAGTGGATAAATACATCTGCATGTATATCGTATGTGACCATCAATTTGACAAATACGTGTTTAATCTAGAATGTTCAGAAAGTGTTCTTATTAACATGAAATAAACTAAAATACACATGTTTGGTTTGTCCCCAGGTCCCAAGGGTCTATTAACTGTCATTCCTTCTGTCATAATACAGCTTTAAAAATATTTGAATCCTATGGATATACCAGAGAACATCACATTGATCAACTTCATCCATATATTTTAACCATATTACCTTGAGTGAGGTATGATGAGGCCAGATGTAGAAAGGCAAGAGAGAGAGAGACTGGAAAGAGTTTTACAGTTTTTTGTTTGTTTGTTTGTTTGTTTATACTTACAGTCCTCTGGAGAGAGTACAGCATGCCATGTAGGACCACTCAGGGGAAATACTAGGGTCCATCACAAGACGGAAGGTGAGGGGGAGCTGTGGGAAAGAGCCTTTATTGTGGTTTCTGTGGGAAGAAAAGGTTACGGTAGGGAAAACAGGCTTAGGATTAGATAATGCACATAATTGTGGTGGATTCTAGGGCATAATAGCTGTCTCTGGTTAGCAGGTACCTGGTCCTGGGGCAATTGCAGAGGTGTATAATTGCTCAAAGTATGAGAACCAGAGAGAAAATTGATCAGAGGTATGGGCTTAATGGGCTGCTCAAGAAGGGGAACTAACTGGCCTGTAGCCAGGGCTCAAAACTGAGTCAATATAGCGTGCATGCACACACACACACACACACACACACTCACACACATTACACCAGGACATGATTATCAGGCAGGATAACTATAACATATATTTACTGAGGGGCAACAGCAAATGATGTGGCCAAGTGCACAATGACCTGGAACAGAAAGGACTGGTGGATCAGAGACAAAAGGAGGTCTGTGACAGAACCATGTGTGTGAGTATCCAGGAGAGAGCACAAAGTGTACAGATCACCCATCATGGAAGAGACATTGAATAACCAAGTAGACTAAATGACTGCCAATTGATATTTTCCTTCCTTTGTCTTCACCCACTCCAGAAATTGCATGATATGGGCATTAATGGAGTGGCCACAATGATAGCATGGAGACAACACGTGGGCCCAAAAGTATGGACTACAAATGTCAAGGTCAATCTAGCTGCTCTCTCTTCTGAACCTCTAACCTGTCAGCAATTAGAAACGAACTCTGAACCACTATTATGACATTATTCCTTGAGGAGTCCAATCAGCCATATTGGAATTCTTCTCTCCTTGAAGACCATTAAATTATTCTCACAAGAATAAACAACAGTTATTCTGAGTATAGGTTTGCTTTTCCTGCCCATAGATCCTCAGCCAGCACCAACATCCAGAGTAATCGAATGCTTAATCACAAATATGATATCCCACACAAAACAGTGTCCGACCAAAGAATACACTTTATAGCAAAGGATGTATAAGCATGGGCCCATGACAGTGGGATCTGTTGGTTCTATCTCATAATGTTCCAACCAGATGCAGCTGGCTTGTTAGAGCATTGACATGGCCTAAAGACACACCTGAGGCACCAGCATGAGGCGTCCCTGAAGATGAGGTACCATTCTCCAGAATTCAGTGTAAATTCTAAATCAGAGACTTATGTGTGGAGCTGTGTTCCAAATAGGAAGGACACAGGAGACTGGTAGCTAATGGTTGGTAGCAGGAGTGGCCTTGCTTACTGTCATTCCCATATCTGCAAATGTGGGCTCTTCATGGTTAGAAGGTTTGGTCCCTAAGGGTTATGCACTCTTGCCAGATGACACATCAAGCGTTACTTTGGACTACAAACTAGTCCAGCCAGTTGGGCACATTGTACTCCTTGTGTTCAAAGAACCAGGCAAGAGGAGGAACCTGTCTTGGTTGGGTAACTGACCCTGATCAACTGGAGGAGGTATGGCTGCTCTTATTCACTAAGAGCAGGGAAGACAATGCCTGGGACTCAGGTCATCTACTGGGGAGCATCTTGTTACTCCATTAACCAGTTAGGACTGTGAATGGACGAGCGAAGCAAAACATACCAAGAAAGGAATGTTTATCAGAGGCTCTTCTCCTTCAGGAAGGCGAGTTTGGATCTTACCACCAAGTAAGCCAGTGGATCCAATAGATGTTCCAGCTGAGGTCAACAGACTTGGAATGGATAGTGGGTGATAAGTACCAGTGTGAAACCAAGAACAACTGGAGCTGAATTTATGCTATTAAATTTCCTCTTCTACATTTTCTTCAAAAGGAAAAGTCCACTAGAACTCTGGAAAAATTGTTCCTTCAACATATTTGTAGAAGTTAGTCCACATGGCACAAGAGAGAGACTGTGGCAACCATGAAGATGCGCCACTTGGATCCTCATCAAAGTAGTACAGTTAACTGCCAGCCTGCAGCCTCAGTGTCTTCAGGATCTGCCTTAGCTTTTGAAAAGAGATCATGCTCTTTCAGAAAGCCTGAGCCAATAAGTGACAATGTAAGTGTACTATGGACTAGCTATTTCTGTCCAATGCAGGACCCATTTGACAGACAATCTTTCCTCTACACCTCCCCGTTGGAATAACTGTGTCAGATCTAGATTGCAGTCTGATATTCTATCTGCCCAATCTTTCTTACTTCACTCTTTTTCATGTGTGAGATCTGTATCTTGGTTGGAAGGATTTCCCTGCCAAGTTCTCTTTCCTTCTTTTATCTCTCACTGAAATTAACCCCTGATAAACTGTGTGGACTCTTAACTCCATTTCTATATCTGCTTTCCAAAACATCCAGATGACACACACATTCACCAAACATTCATTAAAACTTACAGGAAATAAAGGTCTTAAGCTCTGACTTAATAAATTACTAAAATGTTGATATTGTGTGTTATGGACTGAATGTTTGTATTCCTCAAATATTCATATGTTGAACTCCTAACCCCCAGTGTGATAGTATTTGGAGATGGGGCCTTTGAAATGTACTGAGGGTTAGATGAGGTCATGAGGTTAGTGCCCTTGTCCTATGGGATTAGTGTCTTTATAAGAAAAGACACCAAAGAGCTTTTTCTTGCCTCCCACATGAAGAAGAAGAGGTCATGTGATCACAGAGCAAGCTGGTACCTGCCTGCAAGCCAAGAGAAGAGGCTTAAGAATAAAATCTACCTTGCCAGCACCTTGACCTTGGACTTCCCAGCCTTCAGAACTGTGAGAAAAGAATTTCTGTTGTTTAAGCTACCCAGTCTGTGATATTTTATTATGGCATCCTGAGCAGATGCATATTGTATATTATGATTTAGAACTTATTATATCTACAAATATATTGTAAGTTTCTCTGTTAAGCAGAGCTACTTTCTCACAAATCATATGAATTACAATCTTCTAATTTATACCAACTCTCTCATTTTTTTCTCCCATTACAAAATATAAAACGAGAATGCATTACAGACATTATACACAGAAAAGACTGCCTTATATGATCTCAAGGATCTGAGCATTTATTAAGAGTGTTGGTAACAGAAATCAGATGAAAGACAGAAAAGAGCTCTTGTGCAAATGCGCATCAGAGCATATTTCAATGTAAAAGAATTTTAGAGGCAGATATATGAGAAAGTAATTGAGAGAGTTAATCCAGTATTAACCTTTACTTCTGCTAAAATTCCATCTCAAGTAACACTAATTATGAGAAAGTATCTTGCAAACAACATATCAAAACTTCAATACTTTAAAATCGAACTGATTTATCTTTGCTCAGAGCACACAGACTTTCTCAGAAAAATAATTTTCAAAATGGAACTTCTAGTAAGGATAAGATAAATGAAAGCCGCTGAATTTTCTATTCTGAGTAGAAGAAAATATATCACTCTTTCTTTTCTATTTATTTTTGTAAACTGGACAAAATCTATAATGGAAGAGTGTTTTGCACAGTAAAACAAAATCTGTCCAAATGAGGTAAAACAAAGTTCTGTGAAGCAAATCAGAGCACCACATTCCTCCTCTATATCCAAATTGCCCTCCTGTTATGACATGAAGTTTTAGAATCTATAATGGACAAAAACATAGAAATGTATTTATGTGCAAAAAAGCACTATGGAAAATGTTGGAAGAAGGAGGCTTGGTAACCACCTTAAATATAGTGACATTTACTTTGAAAACAATCTACAAAATATTCAATACCTCTCTTTTCATGCTTCTGTGAAAAGCAAGATTTTTTTTAAAGGAGTTGTTATTAAATACATAGAGAGGAAAGCCTTGCAAGATTTACCTTTCTCCTAGGTAGAAATAGTAAAGTTTTATGATTAGCACAAGCATGGAATTTTCTGGAGAAACTCTATCAGAAACTATAGTATTATAGAACAACACCAGAGTCTTAACTGAGAGGAGTAAGCACTGGTTGTGCTCAGATATGAAGTGAGACATTTTATAGGAAAGAGGGCCTGTAGATTGCTCAGCTGAAAGGCATTTAACTGTCTGGCATATGACTTGTAGAAGCAAACCAAGAGAGGACAACGTTTTGAGTAGAGCCAGACCTCATAACATGTACAGATGGCCCAGTAATCCCATTCCTGGTTTAAGACCACCATCCACTATTAAAAATGCAGCTTAATCTGATCTGGAAAATCATTATTTTGTTCAGACTGGATGAGAAGTCGGCCAGGTTCATGAAATAGAATGGCTGAAGTTTCTGCTAGAACTTTCTAAAATGGCACTGGCAAAGAAGAAATGAGGAAAAAAAGACCTAAAAGCAAAAACAGTTTCTTTTAATTTTGAAATATTACCAATAAAAAATTTGGCCAGAAAGCATTCTTAATCATTTTTCTTAGTATACATTATGTAATAGGAAACTTCTGACTTATTATAACTGTAGATTTTATTATTCAGACGTATGATATAACTGTACGTATCAGCAGAAAAGGAGGCATAGAAAATAAAATAGAAAATAGACTTTTCTCTATAAGATAGCTTTGGATAGTGTGAAATATGGTTTTAAATACTGAATCAGATACAATATAGTAGTAGTTTAGAATATAAAAATAAAGAAGACAGAGAAACATTAGGTAATGAATTCTCCATGAAACACTCATTCTTTAAGATTGATTCATTAATGTCAATATTTGCTATAGGAAAACAAATTCCTAAATAATGGTGATAAAACAAAAAAACTCAACAGGTAATGTTCTGCTCTTGTAGAATTTAGAGTAGTGAGAAAGGTTGCTAAACTAAAAGAAAAGTAACAATAAATTGATAACTACTACAATGAAGAATGAAGCCAGGACAAGTCAGAACAAAATCCCTGAGGTAGGACAAGATAACGTTTTAGGGGCAAACAGACAAATAAATAAACATACAAAATCTCCTGCTGTGAAAAATATTTGTAAACTTCTAGATTAAGCAACATTAGATTGGTTTCTTCACGGTAAGATCTATTAAAACTACTGCTATTCTAATACATGTCATGATTCCCCATAAGATGCGAGGCATAGGGTATAGCACTCATCTGGGACTGAACACTTAAATTCCCCGAGCATCTTACAACTCTCAGAAAAGATGTCTTTTCTTATTAGGAGGAGAATCTTCCTAGTGGTGCTCAGCTAGTAATTACTCTCTCACCAAAAGCAATGAGGTGAATGAGCTTCTCATAGAGAGGACAGAAGAAACAGATCATAAAATGTAAGTATAGTTAAATGAAAGTGAATTCAGGAGGCAGAGTGTATGGTAGGAAGTGATTAAAAAGGAAAAAATAAAAAATAAAAGACTATTTACTAACCCCTGTCTGATAAGCACTGGCTTAATGTATGTTGTATAGGAAGTAGGACAAACTTAATAACAATTGAAAATAAAGGAAAAAACCTGACTTGTTAGATGATTGATACTGAGTTCTAGATTGATAACATTCATATACTTTCTTCCCCTTCTGTGTTCAGAACCAACTGAGAGATAAGTCACAGAAATCAAAATGTTAGAGGAAAATACCAACTGTACTGCCAGAGAATGCTAGATTGGGGACTATTGCTGAAACAGACAGTCACGACAGGGTTCCTGTTACTTCATCCAAAAGTAACTTACTTACCCAGTCGCAGAAACTTTCAAAAATGTTAAAACTCAACCCTCATGTTTATGTAGGCTGAATATGTGCCCAGAATGTATTTTACTCATAAATGAGGGGATTAGGAGGATGGTACAGTTGCATTCCAAAGCACTGGAGGACTAGAGATTTATACATTCACTTGTGTTATAGGCTGCATTGTATCCCCTCAAAATTCATATGTTGAAGTGCTGACTCCTTGAATCTCAGAATGTGAACTTAGTTGGAAATTTGGTCTCTGCAGATATAATTAGTTAAGCTGAGGTCATTAAGGTAGGTCCTAATCCAATGTCACTGGTATCTTTACAAAAAGGGGAAATTTGGACACAGAGACAGACATGCATAAAAGAAGCTGATGTGAAGACACAGGGAGAAGGCATCTGTCCCAAACCAAGGAGAGAGGCCTGGAACAGAATCTTCCCTCATAGCTCTCAGAAGAAAGCATCACAACCAATATATCAATTTTATTTTGAAGTTTTAAACTCCTGAACACTGAGACCAAAAATTTATGCTGTTTAAGTCACCAAATTTGTGGTGCTTTGTTACAGCACCTCTAGAAAACTAACACACATGGTAACAACCCAGTTCTGTGGCAGTAACCAGTCAAGGAAACAACAATAACATTGACAAAAAGAGAATCTTCAAATCGTAACACTGAGGGTAGACTTTCCCTTAACAAAGAGTAGGATCAAAACCTAAGTGGAAACAAAGTTTCTTTGCTTAAAAGATCTTGCCATTGTTTTACTCTGATGACTTTTATGATTAAACAAGTTCACCTGTGAGAATTTCACATTTCCATAAGTTATGTTTTACTGAACATAATTTATTAAATGATTAACTAGATCCCTCACAAAACAAAAATTTAATCTTGGTTCATGACAGCTCATTTTATGGTTTTCTAGATGCTAATTTTAAAAATCATTTCTGGTAGAGCAAAGCCAGACCCAAGTGAATTGATTTGGCCCTAAGCGATAAATGTTAAAATGTTAATAACTGATAAAGGCTCCTTTTTGAATCTATAGAAACGTCAGTTCAGAGAACTCTCTGATAGTACTGTAGGGTCAGGAAGGTGTCATATCAGTAGCTGGACAACTCATGTTTGGGATATTAAAGCATGAAGAATTAATTCAACAGATATTTATTGAACACTTTCTACATACGTGTTAAACATTGAGTAATGGGCTCTCTTTTGTTCTTCACGGTGAACAATGAGATTTTTGGCACCAGAGAATGGATCAATATCCAAGGTTTCTTGGAGTCACCCAGGGAGCAGGCACAGTGTCAAGTAGACAGTAGCAATTTGCACACTCTACCTGGCTGCACATTCTTCCCCTAGGCGTGCTGTCAGCAGAATCTATATTCACTGTCAAACCTGAATCTTCAGGTGGACTTGTAAACATTTTCCATAGTTTCTATCTCTGTTCATCTACTTCCCATCATTGTATATGGACAGGTAACAAAGATGAACAAATACTAAAGAAATACTTGAATAAAGTAAAAGACAAAAATAAACAAAAAACAAACACAACACTGCAAGCAGAAAAGTAAATCCAGAGAAATAATGAGGTAATATGCAAAACAGAAGCACACTTAAAATCAATATAATTCATATGAACAGAGAGATTTGAAAGCGTACTATGTCGATACTAATGAAAAGCAGTCATGAGAAATAGAATTCTAGGAACCTAACAATGTCATTTTGTATATTTAATCATGAAACAAACAATGATAGAAAAATGTTATCAAAAGAGCTATACCTGATGACTGAAGTAGGGAACTAAAAGCCAAAAAGATAAACTTGGAACGTAATGCAAAGGAAATACAGGAGAAAAGTTGACTCATAGAGGAAAGACATAAAAGTCTCAATGTTTTTTCATTCATTCAACAGATATTTATGAAGTGCCTGCTAGGTGCCAGAAATTGTTCCAATGCATCTAAAGACAATGGACCTTATTCTGAAGGAGCTTATGAAATAACGTGAGTAGTCAGACAACAATAGACACTCTAAATCAGTAAACTATATAAAAAGTTAGAGGGTGAAGAAGAAGTAGTACAGCTGAAAGAGGTTTGAGCATAAGAAGAGAGAGGGCAGTTTTTATTTTAAATAACAGGATGTATTATGTTTCATTAAAAAGGTAACAAAGGTGATATTTGGGTAATGTTCTGGGGGTTGAGAAACTTAAGAGAGGAGGTCAACAGGCTCCATGAAGAGAGATTTGCCAGTTTAAGTAAAAGAACAAAGTCAAACTAATAATAAAAATAAATTTCATTGAGCTGAAGAGGTGAGTATTCTTCCTAACAGAGCCAATCTCATACGAAATAGGATTATGAGAGAAAAAAACCACCCACACCCAGTTACACATTGAGGATATAAAAAGTAAATATTAAACATCTCAGTTAAAAAAAACTCAGTAGATGACTAGATATAATTTTATGTACTTCAACATTATCCATGAGTGTATATGTGTGTGTGTTTATTATGACCATGAGTGTATAATTATGCAGACTTGGGATTGTCTACCAAACATTAAAATTAATAATTGATTTAATAAGTTGACCATCTGTAAAAGTGACAACATCTATCAATGATCAAGTTCTTTCATTACCCTTCCTTTAACTCAGAAGTACCCCCAAAAGAGGACATAAACTATACTATTAAAAACATGAATAAAATATATTGACAGATAAATAAAGATGGGATAGATAGCTAGATAACAGATTTACTCCTGATAAGCCTTTCACCCTACCTGTTAAATCAGTATATTTTCTGTGAATATTTTTTTTATTCAGTGGAGAATGTCAGTAAATTATACTTGTTAAGAAAAGACTATTTTCTTTCATATTTCCTCTACTTAGCTTCCATTTTTACAAATTGGGTAGAGAATTTTTAAAAAAAATAATGGTTAAATTGTATTCCCTATTTGAGAGTTTGCTCTTTATGCCATGCATTTACGATATATTTCTGAATGCCAAAAACTCCCATGTCAGTTAAGGTAAAATTGATACACTTATAGCATCAACTCTGTAGAAGTTATTTTTATGTAATCCAATGGGGTTGAACTAAGATATCGAAGAGAAAGCCTCTGCTAATTTTATGGCTGTGACCTGAAAAACTGCATGTGGAAAGCAAGAAATTTTTTCTTAAAATATATTTCTGGGTTTTCCAATACTTATGACTCAGCCATAAGTACCATAAGAAATCCCTGTCCCTTTTGAGATGATCAGTGTAGAAAAATAAATGATTAGCTGATCGTACCTGGGAAATCTCGTGAACATTTATTTCTTTGATCTGAGGGATACCACTCCATAATCATGTCTTAAGAGAACACGGCCTGTAGGTTAAGAGAACGTGAACTGAGAATTCAGGGACGAGTCTATTATGTGCACATATGTCTGCTTGATGCTGTTGATGGCATTTGAGGACTGACTGAATGAAAAATGAAAGCAATTTCAGATTAGAAAAAACATAATATGATGCTGTAAATGCATATTGTAAGAATGAAGATAGAAAGTGTTAGATATAATCTTTAATCAACTCAAAGACACTTGATGTATTTTATAGACCAAAAGGTGTACCCATGTGATAAAGAATCAGAAAACTGATTTTCCATTAGATTCACTTTTGAGATATTTACAAGGTTAAAGCATTCATTCTTGCTCTAGTTCTATTTCTCTCTCTCCCACCCACACCCAATGCAAAACAGGTCTAGGAAATAAAGCACACCTGACTGTAGATCGAAGTCTCAGAAAACTGCATCATTGGGTCAATGTTAGCCTTAGACAGGGTGAGTTGCACAAATTTGTTTCTTACATGGGAAGAGACAGGCCTGATGAATTTCAGCTCCAGGTTTTCTATATTCAGAGCTCCTCTGTTTAGGATTCCAGTAGGGTTCTGCCAGAATGTGAGCTTCAGAAACTAGGTGAGAGGGAAGAAGCTTCTCTCCATCTGTGTAAGAAAGAACTACTTCTTAAAATGACTACTATTTTTTTTTTTGAAATATGAAAACTCTATGGCAGATTGTGGGGTCTCGACATGGACTTTTGCAGAGATATCACCAGATATCTGATATAAGAGTGTACAGTGTGTTCCTTAACAGAGATTTGGTTTGTGGGAAATAAGCCAAGAGTACATGAGGGTTAACAACATGCATGTGTAGTAGTGAGTAACAGCACCCTCTCAAGACATGTGTCCACTTGCTTAGGACAGTGGAGATGATTCCCTTCTTCCCTAGCCCAGCCAGCAAACACAGCCCTCAGCTACCATTGGTATAGGCAAGCAATGAAACTTCCAACCAGACTGTTGAGAATAAAATGTAATCAAATTTGAGAATGTTTCTTTCTTTCCATTTTTTTTTTCCAGTTTGATACCTGAGGAAGTATGTTTACTAGTCTCATTCAGAATGAACTCTCTCATGGCATGAGGAAAAATAAAAATAAAAATTCAGAACTGTGTGGTTGGAGTGTACAGTGTAGAAAGTCGTCTTTAGCCAGTCAGCTCACTATTTTCGCAACAAACTGAATTTCAAGGTGCAGGATCAGAAGGTAGGTTCTAAAACTGAAACTCCACGTTGCAAAACCAAGATAAATATTTGCAAAGGTAATTCTATAAAGCATTATTCTAAAAAAATTATAAGATCCTTCTAACTTTGGCAATAGGCAGAACTTGAGACTGCTGAAGTATGATTTTATTGCAAGAGGATAAACCATATAAGTATTCCTATCGTGTTATTAAAGCATTCATAACTTTAAAAATTCTTCCTTTTCAGAAAAACCCAGATGGAAGGAGATTCTTATGTGTTCATCATATGTGATGAATTTTCTATTTTAATTTGTATCTCCTTTTCTCTGTAGTTAGATTATGCATGGAAGAGAATAAATTATACATATACACATTTTATAGCTATTTATCGATATATGTTTTTCTCACAAGTCACACTTATAAAAATCATGTGTGGTAAGCATGACCACATAATTTTGGATCATGGTTTGCCAATCTACTTTATTTGTGATTAATTTCATAAAATATACTGACTTCATCATTTATACTATTAAAACAAAACACTGTATTTTTTGCATGAATAATTCCTTTTGAAGTTAAACAGATGAAATGGTGACCTGCCACAGATAGATAATTATTGTATTGGTTGAAGAACTAGATAGATGGCTGTTCATTTTCTGTCTAACACATGAAGATGATATGATTATGCAGAAGATAACTCATGATTATATAAAAAATTATCAATTAATTTTGCATAATCACAACATGTAAAGTGTGGACTAATGCAGCTAATCCATTGCATAAAACAAATTTTAGTGTAATAACTTAATCCTATCAGGAAATGATTGTTGTTTAGAGAATCCTGGGTGTCAATGGTAAAGCAATCTCTCTTCAATAATTTTAAAATAAATTTCTTGATCTTATAATTTTAAAGCTTTCAGGACTTATTTGTTAATAATTTGTAAATATTAATATGTATGTATATATGTTTATAGTTGTGCTCAAATTGCCTTTTCAAATGTAAGAATGTAGGAAAAATCCATGTCTTATTTTAAGAATTTTAATGTCCCAGTATTTTTACCTGAAGTGATGATTTATTATAAATCCACTTTGTAAGCATTGACTTATGGATCCAGATGTCTACCTATTTCTGCTAACAACACTTATTTGAAATGCACGCTAATTTTTGTAGTCACTGTTATCAAATTCTGTGGTTTAGAATGTAAAAAGAAATCACCTGAGCAGAGCTTTAAATGACTGATGCCTAAGCTCTATCCCAGAATAATTAATTCAGAATCTTAGAGGGTAAGATAAAGATATCAGTCATGTTTAAAGCCTAGGTAATCTAACATATAAACAAATTTGAGAGCCAGTGCTGAGAACTGCCTGTAAACACTGTGTATTTATTTTGGACACTATGAGCTGAATACCACCTGAAAAAGATGACTATAGCAGCACTTTCCCACAAATTTCCTTTTTCTTTCCTCAATTTAATGATTTTTCTTGGACATATTATTGTTTCCATGTTGCAAAAGTCTCTAACTGTATGTTACATTCTGCATATCCCCATAGACGCTGAAAGTTTTTAGCAGTTCTCAATTTTTGCTGCAGATTGGAATTTTCTAAGGAGCTTTTTAAAAGTCAGATACTCAGGTGATTCTGAAGCATTGCAAGACAGAAAACCTATCATTTGATATATATGCATGCTTAACGCTACACCTGTGCTTTGTCATTTTTTTAATCCATTCAAAACAAATACTTATTTTGTCTCTTTATTGACTGGATTTAAATAGTTCTGAGTATAAAGAAAAATAGTGCTTGATTGTAAGTTTTGTATATTTTGGCTCTGGAAAACTTAAATGACTTGGCAAAAACAATGAGAAGAAAATGTCTGTGGTAAATCAAAAATGAAAATCTCGATTTCAAAATTCTTCTTCCTCTAATGAATTCTTTAAGGACATAGAATTCACAACCTAAAATAAGTATGGCTGAAAATAGCTAGTTAGCTCTATGAGTAAAGTTCTATTATCTCTTGTACTTTCATCTCTATCCATAGGAACTGGAGCCATGCCTTGCAAATAGTAGGCACTCAAGTATTCATTAAATTAACAAGTTAATAAATGAAATAAAGAAATAAACTCAAGAGGCACATATGTAAAATGATAGTGCACAAATGAATTCTGTACTTTGTCACCCCTCCTTCACCCCCCACCACACACACAGAAAGGAAATTTGTTTCATTATATCTAGAATTGATAAACAACAAGGTCCTACTGTATTGCACAGGGAACCATCGATATATTCAATATCCTGTGGTAAACCATAATGGAAAAGAATATGAAAAAGAATATATATGTGTGTATAACTGAGTCACTTTGCTGTACAGCAGAAATTAACACATCACTGTAAATCAACTGTACTCCAGTAAATAAATTTTTAAAAAGGAAATTTGTTTCATTTTGGAATTTGAATAAAATTGAATAAATTTAGAGGATTAGAAGAGAATCTCAATCAGGACTCATGATTCACACTGAGTTGCACACTGGTTTCTAAGATGTGCACACAATCCTGGATCATGGGATGAAGGGTAGACAGCTTTCCTTAATGACCATTTCATCCTGACAGGCATTCAGATAAAGAAACGTGATTGTTTTTGTACATTTCTGGCAGACAGATGTCACTACCTCAGTTGGAAGTAATTGGGAAGCTGGTTGGCAGCCTAAATGTTGAGGCCAAAAAGAACATTTTTCTGGGTTTGGATGTTGCTTTTATTCCTCCTGGTTAACGCCATTAAAAAAGACACATATTCCTCTGAGCAACTGACTTTCCTCATATTAACCCTGGCCTCCATTTGCTCTTAAGTAATCA
The DNA here is from genome assembly GCF_965194805.1 of Balaenoptera borealis. Classification (NCBI taxonomy): domain Eukaryota; kingdom Metazoa; phylum Chordata; class Mammalia; order Artiodactyla; family Balaenopteridae; genus Balaenoptera; species Balaenoptera borealis. Next base: position 16,264,436 of record NC_138867.1, read on the forward strand.
AATGCTCATATATTATAAATTTATTCATTTGACATTATTTCTCAGAAGTAGAAATTCTCTTGAATAAAGGCAAATAAATACATTTGCTAAATAAATCAAATCAATAGTACAACTAGTATTGAAGTCACATTAATTGTGTCCCTCTGGATGTTTACAAAAACACAGGAGAGTTTGAATTTCAAGTGGTCTGCCCAGTTGCCTCCCTTGACCTACCCCCTCCATTTAAGCATGACTGAACTAGTCATGGATTTATAGGAAAATTATTGCTGATATTTTTAAGAAATTAGAGGGGAAACCGAAAACCGCTGAATTAGAGTGGAGTAAATGCTTACAGCATATTGTTGATGATATTCGACGTGAAAGTTTAATTGTGGGACTTCTTAGAAAAACCATTTCCGTGAATCTTTTGGAACCAGTCAAATATTCTTTCTTAGAGGGTAGCCTCTGTTGAGAATGTTGTCATTTTCTTCCCTGCTGAAGGAAAAGTAGGTTAAGCCATTGTTTTCCTTCTCTATACCCAGAGATGGAAATAACACAAATACTGCCCTGAGATTACATCTATTGTGAAAAAAAATTTAGATCAGAGGCAAAAAAGGTGTTTGCATCTTTAAGGAAAAAACTTAATAATAATTTTTATGGGATCATTTGAACTTACTTGCTCAGAAAATGACTACTTTCATTCTCTTCCTAGACACACCGGGATGAGATTTATAATTCTCCTTTAAGTCTTAAACAAAGTTACATGATACTGACTGTGATGTCTTCTTGTAGAAAACAACCAGATTCACATGCTCTGAACTTGGAAAATGAATTGAATACATGACCTTTGCAGCAGAATATTCTCAGTGCTGCATAAACAAGGAGGCTTTAGATGTATTCCCAACACTTTATACTCTATTTATTAAATTTTATTTTCCATAATTTAATGTATGAAATGGAAGTGAGGCAGGAGATAGATTGGCTCCAGTCTAGGCATTTACAACTGGCCTCCTGTTTATATTTCTTGGGGGAAGAAAAAGATGGGCTTCAGGCTGGACACTTACAACTAGCCTCCTGTTTGCATTTCCTGAGACAGGAGATAGGTGGGCTCCAGGTTAGATATTTACAACCTGCCTCCTGTTTGCTCTTCGAAATAGAAATTACAACAGAAACAGGGTAAATAGACAGGCTTTGTCTCCTGAGGACACTTTAGGATAACAGTCATGGCAGGGGGCTAAACCCTGTTGGAGTAAAAGATCAAGAGGTCACATATTTCCCATCCTTGGGGCAAGGGAGACATTGCACACGAGCAGAAAGGCTCCTTGGGGGTCAAAAAGGAGGGGGTACCAGCCCATAATAGGTGATGCCAAGGCCACTTATAGGCCTCTGGGCTGGAATCCATCTTGGAAAAAAAGTTGCGCGTGCATGTTGGGAGCGTCCTAGGGCAGGTCAGGCATGGAAAAAGAAACCAGATAATTGGCCAAAGGTAAACAAAGACCCGGAAGAACTGCCCTATGTAAATGATCTAACCACTCATTTCCTGTGCTCCTCCTCATTAGGGAGGATGCCGGCACCCTTTCTCTCTGGGTGTGCATCTCTGCCTTGCTTCTGTCTTAACTAAACCGTTTCTCTGTGTGCTCTCCCACTTATTGTGTTGTGTCTCTAATAATAAACTTTTTACAGTTGTTGCCTCCTTGAGAAATGCATTTTTCAACGGGGGCAAGGGCCAGGGGAATTGTTCTTCTATCCTCTAGCCCCTGGTGCACTAGCGGCTAGGATTCCTGGTTTTCATTCAGGCTACCCAGGTCCAATTCCTGGGCAGAGAGCTAAGATCTCACCTCAAGCCACCGCTAAGTGCTGCCGCTGCAAGATCAGAAGGAATTTCAGCCAGTGAAGAAGACCAAGGTTTCTAGAGAAAATCCTGTGTTTTAATGTGACTATGCAGAAAATGACCTACTCTATGACTGTATGACTCAGTTTGCTTATTTTTTTAAATCAGGATATTAATTTGACATTAAACAGAGTAGTTTGAGAAATTAATTGATCTTAATGTGTGAAGTTTGCTGAGCATTACGTGTTCAAAAATAAAATATCCAAATATCTATAATATTTAAATAATCAAGTTATATTTATCAGGGTTATTTTATTCACAAGTAATTCAAATCTAACTCAGAGTAGTTTAAACAAACAAATGATACACTTTTCTTTAATTTATAGATTTGGTGAATATGATTGTAGGAGTTCAAATCATGACACCTGAGTTCTAACCTCTTCATCTCTGAGCCGGATCTTCCGATTTGTTAGTTTCTTTCTCAGTAAGGATGTCTCTATCTTACAGCAAGTTTCTTGTCTGTTTGTTCAGACACACATATTTGTCACAGATTCTGGAACACAGGCCTTTCCAACAGCAGTAGCAAATTCTGATAAAGGGCTTTGGTAGGCCTAGCTTGAGTCAGATCCCAAACTTAAACCATTGTATGGTCAGGAATCGGCTGCTCTCTGATCTGCTAGGCAGGGCCAAATGCTCCACTTTATGGCAGGAGAGTATGAGGTATTGTAATAGGGAAGAACAAATCTCACTCCATATTGTATCTGTGTCTTTTTCTTTAATCTTTGTATTCTATTGCTTTTGCTACAAGTTAATCACTAAAATGATGTTGCCTGTAGCTTAAAGTATACATAATGATTCATGTCCGGGAACCCTGCTTCCCATGCCTGAGCCTTAAGCTAAAATACCTTTGTTTAGCTCACAGGAAACATTCTGACCAGATCCACCTATGAATGGCTACAGGAAAGGAGAAATTAACACATCCTCTCCAGAACCAAGGAAATATTTGCAATGACTTATGGCCTTTTTATACTTTGCCTCCTCACCTCCCCCTCTTTGTTCTATAAAAGAAACTAGCATCGAAACCCAGGCAAGATGTTTCCTTGGGACACTAGTCCACCATCTTCTCGGTCTGCTGACTTTCCAAATAAAGTCGCTTTTCCTTGCCTCAACACCTCTTCTCTTGATTTATTGGCCAGTTGCACAGTGCGAGCTTGGACTTGGTAACAGTATGCCTATTTAAACTACAGGCTAGAGTTTCTGTTACCAGAAGATGGGATGGCTATGCACATAGGGAAGAAAACAAATTCTATCTATGTATCCATCTATCCCTATTTCTTTATCTACTGGTCTAGCAATTACAATCTTCTATTCTAATTGTTCTCAATTATTTTGGGATCCTCAATATTTTAATATATAAAAAGGAGTACTGAGAACAAAATTGATGCAAGATCAGTAGATAACATAATATATATTAAAACATAAAAAATTTAAATACAAAAAAGCTGGTACCCAAGTACACATTCTACTACCTGCCAGAGTAATAATGTCAACCCATGTAATGTAGTCTCTGGGAAACTCAATGGATAGCATGAGAGTCAAATGGACAAAGTAACAGCATTTTGAATTAGTTTTGACCCAACAGAATACCTGAACATGTCTAGTGGAACTCCCAAAGATCTGCAGGCAACATTTTGAGAACGCTACTCTATCCCACCATCTTATCACAAAGGAGAGACTTATAAGAAACCTATCTCTTCCCTTTCTGCATAGGAATCTACAGCTGTGGATGAGGTTTAGAACTACTTAACACCACTGTAGCCAACCATTACAATTCTAATTGTTACATGCCACCAGGAAGAGCTTTACAGCATTAAAGTCCAAAAGCTGTAGACTTGTTCAGCATATTGAATGATTTTCTATTTCAGCACTTAAAGAAAAAAAAAAAACCTGCTTTGTAGGGTGTAGAAATTCTTCATGATCTGAACATTGCCTCTTCTTTCATCTCTTATTCGTTGTATTCCATACTTTAGCAATTCTAAAAAACATGATCACAAAAATGCTCTCAAGTCTTTTACTTTTGATAATGTTGTACCATTTTCTAGAATTCATTTTATTATCCTTCATTATGAGGTTTACCTTAACAAAACTTTCCAATTTGTGGTATTTTATTTGCTGCCAGGAGATAGGTTTACTCAAAATTCCCATATACCCCTTGATACTTTCAACATGGGTTCAAACTACTAATTAAGCTTAAAAAACACTAGGGAGGAACAAACTCAAAAGGTACTTGTCTTAAAGGATTGCCCTAGAGCTCAGCAAATGACGATGCAATCTGTAAAGTCGGGTCATTAATTAAACATGACATACATGTATAGCTATTTGAAGGATCAGGATTGTAACTTCAGGGTGGCACTTGTTAATCCAATTCTGCAGAGTTGGTTTTTTTTTTTAATTTCATGCTAGGAGAAATAATTCAATTTCTCTATGTGTATCACAATACCTTAATACTTTTATTATTAAATTTTAGTACAAGATTTTATGATTGTATGTGTGTGCACAAAAAATATCTGAGCTTGTAAACTGTGATATAGATTGTTAATGTGATATAGAATTCCATATGTATAAAATTTTGCATGCGTCCAATATAGGCAAAGTGCTTCATAATAAGTTGTATGTGTAGATGTGCCAGTGAAAATTGTGCAAGTTTGTTATTGCTAATTTTTTAATGCTATATATTTTCTGAAGAGAGGATCACATATATTGCAGTATTTTGTATGATTTGCTTATTGTGTTTTATGTTTTTATGTCTTTTTCTATTATAATTTAAGCTCCCTGAGAGCAGATCATTGTCTGAAATATCCCAAGCACACAGAACAGAGAAAGCATAAAACAGGTACTTCTGGAATTACTAAATTCAGCAAACAGCAAGACAGACAAGATGCCAGGTCATATCATTATATGGGAGGTTACTCATATTTTGAATTTTTAAGAACTACACAGATCCTCAAAGGCCCGTTTCTAGTCATGTTAAACAAGGCATCTGTATGTATGTTTTAAAATTTCTCCAGGGGATCTGATGCATATCATATTGTCTATATCACCATTAGAAAATATAAACATTCACTGTTGTCATTAAGAAATCATCCTTAATATGGAAGTATGTTTTTTTAGTAGCAGGCCTAAGGGAAACACCAAAGAAGAAAAAGAAGAAAAATATGTTGTTACCTAGGAAATCAAATTGTTATTTTGGAACAGAAGAAAATTTGTGAGACACTAATGATAGTTTAAAAACATCTTAGCTTGCAGCATAGGTATTCTTGAAAGGTCTTCTTTCAGTAGAAGGAATACTTCATCAAACCAAAAGAATATAAGGTAATAATAAAACCTCCTAAGATGTGATGACACACACATTCATTAATGAGCTGTAGAAAATTCTTCTTATGATTGTGCTCATGATGGTGATCATAAATGAATGTCATCAAGTGGAACCTAATTAGTGTGATTAACCAACTTTAGAGCTCACCAGAGGAGGTATTGGATCAGTGCCACATTTTATGCATGGAAAGTGTTTTACATTTGGGATCAATGATTGTATCTAAAACATCTGTTGGAGCTCTTTTCTTGTTTTCATTCTCATATATCTGATTGGTCTGTTGTCAGGAAGCATGCCTGTTAGATAAGCATGAATGACCTTGAAAATAATGAGGCACACTGTGAATAATTTGATAGGACTCTTCCTAGTAGATTTGATGAGACTGTCAGGAATCCTAGCACGGGGTTTGAAACCCAAGCCTTATTTGCTTTCACTTAAATAACCTTAAACAAATTATGTGAACTTGATCATCTAGGTAATTTTCAAGAGTGAATACATATACCATATCACTGGGAAAATTTCCACGTGGAAGAAATCCACATGACAAATAAAATAATAGCAATTGTAAATGATGACTTAGGCTACATATTCATTAGTAGGGGCAAGAACATTCTGAATCCTGTTATATTGTTCTACGCTGGCACTTAAGGAGCAACTTTGCATAATAGATTGGGGAAATTTATGTGAATCAAATTTAATAAAATTATAAGATCGGGAGTTTGTACACATGGCTCTATTTAAAATAAACAACCAGCAAAGACCTACTATAAAAAAAAAAATTCTAAGATAGTATTCTGAAAATGATGATAGTATTCTGAAAATGATGATAGTATTCTGAAAATGATGAAGAGTATACAGTCATATGTGTCTCCAGAGTTTATCTTAAACACAATATCGAACATTTCTGCACCCAAATTTCAGAAAAGCATGTAATTTTTTTAAAAATTTGCATCTCCTAAACCAAAGCATCTTCACACAACAAAATAAATCTCTTTTGTAAAGTTATCACATTATTTATTTAACATAGAAGTATACATTTTAAATAAAATTTAAGAATTAAGTTAGAATCTGTAAATATTAGCACAAGTTGAATCTCAAAGAAGAAAGAAAACGATCCTCATCTTATAGAAGTCACTCACTGCCTAGACCCACTTTCTTCACCTAGAAAGTCAGACCTTAAGAACTTTTGTTGTCAGGGTTATTGCAAGAATCAATTCAGGTCATGGATACACACTTTCTTTTTTAACTGTGTGAAGTATAATACATTTATTTATCAGGTGGGATAAAAAATAACTTTAAATGTCTGTACTATACTGAGCTCAGTGTTGAGCATATAAAGCTAAATTATATGTAGTCCCTATGCTTGTATAACACTTATTTTTGTTTTCTGAATTTAAACTTTATTTGTTTTCAGCAATTATGTATGTTCTAAAAGATTGGGACTATGTTCTCCCAAATTTTGATATTATTTTCCCCTAAGGAGGTAGCATATCTGAATGAAAAAAGCCATAGAATTAGGGCAAAGCAGTAAATTGACTTCACAACTTGCTTGCTCTATGCAATATGACACTCAATTTCTCAATTTTTTTAATCTATAAATTTTTTAATCTATAAAAATTTCTCAGTTTTTTTAATCTATAAATTAAAGATAATAATGTCTACACCAAAAATTTTATTTTAGATATCGGAAAAATCAACAATTACAAATCTAATTTGTTAAACGTCAGTAAATCATAAAGTATTTGTAAAATTCATTCACTGAAAATATAATTGGAAAATGAGAAAGAGAGCGAATGTCAGTCTTCATAAGAAATTAGATACTACCATCTTCCTTACTTATGAGGAAGACTGGAATAAATTTCAAATTGGTCCAATCACTTAACTGACTCCACACGAACGATTGCTTTAATGATTATGCTATGATAACTATATCTATGTACTTAATATATTTCATAATATAAAAGTAGAAAACACTAATTTTAAATGTGTCCTCAAAAATTGCCTGATAAATAGAAGAACATTTTTAGTGGTTTTTCTCTATTCAATTAAGTCATTCCCACATGACCTAACTTTTGGCTCAGTATTTGAAGGAAAGCATTAAAAACTGGTGTGGCCTTTGGGGATGTCTGAATATTTGCCTTGGTCAATTCTCCTTGTAACATATAATTCAAGATATTGTAGTCTATCTAATAAGTTAAAATCTGGCTGAAGTGTATGTACCAGATCAAGCACTGGAACTTCCTGCTCAGGACTGTTTATTGAGTAAAAAGCAACGAATATTGATGGGGTTCAGAGGCACCAGGAAAATCAGTGTTGGTTATGCACAGTTATAAAATCTGATGGATTTTCTGAATTGAGGTTTACCTCAAGCATACAGCCTAGTCTTTATGTCTACGTAGATGCCAAGGGCAGAGTTACTCAGACATAGGATACTGTATTTATGATGGTGTACACACTATGGTTTCTGGGTCTGAAAAATTTTGGCATTTTTTTTTTAAACTAAATGAACTTTATTACTTACAGACTGAGGATGCCTATGTTATGTGATAAGTTTGATTGTCATTCTGGAAGCAATACTGTGAATCACTGATGCTATTTAGAACAGAGTGGGCATTTTAGTGCTATACCAGTCCTCGCAATTTTCCAAGCATCTTAGGTGTTCATGCATATATGCATATAGAGAGGTATATAGATTTTTCCCTCTTACATAGCTTTTTAAAGTATCATCAATTTATTTCAGGCCACAATGTTTCTAAACATTATTATTAAATGGTACTGTATCAAGTTTTAGTCAAAATTGGTCACCATTTACTGTACTTTTTAACTCTTGGCATTCAGAGTAGAGACGTTTAAGTTAAAATATACAGAAATACTGTGTTTATTTATACATTATAAATATATTAATACACTCAAAAAGTTAATTCACTCATTCATATACTCCACCTGGCTTGAAGGTAATGCCAGCAGGTATCAGGTATTTCAAATATCTTGATAATTGACATAGTGGAATTTGAGATACAAGATATTGAGTTGAGACGAAAGATGTTTCAAAGGCTTAAAATCTATATAAAGCCATTAATTCTGTCTCATTTAACTCCTCTAATTTTGCAGTCAGGAGATCAGGATTTATCAGAATATCTCTAGTAGCTTTGAAATAATGAAGTGCAAGTCTCGATTCTCACTGTCAAATCTGAAGTTATCAAATATACTCAGCAGTCTAAAGGGGGTGGCTGAATGCTGAAATGCTTGGCTTTACCATGAGATTTCATGTCTGTTAGTCAATTCAAATCAGTTAAAATAATGATCCCTAATCATAACCTTCTAAAATTTTCAGTTGAATCAACATAATTTGTCACTACTAAAATTACTTTAATATATTTTCTACATTTTTTTTTCCTGGGGAGACATTTCATCAGCAAGACTGCAAACATCCATGATGGATACCTATCTGAAAATGCATTTCCAAAAAGAGTCACTTTTTGGACATCATCTCAATGCTCAAATGTGCGATCATTTCATTTAACAAATAAATCCAAAGTTAATTAGTTTTGTATCTACGATGTGCCAGGCACTCTTCTTTGAGGTGATTTTTAAAGTGGCTGGAACATCCGTAGATTCTTACTGCTTCTCCAGCACAGTCCTGTGTCTTATTTCTAACTGTGCCAATATAACATAGCTGCTTCCCCATTGATCATATTACTGCTAAAATGAACTGGCTTCTTTAATAAAAAAAAAAAGTTTTAATTGAAGATTAAATTAAATTATGTATAAAGAGAACTTAGTATAAGTTACCTGTCTTATAAGTGATGAGTAAGCCTGATCTCTCTCTCTTTATAAATACAAATATACATACATACATCTGGTTATTTGTAGCAGAAGTATATCAGTTGGACTCTCCAGATTAGATTCTACTTCCTGGGTTATTGCTTTAAAAATAGTTTTAAACACAATGAGAAAACTTATTTGATGAAGTCAATGGATGATTGATTCTAAAGCTCGAGAATGTTATTTAGATAGTTACATCTGGCAAAGTCACCAATGTTCTCATTCCCTATCTAGTCTAGTTCTTTATCATTCTTTTTGGAAAGTGGACCATTGGCTTGCAAAGTAGCCCTGTTATTCCCTTTCTGCTAGCCCCATCTAGTTATCTAGATGGAACTCCAACTTTTGCAGTGATAAAATTTATTTAGAATTCCCCCAACATTTGAGAAAGACTAATACTTTGTAAAAAAAAACAGATTAACAAGGTGATACTTTAGGCACATTGTCCAATATGTGTGAGCTGCATATGTAAATTTTCTAGTATTCATATTTAAAAAAATAAAAAGAAATGTGATATTGATAATATATTTTATTTAACCCTATATATCAAAATTATTATTTAACTATATAATCGATATTAAAACTATTAAAAGGATATTTTATATTTAATTTCATAGTATTGTTCAAAATCTAGTATGTATTTTACATTTACAATATATGTCAATTGAGACTAGCTACAGTTATAGCACTGAAAAGCCCCATGTAGCTAGAGGCCTCCATAGTGCTTATTTATTGCAGATGGAATAATATCTGAGATTCTGTCTTTCTATTAAATTGATCTATCTTATTTTATTTTATTTATTTTAATGGGAGTTCATTGGAAGGTGTGTGTTTACACGGCATGATCGTATTTCCAGAACTTCTCTGGGGCATAGCTAATATTCATTACTATTTGGTATCCTGAAGAAATATTTAAATACCCCTATTTAGATATGCCAACTGTATAGTTCATTATTTTACATTTTGAATTATTGAGCTTAACTGGAATCAGAGAAGCATAAAAAAAATCATGAGATAATTGGAAGAGATGTGGTTGTTTTCACATTTCCTCCAACGACTGTGGCCATCTGGGACCCCAGGACAAGTATTAGGCAAAAGAATATACTTTTTTCTATAATCTTAGTTTTTAACATACACAAGGTCACAGTTACCATGACCTTATACCAGCTTGGATCAAACGTCATCTTATAAAACCTAACGTTATATTAGATCCTTTAGTCTTCTCCAATTTTATCACCTCTCAAATGTTCAACTATTTTCAATACATAAGTGAATTGAGGGGCAGTGCCTGGTGTTAATTTTTACTTCATATTTTCCCTGGAAATCCTTGGCTCATAACAAAATATACAGATTCTGGTATCCTCACGTTTAGCGTTGTGCTTTGAAAAAATCCTGGTTATTTAACTTTCAAAAATTGGAGTGAACATGTGCATAGGTTCTTCTTTAAAAACCATAAACCATAGTAGAGTAATAATGGCCAACAGCCTTACTACATTCCATAGGCAGTGTTCACTGCCTTTGCCCACATGAGCTATTTCAAATGTACCTAGGTTTCACAATAGAGCAATCCTCCTCTCTCACCATCCCTTTTCTCTATGATGTTGTCTCACAAGCCACAAAGAAAGTAGAAGCCATAAATTGAGAATGTTCTCAACCTCCAGCCATCCAAGCTGAGAGCAAAGATTTCTTTATGCTCAGTTATTCCTACATTTCTCCTTTTTCACTGGGTCAAGTGACTGTAAAATCTCCAAGGTGATTTAAGTTGTCTTGTATTCCTGATCCAGTAGGCATCAGGCTATCAGAAACTGCACTCTCTCAATCATCTTCCCAATCCTTATCTCCAAGTAGTTATTCATTCCATTTTTAAAGTGTGCTCAAGTGTCTGATATCCTCCTCTAAATTCATTTGATACTTATCCATTGCATCTAGTAACTTCAGCTTCTAAGCTGCAAAGCTATTCTTCTTGAATGAGTTTACCACAAACTATTTCATCACTTTTTACATCCACTCTGGAGTTGATTAATCTCTGACTTACCCACTATTGAAATAAAACTCCTTTAAATGACACCTCACATAAATTCTTCATAGTTAAATTCTTCATATTTAAAGTCAATTGACTCATCATTTTTGTCCTACTTGATTTATTGAAAATATGGATACCCTTGGCCACTCTATTCTTCATGAAACACTCCCCTTGGCTTCCATGACACTATATTGCTTTTCCTTTTATATCTCTGGCATTGCTTTATTATCTTATATACATGTTCCTATTTTCTGTCCTTAAGCATTAATATTTTCTTTATCCTCATTTATGTCTCATTTTAAATTTACTTTTGTGTAATTTGATTGATTTTTCAGGCTTCAGCAGTACCAATATCTAATTTCCAATTAAATATCTTCTTAAATACACACTCATATAACCAAATGCCTAATGAGCATCAACTTAAATGCCTTGCAGGTTCTTCAATATGAACATGATTAAAACTATCTCCAGTGTTCCTTATTTCAGTGAATAACATGAACTTTACTTTCTGGGTTGCTCATGCCAGGAACCTGAAACTTATTTTTGAGTCTTACCTTACATTCATAAGCTCAATAAAATCAGCCACTGAGTCTTGTGAATATCATTTATATTTACCAGATTTCTCCACCCATCTTGCTATAATAACCTTACTACATTCCCTAAGCTGTCTTTTCTCCCTTTCTCCACATAAACTATTCCAAATATGCATTACTGTATGACCCTCCACTTCTGACTTCCCTAAATGATCTTTCTTCTACTTTGATATGTACCTATCTATTCTCTACAGTGCAGATGTAGTTAGCCGGTTAAAAGCAAACATGGCTATGACATCCCCTTTACCTGCACAACACCAATAGTTGGGACTCCAATTCAATGTCACTTCCTCCGATAATTGGAGTTCCTGAGTTTCAGTATCATTTTGCTAAAGCATTAGGGTCAGTGTGATTTGTTTTACATTTTCTGTTTATACAAAGCAGGAAGGTAAATCAGGGTTATGTCACTATTGCCCCCCAAAGATCAGGCCTTGATAACACTTTACCCACTCAGCAAATTCCCTTGTCCCATTCACTGGTGAATCCCTAGCCAACATGCTGGTTCTCAAGTACCAACTTGGATCTCTTGAGAGAAGGATAAGACTTTTAAAAGATCTCTTCTGTTAGAACGGATAAGTTTGACTCTGTGGCGGTAGTAATACGCATGAGGGTTAACTGTTTCATGCACCCTCTCTGTGTATTAAGTTAACCATTGAACAATGAAGAGGTTAGGGGAATTGTCTGTGCAACTGAGAATCTGCTTATAACTTACACTTGGTCCTCAGTATACATTAGTCCTCCAAATCCTAGTTCCATCATGTCTGTTGTTCTGCATCTACAGATTCAGTCAACCCCGGATAGGGTAGTACTACAAAATGCATTTAATGAAAAAAGTCTGCATACAAGTGGACCCATACAGTTCAAAGGTCAAAGGTCAAATGTCTGCTGAATATAGCACATTGCCATTTCACCCCATGGTGACACAGAGACACTCAATAAAACAACTTTCTACCAGCGCTCCTAGTGGAAAGTGGAGCACCAATAACTTTCTCTTTATTTTTAACAACAATATAATTGAATTAAAATTTTCTCAAATTATTTTCAACTACTTTAAATGTTTTTCTTTCCAGGTACAAGACATTCTTCTTTTTCACTTTCTGAAAAGTGAAAAGAAGGCCTTATATCATGTCTTCTTTTTTACTGGTGGAATATTTGTTTACATCATATTCTGTGACTCTTCTGAATCCACCATCAAAGCAAAAGTAGCAAACAAAGTTAAAGAGTCAAGGAACACTTTATTCAAGGCTATTGCAATAAGATTGAGAGGCCAGAACTCAGTCTGAGCTGTCTGAAACAAAGGGCTGGAGAGTTTTTAAGCACTGGGATGGTAAAGGATCAAAGGCCATCTGTGTCTGCTAATTTGCTAATTGCCAGCTCCTCCAAAAAAAAAAAAAAGGAAAAAGAACTGTCTTCTTGACAGGAGGTAGTTTTACAACTCGGAGCAAGATACCCAGAGAAGTTGGCTCCTACCCTCCCATAGAACCTGGGAGACAGGGGCACCACCTTCTTGATGATTACATTTCAAAAGGATAGTTCCTTTGAGAGAGATGCTCCTGGACTGAAATCTGACAAGAAGGTTTTTACCAAGATTTACATCTCAAAGGGCAGAAAAAGAATTTATAGTTACAAGTTTTCTGAAGTAAATGCTCTAAGAGAAGGGAAGTCAGAGGCCTAGAGTCAGGAAGAAGCCCGTCTATAGTTTAGTCTGACTGAGGCGAACAGGAAGGCCTTCTTGGTCACTGTCAGTCATGGCTTCTAATACATAAGGAAAAGGGGGAATTTAGAAAAAGTAAGTCTGTCTTCCTGTGAACAAACATTTCCTTTCATATCTTGTAGTGAATTAAGTAAAAAAAAAGAAAGGTGTCTTTCCTTTGTGTTGTTGTCCTATATTACTAATGTAATTTCAAAGACAGTTGGCAGATGGAGGGAGAGAAATCATACAAAAAGAAATAACAACAACAATAAGAAATGATAGCAGAATTTTATGTTTTAAAAGAATCATCTATTTACAAAACTCAAGTTGTTTCTACAGTATTTATTGTAATTACTTGTTCAGTAATCTCTCTTCTAATTCTGATGATAAACTCTATAAGGACCAGGACTATCTTGTCCATTATTTATTTATTTATTTTTTTAGTTGTTTTGTTTGTTTGTTTTTTTATACTGCAGGTTCTTATTAGGCATCAATTTTATACACATCAGTGTATACATGTCAAGCCCAATCGCCCAATTCAGCACACCACCATCCCGACCCCACCGCGGTTTTCTCCCCTTGGTGTCCATATGTCCATTCTCTACATCTGTGTCTCAACTTCTGCCCTGCAAACCGGCTCATCTGTACCATTTTTCTAGGTTCCACATACATGCATTAATATATGATATTTGTTTTTCTCTTTCTGACTTACTTCACTCTGTATGACAGTCTCTAGATCCATCCACTTCTCAACAAATGACTCAATTTCGTTCCTTTTTACGGCTGAGTAATATTCCATTGTATATATGTACCACATCTTCTTTATCCATTCGTCTGTTGATGGGCATTTAGGTTGCTTCCATGACCTGGCTATTGTAAATAGTGCTGCAATGAACATTCGGGTGCATGTGTCTTTTTGAATTATGGTTTTCTCTGGGTATATGCCCAGTAGTGGGATTGCTGGGTCATATGGTAATTCTATTTTTAGTTTTTTAAGGAACCTCCATATTGTTCTCCATAGTGGCTGTATCAATTTACATTCCCACCAACAGTGCAAGAGGGTTCTCTTTTCTCCACACCCTCTCCAGCATTTGTTGTTTGTAGATTTTCTGATGATGCCCATTCTAACAGGAGTGAGGTGATACCTCATTGTAGTTTTGATTTGCATTTCTCTAATAATTAGTGATGTTGAGCATCTTTTCATGTGCTTCGTGGCCGTCTGTATGTCTTCTTTGGAGAAATGTCTATTTAGGTCTTCTGACCATTTTTGGATTGGGGTGTTTGTTTCTTTAATATTGAGCTGAATGAGCTGTTTATATATTTTGGAGATTAATCCTTTGTCCGTTGATTCGTTTGCAAATATTTTCTCCCATTCTGAGGGTTGTCTTTTCGTCTTGTTTATGGTTTCCTTTGCTGTGCAAAAGCTTTGAAGTTTCATTAGGTCCCATTTGTTTATTTTTGTTTTTATTTCCATTACTCTAGGAGGTGGATCAAAAAAGATCTTGCTGTGATTTATGTCAAAGAGTGTCCTTCCTATGTTTTCCTCTAAGAGTTTTATAGTGTCCAGTCTTATATTTAGGTCTCTAATCCATTTTGAGTTTATTTTTGTGTATGGTGTTAGGGAGTATTCTAATTTCATTCTTTTACATGTAGCTGTCCAGTTTTCCCAGCACCACTTATTGAAGAGACTGTCTTTTCTCCATTGTATATCTTTGCCTCCTTTGTCATAGATTAGTTGACCATAGGTGCGTGGGTTAATCTCTGGGCTTTCTATCTTGTTCCATTGATCTATGTTTCTGTTTTTGTGCCAGTGTCATATTGTCTTGATTACTGTAGCTTTGTAGTATAGTCTGAAGTCAGGGAGCCTGATTCCTCCAGCTCCATTTTTTTCCCTCAAGACTGCTTTGGCTATTCGGGGTCTTTTGTGTCTCCATACAAATTTTAAGATGATTTGTTCTAGCTCCGTAAAAAATGCCATTGGTAATTTGATAGGGATTGCATTGAATCTGTAGATTGCTTTGGGTAGTATACTCATTTTCACAATGTTGATTCTTCCAATCCAAGAACATGGTATATCTCTCCATCTGTTGGTATCATCTTTAATTTCTTTCATCAGTGTCTTATAGTTTTCTGTATACAGGTCTTTTTTCTCCCTAGGTAGGTTTATTCCTAGGTATTTTATTCTTTTTGTTGCAATGGTAAATGGGAGTGTTTCCATAATTTCCCTTTCAGATTTTTCATCATTAGTGTATAGGAATGCAAGAGATTTCTGTGCATTAATTTTGTATCCTGCAACTTTACCATATTCATTAATTAGCTCTAGCAGTTTTCTGGTGGCAGTTTTAGGATTCTCTATGTATAGTATCATGTCATCCGCAAACAGTGACAGTTTTACCTCTTCTTTTCCAATTTGTATTCCTTTTATTTCTTTTTCTTCTCTGATTGCCGTGGCTAGGACTTCCAGAACTATGTTGAATAATAGTGGTGAGAGTGGACATCCTTGTCTCGTTCCTGATCTTAGAGGAAATGCTTTCAGTTTTTCACCATTGAGAATGATGTTTGCTGTGGGTTTGTCATATATGGCCTTTATTATGTTGAGGTAGGTTCCCTCTACACCCACTTTCTGGAGAGTTTTTATCATAAATGGGTGTTGAATTTTGTCAAAAGCTTTTTCTGCATCTATTGAGATGATCATATGGTTTTTATTCTTCAGTTTGTTAATATGGTGTATCACATTGATTGATTTGCGTATATTGAAGAATCCTTGCATCCCTGGGATAAATCCCACATGATCATTATTTTTTTAATTAACCTTGTGTCTGAAATACAGTAGCTGCCTCAGTAGCTGTTTCAGAAACATTAATGAATAGATGAATGAATCAATGAACTAGTAGAGAACTCCTGTGGGAGAATTCAATGTTAGATACCTATTTTAAGCATATATTAGGACACAAAAGTTTGATTGCCTCCCAGCTTACTTTTTCCCAATGCTGTTAGAATACTAGCCTTCATTTTGATTAATATTTTGTGTCTGAAACACCAGAACTCTGACAGCTTCATCCATTTATTTTCAAATTGTAATTTGTTCTTAGTCCCCATTTCATGACAGATTGTTTGACAATATTTCTGACAAACTAGAAGAACCTAGTAATCTCACAGCTCTAAACACCTATACTCATGAGAATAGTCTCTTTCTTATTTCTGAATTTTAAATGTCTCATAGCACATTTATAAGGTTACAACAGAAGAAAGCCTAACTTGTTCTACCTTGAATGGCTGAATCTGAGACAGCATCTTAAGAAAAAAATCTTAACAAGTATACTAAGGCATGCATGGACTATTCTAATCAGACATGATGAAGAGATTATATTATATCTTCAGAGAACGGTCCCTGCAAATACCTATCAATTCTAAACATTCTTTTAGGATTAGGACTGTAGATTTAGCAAATATCAATATGGGACACCTAGTTACATTTATTTTTCAGACCAACAACAAATAATATGTCAATATAAGTACATTCTGTGCAATATTTGGGATACTTATACTTTTTACATTGTTCCTTTTTTGTTGTTTAATCTGAAATTCAAATTTACCTGGATGCCTTGTATTTTATCTGGCAACTATACTTATGATGAATATCCAGATAATCAGTCTTCTTTGAAGTGATTCAAGGAGGAGGGTAAAATTTTAAGAGTCAGACTAATACAGGATACTTTGATCCAGTAAATGGAAAAGAATCAGTTTGCTGATTTAGACAAGAAAGATAAGAATTTTCAAAAATAACTTTTTTTTTTCTGATCATAAACTTTTCTAGGAATGCTGGTTATTCATCATTCTTCTGTTTATATTGAATTCAATTTAAGAAGGTTCTAGAGAGTATTGGATTATACAGCATAGTCTTGAAATTGCTTCTGTTTTATTCTGATTCATGTAACATACAATTGATCAACACTCTATAAGAAATTAATTTCCCAGTAACTATTTTTATCCCCTTTCCATTGCATCCAATATATTCTTGAGATAAGTAAGATTTCATGGCAAAAATTATTTATTTCATACAAATGTCTATATTTTCATTAGCTGTAGAAGAGTTAAGATACATTACAACTATTAAAAATAAACTTCTGGTAATTTACTATGGGTTTCTCTTTATTTTTCACTCATTTAATTCGAACACTTCATGTTAATAACTGAGTACATCAGAGATATAATGACATTTAATATTAAAGATAATGATTATATTCGTTCAAATGTTGAGATATGTGTATGTATGTGTATGTGTGTGTCATATGAACCTAACACAGCAGATTAAATGACAGAATGGTTTAATACTATCCACGTATACAGAAAATAAACTCCTTTAATACCTTTACCCAAGAAAAGTAATAAATTTTTTTGGTGCTGAATATATCAACTATCTTTTAAAAATTAGACCTTTTAAATATCCTTAGATTATGCAACTTGGACAGATGAGGCTTAATAATATCATGCAACACAATAAATTAACCAATTCTTTAAAATAAATTTAGCTAATTTTACTTCCTTATGCTTTTGAGAACAAATAACCTTTAGATTTTCCTTCAAACTCAGGAAAGTATAAGCTACAATGCTCTCCAGGATTAGAAGGCAACCCATCCTTCCCCTTATTGTTTCCCATAGTGTGAGATAATGAGCATTTATTCACACTTTCTCAATGAAGTGACATGCTTCCATGTATCGCCAGGTCCAATAATGCACAAGGCAATGGCATGGTCCCCTGAAATTAATGTACAGTTATACATATTCACTTAAGCATTGTTTCCTCAGTGGTACCAGAAAAATCTGTCTTCCACAAAAGACTTTTCTGTTGTCTAGTATATCACCATTAATTCCTTGGTGCTAAAAATGACTCTGTAGTGAAAATCATGTTTCAGAATACCGTACCTTCTAGGCATAGTGCTCAATGTTCCAAATGCTTGCCGAGAACTATGAATTCTTACATCTTTGGAGAATTTGAGATAATCTATACAGTTAGGATCCTCAAGCCTTGCTAAAGAAGAAGAAGAAAGGACACAAGAGTAACTCCAGGAGTTATATTTGAAGCAAATATGCCATATTAATGGCATTTGAGGTAAGAAGACCCAGGAGAAAGCATATTTAAAGACAAGTAGCATCAGGTATTTTGTTTTAGCAACATTACTTTTGAGATATATATTAAACATCTGGTATGATTTATTCTTGCATTTTTGCTTGACCTGCACCAAGAGCTTAATTACATTTTCCTCCCACTCACAATGAAGTACTTCTTCCAATTTTTCAGCTGCTCCTTACCAGAGGTATTTTGTAGTATTGTTTGTTACTCTCACTGAATAATTTAGGTTTTCGTAGATGTGTTATTTATAAGGTATTCCTACAGAAGGCAAGATTCCAGATGGATTTTTCCAATCTATCTGGTTTCCACAACACGAAGATTTTCTTCTTCTCAGCTGACTCAAAGAAAAAACTCTTTTCAAGTGTCTTTTATCTGTTAATAACAACATAGGCTTGTCTTCTCTTTCTTTGCCAATTTAATCAAGGGGTTGAGAGCAAAAATAACTTTTACTATTACTTTCTAACACTGGACTCTCAACACTGAAATTTCCCTGAGGCTTCTCTCCTTTTTCATATGATTCCTATGCAAATGTTATTGCTTTTTACAATTATAATACATATTTTATAGCACATTTCCTAATTTTGTCCACAATGGGGTTTCTAGTTGGTTCTCCATTCTCCTGTAAACTTTTGGATGCTTTTTGGGAGAAAAAGTAAAATGCTTTTGTTCAGAGTTTGCTCATAGTGAAAGTATGCATAATCATCTCTGAGTGTATAATATTGTTAATAAAAAAATGCAGCCTACAAACATATTTTAATAATCAATATGGTCTAAGTACAATTTAATGTTTAAATATATATATATATAGATACATATATAAAGCACATGATATGGGTTTTTGAAAGCTACAACAATAAAATTATACATTGACAAAGACAATAAAGTGTAAAAATCTTTCAACCTTTCTCTCCTGAGGCCATAATCCTCTGCACAGATTTGACATACCCTCTCTCTTTACAAGTCATAGTGGATTTCTCTTGATAGCAACTCAGATTTTCATGTAATTCAAGAAGAGACGATGGCACAGTAAATACATACTTTCAATGAAGAAATTGTACAAAAATACATATGCATATATACACGCAATAAAAATATTAATAGTAAGATATTATGTCAGCAACATGGCTTGTATTCTGGCTTGTAATTTTAACAGTTGTTTGACATTGAGCATGTAACTTAGACTGAAATGTTAGAATGGTCTTAGTACTAATGTTTTATAATAGAGAAAATGATGGATTTAAATGTAGGATAACATCACATATTATTAAATATATAGAAAAATGATATCTATGTGAAATAAAAGCATTGTCTATCTAAACTTTAAAAGTATATTCCTTCATGGAATCTTCCCAAGAGAAACAACCAAAGACAAAGCATGTGATGGTAGTATTAATGGTAATAGTGGTACATATGAAGCAAACTGTCAATAAGGCAATGACTAAATTATCTACCATACTATGGAATATCATGCAGTTATGAAAAAGACACTAAAATGATGTATATAATATATATACAAATCTTTTCATGTATAATTTAAGTATGTGTGTTTATCAATGTCAATGTAAAGCAAACTGTTTAGTGCTGATAAAGCTTTAAAAAGAATATGTGTATCAAAATGTTTATGAAAATATCACAGGGAACTATATTCAATATCCTGTGATAAACCATAATAGAAAAGAATAGAAAAAAAAAGAATGTCTATATGTGTATAACTGAGTTACTTTGCTGCACAGCAGAGATTGGTACAGTGTTGTAAATCAACTAGACTTCAATAAAAAATGTTTATGAAAATAAAAATAAATCTAAGTACCATTTTATGTTTTTTATGGGTATACTTGTATGTTTATAGAAGCATAGAAAATGTCTGGAAATACATGCTTTAAAATAATCATTGTTTCCTCTAATGAGTTTGAACGGTCACAGTCAGTGGGGAAGTTTGTCTTATCGTGAATAGCAAGCTTATTTCAAGACAATGACATATGTATTGCCGTACAATTAAAAACAATTTTTAATAAAGGGGAAAAGTAATTATTTGAAGATCATATTTTATTGAATATGGGTGAAAGGCGATATTATTTTGAATGCAAACCAACACATAAAAACAGTATAGTTATTTAAATATATCTGATTTAAAGTTAAGCTCTTTGGTGTCAAATATCCTCTATATCTGTAACATGATCTTTTGATTTAATAGGAAACTAATTAATGTCTTAAAAGTGCAAGCAAAAGAATAACAGTTATTTGAGTTGAAAAGAAAGCTCATAGTTGATAATACTTTTATGAAAGATATTTAATAGGAGTAGTTTTCAGCCTTAATTACCAGAATTTTTTGTTTTTATCATTTCAATAAATTTAATCACTATATAATGAAGAATGTCATCTAATATTCTAAGGCTTTATGAGAGTTAATTTTCAGTAATGGACTAATAATTTGTTTTCTATTTGGGGAAAAAAATGTCACATAATTATTTCAATATATTTTCCTTGTTTTCTGTTTTAGAAAAATCTCCCTAAGCAAACTGTTTCTGACTTCAGGTAAAATTATATCCACAGTTAACCATCAGCCTGTGAGACTGACCACCAAGAGAAGAGTGCCATCAGTGTGGATCTTGTCTTTGTCGTGATGGGTATTGGGTATACCCCACCTGAGTTATGCTGCTATTTAACCATTGCCTCAGATGTGCATTCAGTAGGTTTTACATCACCACTGGTTTTTGTTGTTTTCCTTAGACTTTTCAGATTTATTATTTAATTACTACCATTCTACACGCTTATTTAAATATTGTTATTAAAAACACCTAAAATGTTATGGGGAATTTCTGAGAGAACTTCAGTTGAGGTATGTCCAGAGTGGTTGCAAACAGAGCTGTGTAAGGGGGTAGAGCTTCCCACTTGTCTATTCTAAGGAGTAACAATTCATAATGTGGTGTCAATACACCCTTGTGAAACTCTGAGACTTATCAGGCAGACTGTGTGTTAAAGTTATTTTTAAAATCATGGTAAGATTTTTTTTTGCCTTTTTTTACTGAATTGATATTTGCACTGATGGTACAAAAGTAATTGTGGGTAAAATGACTGGTGCCTTAGCATGAATCACACTGCTGACACCAGAATGAGTTAGTGGTCACTGTATTCTTCCCTTGACACACATGCACTGAAGAAGAAGAAGGGGAAGGAGAGGATGCAGCAGCAGCAGTGGTGCAGCTGGTTTCAACTGGGGATTCTTTTTTGTAGCAGGAAAACCCCCCTCAACTATTGGGTAGGCATACTTTTAATGTATTGAGTGATGAAATGGAATGCACTTATTAAGCATTTCCACTGCATACCAAAGTACAATTGTCTCTCAAGAAAGATATACTTCTGTGATTGTTTGGACTGCAAACTGAAATAGCTGCTTTTTTTTGAAATGAAACACTTGTTTATTTGAAAGAATGACTGCCAGACAAACTATGTTTATTCAGATTTTGTATTTGGTTACAGGTTCTTGAAAATAAACCAAGTGAGCATGTCAATTGCAGGCAAACAACAGACAATACTTGTTGTCAATGATAAAATTTGAGATTTCAAATAAAAATAAATTTTGCAAACCTTATATTTGCCACTATGTGTTTGACAGATTACCAAACCAAAGAATTTTCTGATCAAATCAGCAGAGAGAAGAAGGATTTGACTTTTTTAAAAAAATTATTTAATAAAACAGATCAACATGTGAAAGATCTGTAGAATTCACTGAACCATTACTTTTAAAATGACCCATATATGATTTAAAGATCCATTAAAAATGCAAGACAGAATAATGTTTTTAAAATTATAATCTGGGAAGTCTGTTGACATGTTTTCAGATCCCACATTAAAACTAAACTTTAATAAATTAACACTTGTTGAATTTGGGTATAGTGTCAAAATAATTCTCCATAATTATCTTATAAGGTTTTTAAAATCCTCCTACATTTTCCAGTTGCATATCTGTGTGAGGCTGGATTGTCTTCATGTATTACAAATTAAATAAGATATGCAGTGGATTAGAACAAAAGTAGACATGAAACTCTAGCTGTCATATATTAAGTCAGACATAAAAGAGATTTGAAGCAAATTAAAGAGATTTACCCAGAGATTTGGCACAGACAGTCAATTCTAACTGCTAGTTATAAATATTAGGTTCAGAACCAGTTCCTTAGCTATTTCTGCAAGCCTAAAATCCCTGGGCTGAAATGCATGAATTTTGTAGGGCTACTTCTGTGAGTCATACATTTCCCATTGTTCCTATCTTATGTGAACTAATTATATTACAGAAACATGTACTATAGCTGTAAAGACTTTTTATTTTAATACTGCATGTTGATCAGTAGTATAATGAAAAATAAAGCAAGGTGAAGGAGTAGAGATTGAAAGGTATGCTCTTTTAAGCTAGATGAAAGAAACTGCTTCTCTGAAAAGGTGACAATTGTGTGAATAAGCTATGAAAACACCTGGGAAAGAACTTACCTGGAAGGGAAAGGCAAGTACAAGTTTGGCATGTTTGATGAAGAACAATAAGGCTCAATTTCATAGGCCAAAGTTAATTAAACAGAAAATTATAAGGGATAGGTTAGTAGAGGTTGTCAGGCAAGAGATCATCAAAATCCCCCTATGGGCATGAAGAAATATGTATATGGAAAGGTGAATAAAGGTTAAGACTGAAGCCAACTTTCATTGATTCAAATCCTAGCTATTTTATAGAGTGTTCAGGTGATGTTTAAGCAGAAAATGGAATTAAGCATGGTAACAATGACGTACATGAAGGAGGAGGAAGATGAGGAAGCTAGTGCAAAGGTTTTGGTGTTAGACATGTGATGTGTGCAAGAGAAAGCAAGGGAACTAGTATGGCCTAAAGGAAAAACTCAGAGAGAGGGAAGAAAGAGATTAAATAAAATGATTAATGGAGAAGCAGATCTTTTAGGCTCTACTAAGAAATTGAAACACTTTTGGATTTTAATTGGAAGGAAATGGAAGGTCTTTGGAGAGTTTTAAGCAGAAGACTGACCTGTGGTATACATATCTGAGGTCTCATTCCAGGTTTTATGTGAAATATAAATTTTATGACCAAGAATTTATATAGGAAAACAAGTTAGAAGTAGTTAAGTCAAGCCTAAGTTGGTGTAGACAAAGATTTCATTAAAATGATGGCCACTAGACTATAAAAAATGGACATGAATAGAAGTAAAGAAAAGTAAGCATAGGGCTTAAAAGTGGTGACTCAAAAGATTCCCTAGGTGGAAATCTCAGCTTTGGCGATACATAATTGCTGTGGAAACTTTTACACTTTCTGTCTCAGTTGTTCATGTGTAAAATGGGGTCAGTAAGTATATAACCTTATATTATGTTCTGAAAACTAAATGGATTATTACCCGTGAAACATGTTGAACAGTAGTTGGCAGATAATAAGTATTTAGTATATGTTTTATGGCTATTAATATTTATTTGTATTATCATGAGAGGGAAGAATGGTTAATCGGGCGGTCCTGAGGAGATCAAACACTGGGTGAAATGTGGATGATTATAAAAGCGACCTTGATGGAGGAGTAAGGTTGCTGTTAGAAAGTGGGATACTGTGTGAGTTAATGATTTTGCATTGTAGAGGTTTGGGATGGGAGCTTGCTCACAGCGGTAGAAACATGGTGCTGTTACTGGTTCTAGCTACTGGCTTCTTTCCACATTCCCACGTACAGTGTCTTGCACCCTTTCAGGGGTAACAGCACTAGCCTAACCACACGCCCTACTCAGAGGTCAGAGTGCAAGCCTTTGGAGCACCCTCCTCTAAGTTTCTAGAATACTTTAAGTACCATTTTATCCCCCAGCATTAGTAGTGGTGGTTGCTTCCCGCAGTTACCATCTCTGGATGATCTCAATGTTCCTTTTGTGTTATTTAGCCCTTCAATTTCTGTGTAAGCAATTCCCCATATTAAATTTTTCCTGTGAAATACTATTGTTCTCTCTATTTTCCTGATTAGGCTCTACTTGGTATATGATAGCATGTTTTCTTTCTTATTTATTTATACATGTTCATAGATACCTATGTGACTAAAACTTTATATACATGAAATCATGTCATAATGCTGGAACTTTTTGTGCAGTTTTGATTTTTTTACTTTTTCTTGAAAATTCAATTCAGTTTACATTCTCTCTTTCTTCCAAATCACCTTCCCAAATCCTAATACACATACGCAAAATAACTTAAGATAATATCTTAGAATTCATTCTTCCACAATATCCTATGTTCATGAAATCATATTGTCTAGAGATCACTAATATGTATACATTTGGTCAAGTTTCAAGGGCTAATTAGGGAAGCAGTATTGCTTATTGGAAAATTATTGCATACTAAGAATTACAAGGTATTTGGAATTCAGATTAGTGAATTTCCACAGGCTTTCATTCACTTGTTTTCAGCCCTCAGGGAAGAAGACAGAATACTTTCTTCTCTTAGGGAATATAAATATTAGTAGAAGGTGATCATTCAAGTCAATGTTCTATCCCTCTTATAAGTGTTCATAAGGACAATATCTGAGCTTCAAGTACCTTATTAAAAAACTGAACAAGAAATTTCTTTAATGGGAGTGAGAAACTACAGTCTTATAGTAAGTATAATTTCTATTAATACTGATAAATTGTTACCATATTATAATAAAACACTAGTGATGATGAAATGATAATTCATATAATTTGACATATACTGCATCAACCTGAAAGAAATAAGATGTTTAATCAACACATTGGAATCATTATGCTACTATCATCATTCTCACATTGATTTCCTAATAGCTTGAGTCTCCCTTATCATTCTTGCAGGAGCACATCTAAAACAAGATGAAAACACAAGAGAATACTATATGAAGTAGAATAAAGCTTGAAGGTTGAGTGATATCCTTGGTAAGGAGGAGAATGTGTAAATTTGAGAGGTGACAGAGTGGTGGTTAAAATAAATTTATAAGAATCAGATTCCAAGTTGTTAGGATATATTATACTGTTTCGAGCTGAAATTCTATATCTGCCCTTGGTAAAATGTTTGGTAATTAGACATGAACATATAAAGTATCATAAGGAAGCATTAGTATTACAAAGTTCATAATGATGTACTGTTATGATTGATATAAAATAGTGCTATAAAAGTTATGAGGTAAAAGCATTTAAAGCAATATACTTTTCACAAATTAACCATGACATTTTCTTAGAAGGAAGGCTCAATGATAATGTATGTAATCAAGATTAAATCACCATGTTGAAATATTATGGAGTTAATCATTGCCTGAATTTCAGGCAGCATGCCTGAAAATTTAATGATTTATAAAATGGAAGACTATGAGTATATATATACATATATATAATTATATATAATTTAATAGGTCATTGAAGAATTGTGGTACCCCACAACTGATTCAAAGCACTTATTATTTCACAACAAGTATACCTATCCATAGTCTCTTCCCACAATCAAACTACAAATAAGGGTCAACCAGCACTTTATTATAAAACTTGTAATTATCTCTTTAATTTCTTCCTTTTTAGCGAATATTCTCGTAATTCTTTCAGATGCTTATAAACTTTAAGATTACTGCTACTTTAGAAGGTCTCTGTGTCAATTTGTGACTCTTTGTTTTTCTACTGTGCCTTTATTTTTATTTTTTGCACTTCTTTCCTTTCCATTATTTATCCAGAGCCTGTTCTTTAGACCTTTTTACCAAGGTTCACTAGCCAAACACCCGCTAAAATCTTGTCAATGTCTTTGGTATATTTCACTGTGGGGCATTCTAAGGATTAGAGGGTACTCTGTGTTTTACTTATCATAGCTTATTATACCGAGATGATAGATAGAGAGATAGATAATAGGGATATAATCTTAGGTTGTTTTCTTATATATTCTTACCTCTTTAATCTCTTTGGAATAAATTCAACATCAACTTCATAAATTTCTTTTTATATTTTTAATACTTTTGAAAACTTTTAGCGTATAATTCAATGTTAGATTTTTATAACTTCCTCATTTCTCTTTCATGGGTAAATAATATATTTTGGTCATTTTAGGATTAATATTTCCTTCATCTAAACAGTTCTACTCACAGAGAAATTAGTTCTTATCTTTGAAGTGGAGAGATAATGGAAGCATATCATTGTAAGTGAACTCTACCTGAAGAAAGGGATTCCAAACTCATATTAGTCATGATAAATTGAATTTCTTTGTCTTTTTAGATTGTTGGCAAAATCATGAACCCCATGATAGAACAGAGTGTTAATATTCACATCTCCAGAGGACTCCTAAACACATAAGTTCTATCTCTCATTCACATCCTTTTTGGTTTTTACCTCTTCATTTTTTTATATCTCTATTATATTTCTTTATTATGGATATTACCAAAGAGACACAGAAATCTCAACCATTACCCAGCTTCAGTAATTACCAATACATAACCAATCATGTTTCAGTTATACCATCTCCAACATTCTGGATTATTTTTAAGCAAACTTCAGATTCACAGGATTTTATGTGTACATACACCAATATAACAACTCTAAAAGCTAAATCTTTTAACTATAGCATATGCTACTGTCATACCTTAAATTTAACAATAATTTCTTAATATTATCTAATGTTAAGTTGATGTAAAAATTTGTCTTGTGAAAGTCTTTTATAAAATAGTTTTAGGGCTTCCCTGGTGGCGCAGTGGTTGAGAGTCTGCCTGCTAATGCGGGGGACGTGGGTTCGAGCCCTGGTTTGGGAGGATCCCACATGCCGCGGAGCAACTGGGCCCGTGAGCCACAACTACTGAGCCTGCGCATCTGGAGCCTGTGCTCCGTAACAAGAGAGGCCACAATAGTGAGAGGCCCGCGCACCGCGGTGAAGAGTGGCCCCCGCTTGCTGCAACTGGAGAGGGCCCTTGCACAGAGATGAAGACCCAACACAGCCAAAAATAAATAAATGGATAAAAATTAAAAAAAAAAAAAGTTTTAAATAAAAATCTGGAGCCTAGCAGAGTCCGTACATTGTTTTTATTTTTTTTGTTTTTTGATTGATATGTCACTTAAGTGCCATCCTTCCCCCCATTTATTTGTTAGGGATGGGGGTCAGTTGTTCTGTAGATATTTCCATATTTTGATTTTTGCTGATTAATTCACATAATGTTTTTAACACTTTTCAATATTTGCCCAGAATACTATACAGATAGTGTTGCTTACTTCTTTTCACATTACATTGAGACATAAGGTTTGATGATCTTTTTTCTGTGATGTGAATGAAACTCCATCATTAAGTTCCATTGTTGTCGACCTGGTCCATCTTACGAAACTGTCCTCCATCAGTTTTTCATTTAATGGTTTTAGCAGACATTTATGGTCATTACCTAAATCCAGTGTTTCATTAGGAATTGCAAAATGGTGATATTCTATTTTGATCATGTTTCATTTATTAGAACTTTACAAACAAACATTTTTCCTCATGAACTATTTAACTTCTGTGAATTACCATTCTTAAGGGAAAAGGAGTGTAGAAGATGGCTGTGTTCCCTTTATAATACAGGCTGTTACTCGTAACCTCTAGAATTAAATAATATGATTTTTGTTGCAGTGGTTAGGTTTTTGCTTTACATTTTTGTTTGTTTTAGTTTTAGTGTCTTTTTGAACCCCTAGATTATATAGTATTTTATGTTTCAGTCTGTCCCAGATATTATTATTGTTGATTCTTGTACAGTCCTATTTTGGGTCACTGGGGTTTCCTTCAAGTTGACTCTTGTGTATTTTTGACATGAACCCATGTTCTTTGAGAACTTTCTTGCTTTCTAGTGTAAAAAATATTATAGAATCATCGTTTACATTTCCTGCCCTCAACCTGGAATCAGCCCTTTCTAAAAAATCCTGGTTCCTTTTTTTTGAAAATGGCATACAAAGACCACATTCTGTGGGCTAGTGTTATTTACTGTTAATGGTTAATCAATCTTTCTAGGTTAATAGACTTGATCAAGCTAGGAAAAAATGCATATTCATTTTGAAAATTAACCATGGATTATAAATTCATACTGCTGTTTTCAATTCAAATATGATTATAGGTTTTTACATAACTTTCTTAATTTTATATTTGTCCCTATTTTTAAATTAAAATTTCTTGTTTTTTAACGTAACATAATACTTCGTTTAATCCTACAAAAATATCTAATAGTTTCAAAGTAACAATAATATAATTTATACAAACAATGTAAATACTTACTTAATAAACAGTTTAATATTTTTTTGCAGTTTTATTTTGTGCTTAGGATATATCACATTGACAACAATACTATTGATTTCTGGGTAAAGCTTACAGAAAATAGAAGTAACAGACAATAAGCAAGTGAACAAATAAATACTTTTAGACAATGTTAAGTGTTGTGATGGAAAGATAGTGAGTGAGAAATATTGTTTGGTGGGGTAGGTTACAGAAAGTCTCACTGAGAAAGTGCTATTTGAAGAGAAATCTGAAAATGAGGGAAAACTACTCAAAATTAGGTGGAAAAAAGCTTCTAGGTGGAGGGAACAGAAAAAGTATAATCCTGATAAAGCACTGGGCTTGGTATGTTTTAGTGAAAGGAAGAAGGCTAGTCTGGTCAATCTAGTGAATCATGAATCTAGTCTCAACTATTAGTCAGAATTGTAGACAAGGTCTACAAGGTATATATATTTGTATGTCTGTATGCATATATGTGTATTAAGTAGGCTATAGATATCTTTCTACATTTCTCCAAATGCATCTGAAGGAAAGATTTTAGAGGAAAAGAATTTTTGAATTTTATCTGGGTTATTTGAGATTATTTTGGTTTGTTTGTCTGACTATTGAGCTGTAGGAGTTTTTTGTATGTTTTATATATTAAGCCCATTTGATAGGTCTGCTCATAGGCATTTCTTTTATTGGGAGGTTTATCATTACAGTTTCATATCATTACTTGGTATTGTACCGTTCAGTTTCCTATTTCATCATGATTCAGTCTTGGTAAGTGGTATGTTTCTAGGAATTTATCTATTTTTTTCTAATTATTCAATTTGTTAGCATATAATTTTTCATAGCAGCCTCTTACAATCCTATTTATTTCTGTGGCATCAGTTGTAATATCTACTCTTTTATTACTGGTTCTATTTATTTAGTCATTGAGTCTTTGCTCTTTTTTTCTTAGTCTAGCTAAAGATTTGTCAATTTTGTTGATCTTTTCAAAACACCTACTCTCATTTTCAATGGAGGATCTTTTGTATTTTTTCCTATTTTCTTTTTTAAAAAGTTCTGCTCTAATCTTTAGTGTTTTCTTTCTTCTGCTATCATAGGAATTTGTTTGTTCTACTTTTTTTAGTTCCTAGAGGTGTAAAATTAGGTTATCTGTGATCTTTTTTAATGCAGTATCACTATAATCTTTCCTCTTAGTACCGCTTTTGTAAAAATATTGCTATTTCCCATAAGTTTTGGTAAGCTGTATTTTCATTTTCATTTGTTTCAATATATTTTCTAATTTCCCTTTTAATTTCCTCTTTAAAAATTGTATACATAAAGGCAACTCTATTCTTGTCAAAAATATATTGATTACAATGGAAATTAATTATCTTTGTTTAATCTGTGAAGGGAGGTCAAATATTACATATACTCATTAATATCTTGAAATGTTGGAAAGTCAGAGAAGAGCACATGCTGAATATTTCATAAAAATTCTACTAGTATAATTTGGATTATTTATTTAAATGTAGGATAAAGTCATGAAAGTCATCTGTTCTTCATCTGACCATTTTTATAGTGAGGCAATTCTTAGCTTCTGTGTATGAAATTGAAGGATATATTATCATTCAGCCTTCTACCAGGAAGCATGAACACACAGACTGGATAATTTGTTGTGAGTTAATAAATTGACTGTTTACAGGTGCATGGATAGTTTCTGGAGATCAACAAGTGATGATGCAGTATCTTTAAAAGAAAGGGAAGAAATCTATTAATGTAGTCCATTCATAAAACTCAAGATAAAGAAGGATAGGCATTGCATCTGAGGGACCAATCAAAGGCATCTAGCACCAAGGTCTACTAAGCTTTTTAATTTTTAGCATAAATAAAAATTGTCATAAGTAGATTTATTCCATTTCGTAATCTCTCTGTAGTTTTATAACTATCTAGTGAAGAAATTACACGTTACCAAATTGCTTTTTAAAACACTTCTTTTTCAATTTTTTTTAAACATCTTTATTGGAGTATAACTGCTTTACAATGGTGTGTTAGCTTCTGCTTTATAACAAAGTAAAACACTTCTTTAGAAATGTATTGTAATCAGACATTTTGGCACTGCACGTTTACAGATTACCATAATAAAGGCAGTAAATGGAAGGTGACATAATTAAGAAGTTATTTTTATAGCAAGATAAGTCAAATTATCCTCAACAATATAACCCATAGAGAGACAAACAATAATGAAAGAATTTTAAAATATGCAATAAATTGTCCTAGAAGGAAGGAAAGTGTTTCTCCATAGCACTTTTCAATGCCACAAAGTGATTATTGAAAAACATTGCATACATTTTAGGTACTTATATTCAAATCTGCTTATATATGTTTTGCTTTCATAAGTGTGTCCCCAAAATATTACATGTGAATATTACTGGCTAAAATTTTAAACTTGATATGTCTTTGTATGATGTTTTTCAATATTATATTTGCTCATTTATTTACTGAAATTTTTTTTCACAAATATTTATCAGGTAACTTCTATGTGTCAGGAATTGTTTAGGTGCTAATAAAAACAGAAGTTCCCACCTTCAAGGAATTGATTTATTTTCAAGTTTTTCAAAGGTAACTACTTCTCTTAGTAACAGTTTAATAAAGCTTTACTTTATTAGCACACTATTTTACATTTTATTGTATAAGCGATTACAAATGTTAAACTTCCATTGCGTGTATGTGTGTGAGACAGAGAGACACAGAGAGAGAACTTGAGAACTCATCAATGGAGAGGTTCCTTAGGGTATTTTGCCTTTTTTGTTTCATATAGGTTTCAGGCAGTTTTATCAATACGTATTTTGTAGTGTGATTAATTTGTAACTGCTTAAATTATATCATCTTTATTGCCTCTGGAGCCCTTCACTTTGTCATCTATTAAGTCCAAGGGCCATCTTTTTAAATTAATTTGACTCATCTAAATAATATGCCCACTAAATAGGTTAATTTCAGGGATATATGTTAAAATGATTACAGTTTTTAGTTTAACATGTCATAATCAGTGAAAATAGTTCTGTAAAAGTGATTTAATTGATAATTTACCAAAGATGCCAAACTTCCCTGTTCCCCAGTTATTTCTAACATTACTTGATGACTATCTCTGCACTGATCACTCATTCTATACATATACATATATAATTATTTAATTATATGTGAAGGAGTTAACAATAAATTAGCTATTAAAATATGAAAGTCACTTAATTACATTTTAATTATAAATTAAAGAGTAATTATGTATACAACTAAAGAATGTTTTTGGAACCTCCTAGTCATTTAAAAACTTGAGAAATTTCATGCTGATTCTAGGTAACATGTTACTTACTGATGAATTTACTCCGTATATATACACATCGTGTTGCATCTATTCATCCCTCAAGTTACAGGAGTCTGAAAATTAACTGACACTGAAAAATGACTAGATGGAAAAAAACAAAGAGTTATTTCAGAAACTTTGTTCAAAATCAATACTTCTACTCACTTTCTCCAAAATTTTTTCTTTCAATCTGGATAAGGGGCTTTGTAATCTCAATAGCCTATTTCAATTCAAAATAAATAACAACATACCTGTGGGGTGGATTTCCATCTTGGGGTACTGCAGTCTTTCCTAAACAGGAATCAACTTCCCCTCTGTGCTTTGAGAATGGGGTCAGAAGGTTGAAATAACCTTGCAAGTCTACAAGGAAAATTACACAAGAAATACTTATAAAAACATCTATTCTAAGAACGGGTTGTCACGCATAAGTAACAAATTATCTACCATAGAGAAACAAGTTTTCAAACCAACATATGGTAGAAATATGTCAGAAAGCTCTAGACATATTTATTTGTTTCTTCTAGGACTATAATGACCATTGCTTCTTTTGAATCCTTTTCTCATGTAACCCACCTCTGAGGAAAGTAATTATTGCTATGAGATGGTCATATTCCTAAACAAGTTGATGGGAACACTCCTATTAATAGAGCATACACATGTGTTTTCTTTGGAATGCCTACTCACTTCATAAGCCTTTTTATAAAGTCTGAATGGGTGAAAGCTTGTCAAGGGCTTAGAGTAGTCCT
Source organism: Balaenoptera borealis (assembly GCF_965194805.1). Classification (NCBI taxonomy): domain Eukaryota; kingdom Metazoa; phylum Chordata; class Mammalia; order Artiodactyla; family Balaenopteridae; genus Balaenoptera; species Balaenoptera borealis. The sequence continues at coordinate 16,297,189 of NC_138867.1, forward strand.
TAGCAAATGAAAAATGCTACATCAGTGTTTCTATATATTACTAATATTGTTATTGCTTAGTTGATTAAATTTTGAGTAATTCGAGAGGACTTCCATAGAGTTTAATTTAGTTTAAGAGAATTTTCCTTCTGGATTTGAATCCAAAATTTCAGCTAATTATAAATTATTGCTTTCTCTTAATTTGTTCTTGCACATTTACTTTCCTCTAGGTCCTAGCATAATTTAAATAACTAGAAGTATGTCATTTAATATAGTGATCTATCTATCAATTAATCATGAAAATTGATACCTGAAGAAAATAAAAATATTCCTCATTCTCATGGAGGTATATATTCTGAGATTACATTGTTAAATCACACATAATTTTTAGGATGGTTGCAAATTCTTTCTACATTAGGAAAATGTCTTTATTTACATTGTTCTTTAATATATTAGATTCTAACACTTAGGATTGTTGCCACCTAATATATACAATATTTTACAACTTTGCGCTTAAATATAACATACATATAGAAAAGTGCACATATCACAGGTATTTTCAAAATCTGAATATCCTGTGTTACCTGTAACTAAATCAAGAAACTGATGATTAACAAAACTGAAAAGCACCCCCCATCCCCATTCTTCCTTCCAGTCACTAAACTCACCAGGAGGGAAGCCACTGTCCTGATCTCTTACAGGATACATCAGTTTCATCTGATTTTATATATAGTTGGAAACATACTCTATGTTCTCTACAAGTGGAACCTTTACAGGATGTACTTTTTTACTTCAATGATATTTTTGAGATTCATACATATTGTTGAATGAACTTTTAGGACCAAACACCAAGTTTTTATTCTAGTCTCCCACCTTCCTGTGCAGTACTAGGATAAAACAACTGTTCTGTAGCCAAAGCCAGCTCTGGTTCTTCTTAATTTTAAAATTTGCCATATCAAATTTTGAGACCATTGATAACTTTACCTGGTCACGACAGGTGATCACCCATGCCTAGAATAAGCAAAACACAAAAACAAAACCAAAAAAAACCCACAGAAGGGCATAACAAATTTTACCTTGAAATGATTTACCTTTCTCTGGAATTTTAATTCTCCCATCCTGTTTGCTTCTACACTTTTCTTGATGAGACTGAAGCACATTATATCTTTGTACCCTCAGGCACCTTTATATATTGCTTTATTTATTTGTTATAGCATCAGTGTTCACTTTTTTTTTAAGCTAGGCTTTGATTACTGTTAAATTTGAATATTTCTGTAATTATAAAGTATCATGATTTATGTAAGTTAAGTATACACATGTCTTTCAGGCAGAAAAATTTTAATAACCAATATACAATGTTTATTTATAATACTATATTCAAATGCTACCTTACATGACTAGTAATTACAACTCAAAACTACCTCACAGGGCTTCCCTGGTGGCGCAGTGGTTGAGAGTCTGCCTGCCAATGCAAGGGACACGGGTTCGAGCCCTGGTCTGGGAAGATCCCACATGCCTCGGAGCAACTAGGCCCATGAGCCACAATTACTGAGTCTGCGCGTCTGGAACCTGTGCTCCGCAACAAGAGAGGCCGTGATAGTGAGAGGCCCGCGCACCGCGATGAAGAGTGGCCCCCACTTGCCGCAACTAGAGAAAGCCCTCGCACAGAAACAAAAGACCCAACACAGCCAAAAAAGAAAGAAAGAAAAAAGAAACGAACACTCTCTCAGCCTTGTTTAAAAAAAAAAAAAAAAAAAAAAAACTACCTCACAGATAGTTGTATAACCTGGCTCTCACAACTAGCACATTGGTGTTTTGATTATATAGTGACCAAGTGGAAGTTTAGTTCTGAGTGTCAGCTAAAAATCTTATTTTAGTTTTTATTCAAATACAATAAATATTTCCTGTGAAAATAACTCTGGAAAAAATTAGTCCTATATTTACTTACTAAAGTTCTCTACATCTGTTTACTTATACAAGTAGAGTTTGTAAACAATGAAATGGTTCCTACATACAAAAAACACAATATAAATTAAATATTGTTGAAATAGCTCAGTCTTCCATATTTCATATTCAGAACAGGAGTGTGATTGTATCTAAGCAACATTAACATTTACAATAAAGATACTTTTAATAAAATGTGATTAAACCATAGATTAGTAACTTGCTGGTTTTGGCAAACTCTCATATTTTTTGCATATCATAGTGCTACCAGTTGTTCAATAGAGGGACACATCTAACATTGTGACAGGTATGGCCCTCCGGTCCACTTAAATTAGCTTGCTAGCAACAGTCTTTTATCTATCACACTGCTCTTGTCTGTGGTTTTATATTTTCCTTTATTTGTGAGCTGTGAAGTTTTTCAATAGTAAGTTCAAAGCTCACACAACATAACAAACATGAACACGTATCCTTTCAAGAACTTTTAAGAGTTTATATCCAAAGGCACTTTGTAATATCACCTTTTTCCTACAGACCAGTTTAATATATCAAACATTTCAATTGATTTTGAGAAGAATATTAGTATATAATAGGATCTCATTGTTTTCCCCATCAGGAATCTACCACTTTTGACCAATAATTTTATATATAAATATAATGTCATAATACCTTTAGGAGTTGAAGACAGAAGGCACCTAAACTCAAAAAGGATGACAAGATATATGAAAATTGCTTTTTTCTTCAACATGATAAGATATAAATCTTTGGTTTTGCTTTCAATAAACCTGTTACTGCTTTCAAACAATATATTGTTCTTTCAAATATGATTTAGACCTTGATAGAAAGAAATGAAAATTAAATGACATGGAACATAAAAACTCAGACAATATCTATATATAAATGACACGGAACATAAAAACTCAGACTATATCTATATATGTATCTCTATATATGTAATGTTATTGCAACCTTCATGATGAAAGTTTGTATGAACTATAGATAGAACTTATATCCTTTCTTAAGTCTGACCTATATTTTCTATGGACAAATTAAATAAACTTTCCAGTGTGCTCTTTTGTTTTCAAATTTTGACACATTAATTACTCAATCTTCTAAATTTTCACTATATAATCAAATATTTATACATTAAATACCCCATTCATGATACTAAGCTTTTAGATCTTTTGAGTAAATACCTATTGACTTAACTGTAATAAATTAGTTTTCCTAAGTTATGTATTAAAGATATGTTTGTGAATATTTTATTAAAAAGTCTGATGTAAAGAAATTTTGAATGATCCTACTAGTTTTCAGCAATAAACTAAGGGGTTTTGGTTATATAGCACAATGTCTAGGTTTCAGGAACAGAGACCAACCTTTTAATTTAGTCAATTCCTGAAATATCATTCTGATTCTTATTTGATTTGTTTTCTTTGCCTGCTATATGAGCCAATTAACTTCCATTAAGATATATTCTGAGGAAAGGTTTTTTTTGTTTGTTTTCAAGGGAGATCATGCAGTCTTTCTGTGCCTGGCTTATTTAATTTAGCATAATATCATACAGGTTCATATATATTGTTGCAAATGACAGGATATCCTTCTTTTTAAGGCTGAATAATATTCCATTATATACATGTATATATGTGTGTGTATATGTATATATATGTGTCCCGCATTTAATCATGGAAACTTAGGCAAATGCTGTTTACTATAGGTTGTACTATATTTTCCATGTGTGTTATTTGATGATAGTAATGCCTAAGTCAAATAACATAATACATGTTATATACATTGCAAGTTACGTGCAGTGAGAGTTGCCTAGGTTATACTGTGACTATGTTGAACCATCTCAGTATTCTCAAGCGGAATCTCAATTAAAAAAAAAAAAAAAGTAATGTGGATACTCACTGGGTGGCATACAGGGATCAGGTTATCTATGCAATTGTCTTCCTCAGTGAACTGACTAGGAGTGTCATGAAGCACCTGTAAGGACCCTGTGACTGAGGAGAATAATTTTAAATTCACAAATATAACACACTTAAATTCTGGGCACATGCCATTATGCCAATAAGGAAGCAATTGCAGTTGAAAGAATATGTCTTGTGATTTACAGCATGATACAACCTCATTATAAGAACATGAAAACACTTAAGAGGAAAACAAATGAAATAGCAGCATTGAGGGTACAAATCAAAGTGCATAAAAACGTGCTTTTATGATTTCTCTATATACAAATAGTATATATTACAGGATGCCATTTCTATAAAATTCAAGAACTATCAACAAATCTATCGTGTTGGACTAAGAATAATGATTATTCTGAGGGTCACTGACTAGAAGGGAGGGTGAGAGGGCATCTTGACTGCTGGTAAATCTTACTTATATTTACAGTTGACCCTTGAACAACTTGGAGTTTAGAAAAAATGACAAAGCTCGAGAAAAAAACAATTTTGATGAGATCAAAATTGAACATTTTAGTATAAAAATATACAGTAAAGAAAGAAAAAAACCCAAAAAACAAAACCGTTATACTGTCTAGGAAATATGTTTTCAGAATATCTAAAACACTGAATGATCAGATACTATATATATATATATATATATATATATAGGAAAACATTCCTCAGGAAATTATGTGAATTCAATGAACAGGCAACTCACAGAAGTAAATACCTAAATGCAAAACAAGTGGTGGAAAAAGAAAAATGGGATTAACAACTTTAAAAAAAATCCTAAATTATGGAATTCCTTTTCAGAATGATGTGTGCATAAAGTATAACTCTTTCAACTCTTTTTTTTTTATATTTTACATATTTAAAAGTTACTAAAATAAATTTGGCTCAAATAATTTCATATGAATTTGAGCGTCTCCTAGATGTAAGTGATGATATACAAGGAAGTTCATTCCTTCCATCTAAATTCAACTAATAAGTTTTTCTTTTCAGAAACTTCACTTTTCATTTCCGTAATTTCCACTTGATTCTTGTTATTAAATAAATTAAAATTCTTGCTGAAATTCTCTTTTATTACCTATTTTCTTTAATATATTAATCATAATTATATTAAAGTTTGTACTAATTTTCTCTTGCTATGAAGCGTATTTTCACAAATGTAGCTACTTAAAATAGTACCCACTAATCAGTTCACAGTTCTAGAGGTCAAAAGTCAAGATACAATGTGTCTGGGTCCTCTGCTCAGGGACCCAAAAGGAAAGTCGAGATGTCAGCCGGTCTACATTCTCATCTGAAATATGGAGTCCTCTTCTAAGCTCACATAATTATGGAAGAATCATTTTGCAGTTTTAATATGAGGTCCCTATTCCTTTGTTAGCTCTCAGCTACTGGCTAGAGCTCCCAGTAGCCACCCAAATTTCTTGCTAAATGGTCCCCTCCATCTTCCAAGCCAGCAATAAAGAAATTACCTCTGAGAATCTATCTTAGATCCAAAAGCTATTCTGTCAAGAGGAGCCTTGTCCCAGGGTTCATGTGATTGGCAGTCCTTTCAAGGATAATTTCAATATCTTATGGTCAAGTATTTGGGACCTTAAATTCATCTGCAAAATCCCTTCACAGCTGTGCCTAAATTAGCATCAGTGAATAAGTAGGAGAAGGTTGTGTAAACCAGGACAGGGACATTGGGAACCATCTTAGAATTTTGAAAACCACAAGGTTCCTGTAAGTTAACTCCCATATCTGGAGCAGGTATAGATGCATGTATATGATTTTGGCTTTTATCCCCTCTCCTTCATCTTTGAGCCTATTATGTTTTCTGACTTGCCTAGTAATTTTCAATTGAATACTAGTCAACATATATATTTATTTGAAAAAGAAATAGTGTAGGGGCCACAGATAATAATATTGTATTACACAAAGTTAACCTTCCTACTGATGATCATTTTAATATGATCAGTGCTGTAGACGGAATTGCAACCCCACAAAATTCATATGGTGAAACCTTAACCTCCCATGTGACCTTATTGGAGATAGGGACATTAAAGAGGTAATTAAGGCTAAATGAGATCATAAGGGTGGAGTTTTGATTGAATAGAAATGATGTCCCTATAAAAAAGGAAGAGATGGCATCTCTCTCTCTCTCTCCTTCTCCCATGTCAGGAACAAAGAGAAGGCAGCTTTTGCAAGCCAGGAAGAAAGTTCTCACCAAAAGCTGAACTCTGCTTGAAAACCTGATCTTGAACTTTCCAGTCTCCAGAATTATGAGAAAATAAATCTATGTTGTTTCAATCACCCCATCTATAGTGTTTTGTTATGGCAGCTTGAGAAGGCTAAGACAATCCGGGTTTGTGCTGGATGGAGACAGATTTGCATCCTTGATAAAGGTCTGCTCTTATTCACCATTGGCACTTCGTTGTTGCACCTAAGAGCCTGATATAATACTCCGCAAGATTCCTCTCTCTGGTGTGGCCTTAAACTCTTCCCTTTCTTTATCTCACAGGATTGTAAAAATCCACATTTAGTTTTTCAGTGTTGGCACATAGGTTTTTGGTTTCCTGCTCCACAGAGACCCAAGAGTAAATAAACCTCCTGAGGGGAAATGTGTTTGAGGCCCCCCTGGTGTCTGCCACAAGTTACTTTGTGTTCTCTCATGATGGACTCGTCTGTGTTTGCAAAGGGCTTTACAATAGGCTCAGCACCCCACCTGAATCAGCAGATGCGCCCAGGGAAAAAGTGGCTACAGAATCCAGCTCGCCTCTTTGAATTTCTTCTTTCTCTGGAATCTCATTCTCTCTCTGCATTAGCAGGTTTTTATTGCTTTCATACAAATGATTTCTCTATTTTATCTGTTTTTTTACTATTTTGTAGAGAGAGAGAGAGAGACACTGATTTTCTACCAGGTTATACATTTGCCAAGAAGTGAAACTAGTTCAGATATTTTGAATATTTTTATTTACCCTGGATTACTGAAGCACATTTGTTTTTGTATTTAGTTTTTTAATTCAAATTCTTACTAATTATAGCTCTTAATATGCCAAATTGAAGAGGCACTGGTATAGATGCCCAAAGATCACGTCTACTTATCCATCAGAATTACACAGTTTATCCAAAATTTAGAGTTAAATGTAACTTTATAAATTTGTGTTTCAATCAAAGACCTGTATTTACGAAATATTGTCAAAATTAATATATATGTTTGAAATTCTTTTTCAGTTTCATACCAGGTCCTGTTTAATTCTATATTAATGGTGCTTGGGTCATTTAAATGGTAATATGGTATAATAGTGTGAGTACAGACCCTTGACACATAACTGCCTGAGTTTTAGGATCAATCCCTACTTTCTAACTGTGGGACTCACCAACTGAACACCTCTATACCTCATCTTTCCAACCTATAAGGTGAGAGAAATAATTTCCCACACTTTTTAAGTTTTGTGAAAATTAAGAAAGTTAATTTTTTTAATTTAATGGACCTACATATGCCCCCCCCTCCAATTCATTTGCTGAAGCCCTATCGCACATATGATGGAATTTGAAGATGGGGGCTTTGAAGGATAAATAGGTTTAGATGAGGTCATGAGAGTGAGACCTTCTAATGATGAGATTGGTGCCTTTTATAAGGAGAGACATCAAAGTGCATTCTCCATCTCTCTTCCTGCCATGTGGGAACACGGTGAGAAAGTGTGTCTGTCTATAAGCCAGAAGGAGAGTTCTCACCAGAAACCAGCCATGCTGAAAACTTGATATTAGACTTTAGACTTCTAGCCTCCAGAACTGTAAAGAAATACATTTCTGTTGTTTTAGCCACTCAGTCTGTGGTGTTTTGTGACAGCAGTATGGACTGACTAAGACAGTGTCTCATGTGTAGTAACAGTAGATGTAATCAAAATACTTGACTCTCCAGAAGCACTCAAAGATTCCATGGAAGGGAAACACACTGGTTGGTCTTCAGAACATGTTTTCTAAACTTTTGGATGAGTTATTAATGTTGCAAATATATCTGATTGTAACATTTTGTTTTGTACAAAATTTCTTGTTTTATTTTTACTTTTAGGTTTCAAAGTGAAAACTACTATTGCAAAGAGCATAGATTTATCATTTTTTATATCAATTTGATATCATCATATAACACATTGATCCATATCCTCCTCTTAAGCCACAGAGATCTTTACTCTTCACCTTGAGGTCACTTTCCTGACCATGAGAAAATGTAGAATTTTCAGCCCCTGCTTTAATATGCTCATATTTTGAAAGTAAAATATTCTACTCAATTACAATTTTCTTCATGAGTCCAGGTGTTTACAGGGTAAATTCACTCTTAACAATTTTATTACTGAATTTCTTTGATGTCACAATTTGAATATGAGGGAAAGACATTTTCTGGCAAGATAAAGTATGTAGTATGAGTAGATTTTCCATAATTTTATCCAAAATAAATTAGACTCTACAGTTCAGATCTTGTGGTTAATTGAGGGCAACATTCCCTTAGAGTATCTTTTAGATAAAAAATAATATTTAAGCTCAGTAATATTTAGGAGGACATGTTCTCATTATTTGTATATATAATGAAAAAGAAACGGTGATAATCAGTTTGAATTACACCATAGAAATACTGGAGAGTAAAGCATAGAACGAGTATTCATTAAAATTTTAATGATGATGTAAAGTGAAATGGAGGCTAATGCCTGGTTTAAATTTCTTAAAAATGAAATTACAAAAAGTGAATAAAAATATTTCTAGAGGAAAAAGTAAAACTGTGCTTGTGACAAACTAAACAAGGCATATTTGAAAAACTAATTATCCAGACCATTCCGAGTACAAGTTCTTAAATTTTATTTTAAGGTATTATCTTTTCTTCTTTGGCGAAGAGTAAAGTTCAGCTGTATGCAGCACCCTGTAAAATTGCCAGGAATATATTGTGAGCCAGCAGAAACGATGTTGAGACATTGGGACAAACAAAAAGATATAGTGACCACCAGATATTATTGACAAGAAATTTTATTGTTTTCTGTTACCTCATTGTGATCTTAACTTCTTCATTGGAAAATTGATTTCTTTCTTTATGCATATATTTCTTTTTCTCTTAAGAAGATGAGTGTTTTTTCATTGGTAAATGTGCATTAAAATTATATTAATGGAAGTTGTGGATTAACACATTTATCTTATACTCAGTTACTTCTAGAAAATTTAACTTTGCAAAGAGGTTAGATAAGGAACTAATTTTATTTTTACAATGATGAGATACTTTGGACAGGAAAAACCTAATATAGATCTTCTACATGGCTCAATTCTAGTAGGAAATGATAATGAAAAGAGCAATCTAGCATGACTATCAATACCTGCTACTGGGGGGGGGGTAATTATCAAGTTTAGTAAAGTTGTGAGACAGTAAGAAAATTTTATCCACATTTATCGAGATATAATTATTTAACATTGTATAAGTTTATTGTGTACAATGTGTTGATGAGATACATTTATATATTCTGAAATGCTTACCACAGTAGGATTAGTTTATTTCTTCATTATCTGACATAATAACCATTTCTTTTTTGTGATGAGAGCATGTGAAATCTGTTCTCTTAGCAACTTTCAAATATATAATATAGCATTCTGAACTATAGTCACAATGCTGTGTATTAGAGTCCCAGAACTTATTCGTCTTATAACAGGAAGTTTGAACACTTTGTCCAAAATCTCCCCACTTCTCCCAACCCCCAGCCCCTGATAACCACTCTTCTACGCTCTGCTTTTATAGATTTTATATATGTGAAATATAGAGTATTTGTCTTTCTCAGTCTGACTTATTTCACTTAGTCTAATTCACTCGAAGTCCATCCATGTTGTCACAAATCGCAGAATATTCTTTTTTCTCATGACTGAATAATCTTATTGAGTGTGTGTGTGTGTGTGTGTGTATCTATATATATATATATATATATATATATATATATATACACTATATATACATCTTCTTTGAACACTTAGGTTGTTTCCATATTTTGGCTATTGTGAATAATGCTTTAACGAACATGGGAATGCAGATATCTCCTTGAGATCCTGATTTCATTTCCTTTGGCTCTTTACCCAGAAATAGAATTGCTAGATTATATGTTAGTACTATTTGTAATTTTTTGAGGAACCTCCCTACTGTTTTCCATAATGGCTGACCAGTTTACATTCCCTTCAACAGTGGACAAGGAGGGTTCCCTTTTCTCCACATCCTCACAAACATGCCCCCCCTCTCTTTTGTATAATAGTCAATCTAACAAGCATGAAGTGTTATCTCACTGTGGTTTGGATTTGCATTTCCCTGATGATTAGTGATGTTGTATATCTTTTCATGTACCTGTCGACCATTTGTATGTTTTCCTTTGAGAAAGGCCTATTCGATTCCTCTGCCCATTTTTAAAATCAGACTGCTTATTTGGTATTGAATTATATGAGTTATTTATATATTTTAGATATTAACCCCTTATCCTATATATAATTTGCAAATATTTTCTCACATTCTGTAGGATGTCTTTTCATTTTGTTGATTATTTCTTTTGCTGTGCAGAAGCTTTTTGATTTGATGTAACCTCACTTATTTATTTTTGCTTTTATTGCTTGTGTTTTTGTGTCATATTTAAAAATACTGTTATCAAGACAAATATGTTTAAACGTTTTCCTATATATTCTTCTAAGAGTTTTATGGTTTTAGGCCTTATGTTTAAGTCTTTAATTAATTTTGAGTTAATTGTTATGAGTAGTGTATGATAGGGATCCAATTTCATTCTTCTCCATGTAATTATACATTTTTCTCAACACAATTTATTGAAGAGACTATCCTTTTCCTAGTGAGTATTCTAGACTTCCTATTCAAATACTAATTGATATAAATGTGAGGATTTTTTTCTGAGCTCTCCATTCTGTTCCATTGATCTATGTGTGTGTGTTTATGCTAGGAACATACTATTTTGATTACCATATCTTTGTTATATAGTTATCTTAAGTTGATTGTTCCAAAGCATCTATATTATACAATTTCTCCTTAAAAAATTTCAAAAATGAAAAACAAAATGTTCAGAATGCATATATTACACAAAGCATGGCATATTAAATTTCACAGATTCTGTTTCAATTTTTAATTTCTTTCAATAAAAATCAAGTAATTATCATGTATACATATTTTCCTTTCTCAAATTTTTATAAAATTAAAATAATGTCAAATATGTCTACTAGCACACATCCAAATATATGATGTATTTCAAAATGATTTATAAAACTATATATTAGAAAAATAGATGAAAGATAAAGTAGTGTATTATTTGACAGATATACCCAATGTTAACTATTGTTTCTTCACAAGTATTACTTTCTCAGGTGTGGGTTTATTTATCATACTCTTCAAAACATTAGGGAAAAATTCCTGACCCCTGGAATATATAGAAATAATAACCATTTTGCATTATCTAAGTCTAGAATGACAAAGTCCTTCAAATAAATGACTATAAAAAAGGTCAGTTGTTCTTACTTGCAGGTATTATACTGCTCCATGCCTCCTTTCTATATTGTATAGCTCTATTTATGAAACATTTTCTCCAATCTCCATCTCTAGATAATTTATTTCAAGTCATTCTGAAATATCGCTGAGGTATTGCTTAGTTTAGGAAGACTTCAAATTATTTTACAATTATATTTACCTGTCTAATTTGATAACTGTAATTTCTTTAAAATGTCAATATCTACTTACCCACAACCTAAAAAACTGCATAGCATGTGGGTAGTTCGGAAACTTGTTGAACTGGACTGTTGCCCTGGTAAGTTCAGCACTTCTCATTGACATGACCAAGATACATTTCAAAGTCAGTAGCGCACACACTAAATGCCATTTGGTCAATGGTGATCTTTTTCATTGAAAATTCTTGTCTTAAATGTGTGTGTGCGCTTGTGTGTGTGTATATATATATATATATATATGTATATATATGTGTGTATATATATATATATATGTATATATATATATATATATATATATATATACAGAGAATTATTTCTAAGGTAATTTGGAGACTTGAATCAGAGGCTCTATTGCAAGTTTTTAACCACCTTTTTACTCTTATTATATAGCAGCAGAGTAACGTGTAAATAGGTCACTTAAGGATTAGACTCTCATTAAAAATCTTTCATACTGGGAGAAAGAAGAATCCTTGATTTGCTTTATATTTTCAATATAACTTTTAAAGTTTTACAGATTTTTTATCTTTCACTACAGAGAAAGATATAGCTCTGATAATTACACTGCTTTTCACAAATTATCAGAAGGATGTAAAGTGTATTTACTGACATTAAAAAAGTTACTCTTTTGGCATCATTATTTGCTAATGAGGTTGTTTCACAATGTTTGCAAGCTCATGTGACAGGGTGGCATTTTATTATATGAATAAGGTCAGCTCTGTTACTTAGTCTGTGAAAGGAAAAAAAAAAGTCTTCTTGAAAGTTGAAGCTATTGATATTAAATACATTTAACCCAAAGCTTGCTCTAAAATCAAGAAATGACACCTCAAATTCATGTAGATACTCTAACTTATGAGGTGGAATTTCAGCAATTATGAGGCAATGTCAGGAGGTACATTGAGGATAGGGATCAGCCATGATAAGGGTTATTTTCAAGTTAATTTTTGAATGGTACAGTGGCTGTTATTTTAGAGAGCAAGACATACAGACTTAAAAGTGGAAGTGTAAAGTCCACTCTGTCTTCCTTGTGCTTCCCCTGCCTTCATCATCCACTGTCATTAAAAATATCAGGATCACCACAAACAGAGGCACTAAGGAACAATCACACACTACTTTTAGGTGCCTCAGATGCCAAAAACAGGACTTGGATTTTGGTCTTTAAGTAATGAGAAGGTTTGGGAGTGTTTGAATAAATCTCTGAAATTGTGAGACTTACTTTTTACTAATGTAAATCTTGTGAATTGAATAAATTGGAATGGGAAAACTTCCTCTAGAAAGAAGCATATCTCAGTGAAAGGGAAATTTTAGAGTCCTTGATTATGACAGTATTCCTTTCTGCCAAATGCATTTGTCTCATTATAATAATTTTCAAGTAGAAATGGCATTATAATTGTTATAATACAACTTGGAATATGAGAAGAAGGAAAGAAAGTAGCATTTGCACTGGTGATTACAGAAAAAGATTATGGAGTAAGTATAATGTAAGTGTTGTCCTTTAAGATGAGCAATATTTTGAAAGATTAAAATGTGGAGTGCAATGTTTTATCTCTTAGTAATTGCAAGAGCCCAGTTGCATTCACTCATGTCTCCTTTGCATCCTTTGTGAATAGTAAGGACTCAGAGACAGTGAAATTTATTCCCACATATTTTCTCTTCCCTTAAGTCAATGCATATTTTCAGTGAGTTTTTAAGTATATGACAGTTAATTTCTTTGACCTCAATAACATAAAACTATAAGATAGACAAATTTCAAGATATGATATATACACAAAATGACATTTAGCTTCTGTGCAGGTGTGATTAATTACCTCAGATGAGCTTCCATTCTCTTTGCTGTGACCTGTATGGGTCATAACTTAGGCTGACATAAGAATCAAGGCTACGGAGAGAAAACAAAATGAAGCAACTAAGGGAGCCCGTGGGAATGCAGCCAGTTTGAGTGTACATGAAACATTGCTGAGACGAAGGTTGGAGATTAGCAACATGGACTATCAAACTTTGGATTTCCCAAACTCGGTCATCTAATTCTACTTGTTTTCTTCTCAGAGTGGATTCTTTTGGCAGGTAGGGATTGTAACATACTGTGTTCAAGTGGAGGTGCAACGCAAGGAGTATGGAAGCAGGTAACAGTGATGGTAAAGCTTGGCAAAGTGATAGCTGATGTCCCAGGTGAAGGACAGAAAGCTTGATTCATGGAGGTGACTTGATATAGCACAGCAATGACTATTAGGACTCAATAGAGGAGGAGAGATCAGGGCCTGTGATAGCAACAAGGAAGAGGTAATAATAATTTTAAAATCATCACCAACTGAGAGAACCCTCAAGTTCACCATTAGGGCTTTAGGAAAATGTTTTTTCTTTTCAGGAAACATGGCTCAGTTTGGGGGCCATTTTCTCTGACATTTAGACAGGGAAGAATGAATGAAGAGGAGAATGAATTTGGAACTTGCTATCATGACTTTTTTAATATTCATATTTAATTTAATTAATATGTATGTTGTAAATAGTTTGGGAAGTACAGAATGAAAACAAATGTCCAATTTTAACCTTTTCCTCAGATTTTAAGTATATGTGTGTGTAGGCTGTATAAATTACAATCCATTAATATATAGATAAGTATTAATAAAATCTTGAGAGTTTTATTTTAGAGACTTAAGTAAGGGGAAATATAAATATACAAAATAGGAAGAAAAAAAACCAATAAAGCACAATGGAGTCCAAACCCTTCACTTCTCAGGCACTGATGAAGTGCAAGACACAACCCTAGTTACACATGCACTAGATCCTACTGGGGTAATGATAATTATTTACCTGATTTTAAAAACTGTGGATCAAATTATATCTTCAAGATTTTGCAGAATTAGAGCTAACATTATATGATTAGAGGATGTAAATTAGTTGTGATCCTGTCCCTGAAAATAGTGTTTTAAAATAATATCTTCTATTTGATTTTCAGTTCCTAGTGCAATTTAAAAAAATATTTTAGTGCTTGCTTTGGCAGCACATATACTAAAATTGGAACGATACAGAGAAGGTTAGCATGGCCCCTGCGCAAGGATGATACACAAATTCGTGAACCATTCCATTTTTTTGAAAAAATACTTAAAATAAAGAATGTATATATCGAATATATGTATAACTGAATCAATTTGCTGTACAGCAGTAATTAACAAAATGTAACTCAACTATACTCCAATAAAAATTAAAATTAACTTTTTATTTTTAAATAAAAATTGGATATGTTTAAGGTATAAAATATGATTTGATATAAACATGCATATGAAAAGATTACTACAGTCAAGCTAATTAACATACCTTTTCATCACATAGTAACTTTTTTGTGATCAGAGCACCTGAGATCTCCTCTAAAATATCTGCAGGAAATGTCAATGAGGAGTTTTTTAAAATTCCCTGCTATATTTAAATGTCCCAAATTAGACATACCATATAAATCTCTTAGAACAATTGTATGCAATTATAAGTAAATGTTTTAAAAATATTATTACCAATACAAATTCTGAATATTATATTGTCCTTAAGTAAAATATTAGTATATCTTAAAACTGATTTTTTTTAATGTAGAGACTAATTTGATGGCACATTTACAAGTATATTTACTCATATTTTCATATGGTCCATTCTAACAAAATTGTATACTCAGAATAAGTAAATTTGTATTTTTCCACTGTATGCTCAAAAGTGCTCTCAGTGATAAACTACCTACATATTCTTAATCTTGTCACTTTAGTAGCCTTGCCCACAGAATTTTCTCTTGAAAATCAAGTTGCTGAACTGATTAATATCTACTCCCTTTCAAATCTGCAAAACTATCATGCTGAAGACAAGGTGCTGTTTGGTGATAAATATTGTCTCTTAACAGAGAGCTACGAATTCCAAGTAAGAAAAACAACTGGTGAATATAAAATGAGGAAATCACAATCAAGAAAAGGATTATGTTTGAGGTTAACAGGAATCTAACTCATTCTGACTTATTTATCTTTCTATCTGCAAGGCTTAGCATGCTGAGATTTATGCTACTTAAGATATTAACTAACTAAAGGCCTTTCTAAAATAATTTTCACTCCCAATATTCATACTAAATGTAATGTTGTTTCTTAACTTGTAATCAAATTAATAAATGCACAGACTGTAAATATTAAATGGTATTGAAGAGTTATAAAAATAGTCATGCCTTAACTGACCAAGTTCCACTTCCCAGCCCTGCTTCTCTGAGGCAATCACTCCCACCTCCTTTTACTTTTCCCTTTGGTACTCACCCCATTTTTCTAAATGTATGTTTTATGACCATTTCATAATTCATTGATTTTGATCATTACCAATTGACTTACTATAATAGTAAATGAAGATTTAATTCTTCAGTGTTCTCTCTACAGCCTCCCTTTTTGTGCTAATATTATTATATTGCTGTCTTTGATTATTGTCTTACTCAAAGATAATTACATTATTATAAATATGTAAATACTGTTCACAGCTGATCTAGAATTTTTTTGCTTATGCACCTTAACAAAATTTTCCTGAAGTTTATAATACCTTTTTCTTGTAGTTATTTTATGCTCCTATTTTTAAATTTCCTGAAATCTTCCAATAGATATATAAATGCATACATGTGTTCTAAGTGCTTACAAGGAACTTATTCCTTTCATTCCATTTCCCCATTGTATTCTCTGATTTCCCATTTTTCAACCTCCATTATTTGGATATTAGACATATCCCCTATTTGTCTTATCTTTTTTTTTGGTAATTTCTATTTCTTTATTTTTTACTATATTTTCTGAGAAATTTTCTCAATTTATCTTCCATATCATGAAGAATGTATAAATACATATTTTGAAAGGCTCTTTCTTATTTCCCTTTATAGCACATATTGTTCTAGTTGTTCTCTATAGAAAACTATTCTAGATTCCTACTTCATAAATGTGTGTAAATATGCAGAAGTGCTGAGAGATAGTAATCTATTATTTTCTAGCATTTCTGATACCTAAACATGGAGATTGAGTCTGGAGGTTGAAATAATCCATTTGCAGACTTTGCTTCAGGACCAGGGCTTCATTCTTTTTTATTATTATTATTTTTATTTTTGTACATTCGACATGTACTTATGAGTTTTGTGGGAAATTACTATTCATTTTTTAAAAATATCTTTATTGGAGTATAATTGCTTTACAATGGTGTGTTAGTTTCTGCTTTATAACAAAGTGAATACATATACATATATCCCCACATCTCCTCCCTCTTGCGTCTCCCTCCCATCCTCCCTCTCCCACCCATCTATGTGGTCACAAAGCACCGAGCTGATCTCCCTGTGATATGCAGCTGCTTCCCACTAGCTATTTATTTTACATTTGGCAGTGTATATATGTCCATGCCACTCTCTCACTTCATGCCCCCTTCCCCTTCCCCATGTCCTCAAGTCCATTCTCTATGTCTGCGTCTTTATTCCTGTCCTACAGGGCTTCATTCTTATGTTCTACTCTGCCTTGTATTCCTGAATACTGAGGCTTTATCATTCTTCAAATTTATTTTTTTTAGTTAAAGTATAGTTGATTTACAATATTGTGTTAGCTTCAGGTGTACAGCAAAGTGATTAAGTTATACATATATATGTATGTATCTATATTTTTTCTGATTATTTTCCATTATAGGTTATTACAAGATATTGAATATGGTTCCTTGTGCTATGCAGTAAATCCTTGTTTTTTATCTATTTTATGCATGGTAGTGTGTATCTGTTAATTCCATACACCTAATTTATCCCTCCCCTGTCCCCTCTGGTACATACGTTTATTTTCCTATGCCTGTGAGTCTGTTTCTGTTTTTGAAAACTCTAATTCAAAAAGATATATGCACTCCAGTGTTCATAGCAGCACTATTTACACTAGCTAATACATGGATGCAACCTAAGTGTCCATGGACGGATGAGTGGATAAAGAAGTTGTGATATATATATATATATATATATATATAATGGAATATTACTCAACCATTAAAAAGAATGGAATAATGCCATTTGCAGCAACATGATGGACCTGGAGATTATCATACTAAGTGAAGTAAGCCAGACAGAGGAAGATAAATATCATATGATGCCACTTATATGTGGAATCTAAAAAATGATACACATGAATTTATTTACAAAACAGAAATAGACTCACCGACATAGAAAACAAACTTATGGTCACCAAAGGGGAAAGGGGGGAAAGGATAAATAAGGAGTTTAGTATTAAAATATCAAAAAACTAAGAATAGAACTATCCAATGACCCAGCAATTCCATTCCTGGGTACGTATCCAAAAAAAACCCAAAAACACTAATTTGAAAAGATATATGCACCCCAATGTTAACAGCAGCACTGTTTACAATAGCCGAGACATGGAAGCAACCTAAGTGTCCATCAACAAATGAATGGATAAAGAAGAGGTGGTACATATATACAATGGAATATTACTCAGCCACAAAAAGAATGAAATCATGCCATTTGCAGCAACATGGATGGACCTAGAAATTTTCACACTAAGTGAAGTAAGTCAGACAAAGACAAATATTATATGATATCGTTTACATGTGGAATCTAAAAAAAATAGTCCATGTTCACTTTTGACTCATGTGCTGACCAACTCCATTCCTGCTTTGGAGATAACAGAGAATTTACGTTTCCCCAATATCTACCTGGGCTTTTAAAAGATATTGATTCACAGATGATATGGTTTTTATGACTTTTTAACTAGATTCTCTCCCCTCTTAGAGAACAGAACCTCTTTTTTTGTAAAAAGAAACTTTCATTTTTGTGAAACTTTCTAGCAGTATGATATTCCATTTCAGTCAGAATTACTCCAAGAAACAGATATCACACTTAAGTAATGTGAAGACAGTTAGCAGAAAGGTCCTTTCCCAAAGGTGTAGGTAGGATTACTGTAGTAATCTAGTGGCGTGCACTCTGCTGATACCCTTCTGCTTGAAGGTGCCGATTAAGGGAGTGGGCATGAGAGCCGGCGAGCACAAGAGCTATGCCTCGAGGTTCAACTAACAGAAGCTGTTAACCTAAATCGTGTTTGGGTGATTCATCATGATATTTAACCATTTAAAAAAGATGAATGTTGCTGGATAACTACATCCATGTTTTCAAAAACATTGTGATTATTAAGGAGTTTTTGTCTGTTCACAATATTCAGAGGTGTTCTAGAGACATTTCTTTTAGTTTGATGTTATTAACTTGGATACAGCTTGACTCCTTTGACCCGGATAGCATGGATCTCTGTTTTTATTCTATCTTTATTTATAAAAAGCTTACATTAGCTGTTTTCCTGTACAAAATGGTTATCATTTAAAAATTTGAGCCAAGAAAAAATATACTCACTATAGATCCACTATGAAAATAATCACCTCGTGCTAAATGATGATTATTTTCAATCCTTTTGAACAAAAATTTGAACTGTTTATTCCCATGTTGATTATGTAATTCGGATTTTTTTCTAAAATTTTATATCGTGATTTTCTTTCTTGTTATTTGTTGCCATTACAATATATTTTAAACACAATTTTAATGTTGTATAAATCTTAACATTTAGCTCTCTGAATACATTTAGTTATTTCTTCCTGTTCAGAGACATGTTGGTATCTGGAGAATTAGACATTCCAGAAAGAATAGAAATGTGGACTCCTCCAGGCGAGAGAGTTTTTTTTTTTTTTTTCCCCAGGAACAGCAAGAAAGCCAGTGAGCAGGAATGCAGTTGAGTCTGGAAAGGAGTCGTTAATGAGGTCAAAGGGGTAACTGGAACTGCTACACACTGTAGCTTTTACTCAGTTTGCTCTGGCCTTGGAGACATAGCCTCGAAAACGTCCACAGCTGCATGCAAGGAAAATACATTCTACCAACAGCCGCATGAATGTAGAAAAGGTCCTGAGCCTGAAATGAAATTTGAACCCTCATCTAATCCCTTGATTTCAGCCTGGACAGACCTCAAGGAAAGGATTCAGCTGACTAAGGCCTGGAAGCTTTACTCTTGAAAATCCTGTTAATAAGTGTGTGGCACTTTGTTAAGAAGCAATAGAGAACTGATACATGGCTCTAGAAAGCTTTCATTCTACTGTATTTCAATGCTTCTTATATAAGCCTTTTTTGTAAGTATTCAATTCCATTTATCTAATTTTTTCTTACAGTGATAAAAATATTTTCCGGTACTAATCAGTTTTCTAACTACCCAGATTGCAGGAAACACCTTTAAACATAAAATGACTGCCAACTCATTCATTTTAGAAGTTAAAAGCCACTGCTGTACAACACTATTGCCTATGATCTGGAAGCACAATCTGCCAGCTTCCTACCGGTAACATGAGAGCATTTACTTTCCATATAATAGTGCTTGATGACAAATATAGAACTAAAAACCTCTGTTCATTACGTTCCCCTGAAAGGTATATTTTATGGTGGTATATTTTATTACTATTATTATTATTATATTCTCTGAATATAGTAATATATAAAATAAATTTGTATAAACACACAATCTTTGAGGCTTATTCTCTGGCCTGATTTCTAACTAAATACCACCCACTATGAAGGCTTTTAAAGCTTGATGGAAGGCTAAAATTGTATTGCATAAAGAGAACTAAAAATAGACCACTTTTAGAGCTTTATTGATGCTAAGACAGGAAAATGTTTTCTGTAAGTTTGAATTTTACCACACATTTACATGTAGGTACAAATCAAGTTACTATAGCTTTTCTGGAAAAAAAAAAATTTGAATTCATTTGAGGATAACAGATTTCGAGGGGGAAAAAAGCTATTTCAGCAAAGGAGAAAAAAAATCTTCAGGCAAATAATGGAAGAAAAGAAAAATGAACATGTTTAAGGCAAATAATAAAGAAAAGAAAGGAGAGAAGCAAAATGTTAGGAAAATTTTAAACCTCGATCTAGCACGTGGTTTTATAAGATACCGTTTACCTGTTAATATATTTCCTCATTTGCCCTCTCTCGTTTCCTCTACCTTCCCTCCACCTCTCTCTCGCTGTTCACACACATACACATATATAAACATTTTATTCTCTAAATGATTGAATATTAACTTGCAATCATCATGGTCCCTTACCTCCAAATACTTCCCATGCAATTCCTAAGAACAATGGTAATAACCATCATAACCAAGATACCATTCCATATCCCAAGTGTTTATCATTGTATGGTAACGTTACCTTATTTACAATTCATAATCAAATTTTTCTAATTGTCTCCAGAATGTCCTTCATGGATTAAAAACAACAACAACAACAACGACTAAAGTCCAATCAAGAATCATATACTACACTGAGATTTTATGTTTCTTTAATCTATTTAATCAAAGCACTTTCCTTATCTTATTTTTCACATCATTGACATAGTGGAATAATATGGGCTACTTGTTTACTAGTATTCCAACTACTGGGATTTTTCTAATTGCTTCCACTCAACTTAATTCAGCTTTTAAAATCAAGAATACAATAGAGCAGTGCTTCCCTGGTGGCGCAGTGGTTAAGAATCTGCCTGCCAATGCAGGGAACACGGGTTCGAGCCCTGATCTGGGAAGATCCCACATGCTGCGGAGCAACTAAGCCCGTGAGCCACAACTACTGAGCCTGCGCGTCTGGAGCCTGTGCTCCACAACAAGAGAGGCCGCGATAGTGAGAGGCCCGCGCACCGCGATGAAGAGTGGCCCCCGCTCGCCGCAACTAGAGGAAGCCCTCGCACAGAAAAGAAGACCCAACACAGCCAAAATTTAAATAAATAAATATTTTTTAAAAAAAGAATACAATAGAGCTAGTGGAGTTTAAGTTCCATTGAAAAATTAAATAGGTAAATAGTCATTTTTTTTAAATCGAATCAATTTAGGCGGTTTCTGTGAAAACTCTTTATCATAAAAGTACCTCTTCTTTTTGATAAATAAGAAATGATAGTTGCTATGAATGCTCTAGATCTCTAGATCCTTTGCAAACAACAAATTTTCACCAATTATTTTAGCATGAATTGAGGATCCTTGTCAAAATCAATAACTTCATTGAGAATTCAACATTATTTTCTATTCTATGATTTCTTCTATGTTAATTGAGAAACGATCTTTACATTTGTCTCTCCCTCTCTCTTCTCTTTACAACTTAAAAAAATCCATTAATAAATTCACCATATCAATAGATATAAAACAGTAATTAATATGATCATGCTTATAGTTGGTGAAAAGACCTTCAACAAAATTTAGTTCAAATTACCTAATAAGATGAGAGTAATGGCTATTTCTTTAACATGGTAACATATGTTAAATTAGAGAGGACTTAGATTATTGCATTTAGGAGGTCTGGCTTTAGAGTCAGGAGGTTCTGAATCTGCTCCAGTTCCAAAATTTACTTACTCCGTGTCCTGTGGGGGGGAAAACATCTCTTTGACATTACTTCATCCATGAGATGAGTTTATAGATGTTTAGAGTTTGGTCCGGTGTGTGGTTATAGATAATGTTCAATAAATATTAGCTAATATTAATACTAATATTATACATGCTATATTATAATTACTGCTATTGTTATTTCTTCAGAGATCATCTCTAAGAGGGCATGACTAAGAGTGATTAATTATATTAGCTATATTTTTACATAAAAAGTATTTGTGTCAAGGATAATTAGACTCCTTCTGGAAAGTAACAGTAAACAATGCATTGAGAGTTTTCAAACTCTCTACCAAACCCTCTTTGAAGAGTGAAGACCTAGCTTTTCTTTGAAATATAGAAATTGGGAAAGACACAAGCAAAATCTGAGTCCTGGATTCAAACTGGATCTGCCCCAGCTGGGGTCTGATCCACACTGCCAGAATGTTGCCTTGAGACCACACTTACACCTTCTGCTCCCCTGAAATGGTAAACAGGAAACAAAGATCACAGTGATCAAGGAGGAGAAATCGATGCTATGGTGCCATGTGGAATATGCATGTCATTATGGAGGGTAACTGTTCCAGGACCTCTTAGAGTCTTCTGTCTCATGGCAAAGGTTGAGGGGACAAAAGAGGATTTTTGTAGGGATTAAGGCAATTTCTATCTTTTCCTTTTCAGTTACCATGCAGAGGAGTCTCTTTTCTTTCATAGATACTTTAGGCTACAATATTAAAATAGCAAAATATATGAAAACAACCTAAATATCCATCAACAGATGAATGAATTAAAATGGTATACGTGTGTGTGTATTTATATGTGCATATAGACAACTAAATAGTATATATACATAGGCAACTGATAAATATATATAGAGAGACAGACAACTAAATATTACTCAGACTTAAAGCAGAAGGAAAGCCTTCCATATGTGACAACATGGATGAACCTGGAAGACATTATGTTAAGTGCATTTAGCCAGACACAGAAAGACAAACACTGCATGATTCCATTTGTATGAAGTATCTAAAATAGTCAAATAAAGAATACAATGGTGGTTGTCAGGGACTTGGGGAGGCAAGGGGAAATGGGGAGTTGTTTTTAATAGGTATAAAGTTTCTGTTACATTTTAGAGATCTGCCATAAAATGTGGTGCCTATATTTATTAATACTGCATAATACACTTAAAAATGTGTTAATAGGGTAGATTTCATATTGTGTTCTTACCATAATAAAAAATTAATTAATTTAAAAATAATAAATAAATTGTCTTGTTACCTTGTAAATTCTTGAGGACAGAATTTTGTCTTATTTATTGTAATACACTTGGCTCTTAGAACCTTACCTGGTGTCTTGTAGTGGTCCAATAAATGTTTGTTGAACTGAACAATATCAATCATGTTTAGGATTAGTTATATGGGAAAATATGTTTGTTACATAAATTTAAATATGTTAAACATTTGTCACCTTAATAATTAACTTTGGGGAAATAATTAAAAGAATTAATCAGAAAGAACTGCCTTATGAACAGTACAGTGAATTCCATATACACATTACCTACATTAAAATAATGTTATCACTTAGCAGTTTTTGGAACTAAAATTAAAGTTAACATACTGCGTTTAGTCTTTGTATTTCTTTTTCCAGATCAATTTTATTTATGTGTAATGTATAAGCAACAAAATGTACATTTTAAGTGTCTATCTTGATGTGTTTTGACAAATGTATACACTCACGTAATCACTAGCTCTAAAATAGAGGATTTAAATCACGTCAGCCAGTTCCTTGGTTTCTCCATTATAGTTGAATTTTGTTGAATTTTATGCAGAGATCTTGCTAAACTCATCATTAAATTAAGCACCTGTGATTTTTTTTAATGTTCTATTTATACAATTATTTAATCTGACAATAGAAGATAGTTTTATTTTTTCCTTGCAATCCTAAATCCACTTTTTTTCCTTATCATACTGGCTAGGAACTTGTAAAATGTTTGTAGAAGCTGAGATAGTTGACAGGCTAATCTCTATGATATCACAGGGAAAGCATTCAATATTTCACCACTAGTGGGATTTTAAGTATGGAATTTTGGTAGGTAGGCTGTATCAGTTAAAAATAATACTTTTTTTACTAATATTTTGCTGTTATTTATTATCATTACTAGTTATTAAATTTTACCAAAAATAAAAAATAATCATCTCTTGAGGTAATAATAATTGTATCTTTGTTCTCATTTCCTTGTTAATGTGACTGGTTATACTAACTGATTTTGAATGGAAAAAAAATTCCTTCTGGAAATAAGTCACATTTTTTATTTGTTTTTTATATCACCAAATCCTATGTGTTATTTTGTTTAGAATGTTGGTGTATATTTTTATGTTATTGTCCTGCCAATATCTTTCTTGTAAAATCCTTTGTAGATTTTTGTATCAAGCTTATCCTGACCTCATAAAATGAATCAGGAATATACCCTCTTTCTCTATTTTCTGCAAGAGTTGGTATAGAACCATATTAATTCTCCCTAAAATTTTGAAAAATTGCCAGTTAACCCATCTGATCCTGGAGTTTTCTTTGTGGGAAGGTTTAAATTAAGGGTTCTGTTATATTAGTAGATATAGAACTATTCAGATTGTCTTTTGTCAGTATTGTTAAATTAAGCACTTCAATTTCATATAGATTTTCCCCCCAAATGGCAAAAAGGTGTACATAAAATTATACTATTATTCTGTTAATATTATCTGCATGATTGATAATAAAGTCTCCTTTTACATTCCTTATATTATGTCTTATCTCCTCTCCTCTTTTTCCTATCCTCTAACTGGTCAGCAAAATTCTAAAAATGGGGAATGATGGAGTAGAGATATTAAATATGTCCAGAAAAACTAACTTTGGAACATTGATTTTGTTCTGTGGTAGGGCCTAGAGGTCATTCTGTTTGCCAAAATGATCTATGATATGCTGGTGAGAGGGACAATATCATCTTTCATTCTTTCATTCCAGGGATACAGCATAAAATCACATCAGTACTAAAGATCTCATAGTTGCAAGAGGTGGCAATTCCATTCATATCTCTACTCAGTTTACTAGAATGATTCCTCAAAAACAGATCACGGTGGATGAGAGCAGACAATTTCAAAGTCACTAAAAAGTGGCTCCACTTGCAGTTTCTGTGTAGATCAATGTCTTTGGTGGATCAGGTTAATATGTTTTTATGTAATCTTTGCTCAGAAAGCTCTGACTGTGCAGACATATGGAAATATTTATGAAGCATTGCCTCCTGACAGCAGTATAGAAGGACGGGTTTCAGAATCTAAGTAGTTGACAAACGTCAATTGAATTATTAATGGGCATGTGCACATATGTTTTCTACATTCTTAAGCATATGTAAAATTGTACTATTAAAGCATGAAATTAGTCTAAAAAATAAATAAAATATTAAGTCCAGTGACTAACAGTTGGTAGGCTATAAAAAAGTTGCTTTAGTCTTACATTCTTTACTTTTCCTCTGTTCTTTTTGCTTAATAAGTACATATATATATGAAAGTATATAATAAATATATATATATTTAAAATATACATATACATTGCACTGACTATACTGTCCTATCATTGAAATGAAATGTTTAAAATAAGTTACTTGAATTCTCCTAAAAATGACATAATTTTTTGGCCAATACCATTTAGTTCTAAAAGAGAAAAATAATTACCATGGTGTATAAGGTTTAAATCATATTAGATATCATATATATATATAAGCTGCCCCCTCAATCCGTTTGTAAATTATGCCATAGGTTATCATAATTACTTAACAAAATATAAAGATTATAGTAAACTTCGTGTGTACTTGTGCTGCATAGAAAATACAACATAGTTACTAAATAGGTGGATCGTAAATTGATAGAAACTTGTGAAAATATTTGTTACTGAAAATACATTATTTACATCCATAAATAATCTTTCTATGGGTTGTAACACAAAACTGAAAAATTACCTTGTTATGAGGTGTTACATACCTTAATGGCATTTATTAGAGTTGGATTCTATCTGTAGTTTACTGATGGGTCATTTCCTACCTGAGTGAGCAATTTCAGCCTTTCAGATTATGAGCCTCTGTCTAAACCTATGCCTATTCAATTGATGGTAAAGCAATTCTTGTTGAAGTCCAAAAATAACACTCAGCTGAGTGCACAGGGACGGGAGGAACTGGATGGGGTATAACTGGCAGAGATGCTGAAGAATCAATTGCTCTGATTTCACCAGTTGGTAAATGGACCAGAGCTAATGGCCTAAATTGAAAGAAATAGTTGGAATATTCTACAATGGCTCTGCTCCAGAGCATGTAAGACAACTTTACTGAACAGTTTAAGCACCAGACAATTACATCCCAAAATTCAGTTAATATCTTCCTGAACTGTCTCTGCACTTTACATATCACATTTGCACAACATAAATGCATTGGGTCACACTTTGTATAGCTAACTGAATCATTGTTATTGGTACTTTGTCAAAAATGCCATATTGATTGGAAAAAATGTTTCTAGAAAAATAATTACTACACTAATTATAGCCTAGTATAATAATAACCTCTTCCGCTTCACATCTTCATGTTTAGACTCCAAATTGTCATTGTCGTATGTCTGTCATTCTAATGTTAGCTGACTTACACGAAAAATTGTCGAAGCAGCAAGGATCTTTTCCTGCATAATTTTATTTTTACATATAATTACTTATGTATTTAATACAACCATGAATTTCTATTTGAGTAATTTAACAAATAGAAGTTAAATGACCTGTGATTTATCTTTAGTTCCATTTATTGAATTTTCAGGTTACATGTGAAATTAGTTATATGGAATTGCTTACAATTATTTTTTCTTATATCAATCATCTGTGGAGACTTTTTTTGTATGATTTTTATACATATGGTATATAATAAATTTCCTCAAATCTAACAAAAATTAAGTGTTTTTTTCACTTTAGTGTTTTGCAAGAATGCATTTTGCAAACAGTGTGCATGCAAGTGGTTGTTTGCTTCAAAACTGTATAATTAAGTTTATTAGCATCAAATCCAATACATGGTGCTTTAGAATCAAGAAATCATAATAACTGAGTGCAAAGAAGTTCCATGTGAAGAATCATATGTTTCTTGGTCTTTGCTGTACACCCAGTGCTTATCCTATATACAGTATGTAGAAGGCATCCAATAGGTATCTGTTGAATGCTATATGAATAAAGAAGGAAGAAGAATATAATTTTCTGATACTTTAAAGACAGAAAAAGTAACATTCAGAAGTTGCAGGGGTCAGAACTAACCTGATTTATTTAAGTAGGGTCTTTAATTACCTAATAAGTGAGGCTCTTTGTTTGGGAGTGAGGTTAACATGGTAAATATAACAGGTCACTGAACTAAAGTTTCTTTAACTTAGTGGTCAAGACAAGTATTTACAAAAAATGATTATGGTAAATCTCTGTAGATTTATAACATTCTAGCTACTGTTGCCATATCCTTTTTTTTTCCTCCTAAAGCTAGAGGAGACCTTACCAATCCATATTTTAGAAGGAACCATTCAAATTTTCTTTCCTAAAATTTTGAATTTAGAGTCACAGTGTTGAATTCACAGAATGAGAGGGTAGTGGATTCAAGAGCAGAAAGAAAATGAATCTAGCAACCAAAGTCAAAGGCAGGAAAAAACTAAGAGACAGAAAATCTTAATTGTTCTCTAGCAGTGTCTGTTCTGAATAAGGAAGAGAAGAGCATACACATATAACTAGCAACAGCAGTATGTGACACAGAAAGAAAGCTCAAGTAGTGAGGCTAGTCTGATGAATTTCCAGCAGGCATAAACCCAAGGTACGGACTGTAAATTAATCTGTGTTTCTTTCTTCTAAGTAACTCCTTATTAATACTTTAAAAAATATTTGGTGGAGTCTCATTATTTAACATATGAATATTAATGAATTTTTCCTTATGAGTCAAAATCCTCTTTCTAGAAATCAGTCTTTAAGACAAAAATCAACATATGGTAATATATGATGAATAAAAACACTTTAAACAAACACAACTGCAACCAAATTGGTTAGTTACATGCATTGTAATATTTTCAGTAAGGTTATAACATGATGTCTCATGTGATTATTATTTGCTATGGGCGTGATAAGTGGTTGAGACAAAATATTAAGGAAATAAAAAAACATTGAGAAATAAATATTTAAAATTTAAAAAATAAAGGTAAGCCTATAAATCCTAAATGTTTACGTACCACACTGGCATTTTTCTTTTATCAATATAGTATATGTCTTATTAATTTTATTTACAAAACTCATGTGAGGTCTAAAATGAACTAAAGTGTTTTCAACTTTATATAAGGAGATATTTCTGTAAGCTGGGTATTACAGTTTTAAGGAAAAATTTAAATTTTGAATGAAATGAAGAATTTTCAACATTATTTGACTGGTAATTTGCATTTGTAGATGATTTTTATTGCAATATTAGTCTCCTTTCATGTACTATACATAATGTATATATATATAATATATGATGTGTATATATATATATATATATGCACATGTATATAAATTAAATTAATGAAACATGGTTCTATTTAGTATACTAGGCAGAATGATAATAAATAGAGCCTTCTTTGATCATTAAATAAAATATAAATATAAATGTAAAATTTATATTGATATATATTTGTCTCTCTCTCTCTCTCTCTCTCTCTCTATATATATATATATATTTATATTTTATTCAGTGGTCAAAAAAGGTGAATTAAAACATTCTGACTCTTAAGCAATAAATAGAACTGTGTCTCCTTCATTTAATTGGGCTTTTTGTTCCACATTAAACACAGAGTGACTCATGCCCGGGTATTCTCATCTTTGGTTTATGTTCATGATATGAAAGTTGCCTAGAGTACTCATACATGGGCCTTCACCTAAGTTTTGCCATGACCTTCCTCTTCCAGAGTTCCATCCGTTACTGTCAAATAATTATTCTGTAAAAAAAATATAATTACATATTTCATCTCTAGTTTCAAACATAACAGTTAATAGCTGAGTAACTTTGTGTCATTTTTAAGCTTTTTAGAATATTTCTGTGTCATTGTTTTGTTTTGCGTCATTGTAACTTCAAATAAGAACTCTAGGAAAAATTGCTGTCTTCATGTTGAAAGCAAATAGATATGACCAAATATGGTACAAATATTTCACATGTGTGCTTTGCTTATAGAACTAATGATTCTCTAATCTCTACTCCATTATTCCAAGAAAATACTTATTACTAATGTGATGAAAGAATTGTGAAATGGGAAGTCAATGTCAAAATATTCCCATATGGATTAAACATGACATTTTAAAGATGCAGCAAATGTTTATTTATGATGCCCCAAATTATCTTTGAGATATCTTCAGTCAGCCATGAGCAAAGAGAAAGTTGGTCATATTTAAGTTTTTCAATATGAGCAAAAAACACCTTACATAACTCAAACTATATAATTCGCATAAAAGACACACTGGAGCATATGGATAGAAACTATCTGATACAATCAGCTAATTCTTTGTAATAAAATAATGCAACCACCCCCATCCCCGACGGCACCCCCGCTGCTGAGCCTCCACTCTTCCTCGACCCCGGACAGTGGCCAGAGGGACCCCATCACCTCCTTTCTGCTGCATTCCTCAGCCTGGCCTCTGCATCTCCAAATGGCCCTAGTTACAGGAGGTAGCATGTGGAAATGATCTGGCCAATAGTGAGGGAAAGTTATGAGACCTTGAGACACTTGGAGTTTGATCTAGAGCTGCAAGCAGATGCCGAAATCCCTCACCTGGAATCCTTGGCTGCTGTGAAGAGGGGCAGAATCAAGATGGCATACTAGAAGGACATGGAATTTATGTCTCCTCACAATTAGGGCACCTACCAAGCACTGGAGGAGGACCACGGACACCTAAGGGGATGAGAGGAACCACCAGTGACCAGTGACCTCTCCTTTTGCTTGTTCCCCACCCACTTATTTTTTTTCTTTTTTTTTCTGTTGTGGTTTTATTTTATCTTGCTGCAGTTGTTTCAATTATAGTTTTATTTTTCCTAATATATTTTTTATCTTTCTAATTTTATTTTGTTTTTTATTCCTTGATATTGTACAGTTCCTTTTTTTCTTTCTTTTTTCCTTTTCATTTATTTATTGTTTACCATGCCACAAAGCTTGCGAGATCTTGGTTCCCAGGCCGGATGTCGGGCCCAACCTCCTGTGGTGGGAGCTCTGAGTCCAAACCCCTGAACTAACAGAGAACCTCAGACCCTAGGGAATATCAATCAAAGTGAGTCCTCCCAGAGGTCCTCATCACAGCACCAAGACCAAGCTCTATCCAACTCCCTGCAAACTCCAGTGTTGGACATCTCAGGCCAAACCACCAGGAAGACAGGAATACAGCACCACCCATCAATAAAAAAAAAAAAAAAAGAAAAGACAAAAAAATATGTTAGAGACAAAGGAGCAAAGTAAAAAGCTACAAGACCAAATAAAAGAAGACGAAATAGGCAACCTACCTGAAAAAGAATTCAGAGTAATGATAGTAAAGATGATCCAAAATCTCGGAAACAGAATGGAGAAATTACAAGAAACATTTAACAGGGATCTAGAAGAACTAAAGAGCAAATGAACAATGATGAACAACATAATTACTGAAATTAAAAATACTCTAGAAGGAATCAATAACAGAATAACTGAGGCAGAAGAACGGATAAGTGAGCTGGAAGATAAAATGGTGGAAATAACTACCGCAGACCAGAATAAAGAAAAAAGAATGAAAAGAATTGAGGACAGTCTCAGAGACCTCTGGGGCAACATTAAAGACACCAACATTCGAATTATAGGGGTCCCAGAAGAAGAAGAGAAAAAGAAAGGGACTGAGAAAATATTTGAAGAGATTATAGTTGAAAACTTCCCTAATATGGGAAAGGAAATACTTAATCAAGTCCAGGAAGTGCAGAGAGTCCCATAGAGGATAAATCCAAGGAGAAACACACCAAGACACATATTAATCAAACTATCAACTATTAAAAACAAAGAAAATCCTCAACAAAATACTAGCAAACAGAATCCAACAGCACATTAAAAGGATCATACACCATGATCAAGTTGGGTTTATACCAGGAATGCAAGGATTCTTCAATATATGCAAATCAATCAATGTGATACACCATATTAACAAATTGGATAAAAACCATATGATCACCTCAATAGATGCAGAAAAAGCTTTCGACAAAATTCAACACCCATTTATGATAAAAACTCTCCAGAAAGTAGGCATAGAGAGAACCTACCTGAACATAATAAATGCCATATATGACAAATCCACAGCCAACATCGTTCTCAGTGGTGAAAAACTGAAACCTTTTCCTCTAAGATGAGGAACAAGACAAGGTTGCCCACTCTCACCACTATTATTCAACATAGTTTTGGAAGTTTTAGCCACAGAAATGAGAGAAGAAAAAGGAATAAAAGGAATCCAAATTGGAAAAGAAGAAGTAAAACTGTCACTGTTTGCAGATGACATGATACTATACATAGAGAATCCTAAGGATGCTACCAGAAAATTACTAGAGTTAATCAAAGAATTTGGTAGAGTAGCAGGATACAAAATTAATGCACAGCAATCTCTTGCATTTCTATACACTAAAGATGAAAAATCTGAAAAAGAAATTAAGGAAACACTCCCACTTACCATTGCAACGAAAAGAATAAAATACCTAGGAATAAACCTACCTAAGGAGACAAAAGACCCATATGCAGAAAACTAGAAGACACTGATGAAAGAAATTAAAGATGATACAAACAGATGGAGAGATATACTATGTTTTGGGATCGGAAGAATCAACATTGTGAAAATGTCTATACTACCCAAAGCAATCTACAGATTCATTGCAATCCTTATCAAACTACCAATGGCATTTTTCACAGAACTAGAACAAAATGTTGCACAATTTGTATGGAAACACAAAAGACCCCAAATAGCAAAAACAATCTTGAGAAAGAAAAACATACCTGGAGGAATCAGGCTCCCAGACTTCAGACTATACTACAAAGCTAAAGTAATCAAGACAGTATGGTACTGGCACAAAAACAGAAATATAGATCAATGGAACAGGATAGAAAGCCCAGAGATAAACCCACGAACATATGGTCACCTTATCTTTGATACAGGAGGCAAGTATATACAGTGGAGAAAAGACAGCCTCTTCAATAAGTTGTGCTGGGAAAACTGGACAGCTACATGTAAAACAATGAAATTAGAAACTTCCTAACACCATACACAAAAATAAACTCAAAAATTGATTAAAGACCTAAATGTAAGGCAAGACACTATAAAACTCTTAGAGGAAAACATAGGCAGAACACTCTATGACATAAATCACAGCAAGATCCTTTTTGACCCACCTCCTAGAGAAATGGTAATAGAAACAAAAATAAACAAATGGGACCTAATGAAACTTAAAAGCTTTTGCACAGCAAAGGAAAACATTAAAAAGATGAAAAGACAACCCTCAGAACAGGAGAAAATATTTGCAAACGAAGCAATAGACAAAGGATTAATCTCCAAAATATACAAGCAGCTCATGCAGCTCAATATCAAAAAAAAAAAAAAGAAAAAAAAGAAACCCAATCCAAAAACAGGCAGAAGACCTAAATAGACGTTTCTTCAAAGAAGATATACAGATTGCCAACAAATACATGAAAGGATGCTCAACATCACTGATCATTAGAGAAATGCAAATCAAAACTACAATGAGCTATCATCTCACACCGGTCAGAATGGCCATCATCAAAACTCTACAAACAATAAATTCTGGAGAAGGTGTGGAGAAAAGGGAACCCTCTTGCACCGTTGGTGGGAATGTAAATTGATACAACCACTATGCAGAACAGTATGGAGGTTCCTTAAAAAACTAAGAATAGAACTGCCATGACCCAGCAATCCCACTACTAGGCATATACCCTGAGAAAACCATAATTCAAAAAGAGTCATGTACCGCAATGTTCATTGCAGCATTATTTACAATAGCCAGGACATGGAAGAAACCTAGGCATCCATCGACAGATGAATGGTTAAAGAAGATGTGACACATATATATAATAGAATATTACTCAGCCATAAAAAGAAACGAAATTGAGTTATTTGTAGTGAGGTGGATGGACCTAGAGTCTGTCATACAGAGTGAGGTAAGTCAGAAAGAGAAAAACA
Organism: Balaenoptera borealis; assembly: GCF_965194805.1. Classification (NCBI taxonomy): domain Eukaryota; kingdom Metazoa; phylum Chordata; class Mammalia; order Artiodactyla; family Balaenopteridae; genus Balaenoptera; species Balaenoptera borealis. The sequence continues at coordinate 16,330,424 of NC_138867.1, forward strand.
GATACTGTATGCTAACACATATATATGGAATGTATAAAAAAAAAACGTTTCTGATGAACCTAGGGGCAGGACAGGAATAAAGACACTGATGTAGAGAATGGACTTGAGGACACAGGGATGGGGAAGGGTAAGCTGGGACGAAGTGAGAGAGTGGCATGGACATATATACACTACCAAATGTAAAATAGATAGCTAGTGGGAAGCAGCCACATAGCACAGGGAGATCAGCTCAGGGCTTTGCAACCACCTAGAGGGGTGGGATAAGGAGGGTGGGAGGGAGATGCAAAAGGGAGGGGATATGGGGATATACGTATGATTATAGCTGATTCACTTTGCTATACAGCAGAAACTAACACAACACTGTAAAGCAATTATACTCTAGTAAAGATGTTTAAAAAAAAAAGAATGCAACCATAAAAAAACGCTTTTCAGTGCCTAAAAATTGAAGTAGTTTTCAAATATTTATTTTGGAATTAAACAATGTAATTTCCCATTTTTAATAATATTTCAAAGAAAGCAAAGAAATGTCACGTTTTAAACATTTCAAGATCAATAAAATTAGATTTATAATTGTAAGCTATGTAAATCATTGTCACATTATTTCCTGAAGTGAATTAATGTAACTCAGATACTTTATTGAAATAATCATTGTGGCCTGTGGATGAATACCTGATTGTGATATGATTTAAAACATGTAATAACTCTCTCATAAATATACTAGCAAAACATCTATTTTTATGAAGTAACATAAATTAAATCTTTAAGGAGAAACAAATATAAATGTAGAGCATTATAAACATTTCAGAATACCATGAATCTTATGAATAGAAAGAATGCTAGAAAAGAAATTATATAACCACCAATTCAGATTTCAAATAGCATTCATTGCAAAACATCAGGATTTTTTAAATTGGACAAATGTTGGTTGTTTGTGAAAGACCTCCAGATACAGGCCAACAGGAACACAACTTTAGTTGAACAGGTTCAATTTATTACTCTTTGCCTGAAAGGAAAACACATAGGGAACTATGGGGCCTCTCAATAAGATGGCATTAGAAAGATCTATTATAGGAAGGAACTTTGGGTAATTCTTGGAAGGGTCCAAGGAAGTCGTGTTGGCTCATAATTGGAGGCTGTCTGGAAGTGGGGCAATTTTATGATTGAGTATCTCAACAAATCTTAGTTATAGGAAGGGCAGCCTGGGTAAAGAAGCAGCTGTCTTTTATTTTAGTGGAGAGAGGGAAATTTGATATTTCATAGGTTTCACAGTGACCTTGTTTTGTCACATGTATCATCCACTTGAAGTGACTTGATGTTGGTATGTTCTGTGAGATTGTTTATGTTCACCAGGATAATAACATGGTCCAGCTGTGAGCATCAAGCCAGTTTATAATAACACGGAGCTCTAACTGTAAGCGCCTGTAAGCATCAGACCAGTTCCAGAATGATAGGGGTTGTTTTCTTTATCAGAGTTTAGTGCAGCAGCTAGTTAGCTATTTAATTCAAAACACAAGGGTTCATAAAATTATTTAGTGACATTTCTAAAACTGATGCCAATTCCGTTGGATAATTTATTCATATTTCATATGATAACTTTATGTTTCAAAGAGTTTAAATGAGTTGCTAATGGATCATTACTGATTCTAGTCAGGATCAAGAAGCAAACTCATTTTTTTTGACCTGCCTGAGTATTGTGTGGTGTCTTCTATACCAGTTTATTCTCTCAAATGACATGTTATATATTCTTTTGGCAGCTTTATTGAGGTAAAGTTAACAAATAAAAATTATATATATATTTAATGTGTACAAGCTGATATTTCGATATATGCATACAATGTGTAATAATTAACAAAGTCAAGGTAGTTAGCATAACCTTCGCCTCACATAGTTACCATTTTCATTTTTGAGTGAAGCTAGGAGTGAGAATACAAGATCTACCCTCAGCAAATTTCAAATATACAATCCAGTATTGTTAACTGTAATCACATTATTGCACATTAGATCTCTAGAATTTATTAATCGTCCATAACTGAAAATGTGTACCCTTTAACCAACATCTCCCATTTCCCCTTCTCCACAGCCCCTGGCCACCATTCTACTTTCTGCTTCTGAGTTTGACTCTTGTGATTCCACATATAATTGAGATCATGCAGTATTTCTCTCTCTGTGTGTAGCTTATTTCATTTAGTGTAATGTTCTCCAGATTCAACAATGGAGAGAGGACAATCTCTTCAATAAATGATGCTGAGAAAATTGGATACATACATGTAAAAAATGAAATTGGACCGTTATCTTATACCATACTCAAAAGTCAACACACAATGGATCAAAAATGTAAATATAAGACCTGAAACTAAAAATCCTAGAAGAAAACATAGAAGAAAAGCTTCATGACTTTGGCCTTGGCAATGATGTCTTGCATACGACACCCAAAGCAGAAGCAACAAAAGCAAAATTAGACATGTAGGACAACATTAAACTAAGAAGTTTCAATTTTCAACCTCTCAGGACTTCCCTGGTGGTACAGTGGTTAAGAATCCACCTTCCAATGCAAGGGATGCAGGTTCAATCCCTGGTCAGGGAACTAAGATCCCACATGCTGCAGGGCAAGTAAGCCAACAAGCTGCAACTTCTGAGACTGTACGCCACAAATAGAGAGAAACCCATGTGCTGCAATGAAAGGTCCCACGTGCTGCAGCCACAACCTGACACAGCCAAAAACAAACAAATAAATATATATTTTAAAAAATTTATTTTCAACCTCTCTTCAAAAAATCAGTATAGTTTCTTCCCTTCACAATTGGTAAAAATTCTGCTCTTCAAGGAGGATAACCTAATGTATTTATCAAATATAAAATTTTTATATTGGAAAATTCTGGAAGCAGAATATTATTAAGTTCAGTCAATAAAATTTGACAAGGCATTAGAAATAAGGAGGCAAAATTATCATTATTTACGGATGATAAGATTTAATATTTTACGCATCCAAGAGTCAAGCTTGAGAAACTATTACTAACATGAGGATAAACTATAAAGAAGGTTGAACACAAAATAAAAATACAAAAGTACATGAGCCATATATATATATATATATATATATATATATATATATATATATATATATATTTGAAAACTACTTCATTTTTCAAAACAAAACAATAGACTAAAAGTAGATTTTACAATCAATGTGCATGGATTTGGAAGAGAAAAAATTAGATGCATCTAGGGGACACAGAGTAAGTTGTCCTCTCTCTCAATAATAGATGCATGTAAAGAACAGGCGAAAGAGTGAGTCAAGAGAAACCAAGAAAGTGTATCTAGAGAGAGAGAGTGAGAGAGAAAGAGAAAGAGAGGGAGGGGGAATGCAAACTCAGGAAGTATGGTGTTCTATGTGACAAGTGAACAGAGTTCACTAAAATTCAAATATATAACTCTCATCTTTTCTCTAACATAATTTGATACATTTCTCATACTAAAATTCCCAAATATTTTTAGCAATCCTATGGTCCCTCCATATTAGACCTATGGAGTACCATTCTGATACCAAAAGTATCTAGAACTCTCTAGTAGTGCTTTCTTTTAAAACTCCTTGTCCTTTTCAATCTGAGACATATTTTCCTGGACAATGTCAAATTGTGGTGAATCCAACTCTTCCAATTCCTCACACGTATACCTGTGTACCTCAACATTGCTGGGATAAATAACTGAGGCAGGTCAATGAACTTCACTGCATCATGACCACTGATACAAATGGACACTTAATGCTGCTTGAGAATTCTCATATGCTTGTTGCTTAGGATGTTTTCCTACTTTCAGGGAAAGTGTGTAATTATTCTATAGAGATAAAATTAACATGTGTCCTAAAACTATGAGTAAATATGCACAATGTATGCTACAGTCAGAGAGAAAACACTTTATATCCTGATATAAACTGAAAATGAAAGAGCATCTGTCCTTTCCTGTAAGTTACACAGACCATAATAAAACACCTTAATCTCTCACTTCTGAAAAACTGATGACCCTGTGTAATAAAAAAAGTGATATGATGTCCCAAAAATCTGGTGATCATGTAAGAATCTGGTGTCTTTTCTACCATGAACACACTGTTTATATGGCAGATGATTTTGATGACATGCACCATGACTCTTTGGCCTGCTTCTGCTATCAGCTGAATCTGTGCATGCTGTTAGCATCTTGTGTCCCCACTTCAGATAATTCTATTTATTACTGCTTTGGGCTCTTCTCCATACTTTCTCAGCTCACAGGCACCACAGCCCAAAATACCATTGAAGGTAACTTTCAACCAGTCAGTGTGCAAACAAAGATAGAAATATTCCATTCTCCTAATCTTTGGACTGATAAATTCAAGAAAACTTAAGCTTTCAGCAATTCCCAGCAGGATAAGCTTCTATTACTTAGAGAAGCATCTATAATTATTGTATTAAATATTTGGCTTTTTCTCACTCCTTATGTCTTTGGACAGACTGATTTGATAATTTTGGTTTAAAAACAAGAGTTCCATGGGAATAAGTTATTTACATATTCTCAAAGTATCTCCCCACAACACCAATTAATAGTAGACTTACATTGGAAACTCCTGGTGCACACACTTTACACAAATGATCTACATGGGCATCCCCACTGTTGGCACGAAGTGATATCTTGTGCCTCCTGTTATAACACACTGAGCAAAAAACAGCATGACATCTGGGGTGTTCCTGTCAAAGACATACAAGCTAAATTTAATCATGGTAAAACTAAGAAAAAAAACTAGAATATTTACACACATTGTACACAATAATGGCCTGTACTCTTCTGTACTCCTGGACTACAAATCTCACGGTGAAGGAAAGCAAAGAAAAGTTGAGAAGGCTTTGCAAGTTAAAGGATACTACAGAGGTATAGTAACTAACTGCAATGCATGACCCCTGCTGGATACTAAACTAGGGAAAAATAAGTAGCTAGAAGTATACTTTTGGAACACTTGACAAAATCTGAATGTGGATGTGGATTCAATACCAGCCAAGATAACACAAAATCAGTCAAAACTCAGACAACCCCTTGTCACATGAATGAACTAAGCCAAGATGAAGAGAATCACTTAGATGAAACCCAGATACCTAGTAAATACATATTTATTGTTCTATGTCTCTGAGCTTGTGATTTTAAAAAAATTATTTTAGCGTTATCATGGTGTCAAAAAGCTAATATATTAACATTGCTAACAAGCATAAGAGAAAACCTTTAATCTAGTCTGGCCCTAAATTTAACAGTGTGTACTTACTAAAATGGAAACTAATCACCCATTAAGTGTATCTTTTCCTCAACTGACTTCAGTTAAAATCTGAACATTATTAACATAGATTATAAACCAATATCAGTTTAAAAATAGTAATGATCTACATCAATTGGTTTTAACAAAATAAATTAAAAAGAGACTATATATTATACAAAGAATATTTGGCGGGCATACTTACACTTTCATAGGTTTAGTTAGCATATGTCAGTTCCATTTCCGGTTCAGAGATAGAAAAATCACAAGGGACCATTGCTCTCATTCTAACAACCAAATATATGGAGTAAGCTAAAAATTATAGTTAAAAAAATCTCCTCAGAGAGCTAAGATACAACTTAAATAAACTAACTTTCAGAAAGTGACAAATTCTTCATGGGAGTGAAGAGACCCAAGCTTAGAAAAAACTTATGTTGAGAGGAAGAATTCATCTTATACAGAAAAGTGAAACAAACAAACAAACAAAGATGAATAGGAAACAAATGCAGATGAGAGATTTAAACCCAACCATGTAAATAATTACTCACCTCTTTCATGAAAACATCATGCTAGTGAAAATTATCTTTAAGTTATCTTCATAAGAATGGTAACATTATACTAAGAAAGTGTGTCTATTACTGTAAGAAATAAACTGCTGGCCCTTCTATAAGGGAAGTATTTCAATGTAGGTAACTCACCATCAAGTGGACAGTTGATATACTGGAGAAATGGTTTCATTTTGTGGGCTCTGTTTTTGACTGACTTGGTCATTGGCAGGTTGAACAACTGGCAATGGCAGCACTTCAGCCAGCCTTGGTAAATGGGTATCTGAGTTTTGAGATCTATGTCTAGCCTTTATATCTGCCACCATATTCATGAGTCCAACATGCCAGAACTGGGCTGGCTGATGTAACTGGATGGATCATTTTGTCTACCTGATTTTTTAGTGCCTCTGCCATGTGTCTGCTTTCTGGGAGGTGTTAACATGTGATATAGAGGTCTTCAAACATTTTTTCCCACTCCCATGTGGGAAGAAATGCCTCTAATTCACATATCCTTGTCCTCTATCATTCAGTCCTTTTTGTTACATGCTCTGAACCAGCTGACCAGGCCATTTCCCACTCCTTAGGGGTCCTTATATTTTAACATCAAGCCATATCTTTATCCACAAGTGACTGCTTGAAGTCCTGCTCATAGAGAAGATATTCTCTCACCATTGTCTTTCAAGGTCACTCATGGGTGCAGATCTAACACATCTACTATCCATTTTCAACTTGCAACCAAATATCAAAGAGACTTATTTTTAAATTAAGCTCAGGCTGTGTCTCATACTTCATGATTTTACAAGATCCCCTATACAAACATTGGAAGATGACCAGGAAGGCCATTAGTACAGCAGCTGTGGGTGTCATATGGGTCTAGGCTATCTGCCCATAGAGCTTGCTTGTGCCCTATAATACTACTAGTGCTTGATTCTTCAAGTAAGTCTCCCATCATGTAACACATTGTTGCTATACCTGTCTGTATTAAAGACGTTATGGATCTAAGAGGAACCTATGCAAGGTAGGTAATTCTGGTCATTTGGCATCCTGCGATCAGATGTTCTACTTCTACCAGGGCTTGTTTGCAAGCTAAGAGTTATCTGTCAACAGGCATATTATTTTCCACTGCATATTATTTTTCATGGTATCACCTTGCTCCAGAGAAACAAGAGAAAGAGTTGTGATCACTTATTCACTTGTCACAAACTCTATATGTCAAATTTTCCCACTGATACATCCCATATCATAGACTGTACTGATTTATATGATCTGAGTGGCAAAGGCTGCTTATATTGCAGCTGAGATCTTCTGCAGAGCCCTTTTCTACTCTGGGATGCACTCACAGCCTTTTGAGTCACTTTGCATAACAAATGAGTGATGGTGCAGAATATGTTGTCTCTGGACCTTGAAGAGACCCACCAAATTTATGACCTTATTCATAATAGACGTATATGATACAATATGTATTATTATGTTATACATTGTAAGATACATACCACACCTCTGATATATCCAGGCAAGCATGTCTACTTACCTATGCTATTTTATACTTTACTCCAGTATCCGCCACAACAATTTGGGCATTTCAACTTCACTTAATATGGACCATCACTTTTTCCATGATTCTAAGAATCAAGTAAATATTGAGGTTGTACCATTCAGTGGGGACTTTGCCAAGATATCAAAATTCTATATTTTAGGTTAGTTCTTCTAACTCAATAAACTAAACTCATTCCTATCAAATTTTGTGTTCAAATTTTGACCTTGTTGATAAAAAAAAACTAAAAACAAACAAAAGAAAACCTTAGAATTTAGTCCCAAACATTTTCCCCTTGCTCTTGTCCTTACATATTGGTTAGTTCATGCAGCTACTATGGATAAACACCTTTTCTTTCCTTAATAGGGCCAGTTGAGTTATGCAGTAACTTAATCATAGGTTTAGACCTAACGAGAAGAAAAGATGGGGAAACCTTTTGTCTTATGGGAAAAAGCATTGCTTTCCAGTATTTGAAATGTTCTGCCACAGGCTTTGAAAAAGTAAGCCATCTTAAAAACCTCCAGGGGCTTCCCTGGTGGCGCAGTGGTTGAGAATCTGCCTGCCAATGCAGGGGACACGGGTTCGAGCCCTGGTCTGGGAAGATCCCACATGCCGCAGAGCGACTAGGCCCGTGAGCCACAATTACTGAGCCTGCGCGTCTGGAGCCTGTGCTCCGCAACGAGAGAGGCCGCGATAGTGAGAGGCCCGCGCACCGCGATGAAGAGTGGCTCCCGCTTGCCACAACTGGAGAAAGCCCTCGCACAGAAACGAAGACCCAACACAGCCATAAATAAATAAATAAATAAAAACCTCCAAAGATTCAGTAGAGAATGAGAATTCAACATTTTTGTGGTTCTCTTCCCAGAGATTTCCAACCCATATGCCAGGTTCTCTTCTTAGGTTTTCCCAGCTTTCCCATAAAAGATCTGCCTGGGTTGAATTTTCAGTGATTATCAGACACTTTGATTATTAGGTCTTGGACTTGGTATTCTACTTTGTTTGTCCCACTACAGCAGGGGATGAGAGGTTTCTTTAATGCAACCAACTTATCACTGGTGATGGACTCCTCATTGCCAGCAGGATGGTGAAAAATCTAGCTTCCAAACTCCACATATCATTTTATCATTCCAAGTAAGAACTAACATAGATCGGGTTCTTCAGAAGCAGAATGGAAACTGAATTTGTTGTACAAGAATTATCTTGAGTATCAAACCCTGTGGGGGGAGTGAAAATGGTGCAGAAAAAGAAACCTCATAAAGCATGAGCCAAACTGATTAGAGTCTGGAGCTAGCATTGCCAATTCCAGTACCTCATGTCAGGCTCAAGTGGCCAGAACTTTATATCCCTGCCTCACTCAGTTGATGCTGGTAGACTGGTCTGAAGAAGACCATGACCTAGGGCAAAGTTCTTTGTTCAGCTACAGCAAACTCTGAAGCACTGACCTTGAAAGGGGGTCTCCATGGCACATCTTAGTGTTTGCCACATGTTCTCCTCACAAATGATTGAGAAGAAATACCTCAATCAGGTGATTCTCCCAGCAGTTTTATACAAGATCTGCAAGTACATATTATATGGAAAAATTCAATACCATCCCGTACAGAAGTCGCCTTAGTGACCTTTCTAGTCGGTGTGAGTCACTGTATCAAGAACAAACTGAACAAGATATTAACTGGTCACAAAAGTAGGAGAGAAACATCACCTTTTTTCCAAAGCATACCATGTGTAATGATACACCTTGAATAAAGGAAAATTGAATACAGTAGTTGGAGAAGAAAGATTATGAATAAATGGGTTTCAATTAGATTTGAATGTGCTGGAATTTACCACTAAGGCCATACTTTTAAAGAGCAACTTTAGCCAGAAAGTTGGGTTATAACACTATTTTAATTTGGCACTCTTTGGGATAGTCCTATTATTGAAAATAAATGTTTCCCTTCCAAAGATTTCAAACTATATAACAATATTTATTTATAAAATGTCTTATGATGTGGCAATGAATTTAGAGCCACACTAAATGTCAGCTTCAGTACAGGTAATATGGACACAGTGAAGATAATAGAAACATCATCCTAATGGGAAGAAAAGATGCACAGTGGCTATAATTTAAAATATTTCAGTACCTTTATGGAACCTGATTCTCTTTTCTCTGTGGATTCAGGCTCATAGTAAGTAGGGAAAATTAGAATATATAAATAACCCAGAATGTAGGATGGTTTTATCTTCTTGGTTCTTCAAAGGGGTAGCCATGATGAAGCTGTTTATTTTTTATTGTATAAAGCCAATTGTTTAACACAGATAGTCATCCCAATTACCAGGTGAATCTAGGATGAACTATGTGTGATCAATTGTACTGGTAAGTCCACTTACTTGAGGACTAATTATTGTTCATTTTGAGAACTTGTATTTAATGGTTTTATCTACTTGGTTATGTAAATAGTGAAATTTCTTGGCTATCTCTTAGAGTATTGTCTATGATATGAATCATATTCTGGTTTAATGCCTATTCAATAATAAAAGTATTTTCTTTCTCTGCTAACTTTGTGGAAATGTTTTCTGGGTTGGGAGATTTCCTTTTTAATTGTATTTCCCCAAGAACATTAAGTAATTGGATTCTGTAGTTTTTTTTCAGCCACTGCTTTATTTCTTTGTCAGATCTGGACGTCTGATAATTTTGTCTCTATCAGATAGCTTTATTTGGATGCAAGTTAGAAACTCTCTTCTCTTTCACACACACACACACAGTGACTATGGCTTATATAACAAAGGCATTTAATTGTCATATATAAAAATAAACCTGGAGGAAGGCTGCTCCAGAGTTGACTTCAGTAGTCAACAACGTCTAGACACTAAGCAGACTTCTTTGTGCATATTTTGGTTACAAAAAGGCTGCTGATGTTACAGATATCACTTCCTAACAAAAGAGTCTCTAAAACAGGAAGACAGGAAACAGTGGCACAAAAAAGGCTCTTCTCTTGTGCAGCCCTCCACATTTTGTAGTAACACATATTTTGTAGTAACTAGATCCCAGCAGAGCTCATGTTAGCTTTCATGGTTAACGCCACATAATCTCTCACAAATGAGATCAGCATGACTGACTGGTTGAAATCCAATGAATCCAGATCATCCATTGGAGCTGGGGGAGAGACATTCCAGAATCTGCTGCCATCTTGATACCTGAACATAAGGGCAGATTTGGTTAACAAGGACAGTAATGAGGACTGTCTGCTACAGCACTTTGAGAAATGGTCTTTTCTTGCATTCTCTGACAATCTCCACTCACGGTTTTCCTAGTTTTTTAAATTCTTTCTTTCAAATTTTCTTTAGAACTGTGAATATCCTCCTAGTTCTTTTCTCTTTTCTTTCTTTATACCATAAATTTAGTTTCTGCTTGTATAAAGATGATGCCTAAAAATCCATCACGTGCCCAGATCTCTTTCTTGAGACCCATACCTTTATGCTTAGTTACATAGTGAATGGATCACTCGCTGCTTTAACTACATCATGCATTTCCAATCCTTTCATAATGAATCCAAACTCTTTGGGCTAACAATATGGATAACTGTTGATCAGACTTTTCCAATCTTTCTAGCCACTTCTCCTGCAGCCACCTCCCATTCATGCCCAGCCACAGACTTTGGTCCATTCACACTCATTTTTTTTCGCTTGATTTAAAAAATATATATATATATATTCTGGATAAAGTCCAGATTTTATTTTATATTTTTTCTTTCAGTTTTACTGAGCTATAATTGACACACAGCACTATATATGTTTAAAGTATACAGCATAGTGATTTGACTTACCTACATCATGAAATCATTATCACCATAAGTTTAGTGAACATCCATCATCCCATACAGATATTGTAGTCCAAAAATTAATCAGTCAATCTAAGAAAGGAAATTTTATTTGAGCCAAATTTGAAGATTATAACCCAGGAAGAGCATCTCAGAAAGCTCTGAGAACTGTTCCATCTGTTAGAAGTCAAGGCACAGTTATAAACAGTTTTTGAGACAGAGGGCTGTACATCAAATGCCATTTTATTGACAGTTTACATAATCCAGATATAAACACCATGTGACCTCTTAGGAGATCAAGAAGGAATATTATCTTTAAGGAGGTGTCTTGTTGATGCTACAAGAATGTTGCTGCTTATGGTTGAGCAGGTATTTCTGCCGATGGGGAGGATTGATTGATGCATAATGCAGATACACAATGCACGGTGAGGGGAGAGAGGATGCCAAAGGACAGAGAAGATTTTTTGTTTAAATTTTTCTTGTCTTGCCACAAAGTATACATTTAATTTCACATTACAAAATTAAAGAAATAGAAAAAATATTTGTCCTTGTGATGAGAACTCAAGATTTGCTCTCTTAACAACTTTCATATATAATATGCAGTGGTATTATTTATATTTATCATGTTGTACATGACATTCCTAGTACTTATTTATCTTATAACTGGAAGTTTGTACCTTTTGACTGCCTTCATCCAGTTCCCCTTTCCCCCATCCACACTCAATTTCTTGTAGTTACCTAAGCAACCTTAGCAAGCTCTCTCTAATCTTTGAAATTTGAATAAACTCTACTTGTGAGTAAAGTGTTCTTACCAAGTTAATCCTGATTGGCCTTTCAGGACTCAGTTTTAGTGTGTCTCCTCCCTACCTTCATCTCCACCACTTCAGGAAAACTCCATGTTTCCTTCTATCCAGGTGATATTTGTTTCTTTCATGCTCTTCTAAGATTTTACGCTTTATACTTTTTTTTAGTGCATATCACAATATGTTGCAATTGTTCATGTACTTCCTCCATTAAGCAGTAAAATTTGAGTGATTTAATCATGTAATTAATCTCTCAGAACCCACTCTAGCTTTAGCCTTCAATAACTGATCTTTTGAATTTATAATGATAGCACACTAATATTTGTGGTTTCCTGGTCAAAGAGATATAAATAATGAATGCACATTTTAAAATATTATACTGTATAATATCTATTTTGATTTACATTAAGAAATTTTTGACATAAAAATAAAATTGATTTGAATTAAAGCCATATTAATGGTGTATCATAATTTCTGTATTACGAGAAATAGGTTTAAACATATAAAATTGATATTTATGAGGAGTAAGAACTCCCAAGAATCAGCATAGATGACTTGACAGAAGCAAATGAAGCAAATTAAGAAACTGAATATGAAAAAAAAAAAAAAGGAAAGTGAATATGGCTCAGCTAAGATAGAGTAAAATGATTCATCTGTTTGTCACAAAGCAATCACCAGACAAGCCAGTGGAGTACTGTCCCCAGGCTAGTACTTAATAAAGAATGCATGAATGAATTGATCAAATCTGTGTTCTGCTTGCATCTGTGTAGGCAGATGCTATAAAACATCAACATTAATGAGAAGCCCCAAAAGCTATATTCTCACTAAAAATAGGCAAACTACAAATTTTCCTTTCAGCATCGAGTAGAAAAAGTTTTCTATCCCCATTGATTGGGCACTGTGAAGCTTTAAATATAAACTATTTATAAACATAAAGCTTCTCAGTCATAAACAAATAACTGCCCAGTAAGTAAATACAAATATTTATTCAGATATGTTATAGGTTATCAAAAATACAACGAACCCCACCAAAACACTGCCTTGTTTACTCTGGCAGAATAAAAGCTGTTTACGGGATGATCAAAGGTTGCTCCTACCCAGGCAGTAAGGGATTCTTAGTTTTCAGTGAAAATTAGCTAGATAAATATCAAAGAGTATTGGAAAGAGAAGTGATCTTGGAATGAAGTGAATACCTCTCCTAATTGTACAGATTCAAGTGCTGATTTCCAGGAAGAAGAAAGGATGTTTCCAAGGAAACAAAGCAACTTAGTCAAAAAGATAGGATTAAATAAAATGTTCATCAAGCCCTACCTTGTATGCAAAACTGTGGTTATATTGAACCAGGATCCAAAAATATTATCAAGAATGCCCTCATCTCAAACAGCTTAAAGGCAAATAAGATATATCAAGTTGACTTGCAAATAATTACAATAGCATATTGTTGTCCTGGCTCAGAAGCTGTTAAAATATAACCCAGGCAAAAGAATTATCTAGAATAACTGAATGTAAAGATCTTCATTTCAGCATTAGTCATTTCAATAGCTATTTTTAAAATTCCATTTATTAGAAGAGTATTTTTATTCATTTATGTAACATATGTCTTTACTGCTTATCATGTACCAGACACTATACTGTTTTGTTTTTATATATTTTAGGGTTTTTTTTCAGATTTTACTGTTTTACAGTAGCTTTAGGTTCACAGCTATTCTAAAGTTTTGAAGTGTATATGAAAAAGAAAAAAACAAGCAAACAAACAAACTGACAAATATCCCTTAGAGTTTTCAGTTTAATGGTAGAAACAATAAACATGATAAATTAGTAATTATACTTACGTTAGAAGCTGGTAAGTGCAATGGATAAACCAAAGCAGGGTAATGGGACTTAAGGATTGCAAGAGAAGGAGGAAGGTTCTGATGTAAAGAAGATGATGAGGATACTACTATACTTAAAATACATAAATAACAAGTACAGCACAGGGAACTATATTCAATATCTTGTAATAACCTATGATGGAAAAGAATCTGAAAAATAGTATATATATATAAATATTTAACTGAGTCACATTGCAGTACACCTGAAATTAATACAGCATTGTAAGTCAACTATACTTCAATTTTTTTAAAAAATATATTAAAAAGTATAGAAGATAATGAGGGCAAGCCTTACCTAAAAAGTGATTTTGTAACACCCTTTGAAGGAGCTGAGGAAGTTAACAAATTGATAACAGAGAACATTTTTCCAAAGCAGAGAATTCTAGTATTCAAGTATTTCAAGTCTTAGCATTCCATCAGGATATCTATAGATAAACAACATGCATGTAACTGAGGGCCTAAAGAAACAAAAGTTGAATTGGGTTGTTTGTTTTTTTGTTATTGAGCTGCATGAGCTGCTTGTAATTCTTGGAGATTAATCCTTTGTCAGTTGCTTCATTTGCAAATATTTTCTCCCATTCTGAGGTTTGTCTTTTGGTCTTGTTTATGGTTTCCTTTGCTGTGCAAAAGCTTTTAAATTTCATTAGGTCCCATTTGTTTATTTTTGTTTTTATTTCCATTTCTTTAGGAGCTGGGTCAAAAAGGATCTTGCTGTGATTTATGTCATAGAGTGTTCTGCCTATGTTTTCCTCTAAGAGTTTGATCATGTCTGGCCTTACATTTAGGTCTTTAATCCATTTTGAGTTTACTTTTGTGTATGGTGTTAGGGAGTGTTCTAATTTCATACTTTTACATGTACCTGTCCAGTTTTCCCAGCACCACTTACTGAAGAGGCTGTCTTTTCTCCACTGTATATGCTTGCCTCCTTTATCAAAGGTAAGGTGACCATATGTACATGGGTCCAAAAATGGGCAGAAGACCTAAATAGACATTTCTCCAAAGAAGATATACAGATTGCCACAAACACATGAAAGAATGCTCAACATCATTAATCATTTGAGAAATGCAAATCAAAACTACAATGAGATATCATCTCACACCGGTCAGAGTGGCCATCATCAAAAAATCTAGAAACAATAAATGCTGGAGAGGGTGTGGAGAAAAGGGAACACTCTTGCACTGTTGGTGGGAATGTAAATTGATACAGCCACTATGGAGAACAGTATGGAGGTTCCTTAAAAAACTAAAAATAGAACTACCATACGACCCAGCAATCCCACTACTGGGCATATACCCTGAGAAAATCATAATTCAAAAAGAGTCATGTACCAAAATGTTCATTGCAGCTCAATTTACAATAGCCAGGACATGGAAGCGTCCATCATTGGATGAATGAATAAAGAAGATGTGGCACATATATACAATGGAATATTACTCAGCCATAAAAAGAAACGAAATTGAGTTATTTGTAGTGAGGTGGATGGAGTTAGAGTCTGTCATACAGAGTGAAGTAAGTCAGAAAGAGAAAAAGAAATACCATATGCTAACACATATATATGGAATCTAAGGGAAAAAAAAAAAAAAAGGTCATGAAGAACCTAGTGGTAAGACAGGAATAAAGACACAGACCTACTAGAGAATGGACTTGAGGATATGGGGTGGGGGAAGGGTAAGCTGTGACAAAGTGAGAGTGGCATGGACATATATACCCTACCAAACGTAAAATAGATAGCTAGTGGGAAGCAGCCACATAGCACAGGGAGATCAGCTTGGTGCCTTGTGACCACCTAGAGGGGTGGGATAGGGAGGGTGGGAGGGAGGGAGATGCAAGAGGGAAGAGAAATGGGAACATATGTATATGTATAACTGATTCACTTTGTTATAAAGCAGAAACTAACACACCATTGTAAAGCAATTATACTTCAATAAAGATGTTAAAAAAAAAAAAGAAACAAAAGTTGAGTTTGCCTGAGGTAGTGGTTTTTGTGTTATTTCAATACCTGACCTTTAAATGTCACCAATGAGAATCCTTAATTGATTAATTTTAATTGACTTTTAAGACAAAATATTATATCAAGCATCCAAATAAAAGTCATTAAAAAGTCCATAAGAGTCACAGAGCCATCTCAGAGGCACATTATTAGAATGGTTTGCTTAACCTGTGTCCCTGTTGTCACCACAGCCTTACCTTCCCAGACAACCCAGAATAAATACCTGACACAGCCGTTCAACCTGCCTTAGTTTGATACCCGCAGATGCCTTGGATCTTTTACCAAAGGGATATAAGATCCATCTAGTTTTGAGGAAAATTTCTATGTTTGTTTAATTTGGGTGTCACAGAGGTCAATATAATGGGAGATAACGAAAAGTGATACCTGGATCTAAGGATCTCAAACCTTGAACTTACAAAGAAACAAATATATTTCTTGGGAACATTAAGTCTCAGCTCCCCATTCCCAGGATGGGGTTGTTCTGATAAGGATTCAGTCCTAATCCATAAAAAATTGTCATAAATTTCATGCTGAGGGCCTGCTCTGATGCTTCTGACAATCTCTTAAAAGCTGTAATGAGATTATGCTGGCACATGCTTTTTCAAAGTTTCATATTTTGCCTTAAAGAATATGAGAGAGACACATTCATCAGTAGCACATAAGTTGTCAAGTCTTTTATTTGAGACTCTTCGCATGAAATATGAAGGGTCATATGTTTTAGGATTTAATCCTAATGTATTAATCCTTGTATCAATATTTCTATCGTAAGAGAGTCCTAATTTGGCATACTCAAATATGTTTCTTCTGCCTCCTTTTGGTAAGTGCAAACTTGTAATGAACCAAATATTCCACACATTTTCAAAGTGAAGGACCCAGTTAATGTTACCATATTGAATTATCAAGGACAATAACTTGTGAGTTTTACTATAATATTTTTATAACTTATGGGGTGCCTATATCAATATATTTAAATTATCATGTTGACTCATATTTTGAATTTTTAAGACCCTTGGTAATTCCCGTATTATCAAAGTAAACTGCCAACGTATTTTAGGTATATCAAATTTTTAGAAATTACACACACAAATAAACCCAAAAAACTGGGCAACATTTTTTGAAGTATTCCTTCTGAAACTCATTTTCTTTTTGCATGGTGTATTCCAAGGTTTACCAAATTCATTTGAAAGAAACTAGACCCACTGGATTTTAATAGATGGGGGAAAATATGATAAGTTGTCAGATAAGTTCGAGATACCATGAGTTAAACTAATTCAGCAATTTCCTCCTTCCTCTATTTTCACTGTCTTTGATGTAAAACTAGCTCTTTGTATTAACTCAAGAGGTACTGAAGTTTGCAGAACTCTTACAGTCCTATTCTTGAAACATTACTGCAATTAAGATGCTGAAGACTTTCTTTGGGAACTGATGGTGTGGTTGAATGAGTGCTAGTTTAAAAGTGATGAAGCCCATGTGACTTACAAAGTTCACGGCAGGGAAAATTACTTAGGTTTTCCAACTCTTAGTTTTGTCATCTGTAAGAATGTTGAGATCAGAGAAGATGACTTCATGCTGTGTAACCGTAGACTTTATACAATAATAACAATAATGATAAGAATGTGTTTAAACATAATATGTAATATGGAAGTCAAAATAAAACAATAATTTCAGGATGATGACTAGATTGGTCATTTTTTCAGCAACTAAACCTGTGTGGTTTAAAATATTCCTTTTCATTCAATATTTCATTTTTTAAACATTTTTCCCCTTGATGTGAGTTGTCTTTTCCAAAGTGACTAGATCATTCAAAACAAAGGGAAAGATCAGAGTAGCTTTGCTTCAGGCTATTTGCAGTTGATGTCACTTGAATTTAAACCACAAAGACATTTCAAAAAGAAAACATTTTCATCTCCTAATACATAACCCAGGAGATAAGAAATCATGGCATCCCAGGGGAAACACCTTTCAGTTGTGTCAACTTGGCAACTTGCATCTGCTTTTCAAGTGAACAAAGAAAAGAGTTTGGATATGACAGTCTAAAAACCTTGCTTCCTTAAACTTTTTACCTTCAACATTTCATGAATGAAACATCCTTGTTCTTCAAAATACTATTAAAGGCTATTAGCTCTCCCACAATTGTGTTGGCATGGTGAAAATAAAATGCTGTCTGACTTCTGTATCTACAACGTATGCTAAATGTCCCAGTTATGTAAGGTAATAAACAACTTGAGAATGCTTTCTGTTCTCATTGATTCACAACTACTTTCTGCTCTGAACAACAAAAATAACCACAAATATCAGCAAGTTCACAGCAAAGTAAGTTAACTAAAAACTACTGCTAATACCTCAATCAAGAACCCATGTATTTACCAAGTCACACCTCCCATTGTCCTTGGTATACAACCTTGTATAAAAAGGCATATGTGAAAGTCACAATAATCTTTTTTTTTTTGAAACATCTATTTTGAAGTCTCTTCAAATAAATTTTCTGGTAATTATTCCATTCCTAGGTAAATTAAAGTGTATATTTAATCATTCTATTACTTTCATTAAAAAAATGAATAACTACTATATGACTTTGGAACACAAAGAGAAAAAGAATAAAAGAAGAAATAAGATAAAACTTGGCACTTACCTTCAAGGAACTAACATTCTGGCAGGAATGGACAAAAGCAAACACAAGTAGGTAAAGTTGATTGAGGGATCCATTTCTGGAGAAGTTAGCTAAGGTTTTATATAGGAAATATTATTTTGGTAGAACATAAGAGATAAGATTTACCTTATTATTTTGCTTGGAAGACAAAAGTAAGTTGGATGTTCTATGTAGGGGGAAGAGAACTTACAAACTTTAAGGGCACAGAGATACAAATCAACATATCTTTAAGGTGCGAGTAACAGCAATTTAGAGCTGAATTAAGAGATAAGTACCTGAAGTGTGGAACCATTTGTGGTGCAGGACGGCTTTGCTAACAGTGACTACCAACACTTGGGATCATGGAGATGTATATGCATACCAGTCTGGGAAAATATGAGAAGTTATACTTCATATGGGATCGATAGGTCATATTGAGATACATGACTGGGTTCCAGGCACCAGAAATAAAACCCATCTTCAGAAAAAAGCGTAGAGTTTCCATCTATTGCTTAGTAAGAGATCATAAGAAGGCAGAGGAGACATTTTTAGGTTATATTTAGGAGTGGATAAACCACTAAAAGCCTTAGAGTACTGATAAATGAGTGAGGTTGTTAATTACCCAAAGCCTAACTTCAAGGAGTAAGACAGCTCTTTGGCTCGAAGAGGATGAGATAATCAGTGAAGAGTATCCACCATTGTGCAGGTTAAAGAACATGGCCAGGTAAGTAAGCACGTGGTGTGGGCACAGTGGGGACCAGAGTAAGCTAAACTGATAAAGTGGTGCTGTATGTGATTGTTTTAAACTACAGGCTCAAAAGGCTCAGGCAGAGCCATTGAACTTCCCCCTTACTGCTTACAAGAATTTAAGGTAGGAAGTCTGTCCTAGGAAAAAAGCTATCTCTCATGATAGATAACCATAGTAAAGTATTAGGTATGGTAGGCAGGGAAGAAACTAGCAAAGCCCATTTGATCAAAGTCCTCTCTGCATCCCATCATCTCTGGATAGCCCAGCAAACACTTGTTTACCAAACATTAACTATTTTTATCTTTCTGTGAATTACCTTTCTTCCCCTTGAAATCTTCTTCTCCTTAGTCTTACCTTGCCTTATTGTCTTGGAATTTTATACATATATGAATTCCCTGTGCACACATAATAAATTTGATTTTCTCCTGGTACTCTGCCTTATGTCATTTCAATTGCCATCCAAAAGAATTAAGAGAGGAAATTTCCTCTCCTGGACAGAAACCAATCTAAAAAAGCTATATATTGTATGATTCCAACTAAATGACATTGTGGAAAAGGAAAAACTTTGGAGACAATAGAAAGATCAATGGTAGCTAGAGGAAAGAGAGACAGGTGAATAAGTGTAGCACAGAGGATTTTTAAGGCAGTGAAAACACTCTGTATGATATTATCATGATGGATATATGTCATTATACATTTGTCCAAACCCATTAAATGCACAACCCCAAGAATGAACCCTAAGATAACTATTGGCTTTGGGTGATCATGATACGTCGATGTAGGTTCGTCCATTGTAACAAATGTACTATTCTGGTGAGTGATTTTGATAATAAGAGAGGATATGCATGTGTGGGAGCAGGGAATATATGAGAAATCTCGGTACTTCCCTCTCCATTTTACTGTAAGCCTTAAACTGCTCTAAAATATCAAAGCTTCCAAAACAGTAATTTAAAGGAAACAACTTAGAAGAAAAAAGCGGAAAATGCCAATTTTGAAAAGGTTTACCAAGTGCTAAGAGAAAAAGAGAGGAGAAAAGAATATACATAAATTGACTGATTTCTGAAAAAATATATAGAAAGTTTTAAGCATTTGAACAAGATTTTACAGAATATTTCTACGAAGTTTAAAAAAATGCTATTTAACTGACTTTGTTGAAAAAAAAGGAAAACTTCACTATTATATTCATAAAATGAGCCTTATATTGATAGCTCAATCCAACAAGGATTGGATCAAAAATGTATCATACATTTTTTGTATTACCAAAAAAAGTCCTAAACAAAGTGTTAAATAAAATCCAATATTAGCAAACAGATCTATTTTGTGTATGACCCAGAATAGAATAATTCCCATGACCCAGTGAATTTCTTCTAGTAATAACAAAAATGGTTTTAAGTAAACATAATATAATAATTTTAATTAAATTAACTAGAGAACATTAACTGTCTAAGTAGATATAGAAAGTTCAAAATAGACACACATACTTTTGGGGAATTATATAAATGGTAAGATTTCAAATGAGAAGAAAAGTTGAGCTGCTCAATAAATAGCATTTAAACAACTGGGTAGATATCTGGGAAAATGTGATTCCCATTTACACAAAAATAAATCATAAATGGGTAAAATAATTTAAATGAATCCATAAAAGTACTTGAAATATGTGTGAATTTTTATTTTGTAAAGTCAAAGTAGGTTAAGGATGTTTATATTACAAAATCCTTAACAGAAATATTTAAAAATATATGTGTATTACAAAAAACAAAATAAACAAAAGACAAAAATTGTGTATATCAAAAAAAAAAAACAAATTAAGAAACTATTTGCAAATCTACATAGTAGAGTAAAAGTGTAAACTTCTGCATTTTATAAAATGCTCATGCAAATTCATATAAACATGACTTAAATCAATGTAAAATGAGTAAATATTTTAGCAGATATTTTGCAGGAAATGAAATATTGATAGCTTTTAAACATATACGATATTCAGACGTCCTTAAAATAGAAGCAAAGTAAATACAATCTGAAGAGTAAAATATTTTACATATTGATTGGCAATGGTGCAAAATTTTTATAGCAGGGTTTCTTGGGGATTCAGTATCACTTACTATTGGGAATGCAATTTTTAACAGATCTTACGGAGAACAATCTAGTACTAGCAAACAAAATTACAATATAAAAATCCTGGGATCAATAATTCTATTCCTGAAAATTCAGGTATATATGACACAGGTAAAATTAAGTATATTAAAGGATTTAATGCATTAGCATAGAAGAGTTCATAGTAAAATATTGTATATAACTTAAATGTCTATCAGTTCAGGACTGCCTAAATAAATTGTGGCACATCTGTAAAATGGAGTATTATTTAGTTAAAAAAATGAGCAAATTCTTTATATGAAAATATCATCAAGATGTATTTAAAGTGAATAAAGATGCAGAAATATGTATGATATGCTACTAGTTTTGTAACAGATGCAAAATATTTACAAAAGCATTTGCCTCTACACACTTTCACCATGAATACTCAACTAGTAACCCAATCCTGATCATAAAAATCTCCCCAGTAATATGTGGGTGTGTGAGTGTGTATCAGATTTTTAGAATATTAAGTAGATTTAAAGACTTTTCCCTGTTCTGCCATGGTTGTCGCTTCATTAATTTAGTATTCCATTGTGTATATTTCATTGCAAACTTTGCCATAAACATCTCTCTCCCATGATGCTTGTGAGCTTCTTCTGAGACAGAACTATGATTTTTCATCACTGTGGTCTCAGCAGGCACGTAGCAGAGTAAGTGGCAACAATAGTTTGTTGAATAAATACATAGATATAAGATCTATCTCATAAACATACAAATGAATAACTATGAATATTAAGATAATCCTATTGGAAATTCTGATTGTCAGCTTATTTTTTTGTTTTGTTTTGTTTTGTTTTTTTCTTTTCTTTCCTTTTTGGATTCAGACCAATTCTTACTTTTCTAACAATGTCATAGAAATTGCTAAGGATCTAGTCCAAAATGCTCATCTCATATCATATCTATTACCCAACAGCAGGAGGCCTTGAAGCTATGTATTTTCAATTATGCTATAACTACAAACATTTCATGATTGAGTTCAAACTGAGAAACATGTTTCTTTCATGGATGCAAAAAGTCTTATTATTGCCAAGGTATAGCCACTCCTGACAATTCAAACTCTTTACATCAAGAATGTTTTTTTCATTTTCAGTCAAAGATGCTAACAGGGGCAAAATATTAATTCAAGTGTTTTCCTTCTTTTTCACTACATTCATGATTTGTTGAGGTGGAAGTTAAAGACAGCTAAAGAATAATCCCTAACAGAGATATAGAAAACTCAGAGAGGTGGGGAAACGTGAACATAGTGTTTTAGGGCAAACAGAACACTTCACCTTTTCTCTCCATTTAGCTCTTAGGAATCTAGGTAAATGCAAATAAAAATACCCATTTGCCTTATGGCTTCTGCCATACTTGTGAATCTGACCGCTCTCAGAGACAAACCTCATTCAGATAAACAGGCTTACAATAATTACATCTATGCTATAAAACACTTTCAATTCTACCTTCCTGTAAACATAAAACTATAGCACTCCAAGTATACTTTGCGTACCTGATATACTTCATTTGAAAGTATATGCCATTATGAAAAAGGCAAGAAATGGACTTCAACCCAAGTTTTTTAGCATATCATTTAAAATTCCCAAAGGCCATATCCAACTATTTGACAATTTCAATAATAACAATATTCTTGAATTTTAAAAATTCAGATATTATGACACAGTCCTTTTGGTTTCTTCTTTAATCTTTTTTAAATATAAGTCTTTTAAAAATAATGAAAGTAATCATAGTAGACATTTAAACATATCCTTAAATAAGTATTTACTATGAATCTGGCACTGTGCTTAACAATTTATGGAAATTATCTAATTTAACAAAACTCTATAATGTAGTTGCTATTATTGTTTTCATTTTACAGATAAGGACATCAGTCTCTGAATTATTACCTTCCATTCTCATTTAAACCAATTCCAATCAAGCTGTCACCCTAAAACTCCAAAGAGAAAACTATCTTTGCCAATGTCACAAATAACCTCCACTTGGAAAATCCAATATGAACTTCAAATTCACTTCCTAGTTGTTCTCCCTGCAGTATTGACTGTATAGTGCTTCCAGAAACTGTCCTTTTATTTATTTCAGGGACAATACACCCTTATCTATCATACTTATAGCCTCTTCTTACATTATTTATGTTTTTTTTAAATTTTTTAATTTAATTTATTTTTTTATACAGCAGGTTCTTATTAGTCATCCATTTTATACACATCAGTGTATACATGTCAATCCCAATCGCCCAATTCATCACACCACCATCCCCACCCCTGCCACTTTCCTCCCTTGGTGTCCATACGTTTGTTCTCTACATCTGTGTCTCAACTTCTGCCCTGCAAACCGGTTCATCTGTACCATTTTTCTAGGTTCCACATACATGCGTTAATATACGATATTTGTTTTTCTCTTTCTGACTTATTTCACTGTGTATGACAGTCTCTAGATCCATCCACGTCTCAACAAATGACCCAATTTCGTTCCTTTTTATGGCTGAGTAATATTCCATTGTATATATGTACCACGTCTTCTTTATCCATTCGTCTGTCGATGGGCATTTAAGTTGCTTCCATGACCTGGCTATTGTAAATAGTGCTGCAATGAACATTGGGGTGCATGTGTCTTTTTTTTTTTTTTTTTAATTTTATAGCTACTTTATTTATTTATTTATTTATTTATTTTTGGCTGTGTTGGGTCTTCGGTTCGTGCGAGGGCTTTCTCTAGCTGCGGCAAGCGGGGGCCAGTCTTCATCGCGGTGCGGGGACCGCTCTTCATCGCGGTGCGCGGGCCTCTCACTATCGCGGCCCCTCCCGTTGCGGGGCACAGGCTCCAGACGCGCAGGCTCAGTAGTTGTGGCTCAGGGGCCCAGCTGCACCGTGGCATGTGGGATCTTCCCAGACCAGGGCTCGAACCCGCGTCCCCTGCATTAGCAGGCAGACTCTCAACCACTGCGCCACCAGGGAAGCCCTCATGTGTCTTTTTGAATTATGTTTTTCTCTGGGTATATGCCCAGTAACATTATTTATAAGTTTATCATCATATCACCAACGATTTAATTTTGAAATGCTCTTAGTTTAGTTTGGGGTCACTTTTGTTTTTTATCCATGTTCACTCACTTGTTTACAAAGTCTTGTCCTGCAGGTGTAACTATCACTTAAATGCTGCAGATCTCAAAATTATATCTCTAGTCCAGACCTGTCTCTTAAATTCCAGCCTCAAAATTTTAACTATTCACCAATTTTTCACATCCAGTTGACAATGTCCTATTAATACACCCCAATTTTCATTGCAGACCTTCCCATACTTTAATCATCCATTCAAAATGTGCTTTTATTGTAGTTTTCCATATTTTGTAAAAACAATCATATAAAAATATATACAAAGAGGCTCCATCCTTCTCTTCACATAAGTGAAAATAGTTGAATTTACCTCAACTTTTGTTTCTTTCACACCATGTGTTGAATCCAACAAAAAATCCAATTAGCTCTACCTACAAAATGCATCCACAGTATTCTTGTCACCTGGTTCTTTCACCACCACTATTTCTCCTGTCAACCAATAACACAATCAGCCAATAACACAATCATTATAAATAAAAGATTATGTTTTATTTCATATATACAAGTATTTCATGCATTTCAATATCTCTTCCCTTTAAATACTACTAGTCAGCGCAAACCTCAGATCACTACAGAATCTTCAGCAATAAGAAAAAGATTAAATTTTGTAATAAGTATCATTTTGAAATAAGAAAGGCTTCTGATGAATTCTGACATTTTTAGAAAATCCAACTGGAATCTTATTCTCACAGTATGGGAACTTCTTCATTTTCCTTTAAGGTAGTCACTCTGATCCCAGTCTTTTGCGCCTAGAAAAACTCCCTTCAGGGAAGAAATAAGTAGTCGATATACAAAGCCTTGAATTTATGCATTCCCTTTTTAATTTTTTAACATCAGCAACAAAACAAGGACACTTGCATAATCTTTTGTTTCACAAATAATTTAGGAAATGAAGGAACACCTTTGCAGATACTCCTGCTAAGTTACCAGGAATTTTTTTCGATACTAATCTTGAAATTTCACATGAAAATACTAAGAACACTTAATCCATTTAAAAACACCTGTATTTCCAATAATTTCTTATGGGCACACAAAAAAGTGATTACAATGCGGGGGTGTAACTGAAACAACTCAAACAATAGAACTAAGTAAAGGATGTAATAACTTACACATATTAAATAGTTGTTATGACACAGTTTCAATATTTATATGTATTATCTCATTTAATCTCCACAAGAATTATTAGAGCTAGTAATTAGACTCAGTTGTACTGATTCTGCAAATGATGATCTTAACCATTATGCATCATTCTAAAATGCTATCAATTTCAATAACAAGTTTGTTTTCTTGCTCAAGTTACTAAATAACTATGTCCCTTTGTTACCTCATCTGTCATCGGTGTATGACCATTTTATCATTGCATGAGGATTAGATGAGTTAATAGATGGAATGTCTTTGTATTAACAGATTGAGAATGTAAAATAGATATCAATGTTAAGGAAAAGAGGAAGGAAAAAAGAAAATCTCTTCTTTTACTCTCATTAAACATCAAATGTTATTAAAATTTAAGTTATACATGCATATATTTATAAGGAAGGAGGGTAGGTGAGTAAACTATAAATTAAGTGCCTCTAATTAGAATTGTTAGAAAGGGTAGATTGTTTACCTTAATCAGATAATTGCAATACATTTTATTTTAATTTGTGAGCAGGCATGGTCTTATTTAGGAATACTGTCAAGAAACTTTTCAGTCATTATAAGAGAAATTTTAAAAAAAAGAAAGAAAAGATAAGCGTAATCATTTAACTCCAACAAGCAGTTTCTCATGTATTTCATTTGATTATCAGCATTTAAATATTTATTTTGAAAGAGTACATCTCTGATTAACATAATACAAAAAAAGTTTGATAATTAACGAACACTCTATTAACAGGTGTTTTTTAAAATTTTCATTTATTTTCACGTCAGGGTCTTGCAAGTTCTGGCAAATTAGTGTTTATTCAAGATTTAATGCCACTGTCAATTCAGATTCTTTAGCTACAAAAGGCATATCTGATTTACATTAACCTGAACACTTTAATAACTAATTAAAATCTCAGCCTTCTGGCCAAGTTCTGAGACATTTATTCTATTTAACTCAGCAGCAAAACATTGTTAGTCATTTTCTTCTGAGAAAGGAGGTTCTAATTTATTGGCACTATTAGGGTATTTTATAATCTGCAATCTAATCAGCCTTAACAAAAGATTTTGTACTTGGCATGACTCAAATATTTTGCTCAATGACTTATTGAGAAATATCACCTTCCATTGCATTTCTGCCCTAATTTACTGCAGTGATTTTGTATTTGCATGCATTTATTCAGTTCATATGAGTCAGATTGGAAAACGTGAAACAAAGCTTGTATATGTATTATAACATGAATCTCTAAAATTTGCTCATGTATATTAGATTATAAAGCTAAATAGATTGTAGGTTAGTGTTATTTCTAAATTGAAATAGGTTAACAGATATATGAACTGAAGTAACTTCATTCTATTGTTTATTATTCTTAGTATGCACACGAATTGAGCCTATGACTGAGACCATGAGACTGTATAAAGGACGTAGTTCATGTGTGCAATATAATTTTCCTAAATTTCCATTTGAAACACTCTCAAACGAAAGAATGAAAGTGATGGGATTGATTTGGGAAATATATAGTACATGAGATAATATTAAAGCGTTTAAATTATCACTCACTGTGTTTGTGTTTCTTCCACTTCCCAGCAGTATTTAAAAAAATAATAGAACCTTTTTAAGAAATGAGTCTCCTTAAAATACACAATAAATTGGTGTTCTCCCACTTTAGTTCCTCTGCTCTTTCAAAATAATTATTTGTTAATCATAAAAAGAAGAGATAATTTACAAAAAGAAGTTAAGATATCCATATTAAATGCCTCTGAGAGACACAGTAAGTTATGAATGATTTTGTATATAATCATGATTGTGGTACAACATTATTTCAGGAGAGTGAAGGGGTCAAAACCAGTTTGAATAAAATGTCACTGAGTTCAAGCCCTTTCTGCTCACTGCAGGATAGGCCAATCAATTGATAGATGAGTTGTTGAAGCAAGGAATAGTGCCTTTATTCCAAAAGCCAGCAGGCTGAGAAGATGGTGGACTAATGTCCCAAAGAACCATGTTACCAAGTTAGAATTTAGGCTTCTTTTATAATACAAGGAGAGGGGGTGTGGTTGGTGGTTGCAAACTTCTTATTGTTGGAATCCTTTGTTCTTGCAGCTGTCCACCTAGGTCAGGTCACAAAGTTCCTGTAAACCTCCAACAAGACAAATTATATTCTCTGTTCTGCAACTCTTTATCTCTATATGGATGGAAAAGTGGTATCCCCTTAAAGGTCAGAGCCTTGAGAATGGGCTATTCTGTATATTTCAGGCTCTAGGCAACATTCTTAACTTGTAGCAAAAGCAATGGAATACACAGGTTAAAATAAAAGAAATAGATCTAATATGGAGTCAGATTTGTTCTTTCCTATTACAAAACTAGCAGCAGTTAGTTGGCAAATCTGTAGGTTCATTTATTCAATTGGTAAGTTAGGTGGCTCCTACATGTTCCTTATTTATAGATTCATATTTTGTGAGGCAATTTTCTTGGTATGGCATATACAGTGGTGAGCAAAGGAAGATATAGAGAGTCTAGAGTCTCACATGGAAGACTGCCATCAACCCAGAATTTCCCCAAACAATTTCAGACTATAATTGTCATGAGAGCTGGATACAATGTTGGCAGAATTTATAATGGGGTTGTTGTTTTGGCTGATTCAGTAAAGTTTCCTCTGCAGCAGTGAATACATATATTTTTTGAAGTGTAGTTGATTTATGATGTTGTGTTAGTTTCAGGTGTACAGAAAAGTGATACTTTTTCAGATTCTTTTCCCATATAAGTTATTACAAAATATTGAGTATAGTTCCCTGTGCTATACAGTAGGTCCTTGTTGTTTATTATTTTATATATAGTAGTGTGTATATGTTACACCTAAATTTCTAATTTATTCCCCCCTCCCCAATCTTTCTCCTTTGGTAACCATAAGTTTGTTTTCTAGGTCTGCGAGTCTATTTCTGTTTTGTAAATAAGTTCATTTGTACCATTTTTTTAGATTCCACATATAAATGATATCATATTTGTCTTTCTCTGCATGACTTACTTCGCTTAGTATAATAATCTCTAGGTCCATCCATGTTGCTGCAAATGGTCTTATTTCATGCTTTTTTATGGCTGAATAATATTCCATTGTACATATACACCACATCTTCTTTATTCATTCATCTGTTGATGGGAATTTGGGTTACTTCCATGTCTTGGCTATTGTAAATAGTGCTGCAATGAACATTGAGATGCATGTATATTTTTGAATTATGGTTTTCTCCAAATATATACCCAGGAGTGGGATTGCAGAATAATATGGTTACTCTATTTTTATTTTTTAAGGAACGTCCATACTGTTCTCCATAGTGACTGCATCAATTTACATTCTCACGGAAAATGTAGTAGGATTTCCTTTTCTCCACACCCTCTTCAGAATTTATTATTTGTAGACTTTTTCATGATGGCCATTCTGACTTGTGTGAGGCGATACCTCAATTTAGTTTTGATTTGCATTTCTCTGATAATTAGTGATGTTGAACATCTTTTCCTGTGCCTTTTTGTCATCTGTATGTCTTCTTTGGTGAAATGTCTATTTAGATCTGCCCATTTTTTTTATTGGGTTGTTTGCTTTTTGATATTAAGCTGTATGAGCTATTAATATATTTTGGAGATTGATCCTTTGTTGGTTGCATCATTTGCAAATATTTTCTCCTATTCTGTGGGTCATCTTTTCCTATTGTTTGTGGTTTCCTTTGCTGTGCAAAAAACTTTTAAGTTTAATTAAGTCCCATTTGTTTATTTTTGTTTTTATTTCCATTACTCTATGAGACAGATACAAAAAGATATTACTGTGATTTATGTCAAAGAGTGTCCTGCCTATGTTTTCCTCTAGGAGTTTTATAGTATCCAGTCTTACATTTAGGTCCTTAACCCATTTTGAGTTTATTTTTGTGTGTAGTGTTAGAGAATGTTCTATTTCATTCTTTTACATGTAACTGTCTAGTTTTCCCAGCAACACTTATTGAAGAGACTATCTTTTCTCCATTGTATATTCTTGCCTCCTTTACTTCAGGTTAATTGACCATAGGTCCGTGGGTTTATTTCTGGGCTTTCTATCCAGTTCCATTGACCTATATTTCTGTTTTTGTGCCAGTACCATACTATTTTGATTACTGTAGCTTTGTAGTGTAGTCTGAAGTCAGGGGGACTGATTCTTCCAGCTCCATTTTTCTTTCTCAAGATTGTTTTGGCTATTCAGAACCTTTTGTGTTTTCATATAAATTGTAAATTTTTTTGTTCTAGTTCTGTAAAAAAATGCCATTGGTAATTTCATAGGGATTGCATTGAATCTGTAGATTGCCTTGGGTACTATAGTCATTTTGACAATATTGATTCTGAAGAAATGTATATTTTAAGAGAGACTTTAGGACTCACATTTTGGGTACATGGTGAAAGGTTAAATACTTGCAAAAATTGAAAGAAAGTGGTAAGTGTGATTCCTAGGTTGTTGGTTTTGAAAACAGAATGGATGTCAGCATCACTCACTGAAAATAATACATATCAGAAATTCACCACATCTATGGAATATTATAAGTTCACTATTGGATATGTGTTACATAAAATATTTTGGTATAAACAAGAATAAGGTAGCTCCAGAAATATATGGATCTGAAGTTCACTAGGTATCTGGCTTCAGGAATCATATTGGAAATTCATTTTTATGTAAGTGATAAGTGAATATTTCAATGTTGAATATTTCCTTTGGGAGAAAAAAAATAACTTGAGGAGACAATAGGGCCTACAGCAAGTGTTGAAGAACTTCAACGGGGAAGAGATAAAGTATGAAAAGGTAATAGAAAAATTATTTGAAGTACAAAGTGAAGGGGAAAAAAAGTTTGAAGAAAGAGGGTGTAGTTATCATTGTTAAATGCTGATGAGAGGCCCAGTACAATAAGAAGTGATATTTGTTGTTGTTGAAAATAATATATGATATGGTTTTGATGGAGTGAGTTTAGAGAAGAGTCATTTCAGCAGAATGAAGTCAAGGTTAGTTTGGAGTATAAGGAATGAGAAGTGATGAAATAGAACAGTGGGGCTGAAAACTCTTTCAAGTTTAGAGATACATAAGTAGGAAAGATAACCTCACACTATATGAAACAATAGCCTAGAAAGGAAAATAACACCCCAGAAATTGCTTTCATTTCAATGGACAATATTTGTTTGTTTTTTTTTTTCAAATTTGATGGAAATTATTTAGTTGAATAGGAAAAGATAAATTGACACAGTGAAGAGAAGGTATATTTGATAACATAAATTTCTTACACTTCAAATGATTTGGGCTTCAATGAATAGATAAAACCATTTTTCTTTTTTTTTTTGAGAACAGGAGATACAGGTGCTCTGGTATAACAAAGGTGAAAGTAGTTTAAGAAACTGATTGTCTTTAAATTTAGTATTTGAAATAGGAAGCCATTTAAATATAAATTACTGGGTTTCTCTAAAATATCTGTTGAGAGTGATTATGTGTTTGATGGTGGGAATGGAAAGGAGAAATCCTGATAATATTTCAGGAAAATGGAATACGATTAATATCGTTATTCTAGGGAGTGGGAGAGGGAATAGATCAAAGAAGCATTTCGGAATTCTTATGCAGTTCTGTGAATGATTTTTTTGAGATTGGTGATCAATCATGGCAATCAAATGCAATATTTAATATGATATAATGGAGTCAAAAGCACCATGACATAATAAAGTATAAACAATATAGAGAGTAATGGATTGAAGAACAGAGATGAGATACATTTTCTAAGATTGTAATTATTTAGAACTCAAGAGTTATTTTCTAATATAAAAGTTTGATATTATATAACAATACATATCTACAACTAAATTGATTTTTAATCAACATGAACATGTAATAGTATTTTGTTGTTGCATAGTAATATGAAAAATATATTTTGCATCAAATTATGCAACCCTAATCATATAGCCTTTAATTAAAACTGTTTCTTTCCTTTTTTTCTAGAGATAATATTTGCCTCACATACTCATTTGCTTTTATATATTCAGATATGTTTATGGCTAATCTTTCCATCCCTCCAGTACATCTGTACTGTTCCACTTAATCCTGTCTTCTAAATGACCAAGCATAATTTTTATCTTTTTTCATGGGGCAGCCTTCTGGCAGCCTTCCCTCACCTTAATCTAATCAGAACTCTACTTTCAGTGACTTTTGGTAAATTTGATAATCTTGACTCTGAATTGCCCCTCTCTTTTGTTGGATCCCTCCTTCACATATTCCCTTTTTGTTGGATCCCTCCTTCACGTATTCCCAAGTCTTCTTATTTGCTTATTCCCTTATTTTGATGACTCTTGTCTTTGAGTAACTTCATCAGAAAAGACACATATAAGAAAAATATTTTACATCTGTCAAACTGAAGCTATCAACTGGATATTCATTTGATTCAGGAACTTTGTTTAAAGTGTTCAACAAAGAAGACTCTTTGGGGTATGTGTGTGTGTGTGTGTGTGTGTGTGTGTTTGTGTGTATTAACCAAGTAACTGTAGTTCTATTCTTGGATCCTCTGATTTGTTCCATTGATTCATTTATCAATATTTACTCATATTTCACACTGTCTTTACAATGTCTTAAAACATATATTGTAAATCTTTTATATGTGCACTTCCTTTAAAAGACTGTTTTGCTATTTTCAGTCCCTTATATTTCCATATAAATTTTAGTATCAGCTGGTCAATTTATACAAAAAAAAAGCCTGCTGGAATTATGATTGGAATTGCACTGTCTACAGACCAATTTGGGGAACTTAAAAAAATATATATTTATATATTCTCAGGTTGCAACTTAATCAAGGAATGTTCAACACTTACTGAGGTGGTTAGAATTGTTATAGAAATTCTATGAAAATGTTTTATCCTTTGTAAACTAGAATTTCTACAGCAGTTAGGTATGCATTTCTTATCATTACAGGTTGGGTGTGAATGTGGCAGATAATTTGTCTTTTTAATTTCAC
This sequence comes from Balaenoptera borealis, assembly GCF_965194805.1. Classification (NCBI taxonomy): domain Eukaryota; kingdom Metazoa; phylum Chordata; class Mammalia; order Artiodactyla; family Balaenopteridae; genus Balaenoptera; species Balaenoptera borealis. The sequence continues at coordinate 16,362,969 of NC_138867.1, forward strand.
AGATTTAAAATTGGAGAAGAACATAGTCAAGAAACTTTGCCAGAAGACCCTCATCCAATCTGACTCTCAGGGATTCATGTCTCTCTCATTTACAAAATATGCTCATTTCCTCCCAAGACCCCCAAGAATCTTACCCAATTACAGCATCAGCTCAAAGTCTCACAGTTTTTTCCCAGTCCCACTGTATTGTGTCAAAGGAATTCAGTTTTAAAGTTAGAGATAATTCCTCATAAAAATGTTGAATAAAAAGTTGTAACTTTTCAGAAAGATACATATAGATTATGTGACAAGTAGAAGGCCTTGGTTTTACCCTATTGAAATCAATCTCTATAGAAGTTGATGATATTGTTGCCCTTACCCCCAATTTAAAGATTCATATGGAAAGAACTTTTTGTGTTTGTTTTCCTTATTAAAATGAATATTCTCTATGTATGTTTTTCTATTTTATACTAATTACCTATGTTTTGGCCAATTTTTTATGAAGATTATACTTTTTGTTCTATATTATGTCATTCAAATATATAAATGTCATTTTCTTACTGATGTGAATAGGAATTAGGAATGCAAATAAATACTTTAAATAGATAATATTAAAATTATTTTCATGCATATACTATGAGACTAGCGTGAAGAGCCATATAATATTGATTGTGGTTATTCCCAAGTAGTCAGAGAAAGTTTTTCTCTATTTACTTCAATGTCACATAAAAATAGTAATTTATTTTTATGCTTATTGCAATTAAATAATTATTAAAACTACAAGTTAAGGCATAAATGGAAATAATAATTCCTATGTGCTTAAGAAAAACATAGTATGGCTTCATATACTATTTCACATTTATGAAATTGGAGTTGGAGAGCAAATATATTAATGAATGAACAATATAAAGATTTATTAATATATTGGAATAACTTTGATTTTTTTAATTTTAAAATAAACACTGCTTCTTAAAGTAAGATGAAAAGTAAAATATGCTTTTGATATTGAGAAGTTTCCTTTTTACTATTAAATTTATATTGAGAACACTGACCTTATTTATTTATTATTTATTCATTTATTTATTTTTGGCTGCTCTACACGGCTTGTGGGATCTTAGTTCCCTGACCAGGGTAACCCCGGGCCCACGGAAGTGAAAGTGCCAAGTCCTAACCACTGGACTACCAGGGAATTCCCTGACCTTGTTTATTTTAAAGAGACAATTCTGTTTTCAAATATTCATTCTGAAGAAACTGAAAATAAATTTATTTGGTTATTAACTTGCCTAAGGATAAATTTTTGATTTTGCTTTTAGTATAAAAAATAAAATATTTTGTATTTATCTTTAGAGTTCCAAAACCATTTCAAAATTAAGTTTATGTTTTTCTGCCCCAAGCTGTGAAAAGCAATGAAAGCTCCACTGCTTTATAAAGAAAAGATTTAAGAAGGCCTAGTCCAGTTAAAATGCTTCATTTAAATATTTTGAAGACTTTCAGTTAAAATACTCAATACTCAAATAGTACATGAAGTTCTCTTTAAGACTTACCAGTTGTTTGGAAAGAAGTAGGAAAACATCAACCCAAAGGAAAAACTTTAACGGAAAAAACAATTTCTCCTCCCTAAGGCTTAAAGAAGCTTATGCAACTCATTCTCTAGGCTTTCTTAAGGAAAATTCCTTCCAAAATGAAAGGAAGTTCCAGGTCTTTCTTCTGATACTACACAGAGAACAAAACACCAATCTAAAAAATCTGAACCCCAAAGTGAACTTAATACACTAAAAGTTCTCCATTTTAACACACAAAGCCAGATGTGGTCTTAATTTAGCTACCTATTGTTTTTACATTGTGCTTTTTTCCACATCTATATCCTATGATGCAGTCATACCGAAACACATTTTGCTCTCAGTATATTCCCTATTAATTTTCTCTACTATGTCTTTGCAAATGAAAAGCTAATTTTTTCCACGTTTTTCCCAGTAAATTTCCAAAAGTTCAATATGGTTTGCGTGGATGCAGAGTCCATGAATGAGCATGAGACGTCCCATGAATTGCTTAAAATTCTATATGTAAATGATTGCCTATATGTATATGTGTTTTTCTCAAGAAAATTTTCTTAAGCTTCTTTAAGTTGTTAAAGAGGTCCAAGTGACAAAATTATTATCACTAGCTTTTTTTTTGCATTTTTTATTATCACTAGCTTTTATTTATTTATTCAGTCCCAATTTCTCTATCATACGTATTAAACACATTTTAGATAAATACAGATATTTAATATTCACCATATTATTACCAGGTCAAATACATTACATGATGCATGGAAATGTTTAATAAGTATTTCTTGAATGTTTGAACAAATAAAAATCCCAGGAAGTGATTTGGAGCTTGAAACTACTTGATTTCTCAAGGTTACTCAGCCAGCACATGTCAAGTGAGAGATATACCTCTGGTCAGTCTGATAGCATCTCTAAGTGGGGATATTTAAAGTTCCAAACTAGTAAAAGACATACTTGCGTTTTCAAGATGTCTACTGTGTTGCTTCCACACAGAAATATTCTCTGGCCGCTACCTCTTCGACAGCCTGAGTTAGCTGCTCCCTTTACCCTCTGCCAACCCTCATCATAACCCATAATATTACATACTGCAATTTGAGATGATGTGCTGGCAACTCACCTCTGCAAAGGATTAAGTCCCCAGTGTATAAATATTCCCACCGAAGCTGATTTGTAGCTACCAAAGTGATATCATGGGACACAGAGCTCAGAAAATTGAACATGATTGGTTCACACCTGCTGCTAGTAGCTGGCTCTAGCACGTAACTATGCATGTCTTCATTTCCACCAATGGACTTGTATGAGTTTATTATCCAGTGGGTTAGTGCTTTATTTAGTCCAAAGTAGATATGCCTTAATTGGATGAGAGTATGAAGCAGTACATTTTGATATGCGTTTTTCAGATTTTAAGCAAGAACAAATAGGAAGGTTTGTAGGAACACTTAGGCTTTGCATATGGGGTTTGTGTGGAGCATAGGCTTAATTCTAAAGATTTTCTAAGATTCCCAGCTCCTGGCTATTCAATCAAACACAACTCTAGGCACTGCTGTGAAGGGCCTTTGAAGATGAAAAGATGGAATTAATGTCCCTAATTAAATGACATTTAAAAAGAAGGGTTATCCTGGATTATCTGGACTCAAAGATAACACAGGGACATGTAAAAGCAGAACAGGAAAACAGAAGAGTCACTTAGAGAGCTAAAGCGCATGAAAAGGAATTGATCAGTCATTGCCAATTTTGAATTTGAACGAGCAAGAGATGCCCTTGGCCTCTAGAAGTTAAGAATGATGTTCTTCCAATGGCAGGCAAGGAAACAGGGCCCTCAGTCCTACAACCCCATGAAACTGAATTCTGCCAACGACCTCAGTGAAATTAGAAGTGGATTCTCCCCCAGAGGCTCAGATAAGAGCCCAGGATGACTGCCACCAGACTCCTGACCCACATAACTGTGGGGCAATACATAAATGTTGTTTTAAAACACTAAACGTGTAGTAATCTGTTGCAGCAGTAAAAATAATAATAATAATAATAATACAGTGAGTAGGAAGAAATAAGATTTAGTGCAATGCCTTTGAAAGTGGTTTAAAGAAGTGGAAAAAAAAAAAAAAACTTAAAAAAGCGTATGCCTGGAGTTTGCTAAGGCTGACAATCCAAGGCTTCAGCAGCAGGAGGAGAAGCAGCACATAAAACCAAATTTCCTTTTCTCCCAGGCGGGAGCCATCACTAGTCATTACAGGTAAGAGTGAAGAAAAATGTTCTGTCTCCTGTAAAAGCGAGTCTTTTGCTTTTACCAACTTAGTAAGTTGCACCTTTTCACCAACTCATTTTCTTTCTTTAGAAAAAATATTTAAACTCTAATTTTAGTCTTCATTTACAAATTAAACTTACTTTTCTACCAGGCTTGTTTAAGGAATGGCTGTTAAAATTTGTTTTGAGTCCACTGTTCATAGACTGCAACTAAATAAGCAAAGGAAAACATAACAAATAAAGCAACATGCATAATCAGTAATCCTGAAGACAATTATCCTAAAATTTGGGATGGATGGAGAAGGAGTGTTTATCGTCTATAGTCTGATGTTTTAAATGTTATGCTTAATTAGATTTTAAATTACTATTATGAGTCTTGTTCTGATGCAGATAAATGTAGGTAAGAATTCTTTATGTAAAGACACACTCATATTTCAAGCTTTTAAAAAACGAGGGAAGGATCTTATACCGCTTAAAAGGTATCACCCACCTGATACCTGGAATTATTTTACGGTGAATAAAACTTTTATATTTCAATTAGGATTGTTAAAATGGAAATATAACCAGGGGAGATTGCACACTATAGTATAAACCAATTATTTTTCAAAAAAATAAATTCATGAAGCCAGTTGGAGTTGGATTATCACAGAACCCAAATACCAGATAGTTCTAGTAAGCAATATTCTATCTCCTGGGAACATTTATCCATAAATGTATTTCAACTAAAAATTAACAAGTTGTTATCAGGATTTTTACACATCCTGGCTACTGAAGAATCTGAAGAAGAAGTATTAGATTTAGTTCCTATTCTCAATAATGTTACAATTTAATTAAAGAGAGATGACTAATGCACAGGAGATAATTAGCAAATAATGAAAAACAGTATGAATTTATGTGATAAATGTGGAACCAACTTTTAGCTCTATTATGCAGCTCCATGTTTTCTTTACCTTAAGCACTAATATAAATCCTTTTTGAAGAAAACAAAACAAAACAAAGCGAAAACACATCAAGTGACAAAAAGGGAGGTTGCATATGGAATTCTTATAATGTTAAGTAAAATGAGTCCTTCTTGTAGCTTCTTCCTACTGTTTTTAAGAAGCTGAGTCTCCTCCATTAGAACTGGAATCACAGTAATTACTATTTTTCTTCTCTGCACCATCTTGTTCTGATTGTTTGTATGGATTTTCAGCCTTCTGTTTATATAGCATTTTATTCTGTCTGAGAAAAAGAAAGGTTTCATTACTGAAAAGAAACCATGTAATCATTAGGTTCTCAAGCAAAGACTGTTCAGCTTTGTCCCTATGTTTTCAATCAGTTAATCAGTTTCCACTCAAAGAGAGCAGCCTTCATTATTCACATACTATTAGAGCAAGTAGAATTATAATGTGACTCTGGAAAGGAACCCACGCTTATCCTTCAGATTTGAGGAATATAAAGTGGGCTCTGATGTTTACTATGATGAATCAAAGCCATAGGCAGTAGTTTTTCTTTTAATTTTTGTTCCACAAAATGATGAACAGTTGATAGGTAACATGACATTCATTTTGATATAAGAATAAAACATCTATAACAACATTTAAGTTAGTGTCCTAAATATATTTTTTTAAACCAAATAGCTGTCATCCTTGCTTTATGGCCTTTCTTCTATCTAGCTACTTTAAAAAAAAATTATTCAAGGATTAGATCTATCAAGGAGAAGAGGCTGTTATATTTCTATTTTGGTCTGATTACATTTAAATACCCACTAATTCCCAGTTTACCACGAAATCTATAGGTTATAAACTGGAGTCTCATTTAATTCCACTGTTGTCTGAGAGAAGATATTGTATGATTTCTATTCTTTTAAATTTGTTACAGTTTGTTTTATGGTCCAGATGTGGTCTATCTGAGTGAATATCCCATGTGAGTTTTAGAAGAATAGTTATTTTGCTGTTGTTGGATGGAGTAATCTATAGATGTCGGTTATATCCAGTTAATGGATGGTGTTGTTGAGTTCAAATACATCCTTACTGATTTTCTGCCTCCTGGATACTTCCATTTCTAAGAGAGGAGTGTTGAAGTCTCCAGTTCTGATAATGAATTCATCTATTTCTCCTTGTAGTTGTATCAGTTTTAGCCTCACATAGTTTCATGCTCTGATTTTAGGTACATACACATTAAAAATTGTTGTGTCTCCTTGCATAATTGACACTGTTATCATTTATGATGTCCTTTTTAGTTTCTTGTAACTTTTACTTTGAAATCTGCTCTGTATGGAATCAATATAGCTACTCCTGTTTTCTTTCAGTTAGTGTTAGCATGATGTATTTTCTCCATTTTCTTAATCTGTATGTGTCTTTACATTTAAAGTGAGTTTCTTGAAGAAAACATATAGTTGGATAATATTTTTTGTATCCAGTCCACTAACTAACCCATCAAAGTCCTTCTTCATTTCTGTTATAGTGGTTTTAATCTCTAGTATTTTCTTTTGGCTCTTCCTTAGGATCTCCATGTTTCTGCTGACATTGTCCATCTGTTTTGCAGGTGATCTACTTTAGCCATTAAAGCCCTTAGGATATGGTCATATTTGATCTAAATTCCTAGTCTGATAATTCTAACATTCCTGCTATATTTGGTCATGATGTTTGCTCTGTCTCTTCAAATTGCAGCTCCTTTGCCATTTGGTATACATTGTCATTTTTTTCCAGATAGCCAGATAGGATTTCCTGGGTAAAGAGAATTGCTATAAATAAGTCTTAGTAATGTGCTGGTACAGTGTGGGTGGAAGGGAACCATTCTATTGTCTTAGGATTAGTTTTTAGTCTTTAGTGAACCTATGCCTCTGAACTGTGAACTTTGTGTTTCTCAGGTTTTTGTTTTTTTCTCTCTGCTTATTTGGGACAGGACGGCTAGAGTGGGCTGGAGTTGGCTATTTCCATTCTCCCACAAGGAAGGCTAGAGAGGACAGGAGTTGAGTACTTCCGTTCCCTAGCTCAGTCAGGCTCTGATAAGACCCCAACAGTTTAGACTCTGATTAACTCTGAAGAGTTGTCTACACTGAGCCACCAACAATTTGTCAATTGCAGTTCAGGTTTTCCTACCACAGCACTGGTGCCCAGGTGGTTTCTTCTCATGAGTTTCTGCTCAGGTAAACTGTACCTCCCTGTATAGACCCACCTGTCTCTTTAATCTTGGGGGCAGTATTTTGTACTGTGTCCTCCCTTCTCTTACTATGTATGCAAGAAGAGTTGTTGAATTTTCAGTCTGCTCAGCTTTTTACTTGTTGTTAGGACAGAGTGGTGATTTCCAAGCTTCTTACGTGCAGAACTGGAAATTGTTTATTAGGTTAGTTTCACATCCAACCACCTTGCTAAAATTTCCTTATTATTTCTAATATTTTAGTTTTAGAATATTTTAAATTTTATTACTACATAATCACATAATCTGCAATTTATATTTCCTTGTTTTTTTTGCATTGTATTTTCTTGTTTCTTACATTTTGTTTACATTCATTGTATTTTAAAATTTCAAAAAGCTTATAAATTTCAAAAAAGCTTTAATATATTTAATTACTCCTTTGTCTTAAAAGTCATTTTTCATAGATTTCTCTTCTAAATCTGTCTCAATGCACTCCATAGAATTTTTGTTGTTGTTGTAAAGTTTCTTCTGTATCCTCAGTTTTTCTTTAATACTAACTAATAACATTTTCTTTTTCTCTGTTGATTTTTTCTTTAATGTGGTTGCATTTATTTTCTAGTAGTGCATTTTTTTAATATTATTTTCATCATAATGAGTAAAGTATGTTAAGAAAATTTGGATTTGCACTATATATCCATTTTTACTTTCTCATTTACTATTCTTGTTTGTTTTTTTGCTTCTGAATTTTGCCAAAGTTCTCTGACCTGTAAATGTCACTTTGGAGTTCATAATTGTTCAGTCCACATTCACATTATCTGACTGTCAGAATCTATTGGCTACTCTAAATGCTATAATCCGTGCTATATATCTAATGGCTGCTGGCAAATCAAAATTATGTTTGGTTTGTCTTAGTCAAACAGTCAATTTTTTTTCCATGAAATTTACCTTTTTTAATATAAACTCAAAAATTTCTGATATTTCTTCTGATCATATTTGCTTTCTAACTAACTCTCATTCTGAATATCATCCTTAGAGCAATTCTGAGTTTAAATGCTAGGATTTGGGAGTTCACAATTAGAGAGAGGGGATGATTACTAACTTCTTTTAGGAAGAAATGTTTAGTGAAAATAAAACCAACAGGCTTTGTATTTTAATGTTCTCTAGTACATCCAATAACTCCAGGATTTTTCTATTCCAATTTTCATGGTTTTATATTTTCACCCAAAATTTGACAATTTAATATTGTAATTATTAATTCAAATATTGTTTTAATTAAATGACACATAAAATTGCCTTCTGACCTGGGCTTTCGTAAGTCAAGTTATAACAGCCATAGGCAGTATTTTATTTGGATAACAGCCCTAAATTTCATTCTGGGCCTAAGATTAGAATGAAAAGATGTGAATTGCCCTTTTGTCACTCCCAATTGTATACAATTGTCTGGAGCAGTCATGTGATCCTACAGCCCTCAAAGTTTTTATCTCTTCCAAACAGGTTGACAACTGGCTTTCTGGGGATAAATTCTCCATATTACAGAGTCTAAGGTAACTAAAATTGATAATTTATTAGCTATTTAACTTCAGAATGCCATTGGCTCTTGTTTCTCACCATAGAAGTCAAAGAAAAAAGAGGTCTTATTTTTGGACCCGTCTTGCTCTTAAAACAATTGCAAAATGATGCATATTTTGCAAGGTCATGAGTACCTATTTATTTTTCACTTAAGGTTCTTTTGCCTAAAAGCAACATTAATTTATCTAGTCTGGTTTTCTTTTAAAAGAGATTTATTGAAGAAAAAAGAAAAAAAAAGACCTCTTTTTTTTTAATCAAATGGGAAAAAAAATAAGCAATTGCCCCACTTGTTTTATTTTGGTTAGTATTTTTAGGTAAGACAAGTGTGGGTAAATACTAAATGTATATAGAAAAGTATGAATTGGAAATTTATAATTGGAAGATGAAGTACCACTGATCAGTCTCAACCTGACTGAAATTCATCAAATTCATAAACATGTGCTCCCCTTCATGCAAAACAACATGAATTGTATTGCACATCCTATAGAATAGTCTTACCAACATGATTCGAACCTGGATTTAATCAATATTTATTGCTGGCTTCTAGTTTACAAGACATACAGTGTATAGAGAAAAATGTTAAATGACATGAGTACGAATAACTCAGATAAATATAGACTGAGGGGGATTTTTAATAAAATCTGTCAGCTATTTCTAAAACTTAATAGCATAGAAACAAACAAATAAGGAAACCAAACAAGAGAGGTTTAATAGTCATAATAACCACAAGGAGTGTATTGAGATTTTAAGACCTTGTTTTATTCTTAATTCAAATAAACCTTCTATAAAAAATAATTTTTGAAAAATCAAAAATAGGAATATAGCCTGGATAGTAAATTATATTAAGGAACTATTGGTAAATTTTGGTGGGATAATTGAATTGTATTTAGGTAAGAAAATATCCTTGATTTTTAGAAATACCTAAGGAAACATTTATGAATAAAATAAATTTTTTAGGGTTTTGCTTTAAATTACTACATCAATTCAGAAAATAAAAGAATGAGATATGTGAAATGGGTGGCAAAATACTAATTATTAAATGTGAATGATTTTAGTACATTATATTGTTTTTCCCTACATTTTGTACACTTGAAACTTTTCATAATAAAACTGGTTTTTGAAAATTACAAAAAATTTGTAATTTGATTATGACCAAATTGTTGGTTATTTCACAACTTTTGGGTGAGTCAAAATCTACAGTGAAAAAAAATCCCAATATTCCAATAATTAGGTTGTGAGGGTAAATTTATTTCTATAGACTTCCATTTCATCCATTTTTTTTTCTATTTCCCTCAATGAGAGTAAATGCCCAACATATGAAGGCAGCATTTTTTTTTTGATAGTACAATTTTGATTTTAATTGTCTTTATTCCTAAGACAATGAGGAAGTAGTGCACATCTGTGATTAATAATTGTATTTCTGTACTTGGAACTAAAAGTGTATGCACATTATTCTTCTGTGAAACTTTAATTCTGTGTGATTCTCAGAATGTAATAAGCCACATCTCACTATTAAAAATTGTGCGCTGGAGTCTCTGAATTTATATTTACAATAAAAATCATAATGTGAGAAAGAAAAATAAACTTTAATAATGCTTTAGAATAGAACACTCTGCAAATAATAATTTTGATGTGGAGAATGAAAGTGCAAATAAAACATAGATTTATACACACACATTTTATCTTCTCAAATGGAAGGAAATACTGAAATTTCAAAAGGCAATGACAAGAGCCTGAATGTACAGGATATCTGCAGGAAATTCTACCTGTTTAGACACCTGTCATTAACCTTATCTTCAGCATCTCTCAGTTTAGACAGACTCCCCTCCTAATTTAAATTTCATATTTCTTTTAGAGAAACTATCTGGCTCACTATGGGACAGATAATTCTATGACTGATCACTTGCAGTGGGCAAAGGGTGTAATGTGGTATATATACTATGGTCTTCGTGAGCTGGGAAGTATTATAACTGGAAACCACTACTGAAGAGTCTCAGTTATACAAAATAAAGAAATCTAATCTTTTACTTTGTTATTTATGTTATTAGTTACTATTTGAAAATATGTGCAAGGCTAGAATTTCAAGAGATGTTACACATTCCCCTCACTGCACATGAGTGTGTTGTATGAATGTCTTTACTTATAGAGAGATTTTATAAATTTGAAAATGGGTTGGATATTTATCACCTGTTTTGACTGTTTCTGAAATAATTTCATTTTGTATGTAACATACATATTTCCCTTACCTCTTTGTCTTTGTTACTTTTACAAATATGAAGGCTCTACTCCCATCTTCCTATAGCGCCCCACGTTTCTGCATCTGCTATGCCACAACCATCCAATATCTATAATTTAGAGTTAAATATTTTATCAAATGAAAATGACTCTGTAAAGTTGTCTCACCTTGATTAAAGAGATATGGGCTTAGCAGCTTCATATCAATCAGTCATCTGCTTCCCCCTATGTGGGTGATGATGTTACTTTCCAAGAAGCTTTGGGCAAGGTGGCTGCCAAGTGCCAAAGGTAATTCCCCTGAGAAGGTTACAAGCATGAAGTTCCTAAGCCAATATTACATGTTTTAGATGATTTTGTTAACATCTCATTTCTAATTTCAAAACCTGTGTTTGTTATAGAAAAAATACTATCCCCAAACTTACTGACCTAACACAGCAATTTATTATTATCTCTGTGTGTTACTGGGCTCAGATGAACACAGTTCTCTAGGCGTCTCTCATGAGATTGTAGTAGTAAGATGCTGGCAGGGGCTGTTGTCATCTGAAGGATCAACTAGACCTCATATCTGAAAGAGCTAACTCATCTAGTTGGCAGTATGTGCTGGCTTTTAGCAAGGAGCTCAGCTGGGACTTTCAACTAGAGTATCCACATATTCACTCCATGTGTCTTGGGCTTCTACTAATATCATGGTGGTGGGTTTCCGTAAGAAGTAGCTAAAGAGCAAGAATTCCAGGAGTACTGAGAGGAAACTACAAAGTTTCTTATGACCAATTATTGTAAGCTCCAGAACCTCTGAACTCCTCCACATTCCATCGATCAAGGAAAGTCATAAATTAAAGGGAAGGGAACTGCACTCCTTATTTGATATGAGAAAAAGCATTCTCACACAGGGAGAAAAGAAATTGGTGGTGGCCATATTTGACCAACTACTCCTACCCCCATCTCCTTCATCTCCAAGTAAACGTACTGATAACTATTGCAATTCCTCCCTCCTTTCCTCCCACTGTCCTTTCTTTCCCTCCTTCCATCTTCCTTCCTTCCTTGTAAGCACCCTTAACATGAGATCTACACTCTTAACAAATTTTTAGGTGCATAATACAGTATTGTTAACTACAGGCAAACTGTTGTACAGCAGATATCTAAGATTTATTCACCTTGCATAACTGAAACTGAAACTTTGAATAATAAGTCCATCTTTCCCCCTCCCTTCAGCCTCTGGTGACTACAATTTTATTCTCTTTTTATGAGTTTGATTATTTTAGATATCTCATATGAATGGAATCATGCAGTATTTGTTCTTCTATGACCTGTGACTTATTTCACTTAGTATTATATCCTCTGGGTTCATCTATGTTGTCACATACGGCAGGAATTTCTTCTTTTTTAAGGCCAAATAATATTCTATTGTATGTATATAACACATTTTCTTTATTCATTCATATGTTGATGGATATTTAGGTTGTCTTCCTATCTTGGCTTTTGTGAATAATGCTACAATCTCTTTGAGATCCTGTTTGTATTTATTGTGTCCATTTCCTATCCTTCTCCTAATTGCCTAACACTTTCTACTCTGACAGTTTCCCCCATCTGTCAAAAATTTGCATTTGGGTCATGGTATATAATCTACTTCATATGTAGATTTTGAAATGTGTTGTGTTCTTTTTGAGCTAGTGCATGAATATATATTTAAATATTATGTGTATATTTAGGGAGAAAAATCTGTGTCATGTTTCTTGAATGTAGACTCATATGTCTACCTAAAAGCATTAAGAACAATTTATATCCAAGGATATTAGCTTTTTGGGTGTGCTATTAATTTTTTGTTTTTTGTTTCATGATTTTTCACTTTGTATTTTGATTTTACTTATATTTTCCCATACATTTTTTATAGTTAAATTTATATATTTTTTCAAAAATTATGGTTTTAGATTTTGAGTCATAGTTAGAATGAACTTTCCCATTACACATTTTTTAATAGTATGGCAATATTGTCTGCTATGTTATGATTTTATCTCTGATCCTGGTGAAGTTTGGTTTTTATTTTTTGTTTTTGAGATGTAATTTACATATCATAAATTTATCTTTAAAAAAAGAGTATAATTCAGTGATTTCTAGTGTATTTTAAAAGTCATGCAGATATTACTATGAACTAATTCCAGAATATTTTCCTTACTCTTAAAAATCCCTGCATTAATTATAAGCCATCTACTCCCAGCCTTTGCAATCGCTTATCTACCATTTGTTTCTATAGATTTACTTATTCTAGATATTTTATTTAAATTGAATCATAAAATGCATGCCTTTTTTATCTCACTGCTTTCACTTTAGCATAATATTTTCAAGGTTTATCTATGTTGCATTACCTATCAGTCAGTACAAATTCCAATCTCTGGGCTTCTTCAATGATATCTTGTATTGACTTCTTTTTCCCTCTGTGGGTCATATTTTCTTGTTTCTTTACATGTTCCTTACATGTCGTTATTTCATTGAAAACAGAATATTTAAAATAATAGCATGCAACTATTCCAGAAATCAGATTCTATTCCTTCTCCAGAGTTTGTTTTTGCTGTGGTACTGTTCACTGATATTGTTTTTGCTTGTTTCTTTAGTACTTTACTAAAATAATTCTGTAAATTTTGTGTTCTTCCTCACATGTGCCCACTGAAATCTCTCCTGAGCTATCTTAGCAGTTAGCTAATGACTGGACAGAGATTACCTTAAAATGCCTGGAACCAGTAAGTCTCCCAAGGTTTCCAAGGGTCTCAGTATGCATGTTGTGGTATGTCTTCAACACTCAGGTAGGCAATTACAGCTCTGTCTTAGCCTTTATCTCCTGCTGTGTAGACTCTCAACATTAGCCAAGGTGAGAGCTTAGGGCCTTCTTAGTTCTTTCCTGAACATGCTTACAATCCTGGGCACGTGGATAGCCCTGTGCATTCACAAGATCTGGATTCTCCAAAAATATTGGAATTTTAAAAATCTCACTATGGTCATTTTTTTTCCCAACTTTTTATCTTAAGCTTTTTGGTTAGCCTATTGTTTCCTCCACAACTCTTATCTACTGGAATCCAAGATGCTATGTAACTGCCTCTTATTATTATCAGTTTTTAATACCCCTGATTAAAAGGCTTTTCACACTGGGTTAGTTTTGAGTCACATTAAATAAAGACAACTTTGTAAGTGAGGTCTACCAGAGAATCACCAGACAGGTCAAATAATGATGACATTTCAACCACATTTTGCTTCAGCCAGTGGCTGCATAGCTGCTTGTTTTCTCTCTGATTGCAGTCTATTGGGTTTCATGGAGCTCAAGAATGAGGATGGCACAAGATAAATTAAAACAGCACGAGTCACTTTTCTTACCAAGATTCATTCTTTCTTTGAATAAACCCTCCCTAGATGGTTGCATTGTTTGGTTAATTTCCAGAGTACTAACAAAGTTGATTCTGACAATTTTGACCAGTGTTCTCATTGCATTTATGGAAAAAAATGTTTTCATAGGTCTCTGCCATTTTTGTTGGCATCTGTCTACACTCATTTATTCTTCTTCCAGATTGCTATCAAGTTGTTATGTACTTTTTAAAACATATATTATTATTATATACAATATTATATAATTCTTATTATATATTCTTAATATTTTATAATGTTAGTAATATTTTATATTTATATAGTTTCTGAACTTTCTCTTTAATTTTTTTATTTAAGTACTATACTTTTAAATTATCAAAACTCTCTTACAAATTTTAATATCTAAAAGGACTAATCTAATCTTAATTCTCTTTAAAATATGTATTTAATATAAATAATATAAAACATATGACATATAATATATATTCATATATATTATACTACAGCCTAGAACAGTACTTAAAACATTGAGTACCTAACACAGTAAACTAAGAAATAAAATGACCAACTTTAGAAACAAGTTAGTGAAACTTCATAGTTTTCTATAACAACAAAAAGAAGACCCAAATAGTTTGCAGAAAGAAACAGAAATCAATCACTGCTTATTAATAATAAACATGTTAGCACCACTGAACACTAGAAGACAATGAATAAGATCTCTCAAAGTAAAAAAATAATTTTAAACACAGAATTTTCAATTCCGCCAATGCTATAGTCAACTATGAGAGAATAGAAATATTTTCAGACATATAAACAAAACAAAAACACCTTGTTGAAAAAATATTTTAATGAAGTAACACTCCATTTAGAAACTACGATAGTCTGCACCTAATAATGTAATCAATATTTATAAAGCAAATATTTTATAAAGATATCAAGAAATGTATAAATTTGTATGATTATATAAGACTTACGGCATATTTCTTTAAAAAAATCATAGACCACATAGCCAAAAATAAAATTAAATAATGAATATTAAATAGCATACAAGGATTACCAAATGAACATATCTGATATATTAAATAAAGTATACAATCATTTCAAACATTCATGACATATGTTTTGGATAAATGTGTCAAAATAATATCAATTCAACTTTAAAAATAAAAGTTAACAGAAAATATTTTCTGTTTACAATGCTGTATAACTTTTAAATAAGCATGTTATATGTAGTTAAGTATACAACATTAATAAATGTATGTTCTTCCTGTTTTATGTCTTAGTTTTGGACTGTAAAATGAGACAAATACCTTATTTCCTATAATCTATGTTGTATCTATATCTACCATCTATGTCATCTGTATCTATTTGTGTGCCAGGTAGTGTGTGTGAGTGCATGTGTACATATCTAGCTGCAAATATACCATAAATGCATTCAGGTATAATAAAAACTCATTGAAGAAATTGATAGATGTATCCTTGCATCAGATAGATATGCAAATATATTGGAAAAAAATCCACAAAGGGTTTAGTTTCATTATTTATAACTGTAGTAACAACATATGTTCTGGCTGTGTATAAACGTCCATGAATTTGTTGAAGTAAGTATCTTTTTTGGTGTGTGTTCTCCAATACAGAGAGAGATAAAAGAAAATAAACATAAAGTCATTATCATATACCCATCATTCAAATGCACTTGCGACAAAGCATACTTGAGTTCAGATGATAGGCAAGAAAAACACTTTGTAGAAACCCAGAATGATCCATGGTGTCTTGAGACATCTCTTATAAAATGTTTAGGGATCTGAAACTGCTTTTGTAAGAATTTCACTCAGAATCCACATTAAGTGTATGTTTTCCACCATGGGGTACAAATCCTCAAAGTAGTTTTAACAAATTCAAAGGTATCAGGGGAAACGTGTGTGCAAAGATGAAGACTGTGAAGTTGTTAATATTTACAGGAGGCATTCTATCAGTTTCACCAGGCTGAAGCAATGCCATATTTAGTTGTTGTAGTAATACATGTTCCATGAAATGGAACTATATTACTGTGAGCAAGGATGTCCAAGCTGACTTCAACACAACCACTGACCTCAATGTTTAAAGATTTCTTTCTCCCTGAACATGACACATTTTCTCTGAAAGCTATCCAGATTGAAAAAAGTAAATAACTAAAGAAATGCAGTCTAGAAGAGGAGCTTAGTAAAATAAAATTTAAAGGCAAATCACAAAATAACTGTTCTCAGGACATTAAGAAGTAACACAGAGAGGACTGTCATCACCATCTTCTATTTGTCTTCTTTGACTTAATGCATTTTTATATGCATTTGCTATTGGTTCATTTCTATTGAGATTTGGATTAGTGTAATAGGGAAGAACAAATCTGACTTCATATTGACTCTGTTTCTTTTACTTTAACCTTTGTATTCTATGGTTCTCGCTACAATTTAATCACTAAAGAGATTAGAGATTAGTTGCCTATAAAGAGATTAGTTGCCTATAGTTTGAAGTATACATAATGGCCCATTTCCAGTAACCCTGCCTTCCATGCCTGAAGGTTAAGCTAAAATACTTTTGTTCAGCTCTCAGGAAACATCCTGACCCAGCCCACCTATGAATGGCTGAAGGAAAGAAGAAATTAACACATCCGCTCCTGGAGTCTGCCTGAAAACAGGAAATATTTGTAACAACTATTGCCTTTTTTACTTTACCTCCTCACCTTCCCCCTCTTTGCTCTGTAAAGAAACAAGCATCCAAACCTGGGCAAGATTGTTATTTAGGACATTAGTCCACCATCTTCTTGGTCTGCTGGCTTCCTGAATAAAGTGGCTCTTCCTTGCCCCAACACATCAGCTCTCAGTTTATTGACCTGTATTGTAGCGAGCAGTATGAGCTTGAACTCAGTAACATTAGTCCTTTAGACCACTACTAGTAAAATATATTTAATCTAATAATTTCTGTAGAGTGATTTACCTTTAGCTTTGAAAAATTATGTAGCCTTTGCTTAGATTCCCATTTGTGATATGTTCTATCCCTCCTCCTAACCTCTAAAATTTTACTGCCAATAACATCCAAGTCAGCATTAGTATTTTACAAATGAAGTCCTTTGGTTTTAAAGTTTAATTATGTAGCTTAGAAAACAATTTCTATCTGCATATTATGATTTGGCACATTAAGCAGAAATGTAAGCAGATGGTAGAGTGCAGTAATTTTTATATTCTTGTTATTATTTTGTTTTTAAATTTTAGACAGTTATGTAAGATTTTGATTGTTTAATTTCAATAGTTATCACAGTTATAAAATATATTACATTTTCAAAACATGAAGAAGATTCTCCAGATGGTATTTATTAATCAAATATTTGACACAAGATCTAATGCTACATCAAAAATTATTTTAAAAATTAACTTATATACATGTTCTGCATTTCTAATAATTATTTGGTGGGAAATGTTTACAAATATTTCTGGAAAATATACTTTGAACAGCATAAAACATGTTCTCAGTTGTAGGGAGATAAGCATATAAGATGAAACACGTATGAGTGAAAGAAACTCATGGATTACTGAAGTAGACCTTGATACAGAATCTCAGAAAAGAGAGCAAAGCCTAGGATTCTAATCTTGTGTTACCCAATGACCTAAATAATCTGACACTACTGCACCTTAAAATATTAAAATAGAGACTAGTGGCTTGGAGCACTGATGAGTCTTCTGTTACAGCCTGAATATATTCTCCCAAAATGCATATGTAGAAGCTCTAACTCCTTCAGTGTAAATGTATTTAGAGATGGGATCTATAAGGAAGTAATTAAGATTAAACAAGTTCATAATGGTGGGACCCTGATCCGATAGGATTAGCATCCTGATAAGAAGAGACTCCAGAGATACCACCTGCTCTCAGTGAGTGCACAGAGAAAAGGTCATGTTAGGACACAGTGAGAAGGTAGTCATCTGCAAGCCAGGAAGAGAGCCCTTACCTAGAACTGAATCAGCCAGCTCCTTGATCTGGGAATTCTGGCCTCCAGGACTATGAGAAAATAAATTTCTGTTCATTAGGCCACACAGTCTGTGGTATTTGTATGGCAACACTAGCAGACTGATACATCTTCTAAATAAAATTTAGGACGAGGCAGGTAACTGAAGCCAGATAAGATAGGGAGTTAAGGAATAGTCAGTCAAATTTCCTCAAAGCAAATAGGAACGTAAGGAAGATATGATCACTTGCATTTATGGGAAAATTAAAACAAATGGTTATAAAAATGTGAAGTTATGATAGAGCACTAAAGAAAAAAAAGGAATTTAGTAAGAAGAGAAAAATAAGTAATGAAAAATGCAAAACATTCATATTTTGGGGGGTTCCTCACCTGGAACCAGTTACCCGAAAGTGTTGTTTATGGGGCATCATGTTATCTGTCTCTCATGTACCTCTGGAAAGGGGAAATTGTGTGTGTGTGTGTGTTTAATATTATCATGGGAAGTCCCACTGGGAAAGGTTTTCACCACCATTGTCTTTCATGGCCTCATATAAGTAGAGCAACTTTTCACTTACAGCATACCGTCAGATCCATTGGTAAACTGGTTTGCCCTTTCCTCTCCATTAACTAGTTGAGAAAACACAAGAGCTCATAGGAATGCACAGAGAAAGAGGTAGCAAAGCAGTTAAAGCAGGTACTAAGCAGTTTCCTTGCGCTTCTAGACCCATTCATGTTTGACCCTGTGTATTTCGCTTCTACTCAGAGCTGAGAATGTCAGGACAATTTTGAGTTGACATATGACTATTCATTATGGCATAGGGTAAAACAAAGCATGGAGGTCTAGATTTTAGCTCTTAAAACTTCTTCTTAAAGATGGCGACATTAATTTTGCTCACAATTAATTTACCAGACCACGTCAAAATCCAAACCCGATGTCTATGAATTTGGGAAGTGTAGCCTTTGTCCTTCACCAGGCTCTGCATACATTAATATGATTGTCCGTATCTCCTTTACAGTTTTATTGCAGTTTGTCTTTTTTATTCTTAGTTTTTTGAATTTATGGTCCATGTTTTCAGTAGCTTGTTCAGGTTTACTTAATTCATATTGAATGGTTGTATTAGACTTCTCTTTTATGTTGAGACAGTTTCAGAGTATTTTACCAGCTAAAAAATTTTAATTCTCATATTTTAAGTTATTTCAGTAACTTTGAATGGATATGAAGTTTGGTTTTGTTTTGGTGTTTTTCTTTTTTATATTTTATTTTATTTTTTTATATTCTGGTATATTTCACGATTTTCACAGATCCACAATATAAGGTGATCACTTGAGGGAGAAAAAGTAAGAGAGGCTTATTTAGTTTCTTAGTTCAAAATTTTTTTCATTAGTTGCCACATTAAAGTGAAGTTTTCATAATAAATTGTACCTTATGTTGGGGGTAGGGTCAGTCTTCTTCTGATTTATTGATATTAACTTATTTTGAAAGTTCCTTCTTGAGACACTTTCTCTTTTTACCTTCTTCAGTAAGTTTCCAAAGGATACCTCATCTCCCCAAATTAATCTGCTCAACTCCAAAAATAGAGACTTCCCAAGATTCACCTTTTATCCTATGTTTTCCCAAGTTTCTTCCTTTCAACATGGCAATAGCCAGTTCTTTTATTTACCAAGTCTCAGAATTACTCTCAGGACCTGGGACTCTTCTTCTGGCGTTGTTAAGAGCATAGAATGTCATTTACTTTTTGTAGACTTTATAGGCTTGCAGTGAAGGGGAATGTTCTATACATGCTGAACTTAGGGAAATGTAATATGAAATTACATAATAGGAGTAGAGAATATAATGGATGACAGACTGATGTTTCAAGAAGATAGATACAATTATTGGCAGCATTATAACATGATTTTAGAAAAAGGTGATAAGATTTCTGGTTCTATTAATAAATGCCTAGTGTCCAGAACTAAGATAACAGAGGTGTGTATTCCACACATCTACTTGCTAAGCAATACCTTGCGACTATTTAAAATTTAATCTGAGAACAGAAACCAGAATAGTAATGGACATGAAGTTACTGGAAATAGGCTATAATGCACTGTCTAATGGTACTGAGGATACCTCATGTGAAAGTGTGTCTCCCCATCACTGAAAATCCTCATCAAGTGGCTGAAAGGACATGGAGCTGTGACTCGCTCTATTGAATGTTAGACTGTGAAATATTACCTCATAGATTTCTTCAAGGTCTAGAGTTTGAGAACTGTAACAGGAAAGCAGTTTTTCTGAAACTATTTTCTTTTTCTAAAATGTCCATTTTTGTGGGCAATGTATACATAGGTTTTCTAAGATAGATACATTTTGAGCCTCTAATATATCCATGAATACATTAAGGACTAATGCATTTTATGCATGTTTGAGATAAACAATTAAGGCAATAAACACATGTAGAGGCTCTAGCATGATCTGAAGAACACCATATTTATTTTGACATCTGTTTAATTAATCCTTGATAATTTTCTCACTTTCCATGGACCTCAAACACTTCACTGGTAAAGTAGAAATGATAATATACAGGATCTTACAGAAGATGATATATAATTATATTTCTGTCCTCTCCATAGGTGTGATATATACTTTTTGCTTTAATAGGTAGGTTTTGTTAAGTTTCTTCTATAATTGGGTAAGTCAGATAAAATAGTGCACAGCAAAATGAGAAATATATTAATTTAAATAAAAGAAAATTTTTAGAGAAAATTAATATGATGAATAGAGATAGGCTAAACAGCAAATCAATATTCTGTTTTCTGATGAAATTCTGTTGTTAATTCAATGAATGGAATGGATCTCAAAACTCATTTGTATATCTTTGTATAGCAAAAATTAGCATCACAATAAAAAGCAGAATTCTGTTATTTTGAATCAACTTTTAAAAGGTTAAAAAATATCTACTCTGATAGATGGTCGGTCTAGGGCTCTGTAAGTGTGTTTGGTGACAAAGTCGTCTCTAAAAGAATATCAACTGATATGAGTAATAAAATAAGGCAAAATTATATACATTTCATAATTACAGATGTATATGGGACAGAAGGAAATGTAATATTTGGATGTTTATCTTATTATAAATACAAAATTAAGAATTTAAATATGCTCAAAATTTCTCTCCTTAATGGAAAAATAAAGTCCAAGTGAATGACTAAATTATTTGGTGGCGAGTTAATTTTCTTCTTACATTTTAAACTAATATCTTGTATCATAAATTACTCAGTGGAAAAGTAAATTGATGACATGAAATTAATTTCCACTTTAAAAAAATCTACATGGATATAAATCACTGCAACTTGGGGGAGGTTGAAAAATGACTGTATTAACAAAATTTCATGTTTAACAGACAAATAAACATCCTCACAAATCCAAATCACCACTGAATATTTACCCATCATTAGCCATAATCTACTTCAGATGATGATGATAAATGAACTAAGAAACTGGATCCCTGAACAATACCTATTTAATGATGACAAACAACCAAAAATGCAGGAAGACTTGCCTGCCCTGAAATTGGTATTTAGCCCGATGGGAACCTTACTTAACTGCTGTCTCTTCTGGCATAACAGTGTTCCTCTATTATCAGGGGTCCCTTTCCCGTAATATCACAATAATTAGATTTTAATACTAATCTTTTCATGAGTGCAGTTGACATTGGTATACAGTGATAAACTTTCTAAAGGTAAACTCAACTTGTATATTTAGGTGGATAGATAGATTGATCGATCTATGTATCTATGCAGATTGCCCATAAGAAAATATTTGATATATATTTTACTTTTTTCATATAAAACTAGCAGATTCACAATTTTGAAGTTATTGCAAAAGTTATCAAAGGTCCACCTTTCAGGCTTCTAAGCTATAGCTAGAAGATCAAGATTTAACATTTTCATGTTTCTTGCTATGTCCAACAAGACCTAATATGAACTCTTTTGGGACTCCAGGTACCTGTGCCCTTTGCTTTGTGCCTCTGGTAAATTCAGCTTATAATTGTTTGCAGTTATAAAACCTGACTACAACTAGTTACAGCTAATAACCTAACTACAACTGGGTGCCTTAAATTGTATTTACAGTTTTTCATGGGTCACCCTTTCACCCTTCTTGCCTATGGGCATGAAATATTCCATTTTTATTCCCATTTTCCATTTTATTATAAAAGATGCAGCATGATACTTTTTTATAGCTGTTGTTAAAAGTTTTAAAATAAGCAGAAATAACTCAGGTCAAAAAGAAATTACAGAAACAAAATGTATCCAGGAAAATAAATTCAAACCACACATGACAAGCTGAGAATTGCACTTATATAACAGACAAAATTCTGATGTCCCTACATATGTAAGACAAACACAGAGGAAGGAACCATGGAAAATCCATTAACATGTCATATAAGGAATTGAATGGTGAAAATAACATCTATGCTATGGTGGTTTAATTAAAAAGACTTGATGGTCTCTTTGACTAATGAAAAATAGAAGTTGGAAGTTGAGCTTACTCTTGGGATCAAAAAGGTAAATTTTATTATTGTGTATAATAAAGAAAAAGAGAGAGAAGGGGTAAGGAAGATAATTACATAGAGAGAGTCAAAGACAGAGATATTAGAGAGATTAGCACTCTTAGTGGTGACTCTTCCACGTAAGAATTGATAAATTTGAGACATGATCAGATTCTCCCCCAAGGGCGGATGGTGCATACATCTCAAGAGGGTTTGGGTAAAATATCAGAATGACAGTTTTATTAGTTTCCTGTTGTTGCCATAACAAATTGCCACAAATCCAGAGGTATAGAACAATACAAATTTATTATCTTAGAATTCTAGAGATCAGAAGTCCGAGATGTAGTCCATGGGCTAAAGTCAAGGTGAATGCAAAGCTGTGTTGCCAAGTGGAGGCCTCAGTGCCCTCAAGCTGGGGGCTCGAAGACTTTACTCCTACAGATTAGGGAAGAAATGTCTGGATGGACTTTTGCTGGTGGCTGCTCTTTCCTTCCTCTAGTTGCCACGGGTTTCCAGACATGCTCTCAGGACACACATTTTGATGATCTACCCTCCTGGATTAAGCCTTTTATTCCTTGGATTTAAGGGAGAAGATTCTGGATGGATTTGGTGCTCCAGTACCCAGGTCATCACCTTGGGAAAAGTGTTCTCAGGACCCCTTCTGATCTTTCCTGTGAGTGTCTGGTGATATTCAGAGAAAAAGCCTGCAAAGAGAGTAAATTCTAGTATGTCTGATACCACCTATGTTTTCACACTCTCTCACTAGCCTGTACTCAGCTTTAAGAAATTGTTAAAATTTTCTAACTTAGTCTTACTTACTTTTATATCATTTGGTGATGTCTGCCCTAAGTAAGCAAATGGTCAGGCCCATTTTCTCCCTATAGTTTTCTACCTCTCTCAATATTTCTAAGAAGTTTGCCCTGTGACCTCAGTTATCTGATGGTTTCAAGAAAAGACATTATTTGCAGTTTGTTTAGCTGTTTTCTTGTGGCAAGTATAAGAATGACACTCTTTCCAGTTTTCTACATGTCTTTGTTAGCTAGAGAGTTATCCAGTGATTCTCCAGTGAGCTTTCATGGTTTATGTCCTTCAAGGAATTTGTTCATTTCATCTAAATTGTCAAATTTTCGCTCTAAATTTGTTATAAGAAATCCTTAGTATTCAATTAACCTGCAGAATCAGCAATACTGTCACCTGTGCCATTCCTGGTATTGGAAATTTCTGTCCTGTTTCTTTTGTATCCCCTGTCAATCTGGCTATAAGTTTATGAATATTGTCGATTCTCTCAAGAACCCATTATTGATTACATCAAATTTCTATATTGCTTTATGTTTTCTATGTCATTAATTCATGTTTAATTCTTATTATTTTCTTTCTTTTGCTTACTTTTAATTTTAAATGTTCTTTTCCTAGTTTCTTATGGTAGAGTCTGAGGTTAATGATTTGAAACATTTCTCCTTTCTTAATATGTATAAGTAATACTGGGAATGCCTTTATATTTATAGCTGCATTCTATAAATATTGAAATGGTATATTACTATTTTCTGTAGAAAATTTGTTTTCTAATTTTCTTCTTGATTCTTTTTTGATGTATACATAATTTTAGAAATAGAGTATTCATTTTCCACATATTTGGATATTTTCCAGGTCATCTGTTAATGATTTCTAGTTTAATTCCAATATATTTAGAGAACATACTTTGTAAGACTTACATTCTTTTTTTTTTTAAACATCTTTATTAGAGTATAATTGCTTTACAATGGTCTGTCAGTTTCTGCTTTATAACAAAGTGAATCAGTTATACATATACATATATCCCCATATCTCTTCCGTCTTGCATCTCCCTCCCTCCCACCCTCCCTATCCCACCCCCTCTAGGTGGTCACAAAGCACCAAGCTGATCTCCCTGTGCTATGCAGCTGCTTCCCGCTAGCTATCTATTTTACATTTGGTAGTGCATATATGTCCATGCCACTCTCTCACTTTTTCCCAGCTTACCCTTCCCCCTCCCCATATCCTCAAGTCCATTCTCTAGTAGGTCTGCAACTTTATTCCCATCTTGCCCCTAGGTTCTTCTGGCCATTTTCTTTCTTTCTTTCTTTCTTTTCTTTTTTAGATTCTATATATATGTGTTAGCATACAGCATTTGTTTTTCTCTTTCTGACTTACTTCACTCTGTATGACAGTCTCTAGGTCCATCCACCTCACTACAAATAACTCAGCTTCGTTCCTTTTTATGGCTGAGTAATATTCCATTGTATATATGTGTCACATCTTCTTTATCCATTCATCTGTTGATGGACACTTAGGTTGCTTCCATGTCTTGGCTATTGTAAATAGAGCTATAATGAACATTTTGGTACATGACTCTTTTTGAATTATACATTCTTTGAAATTGAATGAAATTTGTATTATTAATTATAATAGGGTCTATCTTGGTAAGTATTCTTTGCACATTTAAAAACAATGTGTATATTGCTATTCCCATATGGTGCATTCTGTAAGCATCCATTATGTCAATTTCTTGGATAAATTTGTTCACATTCCTTACATTCTTATTAATTTTATTTTAGTTGTTCTTTTTCTTTCAATGTCAAGAGAGTGCCATTGAAATCTCTGACCATAGTTGTGGCTGTGTCTATTTCATCTTGCAGTTTAATCAGCTTTTCCTTCATATGTTTTACAGCTCTGATATTAAGTGCATGGTTGCTTAGGAATTTTATGTCATTTAATGAATCGACCCTTTGAAGACTATGAAATGACCCTGATAATATTTTCTGCTTAAAAATCTACATCACAATATTGATTTAGTCACTTTAACTTTTTGACTAGAGTTAACATGGCATATATTTTTTAATCTTTTTTAAAAAATTCTAACTCACTTGTGTATTTTTTTTTCCTGTGAGTCTGTTTCTCTTTTGTAAGTAAGTTCATTTGTATCATTGTTTTTAGATTCTGCATATAAGTGATGTCATATGATATTTGTCTTTTTCTGTCTGACTTCACTTAATATGATAATCTCCAGGTCCATCCATGTTGCTGCAAATAGCATTATTTCACTCTTTTTAATGGTTGAGTAATATTCCATTGTATATATGTACCACATCTTCTTTATCCATTCATCTGTCAGTGGGCATTTAGGTTGATTCCACATCTTGGCTATTGTAAACAGTACTGCAATGAACATTGGGGTGCATGTATCCTTTCAAACCATGTTTTTCTCCAGATTTATGGCCAGGAGTGAGATTGATGGATCATAAGGGAGCTCTACTTTTATTTTCTTAAGGAACCTCCATACTGTTTTTCATAGTGGCTATACCAATTTACATTCCCACAAACAGTGTAAGAGGTCTCCTTTTCTCCATGCCCTCTCCAGCATTTATTGTTTGTAGACTTTTTGATGATGGCCATTCTGACTGGTGTGAGGTGATATCTCATTGTAGTTTTGATTTACATTTCTCTAATAATTAGAGAGGTTGAGCATCTTTTCATGTGCCTTTTGGCCATCTGTATGTCTTCTTTGGAGAAATGTCATTTTAGGTCTTCTGCCCATTTTTTGATTGGTTGTTTGGTTTTGGGATATTGAGCCACATGAGCTGCTTGTAAATTTTGGAGACTAACCCCTTGTCAGTTACACTGTTTGCAAATATTTTCTCCCAGTCTGTGGGTTGTCTTTTCATTTTGTTTATGGTTTCCTTTGTTGTGCAAAAACTTTTGAGTTTAATTAGATCCCATTTGTTTACTTTTGCTTTTATTTCCCTACTCTAGGAGATGGCTCAGAAAAGATATTGCTGTGATTTATGTCAAAGAGTATTCTGTCTATGTTTTCCTCTAAGAGTTTTATATTATCCAGCCTTACATTTAGGTCTTTAATCCATTTTGAGTTTATTTTTGTGTACTGTGTTAAAGAACGTTCTAATTTCATTTTTTTACTTGTAGCCGTCCAGTTTTCTCAGCACCATTTATTAAAGAGACTGTCTTTCCTCCATTGTATAGTCTTGCCTCCTTTGTCATATATTAATTGACCATAAGTGCATGGGTTTATCTCTGGGCTTTCTATCCTGTTCCATTGATCAATATTTCTGTTTTTTTGCCAGTACAATACTGTTTTGATTACTGTAGCTTTTTACTATAGTCTGAAGTCAAGGAGCCTGATTTCTCCAGCTCCCTTTTTCTTTCTCAAGATTGCTTTGGCTGTTCATGGTCTTTTGTGTCTCCATAAATATTTTAAGATTTTTTTTTTCTACTTCTGTGAAAAATGCCATTGGTAATTTGATAGGGATTGCATTGAATCTGTAGGTTGCCTTGGAGGGTATAGTCGTTTTGGCAATATTGGTTCTTCCAATCCAAGAACATGGTATATCTTTCCATCTGTTTGTGTCATCTTAGATTCCTTTCATCAGCATCTTATAGTTTTCAGAGTACAGGTCTTTTGTCTCCTTAGATAGGTATATTCCTAGATATTATATTTTTTTGATGGGACAGTTAATGGGATTGTTGCTTTAGTTTCTCTTCCTGATCTTTCATTGTTAGTGTATAGAAATGCAACTTATTTCTGTGTATTAATTTTGTATCCTGCAAGTTTACCAAATTCATTGATGAGTTTTAGTAGTTTTCTGGTAGCATCTTTAGGATTTTCTATGCATAGTATCATATCGCCTGCAAACAGAGACAGTTTAACTTTTTCTTTTCTGATTTGGATTCCTTTTATTTCTTTTTCTTCTCTGATTACTGTGGCTAGGACTTCCAAAACTATGTTGAATAAAAGTGGCAACATCAAGTGATCAATCCAAGAATCAGATATAACAATTGTAAATATATATGCAAAAAAATATACCCAACATAGGAACACCCCACTATATAAGGCAAATACTAACAACCATAAGAGGAGAAATCGACAGTAACACAATAATAGTGAGGGGCTTTAACATGCCACTTTCCTCAATGGACAGATCATACAGACAGAAGATCAATAAAGAAACATAGGCCTTAAATGACACATTAGACCGATGGAATTAATTGATATTTATAGAGCATTTCATCAAAGGCAGCAGAATACATATTCTTTTCAAGTGCACTTGGAACATTCTCCAGGATTGATCACATGCTGGGCCACAAAGCATGTGTCTGTGAATTTAAGAAAATTGAAATCATATCAAGCATCTTTTCTGACCACAACACTATGAGATTAGAAATCAACTATAAGAAAAATACTTAAAAAAAACAAACACCTGGAGGCTAAACAGTGAGCTACTAAACAACCAATGGATCACTGAAGAAAGCAAAGAGGAAATCAAAAAATACCTAGAGACAAATGAAAATGAAAGCACAATGATCTAAAACTATGGGATGCAGCAAAAGCAGTTCTAAGAGGGAATTTTATAGCAATACAATCCTACCTCAGGAAACAAGAAAATTCTCAAATAAACAACCTAATCTTACACCTAAAGCAACTAGAGAAAGAAAAACAAACAAAACCCAAAGTTAGTAGAAGGAAAGAAATCATAAAAATCAGAGAAGAAATAAATGAAATAGAAATGATGAAAACAATAGAAAAGATCAATGAATCTAAAAGCTAGTTCTTTGAAAAGATAAATAAAATTGATAAGACTTCAGTGAGACTCATCAAGAAAAAAAGGGAGAGGGGTCAAATCAATAAAATTAGAAATAAAAAAGGAAAAGTGACAATGGCCACCACAGAAATACAAAGGATCATAAGAGACTACTACAAGCAACTATGTGCCAGTAAAATGGAAAACCTGGAAGAAATGGACAAATTCTTAGAAAGGTACAATCTCCCAAGACTGAACCAGGAAGAAATAGAAAATATGAATAGACCAATTACCAGTACTGAAATTGAAACTGTGATTAGAAAACTCCCAAGAAACAAAAGTTCCGGACCAGATGGCTTCACAGGCAAATTCTATCAAACATTTAAAGAATTAACACCTGTCCTTCTGAAACTATTCCCAAAAATTGCAGGGGAAGGAATACTCCCAAACTCATTCTATGAGGCCACCATTACCCTGATACCAAAACCAAAAAAAAAAAAAAAAAAAAAAAAATTACAAAAAAAGGGTAGTGTACTTTTTATTATTACAGGTATTTGCCTTGTTGGCTTATTAGATAAAACTGTGTTATTTTAGTGGTTGCTTTAGAGTTATAATAAAATTCTTTAACTGAATATAATCTACCTTCAATAATATACTACTTTACACATACTCCACTCATATTAAAGAATTTTACAGCAGTACACAGTTTTCCCCCACCATCGGAAAGTAGGCATTCCTATGAAAAATTTCATAAACCAAAATAACATAAAGAGTGTCTCCCTGCTTTCTAAAAGTTTGCATTAGGCCACTTCACTGTTACAAAAGACCTACATTAGTATCTGTTTTCACTAATCGAAAGAAATCCAAAGAGGATTTTTGCTTTTACCAATAAAAGCTGTTATTGTACTAATGCAGGTCTTAATGCAAACTTTCAGAAAACAGGGAATACTCCCATTGTTTCTTGCTAGGCCTTTGTGCTATTTTTGTTATAAATTTCATTTCATTAATGTTATGAATCTCAAAATACATTATTACTTTTTCTTAAATAATAGTTGTTTGTTCTCTGAAGAAATTAAATAAAAAGCAAAATGTTCTTTAATTACCTATGTAGCTACCGTTTCCAGTGCACTTCATGAATTTAGATAGATCCAGCATCACATCTGATATAATTTTGTTTCTGCCTGAAAGATTTCCTTTCACATTTCTTGTGGTGCAAGCCTGCTATTGATACATTCTTTTAGCTTTTATGAGCATTAACAAAGTATTTCATTTTCTCTTAGGAAAGCAACTTTTGCTGGGTAAAATTTCTAGGTTGATAGTTTTGTTTCTTTCAATACTTTAAAGAAATTGCTCCACTGTATTCTGGCTTGCATCATTTCTGATGAGAAATATGTTAACATGTTTATCTGTTTTCCAGAGTATTCCATGTGCCTTTTTTATCTGGCTTCTTTGCTTTGCTCTTTATTACTGGTCTTAAGCAATTTGACTAATACTGTGTATATGCCTTAATGTAGTCTTTTTCATGATTTCTATGCATGGGATTTGTTGAGATTCTTATATAAATGGGTCTATATTTGTTATTAGATATAGAAGAAATGTTGGCCATTATTTCCTCTAATATCTTATCATTATTTCCTCAAATTTCTTCTATTTCTTATCCTATGTGACTGTAAATTGCATACACATTTTGCACTTGAAGTTTACTGGAGCTCCATATGCTCTGTTAATATTTTCAGCTTTTTTTTTTTTTTCTTATATGTGTTTCATTTTGGACAGTTTCTATTGCTATGCTTTCATGTTCACACATCTTTTCTTCTATCTCGTCTCTTTGAGCATTTATCCCATCCAGTTTATATTTCATGTGAGGCATTGAAGTTTTTCATCTCTAGAATTGAGTTTTGCATTTAAAAATTAAATTTATATCTCTCTTTAACATTTTAAATATTTCTTCATTTCTCAAATGTACGACATACAGTTGTAAGGACTACTAGTTTTATCACTGATGCCATTTCTGCATCCCTTTTGATTGACTGACATTCTCCTCAGGATAAGCTATAGTCTTGTCTTTTTTAATGCCTGGTAATTTTTATTAGATACTAAGTATTTTGAATTTTTACTATTGGATCCTGGTAATTTTTACAAGTAGATTTGAGCTTAGTTCTGGGACACAATTGAGCTACTTGGAAACTGATTTTCTGCATCATGATTTTAAGTTACTTTTAGGCAAGGCCAGAGCCACATGTGGTCTAGGGTGTCCTTTCTCGACTAAATGAAATATGACTCTTCTTAGTCTTTCACTCAATCCCTCACGAGTGAGGAGGTTTTCACTCGGATTGTTCAGAACAGACACAGTTCTTTCATGTTGTCTTGGTCCATTTGGATTACTACAGCAAAATACCACAAGTGGGTAGCTTATAAAAAACAAATTTATGGGCTTCCCTGGTGGTGCAGTGGTTGAGAATCTGCCTGCTAATCCAGGGGACACAGATTCGAGCCCTGGTCTGGGAAGATCCTACATACCGTAGAGCAACTAGGCCCGTGAGCCACAACTACTGAGCCTGCGTGTCTGGAGCCTGTGCTCCGCAACAAGAGAGGCCGCGATAGTGAGAGGCCCGCGCACCACGATGAATAGTGGCCCCCACTTGCTGCAACTAGAGAAAGCCCTCGCACAGAAATGAAGACCCAACACAGCCAAAAAATAAATAAATATTTTAAAAAATAAAGTTCCGGGTGAAAATGAAAAATGTTAAAAAAAAAACAACAACAAATTTATTTCTCACAGTTTTGGGGGCTGGGTAGTCTAAGATCAAGGGGCCAGGGCAGTCCCCTTCTGGTGAGGACCACAGCCACCCTTCTTTTTGTTTCATCGCCAGCACCTTCTTCCTCTACCTTCACATGGTAGAGGAGGTTATGAATCTTTGTAGGGTCCCTTTTATAAGGTCATCAATCTCATTCCTGAAGCCTCTGCTCTCATGACCCACATTATAATCCAAAGACTCTACCTACCAATGCCATCAAAATGGATGTTAGGATTTCAACATTTAAATTTGGGGGGAACACAAACATTCAGACCATGGCACATGTTCAATTTCATACATAAGAAAATATAAGTTAAAAAGAAGAAAATTTGACCTCTCAACTAAGTAATAATATGGCATTTTCATAGGCAATGTTTAAAGCAAATGTCTATGTGAATTAATGCTTTTGTGCTGCATTCTCATGGAAAAATTACTGAATTAAAAATTAATCATTATTGAAGTGATTCAGGAAATATCACCAATGTGGGAAAATGCACATTCAAAAGGGTAGAGCTGATTTAAACTTCTGATATCTCTGTCTTTTCCTTTTAATGTAAATATTGATTTCTATTCATTTGTGTTTCTAGATTCTGAAACATTTTTCTGTTTTTCTCATGCCATTTCTTTCTGAGTAGTTAATGAGATTTTTCTCATTAAAAATAAACAATTTTTAGTTCCAACTTTGGTTAACACATCTAATACTATGGAGGGAAAAAGATGCTACAAAATTAGTCAATCATAGTTATAGAGGGATCTTTTTTCAGAAAATCCATATTAAGGTTTTTAAAAATAATATTAATAAAAACCTAAATTCAAAACAACCCTAAGGAAAGATACTCTCTTTCTCAAGGAAAATAAAACTACAAAGTCCTGAATTCATTTAAATTTTAGGGTCCTACTGGAAGAGGAAATCATATGATTACTTTTATTATAATTTCAAAATGTTGATGGCATTTTTGAGAGTACTT
This sequence comes from Balaenoptera borealis, assembly GCF_965194805.1. Classification (NCBI taxonomy): domain Eukaryota; kingdom Metazoa; phylum Chordata; class Mammalia; order Artiodactyla; family Balaenopteridae; genus Balaenoptera; species Balaenoptera borealis. Next base: position 16,394,834 of record NC_138867.1, read on the forward strand.
TTAAAATGCAGTACACATATGAGAATTTCTAAGAATAGAATAATTTTATGTTGTGACTTTCTTTTCCTATGTAGACAGAATAATATGTTCATGTCTTAAAATGTAACCTACAACATATGAGCTATTATTTCATCAGATTCATTGTATTAAATTATATTTAGTATAAAATTTTAAGATTTCATAATTCTTTATCAAAGTAAATTAATAAAAAAAGAAAGAATAAAAGAGAGAAAGCAAAAAAAGAAAATAAGAGAAAAATGGAAAGAAGGGAGGAGGGAAGAAATTAAGGAAAGAATTGAAAGTGGGAGAAATAATGGATGGAGCTGAAAAAGGTTGGAAGAAAGAAGCCCGAGTCACCTAAGAATAAGAATCACCCCACGAAAATAATTCATACGGCATGAAACATATATTTAAAAATTACATTTAAAAACAAATACTGCTATATGAAATTGCTGCAAATCAAAGACCTAACTATCAACTATAGAAGAATATACAGGACACTTCAATTTTAAAATATATGTCACTCTTGTCTCTCATTACAAATTTATAATTCATTATTATATTAAAATTCAAATAAGTAATGGTAATTCCCGTATTGCCAGTTACTGGGAACAAATATTTCTACATACAGACACTTTATTTGTTTGTTTGTTATATGTGTGTATAACCCCTCTCGTATTCTATTGTAGTAATTCTATATGGCAGATGTAGTATTCTATATGGCAGTATGCAGTATTCTATATGGCAAATGTAGTATTCTATATGACAGTACTCTTTATACAGCTTTCAACCTTCAATTTCCAGTTCTCCAGAGAATAATTTTCTGTGAACAGATCAGTGTCTAGGCAACAATTACTCTTAATCAGATAAGGAAGAAATATGTGAGGCATTCTAAAACGACTGATTTATCTTTGGGGACTAAGAAAACTATATGAAGTGATCACGTTAGAAGAAAGTATAGACTTGTCAAAAGCAGAGAGCTGATCTTTTGCCACAGAAAAACTTTTACCGCTTTTGCTTTCACTACTACACCTAATTAATATTTTGCATGGATTTGTTTAAATTAGTCCACCAGGGAGTTGGGTCTCATATGGAAAACAATAAAACCAAGTACAGATACTGACCCAAGGTCAGCAAGCACTTAATCAAATGGGTGTTCAAGTTATAACTTGGAAATAAATGAGCAGAGATTAAAAATATATATAATTTAACTGAACAACAATATTAAATGAACTCCTTGAGTAACAGAATTTTTTCCAAAAAAGTTGTTTTCTTCCAAAATGGTAAAAGTCTCTGTGTAATTGGGTTTTTTTGTTTGTTTGTTTTGTTTTTTTGGTAGAACTTAGTCCCATTTAGCTAATCAAATATTTTATTTTTTTAATGTTTTACAGTAATATTTTTATATATATGCATAATTCAATTTGTTGTTTTAATAAATTGACTAATTTAAATTGAGGAAGCAGTATTAGAACAGCAAAAACATAGCCTATTAAGTTGTACTGCCTGGGTTTAAATGTCGTTTCTGCCTGTTATTAACCATATAATCTTGATTCTGTTACTTAAATTATTTTACCTGATTCATTTCCCTCATAAAATGAAACTTATGAGATAATTCATGTAATTAATGTAAGGAAATCATATTAGGAGAATGCAAATTACAGAGCAAGTTTTTAATGAAAATTAGTTGCTTTTTATCATCATCACCATTAACATCATCACCACCATCATCATTTTACTTAGTAAATCATACTGAACCATTTTCTAAGGTAACCATTCTTTAAATGAGAATGAAAGTATTAATCAATATCCTCCTATTTAAAAAAAAATAAAAGAACTGGTTTTTAGATAAGTTCTTGCATGGATTGGAAATCACAGCTAAATGAAACAGTAAAAAAAAATTGAACATAAAATTGTTATTCATACTACTGAATATAATATACATTTGGAAATTATATGTAAACATTAATTTTCTGAAAATTCAAGATGTCATATCTTCTCAAGTTCTCTATATTCATTGCATGAATTTGATTTTGAAGTTTGCTACAAATTCATTCAAGTAATGTAGTCATTACTTAGTAGGAAATTTTACATCATAGATCTTTCAACCAGAATGCCTCAAGGACTCTTTAAATATGAGCTAGTGAATACAAAATATCACTCATCAATCATAGATGGACAGTTTTCTTGGGAGTTGGCTGACTTGTCAGTAAGCTGGATATTCAAGTTACTGACTTACATTGTCTCCTTGGCTCTGAACTTTTATGTCCCCAGGTAAAAATACACCTTTGACTCTGTGTGTGTGTGTGTGTGTGTGTGTGTGTGCACATGCATTTTGTACTTGCACTTATTTTGTTTAATTTCATTCTTTGATGTTAAGTCACACATTGTGTAGAGAAAAAATGAGAGGCGAAGAAGAAAATAAAATTATTTTCTCCATGACTTGACAGCAATAGGGAAAAAATTCTCAAAATATTTTGCTCAGTCCTTAAAAATGAAAGTGAAGGGGCTGAAAAATTGCTAAATACACCTCAGAAACAAATACAAATATAACAAAGTAGCAAAATCTATAGAGGGTTAACACTGTTCTCCTTTTACTTTATCATTTCTACTGTATTTTTTAAATATTTACTTTTATGAGCGCTACAAGAAAACATTTTAAATTATTAGCCTTAATTAATGTAATGCCCTAGAACTAAAAATAAATGTACTTGATTTATCATTTTCATTTGAGAGTACTACATTATGAGTTTAATCCAAAATCTGAAAAGGCCGTTTTTCAAAAAGTAAAATATTAGACATATTACTGGGAAAAAATAAGGATTCTTCCATGGTAGATGATGATAAAGGAAGAAACCATCATATATCCTGTATAACCTGTTCTCTTCTTCCACAGAAAATGAATTGTTAGATATCATCATGTGACCACAGTACCATGAAAAGAGGTCCGTGTGCCACTTCTGAATATGAGAATAAAGATGAATATTATCCTTTCTCAGTTTCTCTTCCCCTTGAACAGATACCAGATCCCAGTGTGGCAATGAACCAGCTTTCACCTTGCTGATTTTATCTCCTCCCTGTGCCGTAACTGCTGGTATATCCAGTCTGCTTTCCAGAGGTTGTAGCTTAGTTCTGTAACCAAATATCCTGCACAGTTTCAGAATTTCCCAAATATCTTGAGGAGGAAATGTACCTGTGTGTGTATTTAAGCTGCGTCCAGAGCTCTTGGTGCCTTTGATAACTTATTTTCGGCTTTTCTAGATGTTTTAAGGACAAGCTGTGAATCAGTGCAAAAGATTATTCAAAATATGTCTTTTTTGAAGTATACATTCTGGACTTCCCTGGTGGCGCAGTGGTTAAGAATCCACCTGCCAATACAGGGGACACAGGTTTGAGCCCTGGTCTGGGAAGATCCCACATGCCATGGAGCAACTAAACCCATGGACCACAACTACTGAAGCCCGCACACCAGAGCCTGCACTCCACAACAAGAGAAGCCACCGCAATGAGAAGCCTGTGCACCATAACGAAGAGTAGCCCCTGCTCGCCTCAACTGGGGAAAGCCCACGTGCACCAACAAAGACCCAATGGAGCCAAAAATAAATAAATTAATTAATTTTAAAAAAAGAAGTATACATTCAAATATTTTGCCCACTATCATGAAATGGTGTGTTTTCTTATTGACTTGGAGAGTCCTGTATGAATTGTAAATATCAATACTTTTATAATATGTAATAAATTCTACCTATTTTGTCCTGGCATGCCACTTTTTCTTAAATGTTGTTAAATGTTGCTTCTTATTTTATAAAAGTTTACAGTTTAATTTAGTCCAAGTAGTAATTCATTTTTTATCTTTGCTTTTCCTGTCTAGTTTAAAAACATACTTCTTATCCCAATTTCAAAAACAAATTTCTTAATTTCTCATTTAGTACCTTTTGAGTTATACATCAGTTGTATCTTTTTTCTTTTTAATGGGTCTGGGGGACAAGAGAATGTGCCTCAGAGAGTTCCAAATTCAGGTATGTGCTCTGAACTCTGTCACCATGTTTTCATTGTGGCCACACTTTCCACTGGCTCCTCCCAGCCAATGATGGAGTGAGTATACAGGAGAGTTTGTGTAAGGAGTTGGGGAGCAGTCACAATTTAGGACCCCTCTAAGACTTGTAAGTGCTCTTGCTATGAAATATTTAGTTGACTGGAAGGCAAAATACTCTTTGTTTATCATTAACATATCACCTCAGTTATATTTTACCTGTGTCTTTTACATAAAGACATGTTTTAAGTTTCATGAAAAATCTACTAGGGTTTCAATTATAATTATGATGAATTTATAGAGTCATCTCATTTCTCCAAAGGTATATCATTTTTATCTTTTGTTATGTCCTATAGTCAAATGGCACATTTTTCTCAATATTGGTCAGACACATTCTTTTTACTTGTAGTCATATATATGTTAAGTTTTCTTGAAACTTGAATGTTAGCTAATGAATATCAATAATTGCAGCTACAATTCACCAGTGTACTTCTTGTAATTAGGGAGGAAATATAACTTTATAAATGTAAGCAGGGAATAAAGCAAATCCTTTTTACATAGGTTGAATATGGTTTAAAAATAAATAAATGTTTAAAATTATTTTTTAAGTGATAAAGTATCTGTCAGATAAATACATAACATCAATAGCATTTTCATAGGTTAAAGATAGAGGACTTTCCTCCTTTCTAAGATGAAAGATTTTCCATAAATAAATACCCTCTGCTGCCTACTGTCTAATCTTCCAGGATGGGAGTAAAGGCTTAGAGTTCTTCATCTCCTTGGTATATTTAGAAAGACTAATTAGGCATGTGTAGCTTAGCCCTGCCTACTTCCTTTTGGGAGCAAATCTATTCACAGGGGGAATAGTTGTTATTGGCCCCATCCTGGCTTCTGTCTTAACAGAAGCTATACCTTTCTTCCTTGTAGGGAAGGCTGTCTGTGACTAGCAGAATATGTGACTGATTCACTAAGTCTTATTCTGGGATTCAGGTAGAAATTCCATTTGGACATCAGACTGAGTTATATCTTCTGACCTTACCTCTATCATAATAAAATTGATATTTTGCCTCCCATCATTTTGTGTGTTTGGGATAAGGTGGGAACAATTAGGTATGAAACATTCTGTCTCTTAAGGAAATATGGGGATGTTTATATATTTCTGTAAATAAATGTTTAATTATAATATATTCATGAATCTCTTGCATAATTTTACAATACATAAAAATTAAATTTGTAATATAAGGTGCACATTATGATATATGGGAAAAAAGTCCATCTCATAATTGTCTGCTCTTAGGGAAAACTTTCTGTCTGTGTTCCATGCAGATAGAAGGGAAAGAAAAAAGAGCCAGTAGTCAAAACCTTAGGTCTTTAATCTTCTAGGAAGACTCAAACATAAACTTCTTCATACGCCTTATTGTTAATCATGAATGCTATTGCACAAAAAACTCCATGGGGTCTAGGAACGTATACTTTAGGTTTCCCATTTTTACCATTGAGGAATGGGCTTTGAGTGAATTTGGGTAACCAAACCATAGTGCCTGCCACAAAGTTCTTAGGGAATCTGTAAATTTAGTGAAAAGTGACATTAATGTAGGCCCTTTGAAATCTTAAAATAGAGGCGTGATTTCACAGAGTTCCTCTACTTCTGCTGTCTCTAATCTAGTTTTAATAATATTCTCCTTTGGGAGGAAATTTTAAATATGAAACATGATATGGTAAGAATGAAAAAAATACATAAATATAAAAACAGGGACTGAATGCTTCCAATATTGGGGGAGAAATCTGGTCATTAAGAGGGTAGATAACTTGGTTTTAAGTAATTCACATATGTAATTTTGTTCTGCAATATGTTACATAAGATATTGTGATAGTCTCTGAGAAGGTGTAAAAGTTTAAAACCTACATTTAAATTCTAACACATGCAACTTTGGACCTATACAAATAAGATTATTAGACTATTGTTAGAAAATTTTAAAATTTCTCTTTAAATGTATAAATCGTATTAAGATAAAGGTTTAGAATACCTGTGCTTTGATGTTAGCTCTGAGAACCTGTTTGAAATACAAGGTTGGCTTATGGACATGTGTTATTGGCAACTGTGAAGGAGGTGGTTTGATATTTCTTTGCTGATACCATGTATTTCTTTTTAATTTACCACTTTCCAGTTTCCCAGTTTCCTCAGTGCCAGTGCTGTCCTATTCTGGAAAATAAATAAGACAAATCTGTTCTGGGGTAACAATTAGCAGTTGAGATGATCTTGGCAGAAAATAAAAGAAAATTGGACTCAAACTTTCTTATAATATAAGAATGTATATTGATAAAATAGGATACTCTGATATTAGGAAAACTCCAAACATCCTCAGGTTTAACTTCTTATTGTTTCTGTTGTCTTTCATACTGTAACTTCTACATAGAGCAAGGGACATTTCTTCAAGTCTTTCCAGATTTTTCATTCAGACAAAATAATATCCACAGGAAGAAGAGGGATTCTTTATTTTTGGATTTGTTTCATAGGATAGACTCAAGGACAAAAGTCCCAGGAAAAAACAAAACAAAACAAAACACAGAAGTCCTTCCATCATAACTCATTAGTCACAATAAGTCATGCACTCTTTCAAATTCAACAAATGACACTAGAAATGAAAGTGCTGTGATTGTCTTGGACCAGTCAAGATATGTTCCTGGAATCTGATAAGAGATCATTTTATGTGGTGGAGAACAGAACAAAGCCAACATCCTATTGGGAAGGAATAAGGAAGTAAATTGGTACTGGGTAGGTAGCCAACTAGGGCAGCCTAGGTAACTTAATAGAATAGAGTTAATGTAAATATATTTTAAAAATATATAATATATATATATATTTATATATAATATATATATTTTTTAAAAGGGAAGTAAAACAGTTGTATAAAGTAATAAAGGTATGAGTGTTGCTGTTAGTAAGAGACAGACATGGGAGTCAATTTTGGGTAGATTTTACAGGATTCTTTACATTACACTGTGAAGGAAACCTTGTATTATATTTTTAGGTAAAATAAATGTTCTTCATGTTAAATATCAATTGTTACTTCATTTAAACACAAACACAGGAGAACAATTATATTTAAATAAATGAAGTTTTTAATGATTCTTTTTAACAATTTATAATGCTTAAAATGGAAAATTTTGCTAAGGATGAACATAGATTACATACGTTATCTACATTCTCTCTGCTAGACTCATTGCTCTTTTAACAATCCATGAAGATGGTTGTTCTAATTATGGTACATTATGGACTTCTGTTCAGCAAAGCAATTGTTTGATAATATCAGAAAAAATGGCTAAAATAGGATATGTTTATTTGTTAATAATATTAACAACTCACAATGTAACAGTGACTATTCCACAGTAGGAACTCAAACATTTATTTGATGAATGCTTGAATGAACAATGCCATTTACTGACAGCTTCCTATATGCCAGAAACTATACTATCACTTATTTAATACTAACAACATCATTGCAAGATTAGTACTATTTCCCCCATTTTACAGATGAGACGATATATATTAAGTAATTTTCTCTGAAGACAGATATTAGCTAACAGTCCATTTTCTTCTTGGAACACTTCTATTTGGGTTGACAGCTGGTATTAAAAAGAAACGGACTGAGTACTTATGTTTTTATAAGTGACATAATCAATGAAAATGTTATTGAAAAGAATGGCGGAAAGAATTGTCATTTGCCATTAAACAGAACTTTTGCTTAACAATGAGAGATACATTTCTCAATTAGTTCAGAGCAAGGTGGTATACTCAATAGCTTGCATAAGAAAAAATTAACATAAGTTTTTATATTAATATGACAGAAGTCTTTTAATATGACTAATTATGTATAAAATCTGTATAGCTGAGGCAATGGCTTCACTACTTCAACCATATCAGAATTTAAATTGGTTTAAGTTAAAATGATACATAGTCTAAGTCACTTACACTAAATTTGAAGTGACCTCAATCTCTATAATAGAAATAGGTTATCTCATATATCTTTATATAAAATCTATACCTGTGTATACTTTGTAATATTTTACTGGTGTAATCTAACACCAAATGCACTTAAACATCTTTTCTTTTACTTTTTTCTGTTTTTTTTTTTCTTTTCCTGGAAGTTGCCTATGATCTATAAAAGGCAAGAAATTTCATTTGAATAGAGTAAAAGGATTAGGTATTACTCATGCATAGAAACATTTTTAAGGATTCAGCTGTGTCAGTGATGGATGAGTAGATGGCTGAGAATCCATCTGAGGCCACTGTGATCAGGTTAGACGGGTCTCAACTCCTGTTAGTGACCGTTGCCTTGTTCTATACAAAGAGGAGGCAGCTGTCTCCTTCAGTTTTCCCTCTGGTGCTGCCTGCTTTAACTAAGCCTATAACATTTTCGACAAGCAAATCAGGAAGGACTTTGCAGACAGATGGCGAAGCTGCCTATGCATTCTCATTTACATGCAACCTTGGCTCCTAACTATACTTGAGCCATATGCAGGGGCTTTGCATTCCCATTGGATTGGTTTTAAGTGCTAGGCAAACAAGTCAGATCTATCTTGGTCTATGTTTTCCTAATGTGATTTAATTCAATGGAGTTATGCAAAGTGTTTATCAAAAGAATTTGGGAAATTAAAATCGTGGCTGAGTGCAGAAATTGATACCAACCATGGTTAGTGAGAAGAGCGCCCTAGGAGACCTACTCATATAGGAAATGAAGACTAGATTATATAATTTATAAGCTAAAATAAAATGAAAATATAAAAAAAACTCTACTTGGGATTTTGAATTGCTTAAGCCTAATGCTGGTCTATTAAAATGTCTGTAATACACTAGCCAAATTATGTATTTTCCATTATGGGATGATCCGAAGATAAACTAATATTTAAAAAATATACAAACATTCTAACTCTTGTTTATAACCTTACATATGCTTTTGATAATATACAAAATAAAGAGCGAATCAAATTTTAGTGGAGAATTTTTGTCACAATAACTAAAATTTTGTTTGTGATTCATCATAATAAGTAATGTCTCATGAAATCATGCAAGTATATATTATATTCTATTTAAAACAAAAAATCAATTACTACAGGTGAAGATGAATATAAGTAACACTTTTTAATGAATTATTTTTTACATTATGAATTTTAAATTATGAGAGTGCCTAATTGTATTTCAACATATTATGGTGAGAAATCTAGTTCCTATAATTTTGTTGTCTTCCATGACTCACAGTCAAACTTATTATAAAAATACTGTATGTATTATATTTCTATAATAAAAATATTTTCTCACTGTAAAAAATATAAGTATAGAATTTTGAATAGATTTGAAAAAGACCTATCTATAATTTCACATTAGCATCATACACATTTCTTTCATATATTAAACATAATTGGGATAAATCTGTATAAACAAATTATTCTTATGTTTCTTACTAAACTCTATACCCCAAGTATATCGCAAAGCTTATTCAATTAACTTCAAAAACATTTTTTAAGCTGCAAACATTAATTTTATGCATGCATCTCTTCAGCAACAGCCTATTATAGATGATTATCATTTTTATACATTTGCACTATTATAAATAATTCTGTTGTGAATATTTTGGCATAAATAGTTGTTTTTAGTTTAAGTGATTTCCTTAGGAAAGATTTCTAGATTAAAATTTTATTGAAGAGTAAGATTTTTAGACTCTTATTACATGTTGACAAATTGCCTTCAGAAAAATTTATGGTGATTTATTATATCACCATTAGTGTGTGTTTATCAAACAATGCTAGCTATGTCAATTAGGATATATTTGGTTGCAAACAATATCAAATAGCAATATGATTACATAAATTTTCTCCTAAGCAGTTTAATGGTGGGGCAGGTTAGTTTTGTGATAAAACAACATCAATGGACCCAGATTATTTTTACCTTTTCTCTATTAATCTCAGTGTTGAACTCATCCATATGTTGCTAGAATTCTGAGAATTGTCAGAAATCTAAATTTCTAGGCATCATTTAAACATTATAATATCTGGAGGACACGAAACATGATAAATCATTGTTTTCTATGGTTCTTTCTTTGGAGATAGCAAACTTTCCACAAAAATGAACAAAAAACATTTCCTTATGATTCATGGCTCAGAATTTGCTTATATTCTGACTTATAGTTAGAAATATTTGTCTACCAATAATATATATTCAATTATGAAAAAATAATAGATAATTACAATTAAAAAAACAAATATTAAAGGGATAAATGGAACAAACACTTGTAGGTTAAACTGTCCAACATGGACATTGGTTCTGCCTTCTGAGAAAAGTCTTCTTTCATTGTTTATTATTCTCTGGGGCCATACTGAATATGAGCTTCACAACTTGAGTGACCCACTTTTTGCTCTGTGTCTGCGGATCAACTCTGATAAATGCAAAACAAGTGTGACCAAGATTTTAGCCAGAAAATGTAACATCTTAATTTCCTCTGGCCAAATCCTCCACTCTCAGAATTTCATATTTCAGTATCTGTTACATACCACTCTTCATTTTCTGGTGCCAAATCATATGAGAATACTTTCAAATATCAGGAAGCAATATCATCCACCCAAACTGGCTTTCAAATTTAAAAACATATATTATGATATAACAGGTAATCTAGAAAGAGAAATCTTCAGAACTAGATGATTTATAAACTCCAAAATTGCAATGTAGACTTCTTCTACCTCTACCAGCATCAGTGGTGGCTTTGTCCTGAGGCTGAGACAGGATGACTATGGTTGGTCCAGGTGCTCCTGACACAACAAGAACAAGTAGAGAGTTTCTCTCTGTGTGGATTATCTAAAGGAAGAAAACCTTTTTTTTCTTTCTAGAAACTTCTGGTCATGTGTCCACTGGCATCATATTTGCCAGGATCAGGCTGCGTGTCTATTTATGAATTAGTACTAAGTGGCTAGAGTCATAAGATTACCCTAGAGCAAAAGTCTTTTGCTGGAAAGGAAGTTGAATTCAAGTCATTCCCAGGACATAGTTGTAAGGGAGAGGACTGTATAAATGATCAATACCAGTAGAAGTAGGTGAAGGATAAGAATGTTTCCTAAGCAAATGAGTTTAAAATTTCTTGACTGCACTGGCTAGAAACTCCAATACGATGTTGAATACAAGTGATGAGAGCAGATGACCTGTCTTATTTCTGATCCTAGGTGGAAATAATTCATTCTTACACCATTAATACGATGTTGGTTATAGATTTTTCCAAGATACCCTTTAACGTGTTGAGGACATATATTCTGTTTCTTGTTTGCTGTGATTTTTAAAAATCAGGACTGGTGATAGATTTTGTCAAATGTATTTCTTTATTTATAGAGATGATCATGTGTTTTTTCTTTCAGTATTTTAATTTGATGAATAACATTGATTTTCAAAAGGTATTATAAACTTGTATTCTTAGGATAAAACCTATTTGATCATGGTGCACTATTCTTTTCATGTTGCTGAATTCTATCTGCTAGAGGTTTGTTTATAATTTTTGCACTATGTTCATGAGGAATGTTTTTACCCTTGGAGCATCTTTCTCTGGTTTTGGTATTAGTAGAATTGTAACCTTATATAGTGAGTTGGGAAGACATTCCACCTCTAAAATTTTGGGGAATGTTTCCTATAGGATTGGTATTATTTATTCCTTAAATGTTTAGTAGAATTCATCATAAGGGCCTGCAAATTTTGTGAGAAATTTGAAAATTACAAATTCATTTGATTTAATAATTATAGACTCTTCACATTATACCTTTCTTCTGAGATTTAGTTAGTTATATACTTCAAGAGATTTTTCCATTTTATCTAAGTTGTAAATTTATTGGCATAAATTATTAATATGCCCTTATTACTATATGGCATATTATTATTCTGGCATTTTCAGAACAATCTGTGGCAATGTCATTTCTCTTATTCCTGACATTGGTGACACTTGTCTATTCTTATGAACAGTCTGGCTAGATGTTTATCTATTTTCTTGATCTTCTCCAAGAACTAGCTTTTGGTTTCATTGATTATCTCTAAAGCCTATTTTCTGCTTCACTGACTACTGCTCTCATCTTTATTATTTCCTTTCATCTGCTTATTTTAGGCCTTATTTGTTCTTTGCTTTATAATTTCTTAAGGTGAAAGCTGAGGTTATTGATTTTAGTGTCTTTCTTCTTTTCTAATACATGAATTTAATGCTATAAATATCATGCTAAGTGTTGTTTTAGCATTCTACCACAAATTTATTTCTGTTGTGGTTTCAAATTTATTCAATTCCTAATTATTTCTAATTTCTCTTTTGAAATATTCTTTGACCTGTTGGTTGTTTAGAGGTGTCCTATTTTGTTTCTGATTATTTGGAGATTTTAAAGTTATTTTGTTATTTATTTCTAATTTAATTTTACTAGGTCCAAATTTTTGTATAAATTACATCCTTATAAATTTATTGAGATTGTTTTTATGGTTAAGAATATAGTATATTTTGAAAAATTTTATGTGCATTGAAGAATATAATATGTATTTTGCTGTTAGTGAAATGTTCTATAAATATCAGATTTAAGTGAAATTAGAGGACATGTTGACAGCACTTAAGAGGAAAAAAATTGAGTTTTTTATGCCTAAATTTTCTATCAAGTAAAAACCTTAAAGGCAAAGTAAATGCCAATGACTGGTAATTGTTTTGATTATGGTCAATAGTAGATTTTTCAATGTTTGAGCCAAATTATAATTCAACTTATTCCAGAATTCTTTCAGCTTAGATTTGCTGTCATCCAACTTTTATCATCTCATAAATATTGAGATTAAAAAGCGAGAAAATATATTTATCCTAGAACAATTGAACTTTGATCATATAATCAATACTTGCTGGTTCATTTAAAATACGCATGGATAAAATACATTATACATATGCATAATACTTGACTTGATTTATGTTGGAAGGAGAAAAGGTTTCTATATTCAAACGCTATTATGTTTTTTAGAGAATTTAAAACAAAAATGATTTTCCCAGGATGCCCATTTAACAAGTAAATTTAACAAAGATCTGATATATTTGATGACTATTTACTTTGCACAATTATGCTCCACGCCTTAGTGCATTCTCTTAAGCAGTTTATTTCAGCAGGCAACACATGTAAACTCGTTATCTGGTGAACTTCTATTTTAGAAGAGTTTTAGACCTACAGATCTAAAGAAAAATTGCAAAGATGGTAGAAATGTGAACTTCTGAACCATAGTCTTTTTTTCCTTTAGAATGCAGAAATGGTGTGGTATGATACACCCTGAAAACATAAATATACCACTGAGAAGACAAAGTAAACTGGAATGTTTTGTTTTGTGATTTGGAGACTCAAAACGAATTTTTTTTTCATTTTCTTTAATTTTTCCTTGGAGAATATAAACTGTGCTGTGATGTCAAACTCATTCTAAGTTTAGATACCCACAGGCAAGTTGTTTTCTCTAATTAAAACAAAATGAATACAAATTTCTTACACATACATCTTTGATGGTTAGAAATGTACTTTAATGTTTCTAAAACTCCTCAGCAAACTGCCTCATTCTGATAATGTTACTTTTTGCAGACATCTAAAATAGTTACAAAAGTATATTTGATACATCAAAATCATCTCATACTTGTGTACTGTTTAACAATTGGGATCCTTGGGACCATTTACCCCAACTATTGCACAATCTTGAAAAATATTTCTATCAGAAGACATTATACAAAAATATTTATGCCTAAAAATTGTTTAATTATCAAAAAATTTTCAACAAAACTCTTTAATTAAACAAGTTGTATGTTTAATTTTATTCGCTAAAACATTTTTCTGCTTCCCTTTAATAACGTGATGTATGTTAATGTCTTCTGAAAAGAAGAAAATTAGGAAGCTGAAGAGTGTATAAAATAAAATCAATTTTAAGGAGAACATTTAAAAAGTTAATTTTTGGGGAATTCCTTGGTGATCCAGTGGTTAGGGGTCCACGCTTCCACTGCAGGGGGCATGGGTTCGATCGCTGGTTGGGGAACTAGGATTCCACATGCTGTGTGGCAAAAAAAAGAAAAAAAAAATTTAATGTTAATTTTTTCAAGGTAATAGGACATAAATTTTAACATAACTCAATGTTCGTATTAAATTTATATTATTACCTATATTTAAGTATTTTAGTCAATATTCACTGGTTACTGCTAGTTACATTGGGGATTTATTTTTCTTGATATTGTATCATTTTTTTCTTCATTCAAAAGAACAATACTTGTGTTCCATGAGGAAAAAAATGTTGCCACTTCTTCTCTTAATTAAATAAAATAATTTTAGGTCTTTTTTCAAAATTGAGGCCCATAAGAGGAGCTCCAGACTCTAAAAATACTGATATGTAATCTATAAAAATATTCTAGTATATATTTTGTCTTCAGAATAGATTCAAACTTATGTAACATGGGAATAACTCCATTACTCAATACTCACATTTTTCATATCCTTCTCCTCAATATTCTCTTCTGGCTCAGTTGCCTGTGGCTGAAAAGGAGAGGTTCTTTAAAAACATAACAAAAACAATTTTAGTATCCCCACGTGTTTTTTGTTTCTTTCTTCATTTGTTTTTTGTGTTTTTGCCAGTCTTCCTGCTTTGTTTGGGATAAAATATTTCCTTTGAATTTAGATTGATAAGGATACACCTCACTCCATATAGAAAGTCACCTAAGTGTCTATTAGTATATTATTCTTGTTTTCTTATTCACTCTTTCCTTAATAGGGAAGGTATGGGTGACTTACATGATTGGCAATATTGGAAAATGAAGATGAACTAGCATAGCTCATCTCTCACCCCCTTTTTTTCTTTAGGACATCTCAGGCTACAGTGAGCATGAGCTCTATCTGCCCTCTGCCATGTTGTAAATTTAGCAATAAGTCCCTGATCATACGTGATTGACTTAGTAAGGCTGCAGTGGTCTGGGGTGCAGTATAAGGAAGTTCTCATTACTAAGCACCAAGACCAGACACCCCATGAGCTGTAAAGCTCACATTTTGATTTCATTATGCCTTCCTTCTATGTTTATCTTGAATGGTTCAGAATTCAGACAGGGAAAACAGGGGTGAAAGTTATAAACACTCTTCACTGTAATATATTCTATAAGGCCCTTATCTGTTCTATATTTAACCAAATTTAACCAAAAACCTATGGTAAATTATGAAGTTGCTGAACATCCTCTCTGTTTCTCCTGTATATCTACATTGATGATTCATCAAGAGTTGTTTTCCAGGATAAATACTTAACAATTCCTTTTATAATTTTCATAGTGTAACCTAATAAATCATCTTCGAGACTCTTGAGAGTGTGACTATATAAACATACCTGGAGTTAATGTTTCTGGTCTAACTATCAAAGTTAAAATGTTGATGTCAAAAACACAGCAAACATAATAAAACTTGTAAAGCAGCGCTCTTTAAATAGTTTTATTTGTATAATTGTGCAGCCTCACAGACCTAATGATGTACACCAAGCAAAATATGTAAACTGCCATTAGTGAATCAGAATTTAAAAACAAAAAAAAACTAGACATACATTTAGACAAAAAGAATACCAATCATTAATATTAATTCCTATAAGACAAATTGCATCTATATAAAAACTGCCTCCAAATTATTTTCAACTTGCAAAATTCTTTGGGGAAAAATGAATGTATGAGGTCAGGTTAAAGAGCCCTTGTAATTTTTTAAAATCACTTCAAGCTTTTAAAAATTCTTACTTTAAATAATTTCCCCCCAATAGTTTGGTAATTGACTTTTAATATTAGGGTCAATTGAGTTTATGTAAACACACTTCTACCTTAAATATATATAAATATTGTGTTATTACATGAAAAAATGAATATCCATAACCCAAAATAACAGAAAGGAATATTTCTGTTAGCAAATTCAGGTTGGGCTGCTCGCTGCTCCCAAGCAAGTAATCAAGGGGCAAGTATCGGTAGAAAGGAAAGGTGCTTTATTCAGAAAAGCCAGCAGTCTGGGGAGAAGGTGGACTCATGTCTGGAGACCAACTCTGAAGATTTTGCTCAGCCATGACAATTTTTAAAGGGAAAAAGGGGAAGTAATCTCAGTGTATCATTGAGGCAGAAGGTTAGGTTCATCATTTTCCATCGTGTACAGGCTGCTGATGTCTCCTGATCTTCCTTTGGATGCTATCCTGCCCACATAGTTCACCTGTGAATTTACTAAGGGGAAAGCTGGGGGTAGAGAGTCAGTCATTCTTTAACTACTTAATTTCTTCATTCTTACTCCTTCTAATCAAGGAAAGGAATCAACAGGTTAGGCAAAACATAGTGTACATTCAGTGAAGCAAAAATCAGGGTTAAGTTAAATGTTACCTAGTGATCTCATTTTTATGATTAAGGTTTAAGGGGGACAGAGATAGACAGAAAAGGGGCAAAAGATCTGCTTACAATTCAAATTTATGAGAAAAATTAAAAAGCAACATGTTAATAATAATAAGCATTCATTATGTAACTTAATTAGAAATCAGGGACTTGGGTTCAAACACTGACTTTCCTACATTAATTAAGTTATTTGGGGAATATAATTTTATTTCTTTAGGTTTCCTCTTCTTCTCTCAAATTTTCATAATTTTCATAATGTAACCTAATAAATGTTGTGAAGATTTTCTTTGAGCAAGCACATTGGATTTAAAACCTAAATATATTTAGAAAACAAATTGGGGTAGATAAATCATTAAATTTATTTCCACTTAAAAACCAGTTTGGGATATTGTAAAATTCCAACTGGTTCTAGGTTTTATAGACTGCAGAACAACTATTCTCACCTTCTCACCATGCGACTTTTAAATTGAATTGAATAATTCATTTATGTGATAATTGAACTCTACTATACTTTTTTGAAAAATGTCTTGCTAATAATATATCCATTATAGACAATGAATGAAAATATTTTGGAATGATACATGGATTTGTGAATGAATGAGGAAAACAGTAAGGCATAACTGAGGTAAAGTATGAATGCATACCTTCTGTGCACTCTCAAAATACATTTTTATCTACTTTATTTTAACAGTTCAAATGAGGACCTAGAACTTCAATTCATTTCTTACAGTTTGTATAACATTGTCCTCTTATTGGGAATTTTTATGTCTTAGAAGTATTTGGAAATAATTTTTTATATTCTCTATTCATATGTAAATGACTCAAACATTTCATACACTTTTATCTCTAACACATTTTTTGAGTAATGGAATAAAAATCTCACCATAAAATGTGTTAATATATTATAGATTGATAGGAGACACCATCCAAAGATAAATGGCCCAGTCTTTGTGTAACAATCCCATAGATTATACCCTGAACTTAAGTAAGACAATTTAGTCCCACTTTATTATTTCTGGATTGCTGTGGAGACAGGAGAAACAGGTGTTAATGTTGGTCACTGCTTAAGGAGTCTCTATCATTCTTTAGTCACGAAATGTGTTCATCTCCACAGGGCAGAAAACAAGGCACTAAGGATAGATCATTATACTCACATGAGAAACAAATTGCCCATTTTCCCATTGATAAGACACAGTCAAATGTACAGGTGAAAGCCTCCTATTTAAAAAATTTTAGTTTTGAGCCAAAGAGAACAAAGGATCAAGAGAACAGCTCTTCAAGGGGAAAAGTACTGTTGCCATTACAATGAAAACTAAACCATAATTTTATATTTCTTTTTACACAGATGGATCATGAAACAGCAAAATGGACAATTTTTGATTACTCAAAAAAAGTGATCATTTTTCAATAATCATCTTTTCTGTTGCTTAAACTAAGAATTGTAATTCTAGCCCTCTAAAATCAGCATCACATTTTAGGTAATTCAATCTCTAATAATATGCTTTAAACATTTTTTGGGCTTTCTTTGAAGAGCAGATAGCCATTATCATACATTGGTTTGTTTTCCTTAAGAAAAATCTCAGGATTTATGATGGCTCTGTAAAACTTAGATTTCATAGTTCTTTTTCCCATACATCTATTAAAAATATAATTTCTGCCTATTAAAAAACTGCAATAATGAAGAGGTACATCCACCCTGGATGGAATATCAATAGCATTATATAATGTACACTAAGCACATTATTTACACAAAGTATTATATATGTTTACAGTTATGTAATCATTATCATCCAAAACTGAAAACTCAAGATTTATTTGTACATGTGAATGGATAAACTGTGATAAAATTATTCAATAAAATACTACCCTGCAATCAAAGGAACAGATTATTTATTCACACAACAATAAGGATGCATCTTATATGTATTTATTAAAGTGAAATAAGTCAGATGCCAAGGCTCCACATTTGAAAGACATTCAGAAGATAAACCTCTAGGGGTAGAAAACACATCACTGCCTGCCACGTGTTGCGATAGGAGAGAGGTTGCCTCCAAAGGAAAGATACAAGGTAATTTACATATTGTTTATGGCTGCTTTGGAGCTGCAAATAAAGAGTTGAGTAGTTCATGGAGACTCTATGACCCACTGGAAAAAAAAAAAAATGCTATCTTTGCTCCCACCTAAATAACGGCATACATTAGAAGGTATAGTTCAGATACTCTTTTCATTGAATGTCAGAATATAATTGTCTACTTATGTTCAGCAATATGCATGTTACCACTTGCTCTACATATAAATATGTGTTATTCCCATTGAACTATTTTTAACACCAAAGTTCAAAAACAAGCACATGATACCTGCTTTTCATTATGGCGCTTGGCTTTGCTCTGACAATTTGAGGCACATCCGTATTTTTCCTAAATTACATTGTTGCAGATCTTCATTTAAATTTTTACTTGACTAGATCATATAAAAAATACAGTTCTAGTTACAATCCACTATCCTTTTCCATTTTTGTTCCAGAGAAGATTACGAATGAGATTAAAATAACAGCAACCAAACAAGAAGCCAGATTCATATACTATGGAAAACAGCACAAAGACGAGTACCTGAGACCATTGAGAGTTATTCAATCCTGAGCTCAAGTGTAAAAATTCATCTATCTATACATGAAACCAAAGTAAATTTGAGTCACAATATTTGAGAATTAGGGACTAATAAATGTGTGTGATAATTGTTGGTTCACAAACCTCCGCAGGAGCGTCCCTGGGTGAAATATGAAACTGACCCCCATACTCAGAAGGCAGGGAGTGACCAAAGAAAGAGACAGGTCATCCCAGATTGGTAGGTGGCAGTATTAATAAGCAAGGGAACTTACATACGAGACTTGTCTTGGGCGGCTACAAGAAGAGTAGATTTCCGTTCTGCACCCACCAGACAGAATCTGAATGTTTTTATAGAGGTCTTAACTGGGTTCAGTCACGGGTAACCAGTCAGATAGAAATACCACATTTCTATCTCAAAGCTGTATCCTTAGAGCAGCTTCTGGGAGTAGGGAAGGCAAGCAGAGGCACATTCCAAGTAAGGGAGAAGGTAAGAAGCCTCCAGTTGCCAGGGTCCAGCTGGAGGGTCAAACCTGTGGTCACGTCTTCTTGATGACCTCCCCCCAAAATAATTTAGCATGTTCTCTGGATACTAGAAACATACAGGTATACAATTATAGTTGGAAAACATGTAAATTATGTAATTTCTCAATAAAATCATAAAACAGTGTGTGTATACCTGGTCAATCATAAATAGTTCTGAATAATACTCATTAATACTTACCTTCCTGCATTTTCTTTGTACAATTTAGAATAATAACTGAGTATCAGAAGTTTCCTTAAATGTATCCCAAATATTGGCAAATTTAATCATAAAGGTACATTGATCTCATTTTAATATCTGATATTGACAGCCATTGTACTGATGCTTTAAAAAATATTTCATTTAATTTAATATAATCCCAATTATGGGAAAGTATGTCTGAATCTACACAGAAAAACAGCCTGTAAAGTAATATACCATCATGTTGACAACAGTTATATTCAAGTCACAATATATTATCATATTAGGTGTCCTTAATTTCGCTCTAAGATACTTTTCTGAGTCTTCTAAATAATCTGCATTGAAATTATATTACTTTAAAGCAGAAAAAAGGGAGGAATTGTGACATTCTCAATATTTTGTAAATGATGTTGGGTCTTTCTGTGGTCCATACTTGCACTCCAGCCACTTACATACTCTATTACTAATTTTTAAAGGGAATTTAATTCTTATTGGGAATAAAATTGCCATGCATCTAAATTATGTGATTTTGATAATAAATGCTAAAAAAGTGCCATTTTTTTCGTTTTGTTTTCTTAAGAAACCTAAATTTCAAAGCAGTACTCTGTGAGGTTAGAATCCCTTCCAATATGTCAGCCATGTATTGGGAAAACACTAATACTTGGCAGTTACAGAGCATTTCAATGATTCAACTGGGCAGATGGAAGTCATTTGGGACAGATGGTAATAACATACTGTATATATTTGATATCTTTCAAAAAGTAGACATTATCTTGTAACTTACATCACAAAATCCTATCACTGAGTTTATAAAATCCCTTTATCTTCTGCTTGCATTGCCACTTGAAGACATTACATGAGATGCAAGTGCTGTGGTCCATTAATGTGTTTCTCTTCAGAAATATCTATGTTATCAAGAAGCTCAAATATTCACAGAATGAAAATGACTTCATCATCTCAAGAACATTGCCTATCACCAAATAAAAAATCACTTTTAAGGCAGGTGAATGTTGGTACTATCTACTCTCTCCCGATGATATTTCATTCTATAAGGTAGTCTTTTATGAAAGCACCAGTGTCTTGAGAGTCTGTATTTTATTTTTTTAAATGAATAGTTATTGGCATATAATGTGTCCTTGGATTTAAATTAGTAATTGCCTTCTCATGAGTGGATCAAATAATTTACCTATGAAAAGCCATAGGAGATGAAATTTTTATTCACATTACTAAGTATTTCCAGGAAGGTACATCAGATGAGATGTGTATGTGGCTTTTGAAGCACATATACATAAAAAGGTGTGTGTGTGTGTGTGTGTGTGTTATAAGGTTTATGAACCTGTTTTATCTGTCCTTTGTCTGGATTTTACTTAGCACATATGAGCTTGGTTTAATATTATGTAAATAATATGAATTATGTAAAAATGTATATGTATGTACACATATTACTATAAATACATTATATTGTATAATACTTTCAAACAATGAAAATGAACTTGTGATGTTATTTGGACTAATAATAATAGCCAACTTGTAGTCAACAAATCAATTAAAATGTTTGTGAAAAACTGTAGGGGTTTTTAAGCATCTGACAATTTTGTTTCAATGTTTTGGCTTTTACTGTTTTCCCATGGAGAATTTTGCATTAGATATTATGGACCCCATTTCATTTGTTCTAACTCTCATATGGGCCAACAACTAGGAACTTATGTACACCCAAAAAAAGTACTTTCACTGAATTTAGCATTGGTTCCAACGTAATGACAAGCTGCACAATTCTAAAAGTTTACAGATGGTGACACTCAAAACCTACTTCCAGGCATGTGTGTCGTTTCTTACAATATTCTCTTTGTCTTCTCAACAAACTGCCCTGGATGGTTGGATTTTTCTAACATGCTCCTAATTTCACAATGTCAACGTTAAGACTGGTTTCATAGATGTGTGAACAGTATAGTCACACAGCCCACAAGAGCCACATACTTGACATTAAATGCTCTGTGATCACAGTCTTTAAATTTTATTTGCTTTATCCTTGAATTTACATTTTCTAATTGATGTTTGCTGAAACGAGGAAGCAGGGTCTTGGAGCTTCAACTCACCCATGGTCATACCTCTTTATTGTGTTCTCATCTACCCAGATAGATTGTCCACTTCTTTCTTCTCTCTGTGATGAACTGGCCTTGCCTAACCTCCCCCTTCCTGCCCCATACCCGCCCAGCCACCTTTGCTTTCTTCTACTCCCCGTGGTGTGGGGAGGATCGAGGTCAGGTTATGGCATCACCCTTGCAACAGCCAATTATAACTCTCCCAGTTTATTCTCTTGGCATCCTTAACAAAAGGTAATTACCCCATGAATGTGAGGTTTTATTTTGAGATTTTCAGGTCCATTTATTTATTGATTTATATGTGTATATATGCACCAGTATCAAAATATTTTTATTACTGTAGGTTGGTAGTAATAACTAAAATCTGGAAGTGTGAGACCAACAACTTTCTTTTTTATTTTTCCAAGATTATTTTGGTAATTGCTGTGGGCTTAATTGTGCCCTCCAAAAAGATATGTTGAAATCCTAATATCACAGGTAAAAATGTGACCTTATTTGGAGATAAGGCTTTGCAGATACAATCAAGTTAAGATAAGGTCATATTCTAGGGTGATCCCTAGTCCAATAAAGCTCCTGTCATTACAAGAATAGAAAATGAAGACACAAGGAGAAGAACTCTATGGGAAGATACACAGACTCACAAACACAGAGGGAAGATGGTTATTTTAAAATGGAGCCAAAATGAGGAGTTATACTAATAAAAGCCAAGGACCATCTGGTGGTACCAGAAGATGAAAGAGGAAGGGAAGGATCATCATCTTGAAGTTTCAGAAGGAGTTATTTGCTATTTGTTTTCTATGTGCCTTTATTTATTTATATATTTATTTATCTGTTCATACGTTGGTGACTTCTTTCATGCTAAATAGATGATTTTTATAGAAAATTCATTCTTTTTTTGTTTCTTATAATATCTTTTTAATAATTTTCTTAATGATTACCCTGGGGTTTTAATTAACATCTTAATATGAAGCCATTTATTTCAAATTTGTAAAACTGTAACTTCTTTAGTATACAATAGAAGTAAAGTAAAATATTTTACTGCAGTAGAGCTCCCGTCCCTCCTCCCTCCATTGTGTTAAATTGTCACGCAAACTACATTTTTATAGATAGTAAGTCCATCAACAAGATTTATAATTATTCCTTTATGTAGTTGTTTTTAAGTCAGATAGGAGAAGAAGAAATGACAAACAGAAATCCACTTATACTGTATTTGATATTTACAGATTTACTTACCATTCCTGATATACTTTATTTCTTTGTGTGGAAATAAGCTAATATCTAGTGCCCTTCCATCTCAGTATGAACAGTTTCCTTCAGTGTTTCTTATTTAGTAGCGAAGGTATGACAGCAACAAGCCCTCTCAGTTTTTGTTTACCTTGGAATGCCTTAACTAATACTCTATCTTTGAAAGATATTGTAAAGGATATGGAATTCTTTGTTGAATTTTTACTTTTATTTTCTTTTACTTTTGGTGCTTTAAATATGACACCACACTGTTTTCTGGCCTTTATGATTTCTGATGAGAAACCAACTACCAGTCTTACTGAGGATCTCTTGTACATGATGAGTCATCTTTTTCTTGTTGCTTTTATGATTCTCTGTCTATTTTTGGCAGTTTGTCTATGACATGTCTAGGTGTGGGTCTCATTGAGGTTATCCTGCTTTGATTGGAGTTTATGTTCAGAATACTGTTTTCCATAAAATTTGGACAATTTTCAACCACCATTTTTTCAAATATTCTTTTAGCTGTTTTTTCTCTCTGTTTAAATTTAGAGACTGATTATGTATATGTTGGTCCACTTGATGGTGTCCCATAGGTATCTGAAGCTCTGTTCACTTTTCTTCATTCTCTTTTTTTTGAGTTCCTCAGACTAGATTATCTCAATTGAATCATCTTCAAATTTATGGATTATTTTTTCTGTTAGTTCAAATCTGATGTTGAGACTATATAGTGAATTTTCTATTTGTTACTGTATTTTTCAATTCCAAAATATCTATTTGGTTATTCTTATATTTCTAGATCCTTACTGATATTCTTAACTTGGTGAGGCATTTTTTTTCTCATGCTTTACTTTAGTCCTTTAGGCATGATTTCATTCAGGTATGTGAACATACTACAGTTGCTGCTTTAAAGTCCTTGTATAATTAATTCAAAATCTGGACTTCCTCAGGGACAGTTTCTGTTTACTGCCTTTTGTTTGTGTTTTATTTTTGTTTTCTGTGGATGGACCATAATTTCCTGTTTCTTTATGTGTCTCGTTTATTTTTTAAATTAAAAATAGAACATTTAAATAATATACTATAGCAACTCTAGAAGTAACTCCTTCCTCCCCAAGGTTAGTTGTTTTGCCATTTGTTTTTAAGTGATTTTTTTGGTATAATAATTCTCCAAAATCTATATTTTTGACATTTGTGGCCACTGAAGTTTATGCTCAGCTTCGTGTTCTGTGAGTGACTGAACAGAGATTTCCTTAAAAGCCTTGAATCTAGCATTTTCAGAGGTGCTCTGTGTATTTATTGGGTCATGCCTTAATGCTCTGAAGTTTTTGAAGTTTTCTTAGCTTTCCTGTTCATGAAGAGTCTCAAGGCCAGCCATAGCCTTTTATAGTGTTTTTCCTGAACATACATGTGCTTGGCCTGCCCAATTTCCAATATGTCAGAGCTTTTCATGCCTCCCAGGGATATGTCATTCACTAGACTTTCGTTTTAAATTTTATGTCTAGCCTCATGTTTGATATCACCAACTCTAATGGCTTGTTGCTATATAATAGTTTCTCATTGTTTTCAGCTACTGACTTGGGGATAGGACTTTTCCCACTGAACAAACTCTTAGTGAGATCAAATAAAGACAAGTCTTGTGAATGGGGCTTTTCCAAGGAACTGTCACACAGGTCAAATATCAACAATCCTTGAGGATGAGAATTTTGGGGAGCTTAAAACCTGTTCTACTTTCTCCAATGGCTACTAGGCTACTGGTTCACACAGCTACCCTGGTTTTTAGGTTGCTGTTTTTAAGGTTACTGTGGAGCTGAGGAGAGGAGTATGGGATAAGATAAATTAAAACACTACAAATCTCACTCTTACAGATAGTCATTCATTTTTTCCTGAATACATACTCACTGTATTTTTGCAAGCTTTTGGTTAATTTTCAGAACTTTGAAAAAGTTGATTTTGACAATTTTTGCCTGTGGTCTTGTTGCTTTTGATGGATGAGTAGATTTTCAGAAATCCTTACACCACCATTAAAGAATTGTCTCTTGTTCTACTCTCCCATTATTTTGATTGGAGTTTTTGTTTCTTTTGGCAACAAGACCTCAGGCATTCCAGTTTGTATGTTCTCCTTCTTCTAAGATTGCAAAGTGTTTTTCTCCTTTATCTTTTGGTTGAATTGTAAAAGATAGGTAGTACTCTAAATTGGCTTGCATGTTTATTATTTTTACCATTGCAGCAAACATTGTTACTAGAGAACCACAAAAATGTGATTGATCTGGATGGACTTTTATGACCAATTTTGTTCAGGAGCTGGGAGATGGGCAGCCATAACAGATTCAGGTGACTGGAGCTTGTAAAGCTGCATCCAAAAGAGAATGGTGAATGAAACAGATTAAAACAAGAGATTTCCATTGTATTATGTCTCTTGTCAACTCACATACATATATTTTTCAACCTATACAAATCTGATTTGAGTTGAATTGTACCCCCAAAAAGATATGTTGTGGTTCTAACACTAGAATGTGACCTTATCTGGAAATAACATCTTTGCAGATGTAATCAAGTTAAGAGGTGATCATACTGGATTAGGGTAAACCCTAATCCAATGACTGGTGTCCTTATAAAAAGAGAGAAATTTGCACTAAAAGACACAGAGGCACACAGAAACAGAGAGGGAACATGTGGAGAATGAGGTAGAGATTGGAATGATGTGTCCAAAGCCAAAGAACACCAAGGATTGCTGGCAACTACCGGAAGCTAGCAAGAGACAAGGAAGAATCCTCCCCTAGAAACTTTGAAGAGAAAGTATGACACCAAGACAACTTGATTTTGTATTTCTAGCCTCTAGAACTATGGGACAATATATTTCTCTTAAGTCAAACTCCGTGTTAATTTGTTACTGCAATCTTAAGAAACTAATACGAAATATATAATTGATGCACTCAAAATAAAGCAACTTTCTTTCTCATAAAAAGAAAGAAAAGAAAATCCATGTGCATTCATGACCTTCAGCTCTAAGTCCAGACTGGTTTCTTTCCTCAATTGAGTGAGGTTGCTGCTGTTTTTGGTATGGGACCTTATAACCCAAAATAAAAATTAAACTTCCCCCAAATATATGCAATATGTAACAGAGAAAGGAAAAAGGATGATGAGATATTTAAAAATTCAGAAGTAGAATAGGCAGAATGATGAAGCAACATAAAATAACACAAATACAGAAGATAAATTACAGTCTAGGTTCCCTTAGAAAGGCAATCTGATTACTTCTGGTTCTGGTCTTAGATTTAGAGCAGAATGATTTGTGCAAGAGATCTGGTCTCCTGTTGTCTTCTGTAGAAACATTTTATGGAGATATTCTAAGTGATTCCTATTTGACGGCATCCATATTTAGCTAATTATTTTCTTATTGTTGCAGGACCATGACCAGATGATCATCTTAGGGGTTGACCAATTGCAGGCTGTCGTTTGCTCTCCTTTAAGTTTCTCTGGCTCTGGAACTGCTTTAAAGCCCTGGATACCTGCTTGCAGATTTGATTTCTGTGAATTCCATTAGGTTCTATCACATCACTGTTAAGGGAAAATCTTTCTAAATTTAGAGTGTACATACATGTGTGGTCAATGACTCTATACGTGCTAGAATTTTATGTAACTGATCACAGACTCGTTAACTGACCAAAGTGACATAAAATCTGTAATTGCCCACTCATCAAAAAGAGAGTCCAATGTGCCCATCAACATGTCTACACACACAGCCCTTCACATTCTGTTGGTGGAGATTTGCTGAACTCATTTCTGATGATATCGGCCGCATTCAGAGTGGTATGGCCATAGACATGAACTTATTTCTGAATAACATGACTCTCTTTATAAAGCAACAAATACATTTAGGTTTGTTTTTGATCATTTGTAGTACTCTTTAATATCATTTGTGAAAAGCTATTTTATTGTACAGGGCCGTTACCAATACTGTTTTAGTAACTTAGCAAATAAACTTTCACAATTCCATTACCAGTGAGCCTTAATTTCATAGCTCCACTTTTGACTAAGACTACCGGGAAATACTAGGCAGAGATGCAAAACAGAACTAATCTACACCGGGGTTCTAGATTCCACCCTAGAGACTTTTACCAGGCTAATAAAGCAAAGCAAAGGTTGAGTAAGGCCTAGGCCCAGACAGTTTTCCATTTCCCTGGCTCCCCACAGTTCTCTACTTATTTCTTGCTATGTTTTACAGTTTGTGACTTTGTCTTTTGGAGTGCAAAGTATTTCTTAGATGAAAAATCTTAGTACAGCAAGGGAAAAAATAAGTTTGGGAATTAAAAATAAAATTAAATCTGTAAATTAAGGTAAAACTTTCCAAAAAAGAAATAAAAGTACATGAGGAGGAGGGGAAAAAGTGTTTAGAGGACAAAAGAATAATCTTCCTTTATCTCATCACTCCCCCTAAAAATAATTACATCAATAAATGCTATCAAAATGATGGTGGGGATCAGATCAAGTAGGACTAAGTATCAGGTCAGACCTGCACTGCAAATACTATACTTCCTGTTGTTATGGCAATAGGATGTCCTCTTTATGTTAAAGGTATTTTAAGAAAAGAAATGTACTCAAAACAAGTAAATATACACAGAGGTAGGATGTGGAAGGACCAAATGTTTTTTAGTGCTACATGAGGGATAATATGGAAATATATTTAGAAGGATGTTTGTCCCTAAGAATAGTATAGAGAAAAAAGGATTTTCTATTCATGCATCTATATATCTATCTGTTTATCTAGCTCTCATCTGTATATCAATGTTGAATTAAGTTTCTATTATTGAGGCAAAATAAAGAAAGAGCCTTTAGTTACTTATATCCTCTTGCATTTCTTGCTGACTGTTGTGAGATTTAACGTTTTAATAATTCATGTGGCTGTATATAATTGCAGGGTTTTGTTTGCTTTTGCTTTGTTCACTCATTTGTTTGGAAAGAACCCTTAGAAGTCAGGCAAGCAAAATGTGCTTGCTCATGCTTACAATGTTTTCTTGTCCCTCCCTTTGGTTACCATCACTCAAGAGCATAATTTGCAAACTTCTGAGATAATAAGAATTATTGAGGAACTAACTAGGGCCTTGCAATCACTGAGGACCTTGTCAATTAGGATCTTCCATGTACCCCAAATGAATCCTTCAGGTGGGATTTCACAACTGATATATTTAATGAGCCACAAAAATTTAAGGTGATGTTTAACTTCAAGGGAATGTGGAAAGACTAGTTATGCATCACAGAAGGCATGTTTTTGTCCACTCTTTCTACCTCAGTTATGTTAATTTTCTTTGTATAGATATGCTTCATCTATATTTTTCCATTAATCAATTGGAAAGGAACTAAGGGGGTTTCATAAGAAGTGATCAGCACTAGTTGTATTTAAGAAAAGTTTTGGAAAAATTAAGCTATGGCACACATATTTGTACTTTTGATATACTTTTTAGTATCTCTCTTTCATCAGAAAAATGGATATCTGAGTCCAATATGTTTATAAACTCACTGAACATCTAATCATTTAAAATAATTTAAAATGTAATGGTTAATGTTAAAAATGAAGCACATAAGTAATATATAGAAGAAACATAGCTACTGGAAATAATTTTTATTTTTGAAAGTAAATTTTCTTTGCTTTCCCTCATAGTTACAAAAAGTTATAAAATATATCTGAAAGTAAAAATAAAGCATAATGAAGTATTTGAAATTTAGTTCCAATTCAGACACTCATGACAGGAGAAGTCCAAATAACTCTATATGTCTGACTTTTTTATTTACTTGTATTTACATCACTTTGGGACAATGATGTCTGACCTTTCTACCTCATTAGGTTTTAGTGAGGATACATGAGAATATGTTTTGGATATACTTTATAACCTACAGAACATCTTACAGCTATAAACAATGTTCATGATCTGACAAAAATAAAGCACACAATCGATCTGAAAACATAAATTTCACACTGAAAGTTAACTCAGAGGACACTGAGATTTGAGTTTCATGTAACAGCCACTGGATAACATAGTCAATATTACTCTTCAATATTACCCTTAAATTTAGTTCTTAAATTGATACAGATATACTGTTAAAAATGAATGACTCTTGTATGGACTCAATAATGACTGGAGAGAACAAAGTTAAATTGAAATCCAGTGAAGACATTTCTTTTGGAAAATGAGATTATATGTGCAGGTGCTTTTCCTTCAGATGATCTAATGCAAAGATTTAATACTTGGAGATGCTCATAGAGTAGAGAGCTGAGTCATTCTCAAATATTCGATAGAATTATCAAGCCTTTGGCAGCTGCTCAATTACTGTCAATAATTGGACTTATCTAACACTAGAATATCAGCTCAGATCCTTGTAAGCTCGGCCTCTGTGATTTAATTCTTTACTGATCTGCTGGCAGCAATAGTTAACATGTCAGACTGTTTTTCACATATGTTTACAGGTCAGAAATATGAGCTTGGAAAATGTTTCAGTACTATTTTGAGGATATCCCATCCAGCCTTTTGATTTTAGGTCTATCCATATATTTTTAAGAAAGCAAAAAATGGCCACACAATTAATAGCCTGAGACAAAAGGTCTTACTACTGTGACAATCTGATCATTAACAAAATAATATCCACCACACTCTTAAAAGGAACAATTTGAGTTAATGGATTATGACAGAAGCAATATTGTTTACAAAATAATGAAATGATAAAATAAATTAATGATTAATTTGACATGCTCTAAATTGGTTGTTCTGTGGTTAAAGCTTACCGTCTCCTCATCTGAAATACACATAGTATATAGGAATGTAAATTATACCTGCTTAAACTGAATGTCTAAAATCTTTGTATGATAACAATAACACAAAATCACCTCAACAGGTAAAAATATATCTGGTCTCTCACGTGGAATGTCTCTATTGTTTTAATTAACTAATGTATCTCAAACAATTTTAAAATTGTCATGTACATAGTTATAGAAAACAACAATATTTATAATAGTATAAATGCATAAGTAATCTTAATGCCAACAAATGATAAAATGGTTAAATTTATTTATTGAAATATTGTAAGAACATGAAACACTTTCAAAATTCTTATATGAGAATACATTAACAATGTATTTTTTTTTAAGATTTATTATTTATTTATTTATTATTGGTTGCATCGGGTCTTAGTTGCGGCATGCGGGATCTTTTGTTGCAGTGTGCAGGCTCTTTGCTGCGGTGCGTGGGCTTCTCTCTAACTGTGTGCGGGTTTTCTCTCTTTAGTTGTGGCACACAGGCTCCAGGGTGCATGGCTTCTATAGGTATGGTGCATGGGTTCCAGAGCGTTTGGGTTCTATAGTATGTGGCACGCAGGCTCTCTAGTTGAGGCGCGTGAGCTCGGTAGTTGTGGCATGCGGGCTTAGTTGCCCTGCGGCATGTGGGATCTTAGTTCCCTGACCAGGGATCACACCTGAGTCCCCTGCATTGTAAGGCAGATTCTTTACCACTGGATCACCAGGGAAGTCCCAACAATGTATTATTAAGTGATAAAGATTCTCTCAGACAAAGCATAATAAGATAGTACTGAAAGAAAAAAATCTTACTACTTATCTTTGTATCGAATGTTTATTTTATTTTCCATCATACAATTCTCTTTTTGTCTCAGATTTCTCAACCAACAGGTTACTTTAAAAATCAGTAAAATAGAAAATATTACTTTAAAATAAATACTTTTAAAAAATTTAGTATTTACAGGTGCTCAAGATCCTACATGCATTTTAAACCACTAAAGATATGTGTAAGCTTACTAATATAATTGAACCATTTTAGATATTTTCTTAAAATATGATTTAATACTGCTCAGAACTAATACTTGTTCAGAACTAAAAAATATCTTTCAACATTAACTTCTTTCTTATTAGTTCCCAGGTATAGGTATCATGGCTATTGG
This sequence comes from Balaenoptera borealis, assembly GCF_965194805.1. Taxonomy (NCBI): domain Eukaryota; kingdom Metazoa; phylum Chordata; class Mammalia; order Artiodactyla; family Balaenopteridae; genus Balaenoptera; species Balaenoptera borealis. Next base: position 16,425,865 of record NC_138867.1, read on the forward strand.
ACAAGGCACATCATATTTGTTATTGGTTGGGAGCGTATATTGTATCTTGTTGGATGGCACCCAAACTTATAAGGTATTATCTCTAAATTTTGAGATGTATCTCTAATTTTCCTATATACTATAAAAGCCACTGCTTCTCTATGATGGAGTACACAACAAATTCAGTGGATCCCATGAGCATTTTTCCACAGAATTAGTCATTTTTTTCCTCTAAAACAAATTATTTGGACAGAAAATGTGTAGAATATAATCACTGGTTATGAGAAAATGTTTGATAGAAGATGTTTGTAGATGATCGTTCTGGCAGAGACAGGAGACACAGGAGCAGCAAGTTCAAAACCAGGAAAAACAAATATTTTATAGTAGTCAAATGTTCTTTCAAGGATACTCCAATACCTGCTGGTGACAAGTCTACCATGGCCCAGTATCAGCAAAACCCACAGAAGGAGCAGGCTAAATCGCCATCTCCCAATCTTTTGCTGAAAAGTGTCCATCTACCTACTTGAAAACTACAATCTAAATTTCCATCAACAGATGAATGGGTAAAGAAGATGTGGTATATTTATATAATGGAATATTACTCAGCCATAAAAAAGAATGAATTAATGCCATTTGCAGCAACATAGATGGACTTAGATATTATCATACTAAGTAAAGTAAGTTAAACAGAGAAAGGCAAATATATGATATCACTTATATGTGGAATCTAAAATATGATACAAATGAACTTATTTACAAAACAGAAAAAGATTCATAGACATAGAAAACAAACTTATGGTTACCAAAGGGGAAGGGTGGGGGAATAAATTAGGAGTTTGGGATTAACATATACACACTATTATATATAAAATAGACTAAGAAAAAGGACCTACTATATAGCACAGGGAATTATAGTCAATATTTTGTAATAACCTATAAGGGAAAAGAATCTGAAATATATATATATATGTATAAATGAATCACTTTGCTGTACAGCTGAAATTAAAATACATTGTAAATCAACTATAATTCAATATAAATACATACATACATACATACATACATACACACAGTGGGGGAAATAAAGAAAACTACTGCCCAAGGGTCAGGCTTCTAATTTAGCACACATCTAAGGACCAGCTGCAGTCCTCCTCAGAGAGCAGGGAAACCAGGAGACTTCTCCCTTCCCATCCCCTCGAACCAACTTCAAGTCACTAGTATCTCCCTGGAAGGAGCTTGTACACATTGGTCTCTGCAGTGATTTTTTAATTTTTTTTTTGGATTTGACATCAGAAGCAACAGCAAAAAAAGCAAACTTTCAGAAATGGGGCTACATCAAATAAAAAGCTTCTGCTCAGCAAAGAAAACCATCACAAAATGCAAATGGAAAAAAAAAAAGATATTTGCAAGCCACATAGCTGATAAAGTTTAATATCCAAAGTATATAAAGAATAGGAACTATAATAATTTAATACAAAGAAAATCCCAAATAACCTAACTTGATTAAAAAATCAGAAAGGAACTGAATATGTATTTTTTCCAAAGAAGACTTAGAAATACTCAACAGGTACCAGGAAGTCAACATCACTAATCATCAGAGAGATGCAAATCAACACCACATTGAGACATCACCTCATACCCGTTAGAATGGTTACCATCAAAAAGACAACAGGTTAAAAATGGTGGAGGGGAGGTACACTGTTGGTGGGAATGTAAATTGGTACAGCCACAATAGAGAAGAGTATGGCAGTTCCTCAAGAAAGTAAATTAGAACTACCATTTGATCCTACCACCCCACTTCTGGTATATTTCCAAAAGAACTGAAACCATTTTCTAAAAGAGATATCTACATTTCTATGTTCATTGCAGCATTAATTCACAATAGACAAGATATGGCAGCAAACTAAATGTCCACAAATGGATGAATGGATCAAGAAAAGGTGGTGTAGGTATACAATGAAAGATTATTCAGCCTTAAAAAGAAAGAAATCCTGTCATTTGTGACAACATGAATGGATCTGGAGGACATTACTATGTAAAATAAGTCAAAGAGAGAAAAAGACCAATTCTACATGGTATCACTTACATAATCTGTGTGTAATCTAAGAAAAAAAAGAAGTTGAACTCCTTGAAACAGTGTAGTAAAGTGGTTCTCAAGGGGTTGCTGGGGGAAGAATGGAAATTGGGAGAGGTTGGTAACAGGGTACAGATTTTCCGTTATAAGATGAATAATGTCTGCGATTCTCACGTATAACGTGGTGACCATAGTTGATAACACTGTATTGTATAATTAAAATTTACTGAGTGTTCACACCAAAACAAAACAAAAACAAAAACAAAAACCCCAAACAGACAAAACAAGAGGTAAACATGTGAGGTGATGTATACGTTAAAAAAAAAAGTCTTCCTTGGTTTTCTGTAACAGCTTCATAGATGCTTGACCCTAGTCACTGTTACAAGGATTCTATTTCTTCTTTTCTTTATGTTCCTCCTTTTCCTTTCTTTGTCATAAATCAAGAAGACAATAGAACTTAAATTATCACCCTTGATTGTCTTAAATAAGAAGTTCTAACACTATATTTATATAAAATTGAAGTTTCTGCTTTAGGATACAGAAAACTTGGGAACATTTGCCCCTTGTAAACATGACTTAAATGAATCATTAATGACATTGGGGAGATCTCCTGCTAAGAAAATAAATGATCTGCTTTCTGCTGAGTGGGAAGCCCTGACTTTTGGTCACAGGCAAGGTGAAAGGATCAGGCATCAGATAAGTTACTTGAAAAGAGGAGACTGTTTAGAATTTCCAAGAGGAAGATTTATTTTGCTTTATTTTTCAATAATTTCAAAAGGTCAGTATCAGGAATGCTACCAGCAACTGCAAACATTAACAAGAATGGCTGTAGTGTAACACATTATTTGAGGAAATTTGGGATGAAGGTCAAAGAAGAAAATATTTTATTTAGTATTTGTTTCACAACCAATAATACAACATCTTAAAATTTTACTGAAAATGGCTAATACCATATGGAATTAGCAATATCAAAATATATACAAAAGATTTTGAAAATCTCTCTTGGCAAATGGTAAGGTCAGTACAACTGGCCTCTTTCCAAGATTTTACTACTACCTCCAAAGATTTTACTGGTATCTCCAAAGATTCTACTGGTACACAAAACCTTTTACTTATACCTCAGAATCTATATAGAACTCATCTCTGAAAATATTTTCTTTAAATATTTTAAAGGCATTTTTATAAAGTAAACTTATTTTCTACTGTCATATGCCATTTTAAAATTTAGATTTCCTGTTATTTTTATGGATATATGAAGAAAATGCCTTAAAATTCTTTATCCTTTGGTGAAGTCTTTTGTCATTTCTTACAACCCTTTGAACATGGTACTTCCTATAGGTGCATTTCAAAATATTTCTTGTAATCTCAGGTTGTTATTATTTCATTCAAGTGTCTATTTACTCTATGAAACATACACTTGCTGATTATTTTATACATACCTAACTATTTTTTAGATATTTTAAAACAGGTTTCTGATCTCTAACTTTTGTATCAATAGGCTTTCTTCTTTCTTTGCTACGCATATACATTTTCTCTAGTTTTGGCATTTTTATTTCAGGAGTGCATTGAATTCTTGACCCAACTCACTGAGGTTTGGTTTTGACATCTCAATTTTATTTCATAAAATCAGGTAACTTCTGCTTTTTCTTAAAAGTACTATAATTTAAATTTTTTGAAAATATATTTTTTTAAGGAGAAAATGTCAGTGTTCTATAGATAACTGTCTGTCACCATAACCATCTTTGCCTGAGAGCAAACATCAGATACCTGCAGCATAATGTGAAAATCTAGAACCTGGACAAGGAAAGATTGAGAAATGTATAATCTTAAAGTAATATTTTTAGAACAAGTAAGTGAGGAGAGAAAAATATGTAAAGAAAAGACAATACAAATGCAATAGCTCTATGCAGAATTCTTTTATATCAACTCAGTAAAGGCTAAATTTCTTAGATGATAAAAAAAGAGAACCAAGGTATACAAATTAACAAAATATGTTGAAACATGTAGTCAATATTGTGAGATTTAGAAACCATATATATTGATCTCCTAAAACCCTTGTATATTCCTGAGTGACAAGAGCACCAGGACCATCTCTTGTTCTATTGAGGCAACTTGGGGTGGGCTCCTGGATCCGGTCTGGTCACCAGAATAGACCAAGCCATAGATAGAAGCTTTGAATTTTCACCCCACCCATCCCCATCTTCCAGAGAGGGCAAAGGGGTGGGTGATCATGCCTTTGTGATGAAGTTTCCATAAAATCCCAATAGGAGGGTGTTTGGGGAGCTTCCAGGTGGCCAGACACTTCCATGTACCTGCAGGATGATGTACCCCCAACTCCATGGAGACAGAAGCTCTGGTGCTTGGAACCCTCCCAGACCTGGCCCTAGGTATCTCTTCATCTGGCTGTTCATTTGGTTCCTTTATCCTATCCTTTAATGAACTGGTAAATGTAAATAAGTGTTTCCCTGAGTTCTGTGAGCTACTCTAGCAAATTAATCAAACCCTAGGAAAGAGTCATATGAACTTCAGATTTATAGTTGATAGGGCAGAAGTTGGGGTTGACATTGGCACTTGGACTTGTGATTGGCATATGAAGTGGGGGACAGTTGTGTGGGACTAAGCCCTTGATCTGTGGGATCTTACACTATCTTCAGGTAGATAGCATCAGAAGTAAGTTATAGGACACCCATCTGGTCTCCAGAGAATTGCTTGGTGTGGAAAAAACCCACACACATTTGGTGACAAGAAGTGTCAGAAGTGAAATGTTCTATGTGAAAGTAAAGGAGACACACGTGTGAAAAAGTGGGTAGTTTTTCTCATACAAATGCAAAGCCAAGACTATATGCTAATGGTTTAGATTCTAAGTAAACTGTTCTTTTCAGTACACCTCTCTGCCTGCTTATTAGGCCACTCAAAATAGAAACAGAATGAAGAGTCAAGCAGACACTTGAGCATTAGTAAAACATTCTTGAAAAGATAACACAAGGTAGTAGAAACACCACAGAGAATCGTTTCCCAACAAATGACAGTGGACAGCTTTCTGTGTTAAAAATTGTCAATTCTGAATGTTAGATAAAGGTTTTATACTGCATTGCATTTGAAGCTTTCCGTGTTATTTCTAATGAAAAATCACATCCTCAGTTCACATTGTGATTGTAAGGTTAATAAATCATTGATAAATTTCCATTTTAGAGCAGGTTTGCCTTGATTCCCACAAATAATATAGTGCTTAATCTCACCTTTACCTCAGGCTGATTGCTAAAGGAGGATCAACTACTTGAGATCAACAGAGACTCAGGATTAGTGAAGAAATCTAAACAGCTAACCTGGTCTATGTGTGTCTTGGAAATTGTGCTGCTGAATCAGTTCAGCTTTTATTTTGAAGGTACTGGATCAGCCATGGTTTAGTCAGAAGAGAAATCACACTAGGAATTTTACAGAGGGAGGTTTCATAGAGCAACATGGATTTATAGGAACTGAAGAACTTAGAGAGCAAACAAGGAGAACTGGGCTAAGCCAGAGACGATAAGTAATGAAAAGAGAGATGGGGAAAGAGGTGGTTTAGCAGAAGCCAGGGGTCCTACGTGAGGGGTTGGTGCTCAGATCTCCGAGGAGGAGATGCCCCCTGGCTGTCGTCTGTGCCCACAGTGAAGGGTGATGAGGCTGATTCTGGGGCTGGCAGAGGAAGCTGGAGATTGGACCCAACTCTCTTCTGGAGCAATACAGACTTAAAAGGAGCAAAGCAAAAGGGAAAATAAATTAAAACACCAAACAAACAGGAGGCAGGCTCTTCTCCCCTCCTTCACCTTTCTCTTCAGGGCCTATTACTGTTACTGGCATGGGTGTACAGACAGAGAAATATTATTTGTAAAGTTGTAGTCCCAGCATCTCAGAGCAGATTGTAAAGGATAAATTTAAAGCTGAAACACCACAAGTAACTGACCAGCAAAATTACTAACTACCAAGTAATTTTCAGGGGATTTAGATCTATTATTTTAGGTGGAATATCTACTGAGGCCTCCAGGTTTCCTGGTGAAAACTAACTTCAAGGTCATGTTACTAATTTTTTTTTTTTTTTTTCTAATGGGAAATACACTGAATAATAATATAAATTGATGCTTTCTCAGGAATGATCTTTTTTTTTTAATTAATTAATTAATTAATTTATGGCTGTGTTTGGTCTTCGTTTCTGTGCGAGGGCTTTCTCTAGTTGCGGCAAGTGGGGGCCCCTCTTCATCGCGGTGCTCGGGCCTCTCACTATCGCGGCCTCTCTCGTTGCGGAGCACAGGCTCCAGACGCGCAGGCTCAGTAATTGTGGCTCACGGGCCCAGCAGCTCTGCGGCATCTTCCCAGACCAGGGCTCCAACTCGTGTCCCCTGCATTGGCAGGCAGATTCCCAACCACTGCGCCACCAGGGAAGCCCCCAGGAATGATCTTTTAAAATAATTTATTATTAATGTAGAATGAATACTTTCACATGGTGGAATGATTTCATTCCATTTATTTAAATTGGAAACCAAATCCAATGTGAGTGTGACGACCTGCTTTAGAATATGCCCTTTGACATTTCTGTACGCATTTTCCTTATATCCTCAGTAAAACATATAGCTTTTCTCATTTCATCCTCTCCTTTACAAGGAGTAGGGATTGTAGGGCTAAATAAGGTAGTCTTAAAAGAAAATTTTTCTCTTGTGTAGTCTGCTCTTAACATTTTGTTTCAGTTTATGTGTGATTGATCTTCTTGATATTTTAAAATCTAGCCTGAAGAATAGTCTTATGAATGCCTTTTATTCATGAAAAGAAAACAAAAGTAAAAAAGAAAAAGGAAACTCTAGTTTTCTCTTGTCTTGACTCTATTGCCATTGTTCAATGTTCAGTTGTATACAGCAAAGCATGCTTAACTTCAGGGATGTTTTGCAAATTTCAACACATCTGCTTAAAAAGTATTTTTAACAAATAATATTTTCAATTTGGGATGATGTGCTTTTAATTCAGTGGCAAAAATCAATATATAAAATGAACACATACATGAAAATCAAACTAATTTTCTTTGTACCTTTTGTTACAAACTTTGCTGAAGATTCAAGTAATATTCCATATTTTAAAATTTTTTTCTGAAAGGCTGAAATATTAATAATTCTCTATCTGCAGTTCTACATCTGTGTCTATCATTTTCATTGATGTTACTTGGATCTTGCAACAGAGATAATTTCTTGTATTTATCATCTAACACTAATTTATACTTAAAATATTATGATTGCACTTTTTTTCAAGAATACTTGATTTACAATGTTACATTAGTTTCAAGTGTACAGCATAGTGATTCACTATTTTTACAGTTTATACTTCATTAAAAGTTATTATAAGATAATGGTTATAATTCCCTGTGTTTTACAATATATCTTTTTTGCTTATCTATTTTATACATAATAGTTTGTATCTCTTAATCCCATACACCTAAGGTGCCCTTTCCCCATTCCCTCTCTCCACTGATAACTCCTACTTTGTTTTCTATATTTGTGAGTCTGTTTCTGTTTTGCTATATACCTTCATTTGTATTATTTTTTAGATTCCACATACAGATGATATCATACAATATTTGTCTTTCTCTTTCTGACATTTCAGCAAGCATAATACTCTCTAGGTCCATCACATTGCTGCAAATGTTCATACTACCCAAATCAATCTACAGATTTAATGCGACCCTTATCAAAATACCTATGACATTTTTCAGAGAACTAGAAAGAATATGATTGCATTTGAACATTTACTGAGACTCTGTATCATAGACTGAATATATGTGTTCCCCAAATACATATGTTGAAACCCTAAAAACCAGTGTGGCTGTATTTGGAGATGGGGCCTCAAAGTAATTAAGGTTAAAGGAGGACACAAATGTAAATGTGGGACCTTGAAACAGTAGGATCAGTGTTCTGATAAGAAGAGAAACCAGTGAGCTTTCTCTCTCTCTCTCTCCACATGTAATACAGAGGAAAAGCCATGTGGATCATAGCAAGAAGGTAGCTAAGAGAACGCTCATCAGAAACAGGATAAGTACACTTTGATTGTGTACTTCTAGCCTCCAGAACTGTGAGAAAATAGATGTTTGTTATTTAAGCCAGTCAGCTTTAATATTTTGTTATGGCAGCCCAAGCTGACTAGTACACTGTGGAACACAAAACAGGGCCACTTCATAGATGCAATGCTACACTGCACCTTGTAAGCTTAAGTAAAGTATCCAAATCTATATACTTTATAAAAGGAAAAGCTAGAATTGTATACTAATCTATGTGAATTCTACTATGAAACAATGCCCCTATCACCCTACATTACTACAGCAGTTGACGGTGCTCAAATCACAATAGCCTATATTGAGAGACATAGTCAGGTAAAATGCTCATTGTGTGATCTTATGTAGAGAATTTTTGTGAGAAAGAAGTAATATGTTTTCTTAAAGGAGATGAGTCACATAAAAAAAAAAAGAAGTAATATGTTTTCAAAAATTATATTTTTAGTTGTTTCTTAAGATTGAGTTTTTGATTTGATCACATTGAATCTTGGTATACCATTAAATGTATTTGACAAAACATATTCAGTGTATATATAATAGGTAAATGTTTAATATTAAACTTTAAAATATCTCCTAAAGATAAATAGGTGAAATTAAAACAACCAATACAAATAAAATATTATGAGCACATAGCTCCTATAATGAAAATGCAAATGGAAAATGAACATATGAAACTATTTCAAATCTTATTGTGAATTAATAAAAAGTAAACTAAAATAAAATATATTATTTATTCATCCATTGCTTCATCAAAAGATAAATGACACATAATTCTGACAAAGGTATGACAAATGGATATTCAATTATTTATGGTAAAAATATAAATCAGAACATCATTGTAAGATAATTGAGTAGTGGTTATGATGTTTTACAATGTGTTTATACTTGACCAAGGTTTTTATTTCTAGGAATATTTTCATTAGAAATAATTGAATATTTACAAAAGTATAATGTAAAATTATTAATTTTGCATTGATTGAAAATCAGAATGACTTAAATGACTATCAAGGGAATAGAAGTAACTTCATAAAATGGAAAAATACTTAGCCATTAGAAAGAATGAAGTGTATTTATACATACTATTCTAGAAAGATCATGAAGACATATTTGAAATAAAAAATACAAAATTATATGCATTGTATGACATCATTTATATGTTCAACTACGTACGTGTATATAAACAAATTAAATGCATTGAAAAGACATGAAAAAATGATTTTGATTTTCATTAGGAGATTTAGAATGGAGTTTATTCACTAAAATTTGGTCCTCTAGTACTTCTTAAAATTAACTGACAAAATAAATGAATTTAGGATTTAAAAAACAGCAATCAAAGAGAATGTCACAATCTCATATTTTAAACTCACAAGATGGAAATCAAAATCAGAAATGGAATTAAGGGAAACTTAATCTTGTCCTTCCCCAACTCTCCACCCAAATTAAGATATTGGAGTGATGTCTTAATCTTGAGAATCCTCACAAATGACAGCAAATTGTTGAGAAGCTGCCTCAGAGGATATTTTTATCCTTTCCATCTCTGGCTAGCAGAGAATGAAAATGACTATGGATGAGATTTGTACTGACTGAGAGGCCCATATGGGGTTGAAATTTTCCAATAAAAGCATGAATTCCAGGAATTTTAAGTGAATTATGGAAACAATTCATTTAATTCAATGAATATGTTACATATATTATCAATTCATTGAATTATTAGGATATCCCACTCATGAATTTAGATTTTACCTTTGTTTTGTATGGTGAATCCTTTTAGATTCTTGCCCTTCAAAGTTTGACTATCAGACCAGGAACACTGGGGTCACCCAGGAGCTTGTAACAAATGTTGACTCATGGGCACGCTTCTTTACTTTAGCAAGATCCCCATGTGATTCCTAGGACATTAATGTTTCAAAATATTATTTTAAAGGACTTTAAATATTATAATGCTACATTAGGAACAGTTCTGTTAAGAATGCCTACCGAAAGCTGAGGTGTCCCCTCTCACTCAACAAGCATTATTTTTGGGGTTGGTGGGGGAGGAAATAGGATTTAGGTGAGGAGTAGGGAGAAAGAAGAATTACGCTAAATTCTATGAAAAATATCATGTTAGCAAGATAAAAAGAAAGGTTTGACAACGACATAAACAGTAAGATAAGCATAAATTAAAGAACATAATTTGCAAAAGACAAGTGACTGTCTTAGCCAAGAATAAATCACCAAATGAATAGAAGAAAATATTCTGCAAGTGACTTGTAAGTACTTAATACAAACATTCATTTATGAAACAGAAGTGTAGAAACCTGATGGTACTACAACACAGTAAGATGAAAATGGGGGCCGAAGAGCTATGGAAACAAACTGAAAAAGAAAATTACAACAACACAGAAATAATAAACGTATTCTAAATAGCACACAACAGAGCAGATGTGGTTGAAAATGGAATCACTGACACAGCTGAGAAAAGACCTATTAAAACTATGTGAATGGAGAGGAAAAAGTCCAAGATCAAAGCAATTAGATCAATCACAATAGATGTTCCAACAGAGAATTACTGTCATCTGCAAAGTAGAAAATCCAATAGTATTAACAAAAATCATTCATCCGAAATGGATGAAATTTTCCCAGAAATAAAGTTTTAAATATATCAGCAGAACAATAGAATACCCAGTGTTCCAGAAACAATAGTTGCAGAAGAATTTGTCCCCAGAAATAGTGGCTGATGTCACTGAAATTGCAGAACTAAGTATTGCCTGGCCTACAAGGAAGAGATGAAGGTTATGTACAAGGAGGAAATTCAGGGTAGCCTTAAACTTACCCAAGGAAATGTACAGTGGCAGAAGATAATAGCACAATAGCTACAGAGCTCTGAATGAAATAAAAAGGAAAAGTGCTACTCAAGATCTATATATCCAGGTAAGTTATCATTCAAGCATGAAAATATTAGACTGTCACTTTCTATATCAAAATAAAAAATAAAAGAAATTAAAACCATCAGTAGGCCTTTCTCGGAAAAGAAAAGAAACAAGCAGAGGAACAAATAAACACATCTTTTTGACAATTAAGCCAGTCAAGTAACAGATGAAGAAAGGAATTGTGAGAATCCAAACCAAATAAATATAGACTTAGCATCTGTGGTTATGAAACTTTAAGTGAAAATGCACACATTATGTACATCAGTAATGAAGGCTTGGGGTATAAAAAAATGTCCAAGATGTTATGGGGTGTGCTATTTCAAGTTGAAATAATTTAACCCCCTAAACTCTCAATAGTTTTTACGTTTTCCTAAATTTTGAGATATCTCAGGGAATAAGAATACCTTAAGAAAGGCAAATATTTATACAAATACCATTTGAAACATTTAATTTGCTTTCTTTTTTTCTTTTAAATTCTACCAAACTAAAGTTATATTAAAAGTATAATTCATAGTATGACCCCTGTTTTAAATAAAATACCTTGCTTTCTTTTATTCTTTTTTCTTTCTTTTGCTTTCTTGCTTTCACACCTTTTCTTTCCCTTTCTTTCTGTTTTCTAAAAGCATAGCAAATCATCTGGGATGCTCTTTATTTAATGGTTAAAATGTGATTTCCAGCTTTCTTTTGTGTGCTTAAAGTTGTTCTGGGCATGTCTTTATGTTGCTTATTTTTTTAACAAAACAGTCATTATTAAAACAGAAAAAGATCTGAAAGAATGCATATCGAAATTTAAATATCACTATTGGTTTGAGGAAATTGGATTGAATGTTGACAGAAAGCAAGAAGAAAAAATTTTAAATTAATATTTCATAATGTATATACTACTCTAACAAAATTATTATTGGCATAAAGTATCTATTACTAATGAAATAGAAATTGTTATTAATGATATAAAAAGTGTTTTTTAATCCTTGTGTTTTTATATTTATTTATTTATTAATAGATCTTTATTGGAGTATAATTGCTTCACAATACTGTGTCAGTTTCTGTTGCACAACAAAGTGAATCAGCCATATGCATACACATGTCCTCATATCCCCTCCCTCTTGAGCCTCTCTCCCATCCTCCCTATCCCAACCCTCTAGGTCATCGCAAAGCACCGAGCCGATCTCCCTGTGCTTTGCTACTGCCAACTATTTTATATTCCGCAGTGTGTATATGTCGATGTTACTCTCACTTCGCCCCAGCTTTGCCATCCCACCTCATGTCCTCAAGTCCATTCTCTATGTCTACCTCTTTATTCCTGCCCTGCAACTAGTTTCATCAGTACCATTTTTTTTTTTTTTTAGATTCCATATATATGCATTAGTATACGGTATTTGTTTTTCTCTTTCTAACTTACTCTAGGTCCATCCACCCCACTACAAATAACTCAATTTCATTTCTTTTTATGGCTGAGTAATATTCCACTGTATATATGTGCCACATCTTATCCATTCATCTGTTGATGGACATTTAGGTTGGTTCCATGTCCTGGCTATTGTAAATAGTGCTGCAATGAACATTGTGGTCCATGTCTCTTTTTGAATTATGGTTTTCTCAGGGTATATGCCCAGGAGTGGGATTGCTGGGTCATATGGTAGTTCTATTTTTAGTTTTTTAAGGAACTTCCATAATGTTTTCCATAGTGGATGTATCAATTTACTTTCCCATCAACAGTGCAGGAGGGTTCCCTTTTCACCACGTCCTTTCCAGCATTTATTGTTTCTAGCTTTATTGAATATGGTCATTCTGACCAGCATGAGGTGATACCTCATTGTAGTTTTGATTTGCATTTCTCTAATAATTAGTGATGTTGAGCATCTTTTCATGTGCCTCTTGGCCATCTGTATGTCTTCCTTGGTGAAATGTCTGTTTAGGTCTTCTGCCCATTTTTTAACTGGATTGTTTGTTTTTTTGACATGGAGCTCTATGAGCTGTTTGTATATTTTGGAGATTAATAAGACCCCGAATAGCCAAAGCAATTTTTAGAAAGAAAAACGGAGTTGGAGGAATCAGGCTCCCCAAATTCTAACTATACCACAAAGCTACAATAATCAAGACAGTATGGTACTGGCACAAAAACAGAATTATAGATCAACGGTACAGGATAGAATGCCCAGAGATAACCCCACACACATATGGACACCTAATTTATGACAAAGGAGGCAAGAACATACAATGGAGAAAAGACAGACTCTTCAATAAGTTGTGCTAGGAAAACTGGACAGCTACATGTAAAGGAATGAAATTAGAACACTATCTAACACCCTACACAAAAATAAACTCCAGATGGATTAAAGACCTAAATGTAAGACCAGACACTATAAAACTCTTAGAGGAAAAGCACTCTTTGACATAAACCACAGAAAGATGTTTTTTGACCCACATCCTAGAGTAATGGAAATAAAAACAAAAATTAAAAAGTGGGACTTAATTAAACTTAAAAGCTTTTGCACAGCAAAGGAAACCATAAACAAAACAATCCTTGTGTTTCATAGATTCATGAAATTGTCTGATCCCCTACAGAGACACTCTGGAAAACCCATTGATTATACAGAGCTCAGTTTTTTGTTTTTGTTTTTGTTTTTTTAATAATAAGCAAGGAAGGTCAACATCTGATGGAGTTATCCCTATGTATTAGTTGGAGAAAGTTTAGAGAAGAGTATGCATAGAGAAGGAATTGATCATATTTTCATATTTTTGTAAACCAGGCAAGTTGCTAGATCTGTCAGAAATCCTTGAAATGTTTGAACTTGGATGAAATTTCTGTTAATTTATGTTGAAACAGGTGTTTGTGTGTAGTCTTACTTGGGTTCTGAACAATATGCTGCTAAAACGGTTTGCACTGGCATAGTATCATACTCCATAATTATACAGAGTTGATTTCTTGAGAACCATAGTGTTTGTTTTGTAAATTATGGTTTCTGTGCATTTTTGTCTAGCCTATATTTAATATTTTATCTTATATCCTAGATTATCTCTGTTGAATACCTTACTTATGAAATAGAGTTCAAGTAACTACTGTCTTTTCTTCTGGCACTTTTAAACTACTAGGAGTGTTTTCTTAAGCCAAAGTAACTTGTAAAATATCTCTTTGTTGAGCGAGATAGTGGAGGAAAGAAAATAGTAAAGCAATATATATTTTCTGAAATATTCTCAAGTTATTGTTGGATAATTTTATTTCATTGGATTGGAATGAGCATTTACTGGGCAAAAACATGTTACTTTGTTTTTCTTTTTTAAATAAGGGACTATATATAACAGTTTCCCTCTCCTTGTGCTTTTAAAAGGTTTATTCTAACTTTACTTTCTTATATAATCCTCAACAAATAGTTGCTTCAAGAGAAATATGTATTCAGATTATCTTTGTATTAACCTAGAGGCTCAAACTAATGCTAAAAGGTAGCAACCAACTTGAGTCTTCAGCTATACTTGGACATGTGATGTTATAAGAAAATACAACCATATGATATGTATATAGTATTTAAATAAGAGGAAGGCAATTTTTGTCATATTTTACTTTTGATTAAAAATAAAATTCCATTTTGGTTATGTATGTTATACATAGATTTCAGTTTAGTTTTTCAAGGACGTCAGTTATAATTACTGCAGATTGAGTTTTTCTTTTAATTTTGTAGAACTAAATAAATGCAACTATTATTTTTGGTAATGTATCTAATCCTTTGTAAAAAATGTATCTTCCTTAAAAAGTTAGATAAAATAAATATTATTTTGAGTATGTTATTTATCTTTACTCATTTGAGCTCTTGTCACAAAAATCCCTTGCTTAGTAAATAGATACATTTTTATTCAAATGTGAAGCAAACTATCTATTTTAGTTTAGATTTCTGTTGCACAGCCCTCTTGCTACCAACAAAACATTCTTATGCAAGTGGGGCCTTTTTACACCGCTGTAAAAAAAAAAGGCAATTTAGAGGAAATGCTAACCATTGTACAGAATGGTTGTTACTTTGTTACCCATGGGATAAACCCATGGTTAATTTGTACATCTGTGTATTGTGGAAGTTCCCAAAGTGACTTACAAGGTAAGTGGTTGTATAACATGAAGAAGATAGTTACTAACTTCACGATCTCACTACCATCCACATTTATTTCTCTGTTTTGTTACACTTCTTTGCTCTTTTATTTTCATCTCCTCCTTTTTTCCCCTCCTTTTTCTCCTTCCTTATCTGTTTGTTTTTCCTACTATATCATATATGAATTAGCTTATCATTGAAATAGTAGCAAAAAAATACATATTTTCCTTCTTAAGTGCAAAGCAATGAAATGGCTTATTTGAACTCAGGTAAAGCTGAGGAATCACTTTTCTATTCCAACTGATATCATCCGTCCTCACATTTCTGTATGTGTGATCCTTTAAGTCTTACAACACACACCTATCTGAGCACAGAAGAGACAGTTAATTCTGTGGTATTTGAATGAGTCTAGTGGGAAGTTGAGACTGGAAGCTGTTGTTTGCAAAGTTTCTATCGCAGACTCAGGCTTCCTTCAGATCAGCTCCCTAAGAACTCAGGGTAAAAATTTAGCAATGCTTTTATCTGATTCTGTTGGAATTGTACCTCTATGTTTTTTCCTCATCTAAAGTATGAGCTTTTTGTGAAAATCTTACACACCATGCTCATATCTGCATCCAAATGACTAGTACAGTACCTGAACTCTAAGGAAATTATTTTTGAATGAACAATTTATTTCCTATTATCACTGTGGCATCATAAGCATCAAGAAATAAAGAAAAAAAAAAAACTTAGAATACTTGAGAGGATCCTTCCCTTTAGAGTGCTCCTGGATTTGAGTTCAGAAAAGCTGCTTATTTTAAATCTACTCCATGTTTTCTTAGGATTCTTGTACTATTTATTTTATCATCTTTTCAGAGAACATCCGTAAGCTGGTTAGATATCATTCAAAAGTTAAACATTCAGGAACCAAAGCATTACTCTCTTGGGCACATCTTCAAATGTCTCAATCTCATTATCACTGATTCAATACACTTAAGTGTATTTCATGAAAGCAAAGAAGGGGAGTTTATCACTCAGACTCTCACTCTGGTAAAGCTTGAGCAACAGGATTATATGGCATTGAAAATATTTTATTCATTCATTCATTTATTTGCTCATTCATTTAATTTTTTTAAATTCATTTACAGATGCTGCAATCTTTCTCACGGACTAGGCATACTTTGGCTTGTCAAATTACAGCAGAAAGGCAGACTTTTTTTTTTTTTTGTAGAAACTTCAATGTTTTGACAGAATCATTTTTATTTTTTTGGTAAGATTATTTAGAAATCAATTTTGGGTTTGACACAGTCCTTTGTAGTAGCATAGGAAAATAGAGGAGAAAAATGGTAAGATGTATTTAAAAATCCAGCGGCAATTATTTACATGTGCTTTACAAGGAAAAGCAACTGAACTTTGACTTGTTGGTGTTCTAATAGTGAGAAAAGAGGAAAATAATGTGGAGACTTCATATAGTTAAGTTAAATGTTAATCCTGGGCATCTGAACAAGTTTTTTGTCTTGCCATCTTACTAAAGCGACTTTTCAACAGCAAGTTCCATAGTATTAGGTATTCTGAAGAAAATAATGCTAGCATGGTTTATTGAGCTCCATAACATATAAAACTGATATGAACTGCTTCTTGGTTTGAGAATTCAAAATCATTTGTTATTTGGTTTACTCTTTATTTGTCCATTTGACAAGAGGTTCAATTTCTCATTCCAGTACAAAGGATTGTCCCTAAATGCAGGATTTTGAAATCAAACCGGGAGTTAATACCTTTCCCTATACCAATTGACAGAGGACTAAAATCTGAACCATGGGTTATTGGTGTAACATCCCATTCATGCTGTTCCCCCAGGGCTTAGAACTTGAATTTACAACGAACTTAGTGAAAATTACATGACTACTCTAGGTGTGCTGTTGCCAGAGAAGTTCCGTGTATAAGCCCTATGTGTACTGAAACCAGTCCTCTGTTGGAAAGGCTCTGGCTTTATATTAAGCTTAAGTCATTAACCTAGACTGTTTCCTTCCTGATTCACCTTGACTGATGACATACTAACATCACTAACAAGTCTTTAATTTCTAGAGAGGAAGGAGGCAGATTTCTGAGAGTTGTAAGCATATTGATAACCTATATTCCAAGCAATGAGATTGGCATTGCCTGGGTCTTTGCAGGTGGCATTATCAATGCGTTCACTGAAAGCTCCAGCTGTCTTCTCACCCTGCTTTTGCATAACTAGAGATGCCTCAAATTACTCTTTTAGGCATAAAAGTACAGTATGCTGCATGTGTTTTAAAGTTTTCACATTTGTGTACATAAAGGCTGGTATGTTAAGTGACTCTTCAGCAGACATACCTTTGACCTCTAACTTGGTTGTCAACTTGTGAAACATGCTACTAAAGACCTATGCACTAACTGGGCCCGTGAGTCACAATTACTGAGCCTGCGCGTCTGGAGCCTGTGCTCCGCAACAAGAGAGGCCGCGATAGTGAGAGGCCCGTGCACCGCGATGAAGAGTGGCCCCCGCTTGCCACAACTACAGAAAGCCCTCACACAGAAACGAAGACTCAACACAGCCATAAATAATAAATAAATAAATAAGATATAAACACTGGGTCCAATTAACTGCCCATCCCAAAAAAAAAAAAAAATAGGTTAAAAAAAAAAAAAGACCTATGCACTGAAATAAAAAACTCCTTTTCAAAGGAATAAAATAATATTATGAATTAATAGTTCTCTTATATATGCATAATTATATATTATAAATTTTATATTTATTAGTAATATTTAATAATTATGGCTCTCTACAGTTAACCATATTATCATGTCCTTTTTTCACTCAAAAGTCATCACATCAGTTTTATCAAATGTAATTTAAAATAAACATAAGTTGGGGATTCCCTGGCAGTCCAGTGGTTAGGACTCTGCCCTCGCTTTAACTGCCGAGGGCCCGGGTTCAATCCCTGGTCGGGGAACTAAGATCTAAGATGTCACAAGCCACACAGTGCAGACAAAAAAATGACTAATTAATTAATTAATTAAGAAAAGTAAAAAAATATAATCCTTAGACAGTTTATGTGATTTGATTAATATGCCTCCAATTTAGGTTTGATTTGAAAGAAGTCTCATTAAAAATATACAAGAAAATATTGTAAGGTTTGCATGTATAATTGCTAGCAATTGGCCTTTTTTTCAGTGTCTTTTTTGACATCATGCCATTTAGTGTTAATTGGAATCGCAAGAGAAGTTTGATTGATGCTGAAGAATTCCTCCTGACAACCATGTTGCACCCCAAATCATCAGGACTAATGATTGTCATCAGTTGTAGGCTAATATGGCTAATGATCTGACTTGTGGTCATGAGAGACTGAACTATTAAATACACTTGTATGTTCCCTGTGAAATATGACAATATTTATAAAGTTAATATATGTTCAATATGTTCCACTTTATAAGAAAGTTCCTAATGTATGCATAATTAAGTAGTCATGACACTATATTTTGTTTCTGTAAATGGGGTTCAATTAAAATATTCTATCATCTCTTTTGGCTGATAAATCAGCATGAGAAAGACCCACTATAGGCGAAACAATAACAAATAACAAGGCCTTTTACAAAATGTTGATTCATTTAAAAATCTGTATTAAAAGACTACTGTGAATCAGGCATTTAGCTCATTTTACAGTGCTCAAGACCCAATCCCTATATTCCAATAGTTTACATTGGAAACCTGTAAAACTGTAGACCTGGAACACAATAGTGCAACATGGAAGTGATATTTTGTGTAGAAGTCCATTAATTTGATATGTTCTAGCATTATTTAGGCAGTCATATATTTCACATGTCAAGTTAAAGCACTTGGCTAAGGTTCACTTTTTATTTCCATTTGTACATTTTAAATGAAGAGCAAACTTTTGGAAGCTATGCAAATTTATAAAAATAACATTCAAACTGGATAAATGTCACATATTTGCCTTATTCTCTCTTATGTCATTTTCATGTGGTCCTTGAAAAAGTCTAAGAAACTAAGAAAGAATACACTTTGCTTTCATTTTATAAACAAAATTTTAGCACACTATGGAGTATTTTTTCTTTTGTTTGTTCTTGAAAAAGAAGCTTTAAGATCTATCTTGATCCTGTTAACTTCTCAGTCATTTGTAATCTTGATCTTGCTTTTTTCTCCTCCTCCCCATTTCGTTGAAAGTGTACTTTTTGAGGTAGACCCCACAGATCTTTTTAACAAGTCCAAATAAAACTTTTACATTCTCAAAAACTTTAATTTCATGCTACAGTTAATACTTTTGGTCATTCAGTTTTAAGTTCTTCCTTCAAATATTTGTTAATTTAAATACAAATATGATGTTTCACTCAAAGGAAGATCAAGAGTGAACTAATGAGAAGTATGACGTGATGACGCAAATGGAAGGTGATTTTTATACGTGTTTATCTTCGTAAATTTCAATTATCATCATGGCCGAAGAAGAGCTATCTAGTACATTATAGTATTTGTATACAGGAAAAATATATTAGGTACTCTATCAACATATACTGAAAGAAGAATAAATGGGAAAGGAAGACTTCAGGAATGGCAGCAAAAGGAACTCTGAAAATATTCTTCTTTATAGAAGAAAAAAATATATGGCAACCACCATCACAATCAAATTGGCAGAACTGAAAAGTTAACTAAAGACTAAGGACAACTAGTCTTTGACAAAGTTCAACATCCTTTTATGATTAAAAACTCTCAACAAATTAGGTATAAATGGAACATACCTCAACATAATAAAAGTCTGCATTAATGTAGGTCTGTGTGACAAACCTACATGTAACACTGTAATTAGATGAAAGGTGAATGTTTTTCTTCTAATATCAGGAACAAGGGTGCCCACTCTTGCCATTTCTATTTACTTATAGTATTGGAAGCCCTAGATAGAGCAATTAGGCAAGAAAAAGAAATAAAAGGTATCCAAGTTGGAAAAGAAGAAGTATAATTGTCTCTATTTACAGATGACATGATAATATATGTAGAAAACTCTAAAGACTCTACCAAAAGATTGTTAGAACTGATCAATGAATTCAGTGAAGTTGCAGGATACAAAAGCAATATACAAAAATCAGTTGTGTTTCTACACACCAATGATAATCTTTCTAAAAAAGAAAAAAAATCCCATTTACAATAGCATCAAAATTAACATAATACTTAAGAATAAATTTATCCAAGGAGGTGAAAACTGTACACTATAAAACTATAAAATTTTGATGAAAGAATTTGAAGAAAATACAAATAAAGGGAAAGCTATCCCACACCCATCGATTGGAAGAATTAAAATTGTTGAAATATCCATACTAATCAAAACTGTCCACAGATTCAATGCATTCTCTATTAAAATTCCAATGGAAATTTTTACAGAAATAGAGAAAATCCCAAAATATTTATAGAATCACAAAAGAATCAAGTAGTCAAAGCCATCTTGATAAAGAAGAACAAAGGTAGAAGCACCAAACTTCTTGACTGAAAACTATATTACAAAGTTATAGTAATTAAAACAGCATGGTTGCTATTTACTAAATATTTGTGCCTCCCCCAAAAATACATATGTTGAAATCCTAATGTTTAATGTGATAGTATCAAGAGGTAGAGTCTTTAGGAGGTGCTCAGATCATGGAGATAAAACCCTTATGCATAGGTTTAGTGTTCTTATAAAAGAAACACAACAGAGTTTCCTACTCCCTTCCTCCACATGAGATTACAAGAAGTCTGTGACCTGAAAAACAGCCTTCACCCAACCAAGCTGGCACAATGATATTGGACTTCCAGCCTCCAGACTGTGAGAAATAAATTTCTGTATATTTGTAAGCCATCCAGTCTGTGGTGTTTTGTTACAGTAGCACAAACAGACTGAGGCAACAGTACTAGTAAAAAAAAAAAAAAAAAACAGAATAGTAAGCCCAGAAATAAATGCATGCCTATACGGGCCACTAATCTTTGATGAGAGCACTAAGAATACACAAGAGGAAGGAATAAGCTCTTTAATGAATGGCATTGGGAAAACAGGTTTTCCACATGAAAAATAATTAAATTGGACTCTTATACCATACAAAAATTAACTCAAAATAGATTAAATACTTAAATGTAAGTCCCCCAAACATGAAACTCTAAGAAGAAAACATAGGGGAAAATATCCTTGACATTGAACTTGGCAATGATTTTTTAGATTGACCTGAAAAGCAGAGGAAAGAAAAACTAAAATAGTTAAGTAGGACTACATCAAACTTAAAAGCTTCTACACAGCAAAGAAAAAAACAGAGTGAAAGGCAACCTACAGAATAGGAGAAAATATTTGTAAACATTTATCTGTTAAAGAGTTAATATTCAAAATATATAAGGAACTCATACCACTAAACAGTAATAAATAAAGTTAATTAAGTAATTAAATAACTTGCTTAAAAATGGACAGATATCCAAATAGATATTTTCCAAAGAAGACATACAAATGGTCAACAGGTACATGAAAAAATACTCAGCATTGCTAATCATAAGTGAAATGCACCAAAAGTGTAATGAGATAACACTTCACATCTGTTAGTATGGCTATTATCCAAAAGAAAAGAGATTTAAAAATTTGGGCATTGTGGTAGAGAAAAAGTACCAGCGATCTCACTTTTAGGTATATATCCAATGGAAATAAAACAACAAAAACAGGATCTCAAAAAGAGATTTACATCCCCCTGTTTATTGTAGCATTATTAACAATGGCCAAGATATGGAAATAGCCTGTGTCCACTGATAGATAAATGGATAAAGAAAATATGGCATATATATATATATGGCATATATATATATGCAATATACTATCCAGCCATGAAAAAGAAGGAAATCCTGCCATTTGTTGCAACATGTATAAACCTAGAGGACATCATGTTAAGTGAAATAAGCCATATGAACAAAGACAAATACTGTGATTTCATTTATTTGTGAAATCTGAAAAACTCACAGGAGCAGAGAGTTGAGTGGTGTTTGCCAGGGGATGGTGGTTAGAAAAAAATGGGAATATATTGGTCAAAAGGTACACATTTCAGTTATAAGATGAATAAATTCTGGGGATCTAAAGTATAGCACAGCATTAATACTGCAGTGTATACTTGAAATTTGCTAGGAGAGTATATCTTAAATATTCTCACAACACATAAAAAATGGTAACTATGTGAAGTGATGGGTGTGTTAATTATTGTAGTAATAATTTCACAATACATATGTAGATTACATTATCAGGTTGTACACCTTGAAAAAATCTATATGAATTATGTTATCCACAGGGCATTTGTCAAAACAAAAAAAAAAATCAGCAGCAATTGTTCAACATTGCCACTTCTTATGGTGGCATTATAAGTTGAGAATAACAAGATCCTGATCAGAAAGTATAAAAGGCAAAACTGAAGAATCAGAAGAAAATAGAGGGCTTTAAAAAGCTCTAATATATTCCTAGGACTCTGGAAAGTTATGCACATGTGCATTGCCTTGCAAATGCCCAAGAAACACCTGAGAAGACCCTGCTCTTTCACCTCCAGCTGAATCTGAGCCTCTGTACAAGAAGAAATTAAAGGGTTAGATAAGTTGTAAAATGCCTGTTGGAGTGTTGTGTGTCCCAACACACACACACACACAAATTCCTCAGCAAAGACTGAGGCACTTATTGGTTCCACTTTGAAGAGAATGTATCCAATCATTAGGTCGCTATTAACCTAGATCTAGGAAAGACTTCAATGGCTGCACACAATAAAGGATACATACTTTTTATAGAATTAGTCCAAGAAAGTCACTGAACAAATAACAAGAAACAATAAACAGCAACAACAATAAACGCTGGGGTCATGGGCTGAGTCCCAGAGTTACCATATTATACTATTTAACATGCCCAGTTTTCAACAACAAATTATAAGACACACAAAAAATTTAAAAAGTGTAGCTTACACACAGGAATAAACAGTCAATAAGAACTATCTTTCAGGAAGTACTGACATGGAATTATGAGACAAAGAATTTTAAACCACTATCATAAACATGTTCAAAAAGTAGAGGAAATTATGTCTTAAAAATAAAAGGAAAGCATGAGAATGTTGTTTCACTAAATAAAAATATAAATAAAGCAATAACAATATTGTAAAATAACTATATAAATTCTGAGTTTAAAAGTAAAATAATTGAAATTAAAAATTCACAAATGGTTCAATAGCAGATTTTTGAACCAAAGCAGAAAGAATCCCCTAACAAGAAGATAGATCAATTGAGATTATTTAGCCAGAGAAACAAAGAGAAATAAAGATAAGAAAAAAAGACAAAACCCTCAGTGACCTCTGTGGCACCATGAAGCTTATCAATACATGAAAAATAAGATTCATAGAGGAGAGGAGTAAAGGGAGTAGAAGAAATATGACTGGAAAGTTTTCAATTTTGGTGAAAAGCTTTTATCTATGTCTAGGAAGCTTAACAAACGGAAAGGAGGATGAATTTAAAGAGATATAGACCTTGAGATCTACTGTACAGCATAGTACCTATGGTTAACAACACTGTATTGTATGCTTAAAGAATTTTCTATGAGGGTAGATCTTATATTAAGTGTTCTCATCATAAAAAATATAATAATAATAAAGAAGACCAGAGAAAACCTGGGGCTACTGGACACATTTATGGTATAGATTGTAGTGATGGTTTCACAGATGTATACTTATCTCCAAACACATCAAGTCATATACATTAAATATGTACAGCTTTTTGTATGCCAGTCATATCTAAATAAATTTGTTTAAAAAAGAAGGGCAGACCTAGACACATCATAGACAAACTGTCAAAAACCAAAGAGAAAATATCTTGAAAGTAATAAGAGAAAAATGACTTTATGGTATGTGGGTTTTATCTCAATAAATAAGTTATTGAGAAAAGAATGAATGTGTACAAGAGACCATAAAAATAGAAAACATAATAAAGAAAAAATGTTTACTTGTAAGAGTTACAAATATTAATGACATATTTTAGTAGCTCAGAATGTTATTTTCAGTGAGGATATCAATCAAAGAATGACTGAAGTACTAATCAGTTCAACTTACAATCAATAATTTCTGAATTCACCTCAGTTTTCTTTGGCTTTATAGAGATACTTACTAATTTCCTCTTGAGTGATATTCTCTTAATTAGGTACTTTCCTCAGCTGTTTGAAGACTGCTCAGAAACAGACAAAATAAATGAAAAGCAAGTAACTAACATGTTTAGAAATAGATGGAAAGAAAATGTATTTCTTTTAGAAAAGTGTTCTACTGAACTAAAAATGGAATAATGAGATTCAAGGATTTTTCCTACTACCTTACAGTATGCTATTTTTTCATGGTAAAAAGGTTTTGAATTAGTCTATTATATCATAAGCAGCAAGAAACTCTCTTTCAAAAGTACCTGGAAGCTTTTCAACATGGAAATGGAGTCTAAACATAATATTTAGAAAATAGTTGCTTTCCTCCAAATGCAACCAAAATACATCTATCTTTTAACGACATACTGCATTAGAAGTTCCCACATTTTAAAGAAAATTTCCTTTTACAACTATATATTCTAGTAGCCTTGAGGCACAAATATGAGAGACTATTCTACAGATTGAATTAATGGCCAATTCTTAAGCTGTCTTTGACAATTCACTGGACATTCACAAAGGAAACTGTACCTTAAATTTTTTTAAGGACAAGTTCATTTTTATGAAAAATAGAGACAACTTATACTTTTGTTCAATGTTCTTGTTGTGAACAGCAAAATCCTAGAGGCTGCAATAACATACTCAAAGTTTAAGGTTGAACACTAGATTAGATTTTAACATCAGACCCATGTATCTAAAAAGCCATGGAATTAAAGTGGTAAGTATATATATATTCTTAAATTTACAAGTATTTTAAATAAGAGTTTCTGTGGTAATTAAACCCTCTTATTTCCAAAAGAGTAAATTGAGTAGAAATCTAAATATTTACTTATAGAAAATTAGAAAAATTGATTATTTCTACACACTGGAAAAAGATGCAGACACTTTAAAAAATTTTCCACGTAATTTCTGGTGTTAATTTTTCACCATTGGGAGATGGTGTTGAGGTCCTTTCTCAAGTAAATGACTGTTGGGCTAGATTAGCTAATTTCAAATTTATTTACACCACGTTAAAGATATAACCATTATTTATTTATTTATTTATTTAATGTATAACATACCACCCAAACTTAGTAAATTAGCTCTTCCTCTCTGGGCTTGGAGTTATTTTGTGGAATGGTTAACACACCAAGAAGATTGAAATCAGTAAGTATGGAACCTGGTATGGTGTCTCCTTCAGGAAAATGGTGTAGAAAATTAAAGTCAGCCAGGACACGACATACACTTGTTCCTTCTGTGGCTAAGCAAAAATGAGCATTCAGTAGTACCTGGGGCTACACTGACATTTCCACGGTAAGAGTGAAGTCTGCCAGCGAAGTCTTAAGGGAATTCAAAAAACAAACAACAACAACAACAACAAAAACAATAGAAGCTCCACTATTTGAAGAAACTGTAACATGGAATAAATGGGTTAATTTATGTAACAACATAACAACAAAAGTCTTAGTCAATTAAAGCAGCAACTATTTTATTTAGCTCATAATTCTATCAGTTGGCTACTTGTAGTCATGTGACCATAAGACCCTTAGTGCCAACAGTCACCAAAAGCTGGGAGAGGTGAGAAACAGATTTCTCCTCTACCGTCTCCAGAGGGACCATGGCCCTGCCAACTCCCAGTGAAACTGATCTTTGACATCTGACATCCACAACTATGAGATAATAAATTTCCATTGTTTCAAACTACCAAGTTTCTGGTAATCTGTTGCAGCACATTTAAAGCTAACATAGATTTTAGTACCAGGAAGTGGGGTGCTTCTGTAAAAAATACCTAAAATGCATGGAAGTGGCTTTGGGTTGGATAATACATAGAAACTGAAAGGATTTTGAGGCATATGTAGGAAAAGCCTAAATCGTTTTAAAGAGAATATTAGAAATATGGATATTCAAGGTAATGCTATTGAGGGCTCATAAGGAAATTAGGATTATAGTATAGAAACCCTACATCATCTCTGAGAATACATACATCATTACAAATGAAATCTTGGTAGAAATATGAAAGTTAAAGTCTCTGACTGTGAGAGCTCAGAAGGAAATGAAGACCATTATTTTGGAAACTACAGAAAAGGGATTCTTCGATATAAAATGGCAGAAAATGTAGCTAAATTGGTGCTCTACATTGGTGTGGACAGCAGAACTTATACGTGATGAACCTGGATTTTAGGATATTTCTCAGCAAAGTGTTGAAACTGTGGCCTGGTTCTCTTTTACTGGTTATATTAAAGTATGAGAGAAAAGAGATGGAGGGCTGGTTAGGGAAAAACAATCAGGACTCGATGATTTGGTCAAATTTCGACCTATTCAGATTGCAAAAGATGCTAAAAATTGGAGATTAACTGTTAGGAAAAACATACTATGGAGAGAAGATCAAGGGATGTTGGGACAAACTTTTGCTGGTACTGAAGAGATTAGGCATGTGATTCGTGTATCCCATCAACCCTCTCTGCAGAAGCCAGGAATAGATACAAGATTACACAGTAAAGATCTGTGGATGACTCTCTTGTGTAACGACACAAATCACTGTGACATAACATAGAGACCCAAAAGGTTTTGTTGAATGGTATACTAGCAGAAACACTGCCAGCTTGGACTAAAAGGGACAAATACAGGAAAAAAAAAAAAAAAAGACAAAGATGTGAGACTTTTGAAATTCTACAGGCAGGAAATGGGCTGAGAGAACTAGTGTTTGCAAACGTGTACTGCCCTTTAAGAAGAAGGACCACCATTGCATTTTGGGAAATGATAACTGTTTTCTATTTTCTTAGATCCATAAGGGGAGAGGTAATTTGCCCAAAATGTTTTATACCCAGAGTGTCACTCATATCTGTTGTAAGTGATTTAAATTTGCTGGAATTTGTAACACTGAACTGATGATACTTAGGTGAGATTTCAGACTTAGAATTGTTGCTGTAATGTTTTGACATCTATACATCTCTTCCATCTGGCTACTCCTGACTGATACCCTTCTATAATAAACTGAGAATCTAGTAAAATGTTTCTCTGAGCTCTGTGAGTTGTTCCAGCAAATTAATCGAACCCAAGGAAACCTCTGGTTTATAGACAGTTGATCAGAAGCGCAGGTGACAACCTGGACTCTCAATTGGCATCTAAAGTGGAAGGCAGTCGTTAACCTGTGGAATCTAATGCTATCTCTGGGTAGATAGTGTCAGGACTGAGCTAAATGGTAGAACACTGAGCTGGTGTCTGAGAATTGTTTGGTGCTATGGAAAAAACCCACCCCCGCATTGGAAATTTGTCTCAGAACACATTTACTTCTGTGCCTCTCTCTCTCATTCTTCTTCTAGTATTCCTAATTATGAGTATGTTACACCTTTTGTAGTTGTCCTAGAGTCCTTGGATATTCTGTTCTGGGTTTTTTGTTTTGTTTTGTTTTGTTTTTCAGTCTGTTCTCTTTGCTTTTGGGGTTGTCTTTATAGATATATACTCTAGCTCAGAATTCCTGTCTTTAGCTGTGCCCAATATACTAATAAACCCTTCAGAAACATTATTCACTTCCGTTAGTGTTCTTTATTTCTAATATTTCTTTCTGGTCTTTTCTTTGGTTTTCCATCTCTCTGCTGACATTGGCCATCTATTTTTTCTACCTAACATCCCTGCCATGTCCACTTCTGATTCTTGCTCTACCTCTTCAAATTGTGTTTTTGCCTTTTGGTATGCCTTGTAATTTTTTTCTTGATAGCCAGATGTGATGTACTGGGTAAAAGGAACTGCTATAAATAGGCCTTTAGTCATATAGTGGTGAAGTGTGGGTTGATGGGGAAGCATTCTACAGCCTATGGTTAGGTCTGAGTTTTTAAGTAAGCTTATACCTTTGGACTGTGAATTTCACAAGTTTTTCCCAGTTTTTTTTTTTTTTTTTTTTCTTCCCATCTACTCGACCTCTTCCCTTAGGTGATAGAGGATGGCTAGAGGGGGCTAGAGTTGGATATTTCACTTACCCCAAGTTAGTAAGGCTCTGATAATACCTGAGTAGGTTCATCTCTGATTAACTAGTTTCCCTTGAGGGCAGGCCTGGTAAGAAGAACAGAATGCTCTTGTGTATTTCAAAGTAGTTTCTTTTCCCCTTGCCCTTCAGGAAGCCCAATTTCTTTGACTTTACTGTGGAAACCTGGTGAAACACTTAGAGGTGCATCTCACAATATTGTGGGTCCTTTCCTATCACTGGGTCCCCTTGGAGTTTTTATCTCTCAGAGTTGGCTACACGCAACTTCCGGTGATTCATCAATTACAGTTCAAGTTTTCCTACCCCAAGCACTGACTCCAGAGTCAGTTTCCACCAGCAGTTTCCTGCTCTGGTAAGCTGTGTCTCTCTATATTCACCTCTGTCCCTCCAGTTTTGGTGGCAGTAATTTGCTCTGGGTCCTCCCCTTTCTTATGGATCCAAGAAGAGTGGTAGACTTTTCTGTCTGCTCAGATTTTTACTTGTTAAGATGGAATGGCAACTTCCAAGCCCCTTACATGCACAGCTGATAACTGGAAGTCATGAGCTTTTTTAATAAAAATGTCATGAACTTTTTAACATGGAAGACATGAGCTTTTTAAAAATAAAATAATGTATTGCCTCTGTTTTAAGAATATTACTTTTTTGCTAGTCCTTAATTTTAAGGAATTTTAATTCTTAATTATGTAATTGGATACTTTATTTTTTTAATTTATTTTATTTTATTTATTTTGGGCTGCGTTGGGTCTTTGTTGCTGTGCTCAGGCTTTCTCTAGTTGCAGCAAGCGGGCTTCTCATTGCAGTGGCCTCTCTTGTTGCAGAGCACAGGCTCCACGGGCTTCAGTAGTTGCAGCACACGGGTTCAGTAGTTGTGGCTCACAGGCTCTAGAGTGCAGGCTCAGTAGTTGTGGCGCACGAGCTTAGCTGCTCCGTGGCACATGGGATCGTCCCTGATGAGGGCTTGAACCTGTGTCCCCTGCATTGGCAGGCAGATTCATAACCACTGTGCCACCAGGGAAGCCCTAATTGGATACTTTAAAACTATATTTAATAAAATTATTCATCATTAAAAGCAATGCATGTTAGAATTGATCCATAGATTTTCCTATAAAATGTTAATTATGTTTTATAGTAGGACAAATCTGCATTGTTGATGGAGTGCAGGATAGGAAAGTGTTTAAAGAGCTCAGACTGTAATGTAGGAATGCCTCTATTCATCCTCTTCATCAGTAATTTCCTAGTTGCATGATATTGGATGAATTATTAACCTCCCCCTTACTAAGTTTCCCATATATAAAATGGAGTTAATATTTCTTGTTATAATTTAATAAATCAATGTGTGTGAAGCTCTTAAAATAATTTCTGTCTAATAGTAACACATTATAAATGTTATCTATTATTTCATCATTTATTCTTTGCAAATCAGTTAACAGGTATTATACAAATATTAGCTTGTATTCTTATAGCATATCTTCTGGTAGCTAACTAGTAGCATTCTTCATGAAAGGTTTTATTTACTTGCTTACTTTTGTTTAGTTTGATTTAATAGTGAAATCAGTGCTTGATTTTGAACTAAAACTTTTTTAGATAAATAGAATTTTTAAGATTCTTAAATTATGTGTTTGTTTTGCATATGTGTTAAAACATGTTCAATGTGCTTATATAGAAAATGAATTCCTATTGGTTAATTAACTCCAAACAACAATAAAAACACATTTTAACTATTTCAAGGACTACTTATGGCCAAAAATCTGTGGAATACTAAATGGAAAGAGAATGAGAAACAGCTCAGTTACCTTCCATGAAGTTTCTTATTTAAATACACATGTACTGAGTGACCACTAGTCACTCACTACTTCCTTCCTAGCTCTTTGCTCTAGTAATCACCATTCATTACATTTGAGATGATAATAAAATTTTCCTTAAAATTTGACTTTCGTGGACACTTCGGATTCATATTTTGATATAACTTCAAATGCAAGGAAAAGCAGCATGCTTGCATGTTTATATATTACCATACTAACAGTTAATTGGTTACTTGCAAGTTATTTATTTAAATTTAGATAGGTAACATTTCAGTCATAACAGTTTTGGTATAGTTGTAATTATTACATTATGATAATCATATAATATTGCTGTCTTGTTAATCACTCTACTTGTCATGAACTACTACTTTAACGAAAGTCAAGAAGACAGTGATGTAATAAATTTGGAGTGCATATAACTATAACTCTGAACCACATGGAATGCTGGAATGTACTAATTTTTGGTTTTGGAAAACAAAAAGGAAGTGAACATAACATATAAAGTACGATGATTTTTATCACCTCCGTTTAAAAAAATACCTTGAACTATAAAAATAGCAGCTTTGAGTAAAAACATTACATGATACAATGAGTGCTGTGAAGCTGTTAACACCTTTCTGAACATACTGAAGAAAAGATATCATTTCTGCACACTGAGGAATTTATGATATAATTTAAATTGTGATTGATTAAATTGAATACAGTGAACTTGACTCAGTAAGAAAGTTCAATATATGTAATTTGACACTTTATACTTCCTAGCAGGATCTCAAATCCGGGCAAATTTTATGGTTAAGTGAGCACTTAAATCAAGAGTTGTTTAATTTGTCAGAAACAAAAAAAAAGAAAAAAGTTAATCATTTTATTCTAGTCCATTTTTAGAGACTAAATTTTTTCTAGTAATGTGACTTTTATAGCAAATATTATCTGTATTTTCTATTTGGCTTATGAAATTTCCTCATTGTTACCAAGCAAAGGGGTCTCTGCCCAAATGGCATGCGCATAGAAGCCAATACTATGGGTATTATTTGAGGTAAAAAAATTCCCCTCTTCACATGCTTTGGCTGCATGATTTAAGGTTTTGTTCTTCTGTCTCTGAAAAACAACTCAGTATCTGGTTAGAAACAAGATAGGGTCAGTTTGGGCTGATTTTGCAGTGACATCATCATTGAGAATAAACGGAAAATGTTTATGTTCATCCTTGAATAATTACTGATTTCTTTTGATTTACATGTGTTAATTTAGAAAAGCAGATGAATACTCAATAAAGAATGAGAATTAATAGTTTTGTTTTCCAGTAACACAACATGGAAGTAAACTCTTCTCATACAGGTTACCCCCAAGGATACCCAAGGTATCCCAAGTCAATGGCATCTCAAGTCAATGCCCATTCTTCCTGTTCAGGTTTAACAGCCTATTATAGGCAAGTACAGCTCCTCCCCGTTTAAAACCACCTGGGTGGAGGCCTACATTGCAGACTACCTAATTGTTTTTGGAATGAAGTGTTCAGGAAGGGAGGAGGGAGAAGAAAAGGAAGAGGTAGAAGTAAACCCTTATATTTGAAATGCCATCTAGAAGTTACTTTCCCCTCTCTTGAAAAAATACTTTAAGGACCTCTTTATTACTGTTACCTTTGTGTGCACAGTAACTCTAGATTTAAAATAATTTGAATTGTGATCTCTCGTTTTTTTGATCCTTTTCATGAACTTTAAGACCTAATGATGATGATTCAATATCCCACAGAAGAGGACCTGATGATTATAAGGAACCACAGCATCCAAAGTACTTGACTACAGACTGATATTTGACACAAGTAATATTAATCAAATGTATTTCACTTTTATCTCCTTGAACATTTAAGAATAGACAGAAGAAAATATAAATGAAAGAAGTTTTAGTGTCAGAAAAATATACTTTGGTTACTTTTGGACAAAGAGTGATAGTCTAATAAAATACATCAAGGGAAAAACACAAATCAAATACAACTTTCTCCTCAATCACAATATTTTAGCTTAAGCTACTTATTGTTCTTGAACCAATTTATAATTAAAGAGTTACCTGAAAATCACAAGCATCAACTATAAAACCATTTTCCAGGTGACATTTTCTATGGTGCTTGACTGAAGAATAATTTGATTCTTTCACCAATATCTCATCTTTTACGCTAATATTTGTTAAAGGTCTGATTTGGAATGTAGCTCTTGGTACAAATGTTACCCCTAGGAAGAGATTAAGAGTAAATAAGATACCAAGCTTCATATTTTTAGCTAGTACCCATAAGTGTTAGGTTCTTGTGTATAATAGAAGGAATTATCCAGATAGGGGCCACAGATTTGCTAATGATCAAAATTCATTTTTACCATTGATGTAGAGGATCTACCTAAATGATAAAATAAAAACATATAGTTACGATATTCTCTAAGATAGTATTTAAGAGCTTGGTAGGCAACATGCTAGCTATTTAAAAGATAATGCCACCTCTGTGTCAAAAAAAAAAAAAAGTGCTATATTGGGATGATAACCTTGGCAGATGTCTTTGATATTTCAGCAATTGTATTAAGCAAAAACAAAATTTTTAAAAACCAAAATAATGTAGTTAAAAATTTAAATTATTTTTAAAAGAAATAAAAAAATGATCCATGATTCAGCATACATTTTTTCACTTGAGAAACTAGTCTTTTTTTTTCAAGTCAAAAATAAAAAATTTCATGTGTGTTTTACAGTTTTATTACATGAATTTTAATTGCATTAATTTGTAGGTTATACAATTCTAGGCTTGCTAGAATTGTATCTATCTCTGAATGGAAATCTCTATCTTTTAATGAAACTATTGTTTAATTGTTAAAATTTTGAATAATTTTTAAATATAACTTATAGATGCAGTGATCTAACTTATCATTTCAACCAATTTAATATTAGTTGTAAATCATTTTCTATCACATAATACGTTGAAGATAAAATCCTTTCCTTGAAACAGATGCTCTTACTCCTTCAATTTGTTCATGTTAAAAATAAATGGTGAAATTTGGTATGTTTTCTTTTCTTTTTTAAATTTTTTAACTAAGATGAACTGATAATAATGAGTGAATGAAAAGTCGAGGACTTGAGACACATTTACATGTTTTGTGAAGGTCTGTGTCCCTTAAAAGGGGAAATGATTCTAAAGCAAACAAACCACCTCGTGATTTTGATTTAAAATATTCCGTTTAAAGTCAGTGCATTAGCAAAGAAAGAGAATTGCCAAGGACATCAATTAAACATTACAGAGTATTATAGTTAAAGATAAAATAAGTTATGTGTTACAGTAAATATGTATTACTGCTAGCAAAATAACTCTATAGTTCTTTGAAAAAAGTTAATTTATAAGCACACTCCAATCACACGAAATTAATGGATTGAAAAGTTTATCTCTTTCCTATTCAAGTGAATTTATCATGAAAGAATAGCCAATATTAAACCCGTTAATAAGCTGGGTATTAATATCACAGGACTATAGAAAACGAACCATCTTCAGACTAGCATGAATCATAGCCATATGAAGGCTGATATTTGCACTAAAAAGCACAATACCGATGCAGAGTCAACTAAACATTTTTGACCACGCGCTGCATATTTTGAGTAAGGCTGTGCTTATTTATTTTTGCATGAAGCTCTATGCCTTATATTTGTATTTTTGTAATCATTTTATTTATATAGAATATTGAAAGCCTCATTTTATTTTATTTCATGTTAAAGGAGATGATCACATGCCAAAATAGACTATCAGTGGCTTTACACAGTCAAGTTTTAGTAAATTATCATGGCACTAAAGTTGTATGCATAAAAGTGTAACATTAAAGAAGAGACTCATTGTAGTTGAGGCACTAGCTGGGTTGCATTTTGAAACTACCTTCCATTTATTTTGGCACACATAGAATATAGGCTATCTTTATGCTTCATATTTTTTGCTAATATATTTCTGGCTATGTGCTGAATTGTATTTTTCTGTTTTTGAAAAGACATGCATTGAAAAACATTATATAACATGCTGAATACTTACATATTCCAAAAGGCTCAAAAGTAATAATAATACACTTTTAAGATTTGAATGCTACTGAGCTAAGTTAAAAAACTGCTTGCCTTAAAACTGATTATTCACTACAATGGATTTAAGGAATTTTGAAATATCACATTAATTTTTATAACCTATTGTATTGTCTAGATATTCACAAATCTTTGTACAATGGAATGCATATTTTTCTAAAGTGATTTTCTGCAGCTAGAACATTCATAAAATGTTTTTGCTGAAATCCAGGATAGTAACATGGGTTTTGAATAATTCTAAAAATGTTTAGTACATGCAAACATAGAAAAAAGGCCTTTGTATAATAAATGGTCACAATACTGATACTGATTGAAAGGAATTCACTTTACATAGTTGTGATGTCACATAGTCTCTAACCTTTCAAAATCTGGAGAAGATAAAACAATTTTACCTATCCTGGAGAGATGGCTCAGAGCAAGATATCTCATATTTCATGAATCATTAAGTGAAACACTGAAACAAAATAATCAAATATGATGTAGAAATGCAGAGTTAAGTAAACCAAAAAAAGTGTCCATGACTGGTCCAAGATTTCTTAGATACTTGATTTTACTATAAAAAATTTCTTAGATGGGTTTGCATATGCTGTGTTCCAGAATAATTTGATAATGTGGACTATTATCTTTTGCTTCCTTTAGAAGAAGAGATTTATTGAATGCAGTTTTAAAATGCTTTTGTAAGCCATTTAAAAGTTCAAAGACAAAACTATCAATATTGAGGCCTTCTGATCTGAGTTGGGTGAAATATTTTAGTTTTATTTATCTATTCATTTTGCTGTTAGATTTAGTTTACAGATAATGCTACACAACTCAGGTCCTGTCAAGGAAATAATCATCAAGTTTCACTCCAAATGCTTACCTTTTTATTCCATTTCTAAGATCAGAGACAATATCTGGCCTTTAACATCCTCTTCAAAAACTGACTTTTCAAAAACATACAGGAGGATTAATGCTAAATAAATGAGATTCTTAACAATAGGACTCTTTAAGACTACTAAGACTGCTATTTTTTAAAAGAGAAAATATCTCCTAACTTCAACGACTCCATTTTCATGGCTCTTGAATCATTTTGTCAACTTCTAAAAAAGTTTATTTCAATTTCTATCCCAATAATAAGGTATTAAACATTAGCATTCCTAAATTATGACAAAATAATAAGTGAAACATTTCTCGTCAAAGGTGATCTTTTACACTTTGTTTTTTATTATTACTGAGTATTTTTTATATTTACCATTTTCTTCTTCTGTTATTTGTGTTTGTGTCTTCTGCCCACATTTTTTATTATAGTACCTGCCTTTTCTTATTAATTTGAAAGAGTTTATGCATCAAACGTTTTTAAATCTTTCATTGGGAGCTGGTTTTATTTTAGTTCCTGGGTATGATTCAAGGATTTATACTTGTTTTAATAAAACCAATGTGGTCTAGATTATTATAAAACAAACAAACAAACAAGACCCACTTCAAATCAAATCTGAGGAGTTTTCTTTTGTTGACTGAATGGTAAATAGTATTTTGGTAAATTACTGATATACAGATGTTGCTTAATATGTGACTTTTAGATATTAGACATTAGGGTATTCAATATATCCATAAATTGTGCCGACATATGGATACATTCATTTCATTAATTATGCCTTTTTATTATGATTCTAAATCCTGGGTGTCAATATCCAGAATTATCGAATAAAACTTAGGGAATACAATGTCATTTTATCTATAGAGAAGTGAATGCTTTTAAAAGCGAAATCATGAGAAGACTATTATGCAGAGATTTTTCTGTTAAGGTAAGGACTTCCTTAATGTCTCTCTGCTCTACTCTCATGTGCTAGAAAGTATCCATGAAAAATTATATAGTTACAGGAATGGTCAAATTTCCTGTATAGATCAAAAGACCTTTGGTATCTATCTGGTGAGGATCAATTAACCTTTCAAATTACTTTTGTATTCCATTTCACTCATAAAATTGTCTCAGGATAATAACACTGAGATCATACTAATGTAGGCTAAATTGTTATGACATTATAATGAGTTTAATAAGAACGATAACAAATACAGTGTGGGGAGTCACTTCATCAGATTTATTCTCTAGAAAGATCCCTCTGATTATATAGTGGATAATGAATTAGACCATAGCTTGACTGAGGACCCAAAACAATACTCTAAAAGCTAGT
Source organism: Balaenoptera borealis (assembly GCF_965194805.1). Classification (NCBI taxonomy): domain Eukaryota; kingdom Metazoa; phylum Chordata; class Mammalia; order Artiodactyla; family Balaenopteridae; genus Balaenoptera; species Balaenoptera borealis. The sequence continues at coordinate 16,462,151 of NC_138867.1, forward strand.
AAAATAATCTTAAAAATAATATGATGGATTAAACAAGATACCAAAAGTGGAGAAAGAGAGAGTTTAAAGGGTATTAAAGAATAGGAAATAAACTTAGTAATATTGGGGGGGGGGGATTGGGGGGAATGATAGAAAATATTCCAAGACTATACCAGCTTCTACCATGAGTCAATGAAATTAGGGCCAAAGGAAGGGCAGAAATTATGTCAGACATAGATAAATTGTGTACAAACTTACATGACTTTGAGATTTGAAAGTAGAAAACGCAGAAGACAAATTCTGGAATTCACAAAGAAGATTTGAAGGGTAGATATGAATTAAGAAGAATCTAAGACAAAGGATTAAATAAGCCAAAGGAGAATAAGGTGAAAGGATTTTTAAGGAGAGCTGAGGACAGATTCATGGTGCATACCAATTTATAAGAAAGGCCCTAACCCATTGACTAACCTTAGCAACAAACTGATTGGTTGTGATCTCAGAGGCAATGTTTTATTGAAGTGTAAAAGTCAGATTTCTATTGTTTTAGAAGTGAACATAAGATCAGAAAGTAAGTCAATGGATACACCAAATCTTACTAAATTGTCTGACAAGGTATAATACCCATGAATTTTGATATACCAAATGTAAGAATAAGGATGGTGGACAGATTTGTGTTAATATTTGATGAATTTTTGCTGTGATTGACAAAGAAGGCCCTGATAAAATTGCAAGGAAAATTCTTTTGATTTGGAGGATCACAAAACAAAACAAAAACAGTTCCTTGTTTCTTATGGTTTTCTAAAAGAGACAGAATAAGCAACTATGGAGCTCCAAAGGACCACATGTCCTGATTGCCCATGATAAACTGGAAGTTATCTTACCCACTGAGTAATAGAGTTGAATCTGTGCACCAACGCTTACATCTTTTTCGGTGGAAGTGTTGTAGGATCTTGGGACTCTTGAATTTTCAGAGTACATCCTGAAACACAAGTAAGTTGCACGAGCAAGGGGTACTTACTACTGCTCTTTTTCTGCTCTTCCTCATCCTATACCTCTGACCACATTGGAATTCTTATGACCTGAAGAAGAAAAACAGCATGACTGATTTGGAAATAATTTCTCAAATAATCTGACACACCCATATGTGGAAAGCTGATAGCACTATAGCCCCACTCAATGGTGTCTCTAATGAAAAATGGTAAAGGAAAATCCTAACAATGGACAAAACTGTGAGCCGTGCATCTGGCTGTTTAATTTTCCTGAGGGGGAAGGATGGTAGAGTTAAGTGTTTACGTGCATTTTTTTGTCAGGAATTTGGAAGAAATAAGATTGGAAATCTCTAATACTAAAATCAAGGGAGATACATGGATGATAGGAATGGGTTGAATGTGATGATATCTGCATAACATGTGAAAGTAACAGGGGAAGTTTTTAATGAGGACAAATAAGATCATCTCTTGTGGATGTCCAATAGATATTTTTTGTCCCTCCTGCAAACATTGGACTTTGTTCTGATGTGACCATGGGGACTAACAGAAGATAGTCATGGGTTGAACATCTTGGACCTCTCCTCCTTAAGACTGATTTAGATGTAGCCCTTGCTAAGTGGCCAACCTGCCAACTATGAATGTTAACACTAACAGCCTATTTCCTTGGGGAGTCAACCACTCAACTGGGGCTCATTACACTGAAATTCCTCCAACAGGAAAGAAAGGAATAGATTCTTGTGTTGAGTTTGGTTGCCTGCCTTGCCCCTACACTTTTGCCCCAATTATTCTTTGTGAATTTCTATAATGCTTTATTCCATACAATTTTGCTGCTGCCCAGGGAATTCAGCTTAGAAAAAGTAGAATGTGCATAGAATTCACTTTTCTTGCCATGTCCTCCATAACCCCTAAATATCAGGTCTGATAGAATCTGTAGAACTAATACAAGAAATTTCCTCTAGAAGACTACATTATGGCACCAGCTACGAGACAACGTCTTGTAAGGCCAATGAATGAGACACTAAATACACGAATGAAAGAATGCCAGACCATAAATTGTCAGAGATGTAACTCGGACCTACAATCTCTGCAGCAACCATCCAAGTAGGCAAAACCACAGTTTTTGCCGCAATCAGTCCATAATGGTCAGGGCTTGGAAAACAGCTGCCAGCCTCCACTTTGTCCTCACTTACAAATTGGGTTGAACCAGAAAAAGTTGGCTGTGGTCTCCAAACAAATCACTTAAGATACAATACTTCTAATTAATCTGCCTCAAGCTGCCCCCACCAACAACCTTCACATAGAGAATTCCTGAAACCCTCCCTCTCATCAGTGTAAAGCTTTCCACTCTCTTGACTGGTTTTGCTTCTCTGCAAAACACAAGTGATGATGGCTGACTCTGTCACTATAAAAAGTGGTGAATAAACAGCCTCTGTTTTTTTTCATGTTTGGGTAGTGTTTGTTTTCCTGGAGGCTACACTAGACAAGGTGTGCACTGTCTGTCACCATGGATCCCAGCCTGTGATCAGACACTTTATACATGTCAGTTTCTTGTGTATTACTGGTAATGACTTGATAAGTCTGTTGGTAGTACAAATGGAGGGAAGAAGGCACATTTAAGTGATACTATTAAGATGTTACCTAATGAAAATGAATTAAATATAGCAATACCGATTTGGGTCCACAGATCTTCATTAAATAGGGAATATAAAAATAAGAACAAATTATGGGGATTTCAAGGAAAAGTTCAATGTGTAAAGTGCTTATAGATGTTGGCCAGTGGACCAGAGCTTAAATAAAAGCTGTAAAAATCTGAAACGAGATTTAGAGTCCCCACTGTAACAGCTTGCAGTTGAATACATGGATGTAGATAATGTCATTCAGGTACTATAACCCAGAAGATATGTGGATATAAAAACGGCAAAGGTCTGAGAGATAACCTGAAGATCAACCTATAAAACACGGATGTCAGAAAAGATTGCATTAAATCAATGGAGAAAGAACATCCACAGAATAAAAGCTAAGTGAGAATGGTGTACAAAATTCAGCCAAACAGACAACTTTGAGAAAAAGAGAAGGTTGAACTCTGTCAAATGCCACAGAAAGGATTAAGTAAGATAAGAATGAGCAGGAAGGTCACAATGGTATTAGTGAGCTCATGTGCACTGGCGTGATGGGAAAGGATGCCAGAATATAATCAATTGAGGATTGCCGATGCCACAAATGAGCAGCACCAGAAAATGGAACTTAACTCTATAAAGAGGCCGGACAAAACTATAAACAGACTGCACATCTCAAAAGGGAATTTAATTAATACAATTTATGACATATCAATAAAATGGTGTTTTATACAGTTTTAAAAACTTATGTTGGACAGTAACATTTACTAATGTGGGGTTACATTAAAATATATTAATAAGAAAAAAAGCAAATAGATATAGTTAGATTTCTAATTTCAAAAGACAAAAAGTCTTTGTGAATGTGTTTATCAAAAACATTAGTAAACAGTATTCTCTCTTTAGTAAGAAATTTTTTTTATACTCATGAAAAGAATGTTGCTTATTTTCAAAACTCTATAGGATGAATATACACAAATTTTTAAAATAGAAATAAAACAAACAAAGCATGGGATATTTAATGATGAGGGAGATAATTATAGCTGTTCTGCTATTTTTAATAGGGAAATATGTTGCTATTGAAATAAAATTTATGTGTAAGTTTTTGGTTGATACGTTATGACAGCTGTGCAAACCACCCAAAACAGGATATAGGCTATTTCCATCATCCAAGAAATTTTTGTCTACTGCTGTCTGGTGCATTCCTCACTTCAACCAGAGATAACCATTTTCTCATCCCTAACATCATAGATCATTTGTGTCTATTTTTTTGACTTCATATAAATGGAATCATAGATTATGTACTATTTTTGTCTGCCTTCTATAGCTCAGCATAATGCTTTTCAGATTCACTTATGCTGTTATGTGTACATATAGTTCATTTTTTTATTGATGAGCAGTATTCCGATATATGCAAATACCAAAATCTGAATATCTATTATCCTACTGATATATATTTGGTTGGTTTCTAATGTTTGGTTATTATGATAAAGGATGCTGTAAACATTTTTATATAATTCTTTTACATAAAACATTTTTTCAAAGTTGATACACAATCTTCCACATTAATCAGCAATGCACAAGAATTTCAACTGAGCCCTTTTTGTCAACAATCAGTATTATCAGTTGTTTGTTGTGTTTTTAGTCTTTGTTTCACTGACAATGTAATAATGTTGGCAATTTTTCATATACCTATTGATCATTTCTCTATCTTCTTTTGTAGAATGTTTTTCAAGTTTATTATTCATGTTTAATTAGCTCTTTTGAATATTTATTATGGATTTGTAGGAGATTTAAAAATAGTTTATATATACAATTAATTTCTGAGCTATATGAAATACAGATGATTTTTTCCATATCTGTAATTTGCCTTTTCTCTCCAAAATGCTGTCTTTTCATAAGCTGGCACCTTTTATTTTCATAAAATCCAATCATCATTTTTAACGATTAAATTGTCCTATGTAAAAAAATCTTATTTTACCCCAAGTTGTGAAGATAGTTTTCCCTGTAGAGGTTTCATGGTTCTAGTTTATCCTTTTAAGTCTATAATCCATCCTGAATTAATATTTTTATTAAGGTAGATAGATGTCAAGATTATTTATTTATTTATTTTCTTATGACTATACAGCTGTTCCAGGATATTTTGTTAAGAAAATATCTTTCATTCTCCGCATTGAATTGTCTCAGTGCCATTGTTAAAAATTGACCATAGACAAGCACATCTATTTTTGGACTTTTAATTCTCTTCCATTTATCTATTTCTTTCTTCTGTCTATAACACAGTCTCTAGATTAATATATCTTCCTTGTAAATCTTCAGATCAGGTAAAGTAAGTCTTTCAAATGTGTTCTATATATATATTTTTTGATTATTTTAGCTCTTTTAGGTCCTTTGCTTTTCCATCAAGTTTTAGAATAAAAGTTTCTCAGGGGATGGAGTGTGGGGAACTTCTGACATTTCGATTGGGAATGTGCTAAATCCATAGATAAATCTGAGGAGGTTTGAAACCTTAATAATGCTGAATTTTTCAGCGCATGAATATTTATCACCCAATTAGTTTGGGTCCTCTTTAAGTTATGCCTAAATGTTGTTTTGTAGTTTTTGGTAGTTTTGATAGTTTTCCATGCAGAAGTCTTGGACATTTTACAGTGGATTTGTTGCTGAGTATTGGTTGTTTTTGATCATATTTTTAGATGATATTGTGTGTGTATATACATAAATTATATATGAATTCATATATACAAATTATATATGTAATTAATGGACATAATGTCATGCTACAATTTTTGATATGTACATGTGCATAGTATATGTATAGTATAATGTGTATATGTGTATATATGCATTTTTTTATGTTATGGACAAGTATCTGCTAAAAGTTACACTTACACCTACATTGAGCAACATAAACAATATTGTCCCAGGATAAGAACAGGTAAACAGAAAATAACAACAAAAGAGTTGCCTAGAGGAAGCAAGAAAATACTTCAAACATGAAGAGGCACTGAGAATAGACAAAACGCTTACCTATCTCTGTCAAATGGAATCTGAGGGGTCTTAGCTTTGGTTGGGTGTTTCTAAGTTCCTGCTGGGTGTAAGATATTTCACTGAATTTTTGTATTAACCTACAACACAGGATTTGGCCTGTAACCACGTCTGATAAACACGATCTGACATCCAGAACTTAATCCTGTCAAGATTTGATTTATGGCAACTGTCTTTTCTACTTGATGAGCATCCATTTTGCCCAGACCAACACAACTTAGCAGACTTCAGGGTCAGTAAAATTTTCAACTTACTGTTCTCTTTTACTCTCTCTCTCTCTCTCTCACACACACACACACACACATTTTCCCCTCTCCTTTTATTATTAAAATATGAAATAAAACTAACAATATGTGAATACTTATAGGCAGTTATAAAGGAAAACATCTCCCTAATCCCACTTTTTTTCACATATAGCATTCTCAACTACTTCTGCAATAGAGATTGCATATTTTGTTTCATGTTGTCTTTAATTTTCCTTTCTTGGTGATAATTTTGTCTATGTATAAATAAAACTATAACTTAAGATTCATTGTTTACTTTTCAGATACATCTCGGTAACTGATATTTAAAATAACCAAAAATGTTGTAGTAATAGACACTATATATATATGTATATACATACACACACACACACACTACATTCAATTAATTTTTATCAGTAAAAGATTTTACACCAGAATAAGGGGAAGTAAGTTCATGAAGAATAATAGTGTCTATTTAATTTCAAGATAGGAATCTTAAAGTTTTATAAAGGGAGGGGTGTTTGGAGTGCTATCAAGAATATAGCATGATGAAAATATATTCTTCAAATGAGATATGTTTGGAGAATTTGATCTAATGAATCAATTGGGAAGCAAGTAGAGGTCAGAAATATTTCAAAATTTAAACATGAGATTGTGAAGGCATTATTTTTTTGACATGGTTACTTTATACACCTTTTCAGAGAAATGAGTGTTATTGTATTAGCAAAACAAATTATGCTGCAAACATAGGTATGGAAAATATGTCTTCAACAGTGAAATATATATGATAGCAGATTTTCAAAAAATACAGTATCATGTTTGGCTCAAATGTGGAACAAATATCTAAAAATATTTATAAAAGGTTGGAATATGTAGACAAAAAGAAAATTTAAAAGGTTAGTAATATATGTCTAATGAAAGACTGGAAGGAATTCCCAGAATATGAGTCTGAGAAAATGTAGTTATATAAATAGTTATAATACTATGACAAGCAAGTGTCTCAGATTCTGGGCATATGGATTTCCAGAATAAAAGACATAAAGAAAAAAGACCTATTCCAGACCACAGCATTAGGAAATTGGGAGAATACAGATAAGAATAAGTATATTAAAACTTTTCAGAAATGGAAAAATATCACATATCTTTATTTGGGAATCTAGAGTTTCATGTCTCAAAACTAGCAATTGTCCTTAAAGGTAAGTGAAAAAATGCTGCAAATTTTCTGAGAGAAAAAGAGAAATATGAAATTTGTAACCCACTTAAATCATCAATCACAAAGATCAAGTAAAAAAATTTTCAAGCATTCAAGATCTCAAAAAAATTTTATCTCCCAGGTCCCCTTTCTAAGGAAACTGCTGAAGAATGCGTTCCACCAAAATAAGTGACGGCAGTTTCCAGGTGGGTGGTGGAGGGTATTCCAGGGATAAGGTTGGGTGGGGCTCAGTCCAGAATAGGATAAATGGATGCAGGATTCCAGGAGAGATTTCTCCAGGAAGGAAAGGTGTCTGAATATATTAAAACAATAATTTGGAGAAAGTATTAGTGATCAGTATATAGGAATAAAATAATACTTAGTTCTTAGTGTCAAATAATGCAAAATATGGGAGAAAATTTAATTTAATAATAACATATTACATGATTCATCTGTGAATGACTGCCTACTATGACAAAATATACAAATTGATTTGGTCAATATTTGATTTTCCTCAATCTTAGCATGAGATTTATGTGACGTGTGTGGTGAGGCTGGAGGACCAGGAGAAGGAGTAGAATCTTTTTTTGCCATAGTTATAAGGCAAAAGATAATATATGAATATTAAAAATTAAAATAAGCATATGATCATATTGCTTATACAGAAATAAAACCCAGAAGAAATAGTTAAAAGTTGGCTGACCCATGATATAACAATCAAGAATATCAAAGAATGGAAGGAGATTTTCTATGGGAATAATTAACATTTTACATTATATAATGTTGTATTTAGGTGAATAAACAAAAGTTTAAAGACAACAAAAATGTTACAGATTTGTAAATGTGAAAATGAACGTCAAACATGGACAAAATAATATTTTTTTAAGTGAAAATGACATGGCAAGCAAAGTATCAGTTTTCTCACATTTGAGGACATATTTTTATTTTGGAATGATAGGTGAGATTTTGAACCCTATATGAAGCACCATGGTCCAATATGAGAGCCACTTCTGTTCTAGAACATCTGATTGTGTTCCTTCCTTACGTCACTGCTCCCATACTCCAGCCAGCTATGCCTCATAACCTACATGTTCTAGGTTTATGATACACAATCTAGGGAGAAGTGGTATGTGCTGATGAAATATTTTGTTGAAAGGCATTCAGCTTTCCTCTGGAAATTACCATTATCAAGTTCACAAGGATTTGAATGACTTTGACCTAAATCATTGATATATTTACAAGAAGAATTTAAGGTCCTCATCTCCCTGTCCCCAGCAGTGAGAGGGTCATTTCAGGACCCTTCCTTTCCAAACCAATCCCTGAACATAGCGAATATTTCTTTACCTCATATTTCTCATACATCTTTTTACAACTTCTCTTTCAACACTTTCTGCAAAAGAAAAAATCATTAACACCTGGGCAACAACCAGATTAAATCTGATGCAAACCATGTTAATCACAACCATATTCCTAGGTCAATATTTTGATACCTTCTTAGCTCAATTTTTCTTTTTCTCTCTTTATCAATAGTTATTTGACACATTTTATACGTATTCATGAAGGCATTTAATTATCTAATTTTTTACAACTAAGTAAACCTACCTCTCTGTCCAGTTTGGTTTCTGGTAGTATCAAAACCTTGAGGAATTCCAATCAGCTGTATTAAATATTTTGTTATCTGCTCTATAATTATATCTTTAAGCCTATAGACCCTTTGTTACACTATGTGATCATATTAGAAGGATTTACAGTTACAGGAGAAATGTTTTAATTATTTTCCTCTACTCCTCTAAGTTTTAACAGAGCTTCTAACAATAGCCATCAAAAAGTATGTTTGCACCTTCCCTTCATTTGTTATTCTATGTTAATTCACCTCGCACATTCTCCAAGATATAAATCTGTTTCTTCCAATCACATTGGCAATATGTTCACTTTTAAATTGCTTCAAGATTTTCACCCCTTCATACAAAAGATGTGTAGAGAACTCTACAGACATCAAACTATTGCCATTTCCTTCCATTGCCTCCTTTTCTTCCTACTGAATCCCGTTTTAGACACTATGATGCATAGTTCAAAAAACAATTCTGTTGCTGCCAACTGTTAGTACAACAGGTTGATTTGCTAAGATAGATTGCATGAATCAGATGTTACCCACCCCCAATTTTACTGATATAAAAGATGGTGCAGAATTCAAAACATAGACAAAATATTGGTTTCCTTGAGAAGTGTGAAACCCGTGAGAACTACCAAATTTGTCTTTTCTTCCCCTCTGCTTCAGGATAAATTTTGGCTTTAGAATAACAGTACTGTATTGGTCGAAAGAAAGACTTTTTAATGTTGGAATGTCTATGTTTTATACTCCTTAAATCGCATAGGTTATCTGGCTACCCATCATTCTCTATCCAGCCATATCTTATAAATCCACAAATGCTATGTTTATTTATAGTATGAGGATATCAGCTATCTCCAGATAAAGTAATTTTGTAGATGGAGACTCCTCTTTCCAGGATTAAATACAATTAACATGTCTGTAGGCAGATCTGGTCCAAATCATTAAAATATTACTTGAAGGTCTTTTCTCCTGGCTTCACTAGCAAGGAAGGAATAGCTATAGAACCGCTGTTTCATACTTTACTCCCCACAGGCCTTTATTTTTCCTTAGTGTAATGGAATTTGGAAAATATTTTCAAATACTCAAAACATTGATATAAAATTAGTCGAATTCTTGGTCTGTCTCTCATTCATCAAATGCCAAATATGGACTTTTGTTTGAGAGAGGAAATACATACTCATTAAGACATGGACTCTGCAGTTATATGCTCTGGATTTGAATCCTGACTCTGACACTGAATACTTACATAACTTTGGGCAATTTCTTAATTTCTCTTACTCTAGTTCCCTCATTGTCAGTTGGGGTATTAATACCACCTAATTCATATGGTCAATATGAATATTAAATAAGTCAATGCAAATAAAGCCCTTAGGAGATGTATGACTCATTTTCACTTCAATATAACAGCTCTCATTAGCTGTTATACCCCAGCGATGTAGATCACCTTGTGTTCAAGTTTAAATAATTGCACTCATTTCTTGTACCCTGTTCATTTTCAAGTTCTTCATTTGTTCTCAGCTTTGCATTTTGGTTACTCTTATGATACATCCTTGCTTTATTTTTCATATCTTCATTTCTTCTGAGAACCACAGAACCACAGGTCTATCCCTAAGTTTGTATCCTTTTGGAACCAACCAAACCCTTTAATGACAACACCAAACCCAAACCTTAAGCTAAAATTGAAGTACTGAGTTTAATTTAATCATTGGATAAAGATATTCCATGTTAGAAAGTGTCTTCTTCGCTTAACAATAGATTTACATTTCTCCTTATATTGCCAAGGAAAAACAGCAAGCAGTTCAGTTTTATGTTTAGAAACCAGACTCCTTTCAACTTACATATTCATTTTGGAAGATTGCCAATCTATATTACAGATAGGCACTAAATTAATTCATCTGGGTCCTGATTCAGCTGTGTTTGCTCAGGCAGAATTTCTGCCTGAAGTTCCATTGACTCTGAGGTCAATAAAATCTTTGCATATATAAATCCTGATGAGTCAGGTCTTGAATAAGTATCTTGCAATTTCTCTGAATGCAATTCCTGCTATTGAATAGCCAAATGTATTTTGTGAAGGATTTCAATTGACTTTTTGAAAACAAGTGTGATCCACTGAGCAGAGCACTTGAAATTAAATGCAAGATAAACATAATATTCTTTCAAAACACTTTTTCTTCAATTATTAACTTGTAAATAATAGTGGGTGAATTTAGTTAAAAACATCTCATATGTACATTCTGCCACTACTGATATTTGCATTTTAAACATCTTACATATATAATGTAATGCCATCACTTTTGATATCTGTGTTGAATGAATAGTAGTAAAATGAATCACTTGCTTGTTGCCTTCTAAAAGACAACACAAGATACTATTGACATCTGATGTGCCATAAAATCTGTGCTAGAATTCTCCACATTCCATTACAAATATACAAAGATGAGACAGGGTATGTTCTAACAAGGATAATTAGAGTCTTTTTCAGTAACCTCCATGGTACCAAGCCTTCTAGACAGTCAGTGCTCTCAATATACCCAAATTTGATCAGACTCAAAGAATTAATTCAAAATCATCTGATGTACAAAATTAGAATATCAAGTAGTGAACCTGAAATAGGTCAAAATATTCCTACTTACCATCCAGAAATGTAAGTACAAAGAAATTTACCTTGAAATTCATACCAGCAACAGGAAAATTTTATAGGAGGTGAATGATCTAGGTTAAAGCAGATGAATAGTGTTAAGGAATGAAGTGGTCTCTTTGTATCTGGGATATATCTTAAAATTTTTATCAATTGCTGATATACCAATCAGGGAACAGGAAGGAATTGATTTTATATTAAAACATCATCTGATGAGGATTTAATTTCAGAGACTATTTACAAAAGTGTGGATGGTGTATAGGAGATTATGTCAGTTAAATCTTGCTGTAAAACAAAGCTCCCCAAGGTTTTGTGTCTTAAACCAACAGCCATACATGCAGCTTGAAATTCTGTGTTTTGGCCTTTTGGGTGGACACAGCTCGGGGGAGGGTTCTTTTGGTTTTAGCTGGCTTCCCTCATTCATCTGTAGTCACCTTCCAGGGCTTGGCAGGTGGTGAGTCACTACAGGATGACCAGCAGGTCTCAACTATGTCCCTATGATCTCTCATTCACTAGTAGGCAAGACTGAGCCTTTCCCATGGTGGTTGGACAGGGCTACAAGTCAGACAGGAGAAACATGCATAGCATATGAGAACTAAACTCAGAATTGGCTCATTGTCATTTTATTCATTTTTGCACAAAGCACTTTAAGATTTTTCACCACAGAAACACTTCATCAGTTTTTCTTTAAAGCTTTTATATTCACTGAAATTATTCAGGGGGAAGCTGCCCTTGTCCAGAGGCTATGCCAAAGCTCATGGCCATAGACATGATGGTGGCAGGTCAAGAATTTCTCAGTCTTAACAATTAACAGATTATCAAGGATTAACAGGTAACAGGGAAAATCCTAAAATTAAAAAAAAATTAAAATTTGGTTAAAAAAACAGAAAAAAGAAGAAATAAATTAGTAAAACTAGAAATTAATGCAATGAAAATGGAAGTAATCGAAATAGAGGCATAAGGGAAAAAACCCTCAGATTAAAAAATAACTGTCAAAGACAGAACAATATGAAAAAATTGGAAGTTTTGCAGCTGTAGTGAATATATTTTCCAGAACATAGAATCAAATGACAAAGATTAAAAGTTTGGGAAAAGATAAGACCCATAGATAATCAATCAATGTTGACATTTCAACAACTGCATAAGATGCATTACAGAAAGAGGAAAACACAAAAATTGAAGAGAAGAAACTTACCACTGAAATTCTATTGTATTTTCTAGAATTACGAAGTCTTCAGATGGAGAGGACCCAGTTATTGCCCGGCAGAGTGAGTTATAAAGACCCTTTCCCAAAACCATTGTGAAAATTCTGTAATTACAAGGATAAATAATAGATTCTAGAAATATTCAGTAACAAACCACAACAAAAGCAAGCAAACAAATAAAGACACACCTTGAAAAGAATGAGAATTAGACTGTGTTAGACTTCATAACATGCATCACAGTTGAATAAATATCTGTGCTACTCTATTGTAAGCTACTTGAGGTTGGCAGCTTTTTTGATTATTTCATCACTATGTTCAAAATAATTCACATTGTTTCTGAAGCAGTATATACCATTAGAAAATATTTATTTAAAATATCAGTATTTAATATTTGGAATGGACTTTGGCAATAGGCATGCAGTGCAGGTGTAAGAATCTTCCTAACTAGAATGTATGAAAGATTGTATTTTATGACTGTACATCTAACTCCCATTCTTGATGCTCTTTTGCATTATAATCTTATTATTCCTGCACTAATTGTCGGAATCTATCTTTTACTCTCTTGAACCTGTTCAGTCTCTGAGATTACTTTGACCAATATAATACAGTAAAACTATCAGGTCCAGGGATAACCCTTAACTAATCTGTTTCTGCATCTTACCTCTTAAAACTCAGGAGTCATGCAGGAAGAGCCCATAGCACATATGAAAGATTAGAAATAGATTCATCCAGTTATACCGCCTCTAAGGAATTCTTAGCTAAGAACCAGCTATGTGAATGAACCACCAGGCAAGTTACTGTGATGGTGTCATAAAAATAATTTAAAATATTTGGAAATGACATTGCTACCAGACAATTAGCAGAAGCAAGAATGACCTCAGGGAAACTGATGGAAGGTAAAAGGACACTGAGATGGGAGGCTGGAGGGATGATAATGTGTGTCCGTGGTGGCAGAAAATTTAGCAAAACTAATGCCTGTGATAAGATGAAAAAGAAATATTAAACTTTATGAACCTATGAATTGATCTAAAGAAATTGTTCAGGTGAACTGGTTTCTTGTAGCAGTGTCTGAAAAGATGCAGCTAGAGATAAACTAACAATAAAAACTTTCAATACTTTAGCAAATTTTATAGGACATATAGAGGGACTAGGAGAGCCTTTCCACTCACCTAAATGTTCTTAAGGTAAAAAACGGTCTGAGATAAAGACTCAAATTCAGGATTTATGAATAAAATGTGGCCTCAGAGTAATTTTGAAATGAAGTATGTAGCTGTGAGACCCTTGGCTAAGGTCCCAAAAGGATATAAGATGATTCCTTATAAACCTTTACGAGACAAATTTTCTTTTAAGAATAGTAGAGGAATGAAAAAAGAATATATATATATATATGAATCACTTTGCTGTACCCCTGTAAATAACATGACATTGTAAATCAACTATACTTCAATAAAAAATAAAATAAAAAATAAAAAATGAAGTGTTCCATGGGAGTTGTGTCAACACTCTTTCCTTGGGTACCCATTAAAGACTGATGACTGTTGCTACTGATACTGGTAATCATATTTAAGGTCTATTTTGTTTGAAGATGAACTTTTAAAATAATATGACCAATAAACCTGATGCCTAATACAAAAAAAAAAAAAAAAAGAGTAGTAAGGGCATGCATGTTTTTGTGTGCTCTCTGATTGATAAAGTGACTTCTAAATGATCTTAAAGACATGCCTAATATACTCTCCAGGATTTCCAAAATGGTTTCTAAAAATCTTAAGGAGGTTGCCCTGCAGCACCATAGTTTGAAGGGATTTAAATTTTTGTTTAACAGAGCCAATTACCAGAATATCCGTAGGAAACCCACAATTCTCTTTTTAAGGGAATTGTACTAAGCAGAAGCACATTGGTATGGACTGGAAAATACAAGCGTGGTCAATATCAAAAAAAAATAATAATAATAATAAGCTTAGGATCCACAACATCCTCAAAGTAAGAAGGCTGAGAAAGCTACCTAGCTACAAATATAGGCATTTTTTTATTGAAAGAAAGAGTAACTAAGAGTGTGGGCTAAATGCTCAAAGAACAAAGTCTAGAGCCATGAAGAAAACTCCCACAAAGCAGGACTCATTTCTAATCAAGAATCTAGCAATATATACTGAGCTAGATTTCAGTACTTCTATGAAACAGTGACAACCTAGTTTTTTACATTCCTCTCCCCTTTTAAAGGAAATGTTCCTTGAAGTTATTCTTTCTTTGTATTACCATGAATGTTGGAGGGGGGCCAGCTTTATTACTTTCCCTTTTGTTCACAAATCTTTAGATTGAAAAGAACCATATTTGAGTGAAACTTTACTCTCAACAGGGTCTGATTTAAATTTCAAGATTCTGGACATCAAGTTGATGCCAACAAAATCATAGACTGACTGGCTCATAAACAACAACCATTTATTTCTCTCACAGTTCAGGAGGCTGGGAAGTCCAAGATCAAGGCACCAGCCAATTTGGGGTTTGGTAAGGACTTACTTCCTGGTTTATAGATGACCATCTTTCTGCTGTGTCCTCACATGGCAGGAGGGGCTAGGCAGCTCTGTGTGGTCTCCTTTATAAAAGCACTAATCCCATTCATGAGGATTCCACCATCTCAACCCAATTACCTCCCAAATGTTCCACTACCTAAAACCATCATATTGGGCATTAGGCTTCAACATATGGATTTTGGGGGAACACAAACATTCAGACTATAGCATATAGGATGAGGGTTTATGAATCTTGGGAGATGGGGTAAAAGCATATTTTATATGAGAGTATTCAGAATTGTCATAGCCAGAAGGTAGGCTGTGGAAGATTGTGTTTTCCAAATATCCATATCACATGCTCTTGAATACAACTTGCCACCTTCTCTGTCAAGAGACGGATTCTCTGTATCTAGCTCTTTGAAGTTGTCTGAGCCCTGAAAATGTTTTAACCAACGTGTGTTTTGCCAGCACTTTAAGGACATGGAAGTTTCCATTTCCTTCCTTGTACTGAGCCATGCTGTGAGAAACCCAAGCCATACAGAGAGACTCTATGTAGACACTTGGTTTGATAGTCCTTCAGTATCAACTAGCATCAACTATGAGTCAAGTCAATGAGCCATTTTGAATTTTCCAGTATAACTGAATTCAGAATACATTTTGTATGGTTCTGGAGATATAGATTCATGAAATAAAACAATGAGAAATAAAGTTTAAAAAAAGGGTACAGCCAAACTGTGGAAAATCTAATAACTTTGATAATAATTCTTTACATATTATATTTCCTGGAATAAAATGAAAGATTTATTTTTATTATTTTTTTATTATTATTATTATTTTATTTTTATTTTTTTATTATGACATGAACGATATTATATTTGTGGAAAACAACACTCTGAGTGCTACAACTGATGAAGAATCCCTTAAATATGAATAAGAAATGGATCACTGTACAAAGTTAAAGGAATGATTGTTGGGGAAAAAGAGAGACTGGAATTCGAGACTGGTTTCTATCATTGGTGTCAAAGTGTATAATGATATCAGTAAGATCAATTTTTCTCAGATTTAAAAGAAGAATCATCAGATTAACACTTCCTTGAGGTGCCTGTTAAGATGCCATTTTCTGAGTCTCACTGCAAAAATATTTATTTAGAGTAACTACTGGTCAATTTCTGTAATAGTTGAAAAATACTGACATAGGGGATGTAGGAGAGAAATACACCTTAAACTGCAAGGATTGTGTTCATTTTCAGACTTTCTGAATTTAAGGAAGTAGCAAATGCATGAAGTGTCTAAAATAAGGTGACAGTCTAAAATAAGGACTAGGACTAGAGTTTTAATAGCTGTTGTGGCTGTAGATCGATATTTAGAAGATACTTAATAAGTGTATCAAAACCTTAGGCATGACCTTGCGGTAAAGATACTTACTTTTATCCTTCAGTTTTTTTTTTTTTTTTTTCAATTTTATGAATGTTGTTTTAAAAAATGGAGGAAACAGCTTTAAACTCCTTTAAGTACTTTTGATAGAAAAATGCATTTTCTGCTAAATTATGACACTAAATTATTTTCCTTTTTTAATTATAAACCTTAAAATAAAATGGATCCTTTATGGCTTAAAGGAAGTTGGAAGTTAGAAATTAATTGTTATTGCAACAAAAAGCATAAAATACCTAGGAATAAACCTACCTAAGGAGACAAAAGACCTGTATGCAGAATACCAGAAGACACTGATGAAAGAAATTAAAGATGATACAAACAGATGGAGAGATATACTATGTTCTTGGACTGGAAAAATCAACATTGTGAAAATGACTCTACTACCCAAAGCAATCTACAGATTCAATGCAATCCCTATCAAACTACCACAGGCATTTTCCACAGAAATAGAACAAAAATTTTCACAATTTGCATGGAAACACAAAAGACCCCGAATAGCCAAAGCAATCTTGAGAAAGAAAAACGGAGCTGGAGGAATCAGGCTCCCTGACTTCAGACTATACTACAAAGCTACAGTAAACAAGATAGTATGGTACTGGCACAAAAACAGAAATATAGATCAATGGAACAGGATAGAAAGCCCAGAGATAAACCCGTGCACATATGGTCACCTTATCTTTGATAAAGGAGGCAAGAATATACAATGGAGAAAAGACAGCCTCTTCAATAAGTTGTGCTGGGAAAACTGGACAGCTACATGTAAAAGAATGAAATTAGAACACTCCCTAACACCATACACAAAAATAAACTCAAAATGGATTAAAGACCTAAATGTAAGGCCAGACGCTATAAAACTCTTAGAGGAAAACATAGGCAGAACACTCTATGACATAAATCACAGCAAGATCCTTTTTGACCCAACTCCTAGAGAAATGGAAATAAAAACAAAGATAAACAAATGAGACCTAATGAAATTTAAAAGTTTTGCACAGCAAAGGAAACCATAAACAAGACAAAAAGGCAACCCTCAGAATGGAAGAAAATATTTGCAAATGAAACAACAGACAAAGGATTAATCTCCAAAATATACAAGCAGCTCATGCAGCTCAATATCAAAAAAAAAAAAAAAAACCCAACCCAATCCAAAAATGGGCAGAAGACCTAAATAGACATTTCTCCAAAGAAGATATACAGATTGCCAACAAACACATGAAAGGATGCTCAACATCACTAATCATTAGAGAAATACAAATCAAAACTACAATGAGGTATCACCTCACACCAGTCAGAATGATCATCAAAAAATCTACAAACAATAAATGCTAGAGAGAGCGTGGAGAAAAGGTAACCCTCTTGCACTGTTGGTGGGAATGTAAACTGATACAGCCACTATGGAGAACAGTATGGAGGTTCCTCAAAACACTAAAAATAGAAGTACCCTATGACCCAGCAATCCCACTCCTGGGCATATACCCAGAGAAAACCATAATTCAAAAATAGTCATGTACCACAATGTTCATTGCAGCTCTATTTACAATAACCAGGACATGGAAGCAACCTAAGTGTCCATCAACAGATGAATGGATAAAGAAGATGTGGCACATATATACAATGGAATATTACTCAGCCATAAAAAGAAATGAAATTGAGTTATTTGTAATGAGGTGGATGGACTTAAGACTGTCGTACAGAGTGAAGTAAGTCAGAAAGAGAAAAACAAATACTGTATGCTAACACATATATATGGAATCTTAAAAAAAAAAAAAAAGGTTCTGAAGAACCTAGGGGCAGGACAGGAATAGAGACTCAGACATAGAGAATGGAATTGAGGACATGGGACGGGGGAAGGGTAAGCTGGTACGAAGTGAGAGAGTAGCACTGACATATATACACTACCAAATGTAAAATAGATAGCTAGTGGGAAGCAGCTGCATAGCACAGGGAGATCAGCTCGGTGCTTTGTGTCCATCCTTAGGGTGGGGTAGGGAGGGTGGGAGGGAGAAGCAAGAGGGAAGAGATATGGGGGTGTATGTATATGTATAGATGATTCACTTTGTTAAAAATCAGAAACTAACACACCATTGTAAAGCAATTATACTCCAATAAAGATGCTAAAAAAAAAGAAATTAATGGTTAAAATAAGTACAATGGAAACTCAGAATATGTGTCCTTTGCATAGTTTTATAACATCTAGCCTCCTATTATTTGGAAAATTGCAGTGATACAGAGAGAGAGAGAGAGAGAAGAGTATAAATAGGAGACGGTATTTAACTTTGCTTTTTCTTCATTATCAGGGAAAAAAGCTAAATAATCACTGTGTTGAAAATTCACTTGTTTTCTAAGAGTTTAAGGAAAAGGACAAGCCCATGGAGAGCAATGTATTTCCATACCATTTTCACAAATGCCTCTATTTCTAGGTATGGAGTGTAGGCAAAGGAAGAATAATAAAAGACAAGAGTTTGTTTTTCTTTTCCTTTTTTTCAAAAGGATAATGTGACCATATGTCTCCACATTTGTGTATGCACAGAAATCTATCATTAATTTCATAATTATTAACTTAATAAAAGATCCCATACTATTAAGGGTTAGATTAGTACACTCATTCACATTTTTTTTTACTTATAGTTAGCATATCCATTTTTAATTTCCCAAATAAAATTGATAGTAATATTTTATTTGACTATTGAAAAATTCCCAGGAATCAGAAACCCATCTTAGGGTATATATTTTGCTTCAATTTTTCAAATGTATTTTTAAGGGCATGCCCATATATAAAAAGTAAAGATATAAGAAGTTATGTTTTACTATAAACACTAGGTTTTATTATCAGGAAATTGTCCCAAGATATATAGAAAACTTTCAGTCAGAAACTCTGATAAAAACATAAATAAATGTTTTTTTCCCACTTTTTTAGTTAAATCATGATAATTTGGTTCAGAAAATATAAAAACATATTTACATTTCTCAGATTATTTCTCTTCCTATTTTATTAACACTCAAATTACTTTGACCAAATTAGTAACCCCTAGATTCTAAATAGGGCAATTATTCTGTTTGCTATTTGTTTATTGCTAGGTCTATTAACAAGAGTGATGTTGAGAGAAACTAAGTCTTTTTTTTTTAAATTTTCTACTTTACTTCTTCCATAATGGGCACAGTAGTTTCTTCTAGTTCCCATGAGCATCAAAAATAATTGAATATGCTTTTCCCAGAGAAAATGTTAAACTTAGACCAACACAAAAAGATTTAGTTATTCCAGGAAAAGAGAATTTAAAAATATTTTAAACATTTTATGCATAATTTTCAAAAATTACTGTATTTGATGTTTGTAGATACCACTTTCAAACAAAATGCACCTGTGTTCTTATTGTTGTCTAGTTTGATATGCTTTAAAACATTCAAGTCTATGATGGTCTTGGAATAATTTTTGGTGAATATTTTGTTAAATACTATGAAGTTCATTATTACTTTACCCACCATTAACCAACTTGAGGAAATATTGTTTTCACTCAAAAAAATGTCACCTCTTGCTGTTTTAAAATCTGCCTTTATCACATACTCAACTTATAAAATTATTTCAATCTGTTTCTAAATGAAAGAGTTTATTAATATATCTTCTTTTTCTTATGCCAGGATTCTCCTTTTTCTCATTACTGTGTCTATGTACATGTAAATATATAAATCAGTGTTAATCACGTTTCTTAAATCACTTTATTAAAAATTGCTTGTTTTTGCTTACTTTTTAAAACTAAATTTTATTTTTAGAACAGTTTGAGATTCACAGCAAAGCTGAGTGGAAAATACACAGTTTTTATATAACCCTAACCCAACCCCACATACAGGTCCCCAGCCATCAACATCCAACGTCAGAGGGGTACATTTATTGGAATCAATGAATCTACTTTGAAACATCATTTTCACACAAAGTCTATTACCATAGAGTTTACTATCAATGTTGTACATTCTCTAGGTTTAGACAAATGTATAGTGACATATACCTACAATTATAGGATTGCACAGAATAATTTTACTGCCCTAAAAATTCACTGTGCCGTGCCTATTCACCACCCACCCTGCCCCTGGAAAGCACTGATTTTTTACTCTCTCCACAGTTTTGCCTTTTTCAGAATGTCATATTGTTGGAATCACAAACTTAGTAATGTGCATTTAAAGATCTCCCATGTCTTTTCAAGGGTTGATAGCTCATTTCTTTTTAATATGCAATAATATTCCATTGTTCATTTTACCACAGTTTATCCATCAGTTTGCATACTGAAGGACATCTTAGTTGTTTCCAAGTTTTGGCAGTTATGAATGAAGCCACTATAAACATCAGTGTGAATGTTTTTGTGTGGACATATGCGTTCAGCTATTTTGGGTAAGTGCCAAAGAACAGAATACCGAATAATATAGTTAAAATATGTTTAATTTTTAAAGGAACCTCCAAACTGTCTTCCAAAGTGGCTGTACCATTTTGCATTCCCACCAGCAATGAGTTGAGAGTTCTCCTTGCTCCCAAACCTCACCAGCATTTTGATGTTTTCAATGTTCCACATTTTGGCTACTTTAATAGGTGTGTAGTGGTATCTCATTTAATTTTCAATTCCCTAATGACGTATGATGTGGACCATCTTTTCACACTCCTATTTGTCATCTGTATATCTTCTTTGGTGAAGTGTGTGGTAAGATCTTTGGCCCATTTATTAATTGGGTTGTTCATTTTCTTATTGTTGAGTTTTAAGAGTTCTTTGCAGATTTTGGATAACAGTACTTTATCATATAACTTTATTGCAAATATTTTCTCCCACTCTGTGACTTGTATTCTCGCTCACTTGACAGTATATTTTTCAAAGCAGAAGTTTGTAATTTTAATAAAATTCAGCTTATCAATTCCTTCTTTCATGGATCTTGCCTTTGGTGGTGTATCTAAAAAGTAATTGCCAAATCCAAGGTCATCTAGATTTTTCTTATGCTATCTTCTAGGAGTTTTATAGTTTAGCATTTGACATTTAGGTCTATAATTTATTCTGAGTTAGTTTTTGTGAAAAATGTAATGTCTGTATCTAGATTCATTATTTATTATGTGGACGTTAAGTTGTTCCAGGACCATTTGTTGAAAAGACTATCTTTTCTCCATTGTATTGCCTTTGCTCCTTTGTCAAAGGTCTATTTCTGGGTGTGCTGTTATGGTTCATTGATTTATTTGTCGATTCTTTCATTAAGAACACATTTTTTTGATTACTATAGTTTTATAGTAAAGTCAGATGGTGTCAGCCCTCTTTGTTTTTCTCTTTCAATATTGGGTTAGCTATTGTGGATCTTTTGCCTCTCTATATAAACTTTATAATCGGTTTCTCAACACCCACAAAATAACTAATTGGAATTTTGATTGGAGCTGCATTGAATCTATAGATTAATTTGGGAAGAACTCACATCTTGACAAACTTAAAATGAAATATAGAATCACGTTAACACTTCCAGCCTCCCATTAGGACTTCTTAAAATGTAATCGTGCTTACCTATACAGTATTTTGAGAAGGATTTGCCTCTTTTCATTTTGTCTATTTAAAACTTCGGCTGGCTCTTAATGTATCTAAGCAATCCTTTGTGTCTACAACAAACTTTGTCATTCTATTCACACACATTTCGTTAAGTCATGTTACTTTTCTAACTAACTTTGGTATTATTTTAGGAATAGGCAAGTACTTTATGCATCGCTTACCATTTTCTGCATTCTTAAATGGTATATATAGTATAGGGACATTTACCTCTTGAAAAGTTTAAAAATCATAAGTTAAACATTCTGTGTCCTGGGTCTTTTAAAGATTTTCTATAATAGTTTGGTGTTTTTTACACTTTCGTTATCTATTCTGAATCCCAGACATATATAGACCAATAGGCAGCTCATATAAGAAATTAGCTTATTGTCCAATTTATAGTTAATTTCAACAGGGGAAGTAGATGAGGTTGAGTATGTCCAGATCTAGCTGTGTCTCTTCCAGGTACATGGCTTCCTTCCAGGTATTGCTGCTCTGCTCACTAGAAACAGTGCTGTCTAGAAGACCTTCCGGCCTCACACCAACAGACACTTTTCAGAACCATGAAACCTGATGTGCATGTGAATCCCCTACAGATCCCAGCAGTGGTCTTGATTTCCCACAAAACACAAATCTACTCACGTTGTGGGGCTTTATTCAGACACCATGAAGTGCTGTCATCAAATAGAGTGTCTAGAGCGAGGTACTTTCCTTTGCATCCAAACTTTGCTATTTATTGTTTAGGGCGCCTTGGGAAGCTTACTATAGATCTTTGTGTCTCAGTTTCACCCCCTGTAAAATGGGATTTAAATGCATTAATAGGCATCAAATACTTAATACTGTGTTTGACAACCAGCAGACACTAAAAACAATTATTATTTATTTTTACATTATTATTTTTATTTTATTATATTTATTTATTATTATTATTATTATATTTTACAATTATTATTTATTATTACAATTATTATTACTATCACTTCACTGGTTGAGTCAATGTAACACAGAGTTGAGTGAGAAAAGAAAGAATAGAACGTGAGAGGTAAAGGTACAAGATGATCTCTCATCTCAGGGAAATTAGATGAAACCGAAACTCTCCCATTTTCTTAGTCTTCGTGACAGAAATATGCTGATATGTATTAAAAAAAACACAAACTCTACGTTATATATAGAATGGATAAACAACAAGGTCCTACTGTATACCAAACTATATTCAATATCCTGTGATAAACCATAATGGAAAAGAATATGAAAGAAATCACTGAATCACCTTGCTGTACAGTAGAAATAGACACAACATTGTAAATCAACTATACTTCAATGAAATAATTTTTAAAAAATCCTCCATGATAGTCTTGTCTCAATAATTCTAATTTTTTTGTTCATGCTAAAACATATTTTATCAAAAAAAAATTTACAACAGTATTATGAAAATAAAGCATGTTTCCAACAATAGGGAAATAGTTAAACCAAGTATCGCATATATATATAAATTATGAGAATCTAAAGTTATACATAACATTAAAGTCCACAAATATTCATGAATATGGATACATATGTGAAGAAAAAAATGGTGAAAGTTGTTTCAGAAAACCTCTTGTTAAATCCTTTTCCATAAGCTAGAAATCTTGTCATTCATAACACATTTCATGACTTTTCCCCAGTCTCTTTGAAAAAAAATAGGATGAAGAAATCATGAGTGCTACTCATTATTGTTTTCAGGTAAGTCCCAGCAAGATCCATGTTTAACTTTCTCCAATACATGAATTTCAAATTATTGTAATAAATTGAACATGACATGCTTTCATTGTTCTGTGAGAAATCACGGTGTAAAAATTGTGCCAGCTTGCTGTTGAATGCTGATTCTAAATAACACAGAAGGCCCTGCTCATTTAATTTTTTGCAAATGGGTAATGAGGTTATGATTGATTCTTATCATTGCCAATCACTTTTCCTTTAGAGAGACTGTAAGAAGGTCCGACTACATACAAATCTGGTAGTTGGTGGGTAGTTACTGGCAAATGCTTTGTATCTACCCCATAAACTTTTGGGAGAAAAGTCCACTTCTGATATAACTCGGTCTCAAAAGAGGATGGAAATCTCAGACAGAGGCCCAAAACCACTGAGGCAGTTCCCTAATGTTATGACAGGGTGTTGTATGCAGGAATAATTAGTTGAATAACGCTAAATGTTCTTAGGGTCTCTGGGAGTACTGAAATTTCTAACACAACACTTACTTTAAATGAACAAAAATGAGTCCTAGCCTAGAGGAGGTAGTCATTTCTCAGTTTGAAATAGTTCAGTTTCAGTTATATTTGAGTGATATGATTATAGCATCTTTATTTCCTACTGCATTAGATACTTCTTTATATTTCCCACCATTCACTAGTTCTTAGTCACTGTGAACTGGTAGATAACATAAAAATTACACACGAGTTTCAGAGACTCAAGTTTTCTTCCTAGCTCTGTCATTAAAACAACCACCACTCTCTCCCCAACTCCTGCCACGAATTATACGGATTATAACTTCCAAATTTTAACCTACACTGATATTTCCCATCTCCACGTTTTCTGACCTGTTGTTTTATGGCTATTTATAATATAGGGACCATTTCTAAATATTTCACTGGCTGCTTTAAATGCAGGTTTTCTGACACTGAAGACTGGTTGCCCTGTGTTCTTGTTAGTGTAAAGACAGAAGGCAGAGGGAAGGAACACGTGTTCTTTTCTGTTCTTTCACAGAGACAGGACTACTGCTTTTCATGAGCCAAAATACAAGTACATTATGGTTGTTTTCATTCAGTGTTTCTCCATTTACTTTTTTATTTAGCGTATATTTTTCTGAGAGTTGAATAATAAATTGCCTTTCTCAAGTGTCAGTGTTTAAGAAAGGTAATCTTTAATTGCAGTTTTCTAGATGTTTAGTTGAAATGTATAAAAGTCTTCATTAAAGCATATTTTAACAGTTACTATTGCAAGCCAAAGGCCTATCTTAAAGGGACTGAATATAATTTGGAAATAAACTCAAATGCTGCCAAAACCTAGCTAAATACTTTCTATTTTGATTTAAAATATCATGGCAAATTCATAAAATCAATTTGTATAAGCTAAAAGGTAATTTAACTCTAAAAAGCAAATGGATTTAGAAATTAAGCTCATAAAAATATTCAAAGCACAAATTTTAATTAGCGATACACAATTAGATCAGGAATGTGTCTGCTTATGCTTTAGTTAGTCTTTGATATGTAACCAGAAGAAGGTGATGACAAATAGTTTGGGTTGGCAATTTGTTTGAGTCCAATACCAGGAATTTAAGATAGTAGTTAACACAAGGACATCAGAAACAAATGTGTTTCTCTATCAAAAGTTTACCAGCCCAATGAAGGATGTACAGAAGGAGTAAAAGTTGTTACAAGGTGTTAGATTTTGGATTAGGTACATTTCTTTCCCTGGCTTAACTTTCCCACATATCACATGATACGAAAAAAAGAGAAGTAAGGGTTATGAAAAAATTATGTAAAATTAAAGTTCAAATAATTACCAACCACTTAATTTGTATGAATTGCTGATTAATTATTTAATAAACACTCTACTTAAAAGATTTTTCTAGGCATATTTTCATAGGTATTCACAAGACATGGTACCTGATTCTTTACACCATCCATTGCACTTTTATTTTTTAAGTGTAATAATACTTTCCACTGTCTACAGTGATTTATTGTCATCATATCAAAGTGAAATAAAACTTTTTCAAATGGAAGGCTTTGAAAATAATCAAGAACTGTCCACTTTTTTTGAGAAAGCATTTGTGTTTGAAACTCCTTCTTCACTGCACAATAACTATTCATCAGGGAAGGACTTTCACAGAATAGCAGTTCTCCTCTATGATCTTTCAATACTCAGTCTCATTGGGCTCTACCATACAGAACTTTTCTCTTTTAAAACACACAAGAGATGTAAATACTTAACTGAAGCGTCTGATTTCTAATACATTAAAATCAAAATTTGATTATTTGAATCACTTGATTCAATTCATTTAATTTAATCATTGAAACTCAGAAATTATTAAATTTATTTAATTGTTTAAGTAAAATGTTCAATGTTCAGAATGAATATATTAGAACAATCCTCTTTTCTTTTAGCTCTCCATGTCAGTTAGGCTGTGGACCTTAAGCCATTAGAAAAGTATGTGTCTTTTGTTTATGTGTGTGTGCGTGTGTGTGTGTGAGTACGGTGTGTATGTGTGTACATAAGTTTAAGTTTGGACTTCCTAAGAGATGATTCTGAGACAAGGATTTGAAGGTGAGTGATTTACTGGGGACAGGATTCCAGAAAGCATTAATAAGGTAGAGTGGGAGTGAGGGAGGTGAAGGAAATAAGCCAATGCAAGGGATATTGATGAGTGGGTGACCACTGGGTGCATCTTGGGCTCCACAGGGCTGGGGACCTCTAAGAGATGGTTCAGAGCATGCCTCAGTCACCACAACAAGAGATGCAAAACCAAGGATGCTTATCTACCAATTCAATTCTACAATAAATAGAGAGCTGCTTCCAGGGTCATTAACAGCCCAGCGTTCTTAGTCTGACCTTCAAGCAGTCCAGAGAAAAGCCTCAGGCAGAGAAACAGGCATCTGCAGTAAGAAGACATAGTAGCGAAGAGTGCCCAGGCTATAGAGGCAGGGTACTGACAGTATGTGTTAGAATTTACATGTGTAATTATACACACTGACTTTTATAGCTAACCCATATGGAAATTTAACTCCAGAGGACAATAAAAGATATTGTAAGAAGAAAAGGAAGAGCTGCTTTAATATCAAAGCAAAATTAATATAAAAAATCATCACCATGTGAATGCAATGATTTAATTATGTTTGAAAATATGAGGTTTTATATTAATTTAGTAAAAAGATTTGGTTGAACAGGAGTGCATGACTAAGGAGGGAATCTGGATGGAGTCAGCTGAGTGATGAAATGAGAAACCAACCTTTATGGTAAGTGATGGCAAGACCAAGTAGAGATGTAGTGATCATATGCTGATAGCAAAAGTCTAAACACCAAATTAGTTAAATACACTGAGATAGTTACAAGGGATTAAATCTGGATTTTATAGATTTTGCAAAAACATTTATCCTACCTCTGAGACAGACATGCTAATCATCTAGGGCCGTGCCATTACCCATAGTTCTTTTACTACTAACTTTCTCTGCATCATTGAAAAAGATAATTAATGCATCCCTAATATTCTTATTTTGAAATTATATGGAAGTCTTGAGTGATTTCTAGTTGTCACCCTGCACTATAATTCCCTGACTATATGGATAATTTCCACATAATGTATCTCAGAATACTCTTCTATAGTTAATAAAGTAATAACAGAATCACTTAAGGGGTACAGTGGCTTGAAATGTACATTTCTGACACTCCCTCCCATTTCCCTTCTGGAAGAATACAATAACGAGAAGAATCTACTAGTGGAATATAGGATATTTGAATATAGTTGTGGGTTTCTCTGAGTCCCTGGAGATGAGAGTGAGAGAAGGGCCTTTAGACTCACTCGAACTGAGCAAAAACATAAGTCTCACCACAGAGAAGGAAGCTTGTTTCTGCTCAGAGAATGGAACTAGGGAAGTAAACCTTAAATTTTATGGGTTTAGGCAAAACAAGGCTAGTGGAATTGCAGAATCATATAGTAGTGCTATAATTACTTTTTTAAGGAAACTCAGTATACTATTTTCCATAATGTCTGTCCCAATTTACATTCTCACCAACAGTGCACAAGGGTTCTCTTTCCTTCACATCCTCACCAGCACATTATTTCTTAGGTTTTTTTGTTTTGTTTTGTTTTGATAGTAGCCATTTAGACAGGTGTGAGGTAATATCTCACGTTTGTATATTTGCTTTGAATTTTCCTGATGATTAATGATATTGAGCACCATTTCATGTACCTGTTGGCTGTTTGTATGTCTTCTTTAGAAAAATGTCTATTCAGTTCTTCTGCCCATTTTTTAATTGGATGTGTTTTTCAATAGCTTTTTTGTGAGATCAACTTGATTTAATCATAGACTGAACAAGGGTGGCTTAGAATTCAAGAACTACCTATGCACAAAAAAACCCACCTTCCACTGAAATTCTGTTAAAAGTAAGTCATAAGTTTGACATTTCAAGTGTGTGTACCTTCACTGCAACTGCAGTATTATAATTAAATCAGTCCATTTATAATTAAAGCCCTACAAGCTTCAGTTATTTTAGTATGTTGTTTGTTGAATAAGGAACAAATATTTCATTATGAAAAGACAGATGAATAGTGGTCCAGACCATCAAAAATAGATTTTTCTGGGAAAATTACTGGCAAAGGGTCTTGAATTTATTTGATCTATTGTCATTTTATGACCACAGGTATCTTTTCAATATTATTTTTCATTCATTATATTTCATAACACTTTTATTTGTCCATAAGTTATTATTTTTATGATCCACTTGAAAATTATTTATGAATATTTTCAAAGGGAATTATCTAAGCACATGAAGTTCTTTAAATCAAATGAGAAAGAATATTCATTTTAGCAAAAATTAACAAAATCCTAACCAAACTAAAGTTTCAATACATAGAAAGGCATCTTGAAACTATTTAATCCTTTGAGAGTTATTTACAAGATGATATTTAAAGGTAAATAATTTTATGTCTAAATTAATTAGATTTTTGATACTAATTTTGGTTTTGTCATGGTATAATGTATATATTTTATGTTTTGAGGTTTTACTTTAAATTACTAATAGGGCTTTTAAAATAGATCTTAATGCTTTAGAAAGAGAAATTGTATTTTTCTATTAAACTTTGATCTCCCATAATAGGATCAATTGCAAATAAACTCATATTAAATTTCTGCTATCAAAACTTCCTATTGGGGGAGGAGAGAAGATGGCGGAAGAGTAAGACGCGGAGATCACCTTCCTTCCCACAGATACAGTAGAAATACATCTACATGTGGAACTGCTCCTACAGAACACCCACTGAACTCTGTCAGAAAACGTCCGACCTCCAAAAAGGCAAGAAAGTCCCCCCGTACTTGGGTAGGGCAAAAGAAAAAAGAAATAACAGAGACAAAAGAATAGGGACGGGACCTGCACCAGTGGGAGGGAGCTGTGAAGGAGGAAAGATTTCCACGCACTAGGAGCCCCTTCGCGGGTGGAGACTGCGGGTGGCGGAGGGGGGAGCTTCGGAGCCACGGAGGAGAGCGCAGCCACAGGGGTGCGGAGGGCAAAGCGGAGAGATTCCCGCACGGAGGCTCGGCGCCGACCAGCACTCACCAGCCCGAGAGGCTTGTCTGCTCACCCGCCGGGGCGGGCGGGGCTGGGAGCTGAGGCTCGGCTGCGGTCGGATCGCAGGGAGAGGACTGGGGTTGGCGGCGTGAACACAGCCTGAAGGGGCTAGTGCACCACAGCTAGCCGGGAGGGAGTCCGGGAAAAAGTCTGCAGCTGCCGAAGAGGCAAGAGACTTTTTCTTCCCTCTTTGTTTCCTGGTGCGCGAGGAGAGGGGATTCAGAGCGCCGCCTAAGCGAACTCCAGAGAAGGGTGCGAGCCGCGGCGATCAGCGCGGACCCCAGAGACGGGCGTGAGATGCTGGGGCTGCTGCTGCCGCCTCCAAAAATCCTGTGTGCGAGCACAGGTCACTCCCCACACCGCCCCTCCCGGGAGCCGGTGCCGCCCGCCACTGCCAGCGTCCCGTGATCCGGGGACAACTTTCCCGGGAGAACGCACTGCGCGCCTCAGGCTGCTGCAACGTCACGCCGGCCTCTGACGCCGCAGGCTCGCCCCGCCACCTCTGTACCCCTCCCTCCCCCCTGGCCTGAGTGAGCCAGAGCCCCCGAAGCAGCTGCTCCTTTAACCCCGTCCTGTCTGGGCGGGAACAGACGCCCTCAGGCGACCTACACGCAGAGGCGGGTCCAAATCCAAAGCTGAACCCCAGGAGCTGTGCGAACAGGGAAGAGAAGGGGAAATCTCTCCCAGCAGCCTCAGAAGCAGCGGATTAAAACTCCACAAACAACTTGATGTGCCTGCATCTGTTGAATACCTGAATAGACAACGAATCATCCCAAATTCAGGAGGTGGACTTTGGGAGCAGGATATATTAATTTTTCCCCTTTTCCTTTTTTTTGTGAGTGTATATGTATATGCTTCTGGGTGAGATTTTGTCTGTATAGCTTTGCTTTACAATAGCTTTATTTTACTTCACTATATTATAGCCTCTTTCTTTCTTTCTTTCTATTTTTTCTCCCTTTTACTCTGAGCCGTGTGGACGAAAGGCTCTTGGTGCTCCAGCCAGGCATCAGGGCCGTGCCTCTGAGGTGGGAGAGCCAACTTCAGGACACTGGTCCACAAGAGACCTCCCAGCTCCACGTAATACCAAACGGCAAAAATCTCTCAGAGATCTCCATCTCAACATCAAGACCCAGCTTCACTCAACGACCAGCAAGCTACAGTGCTGGACACCCTATGCCAAACAACTAGCAAGACAGGAACACAGCCCCATCCATTAGCAGAGAGGCTGCCTAAAATCATAATAAGGCCACAGACACCCCAAAATACACCACCAGACGTGGACGTGCCCACCAGAAAGACAAGATCCAGCCTCATCCACCAGAGCTCAGGCACTAGTTCCCTCCACCAGGAAGCCTACACAACCCACTGAACCAACCTTAGCCACTGGGGACAGATACCAAAAACAACGGGAACTACAAACCTGCAGCCTGTGAAAAGGAGACCCCAAACACAATAAGATAAGCAAAATGAGACGACAGAAAAACACACAGCAGATGAAGGAGCAGGGTCAAAATACACCAGACTTAACAAATGAAGAGGAAATAGGTAGTCTACCTGAAAAAGAATTCAGAATAATGATAGTAAGGATGATCCAAAATCTTGGAAATAGAATAGACAAAATGCAAGAAACATTTAACAAGGACGTAGAAGAACTAAAGAGGAACCAAGCAATGATGAAAAACACAATAAATGAAATTAAAAATACTCTAGATGGGATCAATAGCAGAATAACTGAGGCAGAAGAAAGGATAAGTGACCTGGAAGATAAAATGGTGGAAATAACTACTACAGAGCAGGATAAAGAAAAAAGAATGAAAAGAACTGAGGACAGTCTCAGAGACCTCTGGGACAACATTAAACGCACCAACATTCGAATTATAGGGGTCCCAGAAGAAGAAGAGAAAAAGAAAGGGACTGAGAAAATATTTGAAGAGATTATAGTTGAAAACTTCCCTAATATGGGAAAGGAAATAGTTAATCAAGTCCTGGAAGCACAGAGAGTCCCATACAGGATAAACCCAAGGAGAAACACGCCAAGACACATATTAATCAAACTGTCAAAAATTAAATATAAGGAAAACATATTAAAGGCAGCAAGGGAAAAACAACAAATAACACACAAGGGAATCCCCATAAGGTTAACATCTGATCTTTCAGCAGAAACTCTGCAAGCCAGAAGGGAGTGGCAGGATATACTTAGAGTGATGAAGGAGAAAAACCTACAACCAAGATTACTCTACCCAGCAAGGATCTCATTCAGATTCGATGGAGAAATTAAAACCTTTACAGACAAGCAAAAGCTGAGAGAGTTCAGCACCACCAAACCAGCTTTACAACAAATACTAAAGGAACTTCTCTAGGCAAGAAACACAAGAGAAGGAAAACACTTACAATAACAAACCCAAAACATTTAAGAAAATGGGAATAGGAACATACATATCGATAATTACCTTGAATGTAAATGGATTAAATGCTCCCACCAAAAGACACAGGCTGGCTGAATGGATACAAAAACAAGACCCATATATATGCTGTCTACAAGAGACCCACTTCAGACTTAGAGACACATACAGACTGAAAGTGAGGGGATGGAAAAAGATATTCCATGCAAATGGAAATCAAAAGAAAGCTGGAGTAGCAATTCTCATATCAGACAAAATAGACTTTAAAATAAAGACTATTACAAGAGACAAAGAAGGACACTATATAATGATCAAGGGATCGATCCAAGAGGAAAGTATAACAATTGTAAATATTTATGCACCCAACATAGGAGCACCTCAATACATAAGGCAAATACTAACAGCCATAAAAGGGGAAATCGACAGTAACACAATCATAGTAGGGGACTTTAACACCCCACTTTCACCAATGGACGGATCATCCAAAATGAAATAAATAAGGAAACACAAGCTTTAAATGATACATTAAACAATATGGACTTAATTGATATTTATAGGACATTCCACCCAAAAACAACAGAATACACATTTTTCTCAAGTGCTCATGGAACATTCTCCAGGATAGATCATATCTTGGGTCACAAATCAAGCCTTGGTAAATTTAAGAAAATTGAAATCATATCAAGTATCTTTTCTGACCATAACGCTATGAGACTAGATATCAATTACAGGAAAAGATCTGTAAAAAATACAAACACATGGAGGCTACACAATACATTACTTAATAACGAAGTGATTACTGAAGAAATCAAAGGGGAAATCAAAAAATACCTAGAAACAAATGACAATGGAGATACGACGAACCAAAACCTATGGGACGCAGCAAAAGCAGTGCTAAGAGGGAAGTTTATAGCAATACAAGCCTACCTCAAGAAACAGGAAACATCTCGAATAAACAACCTAACCTTGCACCTAAAGCAATTAGAGAAAGAAGAACAAAAAAACCCCAAAGCCAGCAGAAGGAAAGAAATTATAAAGATCAGGTCAGAAATAAATGAAAAAGAAATGAAGGAAACAATAGCAAAAATCAATGAAACTAAAAGCTGGTTCTTTGAGAAGATAAACAAAATTGATAAACCATTAGCCAGACTCATCAAGAGAAAAAGGGAGAAGACTCAGATCAATAGAATTAGAAATGAAAAAGGAGAAGTAACCACTGACACTGCAGAAATACAAAAGATCATGAGAGATTACTACAAGCAACTCTATGCCAATAAAATGGACAACCTGGAAGAAATGGACAGATTCTTAGAAATGCACAAACTGCCGAGACTGAACCAGGAAGAAATAGAAAATATGAACAGACCAATCACAAGCACTGAAATTGAAACTGTGATTAAAAACCTTCCAACAAACAAAAGCCCAGGACCAGATGGCTTCACAGGTGAATTCTATCAAACATTTAGAGAAGAGCTAACACCTATCCTTCTCAAACTCTTCCAAAATATTGCAGAGGGAGGAACACTCCCAAACTCATTCTACGAGGCCACCATCACCCTGATACCAAAACCAGACAAAGATGTCACAAAGAAAGAAAACTACAGGCCAATATCACTGATGAACATAGATGCAAAAATCCTCAACACAATACTAGCAAACAGAATCCAACAGCACATTAAAAGGATCATACACCATGATCAAGTGGGGTTCATCCCAGGAATGCAAGGATTCTTCAATATATGCAAATCAATCAATGTGATACACCATATTAACAAATTGAAGGAGAAAAACCATATGATCATCTCAATAGATGCAGAGAAAGCTTTCGACAAAATTCAACACCCATTTATGATAAAAGCCCTGCAGAAAGTAGGCATAGAGGGAACTTTCCTCAACATAATAAAGGCCATATATGACAAACCCACAGCCAACATTGTCCTCAATGGTGAAAAACTGAAACCATTTCCACTAAGATCAGGAACAAGACAAGGTTGCCCACTCTCACCACTATTATTCAACATAGTTTTGGAAATGTTAGCCACAGCAATCAGAGAAGACAAAGAAATAAAAGGAATCCAAATCGGAAAAGAAGAAGTAAAGCTGTCACTATTTGCAGATGACATGATACTATACATAGAGAATCCTAAAGATGCTACCAGAAAACTCCTAGAGCTAGTCAATGAATTTGGTAAAGTAGCAGGATACAAAATTAATGCACAGAAATCTCTTGCATTTCTATACACTAATGATGAAAGATCTGAAAGTGAAATTAAGAAAACACTCCCATTTACCATTGCAACAAAAAGAATAAAATATCTAGGAATAAACCTACCTAAGGAGACAAAAGACCTGTATGCAGAAAATTATAAGACACTGATGAAAGAAATTAAAGATGATACAAATAGATGGAGAGATATACCATGTTCCTGGATTGGAAGAATCAACATTGTGAAAATGACTCTACTACCCAAAGCAATCTACAGATTCAATGCAATCCCTATCAAACTACCACTGGCATTTTTCACAGAACTAGAACAAAAAATTTCACAATTTGTATGGAAACACAAAAGACCCCGAATAGCCAAAGCAATCTTGAGAACGAAAAACGGAGCTGGGGGAATCAGGCTCCCTGACTTCAGACTATATTACAAAGCTTCAGTAATCAAGACAGTTTGGTACTGGCACAAAAACAGAAATACAGATCAATGGAACAGGATAGAAAGCCCAGAGATAAACCCACACACATATGGTCACCTTATCTTTGATAAAGGAGGCAAGAATATACAGTGGAGAAAAGACAGCCTCTTCAATAAGTGGTGCTGGGAAAATTGGACAGGTACATGTAAAAGTATGAAATTAGAACACTCCCTGACACCATGCACAAAAATAAACTCAAAATGGATTAAAGACCTAAGTGTAAGGGCAGACACTATCAAACTCTAAGAGGAAAACATAGGCAGAACACTCTATGACATACATCACAGCAAGATTCTTTTTGACCCAGCTCCCAGAGAAATGGAAATAAGAACACAAATAAACAAATGGGACCTAATGAAACTTAAAAGCTTTTGCACAGCAAAGGAAACCATAAACAAGACCAAAAGACAACCATCAGAATGGGAGAAAATATTTGCAAATGAAGCAACTGACAAAGGATTAATCTCCAAGATTTACAAGCAGCTCATGCAGCTCAATAACAAAAAAACGAACAACCCCATCCAAAAATGGGCAGAAGACCTAAATAGACATTTCTCCAAAGAAGATATACAGATGGCCTACAGACACATGAAAGAATGCTCAACATCATTAATCATTAGAGAAATGCAAATCAAAACTACAATGAGCTATCATCTCACACCGGTCAGAATGGCCATCATCAAAAAATCTAGAAACAATAAATGCTGGAGAGGATGTGGAGGAAAGGGAACACTCTTGCACTGTTGGTGGGAATGTAAATTGATACAGCCACTATGGAGAACAGTATGGAGGTTCCTTAAAAAACTACAAATAGAACTACCATACGACCCAGCAATCCCAATACTGGGCATATACCCTGAGAAAACCATAGGTCAAAAAGAGTCATGTACCAAAACGTTCATTGCAGCTCTATTTACAATAGCCAGGACATGGAAGCAACCTAAATGTCCATCGACAGATGAATGGATAAAGAAGATGTGGCACATATATACAATGGAATATTACTCAGCCATAAAAAGAAATGAAATGGAGGTATTTGTAATGAGGTGGATGGAGTTAGAGTCTGTCATACAGAGTGAAGTAAGTCAGAAAGAGAAAAACAAATACAGTATGCTAACACATATATACGGAATCTAAGGAAAAAAAAAAAAAAAAAAAGGCCATGAAGAACCTAGTGGCAAGACGGAATAAAGACACAGACCTACTAGAGAATGGACTTGAGGATATGGGGAGGGGGTGAGGTGAGATGTGACAGGGTAAGAGAGTGTCATGGACATATATACACTACCAAATGTAAAATACATAACTAGTGGGAAGCAGCCGCATAGCACAGGGAGATCAGCTCGGTGCTTTGTGACCACCTAGAGGGGTGGGATGGGGAGGGTGGGAGGGAGGGAGATGCAAGAGGGAAGAGAAATGGGAACATATTGTATATGTATAACTGATTCACTTTGTTATAAAGCAGAAGCTAACACACCATTGTAAGGCAATTATACTTCAATAAAGATGTTTAAAAAAAAAACTTCCTAT
Organism: Balaenoptera borealis; assembly: GCF_965194805.1. NCBI lineage: Eukaryota > Metazoa > Chordata > Mammalia > Artiodactyla > Balaenopteridae > Balaenoptera > Balaenoptera borealis. Next base: position 16,498,096 of record NC_138867.1, read on the forward strand.
TGAATTATTAAGATTAATGAATGTGCTGGCATACATGCAAGTATATTAGACTGGTAGTTAAAATACTAGATACAATTGAAAATAATTCATTTAGTCAAATATTTAAACTACCCTTAAAAAAAATTTACTTAAATTTTTTAGACAATAATTGTATTTTATATTATCAATGCACAGTGAAATAAAACTCAAGAACATTAAGTAATTTGCAATATTTCGTGTATAGCACATGCACGCATTTTATTTTGGTAGACACATTAATATACATCAATGATAAAATTTACTATTTTAAAATATATGGTTCATCTCTTGCACTGTTGGTGGGAATGTAAATTGATACAGTCACTATTGAGAACAGTATGGAGGTTCCTTAAAAAACTAAAAATAGAACTATCATATGACCCAGCAATCCCACTACTGGGTATATACCCTGAGAAAACCATAATTCAAAAAGAGTCATGTACCAAAATGCCCATTGCAGCACTATTTACAATAGCCAGGACATGGAAGCAACCTAAGTGTCCATCGACAGATGAACTGTTAAAGAAGATGTTGCACATATATACAATGGAATATTACTCAGCCATAAAAAGAAATGAAATTGAGTTATTTGTAGTGAGGTGGATAGACCTAGAGTCTGTCATACAGAGTAAGTAAGTCAGAAAAGAAAAAACAAATACCGTATGCTAACACTTGTATATGTAATCTAAAACAAAAAAGTGGTTCTGAAGAACCGAGGGGCAGAACAGGAATAAAGATGCAGACGCAGAGAATGGACTTGAGGACATGGGGAGAGGGAAGGGTAAGCTGGGACGAAGTGAGAGAGTAGCACTGACATATATACACTACCAAATGTAAAACAGATAGCTTGTGGGAACCAGCTGCATAGCACAGGGAGATCAGCTTGCTGTTTTGTGACCACCTAAAGTGGTGGGATAGGGAGGGTGGGAGGGAGATGCAAGAGGGAGGGGATATGGGGATATATGTACACATATAGCTGATTTACTTTGTTATACAGCAGAAACCAACACAACATTGTAAAGCAATTATACTGCAATAAGGTTGTTAAAAAAATAAAAACAACAACAAAAAAAAATAAAATATATGGTTCAAACATTCTGAAAATATTTCTAGACTCAAAGATTCCATTTGACTAAACTTTCTATCTCACCTAGATCATGTTTATAGTTTTCAATCTCTTTAATACTATTTTCCTAATCCTTTTAAAGCAATGGAAGTACATTTCAAATTGTGGACTCCAGAACAATACATAAAAAGTTTCAAGGTCAAAATGAAGAGTAAGAAGAGAAAGGCTTTTCTTATGAAGAGAGTGCAGTACGTGGTTTCGTTTATTTTTTGAAGGTATGACCATCCCACTGACCTCTGACTTTGCACAATCCTTCTAAAATAGTTCAACAAATAAATACATAAAATATGCATGAAAATATGTCTATATATATATATATACAACTCATATATATGTAGAGAGGTAGATAGATATAAATATGTGTGTGAACTTTTATTACCAGGAAATTTCATATTGTAATATTCTAGATACTATACATACATTTCATTTCTCAAAGTAACTCATTAATTTTTAATATTATCTTGATACAGAGATAAGGAAACTTAGATTCAGAAAGCATCAGTAATTGAAGTTTTCATCGTCCTGGACAGCTGTAGAATAATACTCTGTACACTTCCTGTGCCCATTATCCTTTTAATTAAAATCTGCCGCACAACGAGGCTACCACTTTTGAGTAAACTGAAGGCGAGAACTTCTAAAATGCTTAACACATTAAAAGAAAATCAGAAAAGTCAGTCTATTGTTAACTAACATCATTACTCTGTAACCAAAATAGTCGGTACTTAGGTGTATAATTTTCCCTTTGCTGTACACAAAACTATAATTCCATTGATATTAACTCTCATAAACATTTTGCCTACCTGACATGCAGTCATAATATAATTACCTAAATAAACTTTGTGTGCTAATAGCACGTCAGCGATGAACAGATCAAAATCTGGTGACCATGTCTTTTTTGTATATGAATTACCAAAGTGCCAAGAGCTGATTCATACCCTGCACATAATTGGTTTCATCCAAGTGTAAAGCGAAAAATCTGCAGTCAGACAAATGTGATAGTAGTTGCGTGAGGCCCAAAATGCTGTTTGATAAAAGAGTTTTGCCAGCAACTCACACTGCTTTTTTCAGCGCCTGATATTTGTCATAATGTTCACAGCTATTTTGTACAAGCTTTAGAGCAAGTGCAATATAGTTGTTTTCCTAAACCAGGAATGCAACTTTCTGTGACGCTTCAGTATTTATGGTCTCTGCTTTACATTTAGATATATAATTCATCAATTTTAAGCCTGCAAATGTTATTTTGTGCTTATTCTGTCTAAAACTACAATTGCTTTCTTAGCATCAAGAAATGCTGTTTTGAAAATGATATGAAATTTCAATGGTTTTGTGTCACTATTTACCTGGCTGCCAAGATATGGTGCTGGGATCTGGAGCAAATGGATCTCTAGCTCAAGTTATTTTTCTCCATGTTTTCATAGTTAGGTCTATATTCACATTTTTATTTTTCAGGTGACTTGGCAAATTTTTGGAGCCACAAACTTCATTTATTCAGCAGACACTGAAGTTCTGTTGACCATTTTCCGTTTACATTATTCTTTTCATCACTGATTTTACGCTCTAGTGAGGCGTTGCTGAGCCCTGATCAATCTTTGTGAGCTGGAATTATAATACAGCACAGTAATAATTTAAAAAACAACTCTAACAAATACACACATGAGTGCGAATTATACTAGTCTAAGATCAATTAAACCGTATAGCTGTTTTAGGGCATGAGCAGCCTTTCAGGGTGTGATATCATTACAGGATTCTTGTGAAAATTATTATGTGTTTCATTTCAAATGGGTGAAATGTATATAAAATAAGAATTATTTAATCACATTGCAAACCCCTAAAAATTGCAAACCCTTTTTATACCACATCACAAAGCATTAAGTTTCACCTGCAGTCCACAGACAAAATTGTGAGATCATACAGGGTACAGGCTGATTTCCATGATGTATTAAAAGTCTATGCTTTTTCAGATTCTTTTCCATTATAGGTTATAACAAGATTTTGAAGGTGGTTCCCTGTGCTATACAGTAAATTCTTGTTGTTTATCTATTTTATATATAGAGGTGTGTATCTATTAATCCCATACTCTTAATTTATCCCACCCCACTGATTCCCCTTTGTTAGCCATACATTTTTTTTTCTATATCTGTGAGGCTGTTTCTGTTTTGTAAATAAGTTCATTTCAATAAGAAAAAAATCCTTCCAAAAAAGAAAGTCTCTGCTTCTTCTAATATAACATGGAAGTGAAAAGTGCTCAGAAATTTTACAGCAGAAGAGAGACTCAAATTATTTACAAACTGTGTTTGTATGTGGAGGAGAATATTAACATTCCATTAATGTTTATTTTTTACCATAACAACTGGTGAGGGAGTTTGCATCTTCCTTTAGACACAACTGGGAATAATACAACATGGCACAAAGGAAACCAAGATAACTCTTCATTAAGATATAACCTAGTGGGCACATAGGTGACAAATGTGTATATTGTTGCCACGGTATGCATTACAATAAAGACAACTAACCCAAAACTTTAAGATCATCATTAAAAGATACTTACCATGATTGTTTAACTAGACAGTAAATATATATCTGAAATGACTAAACGAGTCATCAGTTGCACACCATAATTTCATTTATATCCTTAGAGTATAAAGTTCTAGTATTTGAAAACAATTAGAGCTGTATATTTAGACAAATTAGCTGTGCTTCAAAACCTGCTTTCTCTCAGTAGTTATCTGAATTACCAGCTACCAAGTTTGGGATTGTCTGTGATCATGAACAAACTTAAAAGGATTAAAAGTCCCCAGATACCCCCAATGGCACTTTTTAATCTGTTTGTAAAATCTTGTCCTGCATAAAACTTTCCATCCTAATTAAGAGATTCACAAATCTCATAGCAAATTTCACCAGACCAATTATTTAAGGGAACAAACAAAACAATATTTATAATTCACTGATTTATTTAATATTATACATATATTTCAAAATTAAAAATAATTCTTCAGTGATATCTTTCATGTAATATCAAACATCACCAAATAGTTTGCATGTTCTATTTACATAAAGACTTTAAATATTTTCTTTTTCTTTCTTTTTTTTTAAATTTATTTATTTTACTTATTTATTTTTGGCTGCGTTGGGTCGTTGTTGCTGTGCACGGGTTTTCTCTAGTTGCGGCGAGCGGGGGCTACTCTTCGTTGTGGTGAGCAGGCTTCTCATTGCGGTGGCTTCTCTCGTTGCAGAGCACGGGCTCTAGGCACCCGGCTTCAGGAGTTGTGGCTCGCGGGGCTCTGGAGCGCACACTCAGTAGTTGTGGCACACGAGCTTAGTTGCTCCGCGGTATGTGGGAATCTTCCTGGACCAGGGCTCGAACCGATGTCCCCTGAACTGGCAGGCGGATTCTTAACCACTGCGCCACCAAGGAAGCCCTCTTTTTTTTTTTTCAAGTGTGTAAAATATATTATTAGAAAAACCTAGGTCTTTTTTTCATGGGGCATTGCACAAATGTTAATGTAGTTTAAATTATATTTAAATTATTTTAAAATATTCCATATAAATATTGCACATATTTTTCTTAAAACAATGTTGCAAATAGTATGCATGTCCATACACACACACATACACACACACACACACATATGAACACGCACATGCACACAGACACACAAAACCCACAAAAAACTGTGAAATTGTCTGGCTTTAGTGGCCTTTTGTGATGGCTTACAATTGGCTCATCTATACAGGAGATATTAGTTACACAGAAAAACTGTTTCTCTCTTTAATTGTTGTGTTTCTTCCTTGGGTAACCAAATGAAAGTTATATAACTAGAAACAGGTCAGTTCAAATAATGACATTAAAATACTTATTTTTCTCCTAGTGACAGTGTTTTATGGTGTTTGGGAAATGACATTTAGAAATATTCTCATATCATCACAAAGTTTAAATCATTCAGTCTTTACAATTATATTTTTTCCATATAGCTAGTGTCTTTTAATCATTTCACATTAAAAGGGAATATGTCAGTTTAATAAATATTGTTGAAATGGTGTATAATAAAGACTTCAGGCAGTTTTATACGTTCTGGACAAGAAATTATTTTCTATTTTCACAGTTTCACCTCACATGCTTCGATCCACCCAGGCTAAGTTCATTGTTGACTAAGATTTGTATATTTTAATCTATCTATGAGTTTGCCTATATTCAACAGTGTCTTCTAACTCCAATATAAATAGTAATGAATAAGTAAGAAGTAAATATGTTTTACAATGCAGTTGGCTTTATAAAATTATAGTACTTGTTTGATTGTGTATTCCATAGCATTAGAACATTCCCTAATTACACTGTGCCTGTTAACACCACCTATCATAGGTAACAGCTAATGAATACAATGTTTGTAAACTTTGAGATGATATTTAGATATTTAGATTTGTAGCAAACCTCTTTAGCCCTGTGTGGAAGGAACTAATCCAGGCCCCTCTCCTAGCTTCTGGTAGTCACGGTCATCCTTCCTTGTAGATGGTTATCTTCTTCCTGTGTCTCTTCACATGGTATTCTCCGTGTGTGTGTGTATGTATGTACAAAATTTCCCCTTTTTGTAAGTATACAGTCATATCGGATTAGGGCCCACCCAAATGACCTCATCGTTTTGTCCAAATAATGTCACATTAACAAGTACTTCAACATTTTTGTAGGGGAACACAACTCAATTTACAACACCCAGGAATCATAAAATATGCGTGGTATGAACAAACCTCCTTCAGTTAAAGACTTTAGTGTTTTCAGATACTTTGCAAGAGGAATCAGACAGCGACAGGACTCTGATTGTGTTGAGAACAGAAGAACATAAAAGTATCTAACAGCTTGTCACTGAGAAGCATGTAGCATAATCTGAGCAAACAACTAAAAGTGACAGAATTTTGCAAGTTCCAATTTATGGGTATTGTAAAGTAGGACCAGTGGTTTGGAAAGAGCAAAAACTGACTAGGGAAAATGAATTCCTAAAACAAGCAAACAAAGGCTCCCTATGAGGACAAACTCCTGTCTTGAAGTGATATTGTTAGGCCTATAATCTAACTTCGATAGGACAGAGACAATAGGGGAAAGAAGAGAGATGGAACAGATAAATAATATGTCTTGTCATGTACCAGAGTGTTCATTGTAGCACTATTTACAACAGCCAGGACACGGAAGCAACCTAAGTGCCCATTGACAGATGAATGGGTAAAGAAGATGTGGCATATATACACAATGGAACATTACTCAGCCATAAAAAGAAATGAAATTGAGTTAAGCATAAAAAGAAATGAAATTGAGCTATTTGTAGTGACGTGGATGGACCTAGAGTCTGTCATAGAATGAAGTAAGTCAGAAAGAGAAAAGCAAATACTGTATACTAACACATATATATGGAATCTAAAAAAAAAATTGTTCTGATGAACCTAGGGGCAGGACAGGAATAAAGACACAGACGTAGAGAATGGACTTGAGGTTATGGACAGTGGGAGGGGTAAGCTGGGACTAAGTGTGAGAGTAGCATTGACATATATACACTACCAAATGTAAAATAGATAGCTAGTGGGAAGCAGCTGCATGGCACAGGGAGATCAGTTTGGTGCTTTGCGACCACCTAGAGGGGTGGGATGTGGAGGGTGGGAGGGAGATTCCAGAGAGAGGAGATATGGGGATATACACATGCATACAGCTGATTCGCTTGTTATCCAGCAGAAACTAATACAACAATGTAAAGCAATTATACTCCAATAAAGATATTAAAAAAAAATTCAGTGTGAGTAGAATGCTACTCTTTATATAAAAACGCAAATCTAAAATGTAAATTAAAATAATAGTATTATATATAGAGGGTAATATGTTACAGAGTGGAAGCATAGGGGTTAAATTTTAGATATTTAAAAAATATTTTGGTTTCTTTTTTTTTTAATACATCTTTATTGGAGTAAAATTGCTTCACAATGCTGTGTTAGTTTTTGTTGTGCAACAAAGTGAATCAGCCATATGCATACATATATCCCTATATCCCCTCCTTCTTGAGCCTCCCTCCCTCCCTCCCTATCCCACCCCTCTAGGTCTTCGCAAAGCACCGAGCTGATCTCCCTGTGCTATGCTGCTGCTTCCAACTATTATTTTACACTTGATAGTGTATATATGTCAATGCTACTCTCACTTCGCCCCAACTTCCCCTTCCCCTTCCCCCACCCAAGTCCATTCTCTATGTCTGCATCTTTATTCCTGCCCTGCCACTAGGTTCATCAGTACCATTTTTTTAGATTCCGTATATATGTGTTCTTGATTTGGCTTTGGATCTATGTAGGTATTTTAGAAAAATATAAACAAAACTAATTTTCCAGAAACATCTAAAGTTAAAAACTTTATGAAATTTTTAATAATTGATTCTAACAATAAGATACTGTTGTAAATCCAGATGGCAGTAAAATACAAAACATTGTTCAGTGACTTAAAAATACAGTAATTTGACAAAATATCCCTAATGGAATTTACCCTATGAAAATAGCCTGTGGAAATGATAATAAACCTTTCTTAGTGATTATGTTGTTGAAGGTTGTGTCTGCATTGTTATGTTGAAACTGTAATATTAATATTGTAGAATAAAGAAAACAAGTAGATATAATGAAATCTAAGCTTTTTCTTCATGGGAGAAAGGTGATAGTGGTGCAAGATTAAATATATCAAGTAAAAACTTTTACCACGAACTAGAATTAGAATTACAAGTATGAGCTTACTACGTTTTTCATGTTTTACAAAACATACATATTTCCTAGTTTTGTCCATGGGAAATGCTCATTAGTATCCAGAGTGTGGTATATAAACTTCCCAGAAGCATTTGGAGACTTTCCAAGACTTGGATGAAAATTATTGAAGAGTCAAGAAGTACCATGTCATTTAAGAAAGCAAGGAAGCTTTCAAAGACTGCTGGGTCATGTCAAAAGGACTCAGGCATCATCTAAGAAAGGCTCCCATAGGCAAAATTTGGAAAAATGCACATCAATATGAATAATAAGTGCAATGGATTGACATATTAAATATATGTATACACATTGCTGATATAAGGACAAAAAAAAAATTCATTGCTTAACTTTGCAGGAAGCTAAAGAACCCATTATTTTTTTCTTTGAAATCACATAGATAGGCCATAAATTAACATATAGCCTATTTTCTTATATGAATAATACTTCTGAGTAACCTAGTTAATGAGGACATTCATTTTCTACAGAGTTATTCCAGATAATAATGAAATGGGATAAAATAATTAGAATAATACCAGTTAAAACCACAAAATAATTGCAAAGATTTAGGCATCTTTCAGCAACAGAAAGACAATAAGAGAGAGAATCTGTGAGAAAGAGGAAAAGAGGGGAGAAAAAGAAAAAATAGAACTGAGAAAAAGAAGGGAGGGAGGGAAGAAGGAAAAAGAGGAAGAAAGAAAGAGAATATTATCTAAGGAGTAGTCCTGACAAATATTAAGCCTGAATATGATCATATCACAACAAATTTGCAGAAATGCAGAGAGATTAAAGGAAAATATTAAATGACACAGTGGGAATGAAATTAGCAAATTGCAGACTGTGGGGAACTCTTGGGGACAATCAATCCAATTTTGTCAGTAAATACATTTCAAGGAAAATCATGAAATGGAATTTACAGTTAAAACAGACTAAGTAGATTGATCAAGTGACTATAAGGCTTGGACTATATTTGAATTCTGATTCAAATAGGTAACTGTAAAAAAAATATTTCTGTGACAGTTTGGAAATTTTTAAAGATAATTGATATTTAATCATTTTAATGAATATTTTCATTTATTTATGTGTGAGAATCTGTGTTTGCATTGGGGGGAGGACTCTGTATCTCTTCAAGATACATACCAAGATATTTACAAAAAATATAGGTTGATGTTTGGAATTCCTTAAAAATAATCCAGAAGTGAAATGGGGTATTGGGTATCGTATAGAAAAAATAATATTGCCATCAGCTGATAGTAGATGAAGTCAGCCAATGGGTAAATGGATATTTATTCTATTAATGTTTCTAATATTTAATAATATCTGAAATTTCTTATATCACAAAGTTGACAATATTTTTCCAGAATTATAAAAATATTTTTATTTTGAAAGCAATATACAGTTGTATGACAGGAAAAATTGTCATTAGTCTGAAAGAATTGCTAATAGACACCAATGGAGAAATAAACTAATGTCTTTTGAGCCCCAGCTATGTGCTAGTCATGAGACTTTACGTGTTATCATAGTCGTTACATACACTATGGTCATGAGATTGTTGCAATTTAAACTATTCTACAACGTGGGAACTAAAATACTGAAAATTTTTGAACCAGATGGATACAAACCACATGATTTGAAGATTATCTTGGGCCAGAGACATCTGCAAAGATGTTGCTCTTCTGTTATATCAAGTGATGTTTTGGTCCTATATTTCAAGTGCTAATGGATTTAAAGGGTTGCATATCTCATTTCTAAATATACGCAGATATCTATTTGAATTTTGTGCACTGGGTAATCTTTGAGTATCAGAACGTTAGGGAGGAAGAAATTTTCCTCTACCCTTCTAGGTTCTTCTGGCTGGCCTAATAACTAAATTGATATGAGACAGATTAACAGCAGAAAATCAAACAAAAGTTTAATAACATACATATATGGGAGAGACCCAGGAGAACTGAATAACTCACCAAAATGACAAACCTTCCGCTTAAACACCATCTTCAACTAAAGACAAAAATGGTTGTAGGGGTTAATGGTTTGGGACTTAAAAGATGAGAAAAGCAATTTACCTAGAGATGGAAAAGCAAATGTTTGTTAAACAAATGAACAAACAAACATTTGCAGGGCCAGGCCGAGACAATGGGACACAGAGAGGAATTTTAACAAACAGACTTCACTAGGTTGCTCCCTGTCTACCACACCTAGTTCTCACTACAGTTATCCATGGGGAGGGCTCCATTCCTGGGATGGGTCCTCTATCTACATTCCTCTAGGTGGTTAGGGAGAAGGTCAAAGTTTCTTCCTGAATCTTTTGAGCCTTGATTGTTTTCAGCTCTAGGCAAATTTTTCTCCCCTACAAGATTCATCTGAAAATTGTATTTCCAGGAAATAATTCAAGTAAACATGATTCAAGTTTACACTATTCCCAGTAAAAGCCATCAAAGACAGACAAAAGAACTTTCACTCACACACTCTCAGTGGAAGATAAATCAGTAAAATCAGGCATTGTGTAGAATAAGTTGTCACTATATAGTAAATGTGGTAACGGGCATGCCCTTCCACTTTGAATTTCGAGTTGCATGTATGTATCCTATGTACATATATGTACAAAATGACATGTACAAGTGTTGTAGTTGCGTTCATTGTTGAAATATTATCCATGAATAGGATAAAGATATATATATTTGGCTTATCCAAATGAAGACTCTAGAGGAATGAAAATTAATTTGATTTATATGTATGAATAAGTACAAATCTACAAATTAATATTAAGTAAATACATACTTTGCAAAAATTTATGTAGAGAAAGATACCATTTACATAGGTTTTGACTACATGCAATTAGTACTTGATACTTTTATAGCTATCTGACCATGGAAAAATGTATGAACAATGATGAAAAAGGACATATTCCAATTTAAGCATGGAGAAACTCTAGCAACATGGGAAAGGTAATAAAATCAGTGATGGATTGAAAAAATATTTTAATGGTGTCTGTAATATCCAGTACAGTGTTAAATAGAAAGGGAGTGAGGACATTCTTGCTCATGATCTATTAAGTATGATGTTAACAATGGGTTTTTCAAAGGTGCCCTATATCAAGATTGAGGAAGTTCTCCTCTATTCCTATTTTTTTTAAATATTTATTTATCATGAAAGATATTGGATTTTGTCAAATGCTTTCTCTTTTCCTATTGAGATGATCACATGTTTTTCTTATTAATATGATGTATTACACTACATTTTATCTTTTATTAATACAGAGTATTACATTGATTGATGTTCATATATTGAACCAATGTTTCATTTCTGGGATAAACCCTTCTTGGTTAGGGAGTCTAAACCAATTTTACATGTTGATGGATTTTTTTTACATTTGCTATTATTTACTGAGGATTTTGCATCTGTATTTAGAAAGAATATTTGTCAGTAGTTCTGGTAATGTCTTTTTCTGGTTTTGGTGTCAGAGTCCTTATTCTTTTATTTTTTGAAAGATTTTTTAAAGGATTAGTCTCAATTCTTCTCTAAACATTTACTGGAATTTACCAATTACCATCTGGTCCAGGACTTTTTTGTGTGGGAATTGCTTTATTTACTAATTTAGTCTCTTTACTTGTCATAGGTCTAGTTCTTCAGATATGAGTTCCTTTATTCTTTCAAAATATTTAAATGGCTCGTTTAAAATTTTACACAGTAAATTCAATGCCTGCACTTCCTCAGGGACAGTTTCTATTGACTGCTTTTCCAGTGTACGACACATACTTTCTTCTTTCTTTGTAGGTATTGTAATTTTATTTTGTTGAAAACAGGGCGTTTCAAATAATATATTGGGGCAACTCTAGCAATCAAATCCTCTCCCACAGAATTTGTTCTTATTATTGCTATTTGTTCCTTTGGTGAGTTTCCTTAGCTAATAAAATGAATTTTGTATTCTTTGTTGTGTGGCTATTGAAGCCTGAGCTTAGAGAGCTTTGTGTTCAGCTAATGATTGGTCAGAGATTTCCTTAGAGTCTTTGAAACAATAAGTCTCAGAGGCTGTGCCAAAGGGATCTTTGTTTATTTGGAAGCTCACCTTCAATATTTTGTGGGCAGTTTAAAACTCTGCCTTAGCTTTCCCTTCCTGCTTGAGCAAAGCCTCATGGTTAGCCAGAAACAAAAGATGAGAAATATCTAAGGTCTAACCAGGGCATGCACACAGCCCTACATATGTGTGTGATATTTTAGATTTTCAGGAATATGTCAGAGCTTTTCAAAGCCCCCTATACACGGGTTTAGTGCTGAGTGTTTGGTCAGCTTTGTTTGCCCTAACTATTACTGTACTAAGCATTTAGGCAGCTGTGACGCTCAGCAGTCATCACTGATTATTTTTGACAAATACCCAGGGGGAAATTTGTTCATGGTGATCAAGTTCTGAGTCAGGTCAAATAAAAGAAATTCTGTGGGTGGGACTTATGAGGGAACTGCCAGGCAGGTCAGATAATGTAAAAATTTTCTGCACACAGTGACTTTGTACAGTTCCAAACCCGTATTGCTTCCTCCAGTGTCTACTAGGCTGCTAGGTTTCACCAGATACTGTGGTTGCAAGGCTTTTGGGCTACAAGGTCACTACAAGACTAGGTGAGAAGGTGATGGGAATAGGCCAAGTTAAAATGCCACAGAGATCACTTTGTGTGCTTATGGATATCTATATCTATAGATCTAGATCTATATATATACTGTAGATATATACACAGATATAGATGTGTATACACATACACCACAAATTCCCCTCAGATTGTTGTAAGTCTGAGTTTAATTTTTAGAATTGTGGAAAAGTTTTTGATATTGATAATTTTCTAGTGTTGTTATTATTTTTATAGAGAGTTGGATGTTCCAAGGTCCTTACTCCACTATTTGCACTGACATCATTCATTTCCTTTCCTTTTAAAAAGAAAACTCTATTTGATTTACTCGAGTATTTTCTGTGTCTGGTCTTGCTGACAATCGGACCTAATATAGACAGTTTTCAGTACACGGCCTACACAGTTTCTTATCTTTGATCTCTCTCTTCCTTCAAACTTCACTATAATATTTTTCTCCAAGTGATACTCTTAAAATAAGTTATTTCTTCTAACAAATAAAAATTCAATATCTGGGTTTGTTTTTGTTGCTGTTATTAACCAAGAGCATTTATTAGTACAAAAACAAAGTCACTGGGAGAAGTGAAGGCACTGGACTCTCTGGGAAATGGAGAGAATCTGGGGTTTGTTATCGAGCCTAGTCAGAAGTCTGATTTAAGAAATGAGGCAGATAAATTATTCTCTGCGCTCACCTAGAATCAAGTTATCATTGGAGTCAGGCTTTGGAAGAAATTCTTTAACAGCTACTGTAGAATAGATCATGGAGAAATCTGGGACTGCAACATGAAGTGGCATTTTTGAAAGGCACTGGATAATTTAAGAAGGAGAATGACAGACTGGGAGGCTTATAGTCTTGGATGAATGCATACTAAAGCCCAGGGGCTTTCTAAGACAGTTCTAAAAGAATGTGTTAGTTGCAGCCACAGGGCTGAGATAGCTGAAAACAAAACAACAATTTTAATCCGAGGGTTAAGAAGAAGAGCCTTTGAAGGCACATTCTTGTCAGGGAAGTTTTGTGAAAATAAGAGCGTATAAGAGATTCTTACGCTAATCCTGGGGATGTGAAAGAGACCTCAGAATAAGGAGGCTGCTCTGAATGCCCAACCCCTACTGTACTACTTGTGACAACCAAAGACTCTCTCCTGCCTATTTGAGGAGCATGTTCCAAAACCTTCCTTGAATAAAAGCACCATAACGTCATCGAAAGGGGGCGCTCCTTTCCTTTTGAACTGTCCCAACAATCTACAACCTCTCCCAAGAAACAACTAGAGTCACATATCTGCAAAACCTCAGGGCCACTGACTGTTAAACATGGAAGGATAAGCATTAGAGAGCATACTATTGCAAAACTTTGGTAATTTGTTTTCAATACATTTTCAAGAATAGATTCTAAGGCTGAATAAAGAAGGACTTGACTTTTTATTAGGTTGGAAATTTTATTTGTGCTTGTAATTACAAAAACTGTAGTGTGATTTGTTTTTGTTTTTGTTTTTTTCTCCTAATTATTTGTCCTATTTTTACCAAAATATAGATTCAGGAGTGGCCCATGATTAATGAAATTACAATGTTAATTACTTATTGGATTCTTTAGTAAGAATGTTGGAGTATGTTATTTATGAGGACCCTTCTATCAAGGGTGTGTCCCCTAATAAAGCCCAATAAAAGGTACTCCTTTTGTGAAAATCTTGAGAAATACTTTGGTGAAAATTACAATATGTTCTAATGGTTTGGAATTACAGTAGAAGGCATTATGTTTGAGTTGGACTCAGTGACTTTCCCTGGGATGACAGAGATCAAAACTTGTAAGAAGCAAGATGGATACAGTTATCATAGTATGAATTCAGAATTGTATACCAATATAATTTTTTGATGTTAAATAATACATTACTGTGCCTCTAATAACAAAATAAATAGGAATAATCTAAAGTCCTTCCTTATGTGTATAACTATGAAAATTCCAACAATATCTTGAGCCAACATAATAATCATCTAATTCTTAGACCTGAGCCTTCACATATCCACCAATTCTTGAATAAATGAGGCTTAAGTAACCTTCCAGGGAGTTATATATTTCCATATAAACTATAAATATTTCTACTAGATTTCTCAAACAGAATTCTCAAACAAGTAAAATGAGCTCTAAGGATGTTCTTTGATCTTATACTTATTCTAGGAGACATGGTATATCAAGATGTTCTAGCGGTCAGAACAAAGTTTTTTAAAGTTCAAGTGATACAAAGACTTTTGACAAAATACAGCTTTATGATATTCCATTTAAGATCCATTTTTTTTTTTTTTTTTTTTTTTAGTTCTTGACATGTATATGCTACACATATGCTAGTACCTGGATAAATCCATCTATTATGTTTCTAGGCCATAAAATTAAGGGCAGCTTTTGTGGGAAAGACCATGTTCAATCCTTTAACTTTCTTTTTTTCCTGAAATAATAAATCCAAATCAATACTACATGACAAGGGTTCCAAAGAAATGAGCTCCATCCACCGGGATGAATTCATGCACCTTGATTAAAATAAGCACTTGCTTTTAAATCTAAACATTTCTTAACAAAAATACAAATTACAACAGATGTTTCTAAGTTTAATAATGTAATTACCACAAAAAGCAGCTATTGCCCGGATGTAGTCTTTTTATGGTTCATGTCAGTACAGCTCTTGGTACCTAATGTGCAGTTTTGTAGCTAATGTCTCTACTAAAATAAGCAAAGGAACTCCAGAAATATTTTTTTCCCCAAGGTCTTGCAAAGAAATACAGTTTCCTATCTTACCACAGGGTTATATAACTATATTAGATTTCCATTGCTCTTGTAACACATTATCAGAAACAGTGTCTTAGCACAATACATATTTATTATCTTATAGTTCTATAGGTTAGAAGTCTGGATTTGATCTATTATTTTCTTTGCCTCGTGAGTCAGAGGCTGAAATCAAGATGTTGCCTGACTTAGATTCATATCTGGAGCCTTTAGGGAAGAATATGTTTCTAGGTTCATTCAAGTTGTTGGGGAAATTCAGTTCCTTGCAGTTGCGGGGTTGAAATCTTCATTTCCTTGCTGGGGCTTCTCTCATCTCCTTAAGGTTACAATTCTCATTACATGTCTCTACCCTCTTCAAACCAGCTACAGTGGAGCATGTCCTTTTCTTGCTTAGAATCTCTCTGACGTCTTTAGCTACTTTTCTTCTGTCTCGAGCTAGAGAAAAGTTCTCTGTTAAGGGCTTTTATGATAATATTAGGTCTATACAGATAATCTAGGATAATCCCTTTTCCTTAAGGTCCATAACTGTAATTATATCTGCAAAGTCCATTTTGCCAGGCAATAACACATATTCACAGGTTCGAGGGTTAAGATATGGGCATCTTTGAGGGGGGAAGAGGGGTATTTTTCACCTACCACAGTGGCTTTAAGTTCTATGACATAATTAAAGTCATAGGGAACTTAATTGCTCAGCACTCAAATGGTACAACTTTTCTACACAGTCAAAATAAATAAATAAGTAAGGTAACAACTGGCACTATAATTGCCTCAGTCAAAACCTTAGGGTGGGAAGAATTCACATACTGTAACATACTACAAAGTATGATACCTAAACTGAGTCTTCTAGAGGTCAAATTATTTGGAGTATGGAAAGCCATGGAAGAAACTTAAATGCATATTTAAAAAGCTACATATTTAATGATTCATTTAATGAATTTCTGGCAAATACAAAACAATGGAAATAGTTAAAAAATCAGTGGTGGCTAGAGGTTGACATCTTTGTCCATTCAGGCTAATATAAAAAAATACCACAGAAAAATGCTAAGTAGGAGGAGCTTCAAGATGGCGGAAGAGTAAGAGGCGGAGATCACCTTCCTCCCCACAGATACATCAGAAATACCCCTACATGTGGAACAACTCCTACAGAACACCTACCGAACGCTGGCAGAAGACCTCAGACCTCCCCAAAGGTAAGAAACTCCCCACGTACCTGGGAAGGGTAAAAGAAAAAACAGACAAAAGAATAGGGATGGGCCCTTCACCAGTGGGAGGGAGCTGTGAAGGAGGAAAGGTTTCCACGCACTAGGAACCCCTTCGCGGGCGGAGACTGCGGGTGGCGGAGGGGGGAAGCTTCGGGGCCACGGAGGAGAGCGCAGCCACAGGGGTGCGGAGGGCAAAGCGGAGAGACTCCCGCACAGAGGATCAGCGCTGAGCAGCACTCACCAGCCCGAGAGGCTTGTCTGCTCAGCCGCTGGGGCGGGCGGGGCTGGGAGCTGAGGCTCGGGCTTCGGGCGGATCGCAGGGAGAGGATTGGGGCTGGTGGCGTGAACACAGCCTGAAGGCGTTAGTGCGCCACGGCTAGCTGGGAGGGAGTCCAGGAAAAAGTCTGCAGCTGCCGAAGAGGCAAGAGACTTTTTCTTGCCTCTTTGTTTCCTGGTGCGCGAGGAGAGGGGATTCAGAGCGCTGCCTAAACGAACTCCAGAGACTGGCGCGAGCCGCGGCGATCAGCACAGACCCCAGAGGCGGGCGTGAGACGCTAAGGCTGCTGCTGCCGCCACCAGGAAGCCTGTGTGCGAGCACAGGTCACTCTCCACACTGCCCCTCCCGGGAGCCGCTGCTGCCCGCCACTGCCAGGCTCCCGTGATCCGGGGCCAACTTCCCCGGGAGAACGCATGGCGCGCCTCGGGCTGGTGCAACGTCACGCCGGCCTCTGACGCCGCAGGCTCGCCCCGCCACCTCTGTACCCCTCCCTCCCCCCTGGCCTGAGTGAGCCAGAGCCCCCGAAGCAGCTGCTCCTTTAATCCTGTCCTATCTGGGCGGGGAATAGGCGCCCTCAGGCGACCTACACACAGAGGCGGGTCCAAATCCAAAGCTGAACACCAGGAGCTGTGCAAACAAAGAAGAGAAAGGGAAATTTCTCCCAGCAGCTCAGGAGCAGCAGATTAAAGCTCCACAAACAACCTGATGTACCTGCACCTGTGGAATACCTGAACAGACAACGAATCATCCCAAATTGAGGAGGTGGACTTTGGGAGCAAAATATATTGTTTTTTCCCCTTTTCCTCTTTTTGTGAGTGTGTATGTGTATGCTTCTGTGTGTGACTTTCTCTGTATAGCTTTACTTTTACCATTTGTCCTAGGGTTCTGTCTGTCCGTTTTTTTTTTTTTTTTTTTTTTTTCTTTTTTAGTATAGTTTTTAGCACTTGTTATCATTGGTGGATTTGTTTTTTGGTTTGGTTGCTTTCTTTCTTTTTTTTTTTTTACTTTTTAAAAATTTTTTAATAATTATTTTTTATTTTAATAACTGTATTTTATTTTATTTTACTTTATTTTATTTTATTTTATTTCATCTTCTTCTTACTTTCTTTCATTTTTTTCCTCCCTTTTATTCTGAGCTGTGTGAATGACAGGCCCTTGGTGCTCCAGCCAGGCCTCAGGGCTGTGTCTCTGAGGTGGGAGAGCCAAGTTCAGGACACAGGTCCACAAGAGACCTCCCAGCTCCACGTAATATCAAACAGCGAAAGCTCTCCCAGAGATCTCCACCTCAACGTCAAGACTCAGCTCCACTCAACGACCAGCAAGCTACAGCGCTGGACACCCTATGCTAAAAAACTAGCAAGACAGGAACACAACTCCACCCATTAGCAGAGAGCCTGCCTAAAATCATAATAAGGCCACAGCCACCCCAAAACACACCACCAGACGTGGACCTGCCCACCAGAAAGACAAGATCCAACCTCATCCACCAGAACACAGGCACTAGTACCCTCCACCAGAAAGCCTACACAACCCAGTGAAGCAACCTTAGCCATTGGGGACAGACACCAAAAACAATGGGAACTACAAACCTGAAGCCTTTGAAAAGAGGACCCCAGACACAGTAAGTTAAGCAAAATGAGAACACAGAGAAACACACAGCAGATGAAGGAGCAAGGCAAAAACCCACCAGACCAAACAAATGAAGAGGAAATAGGCAGTCTACCTGAAAAAGAATTCAGAATAATGATAGTAAAGATGATCCAAAATCTTGGAAATAGAATGGAGAAAATACAAAAAACATTTAACAAGGACGTAGAAGAACTAAAGAGAAAACAAACAGTGCTGAACAACACAATAAATGAAATTAAAAATTCTCTAGATGGGATCAACAGCAGAATAACTGAGGCAGAAGAACGCATAAGTGACCTGGAAGATAAAAATAGTGGAAATAACTACTGCAGAGCACAATAAAGAAAAAAGAATGAAAAGAATTGAGGACAGTCTCAAGACCTCTGGGACAATATTAAACACACCAACATTCGAATTATAGGGGTCCCAGGAGAAGAAGAGAAAAAGAAAGGGACTGAGAAAATATTTGAAAAGATTATAGTTGAAAACTTCCCTAATATGGGAAAGGAAATAGTTAATCAAGTCCAGGAATCACAGAGAGCCCCATACAGGATACATCCAAGGAGAAACATGCCAAGGCACATATTAATCAAACTATCAAAAATTAAATACAAAGAAAAAATATTAAAAGCAGCAAGGGAAAAACAACAAATAACACATAAGGGAATCCCCATAAGGTTAACAGGTGATCTTTCAGCAAAAACTCTGCAAGCCAGAAGGGAGTAGTAGGACATACTTAGAGTGATGAAGGAGAAAAACCTACAACCAACATTACTCTACCCAGCAAGGATCTCATTGAGATTTGACAGAGAAATTAAAAGCTTTACAGACAAGCAAAAGCTAAGAGAATTCAGTACCACCAAACCAGCTTTACAAGAAATGCTAAAGGAACTTCTCTAGGCAGGAAACACAAGAGAAGGGAAAGCCCTACAATAACAAACCCAAAACAATTCAGAAAATGGTAATAGGAACATACATATCGATAATTACCTTAAATGTAAATGGATTAAATGCTCCAACCAAAAGACACAGGCTCGCTGAATAGATACAAAAACAAGACCCATATATATGCTGTCTACAAGAGACCCACTTCAGACCTAGGACACATACAGACTGAAAGTGAGGGGATGGAAAAAGATATTCCATACAAAAGGAAATCAAAAGAAAGGTGGAGTAGCAATTCTCATATCAGACAAAATAAACTTTAAAACAAAGACCATTACAAGGGACAAAGAATGACACTACATAATGATCAAGGGATCAATCCAAGAAGAAGATACAACAACTGTAAATATTTATGCAACCAACATAGAAGCACCTCAATACATAAGGCAAATACTAACAGTCATAAAAGGGGAAATTGACAGTAACACAATCATAGTAGGGGACTTTAACACCCACTTTCACCAATGGACAGATCATCCAAAATGAAAATAAATAAAGAAACACAAGCTTTAAATGATACATTAAACAAGATGGACTTAATTGATACTTATAGGACATTCCATCCAAAAACAACTGAATACACATTCTTCTCAAGTGCTCATGGAACATTCTCCAGGATAGATCATATCTTGGGTCACAAATCAAGACTTGGTAAATTTAAGAAAATTGAAATCATATCAAGTATCTTTTCTGACCACAATGCTATGAGACTAGATACCAATTACAGGAAAAAAAATCTGTAAAAAATACAAACACATGGAGGCTAAACAATACACTACTTAGTAACCAAGAGATCACTGAAGAAATCAAAGAGGAAATTAAATATTACCTAGAAACAAATGACAATGAAAACACGATGACCCAAAACCTATGGGATGCAGCAATAGCAGTTCTAAGAGGGACATTTATAGCAATATAATCCTACCATAAGAAACAAGAAGCATCTCAAATAAACAACCTAAACTTACACCTAAAGCAATTAGAGAAAGAAGAACAAAAAAACCCCAAGGTTAGTAGAAGGAAAGAAATCATAAAGATCAGGTCAGAAATAAATGAAAACAAAAATGAAGGAAACGATAGCAAAGATCAATAAAACTAAAAGCTGGTTCTTTGAGAAGATAAACAAAATTGATAAACCATTAACCAGACCCATCAAGAAAAAAAGGGAAAAGACTCAAATCAATAGAATTGGAAGTGAAAAAGGGGAAGTAATATCTGACACTGCAGATATACAAAGGATCATGAGAGATTACTACAAGCAACTATATGCCAATAAAATGGACAACCTGGAAGAAATGGACAAATTCTTAGAAATGCAGAACTTCTGAGACTGAACCAGGAAGAAATAGAAAATATGAACAGACCAATCACAAGCACTGACATTGAAACTGTGATTAAAAATCTTCCAACAAAAAAAGCCCAGGACCAGATGGATTCACAAGCGAATTCTATCAAACATTTAGAGAAGAGCTAACACCTATCCTTCTCAAACTCTTCCAAAATATTGCAGAGGGAGGAACACTCCCAAACTCATTCTACGAGGCCACCATCACCCTGATACCAAAACCAGACAAAGATGTCACAAAGAAAGAAAACTACAGGCCAATATCACTGATGAACATAAATGCAAAAATCCTCAACAAAATACTAGCAAACAGAATCCAGCAACACATTAAAAGGATCATACACCATGATCAAATGGGGTTTATCCCAGCAATGCAAGGATTCTTCAATATATGCAAATCAATCAATGTGATACACCATAGTAACAAATTGAAGGAGAAAAGCCATATGATCATCTCAATAGATGCAGAGAAAGCTTTTGACAAAATTCAACACCCATTTATGATACAAACCCTCCAGAAAGTAGGCATAGAGAGAACTTTCCTCAGCATAATAAAGGCCATATAAGACAAACCCACAGCCAACATCATCCTCAATGGTGAAAAACTGAAACCATTTCCTCTAAGATCAGGAACAAGACAAGGTTGTCCACTCACCACTATTATTCAACATAGTTTTGGAAGTTTTAGCCACAGCAATCAAAGAAGAAAAAGAAATAAATGGATTCCAAATCGGAAAAGAAGAAGTAAGCTGTCACTGTTTGCAGATGACATGATACTATACATAGAGAATCCTAAAGATGCTACCAGAAAACTCCTAGAGCTAGTCAATGAATTTGGTAAAGTAGCAGGATACAAAATTAATGCACAGAAATCTCTTGCATTTCTATACACTAATGATGAAAGATCTGAAAGTGAAATTAAGAAAACACTCCCATTTACCATTGCAACAAAAAGAATAAAATATCTAGGAATAAACCTACCTAAGGAGACAAAAGACCTGTATGCAGAAAATTATAAGACACTGATGAAAGAAATTAAAGATGATACAAATAGATGGAGAGATATACCATGTTCCTGGATTGGAAGAATCAACATTGTGAAAATGACTCTACTACCCAAAGCAATCTACAGATTCAATGCAATCCCTATCAAACTACCACTGGCATTTTTCACAGAACTAGAACAAAAAATTTCACAATTTGTATGGAAACACAAAAGACCCCGAATAGCCAAAGCAATCTTGAGAACGAAAAACGGAGCTGGGGGAATCAGGCTCCCTGACTTCAGACTATATTACAAAGCTTCAGTAATCAAGACAGTTTGGTACTGGCACAAAAACAGAAATACAGATCAATGGAACAGGATAGAAAGCCCAGAGATAAACCCACACACATATGGTCACCTTATCTTTGATAAAGGAGGCAAGAATATACAGTGGAGAAAAGACAGCCTCTTCAATAAGTGGTGCTGGGAAAATTGGACAGGTACATGTAAAAGTATGAAATTAGAACACTCCCTGACACCATGCACAAAAATAAACTCAAAATGGATTAAAGACCTAAGTGTAAGGGCAGACACTATCAAACTCTAAGAGGAAAACATAGGCAGAACACTCTATGACATACATCACAGCAAGATTCTTTTTGACCCAGCTCCCAGAGAAATGGAAATAAGAACACAAATAAACAAATGGGACCTAATGAAACTTAAAAGCTTTTGCACAGCAAAGGAAACCATAAACAAGACCAAAAGACAACCATCAGAATGGGAGAAAATATTTGCAAATGAAGCAACTGACAAAGGATTAATCTCCAAGATTTACAAGCAGCTCATGCAGCTCAATAACAAAAAAACGAACAACCCCATCCAAAAATGGGCAGAAGACCTAAATAGACATTTCTCCAAAGAAGATATACAGATGGCCTACAGACACATGAAAGAATGCTCAACATCATTAATCATTAGAGAAATGCAAATCAAAACTACAATGAGCTATCATCTCACACCGGTCAGAATGGCCATCATCAAAAAATCTAGAAACAATAAATGCTGGAGAGGATGTGGAGGAAAGGGAACACTCTTGCACTGTTGGTGGGAATGTAAATTGATACAGCCACTATGGAGAACAGTATGGAGGTTCCTTAAAAAACTACAAATAGAACTACCATACGACCCAGCAATCCCAATACTGGGCATATACCCTGAGAAAACCATAGGTCAAAAAGAGTCATGTACCAAAACGTTCATTGCAGCTCTATTTACAATAGCCAGGACATGGAAGCAACCTAAATGTCCATCGACAGATGAATGGATAAAGAAGATGTGGCACATATATACAATGGAATATTACTCAGCCATAAAAAGAAATGAAATGGAGGTATTTGTAATGAGGTGGATGGAGTTAGAGTCTGTCATACAGAGTGAAGTAAGTCAGAAAGAGAAAAACAAATACAGTATGCTAACACATATATACGGAATCTAAGGAAAAAAAAAAAAAAAAAAAAGGCCATGAAGAACCTAGTGGCAAGACGGAATAAAGACACAGACCTACTAGAGAATGGACTTGAGGATATGGGGAGGGGGTGAGGTGAGATGTGACAGGGTAAGAGAGTGTCATGGACATATATACACTACCAAATGTAAAATACATAACTAGTGGGAAGCAGCCGCATAGCACAGGGAGATCAGCTCGGTGCTTTGTGACCACCTAGAGGGGTGGGATGGGGAGGGTGGGAGGGAGGGAGATGCAAGAGGGAAGAGAAATGGGAACATATTGTATATGTATAACTGATTCACTTTGTTATAAAGCAGAAGCTAACACACCATTGTAAGGCAATTATACTTCAATAAAGATGTTAAAAAAAAAAAACTTCCTATTGAATTATTAAGATTAATGAATGTGCTGGCATACATGCAAGTATATTAGACTGGAAGTTAAAATACTAGATACAATTGAAAATAATTCATTTAGTGAAATATTTAAACTACCCTTAAAAAAAATTTACTTAAATTTTTTAGACAATAATTGTATTTTATATTATCAATGCACAGTGAAATAAAACTCAAGAACATTAAGTAATTTGCAATATTTCGTGTATAGCACATGCACGCATTTTATTTTGGTAGACACATTAATATACATCAATGATAAAATTACTATTTTAAAATATATGGTTCACCTCTTGCACTGTTGGTGGGAATGTAAATTGATACAGTCACTATTGAGAACAGTATGGAGGTTCCTTAAAAAACTAAAAATAGAACTATCATATGACCCAGCAATCCCACTACTGGGTATATACCCTGAGAAAACCATAATTCAAAAAGAGTCATGTACCAAAATGCCCATTGCAGCACTATTTACAATAGCCAGGACATGGAAGCAACCTAAGTGTCCATCGACAGATGAACTGTTAAAGAAGATGTTGCACATATATACAATGGAATATTACTCAGCCATAAAAAGAAATGAAATTGAGTTATTTGTAGTGAGGTGGATAGACCTAGAGTCTGTCATACAGAGTAAGTAAGTCAGAAAAGAAAAAACAAATACCGTATGCTAACACTTGTATATGTAATCTAAAACAAAAAAGTGGTTCTGAAGAACCGAGGGGCAGAACAGGAATAAAGATGCAGACGCAGAGAATGGACTTGAGGACATGGGGAGAGGGAAGGGTAAGCTGGGACGAAGTGAGAGAGTAGCACTGACATATATACACTACCAAATGTAAAACAGATAGCTTGTGGGAACCAGCTGCATAGCACAGGGAGATCAGCTTGCTGTTTTGTGACCACCTAAAGTGGTGGGATAGGGAGGGTGGGAGGGAGATGCAAGAGGGAGGGGATATGGGGATATATGTACACATATAGCTGATTTACTTTGTTATACAGCAGAAACCAACACAACATTGTAAAGCAATTATACTGCAATAAGGTTGTTAAAAAAATAAAAACAACAACAACAAAAAATAAAATATATGGTTCAAACATTCTGAAAATATTTCTAGACTCAAAGATTCCATTTGACTAAACTTTCTATCTCACCTAGATCATGTTTATAGTTTTCAATCTCTTTAATACTATTTTCCTAATCCTTTTAAAGCAATGGAAGTACATTTCAAATTGTGGACTCCAGAACAATACATAAAAAGTTTTAAGGTCAAAATGAAGAGTAAGAAGAGAAAGGCTTTTCTTATGAAGAGAGTGCAGTACGTGGTTTCGTTTATTTTTTGAAGGTATGACCATCCCACTGACCTCTGACTTTGCACAATCCTTCTAAAATAGTTCAACAAATAAATACATAAAATATGCATGAAAATATGTCTATATATATATATATATATATATATATATATATATATATACAACTCATATATATGTAGAGCGGTAGATAGATATAAATATGTGTGTGAACTTTTATTACCAGGAAATTTCATATTGTAATATTCTAGATACTATACATACATTTCATTTCTCAAAGTAACTCATTAATTTTTAATATTATCTTGATACAGAGATAAGGAAACTTAGATTCAGAAAGCATCAGTAATTGAAGTTTTCATCGTCCTGGACAGCTGTAGAATAATACTCTGTACACTTCCTGTGCCCATTATCCTTTTAATTAAAATCTGCCGCACAACGAGGCTACCACTTTTGAGTAAACTGAAGGCGAGAACTTCTAAAATGCTTAACACATTAAAAGAAAATCAGAAAAGTCAGTCTATTGTTAACTAACATCATTACTCTGTAACCAAAATAGTCGGTACTTAGGTGTATAATTTTCCCTTTGCTGTACACAAAACTATAATTCCATTGATATTGACTCTCATAAACATTTTGCCTACCTGACATGCAGTCATAATATAATTACCTAAATAAACTTTGTGTGCTAATAGCACGTCAGCGATGAACAGATCAAAATCTGGTGACCATGTCTTTTTTGTATATGAATTACCAAAGTGCCAAGAGCTGATTCATACCCTGCACATAATTGGTTTCATCCAAGTGTAAAGCGAAAAATCTGCAGTCAGACAAATGTGATAGTAGTTGCGTGAGGCCCAAAATGCTGTTTGATAAAAGAGTTTTGCCAGCAACTCACACTGCTTTTTTCAGCGCCTGATATTTGTCATAATGTTCACAGCTATTTTGTACAAGCTTTAGAGCAAGTGCAATATAGTTGTTTTCCTAAACCAGGAATGCAACTTTCTGTGACGCTTCAGTATTTATGGTCTCTGCTTTACATTTAGATATATAATTCATCAATTTTAAGCCTGCAAATGTTATTTTGTGCTTATTCTGTCTAAAACTACAATTGCTTTCTTAGCATCAAGAAATGCTGTTTTGAAAATGATATGAAATTTCAATGGTTTTGTGTCACTATTTACCTGGCTGCCAAGATATGGTGCTGGGATCTGGAGCAAATGGATCTCTAGCTCAAGTTATTTTTCTCCATGTTTTCATAGTTAGGTCTATATTCACATTTTTATTTTTCAGGTGACTTGGCAAATTTTTGGAGCCACAAACTTCATTTATTCAGCAGACACTGAAGTTCTGTTGACCATTTTCCGTTTACATTATTCTTTTCATCACTGATTTTACGCTCTAGTGAGGCGTTGCTGAGCCCTGATCAATCTTTGTGAGCTGGAATTATAATACAGCACAGTAATAATTTAAAAAACAACTCTAACAAATACACACATGAGTGCGAATTATACTAGTCTAAGATCAATTAAACCGTATAGCTGTTTTAGGGCATGAGCAGCCTTTCAGGGTGTGATATCATTACAGGATTCTTGTGAAAATTATTATGTGTTTCATTTCAAATGGGTGAAATGTATATAAAATAAGAATTATTTAATCACATTGCAAACCCCTAAAAATTGCAAACCCTTTTTATACCACATCACAAAGCATTAAGTTTCACCTGCAGTCCACAGACAAAATTGTGAGATCATACAGGGTACAGGCTGATTTCCATGATGTATTAAAAGTCTATGCTTTTTCAGATTCTTTTCCATTATAGGTTATAACAAGATTTTGAAGGTGGTTCCCTGTGCTATACAGTAAATTCTTGTTGTTTATCTATTTTATATATAGAGGTGTGTATCTATTAATCCCATACTCTTAATTTATCCCACCCCACTGATTCCCCTTTGTTAGCCATACATTTTTTTTTCTATATCTGTGAGGCTGTTTCTGTTTTGTAAATAAGTTCATTTCAATAAGAAAAAAATCCTTCCAAAAAAGAAAGTCTCTGCTTCTTCTAATATAACATGGAAGTGAAAAGTGCTCAGAAATTTTACAGCAGAAGAGAGACTCAAATTATTTACAAACTGTGTTTGTATGTGGAGGAGAATATTAACATTCCATTAATGTTTATTTTTTACCATAACAACTGGTGAGGGAGTTTGCATCTTCCTTTAGACACAACTGGGAATAATACAACATGGCACAAAGGAAACCAAGATAACTCTTCATTAAGATATAACCTAGTGGGCACATAGGTGACAAATGTGTATATTGTTGCCACGGTATGCATTACAATAAAGACAACTAACCCAAAACTTTAAGATCATCATTAAAAGATACTTACCATGATTGTTTAACTAGACAGTAAATATATATCTGAAATGACTAAACGAGTCATCAGTTGCACACCATAATTTCATTTATATCCTTAGAGTATAAAGTTCTAGTATTTGAAAACAATTAGAGCTGTATATTTAGACAAATTAGCTGTGCTTCAAAACCTGCTTTCTCTCAGTAGTTATCTGAATTACCAGCTACCAAGTTTGGGATTGTCTGTGATCATGAACAAACTTAAAAGGATTAAAAGTCCCCAGATACCCCCAATGGCACTTTTTAATCTGTTTGTAAAATCTTGTCCTGCATAAAACTTTCCATCCTAATTAAGAGATTCACAAATCTTATAGCAAATTTCACCAGACCAATTATTTAAGGGAACAAACAAAACAATATTTATAATTCACTGATTTATTTAATATTATACATATATTTCAAAATTAAAAATAATTCTTCAGTGATATCTTTCATGTAATATCAAACATCACCAAATAGTTTGCATGTTCTATTTACATAAAGACTTTAAATATTTTCTTTTTCTTTCTTTTTTTTTAAATTTATTTATTTTACTTATTTATTTTTGGCTGCGTTGGGTCGTTGTTGCTGTGCACGGGTTTTCTCTAGTTGCGGCGAGCGGGGGCTACTCTTCGTTGTGGTGAGCAGGCTTCTCATTGCGGTGGCTTCTCTCGTTGCAGAGCACGGGCTCTAGGCACCCGGCTTCAGGAGTTGTGGCTCGCGGGGCTCTGGAGTGCACACTCAGTAGTTGTGGCACACGAGCTTAGTTGCTCCGCGGTATGTGGGAATCTTCCTGGACCAGGGCTCGAACCGATGTCCCCTGAACTGGCAGGCGGATTCTTAACCACTGCGCCACCAAGGAAGCCCTTTTTTTTTTTTTTCAAGTGTGTAAAATATATTATTAGAAAAACCTAGGTCTTTTTTTCATGGGGCATTGCACAAATGTTAATGTAGTTTAAATTATATTTAAATTATTTTAAAATATTCCATATAAATATTGCACATATTTTTCTTAAAACAATGTTGCAAATAGTATGCATGTCCATACACACACACATACACACACACACACACACATATGAACACGCACATGCACACAGACACACAAAACCCACAAAAAACTGTGAAATTGTCTGGCTTTAGTGGCCTTTTGTGATGGCTTACAATTGGCTCATCTATACAGGAGATATTAGTTACACACAAAAACTGTTTCTCTCTTTAATTGTTGTGTTTCTTCCTTGGGTAACCAAATGAAAGTTATATAACTAGAAACAGGTCAGTTCAAATAATGACATTAAAATACTTATTTTTCTCCTAGTGACAGTGTTTTATGGTGTTTGGGAAATGACATTTAGAAATATTCTCATATCATCTCAAAGTTTAAATCATTCAGTCTTTACAATTATATTTTTTCCATATAGCTAGTGTCTTTTAATCATTTCACATTAAAAGGGAATATGTCAGTTTAATAAATATTGTTGAAATGGTGTATAATAAAGACTTCAGGCAGTTTTATACGTTCTGGACAAGAAATTATTTTCTATTTTCACTGTTTCACCTCACATGCTTCGATCCACCCAGGCTAAGTTCATTGTTGACTAAGATTTGTATATTTTAATCTATCTATGAGTTTGCCTATATTCAACAGTGTCTTCTAACTCCAATATAAATAGTAATGAATAAGTAAGAAGTAAATATGTTTTACAATGCAGTTGGCTTTATAAAATTATAGTACTTGTTTGATTGTGTATTCCATAGCATTAGAACATTCCCTAATTACACTGTGCCTGTTAACACCACCTATCATAGGTAACAGCTAATGAATACAATGTTTGTAAACTTTGAGATGATATTTAGATATTTAGATTTGTAGCAAACCTCTTTAGCCCTGTGTGGAAGGAACTAATCCAGGCCCCTCTCCTAGCTTCTGGTAGTCACGGTCATCCTTCCTTGTAGATGGTTATCTTCTTCCTGTGTCTCTTCACATGGTATTCTCCGTGTGTGTGTGTATGTATGTACAAAATTTCCCCTTTTTGTAAGTATACAGTCATATCGGATTAGGGCCCACCCAAATGACCTCATCGTTTTGTCCAAATAATGTCACATTAACAAGTACTTCAACATTTTTGTAGGGGAACACAACTCAATTTACAACACCCAGGAATCATAAAATATGCGTGGTATGAACAAACCTCCTTCAGTTAAAGACTTTAGTGTTTTCAGATACTTTGCAAGAGGAATCAGACAGCGACAGGACTCTGATTGTGTTGAGAACAGAAGAACATAAAAGTATCTAACAGCTTGTCACTGAGAAGCATGTAGCATAATCTGAGCAAACAACTAAAAGTGACAGAATTTTGCAAGTTCCAATTTATGGGTATTGTAAAGTAGGACCAGTGGTTTGGAAAGAGCAAAAACTGACTAGGGAAAATGAATTCCTAAAACAAGCAAACAAAGGCTCCCTATGAGGACAAACTCCTGTCTTGAAGTGATATTGTTAGGCCTATAATCTAACTTCGATAGGACAGAGACAATAGGGGAAAGAAGAGAGATGGAACAGATAAATAATATGTCTTGTCATGTACCAGAGTGTTCATTGTAGCACTATTTACAACAGCCAGGACACGGAAGCAACCTAAGTGCCCATTGACAGATGAATGGGTAAAGAAGATGTGGCATATATACACAATGGAACATTACTCAGCCATAAAAAGAAATGAAATTGAGTTAAGCATAAAAAGAAATGAAATTGAGCTATTTGTAGTGACGTGGATGGACCTAGAGTCTGTCATAGAATGAAGTAAGTCAGAAAGAGAAAAGCAAATACTGTATACTAACACATATATATGGAATCTAAAAAAAAAATTGTTCTGATGAACCTAGGGGCAGGACAGGAATAAAGACACAGACGTAGAGAATGGACTTGAGGTTATGGACAGTGGGAGGGGTAAGCTGGGACTAAGTGTGAGAGTAGCATTGACATATATACACTACCAAATGTAAAATAGATAGCTAGTGGGAAGCAGCTGCATGGCACAGGGAGATCAGTTTGGTGCTTTGCGACCACCTAGAGGGGTGGGATGTGGAGGGTGGGAGGGAGATTCCAGAGAGAGGAGATATGGGGATATACACATGCATACAGCTGATTCGCTTGTTATCCAGCAGAAACTAATACAACAATGTAAAGCAATTATACTCCAATAAAGATATTAAAAAAAAATTCAGTGTGAGTAGAATGCTACTCTTTATATAAAAACGCAAATCTAAAATGTAAATTAAAATAATAGTATTATATATAGAGGGTAATATGTTACAGAGTGGAAGCATAGGGGTTAAATTTTAGATATTTAAAAAATATTTTGGTTTCTTTTTTTTTTAATACATCTTTATTGGAGTAAAATTGCTTCACAATGCTGTGTTAGTTTTTGTTGTGCAACAAAGTGAATCAGCCATATGCATACATATATCCCTATATCCCCTCCTTCTTGAGCCTCCCTCCCTCCCTCCCTATCCCACCCCTCTAGGTCTTCGCAAAGCACCGAGCTGATCTCCCTGTGCTATGCTGCTGCTTCCAACTATTATTTTACACTTGATAGTGTATATATGTCAATGCTACTCTCACTTCGCCCCAACTTCCCCTTCCCCTTCCCCCACCCAAGTCCATTCTCTATGTCTGCATCTTTATTCCTGCCCTGCCACTAGGTTCATCAGTACCATTTTTTTAGATTCCGTATATATGTGTTCTTGATTTGGCTTTGGATCTATGTAGGTATTTTAGAAAAATATAAACAAAACTAATTTTCCAGAAACATCTAAAGTTAAAAACTTTATGAAATTTTTAATAATTGATTCTAACAATAAGATACTGTTGTAAATCCAGATGGCAGTAAAATACAAAACATTGTTCAGTGACTTAAAAATACAGTAATTTGACAAAATATCCCTAATGGAATTTACCCTATGAAAATAGCCTGTGGAAATGATAATAAACCTTTCTTAGTGATTATGTTGTTGAAGGTTGTGTCTGCATTGTTATGTTGAAACTGTAATATTAATATTGTAGAATAAAGAAAACAAGTAGATATAATGAAATCTAAGCTTTTTCTTCATGGGAGAAAGGTGATAGTGGTGCAAGATTAAATATATCAAGTAAAAACTTTTACCACGAACTAGAATTAGAATTACAAGTATGAGCTTACTACGTTTTTCATGTTTTACAAAACATACATATTTCCTAGTTTTGTCCATGGGAAATGCTCATTAGTATCCAGAGTGTGGTATATAAACTTCCCAGAAGCATTTGGAGACTTTCCAAGACTTGGATGAAAATTATTGAAGAGTCAAGAAGTACCATGTCATTTAAGAAAGCAAGGAAGCTTTCAAAGACTGCTGGGTCATGTCAAAAGGACTCAGGCATCATCTAAGAAAGGCTCCCATAGGCAAAATTTGGAAAAATGCACATCAATATGAATAATAAGTGCAATGGATTGACATATTAAATATATGTATACACATTGCTGATATAAGGACAAAAAAAAAAATCATTGCTTAACTTTGCAGGAAGCTAAAGAACCCATTATTTTTTTCTTTGAAATCACATAGATAGGCCATAAATTAACATATAGCTTATTTTCTTATATGAATAATACTTCTGAGTAACCTAGTTAATGAGGACATTCATTTTCTACAGAGTTATTCCAGATAATAATGAAATGGGATCAAATAATTAGAATAATACCAGTTAAAACCACCAAATAATTGCAAAGATTTAGGCATCTTTCAGCAACAGAAAGACAATAAGAGAGAGAATCTGTGAGAAAGAGGAAAAGAGGGGAGAAAAAGAAAAAAATAGAACTGAGAAAAAGAAGGGAGGGAGGGAAGAAGGAAAAAGAGGAAGAAAGAAAGAGAATATTATCTAAGGAGTAGTCCTGACAAATATTAAGCCTGAATATGATCATATCACAACAAATTTGCAGAAATGCAGAGAGATTAAAGGAAAATATTAAATGACACAGTGGGAATGAAATTAGCAAATTGCAGACTGTGGGGAAATCTTGGGGACAATCAATCCAATTTTGTCAGTAAATACATTTCAAGGAAAATCATGAAATGGAATTTACAGTTAAAACAGACTAAGTAGATTGATCAAGTGACTATAAGGCTTGGACTATATTTGAATTCTGATTCAAATAGGTAACTGTAAAAAAAATATTTCTGTGACAGTTTGGAAATTTTTAAAGATAATTGATATTTAATCATTTTAATGAATATTTTCATTTATTTATGTGTGAGAATCTGTGTTTGCATTGGGGGGAGGACTCTGTATCTCTTCAAGATACATACCAAGATATTTACAAAAAATATAGGTTGATGTTTGGAATTCCTTAAAAATAATCCAGAAGTGAAATGGGGTATTGGGTATCGTATAGAAAAAATAATATTGCCATCAGCTGATAGTAGATGAAGTCAGCCAATGGGTAAATGGATATTTATTCTATTAATGTTTCTAATATTTAATAATATCTGAAATTTCTTATATCACAAAGTTGACAATATTTTTCCAGAATTATAAAAATATTTTTATTTTGAAAGCAATATACAGTTGTATGACAGGAAAAATTGTCATTAGTCTGAAAGAATTGCTAATAGACACCAATGGAGAAATAAACTAATGTCTTTTGAGCCCCAGCTATGTGCTAGTCATGAGACTTTACGTGTTATCATAGTCGTTACATACACTATGGTCATGAGATTGTTGCAATTTAAACTATTCTACAACGTGGGAACTAAAATACTGAAAATTTTTGAACCAGATGGATACAAACCACATGATTTGAAGATTATCTTGGGCCAGAGACATCTGCAAAGATGTTGCTCTTCTGTTATATCAAGTGATGTTTTGGTCCTATATTTCAAGTGCTAATGGATTTAAAGGGTTGCATATCTCATTTCTAAATATACGCAGATATCTATTTGAATTTTGTGCACTGGGTAATCTTTGAGTATCAGAACGTTAGGGAGGAAGAAATTTTCCTCTACCCTTCTAGGTTCTTCTGGCTGGCCTAATAACTAAATTGATATGAGACAGATTAACAGCAGAAAATCAAACAAAAGTTTAATAACATACATATATGGGAGAGACCCAGGAGAACTGAATAACTCACCAAAATGACAAACCTTCCGCTTAAACACCATCTTCAACTAAAGACAAAAATGGTTGTAGGGGTTAATGGTTTGGGACTTAAAAGATGAGAAAAGCAATTTACCTAGAGATGGAAAAGCAAATGTTTGTTAAACAAATGAACAAACAAACATTTGCAGGGCCAGGCCGAGACAATGGGACACAGAGAGGAATTTTAACAAACAGACTTCACTAGGTTGCTCCCTGTCTACCACACCTAGTTCTCACTACAGTTATCCATGGGGAGGGCTCCATTCCTGGGATGGGTCCTCTATCTACATTCCTCTAGGTGGTTAGGGAGAAGGTCAAAGTTTCTTCCTGAATCTTTTGAGCCTTGATTGTTTTCAGCTCTAGGCAAATTTTTCTCCCCTACAAGATTCATCTGAAAATTGTATTTCCAGGAAATAATTCAAGTAAACATGATTCAAGTTTACACTATTCCCAGTAAAAGCCATCAAAGACAGACAAAAGAACTTTCACTCACACACTCTCAGTGGAAGATAAATCAGTAAAATCAGGCATTGTGTAGAATAAGTTGTCACTATATAGTAAATGTGGTAACGGGCATGCCCTTCCACTTTGAATTTCGAGTTGCATGTATGTATCCTATGTACATATATGTACAAAATGACATGTACAAGTGTTGTAGTTGCGTTCATTGTTGAAATATTATCCATGAATAGGATAAAGATATATATATTTGGCTTATCCAAATGAAGACTCTAGAGGAATGAAAATTAATTTGATTTATATGTATGAATAAGTACAAATCTACAAATTAATATTAAGTAAATACATACTTTGCAAAAATTTATGTAGAGAAAGATACCATTTACATAGGTTTTGACTACATGCAATTAGTACTTGATACTTTTATAGCTATCTGACCATGGAAAAATGTATGAACAATGATGAAAAAGGACATATTCCAATTTAAGCATGGAGAAACTCTAGCAACATGGGAAAGGTAATAAAATCAGTGATGGATTGAAAAAATATTTTAATGGTGTCTGTAATATCCAGTACAGTGTTAAATAGAAAGGGAGTGAGGACATTCTTGCTCATGATCTATTAAGTATGATGTTAACAATGGGTTTTTCAAAGGTGCCCTATATCAAGATTGAGGAAGTTCTCCTCTATTCCTATTTTTTTTAAATATTTATTTATCATGAAAGATATTGGATTTTGTCAAATGCTTTCTCTTTTCCTATTGAGATGATCACATGTTTTTCTTATTAATATGATGTATTACACTACATTTTATCTTTTATTAATACAGAGTATTACATTGATTGATGTTCATATATTGAACCAATGTTTCATTTCTGGGATAAACCCTTCTTGGTTAGGGAGTCTAAACCAATTTTACATGTTGATGGATTTTTTTTACATTTGCTATTATTTACTGAGGATTTTGCATCTGTATTTAGAAAGAATATTTGTCAGTAGTTCTGGTAATGTCTTTTTCTGGTTTTGGTGTCAGAGTCCTTATTCTTTTATTTTTTGAAAGATTTTTTAAAGGATTAGTCTCAATTCTTCTCTAAACATTTACTGGAATTTACCAATTACCATCTGGTCCAGGACTTTTTTGTGTGGGAATTGCTTTATTTACTAATTTAGTCTCTTTACTTGTCATAGGTCTAGTTCTTCAGATATGAGTTCCTTTATTCTTTCAAAATATTTAAATGGCTCGTTTAAAATTTTACACAGTAAATTCAATGCCTGCACTTCCTCAGGGACAGTTTCTATTGACTGCTTTTCCAGTGTACGACACATACTTTCTTCTTTCTTTGTAGGTATTGTAATTTTATTTTGTTGAAAACAGGGCGTTTCAAATAATATATTGGGGCAACTCTAGCAATCAAATCCTCTCCCACAGAATTTGTTCTTATTATTGCTATTTGTTCCTTTGGTGAGTTTCCTTAGCTAATAAAATGAATTTTGTATTCTTTGTTGTGTGGCTATTGAAGCCTGAGCTTAGAGAGCTTTGTGTTCAGCTAATGATTGGTCAGAGATTTCCTTAGAGTCTTTGAAACAATAAGTCTCAGAGGCTGTGCCAAAGGGATCTTTATTTGGAAGCTCACCTTCAATATTTTGTGGGCAGTTTAAAACTCTGCCTTAGCTTTCCCTTCCTGCTTGAGCAAAGCCTCATGGTTAGCCAGAAACAAAAGATGAGAAATATCTAAGGTCTAACCAGGGCATGCACACAGCCCTACATATGTGTGTGATATTTTAGATTTTCAGGAATATGTCAGAGCTTTTCAAAGCCCCCTATACACAGGTTTAGTGCTGAGTGTTTGGTCAGCTTTGTTTGCCCTAACTATTACTGTACTAAGCATTTAGGCAGCTGTGACGCTCAGCAGTCATCACTGATTATTTTTGACAAATACCCAGGGGGAAATTTGTTCATGGTGATCAAGTTCTGAGTCAGGTCAAATAAAAGAAATTCTGTGGGTGGGACTTATGAGGGAACTGCCAGGCAGGTCAGATAATGTAAAAATTTTCTGCACACAGTGACTTTGTACAGTTCCAAACCCGTATTGCTTCCTCCAGTGTCTACTAGGCTGCTAGGTTTCACCAGATACTGTGGTTGCAAGGCTTTTGGGCTACAAGGTCACTACAAGACTAGGTGAGAAGGTGATGGGAATAGGCCAAGTTAAAATGCCACAGAGATCACTTTGTGTGCTTATGGATATCTATATCTATAGATCTAGATCTATATATATACTGTAGATATATACACAGATATAGATGTGTATACACATACACCACAAATTCCCCTCAGATTGTTGTAAGTCTGAGTTTAATTTTTAGAATTGTGGAAAAGTTTTTGATATTGATAATTTTCTAGTGTTGTTATTATTTTTATAGAGAGTTGGATGTTCCAAGGTCCTTACTCCACTATTTGCACTGACATCATTAATTTCCTTTCCTTTTAAAAAGAAAACTCTATTTGATTTACTCGAGTATTTTCTGTGTCTGGTCTTGCTGACAATCGGACCTAATATAGACAGTTTTCAGTACACGGCCTACACAGTTTCTTATCTTTGATCTCTCTCTTCCTTCAAACTTCACTATAATATTTTTCTCCAAGTGATACTCTTAAAATAAGTTATTTCTTCTAACAAATAAAAATTCAATATCTGGGTTTGTTTTTGTTGCTGTTATTAACCAAGAGCATTTATTAGTACAAAAACAAAGTCACTGGGAGAAGTGAAGGCACTGGACTCTCTGGGAAATGGAGAGAATCTGGGGTTTGTTATCGAGCCTAGTCAGAAGTCTGATTTAAGAAATGAGGCAGATAAATTATTCTCTGCGCTCACCTAGAATCAAGTTATCATTGGAGTCAGGCTTTGGAAGAAATTCTTTAACAGCTACTGTAGAATAGATCATGGAGAAATCTGGGACTGCAACATGAAGTGGCATTTTTGAAAGGCACTGGATAATTTAAGAAGGAGAATGACAGACTGGGAGGCTTATAGTCTTGGATGAATGCATACTAAAGCCCAGGGGCTTTCTAAGACAGTTCTAAAAGAATGTGTTAGTTGCAGCCACAGGGCTGAGATAGCTGAAAACAAAACAACAATTTTAATCCGAGGGTTAAGAAGAAGAGCCTTTGAAGGCACATTCTTGTCAGGGAAGTTTTGTGAAAATAAGAGCGTATAAGAGATTCTTACGCTAATCCTGGGGATGTGAAAGAGACCTCAGAATAAGGAGGCTGCTCTGAATGCCCAACCCCTACTGTACTACTTGTGACAACCAAAGACTCTCTCCTGCCTATTTGAGGAGCATGTTCCAAAACCTTCCTTGAATAAAAGCACCATAACGTCATCGAAAGGGGGCGCTCCTTTCCTTTTGAACTGTCCCAACAATCTACAACCTCTCCCAAGAAACAACTAGAGTCACATATCTGCAAAACCTCAGGGCCACTGACTGTTAAACATGGAAGGATAAGCATTAGAGAGCATACTATTGCAAAACTTTGGTAATTTGTTTTCAATACATTTTCAAGAATAGATTCTAAGGCTGAATAAAGAAGGACTTGACTTTTTATTAGGTTGGAAATTTTATTTGTGCTTGTAATTACAAAAACTGTAGTGTGATTTGTTTTTGTTTTTGTTTTTTTCTCCTAATTATTTGTCCTATTTTTACCAAAATATAGATTCAGGAGTGGCCCATGATTAATGAAATTACAATGTTAATTACTTATTGGATTCTTTAGTAAGAATGTTGGAGTATGTTATTTATGAGGACCCTTCTATCAAGGGTGTGTCCCCTAATAAAGCCCAATAAAAGGTACTCCTTTTGTGAAAATCTTGAGAAATACTTTGGTGAAAATTACAATATGTTCTAATGGTTTGGAATTACAGTAGAAGGCATTATGTTTGAGTTGGACTCAGTGACTTTCCCTGGGATGACAGAGATCAAAACTTGTAAGAAGCAAGATGGATACAGTTATCATAGTATGAATTCAGAATTGTATACCAATATAATTTTTTGATGTTAAATAATACATTACTGTGCCTCTAATAACAAAATAAATAGGAATAATCTAAAGTCCTTCCTTATGTGTATAACTATGAAAATTCCAACAATATCTTGAGCCAACATAATAATCATCTAATTCTTAGACCTGAGCCTTCACATATCCACCAATTCTTGAATAAATGAGGCTTAAGTAACCTTCCAGGGAGTTATATATTTCCATATAAACTATAAATATTTCTACTAGATTTCTCAAACAGAATTCTCAAACGAGTAAAATGAGCTCTAAGGATGTTCTTTGATCTTATACTTATTCTAGGAGACATGGTATATCAAGATGTTCTAGCAGTCAGAACAAAGTTTTTTAAAGTTCAAGTGATACAAAGACTTTTGACAAAATACAGCTTTATGATATTCCATTTAAGATCCATTTTTTTTTTTTTTTTTTTTTTTAGTTCTTGACATGTATATGCTACACATATGCTAGTACCTGGATAAATCCATCTATTATGTTTCTAAGCCATAAAATTAAGGGCAGCTTTTGTGGGAAAGACCATGTTCAATCCTTTAACTTTCTTTTTTTCCTGAAATAATAAATCCAAATCAATACTACATGACAAGGGTTCCAAAGAAATGAGCTCCATCCACCGGGATGAATTCATGCACCTTGATTAAAATAAGCACTTGCTTTTAAATCTAAACATTTCTTAACAAAAATACAAATTACAACAGATGTTTCTAAGTTTAATAATGTAATTACCACAAAAAGCAGCTATTGCCCGGATGTAGTCTTTTTATGGTTCATGTCAGTACAGCTCTTGGTACCTAATGTGCAGTTTTGTAGCTAATGTCTCTACTAAAATAAGCAAAGGAACTCCAGAAATATTTTTTTCCCCAAGGTCTTGCAAAGAAATACAGTTTCCTATCTTACCACAGGGTTATATAACTATATTAGATTTCCATTGCTCTTGTAACACATTATCAGAAACAGTGTCTTAGCACAATACATATTTATTATCTTATAGTTCTATAGGTTAGAAGTCTGGATTTGATCTATTATTTTCTTTGCCTCGTGAGTCAGAGGCTGAAATCAAGATGTTGCCTGACTTAGATTCATATCTGGAGCCTTTAGGGAAGAATATGTTTCTAGGTTCATTCAAGTTGTTGGGGAAATTCAGTTCCTTGCAGTTGCGGGGTTGAAATCTTCATTTCCTTGCTGGGGCTTCTCTCATC
Source organism: Balaenoptera borealis (assembly GCF_965194805.1). NCBI lineage: Eukaryota > Metazoa > Chordata > Mammalia > Artiodactyla > Balaenopteridae > Balaenoptera > Balaenoptera borealis. Next base: position 16,537,274 of record NC_138867.1, read on the forward strand.
TCCTTAAGGTTACAATTCTCATTACATGTCTCTACCCTCTTCAAACCAGCTACAGTGGAGCATGTCCTTTTCTTGCTTAGAATCTCTCTGACGTCTTTAGCTACTTTTCTTCTGTCTCGAGCTAGAGAAAAGTTCTCTGTTAAGGGCTTTTATGATAATATTAGGTCTATACAGATAATCTAGGATAATCCCTTTTCCTTAAGGTCCATAACTGTAATTATATCTGCAAAGTCCATTTTGCCAGGCAATAACACATATTCACAGGTTCGAGGGTTAAGATATGGGCATCTTTGAGGGGGGAAGAGGGGTATTTTTCACCTACCACAGTGGCTTTAAGTTCTATGACATAATTAAAGTCATAGGGAACTTAATTGCTCAGCACTCAAATGGTACAACTTTTCTACACAGTCAAAATAAATAAATAAGTAAGGTAACAACTGGCACTATAATTGCCTCAGTCAAAACCTTAGGGTGGGAAGAATTCACATACTGTAACATACTACAAAGTATGATACCTAAACTGAGTCTTCTAGAGGTCAAATTATTTGGAGTATGGAAAGCCATGGAAGAAACTTAAATGCATATTTAAAAAGCTACATATTTAATGATTCATTTAATGAATTTCTGGCAAATACAAAACAATGGAAATAGTTAAAAAATCAGTGGTGGCTAGAGGTTGACATCTTTGTCCATTCAGGCTAATATAAAAAAATACCACAGAAAAATGCTAAGTAGGAGGAGCTTCAAGATGGCGGAAGAGTAAGAGGCGGAGATCACCTTCCTCCCCACAGATACATCAGAAATACCCCTACATGTGGAACAACTCCTACAGAACACCTACCGAACGCTGGCAGAAGACCTCAGACCTCCCCAAAGGTAAGAAACTCCCCACGTACCTGGGAAGGGTAAAAGAAAAAACAGACAAAAGAATAGGGATGGGCCCTTCACCAGTGGGAGGGAGCTGTGAAGGAGGAAAGGTTTCCACGCACTAGGAACCCCTTCGCGGGCGGAGACTGCGGGTGGCGGAGGGGGGAAGCTTCGGGGCCACGGAGGAGAGCGCAGCCACAGGGGTGCGGAGGGCAAAGCGGAGAGACTCCCGCACAGAGGATCAGCGCTGAGCAGCACTCACCAGCCCGAGAGGCTTGTCTGCTCAGCCGCTGGGGCGGGCGGGGCTGGGAGCTGAGGCTCGGGCTTCGGGCGGATCGCAGGGAGAGGATTGGGGCTGGTGGCGTGAACACAGCCTGAAGGCGTTAGTGCGCCACGGCTAGCTGGGAGGGAGTCCAGGAAAAAGTCTGCAGCTGCCGAAGAGGCAAGAGACTTTTTCTTGCCTCTTTGTTTCCTGGTGCGCGAGGAGAGGGGATTCAGAGCGCTGCCTAAACGAACTCCAGAGACTGGCGCGAGCCGCGGCGATCAGCACAGACCCCAGAGGCGGGCGTGAGACGCTAAGGCTGCTGCTGCCGCCACCAGGAAGCCTGTGTGCGAGCACAGGTCACTCTCCACACTGCCCCTCCCGGGAGCCGCTGCTGCCCGCCACTGCCAGGCTCCCGTGATCCGGGGCCAACTTCCCCGGGAGAACGCATGGCGCGCCTCGGGCTGGTGCAACGTCACGCCGGCCTCTGACGCCGCAGGCTCGCCCCGCCACCTCTGTACCCCTCCCTCCCCCCTGGCCTGAGTGAGCCAGAGCCCCCGAAGCAGCTGCTCCTTTAATCCTGTCCTATCTGGGCGGGGAATAGGCGCCCTCAGGCGACCTACACACAGAGGCGGGTCCAAATCCAAAGCTGAACACCAGGAGCTGTGCAAACAAAGAAGAGAAAGGGAAATTTCTCCCAGCAGCTCAGGAGCAGCAGATTAAAGCTCCACAAACAACCTGATGTACCTGCACCTGTGGAATACCTGAACAGACAACGAATCATCCCAAATTGAGGAGGTGGACTTTGGGAGCAAAATATATTGTTTTTTCCCCTTTTCCTCTTTTTGTGAGTGTGTATGTGTATGCTTCTGTGTGTGACTTTCTCTGTATAGCTTTACTTTTACCATTTGTCCTAGGGTTCTGTCTGTCCGTTTTTTTTTTTTTTTTTTTTTTTTCTTTTTTAGTATAGTTTTTAGCACTTGTTATCATTGGTGGATTTGTTTTTTGGTTTGGTTGCTTTCTTTCTTTTTTTTTTTTTACTTTTTAAAAATTTTTTAATAATTATTTTTTATTTTAATAACTGTATTTTATTTTATTTTACTTTATTTTATTTTATTTTATTTCATCTTCTTCTTACTTTCTTTCATTTTTTTCCTCCCTTTTATTCTGAGCTGTGTGAATGACAGGCCCTTGGTGCTCCAGCCAGGCCTCAGGGCTGTGTCTCTGAGGTGGGAGAGCCAAGTTCAGGACACAGGTCCACAAGAGACCTCCCAGCTCCACGTAATATCAAACAGCGAAAGCTCTCCCAGAGATCTCCACCTCAACGTCAAGACTCAGCTCCACTCAACGACCAGCAAGCTACAGCGCTGGACACCCTATGCTAAAAAACTAGCAAGACAGGAACACAACTCCACCCATTAGCAGAGAGCCTGCCTAAAATCATAATAAGGCCACAGCCACCCCAAAACACACCACCAGACGTGGACCTGCCCACCAGAAAGACAAGATCCAACCTCATCCACCAGAACACAGGCACTAGTACCCTCCACCAGAAAGCCTACACAACCCAGTGAAGCAACCTTAGCCATTGGGGACAGACACCAAAAACAATGGGAACTACAAACCTGAAGCCTTTGAAAAGAGGACCCCAGACACAGTAAGTTAAGCAAAATGAGAACACAGAGAAACACACAGCAGATGAAGGAGCAAGGCAAAAACCCACCAGACCAAACAAATGAAGAGGAAATAGGCAGTCTACCTGAAAAAGAATTCAGAATAATGATAGTAAAGATGATCCAAAATCTTGGAAATAGAATGGAGAAAATACAAAAAACATTTAACAAGGACGTAGAAGAACTAAAGAGAAAACAAACAGTGCTGAACAACACAATAAATGAAATTAAAAATTCTCTAGATGGGATCAACAGCAGAATAACTGAGGCAGAAGAACGCATAAGTGACCTGGAAGATAAAAATAGTGGAAATAACTACTGCAGAGCACAATAAAGAAAAAAGAATGAAAAGAATTGAGGACAGTCTCAAGACCTCTGGGACAATATTAAACACACCAACATTCGAATTATAGGGGTCCCAGGAGAAGAAGAGAAAAAGAAAGGGACTGAGAAAATATTTGAAAAGATTATAGTTGAAAACTTCCCTAATATGGGAAAGGAAATAGTTAATCAAGTCCAGGAATCACAGAGAGCCCCATACAGGATACATCCAAGGAGAAACATGCCAAGGCACATATTAATCAAACTATCAAAAATTAAATACAAAGAAAAAATATTAAAAGCAGCAAGGGAAAAACAACAAATAACACATAAGGGAATCCCCATAAGGTTAACAGGTGATCTTTCAGCAAAAACTCTGCAAGCCAGAAGGGAGTAGTAGGACATACTTAGAGTGATGAAGGAGAAAAACCTACAACCAACATTACTCTACCCAGCAAGGATCTCATTGAGATTTGACAGAGAAATTAAAAGCTTTACAGACAAGCAAAAGCTAAGAGAATTCAGTACCACCAAACCAGCTTTACAAGAAATGCTAAAGGAACTTCTCTAGGCAGGAAACACAAGAGAAGGGAAAGCCCTACAATAACAAACCCAAAACAATTCAGAAAATGGTAATAGGAACATACATATCGATAATTACCTTAAATGTAAATGGATTAAATGCTCCAACCAAAAGACACAGGCTCGCTGAATAGATACAAAAACAAGACCCATATATATGCTGTCTACAAGAGACCCACTTCAGACCTAGGACACATACAGACTGAAAGTGAGGGGATGGAAAAAGATATTCCATACAAAAGGAAATCAAAAGAAAGGTGGAGTAGCAATTCTCATATCAGACAAAATAAACTTTAAAACAAAGACCATTACAAGGGACAAAGAATGACACTACATAATGATCAAGGGATCAATCCAAGAAGAAGATACAACAACTGTAAATATTTATGCAACCAACATAGAAGCACCTCAATACATAAGGCAAATACTAACAGTCATAAAAGGGGAAATTGACAGTAACACAATCATAGTAGGGGACTTTAACACCCACTTTCACCAATGGACAGATCATCCAAAATGAAAATAAATAAAGAAACACAAGCTTTAAATGATACATTAAACAAGATGGACTTAATTGATACTTATAGGACATTCCATCCAAAAACAACTGAATACACATTCTTCTCAAGTGCTCATGGAACATTCTCCAGGATAGATCATATCTTGGGTCACAAATCAAGACTTGGTAAATTTAAGAAAATTGAAATCATATCAAGTATCTTTTCTGACCACAATGCTATGAGACTAGATACCAATTACAGGAAAAAAAATCTGTAAAAAATACAAACACATGGAGGCTAAACAATACACTACTTAGTAACCAAGAGATCACTGAAGAAATCAAAGAGGAAATTAAATATTACCTAGAAACAAATGACAATGAAAACACGATGACCCAAAACCTATGGGATGCAGCAATAGCAGTTCTAAGAGGGACATTTATAGCAATATAATCCTACCATAAGAAACAAGAAGCATCTCAAATAAACAACCTAAACTTACACCTAAAGCAATTAGAGAAAGAAGAACAAAAAAACCCCAAGGTTAGTAGAAGGAAAGAAATCATAAAGATCAGGTCAGAAATAAATGAAAACAAAAATGAAGGAAACGATAGCAAAGATCAATAAAACTAAAAGCTGGTTCTTTGAGAAGATAAACAAAATTGATAAACCATTAACCAGACCCATCAAGAAAAAAAGGGAAAAGACTCAAATCAATAGAATTGGAAGTGAAAAAGGGGAAGTAACATCTGACACTGCAGATATACAAAGGATCATGAGAGATTACTACAAGCAACTATATGCCAATAAAATGGACAACCTGGAAGAAATGGACAAATTCTTAGAAATGCAGAACTTCTGAGACTGAACCAGGAAGAAATAGAAAATATGAACAGACCAATCACAAGCACTGACATTGAAACTGTGATTAAAAATCTTCCAACAAAAAAAGCCCAGGACCAGATGGATTCACAAGCGAATTCTATCAAACATTTAGAGAAGAGCTAACACCTATCCTTCTCAAACTCTTCCAAAATATTGCAGAGGGAGGAACACTCCCAAACTCATTCTACGAGGCCACCATCACCCTGATACCAAAACCAGACAAAGATGTCACAAAGAAAGAAAACTACAGGCCAATATCACTGATGAACATAAATGCAAAAATCCTCAACAAAATACTAGCAAACAGAATCCAGCAACACATTAAAAGGATCATACACCATGATCAAATGGGGTTTATCCCAGCAATGCAAGGATTCTTCAATATATGCAAATCAATCAATGTGATACACCATAGTAACAAATTGAAGGAGAAAAGCCATATGATCATCTCAATAGATGCAGAGAAAGCTTTTGACAAAATTCAACACCCATTTATGATACAAACCCTCCAGAAAGTAGGCATAGAGAGAACTTTCCTCAGCATAATAAAGGCCATATAAGACAAACCCACAGCCAACATCATCCTCAATGGTGAAAAACTGAAACCATTTCCTCTAAGATCAGGAACAAGACAAGGTTGTCCACTCACCACTATTATTCAACATAGTTTTGGAAGTTTTAGCCACAGCAATCAAAGAAGAAAAAGAAATAAATGGATTCCAAATCGGAAAAGAAGAAGTAAGCTGTCACTGTTTGCAGATGACATGATACTATACATAGAGAATCCTAAAGATGCTACCAGAAAACTCCTAGAGCTAATCAATGAATTTGGTAAAGTAGCAGGATACAAAATTAATGCACAGAAATCTCTTGCATTCCTATACACTAATGATGAAAAATCTGGAAATGAAATTAAGAAAACACTCCCATTTACCATTGCAACAAAAAGAATAAAATATCTAGGAAAAAACCTACCTAAGGAGACAAAAGACCTGTATGAAGAAAATTAGAAGACACTGATGAAAGAAATTAAAGATGATACAAATAGAGGGAGAGATATACCATGTTCTTGGATTTGAAGAATCAACACTGTGAAAATGACTATACTACCCAAAGCAATCTACAGATTCAATGCAATTCCTATCAAACTACCACTGGCATTTTTCACAGAACTAGAACAAAAAATTTCACAATTTGTATGGAAACACAAAAGACCCCAAACAGCCAAAGCAATCTTGAGAATGAAAAATGGAGCTGGAGGAATCAGACTCCCTGACTTCAGACTATACTACAAAGCTACAGTAATCAAGACTGTATTGTACTGGTACAAAAACAGAAATATAGATCAGTGGAACAAGATAGAAAGCCCAGAGAGAAACCCACGCACATATGGTCACCTTATCTTTGATAAAGGAGGCAAGAATATTCAGTGGAGAAAAGACAGCCTCTTCAATAAGTGGTGCTGGGAAAACTGGACAACTACATGTAAAAGAATGAAATTAGAACACTCCCTAACACCATACCCAAAAATAAACTCAAAATGTATTAGAAACCTAAATGTACAGCCAGATATTATCAAACTCTTAGAGAGAAACATAGGCAGAACACTCTATGACATAAATCACAGCAAGATCCTTTTTGATCCATCTCCTAGAGAAATGGAAATAAAACCAAAAATAAACAAATAGGACCTAATGAAGCTTAAAAGCTTTTGCACAACAAAGGAAACCATAAACAAGACAAAAAGACAACCTTCAGAATGGGAGAAAATGTTTGCAAATGAAGCAACTGACAAAGGATTAATCTCTAAAATTTACAAGCAGATCATGCAGATCAATATCAAAAAAACAAACTACCCAGTCCAGAAATGGGCAGAAGACCTAAACAGACATTTCTCCAAAGAAGAAATACAGATTGCCAACAAACACATGAAAGAATGCTCAACATCATTAATCATTAGAGAAATGCAGATCAAAACTACAATGAGATATCACCTCACACCAGTCAGAATGGCCATCACCAAAAAATCTACAAACAATAAATGCTGGAGAGGGTGTGGAGAAAAGGGAACCCTCTTGCACTGTTGGTGGGAATGTAAATTGATACAGCCACTATGGAGAACAGTATGGAGGTTCCTTATAAAACTAAAAATAGAACTACCATACTACCCAGCAGTCCCACTACTGGGCATATACCCTGAGAAAACCATAATTCAAAAAGAGTCATGTACCAAAATGTTCATTACAGCAGTATTTACAATAGCCAGGACATGGAAGTGTCCATCAACAGATGAATGGATAAAGAAGATGTGGCACATATACACAATGGAATATTACTCAGCCATAAAAAGAAATGAAGCTGAGTTATTTGTAGTGAGGTGAATGAACCTAGAGACTGTCTTACAGATTGAAGTAAGTCAGAAAGAGAAAAACAAATATCGTATGCTAACACATATATATGGAATCAGAAAAAAAAAAAAAAAAGGGCATGAAGAACCTAGGTGCAAGACAGGAATAAAGATGCAGACCTACTGGAGAATGCACTTGAGGACACGGGGAGGGGGAAGGGTAAGCTGGGACAAAGTGAGAGAGTGGCATGGACATATATACACTATGAAACATGAAATAGATAACTAGTGGGAAGCAGCCACATAGCACAGGGAGATCAGCTCGGTGCTTTGTGACCACCTAGAGGGGTGGGATGGGTGAGTGGGAGGGCGGGAGACACAAGAGGGAAGAGATATGGGGACATATGTATATGTATAACTGATTCACTTTGTTATAAAGCAGAAACTAAAACACCATTGTAAAGCAATTATACTCCAATAAAGATGTTAAAAAAACAAAAACAAAAACACAGACTGAGAAGCTCATATACAACAGAAATTTATTTTTCACAGTTCCGCAGGTTGGAAATGCAAGATCAGGGTACCAGCATGATTGGGTTGTGAAGGACCTCCTTGCCTACTTCCCACTGTGTCCTTAAGTGGTGAGAGGGACAAGGGCTTCTTTAATAAGGGCACTAACTCTCATTCATAAGGGCTCTGCCCTCATGACCTAATCTCTTCCCTCATGATCTAATCTCTTCCCAAAGGCCCCAAATCTTATAACATTACCTTGGGCATTAGAATTTCAAAATGTGAATTCTGAGGGGACACAAACATTCAGAACACTGCAGTTGGAGAATAGAGATGAATAATGGGGCAGAGAGGATTTTTAGGGAAGTAAAAATGCTGTGCGTGATACTATAACAATGAGTACATGTCATTATGCATTTGTCCAAACTGATAGAATATGCACCACCAAGAGTGAACCCTAATGTAAACTATGAACTTTGCTGAGTTAGCATAGGCTCATCATTTGTAACGAGTGTACCACTCTGGAGGAGGATGTTGGTAACAAGGAAGGCTACGAATGTGTAGGGCTAAGGGTATATTGGAAATCTCTGTACCCTCCTTTCTATTTTGCTGTGAACTTAAAACTGCTCTAAAAAAAACACAGGTCTTTAAAAATTATATTGGGTAAACTGATGTGCTCTAAGTCAGGGGTCCCCAACCCCCAGGCTGCAGACCTGTACTGGTCCTCGGGCTGTTATGAACTGTGCCGCACAGCAGGAGGTGAGCAATGGGTGAGGGAGCAAAGCTTCATCTGCCGCTCCCCATCGCTCCCCACGGCTCTCATCACCGCTTGAACCATCCCCCCTACCACCACCATCTGTGGAAAAATTGTCTTCCATGAAACCGGTCCCTGGTGCCAAAATGGTTGAGGACCGCTGCTCTAAGTAATATTACTTTCTAAACTTTGGACTCCCTCCCATTAACTTAGAAATGCAGTGCTTGAAAAGACTTGAGATTTTGAAAACCACATATGCAAAATTGGATATGCTTCTCCCCAAAATTTACTGGATGAATGGAAAAGTGTCTAGACTTGATAGGGTTCCAACAAAAAGAAGTTTCTTTTTTGTTTTTTTGTTTTTTTACATACATCATGAAATGTTTATTATAATAAGTTTAGTGAACACCCATCATCTCATAGATACAAAATTAAAGAAATAAAAACAAAATTTGTTTTCTTGTGATGAGAACTCAGGATTTATTCTCTTAACAACTTTTATGTATAACATATAGCAGTTAATTATATTTATCATGTTTTACATTACATCTCTAGTACTTACTTATAACTGGAAATTTGAAGGTGGTCAAAAGTTACAAAAGTTAAAGCAGTTTCTTTGTTTAAAGTGAGAATACATTCAGCTTCAAAACTCCGTTCTCTGCGTTAGTCAATTCAACATTACATAGGATGTCTCAGGCAGAATAGCATAGTGTGTGGATATCCTGCGGTGAACCCTGAAACAAGGTGTGCAAAAATAGCTCCCTACAGTTTTATTCTAAAGCTATGCCTTCTTTGGCAAGTAGCTATTCTTCTTTGGGACATAACCCACAGAGCACTAGCTTAGGTGGAGAATGAATATCTTTTTAAACATTGGGAAACAGGTAGCTGTGAGTGTGAGCTGTCTATCAGGAAGCAGGCTCTATCTTCTATATCTAGTCCCCAAATAAGATACTCCCTGTATTTACAAATCAAGCATTGCTGGTAGTATGCCAAATCAAGTTCTGGAGATGAGGTGTGATTTCATCCATCAGGCACGCTCTTGATCAAATTTATTAAACATCTAAGGAATTCATTTTATTTCTATAATTTTCTGAAAAAAAAGTTTAGGATGCTTTAGCAAAAAATAAATAAAGCACAAATTTTTGTAAACAAATATAAAGCATTAGGACTTTTCTATATATGTTTTGTTTTACATAAACGTTAATAGAACGCCTTAGGTTGGTTTGAACAAATGTGAAAAAAGACCATTTGTGCTGTGAATTCAAATAAAAGTAGTAGAGGTTTGGGTTGAAAAAATCTGAAAAAATTTCATCAATAAAAATAAAATTTAAATTGGTTTTGAGGATTTGGTTTGGAGGAGGCAGACTGTATTAGATTCTGAGGACAAAATATTGAACAATGCATATAATGGTCCAGCTACTCTAAACTAGTGTTTGATATAAACAAACAAATAGATTCGTAAAATACAGTATGGTAAAAATTAAGATGGTAGAAACAGAGAGTGTTATGGATGTTTAGAAAGATGGGCATTTAAGCCAGATTTAGGGTGATAGGAATAGAATATCTTTTCTGGGACAATTTAAGCTTGTGTTGGGGCTTAAGGAGCGAGTTGGAATTAGCTAGGCAATGAAGGGAAAGAATGTTCCAAGATAATAGAATCATATGTCTGTAACCTGGAAGCGGGTTCATTCTTTGATCAGGAAATCAAAGTAGTCAGTAGAACGGAGTAAGGTGGTTTGGATGGTAAGAGGTGAGGCACTAAAGCTTTCAAGGGCTATAATATGTGGGGCTTTGTAAACCAGGGTAAGACATTTACAGTGAGACTTATGGAGGGCAATTAAAGTTTTTAAGCAGAAAAAAGGCAAAAAGAACACTCAGAGGATTTTGCAGAAATCTAGATTAAACAATGAAGATGGGCAACAGCAGAGTAATGGTCAAGGGAAATGTTGGAATTTATACAGAATTGAGAGAATGTTATGAAGTCTGACTGGTAGTACATTATTAGATGTAAGGTTGAGAGAGACAGATAAATTGATTACATTTCTACATTTCAATATAACCTCCCTAATGTTTGGTTTAAATCATTGATCAGATCATAATGTCATTTATTAAGATACAAAACATAGGCAGAGGTACATGTTTGGGGTAGAAAATTAAGAGTCCCACTGTAGACATATTATTTGTGAGATATTTATATTGTGGTCACAAGTAGATGATTGGATAATCAGGTCTATTTCTAAAACAAAATAAAGCTCAAGATACGATTTGGGAATCATCCTTCTGATGATGATCTGTGAAGTTACCAGAGCTCATGCTATCGACTATGTTTTTAGGCAGAATGAGAAAAGGTAGAGGCATATATCGAATTTCTGTAAAAGTCAACATTGTATTTGCTCAGCGAGAAAGTGGACATGGATGAGGAGGCAGAGAAGGCGTATACAAGTGTAAAAATTAATACATGAAAATCTCAATTGAATAAAGTGGACACACCAGCAGGGGGCGCTCTCACACCCTGTGACAATAGTCAAGCCCAACAGGAAGACAAAATGCTCTCCTTTCCTGGTAAGGACTCAGCCAATAAAAAGCCATGGACTCTTCACTTGCTATAACCTTCCCAACTTCCTTTTTCCCTCTATAAAAGAGTATTCCTTCCCTTGCTGATGGGAGGACTTGCACATGGCTCACCATTCATTGTTGCAGATCCCGAATTGCAATTTTTGGCTGATCCTGAATAATCTTTGCTGGAGAAATATCTGGTAGTCTATTTGTTTCAGGTCAATATAACTGAGTGAGTGGGGAAAAAAAAAAAAAATCTAGGAAGGTGCAGTACCATAAAAGGCAGATTAGAAATAGTTCAAGATAGGGGCTTCCCTGGTGGCGCAGTGGTTGAGAGTCTGCCTGCCAATGCAGGGGACACGGGTTCGAGCCCTGGTCTGGGAAGATCCCGCATGCCGCGGAGCAACTGGGCCCGTGAGCCACAACTACTGAGCCTGCGCGTCTGGAGCCTGTGCTCCGCAACAAGAGAGGCCGCGATAGTGAGAGGACCGTGCACCGCGATGAAGAGTGGCCCCCGCTCGCCGCAACTAGAGAAAGCCCTCGCACAGAAATGAAGACCCAATACAGTCAAAAATAAATTAATTAATTAATTTAAAAAAAAAGAGAAAGAAATAGTTCAAGATAAACATAGTGTTGTCATGATAAAAAAAAAAAAAACAAGGTCAATGAGCTAGGTGGTTAGGTGAGAAAAAAAATCAAAAAATGAACTGCACATTTAGTAAAAGAAGCTCACCAATATTGGCAAGAGAAATTTCACTGGACTATTGAAGTTCAATCGAGAATTGTAGACAACTTAGATGTGAATAAAAGGGAGTTAAAAGCGTAGAGACAGTGGGATGCACAGCTGTTTAAGACTATGTTGGGTATGATACAGGGTGGTAATTTGAGGGAGCAATATGATAGATAAAAATCTTTCTTTATGAGAGACACATAAGCACATTCATGCATGTAAATGCTGATTTGTTATTAGAGAGGGAAATAGTTAAGAGATATTAACAGGGGTTATAGAAATTCCATATAAGGGAAGGTGTGTTAATTTGTTGGGACTTCTAACTGATTTTCTCATCATTATATTGATTCAAAAATATGAACCAGCATTTCTCAATCTCAGTATTGTTGGCTTTGGACATTGGACAATTCTTTGCTGTAGGATGCTGTTCCTGTGACTTGTAGAATATTTAGAAGCACATTTGACCTCTATACCCTAGATGCTAATAGCACCACTCTCAGTCATGACAACTAAAAATAGCTCCAGTCATTACCACTATACTCTGAGGAAGGGCAAAGTCACCTTATTTGGGAACTGCTGATCTAGCCTAAAGAATAAATTTTAAAACTAAAATTCTAACAATGTTTTCAGTCTCTAGAATGCAATTATGAATGTGTATTAATTTTATTTTAATCACTCTGTAAACAGGAAAGAAACATATTTTAACATATATTTTATTTGGAGACGTTTTAATGTTTGCATTCTAATAAAGTGAAATATTTTGAAAATTAACATGGTACTTTAGATTCCTTATAGTTTGCAACTCACTTTAATTGAGTGAGTTTTACAGTGTGGAAACTACAGTTATCCTTTAAGAACCTAATTTAGAGGTTAGTGTTCAAGTTATGAACATAGCCTTAGGAAAAAAATGGGGTGAAAAATGGGGCCCATCTTATCGAATTTAATATTACTTAAAGAAATGAGACTAGCTGGTATAATTTGGAAGAAAGGAGTTTATAACTCAAAGTAGTACTTTGGAAGAAATAGAGAATTCAGAGTGAGTAAATATACTAATAACACAAGCAATGTTTTCCACAAAATATCCACCATAGATTCTGTCAGATCCTTTATCAAAAAACACAGTTAGGCATGCTATGATTGAAAATGTTACTTAAAAAAACCACATATTTTTGAAGATATTAACACATGCTTTACTCTTGAGCCCTTGGGCTCTTTTTAGTGGATTCCTTTAAATCAGGAGTCCTGACTTATTTTGTGTAACATGGATCCCTTTGGCAGTTTGCTAGAGTAGGATGGATTCCTTCTCAGAGTGCATATATTCGTTTTAAATCTATGAAATAAAATTGCAAAGTAAACTAATTATATTGAAATATAGATGTCAAAATTTTAAAATATTGAATGATATAGTAATGTAAATACTTTTAAATAAATGCATTAAAAATGAATTGGTGGCAGGTATAATAACAGCATAATTTCACAGAATGGATAAGTGCATATGCTATATTGCGATCTATGTAGTATCTGATATGAAAATATTTATGGTTTCCATTAAGCCAAAGGTTCTGCTACTACTGTGATTTTCCACCTATATTGATAAGTGAAAGAAATACTAAAAGTCATTCAGAGGTTAGTTAAAATAAAGACATATTTTTTTCCAAAATGAATTCATGGTTCACCGAAATTTTATCCTTTGGTTACTGGAGTTCTTTGGAAGAATGAATGCTTTAAAACGGCATTTCAATGCTTCTTAGCCACTTTTTGTATTACTGTTTGCATAGTTTAAGAATAAAGAGAGTGGAAGTCAAAAATTGCATTTACAGTTTGTTATGAACACTCTTTTATTAATGATTAAAATGGAAGAATCTTAGCGCATGTTCTGATTAGATATCAACAGTGTGTACCAAGTTCTTTGCTGTTCGATGATGGAAACAGCTATTCATTTGTTGTTCACCTGTAATATAGCCAGCATGTTTAGTCACAAAATTCTGCCAACATCCTGAATCAGCTTGGAAACACCTTCCCAGAGCCTCCAGGTATAAAATTTGTATTGCCATGACATCATATTTATGACATAATTTAAATGAAAAATAAAGCATAATATATGTGATGCAATTTCAATTATATATATCAGCATTTCCTAACATCTTTTAAGAAATTTTTTAATAATCTGATATGCTTTAAAAAATTTTTATTTTATATTGGAGTATAGTTGATTAACAATGTTGTGTTAGTTTCATAAAATGTTAGTGTCCTGAGGTATAATTACATGTATTTTGAGAAAAACTATATACAGATGTTGAAAGTTGAAAGTTATTTTTTCCTTTATTATTTAACATTGAGGCTGAAATTTAAAGTATTTGAAACTAGAACAATGTCATTTTTAGAAACTTAGGCAGTGTTTAGTTAAGAGTGTAAAATGTGTCCCCACAGAGACCACTCCTTTCTTGGAGGGACATATTTCATGAGGCTGTTATTTCATATAAAATGAACATCCATCCATGGCTAGAATGACCATATGTCCCAGTGTAGCTGGCTCAGACTTGATTTAACTGTAGTCCTAGCATAATTATTAATAGCACTCCTTTTACTTTCAAGTGTCCTAATTTTGCCAAATATTATGTGGTCATTATTCTTGTACCAAACAAACAAAAATCCCACAAACCTATATATATATATATATATAGTGTATACATACACCTATATGTGTATATATATATATAAATATTTATAAATATATAAATATATTTTATATATATATAAATATATATATATTTCCAGTTAGAAGGTAGTTAGAAAGGCAGGTAGCTGGATGAATGGAAGGAGGGAAGGAGAAAGAGATCACAGAGTGTAGATAGAAACGTATATATCAGGACAAATATTCCCCACGATGATAAACATTGACTTCACTGACTCTCCTGCATTCAAACCAAGCTAAATTCCAGAACAAAATGTTGTCAATTTCATCCACTACTGATAAATATTAGTGATGTTTCATTGTCATTTTTGTCTCAGCCATCTCATTATTTGTTATTCCTTGGAGCTTGCTATGTTTTGCTTAGTTTTGAGAGATTTTACAAAAATTATTTACTCCATCATTTCTAAAAAGAGCAGATGCTGTGACAGCGATGAAAGCGCTATTAAGAAGGCTCTAACTATGACAGTACTGAAAGTAGAATAAATTAAACTGATGGAAAGATGATTAAATGTGCCCATGTGAATGAAACAAATTATTCAGTAGGAAGCATTCTGAAGGACAAGAAATAAATAAAACAGAGCACAGAAACTGCTATGAGTATGCAATTGGTAACAAGACAAATACATGATAAAAAGGAAAACATAAAATAAGAAAAAAATACTGTATGACTAGGTATGAGCCCTATAATTTTATTAAACAAAGCAAAACACAAAAATATTGGTTACCCATTAACACAAGCAAAAGGACGCATAACATTACAAATTTGCTCCAGTTGGCTCTGGAGATATAAAATTTATTGTAATCTGCATAATTTCCCTGTGTGTTGGTGGTAAAGGCAAATAAGCATGATCTTTATTTAGGTTAATTAAGCCATCTCTATATGTATTATTTTTTAATGATAGGTCACCCCTCAGAGATAGTAACTACATTATTCCCATATTTGCACCATTCTTTATATTTAATGTTGTCCATTAATTTCAATCCATGCCAGTTTTTATTTTTTCTAATTTTCCCATTTTAAGTTAGTTATTTTGATTTATTTATGAATCAAGGAGTGATTTTATAATTTTTGTTTTCTTGAAGTGGCTTACCAAAGGTCTTCATGCAGCTGACAAATGGCAAAGCAAAGATTTGAACCCAGGCCACTGGGCTTCAGAGTTTGTTTCTGCTACCACTGAGCTGAGCGGCTCTGTTAATTTGAAATCTGCCAGATCAGTTTTGTGGTCTTTATATGTGAACGACATCTTGTATGTATATAAAAAAATTAGTAATACATATTATCTCTCAACACTCTTGATAGTGTAGAGCTTATGTCTAAAATACACTAGTTTTGTTTTGTTTTGTTTTTCTTTATTGTAAGGAAGACAACAGAAAAAATTTTCCCTAGTTGTTTTTAGGGGAAAATGACTTAGAGTATATCTCTTTACTTTTCCTTTCACATGCATTGATTATTTTTCATGCCCTTAAATAATTTTTAAAAAACTTTTATTTTATGCTTAACATTTCTCATTTTTAATGTACAATCTACACTTGCCAACCAATGAACAGTGTGGATGAAGTGTCATTTGCTCAACTATTGTCATGTGGGAACTCCAGCTTTCCTGGATTAGAAGGCTACACTTAGGCATGCTTATCTCTAGCAAGCAGTGCCATTTCATGGCTCTGATTGTCTGATGTTATATTATCTCCCATTAGACTACTTGGTCTTCTGGCTTACTTAGAGATTCAGAAATAGTGAGTTAAGTGTTAAAGGATCAGATATAAAATATTGCATTTGCACGACTTTTATCTCTAGTGTGGACTAAATTCAACAATTTGGGGGTTGGTTATTTTTGTTATTTTCATAAATAATAATTTTTCCATAATACAATGCTATTCTAATTTTTATTATTATTGACATAGAGATTGGAAGTATCTGAATTGATGATGATTGAAAATTTGGGAAATTTGTCTTACAATATATTCCCACAGATTTGGGATGGCTACTTTTATTTATGTGTTTGTTTATTGATTTATTTTCCATGACAGTAGAAGCTCTGAATGCTAGGGTTAAGTCAGAGAGTAGAATTAATCCAATACCTTTAATATCTGTATCAATATCTAGCTAGCTAGCTGTGGTATTAGACTGTATATTTAAGATGATAAATGAATATACATAATATATAGCTGGCTATACTATTTTTATTTTGAAGGCAAAGCTTATGATGAATAGTGCAATCATATCCTTCCAAATTAATTTTTATGGACAAGGCATTTAGAAAAAAAGGCCTGTCACTTGCACCAGCCCCTTCCATATGCCTCACCTTCTTTCCACACACATATTCAACCACTGCTAACCACTCTTTATGGATTCAGGCTTATAAATTTCAGTTTTTTGGCTTTTAGTACTCTTGCATTTTTTTTTACTTTTTCAGTACTGCTGTGCATATTTTAATGGGAATTTAGTTATGTCGCCCATATAGCTTGAAACCTAGGAGTATTTTACAGATTGTATAGAATTATTTAAAATTCAATCTTGTAAAACGGTTTACCCTGACAACTTCAGATCCTGGCACATTCCATTGATGTTATATAGGAAGCTACCTTATTTCCATGGTTAGGAATTAAGTCAGTTCCAGCTTTGGAGTGTTCCATTTAGATAACATGTTTGTCTTGTGTAGCAGGAGCTCCCACTGATGTACACCTAAGCCAAAGCTTCCTTTCTACAATGTACACACAACTTTTTCCATATTTATTTCACATAACAGAACAGGCTCTAGCATATGAATTAGGTCTACCATTTAACTTTGAAGCACAACATTTCTATTTAGGCCTCTTATTCTTTGATGTCCTTGTGTATGTACTTCTTTATGTACTTATTAATTTATCACACTTGGGAGAAATATGTAAATTCTCCTGAATCATATTGTGTTGACCCTCAAGTTTCCCTTTAATTTTTAAAGATGTAGTCATGACTCTCTAGCACAGAATTTTTAAAATTAATTTTTATTGGAGTATAGTTGATTTACAATGTTGTGTTAGTTTCTGCTGTACAGCAAAGTGAATCAGTTATACATATATGGCATGAACGTTTACCTGTTCCTTAACATATTCTGTCACCAAGTAAATATTATAGATATAATATGATACATCTGTCCTAGTTGCTTTAGAAATTTGTGGATTAAATAGACATTCTTTGGGACTCTCAAGTGTGATTTTACTGAACACTCACAAAATATATTAAATAGGATGAGAGAAATAGAGATAGAGATTAATAAAAACTCAAGTAAAGAGTAACTCTACTCTGAGAGTTTAGAACAACTGAATGGTACAAGGAAATTTTATTTTTAGAGGTAATCCCTGCATTTGCTCCTGGTAGATGGATTGAATTTGAATATATGTCAGTGCCAAAAATAAGGCATTCCAAGTTGGTGAAGGGTTGATGACAATGGAAATACTGTGTTCAATATGCCTCATATTATATCATTTATTCCCTTATTCACTGAGTAGCGCATTAGAGATACATAGCTAAAATAGACACAAAATTATTATGCCTGAGATTTTAAAAAAATTGTATATTTTCCCTTTGTGTTACCATTTAAAACATATTTTTAATGGTGTTCTATGTTCAGATGTGCTTAACAATTGTCATATTTATTGAGAACAAACTGAAAACTCTCATAACAAGTAGCCTTGAAAAATGTCTTTCATAATCAACTGGCTTATCCCAGATGGTCAATTATTGTTTCTCTAGTCTATTTGGTAATGAATACTAACATGTACTTTGTTTTTATGTTGTTGTTATTTCTTTTTTCATCTTGTGTATGAAAAATTACATGTAGACAAATATTTTATGTCATGTTACATTTGTCTGGGCCTATAGCACACTTGAAATATAAATGTCAATTTTAGAAGATTTTGTTAGTGATACCGTAAGAGTTAATGACAGTGAAGAACATAGCTGAATATAATTCATTCCCAGAGTAATGTAGAAATATCATTGTCACGGTTGAAAACATGTCCTTGTAAACTCCACGGGAAAAAAATGTTGATCAAACCTTAAGGGAAACTAGATTGTCTCCATTATAAGTGGTTCTGGGGAAACAAATTTGAAATGTACACACTTTGTTCTACTGGGGCTTTGAATAACTCAACTGAATATTTCAGAAGAAGCCACAAGAGTGTTAAGAAAGGAAACTAATGCATGGTATAAGCCAGGCAAATCAAGGGAAACAGTGCTACATCATATGTTGTTTTCTCTGTAGAAAAATCCAAATGGGACATTCAGATAACTGAGGCTGAAATTAATTTTATAGGCATTAACATTTGTGGGTGTTTCACACATGCAAGTACAGAATAATTCGTGTGATGGTAAAGCAAAATGTGGGTATCAAGAGGGACATAAATTGAAACTCACAGATCCTTACAATCAGTCGAATTTTACATCAACTTTGTTTTCATTGTTCTTAGAAAATTTATACAGTGCTTCCCTACCAAAACACGTTACTTAAAATAATAATAAATATTTTTAGTCTAAATGGATACTAATATAACATTGTTCAACCATGTATTTAACTTCAAGAAGGGTCGTCGTACTGGCATACCTATAAGAATTTGCTTTCCATTCTCCACATTTTTGTGCTGCTTTGTAAAAGTAAAACATGGATTTATTTTAAAAATTGTTCAGTAAATTTAAGAGGTTAAGAATTTAGTCTGAAAAAATATCAATACTCACCAGAGAAAGTGAATCATGTACTTTAAATGTTATTCAATGTTTTATGTATTAATCAATTAAGAAAAAAAAACACTGCTTATGAAAAATACTGTAACATCTTGAGCATTAAATCTGATTTAAAACCTTTTGGTTTGGATCATTTGGTTTAAAATCATTTGGATCTGTGATCAGAAGTATTTGTTTATTAAACAAGAATATATCTGTAAAACATTTAATATGAGCAAACTGTGCTAGAGATTCAGACACTTTTCTAATCCTCTAAGGTCTTATAAAATAAAATGTACATGGTATTCCAAAGGTTGACCTAATTGTGTCAGTTATAGAGCAACTAGGTCCATCTCAATATGGCCATAAATTTTGCAACTCATAATGTGTTGTGTACTTTGCGTTAAGTAATAGAATTCACCTTAAAATTTCTTATATTATAATTTATTTTATTGAAATTCAAAAATGTGGGTGTTACCAAAAAATTCCAGCTATAAATCACTTGCCTAAACTGTGATATTTGACTAGGTGATATTAAGGGTCTTTTATATTTGAAAAATTTCATAACATAGTATATCTCTATTTTATAGCAATACACTATTCCAACTTGATTTTAGTTTTAGTTTAGTTTAGTTTTTTTTTTGTTTTTTTAAAAATACAGGATACTCTTTTGATGTATTTGTCTATATTTCCTTGATGCTTTGTGCTCACAAAATGATTTTCTACTACTAAAGTTTCTTTTTCCTTTTAGCATTTGTAGATGCTTATGAACAACCAAATATGGAGCCAACAAAAATATTGCAAATACTGGACCATTAAGCAAAAAAAATGCTTGGCCCGAATATAAGACCAAGATAATCTAATGACTATCAGAAATGTATTTTCCACATCAGAAGCTAAACTAATAGACTCTGAGGTTTTGAGAATGAGCTGTATGTTGGCAAGAGAGGACATCATCTGAAAATATGTAAGGGTTAAGAATAAGTTACCTAGCAGAGCCAAGGTCAGTGCTCACCAGGTGTCAGTCAGCCACCCTTGGATTTAGGTCATTGGTTTTATTTCTTTTTTAATATCTTAGGTTTTTGGCTTTCTTTTTGTCTTATCTCAACTTTCTGTTTATCTTATTCTCTTCTTTCTCTTTATTTGGATTATTATTTACATTAAATTTTTACCTCTACTTGTTAAAAAATTATGCAGTCTGTTATTAATATTTTATTTAGCCTATAAGTTTTAATAGGTTTATTTAGCATATGAAATGAAAAGTGATCATAATCTCTAGCATACCTAGATCACATCACCCACCTTAGAATACTTTAACTTAGGTTTTTTTCTTCTGTAATATATATGTTATTGTTGTGATGCATTTTAGTTGTATTGTGTTCTTATATATTGTATTGTTTAAAACAGCCCATGTTTGCTTAGAATTAACCACCTATTGCCATCTTCATTGTTTATCATTCCCTCTGTCTTGTAGAACTTTGTGCCTAAAGAGTATTTTGAAGTATGCTTAATTAAGCTTTATTTTTGGAAAACTCTGTCTATTTTTCCCCATTTTTATCTACACATGTAATATATGGAAATGACAACGACTTAAAATAACTGAGACAAATATAATTCATAACATAAAACTAGAAAACAATTCCTATCAGAGACAAGATATCAAAAATTAATAAAGTGTGAAGAAGGAAATATAGATCAATGAAACAAAATAGAGAGTCTAGAAACAGATCAACAATGCACAGTAACTTGTTTCTAACAAAGGACAAAGTCATCATTGTAATTGGGTGTGGAAATAATATAGTTCTGGGTTATTTGATTACCCATGCAATTTGGGTGGATTACATACCTACATGTGAAAGGTAAAACAGTAAATCTTCTAGACAAAATTGGATGGAAATATATTTATGGATTTGAATTAAATAAATGTCTCTTAAACCTGATAGTATTAATTTACAATTGCTGTTGTAAAAATTACCATAAACATAGAGGCTTAAAACAACACAGATACATTATCTCACAATTATGGAGGTCAGAAGTCCTAAAATCAAGATATAGGAAGGATTGTGTTCTTTCTAGATATTCTAGGGAATAATTTGTTTCCTTGTATTTTCCCAATTCTAGTGGCCACTTGTATTACTTGGCTGATGGCCACTTCCTCCACCTCCAAAGTCACTGGAATAGAATCCTTTAATTTCTCTCTCTTTCTCTGACCGCTTAAATCCCTCTTATAAGGCCACTGATTATTTTATTGGGCCCACTGCATTATCTACAATGATCTCTGCATCTCAAGACCCTTAACTTAATCATATCTGCAATTTTTTTGTACCATAAGGTAGCATATTCACATATTCAGGAAATTAGAACGTGGACATATTTGTGGATGCCTTCTGGTCTCTAAAGATTTACATCCATCTACATATAAAATGCATTCATTGTATCCCAATATCCCCAAAACTCATTAAAACATTGACTCATAATCCAAGATTTCATTTAATATTCATCAGCTCAAAAGGCTTAAATCTCATCATCTAAATCAGATACGGCTGAGACTGTTCCTGGGACAAAATTCCACTCCCTATGTGGGCTACAAAACTAGAAAAAAAGTAATATGCTCCCAAAATACGATGGTGGGACAGGCAAGGTATATGCAAGGTATAGACAACACCCTTTCAAAAGTGAAAACAATGAAAGGTAAAAGGAGTCACTTGTCAAACAGTTTTGAAGTCAGCCTAGGCTAACAGTGTTAAGTTTCAAGGTTTGGTAATAATCTTCTGTGGTTCATGGGTCCATGCTCTGGCTCATGGTTTCACTCTTGGAATCTCCTTCCTTTTTCATGAAGATGGCATGTATTTATATCAAAGAAATTTTATTCATCTGTTTCCTTCCTGTAGAATTTTGGGAATCTTATAGACTTCTTTTGTTCTTCTTTACATTTTAGTCCATGATGGCAGTGTTTCTGTTGGTGTAGCATTTGCAATAACCCTGTGGGTTCCCTGTTTATTTCAGGGGAATTCATTGCATTGGGCAAAAGGCTCCTTCACAGATCTTTCCTGAATAAGCCTATCTCCATTCCTGGTTTCTATGTTGATGTGGCTGAGGGAATCCATGAATCATATGTTTAATTTTTTCAAAGAGACTTTTTGTAACTGGATAATCATTTGACCCTTCCAAGATACAAGCCAAAGATGTCCAAGCACACCCCAGCTTTGTGACAGCAATTGTCCTAATTTTACCATCCTTTACAGTTTGGATAAACTGAGAATTTTCATTATCATCAAGCCATGGCTGCTTTTTGCTTAACAGTTCTTCCCTCCTTTTCTGTGTAAGCAGCATTTTACTATAAGCAGCAAGAAGAAACTAGATCACACCCTTTAGAGTTTTTTTTGGAAATCTCCTCAGTCAGATATCCAAGTTCATCACTTACAAGTTCTACCTGTTATATAACTAGAGGTTGTAATTCAACAAAGTAAGATTTCTCCCATTGTATAATAAAGATTCCCCTTCATCCAGTTTCCAATAACATATTTCCTTCTGAGTCCTCACCAAATGCTCCTTTAATGTCCCTATTTTTTACCAAAAGTCTGTTTATGCTGATGTAAGTATTCCAATATAGATTTTTCGCTACCATGCACCTCACTTCCTGAGATCTCCCTAGCAGAGTTCTTAATGCTCATATTTTTGCTAACAGTCTGTTCAAGTCAAACAAAGCTTTTTCTATCATGCTCCTCAAAATTTCCTCATGCTCTACCCATTACCCATCCTAAAGCATATTCCAAATGTTTAGATATTTATTACAGTAGCCCCACACTTCCAGGTACCAAAATCTGTATTAGTTTTATATTCCTACTTAACAAATTACTACAAATGTCATATCTTAAAAAAAACCACAACTTTATTATGTCTCCCTCTTATAATGACCTTTGTGATTACATTTGACCCTTCCAGATAGCCCAAGATAATCTTCACATCTCAAGACCTCTAAATTAATCTTAAATTAATCACATCTGCAAAGCCTCTGCAAGTAAGTAATATATTTATAAGTTGCAAGGATTAGGGTGTGATTATTTTTCTATTTTGAAGAGGGCATTGTTCTGCCTACCATATAGCCTAATTATTAGAATAATTATGAATAAGAGGGGATACATTCAAATTTATTACAAGTAAGAATTTCTGTTAATCAAAAGACATCACAAAATGAATGCAAAAGAAAGAAACCAGAACATGAATGTTCAATGCATACACCGGATAGAGATTCACAGCCAGAGTACACAGAGAACTCTCACAGATTAATAAGAAAATACACAGATCCTTCACAAAAGAATATTTTCAAATCAGAAACAAGCAAATAAGAACCACTCAACATCATCAGACAACAGGGAAATGCAATTTCCACTTTGAGATATCCCTGTATACCCACCAATCTGGCTAAAATTCAATGGTTTGATTGTCAATACAAAATCTAGGACTTTCATATTTTGTCATTTATTTCACTGTGGATTTTTTCAATAATTTTTCTTTTTAAAAAATGTTATATTAAAATATTTGTCTTGATCACTGTGGAATTTGGAGTCCCAAAGCTTCATTTGCATCTCTCTAAAGTACAAAAACAGTCAAAACCAATCAATAGTAACAGAGGTGAGAATACTGGTTACCTTTTGGGAAGGTGGTATTGATCAGAAAGAAGCCTATGGGTGCTGGAAATGATCTATATCAGTACAGTGGGTGTTAGGTGTTGGGTGTATAACTATGAAATAATTCATCAAACTGTTCAATCTGCATACTGTATAAAATCTATGATTAAAAATAGGTAAAAGAAGTAATTGCTGAGAAATCTCCATCTAAGAATCTGAATATTTAAAAAAATAGTTTTTCAATCTCTCTCTTATTTCAGTTATCCATTCTATATCTCCAAATAAGTTAATCAGAATTTTCATGTTTCCTATGAGGGAATACAATTATATTTTAGCTTACCTTTACACTGAGAATGTAGAACTTTAATCATATTTCTGTGGGAGGTGGTTTCTATTAGACTCTAAAACTTGTATGGGCTCTGTAATTTGTTTCATGTTCCCGACTTCTAACAAGGTCACAGAAAACAAAACTCAAAATTTCTTACAGTGAAAATTGCCTTTAGTATTCTTCTTGCTTTGTAATGTTATTGACCTCCCTTAGTTCCTGGCATCTAAGAAATTCTTACTTTCCTTACACTTTATCAATGCATTTAAAAATAATTTTTAAAACATGCAAATATATGTGGTATAGATTGAATTGTGCCCCCCCATTCATATGTTGAAGTCTTAATTCCCAAAATCTCAGAATGTGATTGCACTTGGAGATAGAGCTTTTAAAGAGGTAAGTAAGGATGAATGAGGTCATATGGGTGGGCTCATATCCAATATGACTGGTATACCTCTAAGAAAAGGAAGAGATACCAGGATTGCGTGCACATAGAGAAAACACCATCTGAGGACACAGTGAGAAGAAAAGAACAACCAAGAGAAACCAACCCTGCCAACACCTTGACCTTGGACTTTCAGCCTGCAGAACTGTGAGAAATAAATTTCTGTTGCTCCAATCCAAAAATCGGTGGAAGACCTAAATAGACATTTCTCCAAAGAAGACATATAGATTGCCAACAGACACATGAAAAAATGCTCGTCACTAATCATTAGAGAAATACAAATCAAAACCACAATGAGGTATCACCTAACACCGATCAGAATGGCCATCTTCAAAAATCTACAAACAATAAATGCTGGAGAGGATGTAGAGAAAAGGGGACCCTCCTGCACTGCTGGTGGGAATGTAAATTGATACAGCCATTATGGAGAACAGTATGGAGGTTCCTTAAAAAAAATAGAAATAGAACTACCATACAACCCAGCAATCCCACTACTGGACATATACCCTGAGAAAACCATAATTCAAGAAGAGTCATGTACCACAATGTTCATTGCAGCACTATTTACAATAGCCAGGACATTGAAGCAACCTAAGTGTCCATCGACAGATGAATGGATAAAGAAGATGTTGCACACATATACAATGGAATATTACTCAGCCATAAAAAGGAACAAAATTGAGTTATTTGTAGTGAGGTGGATGGACCTAGAGTCTGTCATACAGAGTGAAGTAAGTCACTTCACTCTGAAGTAAGAGAAAAACAAATACCGTATGCTAACACATATATATGGAGTCTAAAAAAAATGGTACTGATGAACTTAGTGGCAGTGCAAGAATAAAGACACAGAAGTAGAGAACAGACTTGAGGACACGGGGGGAAGGGAAAGCTGGGACGAAGTGAGAGAGTAACACTGACATGTATACACTACCAGATGTAAAATGGATGGCTAGTGGGAAGCAGCTGCATAGCACAGCGAGATCAACTCGATGCTTTGTGATGACCTAGAGGGGTGGGATAGGGAGGGTGGGAGGGAGGGTCAAGAGGGATAGGATATGTGTATGTATAGCTCATTCACTTTGTTGTGCGGCAGAAACTAACACAAAATTGTGAAGCAATTATACTCCAATAAAGAT
Source organism: Balaenoptera borealis (assembly GCF_965194805.1). Lineage (NCBI taxonomy): Eukaryota > Metazoa > Chordata > Mammalia > Artiodactyla > Balaenopteridae > Balaenoptera > Balaenoptera borealis. The sequence goes on from NC_138867.1 coordinate 16,563,192, forward strand.
GTGGGAAAAAACCAAAAACAAACAAAAAGCAAAAAAAAAAAAAATTCTGTTGCTAAAGTGACATAGTCTGTGGTATTTTGTTATGTCAGCCCTAGAAAATTGATACAACATTATTTTTGTTCTTTTGAAAGAAAGAGGCGTTTTGACTAATCAAGTGCTTGATTTATGTGAAATTATGGAGTTTCCGTTTTGATAATATAAATTTACTCTCCAAGCCTTACACTGTGATTGTGCTGAGAAAGGAAGCAATGACACTGTCCAAGAGGATGAGGAAGGGAAATCATTATCCACTGACCACAGGATGGCAGTGTGTGAAGCTTTGTGTAAATGTAGTGTAAGACACTGCTCACTCTGTTATATAATTAATCCTTAATATTCCCCATAATAGACAGCAAGATAATGACGGCAGTGTCCATCGATTAGGTATTCGATTTCCCCTTAGGCATATGAGTATATTTATAGCAGACTCATACTACTACACTTAAATTAAAAGGAATAAAGTTCACTGTATGTACTCTTAAAAGACCTTCTTAAGTTCTTTGTTTGTTTGTTTGTTTTATGCCTGCCATGCTATAACAGCTAACAGAGAGCATTTTTATGACAGTTAAAGACTAGAAAGATAAAAGCTCTTTCTCTGATTCCATTTTCCTCAGGGTTATCCAAATGTAAGATTATTCAAAATAAACGCATTTTTAAAACCATAAACATGTTTCAAGAAAAAAAAGGATACAAGAACAAGTGATGATTGTTGATTGATCAAATGGCAAGCAAAGATTGAGAGGCAAGAAAATGAAATAAAATTTAAGTGCTTGTCTCAGTTATATTTATATAAGATGTGTGAGAAACGGAAAAGTGAATGTTTCAGTTTTTAATCTATTAAATGCCAGTGAACCTGCACATCTAACTTTAAGTTATTTATTCTATTCTCAGAAATAATAATGTCTTTTCAAATGTCTTCAATTTTTCATCCATGAGATTAAATGTAAATGTTCTGTTTCATAGAAACATGTAAACCAGAGCCTGCGTTCTAAGTTCAATTAATAGTTTTTTGGTTTGTTTGTAGAAGGTAATTCTTCTGTAAACAAGGAAACTGAAATTTTATGCTGTACCTAATTTAGTGGCTATCTAGGTAAACATGTGTCATTCTATATTGTTTCATAACCCTTTCAGTTCATACAAAAGTAAAATATATAAAAGATTGTGCCCAATATTTACGTATACAACTATGAATTGGAAAGTATCTTGTCAATATCTAAGGTAAAGTAACTTTCAATTTTCAGAACAAAATATTAAGATTATAGATAATTAGATAGATAGATAAGTAGATACATAGATGGAGGCATTCATAGTTCCTTTTGTAAAGTTATAGCCAAAAATATTGTGACTGAGATAATAATTTTGCCTGAATCTTTTGCATACATAAATTCTGGATTACAAATATTCAAAATATCACTTTAAAATAACATGTATTTCCTTGAATGATTATGATTCTTTTAAATAATAGCTAAATATTCCCTAATTTAATAGCATTCTAACCCTCAAGACCCCAATGTAAGTTCGATAGCTCATACTATTTATAAGATGGCCACAGATGTGTATTCTTCCCTTGTTCCAAAATCACAATGCAATTTAACTCATCTCAGCTATCAATTAAGTACCTCCTGATTAAATACAAATAATAAAAGCTTTGCATGTGTGCCACTTTTGAAATACAGTACATAATAACAAGAGAACTCTCTCTGTCTTACACTCATATATACACAACAATTTTATAGCATTTAAAAAATGTTCTGTTGATTTGGATATCTGCTTTATTTGAGGTTAGCCTAAAACTATAAACTGATAGGACTAGTGTAAAATTATACTATAGATTCTTGTCATTATATGAAGGAAAAATGAAACCAACATGTTAAATGTCATCATTATATCTTTTGTGTAATGCTAGCTGCTGTAAAAAGACTGCTACATTTAAACAGTTTAGTGTGACAGTTTTAATCATTGCCCTCATTACAGCCACATGAGGTTCTGTGGGTTTTCAGCAAAGAGGTAAGAGGTGAATTCTGCCCTGTTCAGAGTTGGAAACTGCCATCTACATCACTTGACCTACAAGGTAGTTTTATGCATGAACATTCAGCTGATGGAGCAATGACGTGCTGGTGCCTGGGACACAGACTTGACATCATCCTCAGCTTAGACGTGAAACACATCACTTCTGCATACTTTCCATTGCAGCAGACTAGTCATTTGACCCCGACTAAAGGCAGGGGTGTGAGGAGGAGAAGGTCGCGGCTGGGAAAAGTAGTTCCTGGTTAGTCAGTTGTTTACAGGAAAAAATTATATTCTATGGAAAAGAAATGACAATTTTTGGTGGACAATTAGTGTCTGCTATAATCTGCCCTCTATTCTACAAATATCCTAATGTGCCCATCGTTTTGTGTCTAGAACAATCTCAAACTCTCTCAAAGGAAATACCCCAAATCCCATTCAATCAATACAACATTCACTCATTCCAGAATCTCCAAACATTCTCTGTCAGTTCCAGATGGGTTTTTCTGTGATCTCACAAACTCTGAACTAAAATACATACCCCAAAACGAGGTGAAGGGATAAAACAGAAGCACTAAAAAATTTCAATCCAAAAGAGAAACATGGAAGACACAGAAATCTTTTGTCCATAAAATGGGTGAAATCCTACATATTTGATCATCAAATCTTCTGTCTTGAAGAAGAAATGGTTTCTTAAATAGAACATGATCTGATCTCTGGGAGGGACTCCCCTGTCCATGGTCCCTGGAACCTAGTTGGGAAGCAAATAACTTTCTTGTTGATTATTTCTTATGATCACTATTCTATTTGCTACTTTCTCAGTTTGAGGATCCATAAGTTATTTTGGCATTCCCACAGAAAATGGTGGTTTTAAGATAGGTATTTCATTGGCAATATGTCATTCCTCATATACTTCTGGGTCTCTTCCTTATTTGCTTCCAATCGTTTCCACATGACTGGAAACATACTCAAAGTTATTTTCTTGGCACAATTACTAAGACTAATTTGTTTGTCATTTTGCTGCAAAGCCTCAATTCTTAAATTAATGGGAGTTAATTTGAAGACTGAAAAAAAGCTTGGATGGAAAGGTAATAGCTTTAGTCTGAACTTTAGGCAGCAGTGAGTTTTTATATTTGACAGAGAATTCTGAATAGACCTTTATTTTCAAAGGTTTTTTGTTTTGTTTTTTAAAGAAACTTAGACTGTTTGGGATCCACAAAGCTTTTCCTTTTACAAATTTTTGAGTTTTCAAGCATTGAGAATCTTCCTACTTCCTTTCAATTCTGCTCTTGAATATAACAACTATCTTTTGAGTTTTCTTCTTTCTTGTACAGGTATTCAGGTTATAATGCAACATACTGTGTTCCTGAAAAACTTTCTATTTTCCAAAATTAAGTGGGAGTTGAAAAAACTTTGGCAGAAAAGACAGGCTAATCAAAATGTTTGTGGCTTTGTAATCAAAACAGTTATACTAATTTTTAAATTTGTTAAAAATATAGCAAAGTCAAAAATGTTGTAAGGTACTAATGATAAATTTTTTTGGTAAATACATTAAGTTCATTTAAAAATTTTGGAAAAGGTAAATTGATGGAAATAGATGCAAAGGATTGAGAAAACTTAATGTGACAAATATTCCAAGATCTTACATTCCATGTGACAAGCACTACAAAACACATGGCCAAATGAGTGAAGAGAAAGAAAGTGGGTTGAAGGGGTATGATGAATAACTTTGCATTTCTGCTATATCAGCTTTGTTAATACACTCTGTAGTCAGTTACTATCATTAGGAGTTTTAAGATATTAACATGCTAGAAAATAAAAATTATTATCCAAATGTTTTCTACATTATATTGACATCACTCCCCTATTCATCATTTATATATGAGAGAATCTACATAACAGAGACACATGTTTGAGCAGAACATTTTAAATTTTAAAATTTGTATGGAAACACAAAAGACCCCAAATAGCCAAAACAATCTTGAGAAAGAAGAACAAAGCTGGAGGAATCACACTCACTGACTTCAGACTATACTACTAGGCTACAGTAATCAAAACAGTATAGTACTGGCACAAAAAACTGACATATAGATCCATGGAACAGGATAGAAAGCACAGAAATAAACCCACACAGCTATGGTCAATTAATCTGTGACAAAGAAGGTGAGAATAAACAATGGAGAAAAGACAGCCTCTTCAATAAGTGGTGCTGGGAAAACTGGACAGTTACATGTAAAAGAATGAAATTAGAACATTCTCTAACATCATATACAAAAATAAACTCAAAATGGATTAAAGACCTAAATGTAAGACCAGATACTATAAAACTTCTAAAGGAAAACATAGGCAGAATGCTCTTTGACATAAATTGCAACAATATTTTTTTGGATCCACCTCCTAGAATAATGGAAATAAAAACAAAAATAAGCAAATGAGACCTAATGAAAATTAAAAGCTTTTGCACAGCAAAGGAAACCATAAACAAAACAAAAAGACAACCTATAGACTGGGAGAAAATATTTGCAAACAATGCTACTGACAAGTAGCATTAATTTCCAAAATATAAAAATAGTTTATACAGCTCAATATCAAAAAACAAGCAAACAACCTAATCAAAAAAAAAAAAAAATGTGCAGAAGACCTAAATAGACATTTCTCCAAAGAAGACATATAGATGGCCAACAGGTATATGATAAAATGTTCAATGTCACTAATTATTAGAGAGATGCAAATCAAAACTACAGTGAGGTATCACCTCACACTAGTCAGAATGACCATCATTAAAACGTCTACAAATAATAAATGTTGCAAAGTGTGTGGAGAAAAAAGAACCCTCCTAAATTGTTGGTGAGAATGTAAATTGGTGCAGCCACTATGGAGAATAGTATCAAAGTTCCTTAAAAAACAGAGTCAACATATGATCCAGCAATCCCACTCATGGGCATATATCTGGAGCAAACTCTAACGAGAAAAGATACATGCAGGGACTACCCTGGCATTCTGGTGGTTAAGATTCCATGCTTCTACTGCAGGTGGCATGGGTTCGATCCCTGGTTAGGGAACTAAGATCCCACATGCCACACATGGTGCAGCCAAAAAACAACAAACCAAAAAAAAAAAAAAAAAAGAGAGAGATAGAGAGAAGATACACATACCCCAATGTTCATAGCAGCACAATTTACAATAGCTAATACATGGAAGCAACCTAAATGCCTGTTGACAGATGAATGGATTAAAGAAGATGTGGTACATATATACAATGGAATATTGCTCAGCCATAAAAAAGAATGAAATAATGCCATTTGCAGCAACATAGATGAATTTAGTGATTAGCATATTAAGTGAAGTAAGCCAGACAGAGAAAGACAAATATCATATGATATCACTTATATGTGGAATCTAAAAAACGATACAAATGAACTTATTTACCAAACAGAAATAGACTCATAGACATAGGAAACAAACTTAGGTTACCAAAAGGGATAGTGGGGAGGGGCGATAAATTAGAAGTTTGGGATTAAGATATACACATGACTACATATAAAATAGGTAAACAAGGACCTACTGTATAGCACAGGGAGCTATAATCAATATCTTGTAAACTTTAATGGAAAATAATCTGAAAAATAACAAATATATGTGTATATATATATATATATATATATATATATATATATAACTGAATCACTTTGCTGTATACTTGAAACTAATACAACATTGTAAATTAACTATATTTCAATAAAAATTATATTAAAATTCAACTATAAGAAAATAACACAATTATACAAAATGGACAAAAAAACCAGAAAATTCCCCCAAAGAAGATATATGGATAATGAATAAGTGCATGAAAAAGTTGCTGAACATTATTTGTTATTTGAGAAATGCAAATTAAAAACATAATGAGATACCACTGCTCACCAATCAAAATGGCTAAAATACAGAAAACTGACAATAACAATTTCTGGAACAACAAGAACTCTCATTCATGTGGGTGGAAGTGTAAAATGGGACAGCTACTTTGCAAGACAGCTTGGCTTTTTCTTATAAGGGTTTAAACTTACTATATAATCCAGCAATCTCACTCCTAGGTATTTACCAAGTGAGTTAAAAGCTTATGTTTATGCCAAAGCCAACTGGAAGCAACAAATATATCCTTCAACAGGGGAACAAACAGCAATATATCTGTGTGATGGAATACTATTTATCCACACATAAGAATGAGCTTTTGAGTCACACAACGTGGACAGATCTTAAATGCATTTTACTAAGTGAAAGAAGTCAGACTGTATACTGTGTGATTCCATTCATATGACATTATGGAAAAGGCAAAGCTGTAGGGAAGTAAAACAGATTAGTGGTTTCCAGAGGTTGTGATGGGGAGAGTTTGACTACAAAGAGGATTAAAAAAGTTATTTTAAGGTGGAGGGACCATGGTGTGGTGCTGAGGTGGTGAATATATGATTATGTACATTTGTCAAAACGCATAGACCTGTACATCACAAAGAGAACTCTAAAGTGTGCAAACTCAAATTCAAAAGTAAAAATGGAAAATCAACCAAACAAACCACAAATACATACACAAAAACTCAATCTTGGATAGAATGTAAATTATATCATAAATGTATGACACAATGACACTAAAGGGGATGAGAATAAAAACAGGAGATGACCTAAGAAGAAACTATGGAGAATGTTGGTTTGACTAGAAAGTGTAAGGCTAAATAAAGACAAAGGGAACTAACTTATCATAAGCACTGTACTCCACCTGGTATTTTATAATTTTTTCATGGAGATTAGACATTAACAAGTTTAAAGCTGCTTTACATGAATACAAGGGTTGAACAAATAAATGGATGGTGGATTGTAGGGGGGCAGGTTTCTCATTGTCAAAGAGTGAACTTTCAAGTAATCAAAAGGGAAAGGCTAGAATGATCCTGTTTTACCGGATTAAAGTTGGAAATACACTGTGAACTCCTGTTTAGCTTAATATTAGTACAATTAGATAGATACAGAAACAATTATAAATATGTATGTAGTATTAGTGTCCTGTTGCTGGTGAGGCAAATATCACAAAGTTACCATCTTAAAGCAACATAAAATTATTATCTTAAAGTCCAGGAGATCAGAACTTCTAAATCGGTCTCACCAGGCTAAAAGCAAGGTGCCATCAAGGCTGCATTGCTTCTAGAGACTTTTAGGAAGAATAATACCCTTGTTTTTCCAGCCTCTAGAGGATGTCAACATTCCTTGATACATGAGTCCCTTTCCATCTTTAAAGCCAGACACGATATTTTTAAATTACCTCAATCCCATTCCTATTCAAATTTATTCACATTAAAATAATGAAGTCTACAAATTGGCAAAATATTTAAATAATACTGTCCATTCACGGTTGGGAGAGAATATATAAGAATTAAATGCCATTAAGAATTGTTGCTGTTGGTACAAACATTCTTGAAGGAAACTTAGGGATAGTACTAAAAGCCTTTTAAAGGCATACAACATTTAATTCAGATATTCAGCGGGGGAATTGATATTAAGAAAACTATTTCATTGTGTGTGTATATATATATATCACTTCTTCTTTATCCATTCATCTGTCTCTGAACGCTTAGGTTGTTTCCATATTTTGGCTTCTCTGAATAATGCCACAATGAACATGGGTGTGCAAGTATCTCTTTTATAGATAGTGATTTTATTTCCTTTGGATATATACCCATAAGTGGGATTGCTGGATCACATTGTACATCTTAAATATATATATAATTTTTATTTGTCAATTATACCTTAACAAATCCGGAATTAAAAAAAAAAAACAAAACTATTAGAAAGTTTTAAAAAATCTGTATGTAAGAACTATATTGGAAAGGAAAGGTTGTATTTTTAATTTATTTTATTTTTTTTTTGGCTATGTCAGGTCTTCATTTCTGTGCGAGGGCTTTCTCTAGTTGTGACAAGTGGGGACCACTCTTCATCGCGGTGCACGGGCCTCTCACTGTCGTGGTCTCTCCCGTTGCGAAGCACAGGCTCCAGACGCGCAGGCTCAGTAGTTGTGGCTCACGGGCTTAGTTGTTCCGCGGCATGTGGGATCTTCCCAGACCAGGGCTTGAACCCGTGTCCCCTGCATTGGCAGGCAGATTCTCAACCACTGCGCCACCAGGGAAGCCCTGGAAAGGTTGTATTTTATGCAGCATTATGAGAGTGGTGATACTCTATGCAGCCACTAGGAGAGTGATTGGCATGAATGAATGGTTTGACTCATTAATTTCCTCCCCACGTAGGTATTTTGTTTTGTTGTTTTTTGCCCATCAGTTTTTTTCTAGGTGGTTGTTTCTGTTCTTATTGTAAGTTATAGTATTCTCAGTAAGGTCTATTATGGAGCGGCAGTAAATATAGTGCATGCTGATGAAAACGTAAAAATATTTCGGTTAAAAATGTCTAAATATGTGTGTCTTAGTCTCTTACGGCTATCATACACCTCAGAATTCTTCCAGCCTCTACCCATTACCAGTTCTCAAGCCACTTCCATATTTTACATATTTATTATACCAGCATCCCAGTTCCTGTTACCAAATTCTGTATGTTTCCTATGGCTGCTGTAACAAATCCCCACAGATCTGGTAGGTAGCTTGAAAAACAACAGAATTTTATTCTCTCACATTTCTGAAGGCAGGATCCTAAACCAAAGTGTTGCAAGGTTTCACGCCTTCTGGAGGCTCTGTGGGAGAATCCATGCGTCATCTCTTCCAGGTTCTGGTGGCTGCTGTCATTCCCGGGCTTGAAGCCACATCATTCCCATCCCTGCCTCCATCTTCACAAAGCTTTCTCCTCCGTGAGACGAGAAAGGATACATATAGCCTTGCCCTGAATCCATGCTCCTACATATTTTCAATGCATTTTAACTTCATCCTATTGGAAGTGAAGTTTAAAAAATAAATTTACAGTTATGCACTATATTTATTTGTTTGATTTTGATTCACTGAAGTTATGCCAACATTAATATTTTATTATCAGCTTGGGGAGAAAATATTTAATTTTTGACTTCATTATGAAACCCAATCGTTTCGCTCTGCACTTTTGAAGGGACTGAAAATATTCACTGTCATCTTTTGTTGCCACCTCCAGCAGTAATTCCCTACTATTTACTTATTGATCTTGCCTGAATGAACTGCCTACATATTTTCCATATCTGATACTCTTCTCAATGTAACATTATGTCACTTCCCAGAGGTGCAAGAACAAGCAATTTATTTTCCTTTAAAATTTTCACTCTAAAAGAAACCAAAAACTTGTCACAAGTTGAAGGCAAAGGGCAGAAAGATGCTTCAAAACTGTGAGGTGAGCCGGGGGGAGATACGGCAGAGTGAAAGAGCTCAGACTTTGAAGTCAGACAGACCATTAGCCGTGGAGCGTTGGGCATATAGAGAACTCTCATGAGCTTTAGCTTCCGCAACTGTAAAATGAGTGTGATTATCCAGGCAATGCACATGACTTTTATAAAGGTACTCACATTCCATGTGCATGTGTTAATGTTGGTTATTTATCGTTACTGAGGTCAGGTATAGAAATAGCCCAGCACAGGACCTGGTGTGAAGGTTTTTTGTTTGCTTTTGTTTTTGTATTTTTATTTTATTTTTCCAGTTATATTGAGATTTATATCTATTTATAATTGCTACAAAGCATTGTGTAAGTTTAAAGTGTACAGCATGATGACTTGACATATTTATCGTGAAACAATAACCACTAAGTTTAGTTAATATCCATATCATCTCATATTTAAAAAAAAAAGAAAAAAGATTTTTTTTCCTCGTAATAAGAGCTTTTAGGATCCACTGTTTTAACATCTTTCAAATATGCTCTACAGCAGCATTAACTATAGTCATCATGTTGTACATTACATTCCCAGTACTTATGTATCATATAACTGGAAGTTTGTACCTTTTGACCACTTTCATCCAGGGGTAACAGGTGGGGGAATTGGATGAAAGAAGTTTGTTAATTTTAAGCAGTATCTGTTATTAACTATGGGGTAGGATATTCTTCTTTATATCATGACAGCCTACAGTAACAACTCCCAAATCTCAGAGACATAACAAAATAAAGGTAATCTCATTTCCATGTTACAAGTCCGTTGTAGAGAACCAAGGTGGCCTCTGCTCGTTGAGGTCACTCTGGGACCTCAGGGACCCAGCTAGTTGGAAGTTCATATTCAAAACCACTCACAGGACTTCTGAAGCAAGATGATGAGAACATGGTGACTTATTCCCTGGCTTGAAAATCTCCACTTTAAAATGGCAAATACTACTTCCAATCTTGTTTTATTGCCTGCACAAGTCACCAGGAGAATGCCTAATTTCAAAGAGGATCCGAAAGTACAATCTTGTCACATACCAGGGAGAGAACAAGAATATTTGTATCCCGCTCTCATGTTTAATTCCAAACATATGAGTAAAGGACGTAGCAATTAGGCTATGATTTCTCACTAATCAAATCCCCAATATTTGTAAAATAGAAAAATGTTGAAGTGGAAATAACAGAGTGGGGTTTACTAGAATACAATAACAGCAACTTTATGAAATTTTTGAAATGTACTGATATTTTTCCAACCCCATTTCAAACCGTAGGAGATTTGACCAGGATAATACACACACATAATGAGAAGATACAAAGTTATAAGTGTTAAAATGAAATTTTCCACAGATAATTTACTGACCTTGTAGGTGTTTATTCAGTGATTCATGAATTGGGCAACATCCAAGCTAGCAGATAGAAAGGAGCTCCAATAAGCTGTAGAAGGTGAGAGATTTTTACAGACCAAACTGAACAGAGATAAGGAAGACATACTGAGCATTTGCTGGTTGATTAAAACAAGGTTACTTTCCTTATATGGAGCAAAGGGAAGTCTTGGAACCAGGTCTGGTAACTTGTGTTGAGCAGGTAAGCACTGATTGGTTGACCTAGGGCTTCCTTTTCCAAGATAGTGGAGCATAGAAATTTAGTTAAGTTGTAGGCTGCTGACATAGCACTTGGCATGAGGAACTCCATTTTGAGGCTAATATGGTTACTTTAACATAAGAGATGCAAAAACAGCAATCTGAGAAACTAATACCTGGCAGTGAAACCTAAAGAGACATATTATAAAATATTTATGAAACAATTATATGTGCCAGACATTGTCCTAGGGTGACATGGAGATAGTAGTGAATAAAGCAGACACAAAACTCTATTTCTCACATTCCAGACACATTTGTTAATGTTGGTTCTTTAATAACAAAAAAAAAAAAGTCTGCCTTTTTGTGGTATGAAAGAGGCATTCCAAACCAACTTCATGAAATTTTTCTGGTGAGTATGAAGAGTATATCTGAAACTCAAGTGCTTTCGAATTTTGTGATAGTGAAGAACAAATCTGATTCCATATTGGATTCATTTATTTTACTTTAACCTTTGTATTTTATTACTTTTGCTACAAGTTAATGACTAAAGGAATGTTGCTGTAGCTTAAAGTATACCTAATGGCCCATTTCTGGGAACTCTGCTTCCCATGCCTGAGTGTTAAGCTAAAATACCTTTGTTTAAGCTCCCAGGAAACATCCTGACTGGGCCCACCTGTGAATGGCTGCAGGAAAGAAGAAATTAACACCTCTCTTCCAGAGTCTGGCTGGAACCAGGAAATATTTGCAGCAACTTATTGCCTTTTTACTTTACCTCCTCACCTCCCCCTCTTTCTTCTATGAAACACACACACACACGCACGCACACACACACACACACACACACACACATGCAAAACAGCATCCAAACCCAGGCAAGATGGTTCTTTGGGGCACTAGTCTACCATCTTTTTTTTTTTTTTTTTTTTTTTTTTTTTTTTAAACATCTTTATTGAAGTATAATTGCCTTACAATAGTGTGTTAGCTTCTGCTTTATAACAAAGTGAATCAGTTATACATATACAATATGTTCCCATTTCTCTTCCCTCTTGCATCTCCCTCCCTCCCACCCTCCCCATCCCACCCCTCTAGGTGGTCACAAAGCACCGAGCTGATCTCCCTGTGCTATGCGGCTGCTTCCCACTAGCTATCTATTTTACATTTGGTAGTGTATATATGTCCATGACAATCTCTTACCCTGTCACATCTCACCCCACCCCCTCCCCATATCCTCAAGTCCATTCTCTAGTAGGTCTGTGTCTTTATTCCCGTCTTGCCACTAGGTTCTTCATGGCCTTTTTTTTTTTTTTTTTTTTTTTTTTTTCCTTAGATTCCGTATATATGTGTTAGCATACTGTATTTGTTTTTCTCTTTCTGACTTACTTCACTCTGTATGACAGACTCTAACTCCATCCACCTCATTACAAATACCTCCATTTCATTTCTTTTTATGGCTGAGTAATATTCCATTGTATATATGTGCTCTACCATCTTTTTTGTCTGCTGGCTTTCTGGATAAATTCACTCTTCCTTGCCCCAACACCTCCTCTCTAGATTTATTGTTCTGTCATGTGGTGAGCACTCGGTAACAATTTTCCTGTAACCACATCTCAGATAGGCTTACCGTGAGCTGTATCCAAAGGGATAGAGCCTTCCCGATAACCTACATAGAGAAAAGATACAGAGTAGGCATATGTGGACTCTGGGACCAGGGTACCTGGGATCAGGTGTCTACACAGCTACTACAAGCTAAGAGACCTTTGGCAAGTCACTTTACCAATCTCTGCTTTGGTTTCCTCAAATGGCAACTGCATCTGATGATGAGAGTGACATCTCCTCCACAGGAATAAAATGGCCTAATATACGTGAAAGTACTGAGAACTGTGCCTGGCATATGATATTATTAAATCTACCTCTTGGATATTGGGGATGACAGTAAATATGTAAAACACGATGCTTCTTATCCAGAAATAAGGTAAACAGAAGGCTTTTATCACTCTCTCTTCAAATCAACATAAAGAAATCTTTCCATTGCACTTTGGGGTAATATATTGATAACAGTTTGTTGATAATCCTGGAGAGACTATTGCTATGGTGAAAATTTATTTTGAGGATGAAAGCCAGTTCCTAGTTCAGCAGAGCTGAATTGATGCTCTGATTTAATTTCTTCACTAGCTGATTTTGTGTTATGTTTTACTTTTTAGTATATCATATGTCTCCTCCTCTAGAATATAAGCCCTATGAGAGGAGGGATTTTATCATGTTATCTTCTCTGTACCCAGCATCTGGAATAAAGTCTGACACATATATGTTAATCAGTGTTTTGGATTAATGAATCAATGAGTGAACTAATCTTTCCACTTATCAGCCTCTTACAGAGACAACCTACCAGTAAAAATTCTGCCTGGAATTTGCTTGAGAACTGCTTGATCTGACAATTTGTCAGACTGTTGAACTTTAGTGATTTTGATTTTACTTTCTTTTTAAGATGGATGGTCACCAATGCCAATTACATTTTCATGAAGAGAGGAAGCTGGGTGCACAGGTAATTTACTTTGGGTAAAATCTGAAACCATATGTTTTCACCTGGTTTAATTTGGCTTACCCCTCCCCCCCGTGGGGGCGGGGTATGTGTATATAACAAATTACATGTTTTTCCCAAAATTAGGTTCATAAAGCATATTATTCACACACAATAAAATTAAATTTTCTTTTAGATGTACAGTTTTGACAAATGTATAAAGTTGGGTAACCACCACCATGATCAAGATCTAAAATATTTCCATCACTCCAAGGTTCCTGTGTCCTTTTTTGTTCAATTTCCTCTTCCCATGTCAGCCCTGTAACCTCTAACCTGATGACTATTCTCATAGTTTACCTTTCAGTATATCATAAAAATAGAATCAGACAATATGTAGATTATATATATATATATAGATATAGATATTATATATATATATATATAGATATGGATGATACAGATACAGATATAAATAAAGATATAAAGAGATCACATGTAAGATGATGAAAATACTGACATACTACACATGTGTTTTTATATTACTGGTGATATTTGCTTTTTACCATGAGTAGTTGATTGCATATGACTCCCTTGTAGGTAACACTGTATTATGTGATTTAACAATCGATGACTAAAATATTTGAAATAGAGACCTAAGTGTGAAAAATATATTTATATGTTTTTCTCAACTTATAAAAAAAATAAACAAACAAAAATTTTCCAAGCCCCTCCTCCCCCAATAATAAACTCCTCACTGTGATAAGCATTCTCCCATTTTACAGAAAGTTGCTTTTTTTTTTTTTAGTCAACATTGACACTAGTCTCTCATGACCAATCATCTGACATTTATTAAATATTTGCTTACAAATCGTTTCTACTGAGAAAAAAAATATATCTAATTTTCAAAAGAAAGGCTTCTACTCATCAATCTTTACAGACAAGTACCTCACTTATTCTCACAGACTGTGGAACTATAATAAAAAATGTAGTTTTTTGTAATCTACCCTTTCCTACTTAATGAGATTTCTTAACAAGTCGAATGATACAATGAGAAAGAAATCAAATTACAATTGTTGTGCAGTTACGAAGTGTCATTTCTCTGCCACTATTCCAACTCCCCCCTTTTCTACTGAAAGTCTCCTGACTGGTTAATTCTTCTAATCTTGCCCTGCTCCAAATTCATCCCTTGCCTAGTTCTTAACTTTATCTTTATAAAACACAGTTCTAATCCTATTATTGCCCAGCTAAAATTTTCTCAATGGTCTCTCACCGCTGACCTAACTAAACCCGGATTTCTTATCCTGACACTTACAACCTTCCGCAAGATTGTTATAAAAAACTGTTTTTGTTTCAACTTTCCACTTCATCCCTGCATAACCTTGTACTCTCCTTATATTGTGTTTTGCACTATTTTTGGATGAGCTCAGACTAACTTTGCCATCTTGGAAGGTCCTGGCACCTTTGTAGCACAAATTAAATATTAACATCCTTCAACAAACCAGGAGGGAAGTAGGCAATATCAAATCTACAATTTTTAAGATGCTTTAGAGTTAAGAGATAAGTAAATATAACTATATTATTATAATTATTTATTTAGCTGTTATAAATTATATTGTCAGATTACCATTAATTTTATTAAGCATTTCTTGTATGTCAGCAATTATGTTTGGTAAATTCTTGTTGTTAACACTTTCAAACAATAATTATAGCCTTGTAAATGCCATTATTTAATGGATTGAATATGAATAGTAATCGTTTTAATGGTAAACTGTAAAAGAACTCTCTGTAATCATGAATGCTTTAAATTCATTTAAAATTAAAAGATTGGAAATTAGGCAAGTCATGCAAAGAATTTTTGAGACAGTTAATATTGAGATCTAACTCTTGTTTTGTTACTAAAAATTCCTCTATCATGATAACTTTAAAAAGAGGAAATCTAATGAGCCTCTTTTTTTCTCTCTCATATACACTAATGCATATACAAAATACACATACATGAAAATTTTGCAGGTGATACCAGAGGATGTGTGAAGAAATTTAAGGCCATCCATGTGTGCATTGTAGATTCATGAACTCCAAAATGCACTCAAAATATTGGGCTAAGTCCTCAAAATATAGCTCCTGATATCAAGAAGTCCTTAACTAGTAACCTATATCATAGAATTAATTTCATAGTTGTTAAATTGAAACAAGTCTATATATTATTCTGAAACTAAAGAACATAAAGACAATTAACTAATGATCCATAATTTGAGAGAATGAAAGCAAACATATTTTAAGTGAATGAAGATATGTAATTTAGGGAGCATTATGTCTTCTCTAATCATTTCCATATCTCTAGGCCAAATTATAAATGTTCCTATGCAAGTGTGTCTGTGTGTTTCAATAAAAGATCCTTGCTCTGAATAAGTTTAC
The DNA here is from genome assembly GCF_965194805.1 of Balaenoptera borealis. Lineage (NCBI taxonomy): Eukaryota > Metazoa > Chordata > Mammalia > Artiodactyla > Balaenopteridae > Balaenoptera > Balaenoptera borealis. The sequence continues at coordinate 16,579,107 of NC_138867.1, forward strand.
CAATTATTATAAACATAAATTAAATATGGAAAGGGGCAGATGTGTGCATAAGGTTAAGACTTTTTGATTAAGATATATGTTAAATATCAGTCCATTAATTATTTATCTGTTTTCCTCTAAATTTGTTTATTAGAAGTTTTATTTTTATTTCACTCTTTATATATAGTGATACATATCTATATGTTTGTGTACATGTATACATATGTGTATGTATATATACATGCATAATATCATAGCAGTTGTTAGTGCTGCTTTAATGTATTTGATTTGATTAGTCTGCTAAAGACCAAGGAGACATCGGTCTAAAACAATGTACAGTAAAGTACATCCACATTTCACTAACTTCCTCACAGTAAGTTGACTTAGAAACAGCATACTAATACACGGGTAACAAATCGGATGCTTATTTTGTTAAATTATACTGATGTCCATGATATATCATATAAACAGTCATATGGTATCTACATTGTTGGGCTTTTTAACTTTAATATTCTGTGTTTAAATACTCATATAGGGCAGTGCAGACTAATGGTTAAACCCATGAAAGTAAAAGTCTAATTGCCTAAATTCAGCACTGGCTCCAGCACTTACTAGCTGTAAGACCATTAACAAGATACGTAAACCCTCTGTGCCTTAGTTTTTTCATATATAAAATGAAGTTAATTTTATAGTGTGTTATGAAGTCTAAATGGATTCAAATTTGCAACATGCTTAGATCAATGACTGACTCATAGCAGGCATTATTACATATACATTTGTTCAATAATATAAAGTTATCCACTTCATTTCTTGTGGATGGAGTGCTTAAGAAACAGGTTGGAGTTTTCCTGTTGTGCCAGCCACATAAATTATGGGATTAAATTTTTTCTAACTTCTCTGTTTCTCCCTTTCCTTTAACTAGAATTTCTTCTCTAATCGTCCCACTTACAAGTAAAATTGTGCATACATTTAGAGACAGAAGACCTGACTATGTTTGTTGTAATGTTTAATTTCTCTGTGTGCCTGTGACTTAGAGAGAGAGAAAGAAAGAGAGAGAGAGAGAGACTTTTAAAACTAAAGCATCTATAAAGTTGCTCATTTGGTAGATATTTATTGAAACCCTATTCAATGCTTTCACCAGGAAGAAAGATATGATGAATGGAGACATGGTCCATGCTTTTAAAGAGTTTAAATTCTAGATATTTTGTGTAATCTATTCAATATGAAGGCATAAAAAAATAACATTCCAAAAATTGTTATATCAATCTCATCTTCTCTTTATTACTATTTAATGCATTCTTTAAGTGACTACATTTTTCTTAATATAAGGAATAAAAATATAGCGCTGCCATTTTTTTTTTCAAATTGAGTCATATAAAAACCAATGTACCATTAGTGTGACTTCACAGAAAGGAAATATAAATTAATGAAATGAATGACATGCATTAAGAATAAATGGCAATATTTCACAAAACAAAGTGGCAGTTAATAAACATCAACTTTAAAAAAAAACTGAAATTGTTGCAGACAGAAAGCAGAGAAAGAGGTCATACCTGAAGCTGGAGATTAAATGACGGTGCAGATTCATGTGCTTATGGAGCAACTAAAAGCAAGAAACCTAACCTAGTAACATTGAAATACAGAAAAGACAAGGAGGACAAAACAACAGTTTCATTTTCCTTTGCTTCTAGCATAGAATTTTCTTCTTGCCTGTTCTCACATCAACCTAAGGAAAAGAAAGCTGGTCAAAAAGCAACAAACCTGTACTCATAGCTAGCATATTTTTGTTTACTGCCATTTCCCAAGTGAGTAAATAAGATGAATCAACTTCAAATTGAGTGATCCAGATAAAAGTAATCAATACTTTGGAGGATGAAAACAAATAAAACTTCAATTATTATATTTAGTATACATGAAAATATTCATACAGAAATTAGAATTACATGTTTTGATACTGAAATAAGCTGAGAACACTGACGAAATCTTGGAAATTGAGAACTTTCGTGTTGAGATTTTAAAAATTCATTAACACCATCATAATATAACAATAAGGTTATTATCAAGAGTGCCTAGACCACCACTACCATCACCAGCAAAGACAGGATTTAATAAAGGAGTAAGAATCAAAATGAGCAGATTTTTCAGTAGGAACACTAGGTACTGGAAAATAATGGAACATTGCCTTCAATTTTGAAGAATATTTTCAAGGTAGAATAGGTATCCTAGAATATTAATTGATTACAAGTTCATAATAAAATACTTTCATGAAGAGCCTCAATGTAGTTTAATGTAATTTAAGAAAGAGAAATATTTGGAATCAATGGTATCAGGCTGAGAAAGCCTATGAGGTAAGCCAAGACGCTGGCCTTAATGAATAGAGTAGCTGGCTTAAATTAGAGGAGAACATGGGCATCTGGTTATTGACAAAAATAAAAGATAGGGTAGAGAGCAACTTGCCTTATAGCTTTAAATCATGTGTATTGTATTAAGGACATTACTGAGCATCATATAATACATATTATTTTAGTTTACAAACAAATATTTAGGTGGAGATATGTTTAGAGAATAAAGGTTGTGTTTAAAGACTTGTAATGAACATGCTCTCATTACTAAGCAGAAGATAGTTCTAATATGAGCACATTAATAAAACTGATTAACTATCATACTATTTATTTTAGTCTCATAAAATGGGGGGGTGGGAGGAAAGGCAAGTGCTACTGACAAAAACTAGAATATAAAGTCATTTCTTTAACTTATCTTGGGCTTTAAAAATGCCTTAGTTCACATTATTTTGAGACTTAGGGATAATATGAGTAAATTATAGGGGGGGCAGCAAACAGGAAAAGGATGGTGAGTAAAAGTATAATGTTTATAACTCTCTGATCTTTAAGACATCAAGGGATATTATTTTTTAAATCATTGGGAGAAAAATAACAAAAAGCATAAAAAATTTCTGGGCATCAATGCCATAAGAAAAATCAGGCAAACTGTGAATTCTTCTGACATGCATTATTTAGAGAAGAGGTCTGAAGCGGATAATCCCAGTCCTTACAAGCACTAATCAATAATAGTGGAAGGTCAAGATCATATTTGTAATGGAATATAACGATTTGCTGTACAATGGAATATTCAGATTCACACATATTCAAATTCACAAATTTTACGAAAAGGAGCTAGTAATTTAAAGCTCTGTCCTCAAACATTTCTGGTTATTTCAGTACAACATGTTAAGCATATGTTACACCCACAGTGATGACTGTTGCCAATGCTTGCTTGGGTTTGTTTCTCTGTAACCATCTTACTTATTACAATATTCTAGTATAAGTAGAGATGGCTTAGAAGAGAATTTTCCTTGTATGACTAATGTTCTTAATAAGCACTTTTCTCTCTTCCTTTTAAAATTTGAAGTCGTTTGTACCTACACCAGATTACAAAATGTCTACATCTTTTGAATGTCTTCATTATAATTGAATTGACAACTATGCACTAATTTTATTCATATTACCTTCTCTCATCAAATTATCTTTCATCACCATTTCTTGGCTAATAACTACTGAAAGATTAAGAGTTACACAGGAAATAAAGTAAAGGATTAGAAGGTAATGATCTCAGTCTGAATAAAAATGATGATAGGGAAATCACTTGAATATCATAAAAATACAAAAATAGGTATTTGCTGACTCATACACATTCTATCACTGCCCTTAACAAATCACCGCACATTTAGCAGCTTAAACAGCATAAATTTATCATCTCAGGAGTCCAGGCAGGGATTAACTGGATCTTCTGCTCAGGGTCTCACCAGACAGAAATCAATTTGTCGGTCAGACCTGTGGTCTCATTTGACCCTCAGGCTTCCTTCTAAGCTCATTCAAGTTGTTCGGTGAATTCAGTTTTCCTTGCAGATATGGGACAGAAATGTTGTTGTTGCTGTTGTAGTTTTGAGCAGGGTTGCTCTCAGCTCCTAGAAGTTACCTTCAGGTCCTGGTCACAAGCCCCTCTCAAAACATGGCAGCTTTTTTAAATTTTTTTTTTTAATGCTAGAATGAGAATCTCATTTGCTTCAAATCTCTGCATTCAGTCTCCTAAATTGGAGTCTCAGATGAGGTAAGCTATTCAAGAGAGTGAAAATCACATAATATTCACAAGTTCTGCCATCACTCAAGGGAGGAGAATCTACAGGATGTGCACAAAGAAGTCTTAGGAGCCACGCTAGAAATTTGGCTAATAGAATTCAACAAACATGCCTGAATATCAACAATATTTCAGTAATTAAAAACCATATTAATACCTTGTTAATGGCCTTAGTAATTCTCAAACCTGATTTTTATTTGAATTAAATGTTAAGCTTTAAAATATAGGAGTTATTAGGCTCCATTCCAGCCAATTAGATTAAAATTTCTGATAATGTGGCCAGACTACAATGTTTTTAATATTTATTAAGAAATTCTAATATACAGCCAGGGTCAAAAGCTATTTCTTTTCATAGAAAAAGCACATGAAGGTTTGTGTTAATATAGCTTACATAGCCCCACGAATCTTAAGTTTGCTTTTACAGGCATACTTTGGAAATATTGCAGGTTTATTTCCAGACCACCCAAATAAAGTGACTATTGCAATAAAGCAAGTCACACAAATTTTCTGGTTTCCCGGTGCAAATAAAAGTTATGTTTATACCATAATGTAGTCTATTGTGTGCAATAGCATTATGTCTAAAAAATTGTACACACCTTAATGAAAAAACTCTTAACTGCTAAAAAATGCTAACCATCATGTGACAATACAAGGTTTCCACAAACCTTCAATTTGTAAATTACAGTGCCTGTTAAGTGCAATAAAGTGAAGCATAATAAAACAAGGTATGCCTGTATTGAGTTTCTGCCTATCTGGAATTTAAAAGTGCTTTGTTTAATGCAAATTATCCATTTTGATCAAAAATTCTCACAGAGCCTGATATTCTTAAAGAATAAATTATATACCTGTTGGATAAATAGCAAAGGAATATTGTTTAATTTACAGGAAGGTATTGGCATGTAGTACAAGCCAGTGGAATACGTAATAATAAGGGGATGAATAAGAGAGAGGGGGAAGAAAATTATTTAAATGTGTGTGCATGTGTGTGTTATAATATTGGGAACATCCAACGTAAGGGAAAATCAAAAGAATTAAATGATTAATTACTAGCTTCAACAGATGTGTACAACGAAATTTTCAGAAACTAAACATATTACTCTTATCTTGCAACAAATAAAAGGTAGAAGGGTATTGAAATTAAAGTCTTTCCTATTGCAAAGCCCATGGGTTTTGATGCTCACACGGGCCCTTCATTAACCTTACATTGTATGGGAAATTCTTTCCTGGTTTTCCACAACCCTTATGTACAGTTTGTTCTTTACTGCCTTGTTTCTATCACTAGGTACAATTTTATGGAGAAAAAAAAAAAACTAATTTTACTTTTCTGCTGGAGACTTCATAGTATTAATGAAATGGTATGTTTGGAGTATGGATTTTAAAAAGTCTGAGTCCATAAATGGAAAGCAGAAGACATGCATTTTTAATGTTTCAGAAAATATAACATTTTATATTTTCAGAAAATATTACATTTTATGTTTCAGGAAATATAGCATTTTATAGTTCAGATCATATAACAGGGAAATGAAAGTAGCTATAAAATCATCCACAGGTAGATATTTAAGTTCCAGGAGATATTACTGCAGAATGTATAAATTCAAATTCTACACAAACTGAACAAAATGGTATCTCAATATGTATGGGTGTGGGAGGTGGTAATTGCTTTGCGTTTATAGATACCCTGTTCTGCCTTTACTTTAGCTGACTGATATTTAGATTTGGGTATATTTCTTTATTGTCTCCAAAGAAACAGGTCCTTAAATATTGCTGCCTTATATTAAAGGGTATATAAGAATACTCTAGTTAGGAGTATGAAATACAATTCTGAAGTGACTTTCCCAGGATGTCTTTTCATTTCTAATGCATGAGAATAGCATGTAGTTTGCAGAATGAGGCATAGCCTCCAGTCTGAGAATGGCTTCTGTCAGTAATAGTAAATATACATGCTTGTTTTGGGGATTACCAATAATATAGAAAAGGTGTCTAGCAAAATACCTGGAGCACAGTAGGAACTCCATAAATGAAAATAATTTTAATAATTTAAAATTTTACCCATCATAGGATATTTTAAGACTTTCAAGGTATTAATTTCATTCATCATATAATTTACACATTATTTTAATAATATTGAGGGGTAGTTGAAAACTGTTAAGAGACTTGAATGTGACTGGTAAATATAAAACAGACATCAGTATAAAGAAAAATTTGCATTGATTAATAGGTTATTTTTCCCAATCCACTAATGTTTTGCACCATTGAGTGATATTAGGTGGATGCAGAATACATTAAACAACCAAATTAAACAAACAGCAGCAAAATACAGTCATTTGTATATTCATTTATCTTGTATTTCTTATATTGTGGCCGCACTGGCCTTGAGCTTCGTCTTAGAAGTTCTTATTGCATAAATCTACACAAATCTTTGTGAATTTTGTGTATTTTTTCCTCATAATTCACTAAGCTCAAGTAGTTTCACCTGTTCTTTAAAGGTAAAGTCCTTTATGTATCACAGTGTTTATTTATTTATTAGGAAATTAACATGTTAAAATGTTTTTTTCTACTAATTTTATTAGGCTTGTTTTGTTTTACTTAGTGCCCTGGTTACAAATTAGCATCTATTCTTTAGTGGTCTTACCCTAAACCAAATTTTCCCCATAAACCCTCCTCTTTTTAGAGCAAATTGTGCTGAATGCAACATTTATAGAAATATTTACATTGCATTCCATCAGAAATGTTTTTATTTAATTTCCTATTATATATTAGATAAGGTAATTATCCATTAGAAGACATATTCTGACATTTTGATGGAGCAAATAGAAATAAAAAATGTGAACATTTATTATATATATGTGTTTGCAACTTTGCAATTAATCTAATTTACTTAATAAATATTTGTCAAAGCTTAATTTGTGCCAGTCTCTGTATTATGTGGCAAGATTAAAATTTTGAAAAAGAGGTTACATTTAGTCCCTGCTCTTGTGAAATCTATATTTTAGCTAGGGAGACAGAGATAGAGATAGGATATTACAATACAATAAGGGAATCTCAGGTGTTGTAGAAAGTATTTGATGGGGTAAAAGAGACCGATGCTATTATGATTTCTGAACTAAAGATAATAAACCCACACTAGCTAGTTTTATTAGGGAAGACATTTATTAAATGGCAATTAAGTCACTTGCAAATTTCCAAGCAAATCCAAAAGAATCAAGTTTGGCAGCTACACAGCCAGGAGTGTTGCCTAAATTTCATCACAAGACTATTACAGTGAAGACTCTTTAATGTTATTTTGAACACTGACGTTCTTCAGAGTGGGCACTGAATATGATAACACTGCTGCTATGTTTTTCAGAGCAAAATTAATGGGACACTTGTTTCTTTATGACCCTAGTTTCCAAATAGAAGTTCTATGAAGAAGTACTAACTGAAGTATTTTACACTAGATGCCTCAGCCAGAGCTAAATACTAGAAAAGTACCATCCTTGTTTCTACTTCTGAGAGTCATAGAACCTCATAAGTTAAACTTTGCCCAAACAGAGGAAAAGTGTATATAACTGTTGGTCAACCAATTACACTGACAGTTATCCAATACTGTCCACCCCTTAGCTTGCACAACATAACTCACCTAAACAGACACAGGACTGCAGCCATGACAAGAAATCCATGAGAACAAGAGTTCTCAGGAGTTAACCCATCCTGAAAAAATGAAAGCATGTTTACATTGTGTCCAAAAGAAATACAGGAAAAGGGGGAAATCAAGAGAAATCAGTTTAAATACACAAATATATACATTGCACTGGCAAGTAAATAATACCTTTAATAAGCATCTCGGCATCCTTATCTTACACAGTAGTGCACATTTCTACCTTTGTATAGTTTTACTTGCTTCCATGGTGTTGTAGTACAATTCCTTTAACTTCTGCCTCTCAGTGGATTTGTCAGTGCATGAAACATCCTCGGGATTCTAGGTGTCAAACACACTGTGATAACTCACACATATTGCCATCATCTTGATGTCTATATCTATATGTGTAAATTGTGCTGTGGTATGAATGTTTGTATCCCCCAAAATTCATATGTTGAAAGCCTAATGCCTGATGCAATGGTATTAGATGAAGACTTTGGGAGGTAATTAGGTAATGAAGGTGGAGCCCTCATGAATGGAATTAGCACCTTCTAAAAGAGATCCCAGAGAGCTTTCTAGTCCCTTCCATCATTTGAGGACACAATGAGAAGGTGCCAGCTATGAACCAAGAAGAGGATCCTCACCAGAATGCAAGCATGTGGTGTCTTGTTCTTAGACTTCCCAACCTTCAGAATAGTGGGAAATACATCTCTGTTTTTTATAAACCACTCAGTCTGCAGTTTTTGTTATATCAGTCTGAACAGGCTAAGATAGACAGATAGATAGATAGATAGATAGATAGATAGATAGATAGATAGATAGATAAATAGATAGATAGATAATTAGCTGATTTTTTTTTCAGTGGCATAAGATGCTGAAATGTCACTCTGAACTTTTTATTCAATAAAATGTTTTGCTATTCTTTTGGTGGAATTATTTCTTTTGAGGAAACCGGTGATTTTCAATTTAGTACGGATTATAATGAAGCAAACGTGATGTAAAAAATGTCTTTTATTAAATATAATATTTGGGGGGACTGTGCATATCTTCTGCCTGTCAGAGAAACAGGGACATATATTACTTCCTGGTTCAGAACATGTGCCTTATCATATAGGATTTGACCTCAAACTTATAAGGATTTTAAAAATTTCTTCCTATTTCATAAACCCAGCTTCATGTAGATGATCTAGTATATGTTAAGATCAGCATATATCAAGGAAATTACCTGTTTCCATAATTCTCCACAACAAAATACATATTTTAGAAGTAATAATAGCTATGCATAAAATGTGTAGTTATATGACATTTTGGTAGGTTAATGAATGACGTTATAGACAAATGTGTAGTCAGCAGGAAGGCAAAATCAAATTACAACACAATTCAATGTGTCTGTTTTATAACCCATGAAGGACAAAGATGCAGTGGAATCAACTGGCCTCCATTAGCTATTGGTACTATGATAGCGGCTAGTTTTGCTTTGGCTGTTGGCAATATTGAGCACTCAACAGGACTGGTAGCCAAATCGTTATTGCTAAAAAAATTTTATTGATGACCACATGATAGCAAGGTCGTCCAGTTTGCACATCCATTTCAAAAGCATTAAAGATAGGGGAAAAGACTGACTTTCACAGGATAGATTATCTTATGGATCTGATTTTTGAAAGTCTCATGTGCAGTAGAAAGCTTTGAACAGACATTTACATTCAATCACACTTATTTTTAAATTTGATTTCCTATGCCATTTTTTTCTAAAAATGTCTTTTTAACTAATCCTATAATAACTTGTGTTAAAAATTCCTAAATATCGACAAAACCATTAACCTTCCCCCATGACATTCCATAAATCTTTATCTCAGATTATCTTTTTTTTTTTTGCCAAACAAAGAGAACAGGCAAGTTTTATCCAATAAAAAAACAAATTATTCTCCCCCACTGTCTACTGCTCTGCAAGTGGAATTACTACTAGTGTAGCTATACTGTCCAAAAATTCACTTCTAGCTTTGTCACCAAATAATGCAGAACCGTCTTGTACTTTTAACCATATTCAAAAAATCATTTAACTCAGTTAAATGATTATGGAAAAATGCCAAAGAAGATCAATGTGTGAGCTTTGGCAGTAGGGACATCCTGGCAGGAGTTAGTACATGAGAAATGTGAGCTACAAGTTCATGTAACTTTATTTTGCCTTCAGATTACTGGCTTTGCCCCCCATATATCACTTCAACTTGGTAATGAAATGCTGCTAATGATGCACTATTTTATAGCCTGATGGATGACACCAGGTTCATGATGGGAAACTCAGTTCAAATGGTTACCTGATGTTCTTTGTCAATCATTCAGTCCTTTCTATGGCTCAGTAGCAAGCCAAGAGCAGTTTCTCAAAAATAGAATATCTACTTTCAGTACAGAATATGGCCTTGCTTTAAAATAATAGGGTCCTCCTCCATGTCTTTCTAACTTGTTTAAGTAGAATATTCCAGTACAGAAAATCTAAAGAGAATAGTTAGTATCAAGAGCCTATATATGAAAAATGCCAAACCACTATAGAATTTTAAGGAGCACACACACACACACACTGCTTCCATATATCCTAGATGTGCATTGCTGCTGGTTCAAAACCCCAGGAGCTTCCCTGGTAAAAGCTGAAACTGGCTCATGTACACGGAAGGCAATGTGAGGCCAGAGAAAGAGAATGACCACTCCAGATTGGTAGGTGGCAGGTTTAATAAGTAAGGGAACATACATATGAGGCTTGTCTTGGGTGGCTGCAAGATGAATAGATCTTTATACTTGCCCACCAGAATCGTAAGTTTATATAGAGTCTTTAATGGGACTCAGTCACCTATACCATCCAGATGGTCTCAACAACAGGTTGGTCTCTTAAGACTGCATCCTTGAAAATTGATCCCATTGCAGGAAGAGTGGGCAGTGTACATTCCAAGGACAGGGGAAGGGGTGAAGAGCCTCCGCTTGCCCAGTCCAGCTTAAGGGTCAACATTAATGACCCCTCAATGACTTCCTGTAAAATTATTTCTACATTATATAAGCAGTGGCAAATGTTATAGAGTGAATAAGATTGGTAGATATAACCTCCTCCAATATTTCGCCCCTCATAACCAGTTCTTACAATCTTTCATGCCCCTTTCTTGCACAAAGTTCCCAGAGTGTTCAATAGGTTGTTTCATTAGCGTGGAGGTGGCTTGTTTGGTAGCTATCTGGTTATCATTGGAGGCAGATATCACACCAACAATATAGGCACCTGCCAGAGAAAACATGGATTACAATAATGATTCCCAAAACAGGCAAAATTTTTTTCCACCAAGAGCCCCATGCTTTGAACCACTGGTTTATTAAGTCCCCTAGGCTGGGGGTCAGATCTCCTCAGGGCATTCACTTGTGTTCTCATGTGATTTAATAATGATGATACATTAGCAGGTGCCTCCTTGCGAGGCAGTAATACTGTCCAAGGGATCCTATTTTAAAGTACAGTTGTTCTCATTAGAGACATCTTAGTATTCAGTAAAGACAGGCTTTGGTGGCTATCATTTGAGGCTTACTAGGTGAATTTAATAAGGGCTTCTATGTGTGCTATAATATCCTCCAACCAATGGAGGGAACAAAGATGGCAGCCAAATGATCATACCAATGGAAAACAGAATGTGCCCACCTGACCTTTAGGAGAAGAAGGTTGGCAGCTTTAGGGAGTTGACCTAGTTGTGCATACCATTCATGTTGGCCGGGGAGGCAGCGCTGTCAGGTGTGAGGAGATGGACATTCCATTCAAGGTATAGTGAGTTTCAACAGGTTCAGCTTGCAGAAGGGCAATGGGATCCCAGTGGAGACTGAGTAGCTCTCCCTCACCCAGGGGTTCGAAGTAACTCACCCATCCCAGTGGGATGTGTCATTGCAAATTCCAGCAGATAACGCCTTTCCCAGGCATTCTGGAGCTTGGTGTTCTCAGCAAGCAGCCTAGCATGATGATTCATGGTGAGAGTTGAGGCAATGGATGTCTCACAAGATCCATAACTTTATGGTGCTGGGTATTTTGGCAGAGCTCCCCAGTATGGCATATGGGGCATGAGACCCTACTAGTTGATCACTCAAATGTATTAAAGCCTGGGATAGTACTTTAGTTTACCTGATCAAGGTGATTTTACCTGTTAGTGATTTAATCTATTGCTTTAATACTCCATTATTCCTTTCTGGCAACCCTGCTGCTTGAGATTATAGGGAAGAGGAAGCCTCCATTCAATGTCACGATCTTTTGCCTAGTCTGGCACATCATGATCTTTGAAATGTGACCCTCCCCCCAGTTACTCTCTATTTGATGAGTGTATTCATACATGGTATTCAGCTTCTCTAATCCCATAATGGTGGCAGCATGGTTTACTTGCCAACAGGGAAAAGCCTGGATTAAGCCAGACATGGTGTCCACACAAAACAAGGCATATTTACAACTCCTATTGGAGGGAGAGGACCAATATAATCAATTTGCCAATCCCTCACTGATTGGGAGCTCTGGTGGATGCCCTCAGGTTCCTTTGGTATTTGTCTTGGACATTGTTTAGAAACACACAGGACATGATTCACTGCGTTAACAGAATCACTGTATTTCAAGAGCAATCCTACATCCTTGGCAATACATCATCCCACCTGGGGGCTATAGTGGCTGCTCTTCCTATGCCCCAATCTTCTGTATCTCCTGAAGAGTCAGTTGCTAGGGCTCATACTCACGTTATGGCATCAGCTTCCTGTTTTTCTGGGGGAGGGGGTTGTCAGTTCCTTAAGAGCCAGGATGTGGAAGGTAGCGAGGACTGCCTCAGGCTCTTAAAAGAAAACCAAAACGTCTTTCCACATATCCCAACCCTACAAGAGCTTATTCATAATCATACACCCCTCGGCTTCCCATCATCCAAGCCATAGGTTTAATCACATTAGAGCTGCCCAACTGTCAGTGCCAAGGGGTAATGGCCAGGTCTCATGACCAACCAAACTGCTCTGGGTTTAGCTCCCTGGCTGCTGGGGTTTCTTCCTGTTTTCATCCAGATGGTGGCAGTGTTGAGCCGAATAAGGACTGCAGTTCATGTGGATGGGTTGCCCTGACTAGACCCATCTGTATACCAGGCATCAGTGAAAATTTCCCCCACTCCCTCCCTACAAGCCACAGGGGCTGCCAAAGGAACAGGGGTGGGGGAATTTGGAGGGTCTACACATTCTTCCCTGCCTATATCTCTAGAGACAGTTGGCTGGTGGATAGGGTACTCCTCTGCTGCAAGGAGACATGTCACTTTGTCAAAGCGGGTGAGCCATTGCAGAAGCGGGTTCACTGAAAATATTCTCAACCTTCCCCTTGATAGGAAGGGACGTTCTTACTATGACATGATGTTCCTTCCTTTTTCAACTACTATGGTGTTTTGTGTCCCAGGTGATGAGCTTTTAACTCATGGTTTTTGTACAGTAATCTCCATAGGATCTAGATATTTTCTTTCTCCAATAGATTGTTGCCCTCAGGAATATCCTGACTGCATATCATCTGTTAATAAGATACTCAGTTTTAACACTGTTGAAGGATATTGTCTCAAATATTCCCACTTCTCCCTTTTTCAATTGACTCTGGGTCTGAGAATTGAGTTGGGTCTGGAAAATGGAAGATCATTGTCTTTTTTAAGGCAACTCAAATCTGTACCAGAGTTGCTTTCCTTAATCAACAGACCCAGTGTTACTTTGTGGGTTGCTTGCACATTTACAAACTAGGAAACTCGTGATCTATTATCCACCACAAATATCTCAGCAGTGGTCAACCTGAATAAGGACGCCATGCTTACCTTGCCTCTGAAGGCTAACTGCTGTCACCTGGCCTCAACAGCTCAAAAATCCCTTATCTTTGCTGAAATAAGAATCCTTGTTTCAACTGCAACATATTTTACCTACAGAGAACAACCACAGTGGCATATTACAAAGATGCTGTCACTCCTCTCTCCAATAAATTTATCAACTCTAAGGTTAAAATGGTACCTTCTGCACCTGTTTAAGAGATATATTAAGGGGTGAGGTCACATGACTATTTCCTAAGTCTTTAGATTCTTTATTCTCCTCTCAGCAAGTAATTTCTGTCTTTCAACTTCATTTATAGGAAGCCGCAGTTGAGTGGAGATTTCAGTTAATCAACCAAACAAACAATTAGAACATCTGTCTGTGTATTGAACTAGCGGATTGTAATCACAATCTTTGGTAAGTTCATTTGTGTTAGGTCAGATGCTCTGGAAGCAGATTCTGAGATGGGAACTTATAAATATTTGATTTTTTAAAGGAATGTTCTTAGCAAAAATTGATAATGGAATGAGGTAAGAAGGACAAGAAAGGGGAAGAAGCTATACTTCTATATGATATACAAATGTAGTTTCAAATATAATTTAGAACAGTTCTGATGTAATCAACTTGCTGACAAGTGTCTTGTACATCTCTGTGAGCGTAGAGATGATTGGGGGCTCAGTTTCATTTTTGCTGCCAGGTCAGATATTCAAAAGCATTAATGGCTGATCACACACTGATGGGTATTAGCATAGATTTGACTTCTGCCACCTGTGTACTCCATTGCACAGTCTGTGAGGTGACTGAGAAAAGAGACTCATAATCTCTGGCCAAATCATTCTGTCTACTTGTTTTTGTGCCTTTTTTTTTCTACGGTAGATGGTTTCTGGCACATGTTAATGTGCAACACAAAAACACCTACAATCTGTACATTGTTCCACAGGTCTGTCTATATCATTATTTCCCAAACATCTGGTCCACAATTGTAAGTATAGCTTCTTCCAGGTTCTTGACTGACCAGTGAAGCCATTTGTAAATTCACATGAATCCATGTGCCTCCTAAACTCAGGACACTCTCTGTCCACATCAAGTGAATGACCAGGAATAGTGCCAAAAGCTCCAACCACTAGAGAATAATCTATTCCCAGTGGCTCTTAAGACCATATTTAAGTGTGTCAGTAGCATAGCAGCAGACCCTTTTCAGTCCACACCAACCTACCAAGTTAATTCATCTACAAACCAAGTCTACAATAAACCTTGTTTATTCCACCCTCAGATTTTATAAGGAATGTTCCATGAGGCCATAGTATGGCAACAGTGCTGGTACAACAGTGATGATTCACAAGAGTATTTGGACTACCTGTTTAGACAGCCTATATATGCCCATTACCAAATGTGTGTCTTTCATCTTATGAAGGATGCTGTCATGCCTACTCAACAACTCAATGATGCAGTGAATCTGAAAGGATAAGGCAATGGAATGGGAAACTTGACTTGCAAGGTCATTTGCAACCCATGGCCAGAGGCTCAGGTTTACCAAGGCTCATTAACATGACAGGAGCTATTTTTGAATATTGTATGGTTTTCTGTTGCAAGTGTTAACAGAATCCTATAGCTCTGCACTAAAGCTATTTTTGTGGCTTGCCAGAGACACTTTATGAAAAGTTTTCCTACCACGGATACCTCTGTTACTATGGTATCTGATAAATCCTGTGGCCAAAGTGACATTTTGCTTGTACTTTCATTGGATTCCACTCAAAATCTACAGCCATTCATGTCACTTAATAAAATGATATGAGAGTATTTCCAAACATAGAATATACTATCTCCAAACTGCAGAAGTTGATATGTTGGTACTTACTTTTTAGTGGTAAGAAGTTTAATAACTTGTACTTTACCTTGGAGCAGATATCCTAATGCTCCCAAGAATACTGGAATGATAAAATATTCACCAATATGGCAAGGGGCCAGAACTTCCTACCCAATCCACAATATGTCATTGGCTAAAGCCTGAGGGGTGAAGGACTGTAACTCCCAAAAGACTCTAGACAGCATGGCTTGTATTGCCCAAGGGCAACATTTCAGAGAAGTGTGCACATTTTATTCATCAACGTGGACTGCCTGCTGCAACATTAAAATCAATATTTAGTCTAATCTAAAATTAGTTTTCTTTCTGATTAAGCTTACTGGGAATTCACAAATTTCATATATACGTTTCTTGGTATGATTTTAGCAAACACACACACAAACATACATATGAATAGAGATAAGGAAATCTTCCAATTATTCTTTTTGTGAATAAGCTGTCTTTTAGTGGGTTTGACTTTGTAATTAGTCCCCAAGGGTAAGTTCTGGTCTTGCTCTTATTATAGTTTTATAAAAAGTGAGACATTAGGGGGAGGTAAAATTAAGATATTTGGATTCTCCTTGCAAGTTAGTTGCCTCAGGTGTGATGAGTTCAGCATTCTAAAGCAATGTAGAAATAGTTTTATCAAATGGCTAAAACGATGAACTTGCAGAACTGCTTTGGCTGACAAAATATGATCAGTGGGGTTCCTGGATTTGATTCTCATGAATCTTTTCTTATGACACCTGTACAATGTTCAAGTTTCATCTTTACTGATAAGAGACTTCACGTTCATGTAGTAAATCCAATGAGGCTGGGAATTAAACTAATCTAATTTGGCAACCCCCAAAAGCAAACCCTTAGTGTGATTTTTGGCTGTTTGAACATTGTATCTGAAAGAGATAAGATTCTTTCAGGAGAGAGAATCTCTCTCCTGAAAGTAAACTTTGGTTTACTTTTAGAAATAATGTGATTTTTTCCAAATGTTGTATTTCCAAAAAAGCATGTTTATTTTACATGCATTTGGCATCAAAAATAAGACCTTTAAAAATTAGTATCCTAAATGATTATATTTAAATAAGATGAAGTGTGGAGGATCCTACAGTTAATTTCTTGGGGCAGAATGTATGACAAATTTGTACATGTTAATTAGTCTTCAGAAAAGTTTTATTTTAAAACTTTGAAGACTATAATGTATAAGCCTGAGGTGCATATTTTAATTTAGAAATTCCTTTTTCAGGAAACCAGTAGAAAACATTTTTTATGGCTGCAAACTATCTTCAGCTATTCAAATCTTCTTAAACTATAACTTCACTGGAATTGCTTTTTGCCAATGTGTTTTGTCTGAGCAGGAGGCAACATCTGTATGAATTTGGTCCCCTCAAGTGCTCAGCTGACACACAAAGTTAGATGTCAGGTTACATAATTTAATTGGACCTAACTCTTCTTGTCTCAATTGTTTCTTTGTCCTCCAGCTTGGTTTTTTGTTTTGTTTTTGTGTTTGATTTTTTTTCTCCTCATTTTTTTTTTTAAACCTGACATACACTTAACTAAAGTCAGAAATAAAACATCCCTCTTATTCTGATAATAAGTCTTATCTATTTTTCTTAAACATGTTTTGCTCTTTAAACACCAGGCCTTAGGCAAGATGGTGATATTATACATAGTTTTATTTCCCCCATCTCATTCCAGGTGTCTGCAGCATGGCACGTCTCAGTAGGGTCTAGCTATCTAGCTGGAAGGCTTGTCACTCCTAAGATGTTAGTTGATTCTACTTAAGATCTCCATACCCTCAGAAAGTGTACAAATTGAATGGGACACTAGTAATAAACAGAGTCTGAAGACCCAAAAGAAAGAATCATTAATGGTAAATAATCAGGGAAAATGACAAGCAGTGATGTTACATAGTAGCATAGTAAAAGATCTTTTATTTGGGACCGGTAGAGAGTAATTTAATTTAAAAATTTAAACAAGGTGACATATAGCATATAGATACTATATGCAAATAGATATAAAAATAGCATATAGATACTTTTGTAAAAATTAATAAACAGAAACTTCAGTTAAATAGAATTGGGAGACCACAGGCAGAGCTCTCACTACCTGAAATATTAGCAGAGACCAGCAGGAAGTAGAAAGACTCCTCTTTCCTGACAAGGCCTCAGACAATGAAAAACCATAGACTCTTTGATACTATAGTCCTCCCAACTCCCTTTCCTCCTCTGTAAAAATGTTCTCCTCCTCTTGCCTTGCAAAGACTTGCATGTGGCTGAACCCAAATTGACATTCTCTGCTGATCCTGAATAAACTCATTTGTGTGTGTGTTGTTGTTGTTGTTGTTTTCTTTTGCTGGAGAAATAATTTGCAGTCTATTTGTATTAGGTCAACATTTTGGTGGCCCATAAAAGGACCAGAAAAGACCCCCAAAGGCCCCAGGGCTGGTGAACAAATAGGTGCAGTACCCACAGTTGAACCCATTAACCTTACTGCTTTTCTCACTGAAAAATGGTAAGTCCTGTTCCTGGATTCTAGCTTACACCCTCTTTGCATTTGAAGCTCTCCAGGCTTTATTCAGGATCTGCCTAAAGATTTTTTTCTTTCCAACTTTGTCCTGTGTGTGAGTACTCATTTGGCACTTTGGTCTGATTTTGAGATCTGACTGTGTTAGCTGAAAATGGCTGAGGATCCTTTGGACCATTTCTTTGGGAACAGGGCTTTTTTCACTGAAAAGGTGCTGTTTTTCAGCCACTAGCCCATTCTTTTGGAATAAGGGCTGTACTGTAGAAACTGACTGAGAAGCCTTCACCCTATCTCCTCCCAGACCAAGCTGTTTCCTTAGAACTGGCTGGTATTAGACCTGCAGGCTGTCTGAGCAGCAAGCTGTTTGAGACGTTTGAACTGTTTAAGCTGTTTGAGCTGTATATTGTTTGAAAATTATTCTTTTTTTCTAAAGTAAAACCTCTGAGCAATGGGATCCTAGTTATCTAAATATTTTGAAGGCACTTCCCCCCACACATAAGAACTCTGGTCAATTTTATGTTTAAAAACTGCAGTTCTACTTCATGCACATTTCTAACTATATGGACTGACCTGATCAAAGGGCAATTTAAAATATCAGTGGCCATTATGGGCTAATTTTTAAATCCCCAACTAATTTTAAATTTATTTATTTATTTATTTTTGGGTGTGTTGAGTCTTCGTTTCTGTGCGAGGGCTTTCTCTAGTTGTGGCAAGCGGGGGCCACTCTTCATCGCGGTGGACGGGCCTCTCACTATCGCGGCCTCTCTTGTTGCGGAGCACAGGCTCCAGACGCGCAGGCTCAGTAGTTGTGGCTCACGGGCCTAGTTGCTCCGTGGCATGTGGGATCTTCCCAGACCAGGACACAAACCCGTGTCCCCTGCATTGGCAGGCAGATTCTCAACCACTGCGTCACCAGGGAAGCCCCCCAACTAATTTTAAAAAGAAATCTAACTGGACTACAATAGCCCTAAAATTTCCAGAAGTAAATGGGAAGCCTATTATAATTGGGATTTTGGAGGCTTCCAAATGTTATCCAAACCTTAAAATAAAGGTGAATTGTGAACCATAGTCAAAGATGTTTCCAAAATAACTGATGATCCTCACAAATTTGCTGAGGAATTTAATATAGTCATTCAAATTTTTAACCTAGTTTATCTGACATATCAGATAGTTCATACGCTTGTTGGTGAAGATCAGGCTCAGCATTGTATGAAAACCACTAATTGGGAAAATCTTGAAGGGTCTCTAGAATTACAACTGGGAGACCAACCCACTAAGTTTTTATATGATCAGACTAGGACAATCACTAGATGATTCATTTCCTAAGTCTTTTCCAGAGCCTGCTGACTGGAAAAAAAATTCAGGCTTGCACTCAAAAATCTGATGAACCTGTTCATGACTATTACAATTAACTTCAGATTGTTTTTAAAGAACACTTTATTCTTCCTTCAGATGTTGATTCCAACTGAGTATCTTTAACTCTGTTTATTGATAGGCTGAAGGTCATTTTCCTTCTAGTAAAAAGGACCAGGATGGAATGGGGAACAATTTCCACTCCAAATTGAGCTAATCTGGCAAACCAGCTTTCTCTCACTCAAGATGAGTCCCCTAAAAAGAAGATCACTAAAATTCTTAATTTTCAACTTCAGCAATCAAAGGCCCCTAAACAAAAACAAAACCCTCTTGGTTTCTACTATTATGCAAAACCCCAGGACATTGCAAGAGATTGTTACAAATTAAGTGCTTCAGGTGTCTTTAGACCTCTAACCAGCCTTTCCGATGTGTTCCTAACTCACAATGACGGGGCCCTGAGGAACTACAGGGGATCTTCCCAATCCTCCCTCTCAACTGGCTTGAGAAAACATTTCACCAGATTGAGGATGAATCTCTCCCATGCCTAACTGACACTGGAGCCACACTTTTGGTGTTCAACTCCACTACTGTAAAGAAGCCCCTGCGTCAGAGTACTAAAACAGTTTAAATAGTGGGGATAAATAATGAACCTTAAGAGGATTTTTTCTCTAGACCTCTCTCCTTTTGTTTAGGCCCTTTGAGAGATACATATGTTTTCTACTTAGTTCCTCTACCTCTATCCACTTATTAGGTCAAGATTTCTTAGAAAAATATACCCTGGAATTTCTTTCTTTTAAAAGGCAGAAATAATTCTAGAATTTGACAGTAGTTATCAAAGCAGCCAACCAAGTGAATTAAATGAATCTTGACATCTTCTATCTGTTCCATCTCTGATGTTACTTGAACTGATTCTGGAAACACTGATCAATTGTCCCTATTGAAAAAGTTACTGTCCTCCTTATGGGCAAAATCTTTAACTGATACTGGCAAAATTCACAGCACACCTCTTATCAAGAGTCGAATATCCCTTAAAACCTCTTTCTAGAATTAATCAATATCCTATCAGTAAAGAAGCCCTTCAAGGCATAAAGCTCACAGTAGAAGGTTACAAAGCTCAAGGCTTCATTATCCCTTGTACTAGTCCCTGTAATACTCCTATTTTGCTAGTGAGAAAACTTAAGGGCTGAGGGCAGAGGTTTATCCAGGAACTTGGAGCAATAAATAACATTGTTATTCCTCGACACTGTTTTTGCTAACTCTCACACATTACTAACATCCATTCCCACAAGAAGTAAACTCTTTACAGTATTATGTAGTGCATTCTTTCGTAATCCAGTTGATAAAGATAGCCAATAGCTTTTTGCCTTAACTTGGGAAGAAAAACAATTCACCTGGACAATAATGCCTCAGGTTTTACTGAGAATCCTTATTGTGTCTCACAACCTGACCACTGATCTGGATGATATAAATTTCTCTAGGGTTTCTACTTTGTTGCAGTATGTGGGTGATTTGCTTCTTTGCTCTCCTTGTCAAGCCTCCTCACAGGAAGATAGCATCCACTTTCTAAAGCTTTTAGCCTTAAAGGGACATAAGTTTGTGAAAGAAAAATTGCAGTTTGCCCAAATGCAGGTTCAATATTTAGGGAATCTGTTATCATAACAAGGGCGACACCTAGATCCAGATAGGATTCATGGTGTCCTAACTTTCCCAAGTCCAAAACTAAGCACCAACTGCAAGGTTTTCTTGGGCTAGTTAGCTACTGCCAAAATTGTTTTCCAAATTTTTCTCTTATGACCAAATCTCTGTACGTTTTACTGAATAACAACACAATCCAGTTCTATGGGAAGAACCAGACAACGGACATTTTAAGGCCTTCAGAGAGTGTTTCACGAACACCCCTGTCCGTGGCCTTCCCAATTATCGGATTCCTTTTTTCCTTTTTGTATATAAAAAGGAAGGAGATGCCCTTAGGGTATCACACAGAGACCACCATTGACCCATAAGGTATTACAGTCAGCAATTGGACCCTGTGACATGGGGACACCCACCTTGTCTTAGAGCCATAGCTACTATTGCCCTTTTGGTTAAGACCACTGAGAAAATCAGTGTAGGATCACTTTTAATCATTTTTGTACCTCATGCCATAGAAGCTCTCCTGAATTCTCATCACAAGTTTCTCATTTAACTTTTCTCAGTCAGCTGCCTCACCTGCTGTGAAGTCCTTCTGTTAACTGCTCCTCACATAACTTTTTTATACTAATAACCTTAACCCTGCTACTCTTCTCCCTTCTGTCACCTATGAAGTCCCTCACAACTGCTTAATGTTGACAGATCACCTCCTGACTCCTCATGAAAATCTAGAGGAAACTCCTTTGAGCAATGCTAATTTATCATGGTTCATTGATGGTTCCTATTTAAAAGGTGGCAATGACAAATATTGTGCCAGGTATGCTATTCCAACTTCTTTCCATGTTGCTGAGGCAGCATCTTTACCTATGGCTACTTCAGCCTGACAGGCAGAATTATATGTTCTTACATGAGCTTGTACTTTTTCAAAGGACAAAACTGTCAATATTTACACTGATAGTATATATGCTTTCAGAGTAGTTCATTATTTTGGAATGCTGTGGAAGCAATGTGGCTTCCTTACTTCCAGCAGAAATAAAGTTAAAAATGAACCCTATGTTTAGGAATTATTGGATACAATACTTTTACTTGATGCTTTAGCTATTATTAAGATTCTGGGGCACTCTAAACTTGATTCTCTGGAAGCAAGGGGAAATCACCTTGCTGACATTTCCACAAGGAATGTTTCCCTTAAAGAACCAACAGCAGCTAAATGTCTGTCATAGTTCAAAGGGATATTTCTCCAAATGATAATTTAGAAAAGCTGGCTAGAGAAGCCCAACATTTGGCTTCACGAAAAGAAAAATAAGATTGGAAATTAAACAACAGCTGGTTTGATAAAAAGAAAAAGTTGTGGTTAGGTCCAAATAACAACCCAGTCCTACTAGAGATTCTAAAATTCCCACTCCTCATCATAGTACATGCATTAAACCATTGGTCTACTGACAAAATAATACACTTCCTGAATCAATATTGGTGGGAAAACGTTAACAACAAAAAGTACTTACCTTATTTGTCCCATTTGTCCAAAGCACAACCCAGGGAAGCCTGTTTGTACTGCTCCTGGACATTTTAAACTGACTGATGGATCATTCATAGTCTGGCAAGTGGATTTTATATAACTTATTCCATCTCATAGATGTAAATATATTTTAGTCACGGTCTGTGTGTTTTCAAACTATACTGAAGCTTTCCTTTGCAAGCAGGCTACTGCCTCTTCTGTGGCTCAAGTCCTTTTGGGAAAGACTATCCTTTTCTGGAAAACTCCTCTCAAACTTCATAGTGATTATGGAACCCATTTTACAAGTCAGGTACTTTAACAAGTCTGCGCTGTTTGGCTTGTTTTACACTTTCACTGTATGTATCACCCTCAATCCTCTGGTTTAGCTGAATGCACTAATAGGATTATTAAGATTCAATGGCAAAATTTGTAGAGGCCTTCCAAATACCTAGGTCAAAAGCATTTCTGTTGGTCCTTCTCAATCTTAGATCCACCCCATCGGAACTCATAAACTCTCATTCTTTGAGATCGTCACAGAAAGTCCAATGCATTTAGCTCCTGTCTCTTTTGACCCACAACAGATAAAAGGAGAGAAACTCCAATATTGCAAAGACCTAATTGCTTCTATCAAAAATAACCATGTCTTGCTAGAGTAGTCTTTTCACAGTGTGCTCTCGGAAGACAAAGACCTTAAGCATCACACGTTGTCAAGTGGAGATTTTTGTCTACTGGAAAAGACACCTAAGAAGAATTCACTTCAACCTCACAGGAAAGGCCCTTATCAGGCGCTGCTAGCAAACTCTTATGATGAAAAATTATAGGGAATAAACCCTTGGATTCATGTGACACAGAAACCACCAAACCACAATTGGACCTGCACATCATTTGGTGACCTGAAAGTATAACTTTCCTAAAATTGAAGGAGATGACATCTGATAGGACAGCTTTCCCAAGATATTAGGACCAAGCCTGTTGAAAGTTTGTCACCAAACCATTGGTGATGACATAATGTTTTACATGATCTCCAATGCCTATAATCTTAATAATATATGGACTTTAGATAAATAGTGACTGAGAGTTCTCCCTCCTACCCCTCCTTGATACTTGAATCTGATCTCAATAGGTTTCCAATCTGTGTACTTTTCCCTTTGATGTGGGACTTATACCTGAGAAAGGCCCTTATTGGCACTGAGGGACAAAATGTTCAGAAAGAGAAAAACTTGACTCTTGATCATCAGTACTTTCAGAGAGCTATCTTGATCAAAAGAGGAAAATGCAAAAACAATTGATAAACAGAAACTTCAATTAAATATAGTTGGGAGACTTGAAAAGGGAGCTCTCATTCACTTGCAATGATATAAGAGAGCAGCAAGAAGAAGAAAGACTCCTTTTTCTTCCTGGCAAGGACTCAGAAGATGAAAAACCATGGACTCTGTTTATTATAGTCCTCCCAACTTCCTTTTCACCTCTATAAAAGTGTTCCTCTTCCCTTTCATGTAGGAACTTGCACGTGGCTTGCCATGGTTGCAAACCCTGAATTGAAATTGCAATTTTCTGCTGATCCCAAATAAACCTGCTCTTTTTTTTTTTTTTCTAGAGAAATAAATGGCAGTCTATTTGTCTTAGGTCAACACTTTAAACATTTTTTTCTTAAACTTATAAATTTATTCATTAACAATTTGGCATGGAGTCAAAGCACTTTCTCTGGAATATACCTTAAAATTTAAATAAAATAATTACAGTAAAACGTATAACTGACATGAATAGGTGTGAGAATAACACAACTGACTACTGGTAATCAAGCAACTCAATTGGTGAAAGCAAAAGTATGCCGATAGCTGTAGAAAGTAGTCTACAAGCCTCAAGTGCCCATTTTTCAATGGCTATTTATGAACATTATGCTTTCTTTCTTTCTTTCTTTCTTTTTTTCTTTCTTTCTTTCTTTTTCTTGTAGTAAGAACTCTTATTATGAGATCTACCTTTTAACAAATTTTTAAGAGGACAATACAGTTTTGTTAACTATAGGCACAATGTTGTACAGCATATCTCTAGAACTTATTCATTTTGCATAACTGTAAATTTATACACATTGAATAGCAGTTCCCATTAACCGTTACCCCAGCCCCTGACAACCACTATTCTACTCTCTGATTCTACTCCACATACATGGGATCATGCAGTATTTGTCTTTCTGTGACTGGTTTATTTCACTTAGCATGATGTCTTCCAGGTTTATCTAGATTGTTGCATATGACAGGATTTCCTTCTTTTTTAGGTTAAATAATATTACATTGCACATATATACCACACTTTTTTAATCCATTGGCAGACACTTAGGTGGTTTTCATACTTTGGTTATTGTGAATAATGCTACAATTAAAATCAGGATCTCAAAGGGATATCTGCATTCCCATATGAGTGCTTTTCAAAGAGAATGGATGACAGTATTATTCCAGTTGACTAAGAGACAGTCTAAGAGAGCTATGCCAAAATATTCAAAATATACTGTTCAGTGCCAAGTGACCATTTCACAGCTTATCCTAATAAAGAGTCTGCTCTACACAGTATTTCAGCACATCTGACCTGACGAGATTTAAAATAAATTAAGCAGCCAGAAGAAGACTGCAGAAGAAACTACACTTTTGATAGTTAAAAACAAACAACCAACCAACCAAAAAAAAAAACATTTTAAAATTAATTTTTATTAGAGTATAGTTGCTTTACACCCACTTTCATTTAGAATGAGTTATTCTGGTTTAATCAATTCTCTCCAACATTTTATATAATATGAAAAACATAAGTGATTTAATAAATGGTGATTTGGGTCCATACATCCATTTTAGTATTGATCCAGAAACCTCAGTGACATACATGCTTCCTATCAACTTCCTTCTACTCACTGTGCTATGCCTACATGGGCTTCCAGCCTATTCCTTATATAGGAAAGACACCTTTAGTATTCATTCTATGTGTCACTTGCCTCCCAACCCCATAATATGGCTAATCTTCACTATACATTTGGTCTTTGCTTTAATGGCTTAACCCTGTATTTACCTCCTCACTATCTTATAGATACTACTTATTTATGTTTCGGTTTCTTTTCTTTACTGTCTCCTTCTAATAGAAATTAAGCTCCATTACAACAGTAGACCTGTATTCCCAGTGAAAAAAACTCAGTACACAATAGACCATTGATAAATATTCCTTGAATGAATTAATTGTTGACTATTTTTCCTATTGTAGTCATATTTCTGAATAGAATGTTAGTAGATTATGTCTGATTTCTCACAATTAAAAAAATATTTCACTCTTATAACTACATTAAGAGAATTATTATAATAATTATAATTATTATTCAATTTTAAATAATTATAAAAAGACAAGAAAAGAATTATCTCCTGCCTAAAGTGTTCCAATAGTCCCCTTATTTGTTGAAATTGTTGAGTCACAAGTACACAGTTCATTTTTCTACAATTTTCTAATCAAATAAGTCACTCAGTTTTCTGAGGACATAAAGTCCAGAAGTCTCTGACTAATTAAATGGACTTCATAGGAAGGAAACATGAAGAGTGGGCAACTAAATCTTTGAATTGTATCTCTTTCCTCTTGTCTTTGGAAATCTTCCATTTAGAATTTTTTTCCTGTCCAAACTTAGCTCATCAAATGTTAAAAGGCATTGAATGAGGACAAAATCCCAGTTTCCGGTATTTTAGTGGCTTTCTTGGAAGCTATATGTTGGCATAATCAATAGTCTTAAGGGATAAAGAGGGATACTTTATCACTGCTAATTTCAGATCAGGAGACCCAGTAGATAATTGGGCTTTTTAGATTTTGGAAGAAGCATATTCTACACCTGGGAACAATACTATAGTGCCTATACAAAACTATTTACCATTTGGCAAACTTAAATAAGGTTGTCTGCAATAAGAAGGTTTGAACACAGTTTAAACAGCCAGAAAGCAATCCTTGAATTTGGGCTGCTTTCTCCTTCAGGTGTTATGAAGCAACAGGTGTCTTCATACCAAGTGTGAAACCTTTGTCAATAAGATTCTGCCAGTAATTTCCAGTCTCTGGGGTATGAGCAAAGACTTTCTGAAGGTACCAAATTCCACAAACATACAGTTAGCCGCCATTTCTAGAATATGACTGACCCCTAGTACAAACAGACTATCTCAACAAAGGGTACATTTGCCTGTTCAACTCAAAATGTATATCCTGCAATGAAATCAATGTTTCCCAAGTTGTGGCAACAACCGGAAAATTCCATTGTGAAATAGGTTGTTTAAGCAAGTGCAAAGCTCTGCTCCTAAGACCTTACTTAACGTCACAAAAAACCATGGCAACCTAACACTCTGGTCTCACCTGCTGTCTACCTAAACCACTGGCTCACTTTAGTCTCATTTGTAAGACTTGCCATCTAGTAATGAAGCACAGTTCATTCATGGCACAGCCATCTTCCATAATGACAATAAATTGTAAATGCTTATGCTATTGAAAATGAGGGCCATGGGTTAAAGAAGTCATGTATTGTTTTTGTAGAGAGAGAAATTTGTCTTAAATTGACTGAAATTCATCTTAGGTTCAGGGAGTGCTGGTAAGAGCCTAGATTTATTATAAGTTTATTTTGTCACCAATTACTAGAATATTAAAGGCACACATATGGAACAACCTTCTATGAAAACAAATACAATAACTGTATTTTACATTTTATATATATAAATATTATATATTTATATATATATATATTATATATTATATATATATATATAATATATATATATATATAATATATAATATATATATATACACATGCCCAATAACAAAGAGCCAAACATGGAAGAAATCTTTTGGAATGAAGCAGGTGATCAAGAATGCTTTGTCATCGTTTCTTCTCTATCCTGCTGGATTCATGCTTGAACTTGCCTTAAAAATGAAGACATCAGGAAGGAACAAGACTCAAGGATTTATTTTAAAGATCTATCCAAGAGCAGGGTCCATGGGTATTGAATTGTCATCATACACTCTGTCTCCACCTTCTTGTGTCACAAGATTTTGCATGTAAATTTCATTTACTGAAGATTTTGAATTATCAAAGTGTGATATAGCACACTGTTTTGGAAATTCATTGTCCATTTTCCACAGTTATTGCCACCTGCCTGCAGCAGTTATAATATTCCAAACTGCTGTACTGTTTTTTAGTCATCTTTCTCTTTTTAAAAAAAAATTATTTATTTATTTATTTTGGGCTGCGTTGGGTCTTCGTTGATGTGCACGGGCTTTCTCTACTATTTGTTGTGGTGCGAGCAGGGGCTACTCTTCCTTTTGGTGCACGGGCTTCTCATTGCAGTGGCTTTTCTTTGTTGTGGATCACCGGCTCCAGGTGCGCAGGCTCAGTAGTTGTGGTGCACGGGCTTCGTTGCTCTGCGGCACGTGGGATCTTCCCAGACCAGGGCTCGAACCCATGTCCCCTGCATTGGCAGGCTGATTCTTAACCACTGCACCACCAGGGAAGTCCTGGTCATCTTTCTCTTGTTCTTCCTCTTTCTAGATGCTTCCTCCTACGTCCTTACAAGTGGTATCAGCAGGCAACTTCATAGTGTTTATCACTTTATTAAGAAAAACCAAATTAACTTCTCTTGGTTTATATCTCTCCCAATTATGCCATGCTCAAAGGAGCCTCACTGAGGTGTTGTGGGGTTTTGTTTGTTTGTTTCATTTTGTTTTCTAAATAAAGAAGCAGTTCTTTCCCTTAGGAGAATTATTTAAAATTTTTACAATATTTTTCTCTTGACATTTGTATTCCAAGATAGGAATGGAACAATACTGATATGGAGGTTCGTAATGATAAATTGTTGATTCACAAAGAAAGTTGAAAAACCCTCTTTAAAACTATATTGCGGATACTGACTACAGGTTCTGGCAAACAAAATGGCAGGCTGTTTGAAGAATACAGCCCTATCTCACATTCACTGTCAATAAATCTTGTTTATTGAAGTTGTTTAGTTTGAGTAGATTCCTTAAAATGTTAAACGATCACTCTCATTGGAGGTTATGAATGCTTTGCTTATCTATTCTATGACTACAAATGAAATAACCAAGCTATTCATCAGCGATGTGATTAGACAGTCTCTAAAATGCTTGTAATTATCTTTAGAAAATATCAGAAAATTTTCTTTAGTGATGTAGAAGTTTTTCTGCTTATGTGTAACATTTGTAAGCTCATGGAATGGTAATAGTATGTGAGAAAGCTTCTATTCAAGTTGAATTTCATGGCAATATGGTTTCTCATGTTTAAGGTGAAATAAGGAGGATCCGAGAGAAAGAAATGCAGAAAAGTGCCATAGAGTTTCTTTATGAGTGTCTTTAAAGCTGCAGGAAAGGGAGTTTTTATTTAGTTATTGTTTCCTTTTTCTTTTTCTTTTCTTTCCCTTCCTTATTCCTATTCACCCTTATATCTAAGGTGGCATTTAGGAAACACAAGAGAAATTGTCTTGTTGCTATTAAAGGAAAAGAGAGGCAGACATTTTATTAAAGTTCTGATTCACAAACATTCATAAACTTTAAGATGCAAACATATATTTTAATTCATTTAAAATTCCAATCTTTGTACCTTTGCCACCGCTCATCCTGTAAATTAAAACATACATAGTTAATAATACAATATTTCAGTTTATGCAACTATCTTACCAATAAATTAATCCATCAATAAACATTTAAACCAAGAAGGGAGTGTTTTTGGTTGTTGTTTTTTTTTTTTTGTATTTTACGTTGTGTGGAATGTATCAGAAATAAAACAATTCGACCCAAATCTTATTTTTTTTAATTGAATGAATCAATAAACTCAGACAACACCAGTTTGAGTTCCTACAGATCTTATGAAAATTGCTATTGCACTAGCAGGATAAGCCCATTTCAAGTAGTAAACCTTCAGCAAATGAAATATTTTCACTTGAGAAGAATAGTTAGCATTCTAACTGCCTGTTTGTTTTGCTACAGTAAAGAGATTGTTGTTACGGCAAAATATCGAACAGAGGAAAAACATCTGAAAGCAGAGTTAACTATGGACATTTGTATTGACTGTGGTCAGGAAATGCTTCTGCCTGATAATGGAATTGGTGCTGTTTCTCCACCCAGACGAATAACCCAGGCCACTCCTTCCGCTTATCAAGTGCTGCAGGCATGCGGGTCAGGCTGCTGCTTCAGGCTTGTCTCTGTGGTTGCAGCCATGGCTGGGACAACATATGCCAGAATTCCAGGCCTCCTTGCTTGCTGCTGGTAAAGCCCACTGGTTTCCAGACTAGCTCTGGTTTTCTTTGTCCCTCTCTGCAGATCTTATTAACTCTGTCTCAATCTGGGACAAACTAGTATACAAATGCTACACTTTCTATAGATTTCCTGATTCTTTGTTGCATTTTATAGGCTTTTGACTTTTGAATGCTTTCTTTAAGCTGTTTTCTCCCAGTCCAAGCAGTTTTCTCTGCATGCCTCCCAACCATTATTCTTGTGTTTAAAACCCCCTATCTTCGGTGGAGTTTTATCTTTGTGTGGACTAAGAATGCCACCTGCCATATCAGTAAACAAAGGATGTTGCAGCCGGCAGCTACTACAGTTGTCCCCATTGAGGGAACTCCGGATGGACACAGGACACCTGCCATCAAATCGTCAGCCACTGCAACCACCCCTCCCCACCATGGTGCACCTTGAGGAAACTCAGGATGAGAAAGCACAGGATACTGGCCCAGATAGCTGAAGTGCATATCAAAGGAATGATGGCAGTGCACCCAGACTCTTGCATCTTCCCATACAGAGAAAAGAGCTACATTCCTCAACCTGAGATGTCCAGTTTTCTTTAATTAACAGTCATCTTTTGATGTCCCAACTACCTGGTCTTTGTTGCAAAGACTCCTACGTATCCTGGGTCCCCCCTTGCCTCTGCGGAGCGGTCTCTCAGAACTATCTGAGATGCTGTCCTGGGCTTAAGTTCTCAGTTTTGTCCACCGAATAAAACATAATTCTCAATTTTTAGGTTGTGCATTTTTGTCAGTTGACACTTGCCATCCCCTTTGTACTGAACTGCTGCTACATCATATCTGGTGACTATTGCTTGATGACATACTTAGAAGGAGATTTTATTTGAGCTGCTTTAATTGCAAATTTTTGTTTGTTTTTAGCCTTGGATAATGACTCACATCTTTCTCATCACACTAGTCAAAACCCCGTCTTGACCCATCTCCCATACCCGTCAAGACAGATGCCCAATGCTCTAGCTTGTCCTTCAAGAGAACTGGAGTATGTTTTCTCTGTGCCACAGGCATTGCCTGAAATAATAAGGCAAGTTCTCTTCATTACAGCCCACACTTACTGTTGCAACTGAATGGGGTGTATCTGAGAATGCTTATCTCCCAATTGATGGAGATAAGCCCATAGGCTTTGACTCTGGGCTCTCCTGAGCCCCTGGGCACTATTGATAGGCTTATAGTGACCCTATTGTGTGTCTGTAACCCATTAATTGAGATGGAATTCACATACCATAAAATTCACCCATTTAGAGTGGTTTTTCATATATTCATAGAATTGTGCAATCATTACCCCAAACAATTTTAAAACATTTTCCACAGACATACATTCTGTGCATGTATGGATCTGTGGCCTATGAGAGAAGCAGCATGTCACTCCAGGGTAGAGGTGAGCTAGGAAAAAAATGATTATTTTATGTAAAAGAAGAAATAAGATTTCTACTTCACACTCTAGACAGAAATCAGTGCCATCAGGGTTATGACTTAAATCTTAAAAACTAAACTTTCAAAGTTTTGGTAGAAAATATGTACAAATTCTTCATATTTTGCTAAAGGGAAGGATGAGACACAAATATTATTTAGTATAAAAGAAATGACTAATTAAATCTGACTATATTCAAACTTGAAACTTTGTTCATTAAACCATAACTTAATGTAAATGGAAGAAAAGTGTCAATATGGGGCTTCCCTGGTGGCGCAGTGGTTAGGAATCCACCTGCCAATGCAGGGGACGCGGGTTCAAGCCCTGGTCTGGGAGGATCCCACATGCCGCGGAGCAACTAGGCCCGTGAGCCACAATTACTGAGCCTGCGCGTCTGGAGCCTGTGCTCCGCAACGGGAGAGGCCGTGACAGTGAGAGGCCCGCGCACTGCGATGAAGAGTGGCCCCCGCTCGCTGCAACTGGAGAAAGCCCTTGCACAGAAACGAAGACCCAACACAGCCAAAAATAAAAAGTAAAGATTGATGAGATAAAATTAAAGAAGTAAAGTTAGAATTAAAAAAAAAAAAAAAAAAAAGTGTCAATATGGAGGATATATTCATGATTAAAAAAACCCAGCAAAGGATTAGCAGGTACGACACATAAAGAAATACAAATTAATAAAAACCTACAAACTGTTCTGTGGATTAGGAGGTTTTCCACTCTGCTTGTTCCATTCTGTACTCTGAAGTTAGGGTTGCCAGATTTAGAAAACAAAAATATTCATTTATATGTGAATTTTAGATAAATGGTTAATATATATATTTTGTGCATATCTATCTCACAAATATTATATGGGGCATACTTACTCTTAAAAAAGTCATTGATCTTCTAAAATTTGAATTTCACCAGGTGTTGTATGCTTTAACTGGAGGTTTTACTTTTCAAATTTGTATTGAGAGTAACACAGGCAGCCCACCCAAAGGGAAGTCTCTTCTCAAGGCCTAAGGAAACTGATTAAATTAAATTAATTTAATTTAATTATTTATTGTTAGTATATTGCTATGTAAATATAGATATTATAAAATAAAAAAATATTATTCTTGTATTACCGTGAATAGCTATGTGAATGGCCTTGAGAAGGTTAATAATCTTTTATAGAAATCTTAACATTCCCATTTATTAAATGAAAAAATTATGTTATTATAAGAGCTCACCTATCTCGGAACTGTGATTTCATGAAGCTCCAGTCTTGCTGATTTAAATTAAATCTGAAGATAAATAGTATACACTGTATATACCTGTAGTGATAGAACAGTTTCATTTCACATCTCTTCTCTCCCCATTTAAGCCCAGTGCCCCACGACTACTAGCTGTCACTATATTAATGCTCTTGAGGTAGCCCTTTTTCCTTAAAATAGTGACATATTAAAATGTATTGTAGATTAGATCCTTGTCATGTAAAATACCAAATCCAAAGAGGTAACATAAAATAAGATAGCTGCCTTATTCGCAGTACCAAATTTGACTGCTCTGCATTCTAATAAAATGGGAAAGAATGACAAGTGGCCTGTCAGAGACTAGAGCTCATTTTACAGAGTTTGCAAATGAAGCAGAAGAATGTGAGAATGTACCTCATCAGCAAGTTATCGACCACTTGACTATTATCACCACTCTTCATATTTCAGTTGGAATTTTTAAACCATATATAGAATTAAATTCAACTGACTAGAAGTAAAATATCCAAATGTACATTCTCCAGAACATATTAGATTTTAGTGTTTTATTTGTATTCAGGCAGATTAAAATGGAAATGAGGTGAGGCAAAGAATTCATCATTTATTTCAGTTTCAGTGTCTCAGCCATTTATTCTGAAAGTCACCTGCAGTGCCCCTTCCTTATATTCTTTTTTTGCCTATAGATTCTTCACAGTTCTCCTGTGTTGTACCATGGAAAAGTGGACTGAACCATCTGGCTGGCTTCCAGGAGGCTGTTTTAGTTTTTGCCAAAGGAATCAGATACAGACGTACAAAATAAGGATGACTGCACGTGTAAGAAAACATCTCTACATTTTTTTTTCTTTTCATCAGTGTTAAAAACAAACCGAGAAAACTTAAAGTGTCTAAATTAAATCTAAAATAACCTGTATTAGATCCATGAGAAAAGAGAATATGTTGAGTTAGGGAAGAAACAGTGATTAAATTAATTTAAAAATTCTTTCAGTGTTTAAAGTGTTGTCTAAGAAGCCAGAAAATATAAAAGGCATTAAACTGAAACATGGAACAATTTTGATAATTTATACACAGTTCAATTGAGACAATTAAATAATTGGTGTCACTAATTTTTAAGATATCTAAACTATTAACCCTTCCTCTCCTGACATTGAGGATGAAATAATAATTAAGAGGTTATTAAAGAATGGCAGACAGACGAGACTACAATTGTCTCAAAAGCTTATGTTTCATAATATTCGACTTATTTTGTATCTGTGTTTAAAATACAAAATTTTAATACTTAAGTGAATATACCTGTACACCCATCATTTACCCAATCTGACATTAATCATCTTCTCACTTTATGGATTTATACACACACACATGCATAGAAAATAAAAAGATATATAAAATTATAGCCCTTTTGCCAGCTTTCCCTGTTCCACTCCATTACTCTGTTCTCCAGGGGCAAACATTAGGATTCTGTTTTTAAATGTGCATTCGTATATGTATTCGTATATGAAACATATAGTATTTATACGTGAGTGATTCAATTTCCAATAGTTTTATTATCCACATATGTATTTTTTCTGTAGCATTCATCCTTATGTGCTTGAAGCATACCCTTGCTGATATAGATATAGATAGATACACACATACATACATACATACATACGTACATATATACATATATACATAAAGATGTAGGTGTAGGTGTAGATGTAGAGTTAGATGTAGACATAGATGTAGATGCACAAACATGTTTTCCTTAATGGGTCCAATATTATAACATATTTATTTATGATAAGCTTTCAGTATATTCATTACCCTCTTGATTTAAAGTTGCATTAATTTCAGTAATTTACATGTCAGACGAATATCTCCTGGTACACACGTACTAGCGTATTTGCTGAGTCATGGAGAGGCACCACGATGCAGTGATTAAGGACATGGGCTCCTGATCCCAGTCAGAATTATTCAAATCCTAGCTCATAAACATAGATGTACTAATCTTAAGCAGATAAAGAAGTTAACAAATCCTAATGTTAAATATTTTAGGAATGCAATTTTCTTCACCAGTTGGAAATCCTTCAATGCATTTTAATATGAGATAAAATATTATACTTTTCATAAATTCAAAAAATAAATGTTATTCAGAATACTTCATGGTAATAACCTTTAACAAGCTTGGAATAGGATCAAACAACCCTTAACTTGATAAATTATATTTATCAGAAACTATGTCAAAAATAAATTGTAAAGGTGAGATGTTAAATGCATATTCTTTAAATCAGGGAATGTGTCCAAGGAGTCGGCTATTATATCTACAACATTCTAATGGAAATATATGCCAGTGAGTGTGAAAATTATGACATAAATAAATAAAAGAAAAACTATTTGGAAAGGAAAAAAATTAAATGTTCATTATTTGGAAGTTATTAGATTGGCTGTCTACATGTAAACCTAATAAGAGGGAGATTTAAAGTTAACAAAATACATATTTTAAAATTAACAAAAATTATGTTTATCAGAGGTAGTAAGATAAAAATTAAAAAGTCCATTGCATTTTTATAAACCACCAACAGACAGAAAACACACAGTGCCCAGGAATACATGTAACAACATTTTTCAGTCTTTTTTGTCATAAAATTATAAAACTTTAGTAAACAACATGAAAGATAAGTGATTAGAAAGGCAGTCCGTGTTCTTGGGTAGGGAAACTCAAATATCCTTTCATAATGCTTTAACAGCCTACCATTTCCATTTGAGGATGATAGAGGAGACAATATTCTACTCTTGCTCAAAATTTCTTGCTACACATCCTACTCTCAGCTGTCAGGAAAGCCTAATGATGAAGGTTTTCCAAGCGTACGAGGTCAGAAAAGAACAAAAGTGAAGAATAGCGACAATATGCTTTAATCAAAGATGTGTAGACAGACTTTTTATCTAAGAGTCCAGTCAGCTTCCGTCAGATATAAAAACATAAGTTTTATTTCATTTTAATAATAAAATTATAGATACAGATATAGATATAAATATTATCGGTCTGCATCAAGAAATATTTTTATAACAAGCAGCTTCATAGGCTACTAGTTGTAAAACCATAAAATATTTAAAAATTAACATAACGATAATGTAATATAAAAGCACTCGACAAATTCAGTTACCTTTATGTTTACTTTTTGTCCATGTCATACCATCATCATAACATATTTCTAAACACAGATTTTTTTATTTTAAGTTGCAATTGCAGGCTTAAACATGACAAATTTAACATGACAGAGTCAGCCTGGTCTGGTTATTTTAAGTTACTCAAATATTTTCACTCAGTCTTTACTTTTTTGGTGTCAGATTAGTGGTGAGTCCTATCCATCGCAGTATGTACCGAGTGCATCCTAATTCACTGACTCACAGAATGACATTAGATAGAGCACTAGGGACATTAAAGTAGTGTTAGAATTCATTATTCAATTTCACTTTCTGGTCTGACCAAATACACTGTTTTGTTTTGTTGCTGTAGTTTTACAGGTTGACCTCTAAATCAAGTCGCTCAACAAATTCACTTATTTCTATATATATATCCAAGACTATGTCTGTGACTTTGCCCCTCAGAGTTTATTCTCCCTCTGATGTTATCACTCCAGAGTCATGTATAAAGTGTCATTTAAAACAAACTAACAAACAAAAATTAGAAATGTGTGAAAAAAAGTTAGCCTATACTGTAAATTTCAGACATGGAGTAATTTAAGAAGGAGACTTCTTAAAAATCAATTTCATATCCACATGCTGGGTGGCCCTGCATAAAGAGGTGGCGACACGAAGACCATCAGACCATTCATGAATTTTAAGATTGTCATAAGGAGACCCAATAAATTAATCCAACATCAATCAGACCAATATGTCAAAATTAATTACATTGGCAGAAAAGGAGAAGCACTGATAATAGATACAGAGGGAATTCAAGGGTCAGATATTAAAGACCAACATTAATTATAGGAGCAATAAGAAAAAAAGTAAATGTTGCACAATGGCTTTTGGAATTCTATGGGCCACAGCATGAAGGGGGTAGAAATACTGGCCATGTTCAAAAAATGTACTGCATTGCTCACGTTTCCTCTCATAACCACAAAGCCTTCATGGGAAGAGTTGCACAGCTGGGCATCAGACTGTGAAGCAGAGAAAATCCATAGTTGACTTTATTTGCATATCCTATGTTTGTTAGGAACAAAATAAAACAAAACAAAACAATATTTCTGCATCTCTGGCTATTTCTTCCTTTTAGTTCTTAGTCTTCTGGCTCTCTTTGACAACTCCGTAGAGACTTGGTCCTGATCTGTAACTCCTCCATAGGATCTTCAGTTTGGAAGGGATCTGGAAAGGTTATTTGATCCAGTCTCCTACGTATTGGTGTCCATCCATCCTTCTCAAGTGCTTAGAGATTATGGGTCAGCTCTTGGGGAAGAAGGAAGTTAAAAACAAACAAATGAACAAACAAACAAATACCTAGACTTTGTTATTAGTCCGACTTAGGCTCTGTGTATGCATTTTATCAATTTAAGCCTTGCAACACAAGGCAAATAACAATATCTAGCTGTAATTTCTTCACCTGTAAAGCAGGATATGAGTTACCCTTTGTAGTTCGAATAGGGGTTAAATAAACAAAAATGATGATTCCCTCTTTATTACTCTTAGGATTTTTACGGTATGGTAAAACTCTCATCCTATTAGCTTTTACCATTCATTTTATTTTTCTCCTTCAAGGAAATATAGAATGGAAAAAGATACAAATAAATTCAGTTCATTGAAGAGAGCTGCCAGGTGTTCCTTAAGTTAAACTCCACCACAATTTCTGAAGCTAAATTTTCCATACTATGGGCTGATTAACTGTTTGTAAGATGATTTTGAGTGGCTCATGGACATGGACTTAAGTATAACTTTGATTAATTATAGGGCCAAATTTTTTTTATGGCCTAATACTGGTTTTACCAGTGATTTAGAATAATGTTTTCTTTGCAAATTCATTTAATATACTTGAAATGTGTAGGTATGAAAACAATCAATATGGTACCCTTGTGACAAATTTTGGAAGCATTGCTTATATAATGTCTTTGCCCATTATCCTACTCCATCTCTTACCAGAAAACAATTTTCTCATTGTAATCAATAGAATGCAAATGCAAAAAATATCTATATAATAATCTACGATAATGTAAAATATTTTAAAATTATAAGGAATCACACTTAGGATCTATTTTTTTCCCAAAGAGGCTGAAGCAGAATAAAAATAGACCCAAAATGTTACCAGGAATCTGTGGTTTTAGCAGCTAAAAAGAAAAAAAAGAAAAAAAAAAAGAAAGAAAAGAAAAACCTTCCAGAAATGTGAAGAAAAATTGTAGCACAGTGTCAGTTAAGGGAAGAAAAGGTTCAAGTCAGAGGACATGGCTCTTTGTAATACGTCTTTTTTTCTTGACTTAACCTCTGCAGGAAAATATTCTTCCTGTACCTCTCCCATCAAATGCTATAATTCCCTGTCTGAATTGAAAGTCTGACAGCAGTCTTCCCAGCAGTAGAGCAAGTTCCTAAGAATTGTTATTTTTACACGCATTTGTATAATCAATACAGGATAACACATAGTTGTCACAACTGATTCAATATATTATTTTTGGATATGGTATTTCATTTTGCCACTAGGACTTAAAAGGAAGAGCTCTGGGTATCAGCAGAATATTCTGTACTAACTTCAGGTCTTACATATTGTTTCTTCACAGTCCTAGTCAATCTTCAAATTTAAATATTCTCATCTGAATTCATATAACCTTTGTTATCTGTATAAGTTATGAATGCATATAACCTTAATTATGTGTATAAGTTTTATGTATAAGAGTTTTTTTTTTTTTCTTTCAAACTTTTTGGTTGTTACACTATTTTCTCCTGTATTTATATTGTTGAGGAAATTCTGATATGTAACTGCTTTTTCCTCGCTTGTATGTGATATGTTTTAGATTTTTTTGGCTAACTGTAAATCTAATCTTTTAATTACCTTTGAATTTCCATATTTTACAAGTATATGGCAGAGGAGAAGAGAATTTCTAACCAAACATTCTTGAAAAGCAACATTTTCTTCTTTCTGTATAATTTAATTCAAGTTTTTCTTTTCCTATCTAGGAACACTAGTTACCCTTTTTATCAATCATCTTTTATTCACAATTATATATCTATACATATGTATACATATATGTATATATACACACACATGTATATATATTTATACATTGTCATATTTCTTTTTTTATCAGAATTCATTTTATTTAAATCAAGCTTTAGGTCTGTGTCTGAAATTTGATTTTCTACCATATTCTGTTCCTTAAGGTTGCTAATTTTTTATGATATATGGAATTAATGCTCTTGGCCACTGAACTTGTTTCCTGAGGTCTGCTATCTACCATTTATGGCATTCTATTTACTGTTATCTCTCATTTATTGTCTCATTTAATACTTTTTCTTATTAACTTTCTCCATACCTTGATGCTGCTGTGGGAAACTTCCTCCTGTTCTTCTGTTACATTTTCTTCTAGAATGAGTTTTTGTCTGTCTTTTGCATGTTTTACATATATATATATATATATATATATATATATATATATGTATGTATATATATGTATACATATGTATATATATGAATATATATGTGTATATATATATATAGTTTGTTTTGTTTTATGTTTTGCAGACTCTGTTTGTGTAATCATTACCCCCCTTTTATATGTAATCTCACTCATTCCACTGTGCTTGTGGAGGCCTGCCACTTGCTTTGAAATTGTGTTGGTGACTCTTTGACATACCAGAAACCTGTTTATTTCACCGATCAGGTAGTATACTTCCCTGACATCTTGATGTGATACCCACTGTTTTCTTTTTTAGCTTCATGTGATATGGTGGTGAAAGGATGAGGAATTTTCCTGGGACTGTAACTCATCTTTGATACAAACACAACACTATGACCTCACTTTTGTTTTGTGTGTGTGTGTGTGTGTGTGTGTGTGTGAGTGTGTGTGTTTACACCAACTTGTTAGAATTTGTGAAAAATTCCTATGGAGATATGCTCTGGCTTTGAATATGTCTTAAAATTTCTCCTGTATCCCTGGAAACACAATTTTCCATAAAATTGCTACCTTTTTATGCTGTTAGTTTTATTAGTTATTAGTTTCCAGAAATTATCATTTTATGCTCATCTCTAAGTATAAATCAGAAATACCTCAAGTAAAGTTAGGTTTGCTGTTATTCCTTTTCCTCAAAATTTCTCCAATCATATCATTCATATCATCCAATCCATTGACTTTCTTTAGCATGTTATTTTGGGAAGGAGGCAATCATTGTCATTTTGGAAATTTATAGTTTTACTAGTTAGCTCATTTAATCCATGAATACAATACACTTAAGCTAGATTGGCTGTACTAATTTATTTAATGGAAAATTCAATCAAAATCTCAAACCTTGTATAAGAAAAGAGGCATTCTACAAAAGGACATTTTAAAGGTATAAATCCATTAGTGAAAAATGTTTGTGCTGAATATATATGTATGGCAATCATTAGTGAAATTTAATATTTTGACAGAAACTAAAATTTCTGGTGAGTAATTCTTCAATTTGAATGTACTCATTGATGGTAAGTATACAATTTTTCCCATTACTGGTTGGTAAGATAATATTTTATTCTTCTTTTCCCCCCTGTATTATATTTGAGTTTCTCTGTATAAAAGACACTGATGGAACAAGGAATAGAAACAAATAGAAGTAGGTAGAGTCCATGGATTTTTAAAATTATGTAGACATGTTCTAAGGATAAATAAGTGCCAGAAAAAAAAAAAAAAAACCTCTAGGAATGGGGGTTCTGAAAATCCTTTGCAAAGATATTGATTTTTTTGCAAAGGCCTAAGATTATTCCAAGCACTAGTTCACTAGCAATAACCAATAAACTCTAATTAATTCCCCAATAAATATGTATAGAGATCAAAACCAAGTAAAGTTACACATTACTGACTGTTGCAGGGATGAAAAAAAATACATACAAACCAACTGCCTCAACGTATGGACAGGATAAATTTATTACTCTCATAGTTTATTTTATGTTTGTAAATGTTTCTACAACTCAGATCAGAAAGAAGGGCTGCTGAATATTTAACTATAAGATACAAACAAAAATATACTGACAAGATAATTGAAGATACATCTTAAAATGTTGAAATATAAACTAAACAATGATTTTGCAGCAAAAGTGCAAAGAAAACAAAATATTGCTGTGAGCAAGAAATGAAATTTTACACATCAAAAAGCATTCTCTATTAATGTGTGAATTTAATTTGTTCCTAATAAATACACACCTGGGGCTGGAGAAAATGACAAGCTGACTAAAGATCTTGTGGAAATACAAATAAACTAAGAATAATGAGGAAAAGTAGTAATAATCATAATAAGGAGAAGGAGAAGAAGATGACATACTATTGTATAAATTATATATTTACATGTGTAATATGTCTTGACATAAAAATCACTGCAAGAACATAAAAGCTCTGAAAATAGAAACAGATTCGCATGGAAAAATATGATTTCAAATCAGTAGAGATAAGATGATTTATATAATAAATGATTTGTAGCAAGCCTAACTAATCAAAAATAATAAAATAAAACATTGGAACCCTTTTTCATCTCTTGCACCCAAATAAGTTTCATTTGGACTAATATCTAAATGAATGCTATCGAATATTAAGATTAGAAATAATAGAAGAAATATGTAATTGTCTTTAGAAATATTTTTAGAGTTGGGAAGGACTTTGTATATAAAAATTCCAGAAGTCTTAAAAATAAGAATAGATAAACCTGCTATATAAACGCAAAATATTCTGCATGGCAAAATTCAAACTCATCACTAACAAAGTCAAAAGAAAAGGTCAAACTAGGGAGAAATGTGTGCATTATATGGCATAGGAAAAAAACTAATTAAAAATTAGTTTAAAAACTAATTAAAATTTCTTTAAAGTGGAAAGAGTACAAACAATAAAAAAGTAACATATAATAGAAAAAGGGACGATAGGAGCAAACAACTAATCGTTTGATGACAAATAACCTCCTCCTTTTAAAAAATTAGCTCCATATTACTTTTCCTACTTGCAAACAACAAATGCATCCCAACTAGTGTGGATTAATTATGCAAACAATTTTACTGCTGCTAGTATATAATGTTCATTATATGTAAGATACTGGGGAGAAATAAGGAAAATCAAAAGTTGAGATACTAACAGAATAAGATATCGCACATATTTATTTTTAAAAATCTTAGGACTGTTATCACTCTTCTATTTAATTATGTCTTTTTTAGTACCATGCCCTATCATACTTGCTAACTGATAAACTCCTTAGGTTCAAGATTCATATTCACTCTGTTTTTATGTGAAGCACATGCCTATTAACGTGGCATTGCATGGATAAACATATACTCATTTACGTACATAAAATGAATAAATATTTCCCTAATAATGTACTCATGTAGTAAATTTGGATTGTTTATAGTGATGCAAGAAAAATAACAAGCACCCTATGAGTAAGCAGAAATGCTTTCTTCTGTGAATTTGTGTGAATATATAATATAATTTATTGATTATTATACCTTATGCTAACAGATCAATATATTTATACATTATTTTCCAGAAAATGTACCCACTCATATAATGCACAATTAGAAAATATGAATGTGTTATTTAATATTTATGAATCATTTAGAAATTGCACACAAAAATAAAAATATATTTTCAAAACTGTTTTATAATTGCAAGATGATTAATATTAAATTGCTTCAGGGGAAAATGTGTTTCAGCCACAGCTGCATACCATAGTATGAACTTTCCAGCTTGGACTAGTCTGTCTGCCTATTTCTCCCTTGGTGCACATGGTATGGTCTTTGCCTTTAAATGTGACAAGGAAACACATTATTCATTTGTCTATCCCTGGTGTAATCATACAAGGCAATTTTTTCAAAAAAGGTTTTGCAAAATTTCCCAATCCTGAAATGTTCTATAAGAAATAAGACAAATGTAGCTGTAATGTGAGATGCTCTGGACAGGAATTAAGATCAAAGTCACCTCCAAAGATGGAAGCTTCAGGCTACTC
This sequence comes from Balaenoptera borealis, assembly GCF_965194805.1. Taxonomy (NCBI): domain Eukaryota; kingdom Metazoa; phylum Chordata; class Mammalia; order Artiodactyla; family Balaenopteridae; genus Balaenoptera; species Balaenoptera borealis. Next base: position 16,621,589 of record NC_138867.1, read on the forward strand.
AAAGAGCTGACAAAGGATTTCTTGGAGATTCGGCTGTATTTTTATCCATATAATGATCTTGTCACAGCCATAAATCTATCATTACTATCCCTTGACCTGTCCTAAAAATGAAATATTGCTTCTTATGATATAAAATGTCAATGTCACATTCGAATGTCTAAATGAAGCAGAAAAGGAATCGTATGACACAACTTTTACAAAAATTGAAATTCCAGAGTAAAGTTTTTGCCATTTTTTAAGCTGCTTTATTTCTTATAAGTTATTTGTATATATAAGAAACCCTTCAATGAATTGTATACCAATATATTACATGTAGAGATAATATACTAGATAGGTAAAATAAGATATTGATAAATTAACTGAATCTAATCCTAATGATAACATTTGGATGATCCTTGACATTGACATTTTTAGGTATATTAATATATCTGATCTTAAATTTATAAGTTTTAGGTCATAAATGTCTGTATTTATCCAAATAAAACTCATATTATTGGTTATAGTAGACTATCTTAACAGGTTTCTTCATGGTAGTTTCATATTCATTGACTTCCTTTTAAAAAAGCTATAATGCTGTCATAACATTTTTCATACTAGTGCTTCTATACAAAAAAAGAGGTCAAAAGTAAACTACAAAGAAATGTCTTTTGTGTTAAGATGCTTTTAAGGAGAAATAACCATGAGAATTTGACAGCTTTTTATGTAAATACATTTATAGTATGGTTTTGAGCCATTAAAATGATGAATAATTATTTTTCTTAATCATTTTAGTGAACATTTTTATTTCAATAAATTCAGTTGTGCATTTCAACTATGAATGTGTAAAATGAAGTCTGTTTCCTCATACTAAAGTCACTGATTTTTGTTTCTATTTTTTGAGTATGTTTTTCTGTGTGTGTGTTTAGTTTTTTCCCATGCCTTTCTAAAGGACAATTATTTTAGTAAAAAAGAAAAATAATATCATATAATGAGCAACACAAGAAAAATATGCACTATCAATTTTCATAGTTATGTGAATGAAAGTAACAAGATATATATTACAATCAAGAATGATATCATTCTGTTGATGGCTGCACATTTATTGTCAAATGCTGACATTCATCTGAGCCATAAATGGTTCCATTTCAGAAGTTCCCTTCTCCCCTTACTCCTTTCCACGAAATCCACAATCAGACCAACACCATGATAATATAGTAATATATTAGTCCTTCTAATGAGAAGTAAGGTATCCATCTTTGAAAGAATTGAATAATAAAAATTGGAATCAAAAAAATAATTACCCTGAAGAAAATTTATTAGGAAAATATTTTAAATTTTATGAAACCATTTTTCTTTTTCTACTGTCAGGATGAAAAATGTACCCTTTTCATCTCAATGGTTGAAACTGAATTGCTTTACAATTAAAAGCATGACATTCTTGGAAAACACAATGTAGTGACACATACCAATTGTGAGGGAGGGGCCTGACAATACCTTTGAATAAGACCTCCAGGATATTAGGATTCACAATAAAGGTAGAAAAATCACTTCTCCATCACATCATCTTCGTTTGGGTTGTCTACATAAAGCTATCATAGTGTGGGCCATGGACCACGGGGATCAACATCACTTAGAGTCTGTTAGAAGTGGAAGTTCTCAGGCTCCTTCCAGACTTACTGAATCTGAATCTCGGGCAGTGGGGCCCAGGTACTTGTGTTTAATTATTTCTCCAGGTGATTCTTATTCTCTAAAAGTAGACCCTGGGATAAAGTTCCAGGGTCAAATGATTATTTTTTAAGGAAGTTCCGCCAGGAGAAATCAGTAAGAGAGCATGGAAGACAGGACAGGGTAGAGGAAGAAAGACACAAGGCAGGAGAGCAGATTCAGGTGAAGTCTCAGCCTTAGCCTGGTCCTGGGAAGACCTCAAGTAGGAATTACACTTTAATGTTTGTCCCTCCAGGTGTCTTACAAGGTGCCACCCTCCACCTCTGCCCAGGTACCTTCTGCTCTATGAATTCCTGATGAAGCAGCTCCAGTAGCCCAGGAGCAGCCCTCTAATTAAGGATGTGGGATGAAACTGCTGGAAGTCAAGCATCCAGAACTTGAGGTATGAGGGTGCAGAGCTGGTGAAAGCCACCCAAGGGGACTATGGTGTAAGAAGAGATGGGCTGGGCTTGGAAATATAGAACTATGATTCAGATCCTCAGCATGCCATATTGCTTGCTTTTTAGTGTTGAATAAATTATGTGCTCATCTGAGCTTGAGCCCCAGTGTTGCACCTCTAAAATTGGGATAAGATCGTACAGTAGTTTTAAAAACTTAAATAAGATAGTATATAGACAAGTACTAAGCTGATAGACTCGTGCACTGTAGGGAAGTTTTAAATAGTGGAACTGAAAGTTAAAATGTTTTTGTTTCCTTTGGCGGTCTCTAAACGATTTGCTTCTATTAACTCAATATAACTTAACAGCAGCACTGCAAAGTAAGCTGGAAATAGTTTCTCAAGTATCGAAGAGCCTAGTTAAATCCATTTTTAAATGAAGACAATTCCTAATGATCCATGGTGTGAACCTCCCTGTATTTATTTATTGCTATAATGTATTTAAATTCTTGTTCTATGATCAATTAATAAACTTTCAAATGTGATTAAACTGTAGTTATAAAGAATATATTCTACTCAACATTTGCATTTTTGAGGAAACCACTATAAATAATAGTTCAACATCACAGGACTGTTTTTTCTCACTCTTCATAAAATAGTTTTCGTTGTTATCCACATGAGAGAACATCGTGGGATATGAACAGTAAAATCAATGTTTCATGAAAATAAATGCATTTTAGTTTCATCAGAGATGATTTTAATCCTTTGAGTATGCAAGAAAAATTGCATGTCTTGAAATTACTATTATGTAGCTACAATTCCATAGCTTTCATAGAAATATTAGATGTAGTGTTCTATTCATAGATAATAAAATACATCGTGTTTTAAAATTTGCTGGAAATCATAACATTTTATGATACATGAAATAATGTGTCAGTTTGGAAGTTGTTTGGTGGCTTTAAATACATTGTATTATGAAAGAAGTCTTTAAAAATTAAGCAAAAGAAAAAAATCCCAAAGGAAAATCTTGTTACATTCTTGCTCTCCCCTTCTGCAAAGTGATAATCTAACATGGCCTATTTAACAAAATTAATATCTAACTTGATTCAATGTCACCACAGTCAAAAAATTAATCCATAGGCTATATGCAAGCTTACAAAGAAGATAATAATCAATACGTCATTTAATATCAAATATCAACATAAGATTTAATATAATAATAAATTAAAAGTATATTTTTTAGCATTTATTTACTCTAAAATATTTTGTACATTAAATCAATTCTAAGTGCAATTGGCCAAAAAGACTATAAAACTAGATTTTAGAAAAAGTAGCCAAGAATGTTTATTAAATCAAACATTCATACATGTATATAGCCATCTGTGGTGCCGTTATCCATTTTGTGTTCCTAAGGACCCATTGCAAACACCAATTTAGGATTTGTGCACACATTTATGTGGGCACTTTTGACAACTGACGTTCCTTGATACTCTAATAAGCAGCATAACTCAGAGCCATTCTTTGAAGACTAAGAATGAATTGGTAGACGCTGACTCTGTCCCATACATTATTTAGCATTTTTCATCCTGGTGCATAAAGTCAGTATGCCTAAAGCAAATGAGCAGGTCCTAACACTATCCTTTTAGAAGCACAGTGCTGTGGACGTGTATATAATTTTTAAAAAATTCTTTAGTACACATATTCTGTTATTCTTCAGTATCAGTCTTAATATATAAATTCAAGTCTTTAAAGTTAGGATGATATAGATTTTATACCAAAGGGGTCTAGTACAGGATAAAAGTCTAATATCAGCTCTTATTTTCTTCTACAACATGATTTTTCTACATTAAATTATATTTTCATGTACAGTATAAATTTTATTTGTGAATCTTATAAAGAATCAATGTGTTCCTTTAATTTGACAGTTCTTATGATTTAAAAAAGCCATAAAAATAAAAATTTTCTTTTACTTAATCCTGTATCCTCTAAGTCAAATTATATTTGGGGTAATTTTATTTTTATGCATAAATTGTTATTTAAGTTAATCATTTTTAAACCATTGGCATTCCTTTTTTATTGAGGGATCCGTCTTTCCTTAATAGACTCTATAATTTGAGGCCACATTCCATAAAAATTCCCCTTTAATTTGAGATGTATTGCAAGTAGAATATGTTGGCTTACTTCTTTATTTTTCCTTTTAGCTACTTTAGCAATTTGTACCTTTTGTTAAGAGACATCATTATTTATTACAATTGAAAAGTCACTTCTCGCTTCTCATTTCTGATATAATGATCACCTTAAAGATGAAGTGATCTGACTAGAACATACCTGAGTTAATAAGAAACTTTGGTGATGTGACTAGATTTAAAACAAATAGTCAAAAGTCATTCCCTATTCTCGACACTAGTAGTGATCAGAAAATTAAAAAGGGAAAATATTCCACTCACAGTAGTAACTAAACTATAAAATGTTCAGGAATAAATTAAGAAAATAAAGGATATATATGGTAATCTGAAGCAAACATTATGATTCTAATAATATAAATTGGTAGATAAGTATTGCATATATTTTCCCATACTTTTCTACTAAAATTTAAAACTTAGAGTATGTCAAGTTAATGATTATTCTCTTGTGATGTTTTACAAGCTGTCTTTTACCAAGTTTACTGTTGGCTGACTTTACAACAATTTTAATGGTTCCAGTGCATTAAAAAAATAAAAGAGGGGCTTCCCTGGTGGCGCAGTGGTTGAGAATCTGCCTGCTAATGCAGGGGACACGGGTTCGAGCCCTGGTCTGGGAAGATCCCACATGCCACGGAGCAGCTGGGCCCGTGAGCCACAACTACTGAGCCTGCGCGTCTGGAGCCTGTGCCCCGCAACGGGAGGGGCCGCTATAGTGAAAGGCCCGCGCACCGCGATGAAGAGCGGTCCCCGCACCGCGATGAAGAGTGGCCCCCACTTGCCGCAACTAGAGAAAGCCCTCGCACGAACCGAAGACCCAACACAGCCAAAAATAAATAATAAATTAATAAATAAAGTAGCTATAAAAAAAAAATTAAAAAAAAATAAAAAAAAAAATAAAAGATAAATAGATATGTTTACTGACCTGATGAGTGTTAATATCAAGATAAAGAAAGACACATATGATTTAGATTTACTCTGCCATAGTGGGGACTGGCTAGATGCCCATCTTTCTATTTCCTTTTCCTGGGTGTCCAGGAGGACTAGAGATGGGTTGGTGCAGTGGAACTTGTTCTGGCTGATGAAATATGAGCCTAAGTGATATATGCTATTTTCCATATTGGATTCTCCCATAAAACCCTTGGCTCATGCTTTCTTTTTAAAATGTCAGCTGAATGCAGGATCCAGCAGAGGACACTGCGTAGGCCCTTGGGGGAGGTGGAGCCACCAATTGAAAAAGCCCCAGTTTCCTTAATCTCCACGTGGATGGCTACTCATCAGGCTATGTTAGAAGCAGAACTAAACCTTAATTTCTTAAGCTGCTAAATTTTGGGCAGTGTTTTCTTTGCTTGCTTTTGTCACTGAAACAGAACCTATCCCATCCTGACTAGTACAGATATATGTAATATGTCTTAGAATAAAGAGTTTTCATTTCTTTTTCTTTTTTTAATGAGGATCTTTGGATTTTAGAAGAGGAATTAATTGACGCCCTATATGCCCTATTCTCCTTTCTTCACATTCCACTTTCATCTCCGTAGGTGTGTTAGTCAACCATTTCAATCACTTAGCTTAAAAATATCTTAGAATAAAAAAATCACACATCCGGATTTTTATAGCTGCAAGTCAGTGGCTAATTTTGCCTGAATACTATTACATTATCATATGTCTCTAGTCTATGCAAGATCCCATATTCTGAATAATTAATCTTAAAATCACCATTTTCCTCAAATTTCCACATCTTTCTCTTGCCTTCAGAATATTAAATTGCCCTATAATATCATAAAAATTCCAAAGCCATTAACTCCCTCATTCTCCTTCTGCCAGAACTTATATGCATGTCTGCCTACATCTGTGTGTGTATTTTCCTCATTGCCTCTTTATGTTTCCACTTCTTTCCTGCCATGGTAATTGCTTGCTCTGATTTTCATTTCTTTTAAGTTTTCTGGGAACTGTTCACCTCACAGGATGTTGTCTCTTTTGTCACTCCCTATTGTCACCCCTGCTCATTCACTGTCATTAAGGTTTTGTGCTCCAGTGATTTTTTGGTTTGTTTTTACCTGACTTATCCCCTAAAAACAACTAGCTCAACCCTAATTACTGACAAATTACTTCTCTACCTATCCCAATCTGCTATCTGTTTCTGTGACTTTAAGTTTGTTCTCAGACAAATTACTAACAATCACCATAGTAATTCATATAATATATTCAATTTATAATTTCTTTATCCCCTAAGCAGCAATTCTTGATTTTGAACATTTACTTATAATGACATCTATGAATACTAAATCCATTCAGTTTTTATTCCCTACCTGTGGACATCTCTTCCAAACTATTTTGTGGTTTCATGTTCCTTACTCTTACGTATTGGGAATTTTTAGGATTCTATTTGAAGTCCTCTTCTCTTTACTTTCTACAACCTCTTCTTGGGATATCACATCCTTTCACAAGGCAATTTTCCATGAATTTGTTCTCATGTTACTCACATCTTTATTGGTAATTCAAGCTTCTCATAAAAAAACAAAAAAACTCACTAGAATATATGCTACATAATATGAGAGAATTTACCTGTTTTGTTCTCTATTAGGTCCTCAGTGCAAATAATATAATTTAGCCTTAGTATACATTCAATATGTATGTGTTGAGTAGACAAAATATTTAATTAAGCATATGTCTACTAAACATTTCCCATTCAAAGTCAACATTGTTAAAACTGAACACACCAACCATTAATATTCTCCATTTTCACTGTCCATGATCAAGGTAAATGGCACAGCCATCCAAGTAAGTTGTTTCTGTTGAAAATCTAGTGACATATGCCTTCCTCCATCATACAGCAAATCGATAATCAAGTCTTGTTAAATTTGTCTCAAACTTTCAAATCTTTCACTTCTCCCACGTATAGTGAAATCACTGCAGTGTATTCTTCCTCACCTAGATTACTGCAATAGGCTCTAAGATATTCCCTTGTTGAATTGATTTCCTATCTTTTTGGGCTGTAAATACATACAAATTGTTGAATAATCCCCATGAAAAAATAAGTTGAATATACTAATTTCATTTTAATATCATAATCTTAAATCTTGAATATTCTCTTTACATTGCCTGGAAACATTATTGACTTTCAGTAGGAAGCTCGCTCTTCTTCTAGACAAAAACTATATTTTTCTTCAAACTTCCTTTATCTTTTCATTTCTGCCCCCATACACACAATTAATATGGTCAAAAAAGAGACAAACAGATAAAAGAAACAAGTAAGAATCCGTGAAACCTGTGTCATCTCTCCACCTCTAAACCCTCTGTAATTGCACTTGTCTTGTTCCTTAACTTCTCTTATAACTGAAGCAATGTTCCTCCTCTCACAAAGAGGTAACCTCAGCTTTGTGTACTGGATTGCGATACTTCTTAACTTTTAAAGAAACTTAACTTCTCGGATAATTCCTTTATTCTCCTGAATCTTAAACCACTCTCTTTAGCATAAATATACTCAAATCCTTAAAATTCCACATGACTCTTCATCCCTATAAAGCTGCTCTCCCATTTCTCAACAAAGCATTTTAGAAAATATTGTTTCCATACTCTATCTCCTCAACCCCATTCATTGTCTACCCTTCCAATCTGGTTCCCACTTTGACACTCAATCAAAACTGCTCTTGGATGTTTCCCTTCCTTCATGTTTGTCATTCTTCCATTAGCACGTGGCACTGTTGATTACTCTCTCTTTCTTGAAATAATCTTTGCATCTTCATGACTCAACATTCTTCACTCTCCGTGTTCTCCTTCATGGTGATTTCCTCCTTAAAGGTTTTAATTACCATCTGTATGATGATGATATATAATACATGCATTACCTGGCTAAAACCCTCCTCTAAGCTTCAGACTTATGAAATAAATTGATGGTTCACAAAACTGATAATTGCCCAAATACCTACAGAAACACATCTGTAATGAGAGAGTGTTAGGTTTATCAGCTTGCTTCAACAAGGGAAAGCACACGCCATGGGAAACCATGAGGCCTCTCAAAAAAGAAGAGTTAGGGAAGAATACTCACGGGAACAGGGTTACTGAAGTTTGGCACTGGATGATCCAAGCAGAGAATGGTCAGAATTTATAAACTGGAGTTGCTGGAACACTCAGCAATTTTATCTTTTGAGTCCATGAAGCGCTACTCTTCAAATAGTTTGTCAAAGTTCTTATCTTGGAAGGGATGGGCCTAAAAAAACAAACAAAAAATTAATATTGAAAGTTTTGGGGGGAGTCCCCTGGTGGTCTAGTGGTTAGGATTCGGTGCTTTCACTGCCATGGCCTGGGTTCAATCCCTGATCGGGGAACTGAGATCCTGCAAGCCACACAGTGGCATGGCCAAAATAAAAAAAAATTTAAAAAAAGTGTTTGAATTTAAATAGCTTGTTATGCACATCATGGAGTGTCTGGAAGAGTTTAATCTCTCTTGTGAGTCACAAAACATATTGCAAATTGTGATTTCTGTTTTAATTTCAGTTTTCCCCCTCATAACCCACTTGCCAGTGGGACCAATTTTCAGTTTATTACTTTAAATCTCATTTCACAAAGATATTTCACATTTAAATACTTTTCAAAAATAAAACAAATCAATAAGCATAGAACCTTTTTCTACAAATTTGATATGCCCACTCTTTCCCTTCTCAGTAAATGACACTAAACATTAGAAACATTTTCTAGCATTTTGATTTTTTATTTTCTTCATTCCCATGGGCATTTTATCAACAAGTCTTCACTTCTAACTCCAAAATACATCTCAAATTTTCCAGCTTTCAAATTGCCACTTTCTCTACCCTACTCCAAGTCTCTGATTTTCATCTCCATGCATAGCAGAGGCAAATTAAACCACAAAGTCAAGCATGTCATGTTCATACTTAACCTATTCACTGCTTTCATTTTACTGAAAATAAAAAGAATATTCCTTCATTAGACCAGGATGCTCTGATTAACTGGGGTCCAGCTACCTGTGCAACCTCACCTTAGGCACCTTCCATATTCACCTCTATACTTTTGCCTTTATGGTCCTTCTTTCAATTATTTGAAAATGACAAATTTTAATAGTGACTACATTTTTCTATGTCGTTCCCCAGCTTGACCTGCTCTAAAAGCCCTCTTTATTCATCTGAACAAACTTTCTAATAGTTGATCTCTTTGCCTTTTCAGATTTCTACTTAAAGGTAACTTTCTCAGAAAGACCTTCCATGAACAATTTTTCATGAGTCAAGCTCCACTGGTAAGTCTTGGACATGTATTCAAATAGCAAATACTTACATGTTTAAGTATTTACTATGGAGTGGGGTGGGATGGCAGGGGAAGGTTATAATCTCCTCTAAATGTTAATATAATAAAGCAAGTGACATGTTATTTTACTAAGTACTGTGAATACTATACTGAGTATAGTATTTGTCACTAAGTAGGTTTTTGATAAATGTTAGTGGTATCATAAGAATTCTAGTAATAATTATTATTAGTGGTATAAATATAACAAATTAATAATACTGGTTTATGAAGCTAATAAACAACTTGACTAGGATCCTACCTTAAGTTCCTAAGTCCATGACTAATGATATTTCTATTTTAACACATTGCCTCTCTTCAAATCACTGATTTTCCAAATGACCACAGTTAATTTATTACACTTGTATGTCAGTTTCCTTCTTAGGTTTGCTTAAAAAGATATATTTCTAATAAGATTCTTCAACAGTATATTCAGTTATTTAACCTCAATTTCTCTAGTTCCTTTTATTTTCTAGTACTCCACATGTAATTTGCTTTAGTCAAATGTGTAAAGGTTTGTTTGATACCCCCCTGCATGTTTTAGGGAATTTTAGAAACCACGCTGTGGTTCCTTGCAGAATACATTTATGATCATTTTGATACAACAAAGAATACTGCTCACTTTTATCATTCTCTGCTCCAAAAAAGAAATGGAATTGGGTCATTTGTAGAGATGTGGATGGACCTAGAATCTGTCATACAGAATGAAGTAAGTCAGAAAGAGAAAAACAAATATTGTATATTAACGCATATATTTGGAATCTAGAAAAATTGTACAGATGAACCTATTTGCAGGGCAAGAGTTGAAACGCAGACATAGAGAATGGATGTGTGGACACAGGGGAGGAAGGGGAAGGTGGGATGAATTAGGAGATTAGGTTTGACATAAATGCACTACCATGTGTAAAATAGACAGCTAGTGGGACCTGCTGCATAGCATAGGGAGCTCAGTTCGGTGCTCTGTGATGACCTAGATGGGTGGGATGGGGGGAGGGAGGTCCAAGAGGGAGGGGATATATGTGTATGTATAGCAGATTCACTTTATTGTACAGCAGAAACTAACACACCATTGTAAAGCAATTATACTCCAATTAAAAAATATATTTATGTGAAAATATTATAAAATATTTTATGCATATAAAATATATAATGACTATTGAAACCAACATAAGTATTTGCCACATCTAAAGAAATAAAACATTACATTACAATTGAAGCTCAATCTACACCATTCTAGGTTTGCATCTCTTAAGACTTCCCACTCCAAGTAGCAAAGAATCTTAATGTATTATTTTCCTTCCCATATTTAAGAAAATATTTTACTACATGTGTTTGTACCTTCCAAACACACAAATTACTGTCAGTTTAATCTTTCACCAGTTGGAAATGAGAAATATTTATAATTTCAGCCTTCTCTTGATGTCCTTTCATTCTTGCTTACATATTGACTGATATTTTTGTGAGCCAATGACAGTCTCTTGAGCCAATTGCAATCAATAACAACAAAGGCACACTAGTTACATTCAGTTTCAGAACAAGTTGCTTAAAGGCAGGATTTGTGTGGTATATTATATGCCTTCCACATTATGGCAGCCATATTTTGTTGAAGAATTCACTGCTCTATAACATAAGTAACCCTCTTTTCAACTTCACTACCCAGCCCTGGAATTAATGTCATATATTTGTGTTTGTTGTAGCCAATCTGCACATATAATTCCCAATTTCTTTTACTTTAGTAAAAAAATGACACTTAAAATAACAAATATTTATTTCTTTTCATGGGGCTAGATTGGGACGGACTCTCTAAGAAAAAACACAAATATTTGAAAAATAATGCAATTTTCTTACCACAACAAAATTTGTGTACATCAGTCTTTTTCAAGAACTTGGCTTTGACTGTTGATTTTTTAAAATATGATTTTCTTTTCTATTTCTCTAATTTCTGCTGTTTATATGTTTTTTCTTAAAAATATATTTAGTTTATTTGTTTAATTTCTTCAGAATCAACAATCATTCATTTTCAACATTATTTTCTAATTTAAACATTTAAAATTATACATTTCTATTTAATTATACTCAACCATTTTTAGGCATTATATTTTTATCATTATTTAATTCTTAATATTTCCTAATTCTATTGTGATTTCTTCTTTGATTCATAACTTATTTAGAACTGTGTTGAATAATTTCCAAGCACACGGACTCATTTTTTTTTAGTTTTCTCTGTGTTACTGATATCTAAATTAATCTTATTGGGTAGAGGTCAACTGTATGTCTAGCTATCTTCAGTCACCATACACTATTAATAGAATATTATTGACTGTATTCCCCATGTTGTGCATTACATCCCCATGATTTACTTATTTTACAACTGGAAGTTTGTGCCTCTTGATCCCCTACATCCATTTTACTCCTCACCAACCCCTCTCCCTTCTGGCAACCACCGATCTGTTCTCTGTATCTGAGTCTGAGTTTTGCTTTGTTTTGTTTATTTGTTCTGTTTTTTAGATTCCACATGTAAGTGAAACCATGTGGTATCAGTCTTTATCTGTCTTTGAAGCCTATTCTTAATAAGATTGTCCTTTTGGCTCTATGGCTCCTGTGGTAGATTTTTTTCCCCCAAATTCTAACTTTGTTCAAGCCCATGCCTTCTCTCATTCTCCTGGGGGAGTCTTCAAAAATGCTACCTTCTAGTCTACTGAAATTAACAAATTCCTCTAGCAGTTCAAATTTTTATTTCAGTTTGTAAGTCTAGTTTCCATGTCCCTCTTTGTTTTTCAATCTTGGTTGTTGATCTTATTTTTAATATCGGAAAATGATTAAAATATTTTTGTATTTAATGTGCTTTTCTATTTATTTTTATGGTAAGAGTTTTTGTTTTGTTTGCTTGGTTTTTGGTTTTTTTTTAGGATACTGTTTCTGTTTTCCAGAAACAGAAATTTCACTATTAATTTTCTACTATAGAATATTGAAATAAAGTATAAAATATCAGTAAGAGTCAAAATGTCCTCAAATATTAACTGGAATATATATATATATATATATATATATATATATATATATATATATATATATATATATATATATATATATATATATATATATATATATTAGTGCCAGAGTTCATCTTATAATGCCTCTGCCAGATAATTATCTTTCATTTGTTTAGATACCATGAGAGACCTCCTGTCCCACGGCAGAATATAAATGTTTCAATTGTTTTCCATATATTAAGGCTTAATCTTTGTCCCAGTAAGTTGTTCCTTTCAGCCTCCTACTGTCTGTTTTCGTATATATGAAATTCCTTCAAATTTGTAGTCAGCTTTCATGCCCACAATCCTATTCTGGCAAAACAAGTCATAGACGTGTATGTGTCTTTTTTCTTAAGTCGGAACCATTAGCAGCAAATCACAAAAATTATGAGGTATTGTTTTGAGCTTATCACCAAATCTTTCTTGGGGACCAGGGACAATGACAAAATTGTTGACTCAAAGAATACTGTAAAAAGCAAAGATCAGCATTCTAGAATCATGTTTTAAACATTTTAAAAGCACTTTAAAATAGATCTTACAAAATAGAGCTTCTTAAAAACTCAGTTAAAAAGAACACAAGAGTCTTGTATATTTTGCTAAGATAAGCAAACCAAGGCTCAGATGGAGCAGTGAGATTGAGGAACTCCTTGAAAATTGATATTCTCCAAGGAAAACTCCTGCAGACAGAAATAAAGAATTGTCAGTAGGAGACTCAAGACTGATCTTAACTGACATTTTAGAGCACAGAAAAAACTGATTTCTAGAATAACCTTAAGAAAGGCATAGGAACAGAAAATAATACATACATGTTTCTCTGAACAGAAGAGAATAATAAAAAAAGGCTGTGTCATTTAAACTGTATGTAATATATGCATTTAGACATTCATAAAGCAAAATTAGTCCTGCATGTAAAGGGAGGCAAAGATGAAGAAAAAAGACAACAAGGAAAATATTTTAAAAGGTAGAGTTTTCTGTGACTTTATTTATTATTTAATATTCAGACTCAGCCTTGCCTGTGGATATTTATGGAGTATGTGTTGGCCGTCATTCAAGGTCCTGCTCTTAGTTCCCCTAGGACCAACTCACTTCAAAATAAATTTAAAAGATGGTTCACACAGTATTTTAAAACATCTGTCAATATAGAAGTTGAATTTTTCAGATCTCTTATAAGATGCTGAGTATGGTACAGTACATTCACAGTGATTTTGTTTTTATCATCTCTTGTACTTATTTTCATTGCTTTACAAAAATATTTATATAGAATGCATTCTTCAAGCACCAGATGCATACTTAATTTTTCTCTCTTCTCCTCCCACCTATGTAATAAAGATAAGCTATCCTATAAAATGGCAAGCATATTTTAAAGCTCATTGTGAGACAATAAACACATATACAATTTAATGGATTGATCTGCAGCCATATTCCCAAGGCATTTTTTTTTTAAATTCAGCTTGTAATCAAAGAATATATGTCCCTTGAAATTACCTTCTCTTTAATGACATCTGCAATACCTGAAATAATCCTCTAGGACTTTCTGGTTTAAATTGCTATAAAGGAATATAATATTAAAGAGCAGATAAAATCATCAAGGGTCAAAATTATGGGTTTCCTATTGAACTATTCATACTATAATGTAAATGAGACTTCATTATTGCTATAGACTTTACCTCCTAGCTACTACATCTCTTTATTCTAATTTTCCATTTTTTTCCCCTCTAGAAGACAGTATATCAGCATGGGTTTATACGTAATTAAATGAGCATTTGTGACTGACAGTATCTACTCATGATTTTAATTTATCAATTAAAATAAATTAATTAACAGGTTTTTTTTGATAGTTCATGTTCGTTTATTAGCCAGTCTATGTTTCCTTGTAAGTTGATATCAAGTGAGAACTTAGTATTAGAGATCCCGTGATCATATAAGTTTAGGAAAATTTTCTTTCTTCCTTGAAGATTCATAATGCATTTTTTTTACATTAAGACAATGAGAACCTTTATCATAAAGATATATATATTTAAAAACTTGTTTAATCCACTGTTTCCTTAATTTATTTGCAATGAAAAACAGATTACTTAGTCCTCTAAAGTTTTCCAAACTTGGGAAATGTTGACACATTATAACTAATAAAAACCTAAATTTAAGAAACTACTCATTAAATTAATACCTGTATATAATACATAAAATGCATATGTGTAAATATATATACATTTATAAATATAGATATTTTAATTAGTGTGTTATGAGTTAATGCATATGTATAGTGGATTAAGGCACCAGGAAAGAGAAGTATATGTACACAGAAGAGAAAGGAAGACAGCAAATATGGATAAATCCATAAGGTGAAAACTTACTTTAGCTAAGGTTTTTAGGTAATCCATTTTCACATGAAAGGCAATGTTCTATGGCTAACAGTGAAATATTAAATATATATATGTTGAATATATATATAGGGTATAGGGTAACTTGAGTTTATCAAGCTTCATATAATGGATATAGTACACAGATAAAGAGGTGTTGAAGACATCAAAGAAAGGACAATTCTCAGACAACGTTCTTGGTAAGGAAGGGTGTGATCAGATTTACAATGCAGGTGGAGGTTCTGGGAAGGAAGAATGTAATTGTGAATGTAGATTGATTTATAAATCTGGTGGTGGAAACCTGCAGAAATTTTCATTTGAGTTTCTGTTTTTTCTATGAGTAAGGAGTTAAATTAATTGACTTCATTAAGGGGATTAGGGAAGGTGGAGCCTCGTAGAGTTCCGAGGAGACTCTGGTAGATTTTAAATCATTCTTTTATATGATGAAGAAATAAGTTGTCTAGAGAAGGAGAGTGAGCCCATAGAGCAAAAATGGGGTCCCAAGCAAGGTTTCCACCATGAATAATAAAGATTTTAATCGGTCCTCTTGTTTTTTTGCTACTGCTCTTCGCAATTTTGGTGAAAGCTTATGCCTCTATCACTTGAAGGGTGGACTCTTCCGTGAGTGTTTCTGGTTTCTGTTTCTGGTTTACTTATAAGATGCTGATCAAATTTGTCCTTTGAAATAAAATAACTTTATACTTACTTAGAAACTGAGGTGAAGTGGGTTGTTTACCGAATTCGCCCACACTTTTAAATATCGACTAGGAAAATTTCTATTTTCTGAATAAGCATGTCTATTCATAATGGATATTTATAAATTTAAAAGTTTGTGGGCTTGAAATTAACTTCACAGGCCAGTTTTCTTTACACTTGGTGCATAAAAAAGGAATCAGCCACCTCCAAATTGGTAAAAATCTACCTGAGCATGGCCAGAAAGCATTTGAAGAAATAACTATAATTCAAATATCTTTGAAATTTTTAAGATTTATTACTGTATTTATGCATTCACATCCACTATAAAGGTAGTCAACTGAAAGGAAGTTTCCTTTAATCTTTAAAATGTGTCAGATAATTTTGAATAGTCTGCACTTGAGCTATTTTGGTAAAAATGGGTTTTGGGTCAAAAACTTTCAGAATTTTCTTGATGGTAACAGTTGACCCCAATAATCACGCAAAGTTAGTTCCTTGATAAGTCTGCTACCAAAGTAATTTTGCCAGATAAAATAGAGGATCCGCTGTTAAATTTGCATTTCAGGTAAGTAATGAATGAAGTTTTACTTTTCAGGTAAGTAATGAATGTATAAATATGTCTCATACCATATTTGGACCATATTTATACTAAAGCAAGATGCACTGTTTATCTGAAATGCAAATTTAACTGAGTGTCCTGTATTTTTATTGTGGTAAATTTGTGAACACTTTCCAAAGCCATATGCATTATATTATAGATAATTTGTAATTGGATTTCAATGGATAAGCGTACTTGTGCGCACGCACACACACACACATTGCAACTGTTCTTTTATGTGAATAGTCAGTTTACTCACTCTGAGTTCTATGCAGCAAACACTGCTAATACCCCACCTACATTCCCTCAACATACCCCACTGCATGACAAAAGCTTTTTCCTTCAAGCACTCGGGATTCTCTGCCAAAGGGCTTTTATATATGATCATAGTAAGCCTCTTAGTACAGTGTAAGCCAGAGATGTATATATTTGAGCGTGCGTGAGGGAGAGTGTTTGTGTGTTAGTGATGGCCCTGGAGAGAGCCCTTAATCAATGATGGACAGAGAGTTGGTAGATCAGTAACCCAGCCTCCTTGGTCCAGTTGTCCAGAGTGGCCACTGCACCCACTATTGTATTTTTCTCCCCTTCTTTTACTGATCTAACTCTTTATCCCCTACCTAAGTGATGTTCTCTGAATTTTCAAGAACGAATGACCTTACTCAAAGGTTTGCTCTCAAATCCTTATCTCAGGATTTTTTCTGTGAAAACCTATACCAAATATTATAATTTTTAAAAATCCTTATGGTTAGTTTTGAACTCCTCCACTGAGCAGTCTTCCAGAATAATGGCTCCCATCTTGCCTGAGATCCAGTACCTCGGAAACTTGTTAAAGGTGAAGATTTCTGTTCTTGTGTTAGATTTCCTGAATTAGAACCACTGTAGGTGGGACTCAGAACAGAAACTCATATGCATAAAATCCCCTCCTGGCTCCAAATAACTATTATGTGGTTAACCCAGCATCAGGATTTATAGCCACTGTTCTAAGACCTGTTGTCATTGGGATGAAAGGGTTTCTATTTATATTTCTATTAATTAGCTTGTGCAGAAAGTAACCTAACAGTGGGAAATCACTGGTCTCAAGAACAGGATTCTAGCTTTGACTCTGACACTTGCTGTGCAATCTTATGTAAACGTATAAACTCTTTAGGGCTATATTTTCTTATGTATAAAATTTATAGTGTACTCACGCTGTACAATTTCCCTAAGTCACTATTTAATTTAAACTGTCTTTATTGTCAAATTTTCCCTTTGTATTATAATCATAGCTGGGTGGGTTTAAGTGACAGAGAAAAGGAATAATTAATCATCCCCCCTTTCAGAATAGACAATTTGTGTTCTGAGTATTTTATGTTAATCAGAGATCTAACCTTAGGAAAAATTACCATCCATTTGATTATACTTTCTATTCTGAATTGTTCCTCAATCCTGCCATGATTTTTCTTTTTTCTTAAACCTTGATCTTAAGGTTTTTATGTTATATATTTATATTTATATTCATACTTATATATACACATATCTACGTGTGTGTAATGTGCAGTGTGAGTTGATTACATTTTTTAATTTCATCAATTATGGCTAATATTATGCACGTAAAATCATCAATTACAACAAGACCTACTGACAACTTGTATTATTTATATTTTGATACTTCTATTTGAAGCTAATCCTTCACGATCACATTTTCATTCTTATTAATATTGATTGACATTCATATGGATATCAAAATAGTTTTTTTCAGTTTGTGTTCATCTGCTTTTCTGATGCTTTTCCTTATAAGGTAAGACCAAAGAAAATAGAAGAAGTTTCATATGCCTCTTAACATTTAACAAATTCTAACAGGCACTCCAGTAAATGTAATATGCTCTTTCAGCTTGCAAATTACTTTAGAAAGTAACTAAATCTTTAGTGCCAAATTCTTCTCCAGATGTGCATCATTGAAATTATCATTATCAAGGGAACTCTATGCATTGTGCTTGCTTATTACAGAAGTATATAAATCAAATTACAGGTAGAAGATTTTAAAATATTTCTATATTATAATTTATTATAGAAATTGTAATTTAATTACAATTTATTTAAATGTGACAGAGGCAGTTCTTTACAATATTTCAAGAGCAGTAAAAGAAAACAAATATAACTTTCTTTGTATTTATTGAAAATATTCGAGTTCTTTCAAAATTCAAAATTGTTAAAGAAGGATGTGTCCTTACCATTAATCTGATGTTAAAATTAAAAATGTGTAGAAATTAAATAAATCATTTAAAAGCAGTTTTCTTCCTTTTTTCAACAGGTCTCTGTAGGGATTTACATTCTTAAAAAACATACTACCTTTTGTAAAAAAGAAAATCTGTGACTTAAGAAAGCATCAAACAAAATGGTTAGAAAGCATGATTCTTAGTAACTCTGAGCTTTATTTCTTTTTCCTCAATTGATTTTGTACATTGCTTTGAAGTGCCATGTAATTGTATGCTAATTTTAGTAATCGTTATTCAGCAGTGTGATTTTTAATTCCCATCGTGCAAAACTGTGAGCAAATTCATAAAGGACAAGCATAAGCTTACGAGTCTCTCAGGATGGCCCTAATATTTTTCACACATGGGAGGAGCAACTTCAGTTTTATCAACTTTTCTGTGACTTTCTGACCTTAAGAATATCATGTAAAGCCAGCATCTTCTGATTCATGATTTATTCTGCCATCTGCCAACCCATGATACCACTCCCCTCCAGCCCAATGGAGTATTAAACATTTCTTTTCTTGAGAAACATGAACTGTTAGTCTATTACACAGATGGGGAAACTAAGGTCTAGGAAAGCTGAGTTGTTTCCTCAGTGTTAAAAAAGAGTATCAATTTACAGAATTAAGGAAAGGATTGGAATTATGTATATCCTTTCTATTATTTTTTCCAGTGTTATCAGTAGAATAGAAGGAGTATAAGATTTTATAAAGTTCCTGGGAATAAAGTCTATTTAAGCAGTAATGTGAGTTCATGTTTGTGCTCAGTAATTAAATTCACTGTAAACCTTAGGAAACATATATTACAGCATCATTTCCAAGGAAGCTGCTTCACAGAGCATAATGGTCCCCGAATCAGAATACAGATAACTTGGGTTCTGTTCTTAACTCCTTTTTATTAATAAAATAAACTTTGTAATTTAATGATGCCCTACCTACACCTCACAGTGGCTATGCCTATCAGAACAAATCATATGCTTGGGAATCTACTGAAAGTTTTGAATTATTTATTTAAATGTTTATATTAATTGCACTTTATAATTGTTTCTTTGTAGTTTTTTTAGCTTTTTGTTTGTTTCATCTAATTAGATGTCGAGATGATAACAACTAAAGGCTTATTGCAATGCTGAAAGAAATGAACACTTTTCCAGTTGATACCAGAAGAGGTTTCAGAAATCTCACAGCTCCACAAGAAAAAATTATGCATCTTTCATTTTGTTGTATTGTACATATAAATTAGCCCTTTTCCTGAACAGATATCAGGGATCATCACTGCGTTAATCAGAGGAGGAAGAAGAGAAGAAAAAGAAGTAGAAGGATCTGATGGCACATAGGTACATTGGACCCTTCAACTCTGAAAACTGTCTTAGTATGTGAACTTGATGTTCCCGAGCATGTGTGAGTAAAGAACGTACAGTGAAGTTCAAAAGCAGAGGACTAGATGTTTGTTAAAACACTATCCCTGCAAATGTACAACATTGCCAAAATGCAGAGTATTTTAAAGAGTTTAAGCATTATCCAAAATGAATTTATGATAGTGACCTCATAGAGCAGATTACTTGATGTAATGTACATAATGAGATAAATGTGTTGACTAAAAAAGTGGAAGGAGGGATGGAAAAGAAAGAATCGAATCATCTAACATATACATGAATACATGAATAAATGTGTGCATAATGGAAGAAAGAAAAAAGTTTCTTTCTTCTGGAGTATTTACTTTCTAGAGTATTACTATTTATCAGGAGAGTTGTAAGCAGCACTGAAGACTTTAAATAGACAAGAAACCTGAAAATGTTCCCTAACACAGGTTGATTCGTGTGAGAACATGGTAATGAATTTTAAAAAGTATATAAGCTTTGGCTATCATGGTCGGCCAGTAACACTCTGATGTAACCCTAGGTTAAATCCTACTCTCTCCTGTGGGCTTGAAAGAGTGAAGAAAAGAAATAGTTTCACTTCAGCTCTCCAAGAGGAGTGGTTTGCATTTTGCTACTTTAGTGTATGGTCTAATGATGGGCTGGGAGACCGGAGAGAGCTTTACCGCTAAATCACTTTAGTGAGTTTTGCTTTCTAGCTGCCGCAGAATAAATATGAGGAAGAGAGTCATACTCCAAGCTACTCCGTCACAGACTTTCTTGAATTCGCAACAGGCTATAGATTACCTTAATCTATACTGAGCTGGAAGAGAAGCAATAGAATATCAATTGTATCTTATCAAAGATATTATTATTATAATTTCTATAAACCTTGCTTTTGCACATATCTTATCCCATTCTTTGAGATAACTAATTGTGTGCAAAACACCTGTCCTTACCAAGTTGACTAAGTGTAGCAATTTATAGCATTGTATTCTAGTTCCTGATCATCTGTAATCCAATTTAACATCACATTTTAAGAAATCGCCTGGGAAAAAAATATTTTAATTAGTCCTATGTATGTATGTGTGTTTGTTTGTAAGTAAAACTAAAGAAATAGCTCATTATCAATATTATACATTCTGTTTGATTAGTAAGGCTTGGACCCATGGTGATTTTTGAAAAATCTGGAATTCTAGGAAAACCAAAGGATTTTTTTCCCTCACATAATAATCAATGGTATTTTTAATGGATTGTGGTCAATTAGCCTGACTTTATTGCTTTTTATTTAAAATTATCATGGCTCATTACTAGAAGTGGAGACATATAAAATAATTAAATCAATAAAATTTTATTTAAGTCCTGCCTTTGGAGATAGAGTATTTCTAAACCTGTATAAAATTGTCTTTATTTCAATTTGTCTTAGATGAACTGCTCAGAGGAAATGCTTTGGCCTAAGACTTCAGTTCCAAAATATTGCCCTCATCCAACCATTCCATATTTGTAAAATATGAGATAAGAAATCATATCACAAATACTTTGAAGATTAATTGAGATTATTTACATACAGGAGATGGTATTGATACCCTACATTAAATTCCAATAAATGAATAATTATTGTATGAAATATCCGAATATTAACTCATAAGTGATTGAAGTATGTGTGGACTTATTCTTACAGCTCTTTCACATTAAATTTTATGCAAGTGTTAAAGATGCTGAAGGACTAAAATGTTTCCACTGACCCTAGCAGGATTCTTGGCCCTTAAATCTTCCTTCTTACCACTCTTGCTAAATCCAGTTTGACCAACTAGCTGATGCTAAAACCACAGCCTTGGTCTAGCAGACCCTGTACAAGGAACACCCAAGTTCTCTGCTCCTTTTGAAACCTGAACAATTAAAACTGAACTTTAGCTGAGCTTCCCCAGTCTACCATATAAGTGCTTTGGGTTTTCTGAACTATCATTCTGAACTCTTCTTATGCTGTGATATTTCTAATAAAGCCTTGAATGAATGACTTCCACAGATGTTAGAGTCCTCTTTTGTCACATTTCCCAGGACAGCATTCTTCTAATTATCTAGTTGTAATTCTTCTGGGGTAACAGACTTGAGAAACTCAAGTAACATCAGAAAGACCCATAATTCCCTTACTATATGGTCGGCCAACCACATACTTCTGAAAAATGCAGTGAGGAAAAGTGAATCTATTACTTTAGATGTTGATAGATTGAAACTCCTTGACTCCTTAGTCATTCTCTGAATGATAGAGACACCCTTCGTATATACAGACACTGCTCTATCCCCTGGAATAGTGGTTCTCAAATGTTAGCACACATCTAAATCAGCTGGAGTGTTTCTCAACATCCCCAGAACTTGTGACTCAGTATTTCTAGGGTTGAACCTGAGAATTTACATTCGTAACAAGTTCCCAGGTGATGTTGATGCCGTTGTTGCAGGGAACACATTCACAACCTCAAGTAGATTTTACTCGAGAGGAATGCTGAACTAAACTAGAGGAATTTTAGAATTGTCTCCTTTCTGTATTTTTCCTTAACTACTTTATTGCGGGTATGATTGACAAACAAAAGCCTGTACATATTTAATGTAAATATCTGGATGAATTTGAAGATGTTACACCATACCATCACCACAATCTACGCCATAAATATCCATCACTTCCAAAAGTTTCTTCCCACCCTCTTTATTTCTTCTTCCTTCTTCTTCTCCCTCTTCCTGCTCCTTTTCTTCTTCTCCTTCTCTCCCTCCTCCTCCTCCTTCCTCTTCTTCTTCTTCTTCTTCTTCCACTTAATAAAAGATCTACCCTCATGGTAAATTTTTAAGTATACGATATAATAAAATTTAAACTATAGGCATTATGCTGCACAGTAGATCTCTAGGACTTATTCTTCTTGCATAACTGAAACTTTGTACCTTTTTTGCTGTTTTTCGGGAAACTTAGTTCAATGAAAATTTTGCATTATGCTCCCATTCTACATTGAGGCAATAGTTAAAAGAACAATACTTATACAGGTTATCTGTGCATCCAAAGAAGGATGAAACACAAATATTTTCAGTAGATATTAATTACTTAATTAATTACTTAATTAATTACCTACCTTACTATAAAATCGTGAAGAGAGTTTTTAAATTCTTTGATAATAATTGTTTTTGTGATGTGATTTTTACATAAAAGTATCTTAATTTTATGTATAACCTCATTTTTTAGCTAGAAAGCCCACTACATTTTTCAAAATCAAACTCAGGTAAATGCTGGCAGTTTGCAAAATAAACCATTTTATTTTCAGAGAGCAAACTAATGTTGATTTTATCATGTAAAAGTAAAGCATGTTGAATAAATTAGCTTTTTAAATATAATCAAACCCTGAAATAAGTAAGTAGTATATCAGATGTGGAGTCATTTTCTTGATATTTAAGTCATTTCTGGGTCACTTAAGATAATTTGTGTTATAACACATTTTTGTGTATCTGCTCTTTTAAATAACCTCTTTGAAAATGAATTTACTTTATTTTATATGAAATATGCAGACACAGCTATCATTAGCTAATTGAGGCTAAGTTTCTCTCACCTTGTGAGAATGTAGCTACATATTCTTAGTGAAAAATTAGTCATGTATTTTGCATGAGCTTGAGGAACTGTTGTCCATTCCTTACACACCCTGCTTTATTCTTAAGGATGAATAAATAGCCTTTATTCTCATGAACATTTTATAAGACAAGCATCTACGAGTACATTATTTATTTAAGTTCTCTTGCCCTGTTATACACAATATGAATATTCTATCTCCTAATGGATTTCATGCCAACCTTTCTGTCAGGGTATGCATGTAAATTCTCAAACTATTCAACAGTGAAAATCAACACAATACTTTTTTCTCAAAATATTATAAATGGACTGCTCTCCAAGGCCTTCTTATTTTACAGATTAAAAAACAAAAACAAAAACAAAAAAAACACACACAAGCTGCAGAGAGTTTAAGTTAAGGATTTGCTCAAGCACACAGCATGGTAATACTTATACCAGATCTTAATGCTCCTGCCTCAGGCTTTTTCCCATTTCATTCCACAGTCTACGATGGAACTAATTATTTTTTACCTGAAAAAATACATGTAGTAGTTCTGTTAGTTGGCAACAAACAAACAAACAAAAAAAGCTTGAGCATTTTTTGCTACTCTATCCTGTAGAATGTACTAATACGTGTGATGATGTTAATGATGTACAAATTGTCATCACAAAAAGAAGTTGCAAATACATGAAAGTTTGAATAGACCAAGCACAGTACAATTTAAACTCCAAAGAGAACAATCATTGTTCTATATTACAAAAATATTTAAAAGAAATTGTGTTATTATTTTACGAGTATATCCAAAGAGGACATTGTATAAATCAGATTCAACAGACTTTTTATCATGTGATCTATTATTTATTAAGCAAAGATGAAGTTCCTTGTCTCTTAATTAATTCTTACATCTGTCCTACACAGTATTTACTATTAATACTTTTTCATATAAGAATAAAGTAAATGTAATTCTCTCTATACCCCATAGGTAGTAAGGTCTGAAGGTAAAATTGGTACCCAGGTGTGCCTGCCTCAAAGCCACATTTAATTATTGTTGTTGCTATTATTATTATTATTATTACTATTATTTCATGCAAATGTTTCCAGAAAAGGCTTCTGAATTTGTAGAAGTGATTAGAGGAATTAAACTTCAGAATGCAGAGTACATTTAACAACCTCTTCTATCCTATCAAGACACAATCTTTTTTTTTTTAATTTCATTTATTTTTTGGCTGCGTTGGATCTTCGTTGCTGCCTGTGGGTTTTCTCTCTTTGCGGCGAGTGGGGGCTATTCTTTCTTGCAATGCACGGGCTCCCCATTGCAGTGGCTTCTCTTGTTGCAGAGCACAGGCTCTAGGCATGCAGGCTTCAGTAGTTGCAGCATGTGGGTTCAGTAGTTGTGGTGCACGGGCTTAGTTGCTCCATGGCATGTGGGATCTTCCCGGGCCAGGGATAGAACCTGTGTCCCCTGCGTTGGCAGGTGGATTTCAAGACACAGTCTTTAAAGGGTTAACTAGACATATTTAATATTTGAAAAGCAAATTCATGTCAAAAATTATTTTTGTACATTATGTGATTTTTCTAGAAGTTCAAATATTCTTCATGTAACCTGGTGTATAAATCTAAATTCATTATGGTACATTGGTAGCAATGCCTCTTTTGAATGGCAGGCTTGATGTCTGTTTGTCTTTAATATTAAGAATCACTGCAATATATCTGGGCAGTGTATGATGGAAATAAATGAAGACGACCCTAGTGAGAACAAGCAAAAGTTATTTGTTCAGAGCTTGCTATAGCAAGGGAGTTGGCCACCACTATTTGCATTTGTCAGAGACACAAAGCAGGAAGAGGAATTGGAGAATTTTATTGTGGAAAAAAAGGGAAGGCTTCAGGTGTGCCCTGATTGGAGGCTGTTAGCATGGGGAAAGGGGAGGCTGTTAACTAGAAGTGGGGAAGCTTATGTGATGGGTTGGGGGAACACATTTGGCTTTCTCTTGTTGGCCCTAAATTGCAAGTGCGGGTAGGGAATAGATTAGGGAAGCTGGTAGTTATTGACCAAGCCTTGAGCATTTGGGGCTGATTGATGCTCATTAAATTTATTTTGTAAATTCAAATTCATCCCTCCATGTCCCTTCAGCTCTCTTTTGTATCTGGTCATCATTTTCTCCTTTTTGTTAACCTCATTCTTTGTAAGTATTTCTAAGTTCCTTTTTCTGGTTCACTAATTCCTTCTCCAGCTCTATCAAACTTGCTGCTTAATCTGCCCATTGAGTTTTCATGTCAATCACTATATTTTTGTATTGGTAAAATTTCTATTTGGCAAGTTTTCTTGTTTTATTTTTCAATTTTCATGGTGTTATTCTCTTTCCTCTTAATTTTAATCTTTCTTTTGTCATTTCACACATTTAAAAAAACCAACGTATAGTTTATATCAACCTGTTCTAATATCCAAATTCCTAGGTTAGTGAGTCTCTTCTTTTGAACTTTATTATCTTTTTCTGGTAGATTATTTCTTTTAAGATTTCATAACTTTTATTGTAATCTCCTCATTGGCTAAATGGATTCTGTTTGGTTCCTGGTGGCATTCTTTTGCTGTTTGAAATATGGATATATTCCTGAAGATCAATTTTGGCATTTACTTTGGTTCCAAATGCTTCACTGAACGATGACTAGTTGTATGTTTAGTTCTGTTATTGCTAGTTTAATTTCATCTTATATCCAGTGATAAGAAAATATTTCCTATAAATCAACTTTATTTTTCATGGTACAGGCTGGTTTGTGAAGTTTCACAATTAGCCCTTATTTGGAATACCAAGCCCTTCTGGCAATCCAACTTGGGCTAGGCGCTCAATTCCAACCCCCTCCTCGGTGTTGGTAGAAGACCATATCTCCTTTCCTGTGCAGCCATGAAATCCAGTTCTGCAGCCTTCAGAGACTATATTTGGCTATGATATCTTCCTGGCTATCTTAACAACTGGATATGTGTTAGGTGGATTTATTGTTCTGCCTGTATATTTTTTTCTCTATTTTTATCAGCTGTTGGTTGTTTTACTTTATGTCTAGTTTATTAATAATTATGTGTGTGCACATGCGTGTGTGATTCACTCAGTTACCACTACAGATATGTCCACATCAACCTGTGACTAATTTCACTTAAATACTTTACCTAAATCCCAGATCCCTTTCTGCACTGACTTTGTGTTTAAGCCTAATTCAATGTTGAAAGTCATACGTTATATTTCCCTTCCTCTGGTTTGCACTTTGGCTTATATTGTACTTGTGTTTACATTAATTTATTATTTCTTATGAAATAGAGGGCCAGTTCTCATCAAGTATTTGGGCTTCTTTCCATACTGTAAGTTTCTGCTGGGAATTGGCTGTGTAGCCAATGATTACATTTCCAAAACATCGTGACATCTAAGTGAGGCCAAGGGATAGAATATGGGACAATAAAATGTGACAGAAATGATGCATATTTTTCTTGATTGGCTAAATAAAATATTCTTTGTAATACTCCATTTATCTCTTCCCTTATCTACTCACTGGATGTAGAGATTTGTTATGATTCAGATAAAAGTAGATTCATAACACAGAAGAACCTGGGTTCTTGAATATCCACATGGAATACTTTGGGTTAGAAACGTCTCCATGAAGCTGTGTGAGAGAAACATATTTTTATATTAAAATATTAAGAATCCAAGGCTTATATTGCAGATTTTTATACAATTTTAAATATTTTAAATTATTTGACCCTGTGATGACTGTTTCAAATTGTTAGTTCTCATTGGATTTTGGAGAATAAACAGGAATTTTCACATTTCATGTCATTGATTATCTGTATTAATTCTCTAGTTCTATTATCCTGATTCTTCTTTTCCTGCATTTTTGTTAATGTTGATTGTTTTCCACCACTGACTTATCTACTTCCTACATAAAGTGTGACTCAAGACTCAGGGCCTTGGGTCTTAAATCATTCTGTTCTTTTTTCATGAGAGTAGCTACCATTAGAGATGTTGTTTCTAAACTGATTGTTTCAAAATTTAAATCTCTATTTTCAACTATGTAATATTTTCCACTAAATAATCCAATTTGAATGCTGCAAGTTTACACAGTTAGAAAACTTTCTTAAAATCAGCATTTAGTATTTACCCACCAAATCACTTTGCCTTAGAAATCCCCAATTCTCTCAGGAATACCATAACTATTGTAATAACACAGGCTAGCAATCTCAAATTTAACATTTAAAAATATTCAATTAGAATATAAAAATATTAATTCCATAATAATACTATGGTTTCAATCTGAGATTCAATCTCCATTATCACTTTAGTGGTTCAAACAAATTCCAAATTCAATACATACAAAGTGAATTCACCCTTTGAATCACTGCTCCTCCACTGTCTTCTATTAATATAAATAGAGCCATGGTATGACCAGTTTCCAAGTTGGAAACCAAGGAGTCATTATGAACATTTTTTCTCATTAATATGAAAAATCCAACTAATCATTGGAACTCTACATTATATTTTTGAGCGTCTTTTGAATCTATCCACTTGACTCCATCCCCATCTGTGCAATGCACTTTATCACTATATTCATCATGCTGTATTGTAATGTTCATTTAATGGGTGTGTTCTTTGTGACTGTGTAAGTTTTTTTAGGGTAAAGGCCATGACTACTCTCAAAAAAATTCTATCACCAGAACTTATCACATTGTCTCAAATACAATAGATCAGTAACTGTTTGTTAAATTAATGCTATTCACCAGTGCTACCCTTTTTAAGGGCTATCTCTGTTTTGGAGGAGTGTTCTAGGTGATACAAGGGTCTACAGATAGCCATTAACACATCCTAGGAAAGCCATATTGGCCATGTAATTTATCAGTGAAATTGAACATGAGTGCCACTGTCACACTCTAACGGAGTCTGTAAGAGGAGTGTGTGACAGAGTGTTCTCTTTGTCTCCATATTGGCCATGCTCCAGATAGAAGCTGCTTCGTCAGCTTGAAAGTGGAAAAAAAACAATACGGGGCAGATCCATGATGAAAATGGAGCATGGGAGAAATAAGTTGTCATAAGCCATTGTAATTTAGGTGATCCTTTGTAGCCTCGTCATGGCTAGTCTAAGCTGACAGACACTGGCCAATCTGTTAACTATTTCTTCTCACTTTGATCTTATTGTATTCCCATTCTAGTTTAATCTCTCTCTCTCTTTCTCTCTCTACACATACATATATACACACACACAAAGTTTAATGCCTTCTGTTATAGTCTATACACTCGGTATCAGAATAGTGTTTTATCCTATATATTTATAAAATAAAATATATAGGATAAAATGTAACTAATGATATTGATGTACAATTATTAAAATATAAGAAACATTTATTTTGTATATTTATACATTACATATACATACATATATATACACATACATATACATATACATAATCTATACATGTAATTCTTTGGTGTGACATTGTCACCAAAAAGAATGATAAATATTTCTCTTATATTACTTGCAGATATCATTACATGAAAATTATAGTAGTTATTAGACCTGCCATCAAATCTTATTATTCCATACAGATTACCACTAAGGATTTTACCTATGTTCTTATTTAAAAGAAAATGCTACTTCTCAGTTAGAGGTCAGTAAAACCAAGGAAAAACATTTTTCTCACCCAAGTTTGAAGGAACTTTGAGTTCTATCATACCCAAGCAGATCTGTGTCCTAAAAATAAACTACTCCTGATATAATAGAAATTACACTCTCAAGGAAAGCACAATGTAGAGGCCATAACCATAACTCTGAGATTCTTTTTAGAACAGGAATCCTAAAAGACTGGTTGTGATTTATTTTTCTTTATAATTATGCATAAATTAGAAAATGTCTATTATATAAAACTATTTTTTAATAATGTTAAAAAGAATAAGGACAAACTATCTTAAAACTCATTAAAATAATTTCTTCAGAACTTTTGAAACGTTGCCAAATTAAGATGATAAAGTAGGTTTAATATTTAAAACCTAAGAAAAAATTAAAAATAGGCAATGAACATAACATTAATTTTTAAAAGTGGGCATATGTTCCTGAGACAGATAGAGTGCTGAGCTCCTGTCTATTTCACAGCAGCATATTATTCATCAGCTCTTGAAAGCACTAACCCTGCCATGGACTTATCACATCTAATATATTAAGGATATTGAATTGAGTCTGTATTCAGCTTGAGAGCACACAGGTGTACATGCGTGGACAGTGGGTAATGTGCAAGAAATAAATTCAAAAGCACTCCCTTTACTATATGTACTTTAAAAAGTATTAAAATCTCACTCAGTTTTCTTTCATATACATGTGGGAATGAAAAGCTTATGTTTCATATACAATGAAATCTATTATTCTTTGATGATTTTTCTTAAAATGGTTTACCATAGTCTTCTACCCTGAAACATTGTTATTTTCATTTTATATTTCAAAAATTTCTGCTTTTCACCATTGAGTATGATGTTAGTTCTAGGTTTGTCATTTATTATGTTGAGGTATGTTCCCTCTATGTCTACTTTCTGGAGAGTTTTTATCATTAATGGGTATGGAATTTTGTCAAAAGCTTTTCCTGCATCTATTTGAGATGATCATATTTTTTTTTTATTTTTCAATTTGTTGATGTGGTGTATCACACTGATTGATTTGAGGATACTGAAAAATCCTTGCATCCCTGGGATAAATCTCACTTGATCCTGGTGTATGATCCTTTTAATGTATAGTTGTATTTGGATTGCTAGTATTTTGTTTGAGGATTTTTGAGTCTATGTTCATTAGTGAAAATGGCAGGTAATTTTCTTTCTTGTGGTATCTTTGGCTGGCTTTTGTATCAGGGAGATGGTGGCCTCATAGAATGAGTCTGGGAGTATTTCTTTCTCTGCAATTTTTTGGAATAGTTTCAGAAGGATAGATGTTAACTCTTCTCTAAATGTTTGATAGATTTCACCTGTGAAGACATCTGGTCCTGGACTTTTGTTTGTTGGGAGGTTTTTTTTTTTTAATCACAGTTTCAATTTCATTACTTGTGATCAGTCTGTTTATATTTTCTATTTCTTCCTGGTTCAGTCTTGGAAGGTTGCACCTTTCTAAAAGTTTGTCCATTTCTTCCAGGTTGTCCATTTTCTTGACATATAGTTGCTTGTAGTAGCCTCTTATGATCCTCTGTATTTCTTTTATGTCCGTTGTAACTTTTCTTTTTTCATTGCTAATTTTATTGATTTGAGCCCTTTCCCTTTTTCTCTTGATGAATCTGGCTAAAGGTTTATCAATTTTATCTTTTCAGAGAAACAGCTCTTAGTTTCATTGATCTTTTCTATTGTTTTCTTGGACTCTATGTCATTTATTTCTGCTCTGATCTTTATGATTTCTTTCCTTCTGCTAACTTTGGGTTTTGTTTGTTCTTCTTTCTCTAGTTGCTTTAGGTGTAAGGTTAAGTTGTTTATTTGTGATTTTTCTTATTTTTGGAGGTAAGATTGTATTGCTATAAACTTCCCTCTTAGAACTGCTTTTGCTGCATTCCATAGGTTTTGGATCATTTTGCTTTCATTTTCATTTGTCTCTAGGTATTTTTTGATTTCCTCTTTGATTTCTTCAGTGGGCCATTAATTTTTTAGTAGAAATAAAAACAAAAATAAACAAATGAGACCTAATTAAACTCAAAAGCTTTTGCACAGCAAATGAAACCACAACAAAATGAAAAGACAACCCAGAGAATGGGAGAAAATATTAACAAATGATGTGACCAACAAGGGATGTCTCCAAAATTTACAAAGAGCCTCATGTGTCTCAATATCCAAAGAACAAACCACCCAATCAAAAAATGGGCAGAAGACCTAAATAGACGTTTCTCCAAAGAAGACATACAGATGGCCAAGAGGCACATGAAAAGATGCTCAACATAGCTAATTATTAGATAAATGCAAATCAAAACTCCAATGAGATAGCACCTCACACCAGTCAGAATGGCCATCATCAAAAAAACCTACAAATAATAAATGCTGGAGAAGGTGTGGAGAAGGTAGGACCCTCCTACCCTGTTGGTGGGAATGCAAATTGGTGCAGCCACTATGGAGAGCAGTATAGAGGTTCCTTAAAAAACTAAAAATAGAGCTGCCATATGATCCTGCAATCTCACTCCTGGGCATATATCCAGAGGAAAACATGGTTCAAAAGGATACATGCACCCCAATGTTCACTGCAACACTGTTTACAATAGCCAAGACATGGAAGCAACCTAAATGTCCATCGACAGAGGAATAGATAAAGAAGATGGGGTATATATATATGTGTGTGTATATATATATATATATACATATACATACAGTGGAATATTACTCAGCCATTAAAAAGAATTAAATAATGCCATTTGCAGCAACATGGGTGGACAAGGAGATTATCATACTAAATGAAGTAAGTCATACAGAGAAGGACAAATATCATATTATATCACTTATATGGAGAATATTTTTAAAAATCGTACAGATGAACTCATTTACAAAACAGAAACAGACTCACGGACTTAGAGAATAAACTTACAGTTACCAGTGGGGGAAGGGTGGGAGGGAGGGATAGATTGGGAGTTTGGGATTGACATGTACACACTGATGTATTTAAAATAGATAACCAACAAGGACCTACTGTTAAAAAAGAAATTCCAAAAAACAAGAGTGATAGGAAATTTATTCTTAAATAAACTAAGCCAACTGCAATCTGAGAAACTAAAACTGAATTTAAGTTTGTATATATGTGTATTTCTAAACACTAAATATATGTATATGTGTATATATATACTTATATGAATATATATGTGTATACACATATATATATATGCAATGCCTATGTATGATTTTGTATGTTGTATATTATGTATATATATATGTATTATATATTTAAATATATAGTGTTTTGTGTACGTATCTATGTATTAGATTAAAAGTACCTAATTTTAAGTGGCAACTGTGCTCTTAGAAACAGACTTGAATTTGGAGAGTCATTTGGGAGAATGTTGAAGTTCTTCATAATTTTTCCTTGTCTTTATTTTATGTTTTTTTACTTTGAATGTCATACTTTACAAAATGTGATGGCATCACTGTAAATTGCACCACTTTTTCTTATGCCTCTAATGAAGAAAACATATTAACAGTTAAAATATGACACAATGTTTTTCTTCAATTATCTTTCCAGCCCATCATTGTTGTGAATTGCACTGATATGAAAGATCTTGCAATTTCCTATGCCCTCAGTTGCATTTCACATCATGTGACAAACAATCCTTTTGTAACCCAGCTTCATTTATATGTTTGTATTTTCCATTCTTAGGTTCCACAAAACACTCAATTTATACTTTGCAAGGAAATAAGAAATTGCAGTCTTTCCTCCAACCATAAATATTTGTTTCAATATTGTCTAAATTTGTGCCACTATCTTTATTTCCAATGCAATGATCCTCTCTTCTAGTTTCCTTCTAGAGATATATAAAAGTCGCTTTTGTTTTCAAACTATATTGTAGTCTTTTTGAAGCCATTTAGAGGTAATTAATTCCAAACATGTAGTGTCAATAATGTAAATGAATTAACTGTAAATACGACTACTTAGACAGCTATGACTCCATCTCTATATGACCAGGAAATGACATGTTTGTCATGATTGCTTCATGGCTAACAGCAATGATAGTTCCATGAAAATTCAACTTCCTTAAGAACCTGAGAGCCTACTTTTAAAAGAGAAAAAAAAAACATCCTTCTGAGACTATGCCAAACAGAGAGCTAGGGTTATTACCACTTTTAATGTTTCCTTAGTTAGATGCTAAATTGAAACACAAGTACCCAAAAGGGAAAATGTTATATCTGTTTTTAGTACATACCTATTATCCTTTTTTTTTTTTTTTTTTTTACCTATTATCCTTTGACAGTAGCACATTTTGGAGTAGGAAAGTAACAAAAAAAATCTGTAGAAAATGGCTAAAATGATCCCTCTGACCATTCAGATAGCATTCAAAAGATTGCATATCAAAAGCAGTTCCAGTTGCTATAGTTCCTACTGATTATTTAACTACTTAAAGGAGAAATGTTTGAACCAATAATCTTTAAATGCAGCAGGAGTGTTAGCTTTTATAGTTGTCTTTTTAAAAACCTAACAAGAAAATAAATACATTTAAGAGCTTAAAATAGAATATGTGTGTTCTATAATCTAATTAAGCAGCAACTCTCCATCTTTACTCCTTTGGAATTTGTAAGCTGTTTACAGCCCCAAAATACTCTAGAAACAGGAGGTTTCCAGCTCAGTAGGGGAAGAATGGATCCCCTGAGGAAAGGATTTCTACCAGAAGGGGTAATGGGGCTATTAAGGCAGAAATAGTAGGTCTCTACTAGACCTTAACAAATACTGCAAAATGTTTACTCAATTCTCTGTTGATGAATAATCTTTATTTTCTTATTTCTTCTTATTATACACAATCATCTTTGGGTACTTGTGGGTTTTTGTTTGTTTGTGTTTTGTTTTTTTGTATTATTTGCAAAAGTAAAGTTGCTATTTCAATGAGAGTTAGGGTTTTTTTAATGGATTTGTAAGGGTTTTTATGAATATTATCAAAATTCTTTTCACAAACGGTGAAATATTTTCTCATCATTTCAAATATGTGTTCTCATGGGTTCTGTTACTTTTATTTGTTAGGGTTCAGTGTAAGATGATATAGTAAAAAGGTTTCAAAATGTCATAGCTTAACTGAGGGTGAGTTATTTTTCTCTCATATGAGAGGTGAACAGAGAGTCCAGGGTTGATGGGGTGGTGCTTCATTTTCACAAATATGGCCTCATCTTCAAGTTTAAGACACTGTTCCATTTCCTTCCATTTCCCAGGCATCAGGAAGAAAGAGGAAGTAAACAGGAAAACATAAACCTATGAAATCATGATCCATAGGCATAACTTTTGCTTGCTTTTAATTGTCCAGATATTAGTTATATTGTCACACCCAGCTGTAAGGGGTGCAAAAAATATAGACTCCAGCTGTGTCCATGCGCTGAGCTAAAACTGATGGGGCATAATCCTAAACACCTTCTAATTCAAATGTTTACTGTTTCTCATACAGTGTTTAAATAGCTCTTTATTTATAAAATGTCCTTACCGTATATCTTTGGATGAATTGTTTTATAACTTGTTTTTTATGGTTTTGTTTATGTATTCTTCCCATAATGAAAGTTTTTGCTATTAATACTATAATTTAGTTGAACATTATATGTATGCATTTATGAATGTATTTAGTCTTTGTGCATGTCTTTAGAATTCATGCTTAGAAACTCTACATCTTCTTCCATGTCCTAAAGATGTTCAATAACTTCCCTTTTAGAATTTCTGTGTGTTGAAATTTGTGCATTTAAATATTTGACTCATAGGATTAGTTTTAATCAATTAAAAAGTTAAGGAGATAGTTTATTTTTTTCTTTTAACAAACTAATCCATTTGACCTAACAAGACACAAAAACTGCCCATGCTGATATAAATTGGCTAAATAGATATATCTTAATAGATAGATAGACAGATAGAAGATAGATAGATCAATAGATAGATAATACATAGAGATTAGTTTTTTAAATCTATTGTTATAACAAAAAGATGTAACACAAATTACCCTTATAAAATTGAGCTTTTCCACATGGTTGTTATTCCACATGAATTTTAGATTCAGATTACTAAATTCAAATTAACAAAAGTACAATTTAGTTTGTGTTCATGTTTCCTAAGTATACATTTAACATGGGAGGAAGGATGATATTTAGTATTAAAAAACCTTCCTACTTAGGAAAATACCATGCCCATCATTTATTCTTGGTGTCTTTTATATCTTACAGTAGAACTATTCTTGCAAAGTAAGACCTCTAAGTTATTAAGGGGAGAATTTTAATATTGAAATAAAAGGAATTCCAGAAAATGATAGAGTAATATACAGATTGACATTAGTTAATATTATTCTAATTTGTGTGTCTACAGATTTAAAAGTGCAATTTTTTCCTATTATTTCTGTGTTGCTATTCTCAGTAAATAATCAACTGCTCAAAAGCCACTAATAGTATTTCTGCGGAATACATTGGCTTAGGCTCACCAATAGAACTCTCTCTATATCTTCTATATTTCTGCTAGTGTGATTCATGTATTCCACTAATATCCAATTTGTGGAGATAACACTTCATCTATGGTTGCAGCCCCCTCATGTACTCATAACGTAAGGTTGTTATACAGATGATTAAGGAGAGGAATCCCTTTGAATGGAGACTCACATACTCTTCTTTGGAGGAAGCAGAAGCCAGCAAATCTGAATACTTAATGACCAGGGCCAGTGATCCTGCCTCAGACCCCCACCTGGCTTGCCAGCCTACCACCATCTGGGAGACTCAGCAAATATCCCCACACAGCTGCCCAGGAATCTAATTGCCTTATATGGGTCTGGTCGATCTGGGTATATTCTGAGTCATGCTGGCAAATAGTAAATTATTCCCAGACAATTAATATGATTCAGGAACTTGAAGGAAATAGAACAAAAGACAAAAATATCAGAATATGTGCCTACTTACCTCTTGGATAGACCTAACGGTGAAAACAAACAGAAGAGAATAAAATACATGTACATAATACACAGTTTAATGCACTTGAAAAATTTAAAGAAGAAATGATGTGTGAATAAAAAAAGGGTCATGTAATTAAAACAATCAAAAAAGAGTTAAATATAAGTAATTTGGCAAGTAGTGAAAAATAGAATAGATACTGCTAAAAAAAGATTAGTAATCTAGACTATAAACCCTTGGAACTGTATCAGATCTTATGGCAAATGAGTAAAAAATCAAAAATTAAATTATATCGATAAATCTAAGAGACATGGGATATAGAGCCAGGAATTTTAATATTGAAATAAAACGAATCTTAGAATAAGACAGAGCAGCAATCAGAGAAGAAATTAATTAGAAAAAATGCATTTCTCACAAACGAAGAATGCACGTTTTAAAACTGAATGTGCTTCCTGAAGGCTGAGTAGAATCAATGGAAGAAATATAAGGAAGACTGGCTTCTGGCTGCTGTCGAGATGGCAACCAGCACTAGGTGTTAATTTCAACCCTGGGGAAACTACCTAGCAAAGGAAAGGCATTGATCTAAGGAAAGAATGAGAAACTATGTTTTGGAAGAAAATAAATGATTTTTTAAAAAATCACCAGCGTGTGTGCATACCCTGAAACATACCACATGGCTTGGGAGATCTGAGATGAGTGAGAAGATCAGCAAGAGAAGTGATTTTATTTTTCACTTTTTCCAATCCATCTTACCTAAAGTCTCTTTCAACAAATAGCTGGACTGAATGGTTTGCCTGAATTACAATGTGTGTAATAAATAAATAGAACCTGTGTGGAGCTTATAATCTATACCAGAAGGAAAAAAAAAAGAGAAAGAAAAAAATAAGAAAGGCAAAATCACAGACAAAAGAAAGAAAATCTACACAGAAATAAGCAGGACATATATAGAATAAAGAAGAAAGCAACATATAAGATATCTAGATCAAGAGATAAAACAGACACAAGACATGTAAGAGATTAATTAATAAGACATTAGAAAACAGAAAAGAGATGATAGTGATAAATAAAATGAAATAAATTCAGTTATGTTAGAAAAAGAAAATAAAAACAGACAGATGAAAAACATTCAGACACACTTAAGGATATATTTAAGGGAAAAAAATCAGGAAAAACAAGATGCAAAGAAGAGCAAAAAACTACAAGCAAAATAGAAAATTAAAAAATATAGACGGTAGACAAAAGCTAAAAGTATTTTGTATTTTTGTGAAACATAATAGAAGAAATGAAACAAAAATATAGCCCAAGATCTAATAGATGAGAATTGGTTAAAGTAAGACATAAATCAACAAAAAATGTACAATGTAGAACCCAGGGAAATTTGCTACCTAATATGCAGAGTCATAACTAAATCTAAGTGTCTATTAAAAAATAATGATGAGAACCCTGGCAGAGGAGAAATTTTAAAGATTAAAATACACAGTCAATATATATTGCTAAATAGTCTTTACATACTCAAAAATGTAGCATCCAAGATAATAAATCGAACAATGGATTAATAAAAGAGAATTTCAAAGAAGAACTATAGTAGAGCACTTTATTTTTCTCATAACATGACAATCATATAGATGAAGAAATAGGGCCATAAATGACCTAAATAAATTAATTGACAAGGCATATTACATAACCATATTCCACAGATATATGTGATATCTCCATATAATTTGGTGAATAAATATATGCACACACATTTCAAAATCTACTCAAAATACTTGCTTCATTTGCATGTACCTCTGGACACAGACACAAAATTTAAATATACTATAAGTAAATCTCAGTAAAAATCTGTAAAATTAAATATATATTTATATATGATTATACTCCGATCTCAAACAAATTAAACTTGAAATTAGTAACAAAACAAATCCTCTCACTTGTAAATCAATAAACATGAATAAAACTCTCTTACAACTAATGCTTGAATAAATCAATAATCAAAGCAAATACATTCTAGAATATAGCACTGATGTGAATATTATTCATTAAAGCCAACAGTTTAAATGATACTCAGAATAAAATTCACAGCATCAACTTCTAATATTATTTTTAAAAAAGGAACAACTTTAAAAAATGAACCTAAGTATTAAGATAAAAAGACATATTAACCTCTTGTAGGTCTCATCATTTGCAAATATTTTCTCCCATTCCATAGTTGTCTTTTTGTTTTATTCATGGTTTCCTCTGCTGTGCAAAAGCTTTTAAGTTTGATTAGATCTCATTTGTTTATTTTTGCTTCTATTTCTTTTGCTTTGTCTGGAAAATTGGAAACAAGAATTCGAAAAGATACATGTACCCCAATGTTCATAACAGCACTATTTACAATAGTCAAGACATGAAAGCAATCCAAGTGCCCATCAACAGACAATGATTTTATATATATATATATTATATTATATATATATATATATAATATAATATATATATATGGAATGGAATTTTACTCAGCCATAAAAGTGAATGAAACAAGAATTCGAAAAGATACATGTACCCCAATGTTCATAACAGCACTATTTACAATAGTCAAGACATGAAAGCAATCCAAGTGCCCATCAACAGACAATGATTTTTTATATATATATATATATATATATATATATATATATAATATAATATATATATATGGAATGGAATTTTACTCAGCCATAAAAGTGAATGAAATTCTGCCATTTGCAGCAACGTCGATGAACCTAGAAAATGTTATGCTTAGTGAAGAAAATCAGACAAAGACAAATATTAAATGATAGCATTTACATGTAGAATCTAAAAAGTAATACAAATGAATCTACATACAAAACAGAGACAGACTCACAGACATAGAAAACAAATTTATGGTTATGAAAGGGGAAGGGGGAGGGATAAATAAGGAGTATGGATTTAACAGATACAAAATACCATACATAAAATAGATAAGCAATAAGGATTTAATATATAGCACAGAGAATTATACTCAATATCTTATGATAACCTATAATGGAATACAATCTGAAAAAAAAAAAAAAACTTAATCTTTATGCTGTACACCTGAAACTAAAACAATATAGTAAATCAACTATCCTTCATTTAAAAAAAAGATAAAAAAGAAATAGAACCACAAAATGAATCTAAATGGAAAAAGGGATTAAAAATAACACCTCTAAATTGATTAGAACATATACTTAAGTATAGAACTAACCAAAACAAGATCTTGATTTTTGAAAAAAACCACAAACTAAATCAACAAAATTAAAAAAAAAAAAAACACTAGCAGTTACATTTTGAATTATCCAAAAATAATAACATGATTAGAACTATAATAATAGATACAAAAGAAAGTAAAATAAGGAAATACTTTTCTGAATCACATGCAAATAATTTTGACCACTTGGACAAGTTGACTAAAATTTTTTAAGAAAGGTTATAAAAGTAATAATAATAACTGTGATTCAGGATTACTACATACATGTAGGCACGTCAAATCTGGCACAAATGTTGCAGCCTGAGCACCTTCACCTCTCTCATCAAGGATTCCCACACCTCCCAGGAAGGAGAGTCTGCTTTTGCCAAAGAATGGAGCACCATCTAGCTTCAGCCACTTTAACTCTGGGGGAGTTCTAAAATTGGAACCATCAGTTGCCATAGAATAAGTGTAAAATAACCTAAAAATTGAAAGAAGAGTGGGTAGAATAACCAATGACAACTGGATAACAACCAAAATTTAAAGACATTTTAAAACTTAGAAACATGTAAAAATGTCATGATATCTGTAGTTTAAATCATAGAAAGAAATGTCTATACTATATACTTACAATCAATTTTAGGATGCTGACCTGTTGAAGTGCTATCAGTTTTGATAATAGAGATGATAATATCAATTGAAAAGTGTAAATACAATGATTTTCAAAATTATTTTAGAACAGAGTAAATAAAGTTATGATAAAAGTAGCTGTGCATGAATTCATCAGATATTTGGGTAAATTAAAACATATATCAATATATAGGTTTATTTAGTTCTCTAGACTAGGGATCAGAAACTCTTTAAAGAACTAGATAGTAAATACTTTCAACTTTGTGGGCCATATGATCTGTGTCAGCTTCTTGATTTTGTGTGAAAGCAGCCATAGAAAATTAACAACAAACAAACAAATGAGCATGGCTGTGTTCCCATAAACTTCCTTTACAAAAACAGTGAGTTAGAGAAGGCTTCTAGGCAGTTTTCTGAACCATGGTCTAGATCATATATGAGGCTGTAGGAGGAAAATGTGCTGATAAAAAACAAACAAACAAAAACTAAAATTCATAAAATTGGCCAAAATTTTTAAAGACATTGTTAATTTTTTTAACCTGTACTTTGTTTAATTCTCAATAACATTTTAAGATGTATATTATAAGATGGAAAAACATTCCATTCCATTCCATTTTTATTTTCATTTTACAAATAAAGATCCTTATTGGTTATGGCAATTTCCTCCAGGCCACAGTGTCATAAATGATGGGTCTATATTTGGAATAAGATTGTCTGACTCCATTATAGCAGGTAAATAATGTTAAATAATTAAAACCATTGGACACAACCCCAATTTACCTACACAGGACAGTTTCAGAAATGAAAAGGAGATACTGAACTTTACCTCAAAATATGTATCACCACTTAAATGCAAATTTCATTAAAATAAAATTATTCATGTTAAAATAGTCACTTGATAAAAATATTTGAGAAGAGGAAGTTCATTTTCCCAACCAATAGATGTTAATAAAAAGCTGATTTTTTTTTTCATGTTTGATAAGCTCCTTTAGGATTTTAGGGCTTAGGAAAGGTCAAATATTAGGAAACTACCACTGACATAACCTGGAGTTTACATAGCTTTTCTCTCTCAAGAAATATATTCACGAATGTGTATGAAATCATTGAATTTACTGATTATTGAAAAAGGGAAAAGTGATTTTCAACAAAGATAAATATTCTCTTTATTTGCTCCATAACACAATTTTAGTCTATGCACATGGAACAAGGTTGATTGCTCTTGAGTTAGACTTCCCTTACAGTTCTAATATGTTATTACATATTTACAAACTTTAAAGATATTAACTAGTATTGCTTACCTTGCTTTAGGCTGGATAATTAATGCCTACATTTTATTTCCACTTAAATTTATTAAACACTATTGGTGATGCTCACTTAGCCTATGTGTTTTAAAACTGTGCTACTTATAACATTTAAATAGGCATTCAAGAAGTCAGTAGTTTTATTATCTCAAAGGGAAATCTGTACAATATGATATACAAGAAGTGCAGGGATGAGGGCAAATCACTGAGTGCTTTAGGCCTGAAGATACTTGTAATGTTGAAAATGAAATAACTTCAAGTTTGAAGTTGTTCTTAAAGATTTTCTACTCTAATGACTATTAAGTACTTTTAAACTAGTTTGCCTAACAAGCATTCAGGCTACCCTAGCACACAACCAGTAAAAGAAAACCATTTCCATATGAAGTCATGGCATTTTCAGAAAGCTCTCATTTTCCTTATTTTGAGCTGTATTTGTCTTCTAGAAATGTGTTAACTTGTTGCCGTGTCTATCAGTTTAGATTATATAAAATAATTTACTCTTCATATTTTTAAATGCTGTTCACACGAGCTCCTAAATCTTGGTTTCTTGTCAATAATTCAGTGTCCCTTAGTTGTTCCTCATATAGCAAATAGATTTTCCTTAGAAACGCTACAGATTTTTTTTTATACTAATCTTTTAAAATAAGTGACCTCTACCCAATTGACCATATTATTTTCAATAGAGCCAAGGTAGCACAAATTAGTTCTCATATCTCTCAGAAACATAGAGAAACTAATTGCCTTTCCAATTTTTAAAGCTTTTCTCCCATCATGTTTAAAATAAATCATTGGCATTAATGGGCATGAGGAATTAAAAAAATAACAGGTTTAAAAATTTCTCAATGTCAACAGTATCCCCAATTTCTGTTAATTTATAAAAAAATAAATTCTGGTACCTGCTCCAACATAGGACCTAACAATGGGACATAACAATGGGACAAAAACATAGGACAAAACAATGTTGCTAATCTCTGATTTGACAGGTTAAAGCACTGGAATTTCTTTACAACAAACGGCCCTGAAGCTCCAGCTATTATGCTTGAGGAACAGCATTGATGCCTGTGTGTGCCATGAAAAAGGTAAGAGTGGAAAACAGGTGAGAAAGCTAGCAGGGAGATATATTGTGAATGACCTATGGGGGCTTGATTAAGATTTTGGCCTCTACTTCAAGTAAAATGGGAAGCTATCAAAGAATTTCAAGCAAGTGAATGACCTAAGTTATTTAAAAGAATCCATCTGGCATTTAAGTGTGTCCGGGGTAGAAGCCAGAGACCAGTTGAACATGATTACAAAAATCCAGATGACAGAATTTTGTCTCTTGGACTAGGATCAAAGTAGTGGAGAAAATAAACACTTGATAGCTTTTAATATTTGAGATGACAAAAATCTGTAAAGCATAAAAAACTTTTTAAAGGAGTTTACCTTAAAAACGATCTGAGACATGGGGTAGTAGCTATAATATAGAATTAATGTGTTTGTTCTGTATTTTTTGGTTAAAATGAGTTATAGTGTAACATGGGTGTATGTAGATGATGATGATTATCAGTAAAAAGGGCAATATTAATGATGTAAAAGACAAATAGAAAAATAGCTGGAAACAATTTTTCCAGCAACTGTTTCCAGTTGGAAACAATTCCTAACATTGGAAAGGATATTAAGAGCCTACCAGGTTCTGGGAGGTATTCTAGGCAGTGAAGACATATCAGTGAAAGGACAAAGGTCCCACACCCCTATAGCTCACATTTTAATGGGATGGCAAACTGGAGATAAAGTTCAATAAAAATAAACAACTAAACATTATAAATATAAATTATATTGGTTTAAAGCGCTATAAGAAATGCAGAGGAAATACTTTAAAGTGGCACAAGGTTGTTAATTTATATAAGGTCCTCAGGAAATGTATCACTGCTTAAGTAGAAGAGGAGATAGGATCCAATGGGGGTGTCTTTACATAGGGTATGGGTAGTCCATGCACTGAAACATAAGAAAAAAGACAGAATAAAGGTAGAGACACTAGTGGGCTAGCAGTTTCAATGGTGGGAGTGATATAGAAGTTTTCTTCTAATTGTTTTTGTTATTTTGATAAAATAAGGATCAGTGTTAAAAACAGTTTGGGATGTAAAACACTTGTAAGTGGAGAGGGACACAAATCCATCAAGGGTAGGTTAAGCCTTGGGAAGAAAATCTGAGGCAGAAATACAAGAACACATTTATTCCTTTTCAAAGTTGTTCTGACTTTTCTGGGCCTTTGAATTGCATATAAATTTTATAATCAATTTCTACATACATACACACCGTGCTGGGATTTTTAATGGGATTATACCGATTCTATAGGTTAATCTGGGGAGAATCGACTTAATATTGTCTTC
Organism: Balaenoptera borealis; assembly: GCF_965194805.1. NCBI lineage: Eukaryota > Metazoa > Chordata > Mammalia > Artiodactyla > Balaenopteridae > Balaenoptera > Balaenoptera borealis. Next base: position 16,665,100 of record NC_138867.1, read on the forward strand.
TGAATCATTCACATGGAGTCTCTCCATTTATTTAAACCTTTGGTTACTTTCATCGATTTTCATAGTTTGGATTGTAAAATGCTTGCACTTTCTTTGTGTATTTATTCCTATTTTATTCTTTTTAGTGCTGTTGTGAATGCAATCTTTCTTAACTGTAGTTTTAGATTATTTAGCGCTAGCATATGGAGAGAAAACTGATGTTTTTATATTGACCTTGTATCCCATGATCTTGTAAAACTCATAAGTTTTATATTTTCCTTAGAATTTTCTATATAGATGCTTATAGATCATGTCCTCTGTGAATAACCAGAGTTTTACTTTCCCCTTGTGATCTGGGTGGGTTTTCTTTCTTTTTATGGACTTATTGCACAGAATAAAGACTCCAGTACAAGGTCTAAGTGGAGAGACTAATGATCCTAGCTTTTCTTTCAGTTTTGGTGAGAAAGCATTCAGTAGTCACCATCAAGTATGGTCTTAGGTGCTGCATTTTGTTGATACCATTTATAAGGTAAAATGTGCTCCCTGATATTTGTACTTTGCTTAGAGATTTCCTAATGAATGAATGTTGAATATTGTCAAATGTATGTTCTTCATGTGTTAAGATGACCATGTGCTTATTTATAATATAATAATGTTATATGACTTATTCTAAAATGATTAATTGCATTCCTTTGCTTTCAATTGATAAATCAACTTTGCATTCATTATCTGAATAAACTCCACATGGTCACAATGCATCATCCTTTTTATGTATTGTTACATATTTTTTTATTGGGGTATAGTTGCTTTACAATGTTGGGTTAGTTTCTGCTGTACAGCGAAGTGAATCATCTATATGTATACATATATACCCTCTTAGTGCATTTCCCTTATTAAATATTGCTTTTAAATTTCACTTTCAAAGTTATTTTTGCATATGCTTTAGTGATGCCAGTTGTATGGTTTTGTATAAGCTACTCTCCTACTCATAGACACAGCCGGAGCATAATTAAAACCTATTAAGTTCTCATATTTAACATGTGTCAAACACTGGTAAACAGTGAGCCTGGAGTGAGCTAGTGGTATGCTAACTTTTCATAAGAGACTCTCCTTTAGAAGTAGAATTTTTTTAGGAAACACTGCTAGGACAATGTCTGCCCATTTGGGGACCACGCTAATTTCCTTTTAAATTTTAAAATAAAAGAATAGAGTAAAATGGTGGTATAGGAATTTCAGGTGCCCATCCCCTCCCAGAAACATAAATTTGAATAATTAACGGCTTGTGAAGATGTCTTCACAAGATCTAAGGACTCCAGGTGAAGGGTTATAGGACCTGAATGAAGCATAAAAATAAGATGCATTGAGGAGGGTAGGAAAGATAGATTCATATTCCACCTGTCACTCCTCAACCAAGCCCAAGCAGCCTAGCTCTGAGACACCTGCCGAGTGGGAGAAGGAGACTGAAGTGAGAACCCAGCTTCACCCCAGACTTCAACACTTGGCCTACTCTCCCTGCCCTAGGTGGTTCCTGGAGTATTCCTATGAAGAGTGGCCCCCATCACTCCCAAGTGCTCGCTGGCTCCCAAAGCCCCAGGCAGCTGCTGTGACACGAGGTTCCTGGTGGACTCCAATAAACCCAGCTCCAGTGGCACCAGACTCTTGGCTCACCCCAGCACTAGCCAGCTCTCATGGCCCCAGGTGACACACGGTCCCAGGGTCCTAGCAGGCCCCAGGACACCAAGCTCCCAGCCAGCAAAAGGCTGACTACCCTACAATCAGGCTTTTCACGTGTTTCAGCCCCAAGCGGGCTCCTGTGGGCCCAGGTCCCTGGTACATTCCTTGCATCCTCAGCCTCTTGCCTGGATCCCATTGTTTCATCCCACTGCCAGACCCAGCCTTGAGTCTGGCCACTGAGGCCCCAATTTACAGGCTGATTCCCATGGCCCCAGTGCCAGGCCACCCCAATGGCCCCAGCCTCGAGGCCAAATCCAGAGAAGCCAGGCTCCAGCCTGCCTCAGCACCAGACCAGTCTCCACAGACCCAAATCCCAGGCCCATCCAAGTTATGCATTTTATTGTATAACTTTTTGCCATGCATACGATCTACCTTGTGCTTATGTTTATAATATTTTTAATATATAAAGAAAACTAAATACTGATTGATATCCAATAAAAGAAGAAACTTAGCTATGTTTATTCTTTGTCCATTTCAGTTTATTTTTTTTAAAAACTCTTTATGTTTAATTAATATAATAAATATCCTTTGTTTAATACTATGGTTGAGTTTCATGTCTTGACTTTAAATCCTAAAATCCCAGATCCCTTAAAACATTTTTGTACCCTGAGGTTGTTTCAGAATAAGTTTCAACATATTTGCAGTGAGTTGAATGATGGCTCCCCAAGAGATATGTTTATATCCTAATCCCTGGAGGCTATGAATGTGACCTTGTTTGGATAAATACCTTTTGCAGATATAATTAAATTAAGGACCTTGAGATGAATTCATCCTGCATTACATGGGTGGGTCCTATATCCAATGACAAGCATCCTCAAAACAGACAGAAGAGGAAAACACACCAACCACAAAGGAGGAGGCCATGTGAAGATGGAGCCAGAGATGGGAATTACTTAGCCACAAACTAGGGAACACTTCAAAACACCAGAGCCTGGGAGAGGTAAGAAAGGATCCTGCCTTAGAGCTTTTGGAAGAAATATGACCCTGTCAACACCTTGATTTCAAACTACTGGCCTGTAGAATTTTAAGAGAAAAACATTCATATGGTTTTAAGCCACAGTTTGTTGCAAATTGTTACAGCAATCCTAGGAAACCAATACAATATTGAAAAAATAAACGTTTTCATCCTGTCTTTCATGCCTTCTCCTTGATTGAAAATTATCTCAAATTTTTACTTCTGGTAATATTGGATTAGGGAATGCAGAAGAACAAATCTCCTGAGATCAATTTGAAAAGTAGTGATGAATTATGGGACCAAGATCTCTTGAGAGGAGGAATTACAAAGAAATTAGTCCAACATTTTGGATAGCTTATCCCAGGGAACATGGGTGGATTAGAGAAAGAAGTACCTGGGAGACTACATCAACAGGTACAACCTTTTAGTGTGTCATATCTAGGGACAAAAAGATTGGAGTTCAGATATTGCCAAATAAGTGAAATCCTAATAAATACCACATATTTTTAAATTGGGCCTCTGAATGATACCCTCTAGGATAAGATAATTGGAAATAATAAAGCCTTCATAGGAACTAAAGCCAAGATTCAAAATATCTAAATTGCTCCAATTAGATTGAAGTGATCAGGGATTGCTAAAATCTCTTAGCTCCTGCCAGAAAAAACCATAAATGTTTTCTGGAGAAAACAGCATGATCCTGGGCTAAATTTTTCTTGCATTTTTTTCATATAATCCGTGATCAGTCAAAATAATCAGGAATATGAAAACCTAAGATGACAGAAGAAGAAAACAAACAAAAAAAGAGTAAAGACTAAAATTGATTTCAAAATAAATTTTGATAATGAAGTCATCTGACTTTTTAAAAACTCTATTGTAGTCCAAAAAAATATGATTATCTACACAGTACCCCAATAAAAATTAATTTAAAAAAGAATATCTGCACATAAAATAAGAGCCAAAATAAAATTCTAGAATTTAAAAACATAATGATCTAATTAAAAGCCTAATAGATATGTTTAATAATTGACCAATCTCTGTTGAAGAGTGGTTACATGAACTGTAATTTAGGTCACATTAAAATATCCGAATGGTCGAAAATCATTTTATGTATTCCAACTTTCGTTTGATGTGTGAATCATGATAGTTTTCATCACTATCAGGACAGATTCATTTTCTGAGCAAGATAAAGTTGGGGGGGTAAACAGGTGGGAAACTAAGGGCTTCAGGAATGTTAGAAATGGTCTATGTGGTCGTTATAGTTTTGCTTTACTAATTCCTTTTATATATCATTGTTTAGCATACTATTCTCCATATGTGTGATGACTCAGTTACAAAATTAAACTAGTCTTAAAAATTCAATTTCCCTCTTTCCTCTCTCTTTTAATAGCACCATCCACGTTTCCCTGTGCTCTCTAGAAACTCCTCTAAATCTCATGAACCTTACCGCAAAGAGGACATTACCAAAATTAAAATAAGAGTTCATGCCTGACTGAGGATGGCTTTGAACCACATAAACAACCAAGTCCAATGAAATAAATTTGCTGTCACTTCAAGTCACTGACTAATTACTTCAGCTAGACACCACTAATCCTTCCATCAGTATCTCCTTTCCTACAAATACAAAAACAAACAAACTCAAAATGTGAAGAGCTGTGAAGACAGTGAGATTTTACCCTACTAATCACCTAACAGATCAGTTTGCCACCGTTTCATAGATACTTGCAGAAGACATGATAACTCTGGTTCAGAAACAATAGAGTTTATTACAGCACAGCTGGCAGCCTGCCATCATGTTTACATCCCTTTGCTTTATTCCCCAGTTCCCATAGGAATGTTCCCCACGGACCGTCCTATGTGGATTTTGCACAAATAGGTTTGAACCACATCTGAGGAATCTTAAGCTCAGGAAAAAAGAAAAAAATCTTGTAAGAGGGCAATTAGCAAACCTTCTGAACTTTTTCCCTGAAGGTATGTATTACCTTTGTTATCTTGGTCAGAAAATGAATCTGTCCTCTGCCCTGGAAAGAAACCCTACCTCCATTTTCAAAGGCTGTTTGCTATTCAAATATCCTTGAAAATCTGGAACAAAGGCTCTTAAAAGATGTATAGAAATCCCATGGAGTATTATCCTTCAACACAAATACACAGCATTCCTCCTCATCTTTTTTTTTTTTTTTTCTCTTTAGTCTCATTATGCATTTGAGAACAAATCTGACATAAAAGTTGTTTGCAAATAATATTTTAAAAATATATTTACACAAGTGTATCTTAATTATTTATAAATATAACTCATGAACATAGATTAAGAGTCAATGTTACATGTCTAAGAAAAAGCAGTTGTCCAAATCTTCTAGGCATAATACTTACCAACAATTTTTTTTTTAAATTCTTTTTGGCAATTTGGCAAAAATTCTTTTGGCAATCAATCTATTCCGTAATTTTAAAAAAATCTTTAATATTAATAATTTATTTAATTAATAATTCGATGATTGAAAGAAATAAATTATTAACTGCCTATTTGTATGATTAAAGATTTAGCTCTTCAGCTTCTGCAGTAAACATATTATTTTTAGCTCATCTTCTCTGAATGAGTTGTTTCATAAATTTAGTTAATACAATAGGAATCACTACCAAAAATCAAAAAGCAACAGTGCAGAGCACTGTTCTAAGCATGTTATATCTATGAACTCACTTAATGGTAAAGGTGCTATTAATGTGCATACAAAGAAACCAAGACACATGACTTACAAATTGCAGAGTAGATTCAATCCCAAGTCCTCTAGTTCCATTGCTTGTGCTCATATGCTCAGTGATATACTGCCTCTACATAAACATTTGTTCAGTGTTGAGCCAAGTAATACCGTTATTAACTTTTCTTACTCTTAGACTTAATTTTGCTGAAGTTAATACTTCCCTTGAATTTTCCATTTTGTTAGTGTTCTATGTACCTATTCCTATGTTAATTTCACATTATGCTCTAACAGATTTCTTGAAAATCTACTTAATGTATTATTATTTTTCTTGTAGACTTACTTCTCACAGCCCCACCACTTTCTGATTTTATCTGAACTCTTGACTTCTTGATTGAGTGGAAATTTAACTTCATAGTACTTTCCATGACTGCTCTGCTGAGCTAAACTTCTTTATCCTCTTAATATATCCACCATTTCTTTTGTAGTTTCATCATTTTGTGGGAGCACATCCTCGATGCTCTCCCTACATAAAAATGATATCTGATATTATGAGATATTAGTTTGCTTTGTAAATAAGATTCTGTGGAGTATATTTCAAAGATCCCTTATGTATCTTTTATGGGGCCAAACCTCTGTTTCCTGATCATTTTTAATTTCTATTTTTAGTTTCTAAAAATAAATATGAATCATATATATAGCTTATTATTCTCCACCAAATATTTAACAATTAAGTAAATAAAATTTCACAGGAAAACAGAGTGTAGATTTGAAATATCTAGATGTTTTTCTGTTGAAGAATTATGAGTTAAGGTTTCAGAAGAAAATATAATATATTTTATTGTGTGCTTTCATTTGGATTTTTACCCACTGACTGATTCATCCCTTGTGACAATAGCATCATGGACTCATAGAGAAATGAGAAAGTACTTAATGCACTTCTGGTACTTTGTAAGAGACATTAAGCCACCATAGAAATGGAGCTATGTGAAGGTCAGAACAAACATCTTTCAATTTGATAATCTATTAATACTTACAGTGCTGGAAGAAACTATTAAATAAAGATATAAAAGTTTTTGAAAATGTCATTTGGTTTAGATGGAATTGCACTGACATATACTTTCAAATGATGCATGGACTCTTCAAAAGATTTTCATGAATGAATTGTGAAATGTCATCATTTGCACACAAAGTTCTGTGCAATCTTTCAAGTATTCAACTTTTCCATTAAAATTAATTAGAATTTGCAGACTTCACTTCCTGGCGTGGCAATATTTGATGTGTTACAGTTTTTTCACTCACTTCTTAGTTGATAAAAACTGTTCTTTGACTTATTTTTATTTTAGTTTCAAACTACTAAGTCAGTTTCAGTCTATGGGAATAGCATTTGAGAAGTGGGTTTTTTTTGGTACTTTGGAAAATGATATGTCGGTAGCGTAGACATTAAATTTGAATTGTCTTGTAACCAATTAGTTTCTTAGAAAATATAATATATGAAATGTTTTGAATGTCATTAAGTCTGTTTTTATTGAAGGTTCATCTTTCTCTAAATAAGATATAAAAACAGTACTTTTCAGTGTCTTCCTTAAGCAAATGCTTTATAAATATTGTAGTTTATTCTTCACTACAACCCTTGCCAATACGTATTATTGCCATTATTAAAAATATAACAACACTGACATTCAGACAAGATAAGTAATTTACCAAATTCAAAGACCAGGTAAGACAAGGAGGGAAAATTTTAAACATTGTCTCTCTAAATCCAACCCCATGCTGCTTTCACAACTTCACAAGATAATAACAGTATGTGCTTTGAATGTCTCAAAAGATCGCATTTTTCAATGTTTAGCACAATGCTGTGACACGGTTTCATTAAATGCACTCTGATTGAATGTCTGTCTTAAGAAGAGATTATTATGAGATCTTAAGTGATTTAATGATATTCAGTACTTATAATCCAGGTACTGTTGTTATTTAATCCTTATTATATTTAATTCTTACATCAACACTTGAAAGTTAGACTCTATTTCTCATTTTACATTTGCATGAAAGAAAGTCTGGAAATTTTAAATATTTTAATTTACTCCATAAACAATATAAGTTCTAGATATTATGCTAAGACCCAAGGATGTATTTGGAAAAATAGTATGTTTTCTGCATATGAATCCTGCAGTCAAATGGAGAAGGGCTGTATTTTTAGTTATATGAATACATTTAAAATGACTTATAGTCCTTTGGAGCAATGTCAAATGTGCTTTGAACGTTAGTAATAAGAGATCTAACATAGTTTAGGTATGCCCCACCTACTAGAACTTCTGGTGGGTTGGTTTGTGACTTTTTCCTGATTGTCCAACTTCCTTTTCTGGACCCTTTTTTCCCTGGTTCCTTCTCAAAATATGTAATGTCTGATTCCTACAATAAATTGCTTATTCCTTAAAACTGTTTCCCTGATTGGATCCTGATACAAACATGCTGCCCAAATATCCCTGCAAGTTACTTTCTAACATCAAAGGAAAAAGTTTACTTCTCTCACTGAAATGATAATGTCAATCTTATTTCTTTTTTGTTGTTGTTTGTGTTTTCCTTTTTATTTACAAATGATTTTAGACATTCAGAACAGTTGTAAAAATAATATGGAGAACTGTATATTCTTCACCCAGGTTCCCCTAATGTTTACGTCTTACATAGCCATATTAAAATGATCAAAACCAGGAAATTAAAATTCATACAATACAAATAACTGAACTGCAGAAATTATTCAAATATCACTACTTTCCCCCAAAATCATTTTTTTTTCTGTTCAATAATCCAATCTGGGATCCATTTGGATGTCCTGTCACCTTGGTCTCCTCCATTGTGTGATGGTCCCTCACTCTTTCCTTGACTTTTGGGACACTGATACTTTGAAGGGTACTGATGAGTTATTTTGAGAATGTCCTTCAGTTTGGGTTTGCTGATGTTTTCTCATGTCAATCTCATTTCTTCTTCAGTGTGTCATACTTCTCACTCACTAACTTGACTCTAGCTACATGGTACTCTCTCCTTCTCTCTTCTCTCTTTCTAAGACCTCAAATACTTTTCTGGCACTGGTATGCTGAATTTACTCTTCTGCTCCCTCGAACATTTCCCTTGAGAATCTTCAAATATCTGGCTCTTTTCATCTGTCAGGTCTCACTGGAGATGCTGACCTATAAAGAGAGTCTCTCCTTCACTCCTATATCCAACATTTGCCCCCCCGCCCCGTTACTCCACATTACATTTAATGTTCATTTCCTTTCACAAACATTACAATTAACGGTCATTCTATTTGGTTATGAGGCATTTCATCTTGTAAAGAAAAAATTATTCTGACACATTAAAATGATAAGGTAGACTATTCAAGGCTATTACAGAAGATTGTGACAAGAAGAAATCAAAGCAATGCCATCTGGCCTTGAAGAAACTAACTTCCATGTTACAAACTATGGAGGACAAAAAAATCTCCAGGGAACCTATAACCCGATAGCATCCCCGGCTTCCTTACAGATAGTAAGAAAGCAAGGACTTCAGTGCTACAAAAACAATAACTGAATTCTGTCAATGGTCTAAACGATCCTGGAAGGAGGCCTCAAACCTCAGATGAGAGTTAACAACTGAGCTGATATCTTGATTGCAGTCTTGTAAGATCTAAGCTGAGAACCCACAGAAGCTGTGACCAAACTCCTGACCTATGGAAACTGTGAGACAATAAATGAGTATTATTTGAAGTCACTAAATCTGTTTAGTGTGTCAGATTCTCATATTCAATCAACTTCCGGGCACTGAAAAAATTTACTCAATTTTCAAGGCAGAAGGTTTAATCCCATACTGTGTCAAATTGACCAAATTTAATGCTGTCTTGCAAAGTTTCTTCCTGACCACTTATGTCAGATGATACCTCCTTCGGGAAAAATACTTGTCTTTCAAAGAGCTGATGACTAAGATTCCTGAGGAAAGTATCTATGTCTCATTTAGTTTTGTATTACCGTTTCCCTTAGCAGAGAAGAATATTGTTGTATGCAACAAAATCTGTTTGAATTAGTAACTGAACTGATCAATTAGTTTAAATAGTTGAGTATTTTTTAAGAACTAGATTTTAACCAAAAAAAAATCCCATAAGACTGGAATTAGCAAATGTATATATTTTACTCAGTAACCATATCTTCACATTTTGATAGGATCTTGGTTCCTGTTAGTTAAGTATCTGAAGAATCGTATAGTTCTATATGTGTGCCTGAGGATTTTATTTTATTTACATACAATATCATTATTGTTAAATACATTTGCTTTGTATTTACTTGTAAAACATATTTTCATGTGTTCTAATGCTAATTTTAAAAGCTTGAAAATACGTGAAATTATCCTCTTACCTGATAATAATTATAAAATTTAGAGCTTCCCTACTTGCTGTTATTTTGTATCAGCTACTAAAAATAATGCTGAATTATGCTGTTGAACCAACGGTAACATTAAGATAGAAAATGTTCATTAAGAGCCTGCCTTATTTAACTAACCAGGTAGTGTTCTATGTAAAGGACCAGAGATAAATGGCTAATTACAGATCCCTCTGAAAATGAGAGAGAGAGAGAGAGGAATTGTATATGATTGTGAATGGTGGTAAGCAATAGGATGAAATTGAAAAAATAAGAATTGTGGAAATGTGGAGAGAGAAAGCCTGGAGGGTGTGATTTTCAATAGAGAGGTCAGGCACCTCAGTGAGAAGGTGACATTTAAGTAAGGCTTCAAAGAGATGGGGGAGGAGGAAGTGCATCATGTGGATATTTGATGAAGAATATTCCCAGAAAAGGGCACAAAATAGGTAGGTACATATACTGTGACTGACGAGCCAGATGAAGACTGTGGGAAAGGATATCCCAAAGGTAACAGGAGCTAAATATCATAGGATTTTGTAGGTTATTGAAAACTCAGAGGCATTTTACTATGCAGAGGTTGGAGTCATTGGTTTCCATGGCAGAAATGAATTGACATGACCCAGTTTTAAAGTAAACACTGTGTCTACTCTGTGGAGAATATCCTGGAAGGGGTTAGACATCACTAGGAAAGCTATTGCAACTACCCTGGAAAGAAAGAGATGATGGGTTTTGAACCACGACATTTGCATTAAAAGCTTTTGAATTCTGATTATTTCAATGTAGAATCAACAATTTTGCTGATACATTGAATACAGGAGGAAAAAAAAAGAATAGCTTAGAAATGACTATATTTGATTCAAACTACTGAAAGGATCAGTGTGCTATTTTTCTAACAATGTGGGAGAACCAGAGTTTGGGGGCTGGAGAGATGAAGAATTTAGTTTGGGATATTAAGTTTGAAATAATGGTTATATATCCTCATGAGAACACTAAGAAGGAATTCAGTGGAAAATTGTCAGATAGAAATATACATAAGAAAGTGGTCAATCTAGAGAAGGCATTTAAATTCAAAAGAATAGATGAAATCAGCTATAGAGGAAGTACAGTACATATGGAAGAGTTGACCCTAGACAGATGCACACACTGTGTGTCCATGGTAACAGGAAGGCTGGCAATTTATGGGCACAGATGTAGCTTATTGAATGGATGAGACAATGGCAGGTCTCGGAAGTTCTTTACTAATGCTTTGGTTTCCTCAATGAAATAAAAGAAAAGAGGGTTAGCTGGGCCTGAGGATGGAGAGAAATTGTTGGCATTTGGGGTGAAAGTAATAGACTAACAGCATGATTAACGATTCACTTGAGATAAATTGTCATTCAGTGACACCAGCCACTATGGTTGTATGTTTTTCAACGGTCAGATCCCACTATACTTAAGGAAAATTCTGAGAGATGGATTTAGCTAGGATTGGGATTTTGCCATAGGAGTACAATGAAATAAGCAAGAAGCAAATGAGTTGGAACTTTGTGCATTTTTTAATTTAAAAAGTGACATTGGAATTAGGCTGGCTAAGAATCCTACAAGACAGGTTTCTTAGCAATTGCCACCTGATAGGCAATGGGGGTTCTTAGCCAATTCCACTATTTTACATAGTATGCATTAAGAAAAAAGCCTTTCGTTGGGACTTCCCTGATGGTCCAGTGGTAAAGAATCTGCCTTCCAATGCAGGGGACACAGGTTTGATGCCTGGTCAGGGAACTAAGAGCCCACATGCTGCGGGGCAACTAAGCCCACACTCCACAGCTATTGAGCTCATGTGCTTCAATGAGAGAGCCTGCGTGCCACAACTAGAGAGAGAAAACCCGCACACCACAACTACAGAGAAGCCCGAGCGCCGCAATGAGAAGACCCCGCACCATAATGAAAGATCCCGCATGCCTCAACGAAGATCCTGTGTGTCGCAACTATGACCCGATGCAGCCAAACAAATAAGGAAAATAAATAAATAAATAAATAAATAAAATATTAAAAAAAAAAAACTTTCATTAAAGAAACTTACAAGTTCAGCCAAAAAAGAGAAGACTTGGGTTTTAGACTCATTACAATCAGAAAGACAAAAGCAATGGCCAGAGTGTGCTTATGGACAAACAGCATGGGTTTACATTCCAGAAAAAGGAACCTAGACTGTTATTCCTTTCCCTTCTCATAGTTCAAAAAGCTAACGACTTTGTCAGTGTGTATACCAATGAGGTAACATAAATCTTGATTTAGGTGACAGCTGCCCTGCTTCTGTGAACTTAGGAGCCTGTCTAGGGTTGGATTTAGGTGCATACAGTGGGAAGAAGTAATCACTAGTCATGTGGGAAACTGGTTTTCAGGGAGAACTGAAGTGCTCCCACCTAGTTGTCCAGGCAACACAGATACATTTCCATGTAACAAAAGTCCTGAATATTATTTAACATGCCTTACAAGGTACTACATGGACTGACCCCTGCTTAATTCTCCAGCCTGCCTCTTGTTTCTCTTTACAGTATTCTCAACGTTTGGTTGAAAGTTGAGTATATCACCAGAGAACGAGAGACCAAAACATTCATGTACATTGTCGACCTGAAGTTATGGTCACTATCTCCACTGAGTGTCCAAATCAATACGTGCGTTGCTGAATTCTTGCCATTTATTCAGAGGCAAAGTAATGTCTAATGAAAATTCTTTGAATAACATGTCTGAGCTATCAGGAACAAGTGAAAATAAAGCCAGAGGTAATTTGTCAAAGAAGATATACGTATGGTCAATAAATATTTGAAATTATTCTCAACCACCTTAAACATTAAAAATGTAAATTAATACATAGAGAAAATTTTAAAGTGAAAATACTGGCAAAATTATTCTAAAAAGCTGTTAGGATGCACTGTTGGGAAGACATTAGGGGCAGGATTAAAAGTATCCATTATTGCTGATGAGAATATAAATTAATTCCAATTTTGAAAAATAATTGAATTGCATCCCTTAAATGTTAATTGCATACTTTTTAGTGTTCAACAATTTCCCTTAGATATATTTATTTGATATAGAATAGAGCATGGGATATATGTATAAATACAGTCAATGCAGCATTTTTACAATAGCTAATCTGTGCAAAAAGCTTATGCTATTCAGAAGAGGAATGATTACATAAATCATGCATATCTACACAATTGAATGTTAGGCAGCCATTGGAATAAAACAAGGTAGCTTATGTTTATTAGCCTAAAAAGGTCTATGGTAAATATGGAGGGAGATAAGGCAAAGTGCCAACCAATATGAATAATGTGATCATATTTTGGTAAGAAAATGTGTAAAACTTCTTGTGAAATGTGGTTCACATTTTGCATAGAAGATATTCCTTTGCAAACAAATGTGTGACTTGATAGATAAATAAACATAGAAATGAATCAGGGAGAATGGTTATTAACAGTATGTGACAGTTTACTCTGCAGAGTACATTGGTAAGATTGCTATCTTTTTCTTTTAGCATTTTTGGTCCAGAACAAAGTACTCATTCAAGCAACATTTTTCCAGAAACAACTAGAAAAAAGAAGAGAATGTCATTTTAATTGTAGTCTCTTACCTCATTAAGTTTTCCTCCTAGTGCCCTAAATTGTCTTACTCCAATGTCTGGCCAATTGCTTAGAATGTGTAGAATGCAGAGTTCTTCTGATTCTGTGGACTAAAGCATTTAAGCTTTAAGCTTGCTACTACAGCAGGACATTCTCCACAAACTCTTTGTTAATCGCCCTTTTTGACAGATGGAGACTAATTTGCATCCTTTTGAATCTTGGCTAAACTTAGTAACCTAAGTGAATATGACATGACCCTATGTAGTGTCTCAAGGAATATTTTTTGCATATTCCTCCATAACTAACTAGATGATGGTTATCTGGGAAGTTTTTCTAACTAACTAGGATTTTATTCTGATTTTCTCCACCTGCCATCTTTTCTAATAATATCATTAATAACTAAATATTCTGATCTATCTGTCCATTCAAACATTCTCCCATGAGAACTCACTAAATACAGATTTCTTTCCCATCTGTGGAGTTCTAGTACTAGGATGCTCTAACACAATAATATCACTATTACCTTGTCCCTTGGGGTAATTTCCTTTCAGATTCTGTCATTGATGAACTAATCCTCTTCTTTATTTTCCCACTTTCCCAAATCACAGATTGATTTCAACTAAATAAAGTCTCTATACACTTAGGAGTTTGAATATTACAGTAATAATGGTATTGCATATGCTTAAAGGCCAAGAGTTAACAGATTACATTGTTTTGTAAATACTGATAATATTTCTCAACATATGTTTAATTGATGAAAATGCTGTCCTGAAATTATGGAGGGGGGTGGAGGAGAAAATGCCAAACACAAGATGAAATAAAAGAAAGTGCAAATAATTCCACTTACTATAACTTTTTTTTTCCCTTACTATACCTTTTAATGAGGGTTTGTATGAGACTGTGATGAGTCGTATGAGCATAAACGAGATCAGACTCATGAGTCAGTAGTTTCCTCAGCTGATCTTAACCTTGTGGATATTTAATAGCTGGGAAAAAAAAAACATTCTAAATTTGATAGTTAATTCTATTGTTTTAAGTTACTTCTTCTCTCATTCAATATGGCTACCCAACCCAAAAGAATAACTTCGTGTATTTCTCAAGCACGCCCACGAACACACACACACAACGCACATATATACACACACAATAGCGTGCTATTTGAACACTACAGAAAAGCTGGGTGGATTGGACTTTCTGAATTATTTTAATCTGCCATGTTCATATTCAAGGACAATTTCTATTATAGGTGATTTTTGCTTCATAAGTTGAATTCTGAAACAAAAGCTCATGTAAGACGCAATCCTCTTTTTATTGATTCTCTCATTCGCTTAATCTGGTTACGTTTAATGCTCATTCAAATTATAAATGAGAACTGAAATGCAGGGCAGTCTTTGCTTGAAAAGTGAACTCCTCAGCAATTGTCTCCTGTAGAAATGGAAGGTCATATTTTAGTTTAGAGTCACATAGGTTAAGTTTCAGATAGAATATATATCAAATTCCGACCATCAATTATGAAATATTGCACATTAGATATTTATCAAATGCCTGATAAGTGCTCAGTAAATGCCAATTCTTTTATAATGATCATCATAATAATAATTATATAGTTTCTCTTTTAATTAGTTCATAATCATTTAATCCATTCTTTCAATGCCAACCCCTTAGTAATCAGGTCTAGATTTTACATAATATGTCTCATTCAGTTAAATAAATCAATGTTTTTCAAGCAAATATTTTGTTCATCTATTGGGTGGATAATAATTATTTTCTGTGACTATTCAATGAAGGTAAAAGAGTAGCAAAGCAGAAATACATTCCTTCTGGAATGTACTTCTGGAAGAAAGGGAGACTACATTATTAGTCCTAGAAAGATACAAGTAATATTTAGCTAATCAAGCTGTGGGCTAATTTAGAAGAAAATACAACTACAGTAATAAAACATTTTTCAGTGGTGCCACTGCAAATCTTTATGTAATATACGGTGATAATTTAATTTTAAAAAGATATGGAACAAATAACTGTTACTAATTGTTCACATTGCAGATAATGTATACAATGGAATATAAGACCACACACACACATATACACACACACTATTTAAAGCATAATTTTATATTTATAGTATCAACTAGAACTGAAGAATTATTCCTTGAATTTTTTTTTTTTTCTAGAGACTCTGTTGCTCATACTTTCCCTTAGTAACTATATATGCTATTTGCATGCTGTGATTCTTTTTTTATTTATTACAGCTTGGGCAGAAAGCAGCAATATGAGTTAATTAAAGAAAAGATGTTCTCATATTACTTTTAAACTATAAAAATCTTAACTTCAAGTGTGAAGATGTTATTATATCTCTTCTTTGGGTGCATAAAGGTACCAGAGATGTGGGTTTTTAAAATGCTTAACAAACTTGACCTTTTAATAGGTCAATAGGTCCTTTAATAAGACCTTGTTCGTATTAACAACTTTGTTTTTATAATTAATATTGACAATTTTGTAACTCTCAACCTAACTTAATTTGGATTTTAATTTGACATTTTTAATAAAAATTGGTCATTTAGATTACCAAAATAGCATTTTTTTCAAAACACCAAATAAAATGTATTAAATCAGTTAAGCATATGTCATCATCCATTCAAACCTACTGCCCAATTCAACTATACAGAAGTCACTATTTCTTCTCAAGTGGCTATTAGAATATTTATTTCAAAAAATAGTTATCAAGACACAAAAACTTAGTCTTTATAGAAAACAGAAAAAAACAGATTATATTATTTAAATACAGTGCAATACTTCTAGAAATTAATAGATGAAATATTTTAAAAAAATACATACTAGGACACAAAAGTTTAAAAGCTGTTAAACAACACTTGGGTCAAGTTGAAAGAAAATAGAAAATGCAGAATATCTGAAAAAAATCAACAATGAAATTGGATATAGCTAAAGTTTACTCACAAAAGAGTAACCATAAATTTCAATCACAAACTTTAAATATAAAAACAGAACAAAAGGGACTTCTCTGGTGGCGCAGTGGTTAAGAATCTGCCTGCTAATGCAGGTGACACGGGTTTGAGCCCTGGTCCAGGAAGATCCCACATGCCACGGAGCAACTAAGCCCAAGTGCCACAACTATTGAGCCTGAGCTCTAGAGCCCGCGAGCCACAACTACTGAGCTCGCGTGCCACAACTACTGAAGACCATGCTCCTAAAGCCCGTGCTCCACAGCAAAAAGAAGCTACCGCAATGAGAAGCCAGTGCACCACAATGAAGAGTAGCCCCCGCTGGCCACAACTAGAGAAAGCCCACACGCAACAACGAAAACACAACACAGCCAAAAATAAATGAATAAATGAATAAATAAATAAATTTATTAAAAAAAGAACAAAAGTACACCCAAGGGAAAAAGAGATTAATGTAAATATTAAATTTATATTGCTAAGTTTATTTTTTTATTCATTTAAATAAGATTTGTTTTATTTAATAAATTTGCAAATGGGAAAGTTTTCCTTGGTATTTTGTTATTATTTTTCAGTTTCATTGCTTTATTGTCAAAGAATAAAATTTAAATTGTTTAAATTGGGGGATTTATGTTATGACCTAATATATGCTATTTTGTTAAATTATCAGCTCTTGCTTCAACATCTGTTGATCGTTTATTGTAGGCTTGAGATATATTTGTAAACATAATAGTAAGCATGTGCCTATACTTTTTGCTTAGTTGAAACTCCTTTGTGGAGAGGTAAGAAATGTATAATACATAATAAGTAGACATATGAATAAGTAAATTATATAGTATGCTAGGAGATGATAACTACTATGAATTTTTCAAGGAGGAAATTGGGTACAAAATGGTTAATTTGCAAATTCATGTAGGGTAGCCAAATTAGCCTCCTTAGAAAAGATGATACCTGAGAGAGCTCTTGAATGAGGGGAAAGAAAAAGCCCAGTAGATGTTGGGGGGATAAGTTTCAGGAAGTGGGAACAGCTAGTTTGAGGGCCTTAGAGAGCAGTATTATTGGGAAAAATAAGATGACCATGGTAATTGGGGACAAGTAAGGGATAGGAGATAGTAGGATGTAATTCAGATATAAAAGTGTGGTAGTATAGAAAGTTTGGAATATTGTAACCCATTGTAAGAAATTTAACTTTTACTCTAAGTTAAATGAGTAGTCAGAGCAGGGTTTCTGAATAGAGAAGTGGCATGATACGACTGAGGTTTCCAAGTGATCAATTCTGTAGGGAAAAAGGATGAAAGCTGGGAAACCAGTTTGGAGTCTACTGTAATTACCTAGGTGAGAACTGATGATGCCTTACATTGGGGTGATCTTATAGCAGTGTGGTTAATAAGAAAAATCAGAATTTTATAATAAGAATAATGTCCATGTACAGAAGCACTTGTCTAGGAGCTAAAAATAACTGAATGGTGTTCTAATCTGCTCAATTGGTTAAACAGGGATGAACTTTGGGCAACCTTCCAGATGAGGCTGAGTCGTGACTAGGCAATTTCAGTGAGCTCATGTACCAGATCCTCAGTGAACCTAAAGGAATAGTCTTCTCTGGCCAATGAACAATGGGACTTGTTTGAACTAAGCATGTAGAGACTATGGTCCATTTTCCACCCCATCTAAACTACAAACTTTTCAACTCTAATTAACAGATTCTGAACCTTCATCTTCCTGTTCGTGAAATGCTTGGCTTTTCTTCCTTTGTGATACATTCAGTGAATCTCTTTATTATTGTGTTTCCTTGCATGGCAACTAAGCAAAGTCAGTTTTAACTTTTAACTTTTCCATAAATTGATATAATAATTTATTCATGTTTAGCTTTTATGGTTATTTATTTACTGCCATATGAACATATTTTAAAGGGAGTGCTAATAGGATTTCCTGAGAGAATTGGAGGTGGAATGAGAAAGACAGAAGGAGGTAAGATTTATAGGTCAGTCCAAGATGCTTGAAACAAAAGCATATTAAATAATTGTTTAGGGACTTCCCTGGCGGTCCAGTGGTTGAGACTTCACCTTCCAATGCAGGGGGTGTGGGTTTAATCCCTGGTTGGGGAATTAAGATCCCACGTGCCTCGGGGCCAAAAAACCAATGCATAAAACAGAAGCAATATTGTTACAAATTCAATAAAGACTTTAAAAGTGGTCCACATTAAAAAAAATATTTTAAAAAAATATAAAAATAATTGTTTAAAATATTTATATTTCAAGAGGGCAGCTAACTCATAAGGATTTAGGAATATATATTAATTAAAATCAGATATAACTCTAACAAAGCAGGTAGAGTTCAGACAAGTGAATATAAATCTTTATTAATCAAGTCCACTAATATTAATGAAAATGACATTTTGTTCCTCATGTTTATGAATTCATCACTTCCTACCCATCTAGCAAAAGATATTCCCCATGGTATAATTTAGAGACTGAAATCACAAGCTCAGGAAGAGCCTTATTGCTTTGGCAGAGTGAGTGTGTTGAAGCTGAAAAATTGAAAGAATGCAAATATAACTCAGATTTCATTCAAGAAACAAATTAAGAAATGCAGAAAAAGCTTGTAGACAGCTCTTAGGCAGCTTCATCCTTGACTTTGTCGAGAAACAACTAATTAAAAAAAAAAAAAATCCCACAAGGACTCAGAGGCAAAGAATATACAAATCAATTTTCACCGCAAAGTAAAGGAGCTGTTACAGTGGAGGATTACTGGACTGAATGTCAATATTATGACATAGTATGAGTGTGTTTCATGTTTGGTAATTGCAATCATTGTTGCTTTTGTTGTGGTCATCCATGTACAATGCTTGGTGTCAGTCTATTTATCTCTTGTAAAAATAAAATACAATGTGTGTGTGTGGAAAAAAAAAAAAAGAAAATAGTGACAAGGAAAAAAAAAAGAAACAACTATTGACTCATTCAGTATTTAAGACATTTAAACTAATCCAACATCATTTAGGCCTTTTTGATTTTAGAGGTAACATATTACTCTTCATAAATTTCACATAAACCCATTTATACTTTCATTTGCAAATCACCCCACTACAAAAGTCTCTAGAATCTGCACAAATTGCCATAATACAGTTATTCCCATTAGTGACCCCAGAGACTTCTTCATTATACAGGATTTAGCAATCTCCTCTCATGCCTTCAGATGTCTCGTGACCATCCATGATGACTAGAAGATGCTCAAGAACTTTTAGTGAAAAGCACTGCCCTCCTTGGTTCCATGTCATATGCCATGAGAATGATTCACACTCCATTCTCCTTGAACAGAGATTTCCCCAGGCCTTGAGACTCGGAACCTCCATATTCAACTTCCTTTTATATTTTGGGACATTAAATCAGTACCCTGCAAGCTGACACAACCATCGTGCTTCTTGCTAAAATGTAAATTGTAACTACAAAAGGGAGCCAAACCTGGCTCCTCTGTGTATCCCACCTCCAGGAGGGCATGATCTCGCCTACCTTCAGCTCTTTGTGAGATGCCTTAGTGATGGTGGAGGTAACTCCTCTCTCAGACCTCTTGCTCGTCCTTCGGGATCAACTAAGTGAATGGCAGCAGGAACTTGTATACTTAATGGATAGCAGTGCCACAATCACATGTGATGGACCCTGCTGAAGAGCTAATTTTCATTTCTTAACCATCTGAGATGCCCCTGGTAAATGATAGGAATTGGTGGTCAGTAAGCCATCTTAGCACTGGCAAAGAAATCAGATCCATCTGCAGATTTTTATAGGCTGAAACCATTGCCAATGGTCTGGCTACGCTGGTCTGTCCAATGGCAGTTACATTAATTCCTTATCCAAGTTTGCTACCTCTGAGGTAGAGAATTCTGGGAATCTCTTGCTTTACAGATACACAAAATCTAAATCCAGGTCACACAAGTCTGTACATTCTAACACAAGTATACAAGTCCTTACCAAGATATCATTTATCCCTTTTGGAGTTCTAGGCAATATTGATAGCTACCAAGTCACTCATTTAACTTTCCAAAATATACCATGCTGAACTCTTAAGGCATTCAGTAGAACTTTCACCTCCCATACCAGCCTCAAGCTACCAGCCTCATAGAGCACCATAATGGCTTAAAGAAACGAGTTCAAATTAAATTAAATGAAACATGGCACATTTTATTCTTTGGTCAAATATCATGGGTTAACTTTAATAAATTTTCTGATTCTATTATTAATGTTTGACTGTTTACAGTTTCCAAGCCCCATCACTCCTCTTCCCTTTCTGTCCCACATCTTGACAAGCTGATAAGAAAGCCTAGGTGCTTTCTTTTTTGGTGCTGGTGGAAACTTCACACCACAGAAGCCAAGATCCATGTAAAGAAGACTTACTCTAGCCCCACCCCCTTAAAAAACATGAAATCCTAAGCTATCACCCCTGCCTGTTCTCTCAAAGCTATTTTCAGAGCGCTTGGGGGCCTAGACTTCTCTCCCCAGAAAGCCTCATTAGGTGAGTAATAAATCTTTTCATACCCTCTTAATGCATGTGTGGCATCTTATTTTCGGTATCTAACCCAAATTTTGTGGTGAGGGGGTCTCCACGGATGCAGGGTGACCAACGTAGTCTGCTAATGTCACATATGAAGGAAATCTTCAAGATTACAGTCCATCTTTCTGTTTCCAGGTCTAAACTTACGTGGACCACGTGAAGATGGGAACATTTGTCTGACATCATGCTCTAACAAATCCTCCCAATGAACAGACATTGCTTAGCAGAGTAATACTTAGGAAGAGGAAAGATGCAACATTGAGTCAAATGAGAATGTGCTCAGGAGATATTTGCAAGCCACAGAAATTGACCCACTTGGAATAGTAGCCCTGTTTTTCTTTTTTTTTTCCTCTATGATATCATTCATAATGAAGAAATCTGTTCCCATATCATCATTTCCTGTGTAGAAACAATGCCTAAGACCATTGTAATGTAATTACAAGGCTTATTCCTCACGCTCATGGCTGCCTAGATCATCATGAATGACATATTTCTTAATGATGATGACTCTCCCAACCTGAACACTGTTCGTTACGGACCATCCTTCTTATGTTACCAGTTCAGCCGTGAACCAGCTTCATCTGAGAATAAAATGCTACAATATCAAACAAAAATGGGAACAATTTTGGTGTTCTTTTTTATATCTGAAATTATTTGCTTTTAGGTAGAATAAATAATAGGAATTAATAGACTTTTTATAGAAAAAATAAAAGCAAATATTAAGTAGCCATAACATTTTTTATATCTTATTGTTTATAATAATAATTATATGTAAATATGTAACATTTCTAAGATATTCTTTTATTTGGAAGAGGATAGAGTCACTTTGAACTTCTTGGTTTTAATGAAAACTTAGCTCAGTTTTAACAGAACATTAATTGAGAAACCACCCAAATGACTTTTTGGGACATTATCAGAACATATAATGAAAATAATTAAATGTATCAATCACAAGTTTTATTTTAGGTCACAAACAAGGTACTGACTATTCTAAGAGCATAAGTGGCATAACTTATGTTATTTACAACATATATTATAAATTTATATTTATTACATTTTTATCCTCAGTGAAAAATCACATTAAAATGGCTTGCTCTTCCCATGCTAAAATTTTTGTTTAATCCTTGTCAAACTCAAAAATATATTTTTAATCATTCATTACTTATAGATATATTAAATTAATAATATTGATCACAGCCTCCTGTGTAGTTTCAAATTAGTCATTAGATAAAGATTGCAATATTTGAAATAAACTGAAAACAAAAATGATGCTAAAAATAGAATCCAGGAAATTAAGATGAAATACTATCTCTGAGAATCTGTGTAAAGCTATAACAATCCCTCAGCCTTTCCCACAACACCACAGTGCCCCAAAAGGCCTAAAGTACAAATACAGCAGAAGGATGAAATTAAACCAATTTCAAAAGCACTTTAGAATGCACAGGAATAACTTTGTTTCTATGGGTAATAAGAATTAATTCTATGATTTAGATGATGGAGAATAAAACTTTTCATGGGCTTTGCTAGCAATAGTGAAGTTTTCCACCGTAGAAGTTGAAGAACATAACGCATTGATCAGAGTTATGCATTCATTTATTTATTCATTCTTGCATCTATTCATTTAATAAATATTGAATGAGAACTTCTTATATATAAGACACTAGGAAGGTATATAAAGGTGTAGAGGTTATAGATCTTGCTCGCTGAGAAATTACAATCCATAAAAAACAAACAAGCAAAAAAAAAAAATAGTTTACCATTGAAATGTTTTACAACCTACATGTTCGTTTAGAAAAATATCTCATTTGTCTTAAGGGTACTATCAATGTAGGGGAGTTATTATTCTCCCCCTTGTACATACAGTGAAACTGAGGATCTTGCAAAAAGGGCCCTATGTATGATTACACAGATAGTGGTAGCGCTGAGAATACCAAAACAATGTTTTAAGACCATGACACCATACCGTGCAGCCTCACTTAAGCAATGCTTACATTAGGATCTCAATTATTTGCAGAGAGATAAATTCAGCCTCTCGATAATTAAGCTATGCTTTTGCAGGTTCTCTATTAATCAGGCAAGGCAGATTTTGTAGAGAAGAAATATTTTATAATGCCTTTACTGCACACGATCTTGTTTACAATTTCATATTCGATATATTAATTCCTTACTTCATTTTATTGCAATCTATAAATAAGGCCTTAAATATTTAAGTGCAACAATAGCTAGAAATGTAGTTAATATTCACCATATGGATGCCAACTCATTCCTCTTCTTGTCAGCATTGAATTAAACACCAAAGTAATGTATTATTTATAGCCTAAGGGAAAATCCTGTACTGCTGTAACTTTTAGCAGTGTTTCCATTAACCAGCCAGGTGCTCTGTGGGATGATATTGTGTACAAACTCAGCACTGTCACACCTCCCCCGACACATTTTTTTTGTTAAGATAATGAGACTGTATGAAAGAAAAAGCAAATATGTCCTAGGAAGGAATTGACTGTTTTTTTTCAAGAGCCTAGTGATTGATTTCATAAATTGTTTCTAGCATTAATCCAGAGAATATTCAATGAAAAGCTTTTCATTTCAAGAAAGTTTCTGTTTTATGGAGTTAATTTGCAATAAAATCCTTTTAAATTATTATTACTGACTAATAAATACACAAGACATTTTGTGCACATTAATGTTCTCAATTAGTAGAAGAACTACAAAATGATTCGTGGATAAGTAAAATCATCCCCATTAATAATTCAATGGCTTTATGTACTTCCAGAAATAATTAAAATACAGTAACAAAATAGTGTCATGATTTCTGAGGACCTACGTCACCCATTATCCCATGGAGCTTTCAGACCACCCTGTGAAAAACAAAGTAGACACATGACTATGCTCGAAGATTTTCTGAGTAGCATTGTAAACAGCTGTCAGAGGTGTTCCTAATAAGTGGTGACAATAGAGCCACAGGAAAACTTACAAAGTCCTTTCTAGTTATTTTTTCTTCTACTTTTTTGTCCCTTACACCTTATGACCTGCGCTTCCTTTGTTTCCCCCAATTTCTTTTTGGGGGGGGGGTTTATTGAAGTATAGTTGATTTACAATGTTTCAGGTGTAATGGCAAAGTGATTAAGTTACATATATATATGTATATATGTGTATATGTATATATACATATATATGTATTCTTTTTCAAATTCTTTTCCATTATAAGTTATTACAAGATATTGAATATAGTTCCCTGTGCTATACAATTGGTCCTTGTTGTTTATTTTATATATAGTAGTGTGTTTCTGTTAATCCCTTTTCCCCTTTGGTAACCATAAATTTGTTTTTATGTCTGTGAGTCTAGTTCTATGTTGTAAATAAGTTCATTTGTATCATTTTGTTTAGATTCCACATGTAAGTGATATTATATGATATTTGTCTTTCTCTGTCTGACTTTCTTCACTTAGTATAATAATCTCTAGTTTTATCCGTGTTGCCGCAAATGACATTATTTCATTTTTTATGACTAATATTCCATTGTGTGTGTTATATACACATCTTCTTTATCCATTCATCTGTCGATGGACACTTAGGTTACTTCCATGTCTTGGTTATTGTAAATAGTGCTGCTATGAACATTGGGGTGCATGTATCCTTTTGTATTAGAGTTTTCGTCTTTTCAGATATATGCCCAGGAGTGGGATTGCTGGGTCATATGGTAACTACATTTTTATTTTTTTAAGGAGCCTCCATACTGTTCTCCATAGTGGCTGCACTAATTTACACACCACCGACAATATAGGAGGGTTCCCTTCTCTCCACACCCTCTCCAGCATTTATTATTTGTAGACATTTTGAAGATGGCCATTCTGACTGGTGTGAGGTGATACCTCATTGTAGTTTTGATTTGCATTTCTCTAATACTTAACGTTATTGAGCATCTTTTCATGTACTTTTTGGCCATCTGTATGTCTCCTTTGGAGAAATGTCTATTTAGGTATTCTGCCCATTTTTTTGATTTTTTTTTTGTTGTTGTTGTTGTTGTCCTTTTTTGATATTGACCTGGATAAGTTGTTTGTATATTTTGGAAATTAATCCCTTTAAGCCCCCAATTTCTCTTTTTCTCATCCCCAGGGTTTTTCCCTTCAGGCTACTCTATGTAAATTGAAAATTTCAAGCTAGTACCACCCCAAATTTATTTCTATTCATACTACTCTCCCTTTTTTCAAAACACATTTTTACAAATTCAAGTGTCCTGTTAATATTGTAATTTATTGTAATTGTACAAAGCTGTATTGGGTATCTATTTCCAACAAACTGACAAATCACATAGTCTAGGGATTAAGAAATATTATTAAGCAAATAATCAAATGTTCTTGCTAATTTGATATTTTGATATGTTCAGAATGGGGAAATCAGGGTCCTATAAACATAAATAAATGAATTAGGTCATTTGATTAAAATAATTTGCCCAAACCAGATTTTGTTAAAATCTTTGTTTGGTGGAATAGGCAGCATCTCTTTCCTTCTTCCTAGCCAGCATCTTTAACATCTAACAATTCTTGCTCAGTTATCCATTTACATATTTATCAAGTTTACCATGGGTCAGGCACTGAAGTCCTTGGTTACCACATTTACTAGGAAATAAACTGGGTTTTATTGTAAAATAAAAATGCAAATGGTGTCAATATATTTTTGTTCTTCTACAGTCATGTTACTTTAAAAAGGTATTCATCCAAAGAGATGATCTCACCATATATGTATTGGTGTAAGATTTCCAAAAATCTTTGTTTTTTCTTTTTTTCCTCCATTACATCTATCCAACACAATCAAGACAAAAAGAAGAAAAAAAAAAAAGCTCATTTATTTATGAGATAAATTTTTAAAATACTAATATAGTGATTAGTATTTCTATTAAGCAAATACATTAAATATCTTGTCCACTTTCACTTAAATATAACTTACAATTGTTTTCTAGTCAAGATCAGACCATGATGACATTGAATGAAATTTCACTCACTTGGTTTCCTTTATCACATACTATTTTTTATTGGCTTTTGGGTTCACTCTAGGTATATTCTTTTCTTATGAAACCATGACAATAATAGTAATTTAAAGTGTAGTGAAACCATACACACTAATATAAAAGAGTTATAATAAGATGCAAAAATGTTGTGAATTTGAAACACAAAGTTGCAGAGATGTTTTTGCTTTTATGTCCTTTTTTGGTTTTATGATCATTGTGTGTTCTATAAACACCTTTGAATATAAAACATTTTTTTGTGGTGGATGAAATAAAACTATTTGTTTTTCAAGAGTCTTCCAGTTAATCCTCAAGTAAATATACAATTCAAAAAATTCATTCCTACATTGAATATTTATTTGAGCATTGAGAAACACTAAAAACCACTCTAGATTTAGTAGAATAAATACATGAATAAAACAGAAAAAAAAAAAAAAAAAACCTTACTTACCTGCAACATTTATTTCTGGGATGGAAGAAGGATATAAAATATTTAATTTAAGTATTATATATTATTCCATTCAGTGGTAGTTGCTATGAGAACAAAATACAAGAAAAGGAGATGCGGAGTGGGGGAAGATTTGCAACTTTCAAATAGAATTTTCAAACAGAATTTTCAGGGAAATTATAATTAGCAGAGAATTAGGAGGTGAGGGAGCCACCCAGTGGCTACTGGATGAGATCATTCTATGAGGAGGGCCCCAGAGAGCAAGTGCAAGGGCACAAAAAAAGAAATCATGTTTTCATGCCCAAGACACAGCATGGAGATCAGCCTAACTGGATTGGAGCAAGCCACTAGGAAAGTAATAGATGAGTTTAGAGAGGTGATCCTGGGGACGTCTTTTAAGGTTCTTTAAGCATTTTGAAGATGTTCGTTTTTATTTTGAGTGATATAGAACACTACTAGGAGTTTTAAGAAGAGGAATGACATTATGGGTCTTAGTTTTTAATCAGAATCATTCTGGATGCTGTAAAGGGAGCCATAGCAGAATGAGATAGACAAGTTAGAAGACTGTTGCCACATTCCAGCTTAAAGAGGGTGGTCACCAAGGAAAGGGTGAGCACTGAGTAGAAACATGTATACATAGAAAAGACCCCAGGATGTGTTGACAGATTGGATGGGCGGGGAGAGGAGTGTAAGAGGATGAGAAGACTCAGGAATGACTCCAATCATTTAGGCCTGAGCAAATGCAAGGTTGGAATTACCATTTCATGAAATGGGGAAATTTCATGAATCAGGAAATCTCGAGTGAATATAGTATTTGTGATGCCTTAGAAATCTTAGTGGCCATGTCAAGAGAGTATGTGCTTATATGGGCCAAGAGTTTAGAGGAGGTGACTAGATTTGTGAAAATTTTGGGAGAGTAGCAAATGTTATTGATGCCTCAGCCATATTGCCTCACATTTATGCTATGCTTGCACACTCACCCAATTTCTGATTGCAGGCAGGTATGATTTTCTACCTTACGTTCTTTGCCTGGCGGCTATAAGGAGAAGACCTGACTAGTAAGAATTGCTGGGGAATGAACATCCTCTTGGAAGAGCCCTCCACCAATGACTGACAAATCAGGGTGGGTTAATATTCCTGTGTTTCTCACCCATTTGGTGGGACAACCTAGGCATATGTTCTTCCCTTATTCTCATGGATCCCCAGTGGGATTTTAAGCTCTGATTTCTACAGATAACTTGTTTAACAACACATTTATTTGCCTTCATTAGTTTCCTGACTAACTTCCCTATTTGCCTATTGATGTTCTGTAAGATCTTTTTCCAAACAAACTATTTACACTTGAACCCTAATGTCAGGGTCTCTTTCTTGGGGAACCAATACATACAAATAAAGATGATGTCTACTGTAAAGATAGCATTTAATGATAGGAGACTAAATAAAACCACTAAGTAATAAATGTAGACAGAAAAAAAATCAGTGTCTGAACTTTGATGACTCTACAATTAAATGACTGAAGAAGTTAGAAAGAACCAGCAAAGGAGAGAGAACATTAGCCAGTGATAAAGAAATAGTGTCAGGAAAGTGTAATATCCAGGAAGCCAAATAAAGAAAATTTTTCAGGATGAATGGAATGATCAATTTTGAGAAGTGCTTCTGGATAGTCAAGTAAGTTGAGGCCTGTTAGTTATTGGATTTTACACTTGGTCATTAATGGACATTAATGACCATTTGATTTGTTAGCATGTTAGAGGCAAGAGACAGTAATTAGGAGAATTCTAGAGAAAATAGGAAGAGAGGAACTGGAGACCGTAAATTAAGAGATTACAGTTTGGAGGAGTCTGAATGTTAAAGGAAGCAAATAAATGGGGTTTGTTGCTATAAGGGTAGTAGAGACAAGAGAGGCTATTTTTATGGTAAGGCAAAATGTCATAATTTTATGGTGATGTGAATGAATCAGAGGAAAGGAAAATATTTGTGGTGAAATACAGAACACCTTAGCGGTGCTCTCCATCAGTCCAGAAGGCATAAGACCTAGTATATGAAGAAATGGATCGGCCCTGGATAGGAGGGCACACATTTATCATACTAATAGAAGCTAAAGCAAATTTTTTGAGTATAGATACTCATGGATGGGTAGACATATGGTGGCAGCTTGAAAAAATTATCTTCTGAACTCACTTATTATTTGGAGAACTCACTTTTAGGCAGAGAAGATCATGCCATCTGCAAATAAGAACAGTTTAATTTCTTCCTTTCCAAACTATATGTTCTCATTTCCTTTCTTGGCCTTATTGCTGTAGCTAGAAACTTCCAGTACTATATTGAATAAGAATGGTGAGAGTGAATGTACTTGACTTGTTCCCAATCTTAGGGAGGAAAGCACTTATTTTTTCAGTATTAAATGGGATGTTAGTGCACTTTCTGTTTTCGTAGATACTCTCTACTAATTTGAGTTAGTTCCCCTTTGTTCTTAACGTGCTAAAATGTTTTATGATCAATAGGTGTTGTATTTTGTCAAGGGATTTTTTTCTGAGACAATTGATACAATTGTGTGATTTTTTTTCTTTATCGATATGGTGAATTCCATTGATTTTTCAAATGTTTAACCAGGCTTGCATCCAAGGAATAAATCCTGCCTTGTCATGGTATACAAACCTTTTTATATGTGGTTGAATTCAGTTAGCTAGTTTGTTGAGGATTTTTACATCTATATTCATAAGGATGTTAAGCTCTAATTTTCTTTTCTAGTTTGCCTTGTCTGGCTTTGGTATCAGGGTAATGCTGTCCACATAGAATGAATTGGGAAATGTTCCCTCCTCATCTGAATTTTGGAAGAGTTTATAAAGAATCAGTATTAATTTTTCTTGACATATGTGCAGAATTTATCAGTAAAGCCATCGGGGCCTGGATTTTCCTCTATTGCAAATTTTCAGATTACATATTTTTCCATCTCTAGTACTTATTGATTCATACCATCTGATGTTATTGCTTAAACAACCATTAATCTTTATGGATGTAATTTTCTATTATTTCTTTATGTATCTCTTTAAAAATATTAAAATCTTAATCAATAGGCCTTACTAGTTCCTTTTTAATTAAAATATTTATCAATATTTAGACTTTTTTACCAATTACTTTTCATTATTTTCTTTGTTTTGTAAATGTCATTTAAAAGCTGTATTTAAGCATGAAGATTTTTTTCTTTACTTTCCATATTATGATTGCCTTTAGTAAACTTTATTTTGTAATTGACAAATAATTTACATATCATAAAATTTACCCTTTTAAAGTGTAAAATTCAGTTATCTTAGTATATTTACAATGTTGTGCATTTGTGTTGATATCTTGGTAATATTGGCCTCATAGAATGACTTGGAAAATGTTCCTTCCTCATTTTTTAAAGTATTTGTGTAGAACTGGTGTTATTTCTTATTAAAATATTTGGGAGAATTCATCGTATATACTTGGGCTTTTTTGTGTGAGAATGAAACTCTTATAGAGCACTATGTGCTCTCTACTGTGAAACTTCTTTTTCCTGTACTTAAACCTGCTTTAAAAATAAAATCTGTTAATTTTTTTTTAAAGTACGTAATACTTGAATATGTACTAAATTCAAAAATTACAAAAAAGTTTACAATGAAAATTGTAATCTTCTAATCTAGATACTTAGTTCCCCTCTTCAGAGGCAATCGTGGGTATGATTCTCTTCTAAACAATTCTGGAGATCTCTGCACATAAAAATATATGCACATGCATATTTTTCCCACAAAATGCTACTCGCCAAGCAGTGAAGCTTGCTTTTGTATTTAACTACATGCCTTGAAGGATAGTCCTCATCAGTACATGTAGATCTACCTCTTTATATTCAACAGTGGCATAGCTTTCCATTAAATAGATGTGTCATGATTTATTGAACCAATTGCCTAGGCGGGCATGTGATCATAAACTCGAATATCCATATTTAGATTTACTTTGAAAGATTTTCTTATTTTCACTTGACTACTGCTAATCCAAATTGTTTGTTTGATTTTTCCTTTTCTGTCTAACCCATGTAGTTGTGTATGGTAATAAGAAGGCTATCCTTTGAAAACAGAATACACGCCACTCACCTCTCTTCAAGAGGCTACTATTGCCCAACTCAGTCTAAAATAAGCTAGCCCTTTCCTAAGTGCGGATAAGAGGCAGAAACCTAGTATTCATATCCATAGTAGACAAAGATGCTGGAGCTCTCAGTTTATACATCCTCCCTCATGCTCACAGCAACATTAATTGATGACAGCCATTCTGATAGCTGTGAGGTGATATCTTATTGTGGTTTTGATTTTCATTCCCCTGATGATTAGTGATGTTGAGCATCTTTTTATGTGTCTGTGGCCATCTGAATGACTTCTTCAGAGAGATGTCTATTCAGGTCCTCTGCCCATTTTTTAATCAGATTGTTTATTTTTTGATATTGAGTTATGTGATTTCTTTATATAATTAGGATATTAACCCCTTTTTCCATATGTCATTTGCAACTATTTCTCCCATTCAGTGGGTTGGTGGTTTCCTTCACTGTGCAAAAGCTTTTCAGTTTGATGTAATCTCATTTGTTTATTTTTGTTTTTATTGCCCTAGCCTGAGGTGAGAGATCCAAAACTTATTGCTAAGACTGATATCAAAGAATGTTCTATCTATGATTACTATTGGTGATTTGTATTAAATTTAGTGTTTTTTCTCTCTTGTTATGATGGTAATAGGGGCTATACAGGAGATTAGATCAATTATAAAGAATAAACTGCATGTTCTTCCACATCTGAATGTAGTTTGAGTGAATTGTTTAACTTCATTTCACTAGCCAACTAATCAGTTGATTATTAATTGGCTAATATAAAATAAAATCTTATTAATATAAAAACACACATTTATTCAAAGTGCTTTGGAGATTAAAATCTTAGATAGTTGGAAAATTTTATTAATAAATTACTATTGTTACCAAATTAGTACTATACACTAACCAATGGATCCCATGGAGACAAATGGAGAAAACCTTGCTAATACAATTAATACTAAATAAGGGACCTAAAAGCATTTTGAATTTTATAATAAGATGGCTTGATTAGAGAGGACAACGAGAACCAATTAAGGTAGACTGGGGCAAATGTCTCACTCAAAGGATAAAATTGTTCGAGGAAATGAGAGTTTTCAAAGTCCATATGTTTTAACCAATTAACCTTTGATTTAGTCCAAATTAATAGAGCTCTCTTCTTTCTTCACTTGTAATTTCAACATAGAAAAGTGCTACAGTTCTGAACTCCCGGAGATAAAAAAAATTCAACTTCTAGGACTTATCTGATAGATATATGGTCTAGTAGTAATTCTTATTTGTACAGTTATACTTGCCTAACAAGTGTTAAACATTATAGCAAATATATGACTTCTTAATTATTATTATTGTAGTTTAAAAGCTAAATCTAATATATAAGGAAAATTCACTCTGAAGTATTTTTTAATCATTTCATAAGAGTAAAAACTGATTTAGAAAAGAAATATTAGAGAAAGCTAACATTTTCCTTTTTAAAATTCAGTTTAAAGTCATAAGAAATATGTTGGGTTTTTGTATCAAACGTTTGGAAAATTATGTGCAGGTAATAATTTTATTTAAGGGGTCAATTATTTTATTAGATTTAAGTCTGAAATGAAAGAGTTCTGAAATGTTTCATTTTAGTGTTATTCAGGTGGCAAAATGCTGAATATCAGGATTCTTGCCTTTTTTGGGGGGGTGCTTTTGTAAAGTAAAATATATATTTACATTCAAAAAGAATAAAATATTTTATTTAGGGTCATCTTATTGACTAGCATCTTAACTTTATGATTAAGTTAGGTGTAGCAATTGGGAGAGATTGAAAGGAAGAAAAAAATGTACAATTATGTTATTTCCAGTTCACTAAACACATATGTATTCAGGTTGAAATCTGGGGGAAAATTGAAGAGAGAATTTTTTGAGTGGCACATAACAATAAGTTATTAAAATAATTTCAATTATTCAAATTAATTGTTTTATATAAGTATTTACAAATTTTACTGTATATATTTGCTTTTGAGTTAGTAAAGGAAGACTGAACACAAATGCTTATTCATTCTAAGTCCCTGATAATCAACTAAAATAACAATAAATGAAAAGAATTACATACTCACAAGGACAAAAAAACAGAATGAGAGGCTGCAGCAGATGTGATTTAAATATTTATCAGAATGAAAGGTGATGAAAGAGTTAATCAGTGAGAAGAAGGAAGTCACAACATAAAATATCTGTAGATAGAGATTGTACAGGAAGAAAGTTTAATTCTCCAGAACTCTGGAAAGTCTGGAAACTCAACAGAAAAGGCAGAAGATGAAGTTGAAGAATCACTATGATCACTAAATATTTAAAAGAACCAACATATATTTTCACAATATATTTTTGCTGATATGATGTTCTTCTTGGCCTGGAATGTTATTCTGAGCCAGTCTGCCATTGGTCAAAATTGGAAATCCTCTTTGTGGTAATCTCTCTCTCTCTCTCTAATTGGTGGAGGTTTGAAGTATTTAAAAAGGTTAGCTCTTTTAAAACCAAGAATAAATGCAGAAGCTTGTGCTGCTTAATATTTTTTTTCTTTTTTTTTAATGCTTGCCACTGCCTTTCCTCACACTGCCATGTTAATAAAATAATCACACATGGCAAATTGTATCAGTAGTAATTTCCACTGAACAAGCTTAGCATGCCATTTAGAATAAATTAACTCCTGGATTGCTTGTTTCTGGAGTGCAAGAAAGTTAATTGCTAGGACTCTTTCTATTTTAAATCCATCTTCAAACTTTGAAAAACTTAAAAAGAATACAACTGATGGTTCTTTTAAACACCAAGATAATTTTCTAGGAATTGAGCTTTCTTTTGCCAAAATCTTGCACACCTATAAACTGTAGAATATACAGTGACTTCAATACATGTAATTACATAGCATGAGGTTCAAAAATATTAAAATATAATGTTTCTTGATCTATTTTTAAAGTAATAATATGATTTTCATAATAAATGAAATCAATTCTGATGTAAATAAGTGTTCTTAATTCTATTGTTGTTGTGAGAACTTTTCTTGATCTAGTTTTTATTGCAGCTTCTTTTTTGTTTTGTTATATCATCTAAAATTAAATGATTATAATAAATATTTCATTAGGCACATCCAGTAGAAAAATCATAATTTTCTTGCATAATAACATCAGCCATCCTATAAGATTTAGATTAATTTTCACCCTCTTAATAAAAAATAATAATTTTCAAAAAATCCAGTCAATCTTCACATGATATACAGTGGTAAATGAGGTGGGTCAATTTTGTTAAGTTCAAATATCTTTACAAAGTAAAATATGCTATTCCACAGCCATTCTACATATATTTAAACTTAATTTAAAATTTGCCATACCTTTGCTGGATAGTCACCAATATATCCTTGACACAGGAAAATAAGGCAATTTTTTCTCATACAGTTGTCTCAAATTCTAATTGCAAGATAAATGTTTTCAGATATGCTGTGTTGTTTTTCCAATTATCTCCCTTATTTCATGTTGTGCTAATAAGGTTATTCCCATCTATTTGAAACATAGCAACTAGAAAATTATGTGCCTATACCTAAAATGAATGAGAGATGAAATTTATCCCTCAACTTTTCAAGTTTTTGAGAAAATCCCATTTGTAAGGTATTCACAGGGTTACGAGAAAGGATTCACAGTTTACATTGCCATACTACTGATTTTAACAATGATTTAATCAATCTTAGTCCCCTTTAGAGGTTAAAGTTGATAATATATTCCTCACGTTCACCCTCTCTCCTCTCCTCTTTCTCTCTCTTTTCCTTCTTCCCTTCCCCAATCTGCCACACTTTAAAAATTAAAAAGGAATGTTGAAAGAAAGACTCATGTATTCATATTAATAAATGCATATTTTTATAATCTATTATGCCTAATCATTACGTCATATTCTTGAAAAGTACACAAGTAATTAATGGTGAAATTGAGAAGAAAAAAATGTATGAAACTGTAAAGATAATTTCAGTTCCCAAGAAATGGAAAATGCCATGTTTGGTTAATATAACAAGTTCTATGAATTTCATTTTCTGTATTTCTACTAAATTTATAAGAGTATAAAAACCCAAGAGTGAATCTT
This sequence comes from Balaenoptera borealis, assembly GCF_965194805.1. NCBI lineage: Eukaryota > Metazoa > Chordata > Mammalia > Artiodactyla > Balaenopteridae > Balaenoptera > Balaenoptera borealis. The sequence continues at coordinate 16,699,579 of NC_138867.1, forward strand.
AGAGTAGAAATAAATTAGCAATTGTTGCAGAGAACTTGATCCCACACCAATTAGAAGCATAAGTCTAGGTTTAAGCCATATGAATTTGAATGACTAATGAGGGGTACATACAGACTGACCTCATATTCCCTTGCTAATGTTGCAACTGTGAAATGCATGTGATTCTAAACCAACTCAACTAGCTTTTTTCTTGGTGTAGGTTAAAATTTTTTTTATTATCTTTATCCATTTCTATTTTTCTTGTTTTCCTTGAGGTTTGTGAAAATATTAATTCCCTTTTCCTAACTTACTGCATCTATAGAGACTATTTTTTGTAGGAAATTTCTTTAGCATAGACTCTAAAATCTACAGATTAGAGATTCAAAAAAAAACAAAACAAAACTTGATAATCAAAGTATGTAACAATCTCGTATGAGACCTTATATATAATGCACATAACAAACTTGTTTCTATTAAACTGTCTAATGCGGTAGTATGTAAAATATAATTTACATCACAGTAATTGTTCTTTTTTCTTACCACCCACATAACATTTGTATGTATAAACGTATAAAAACATTTTCATGGGACAAATAATACATTGCTTAAATTCAAGACACCAAAGGAAAAAACCTCAATAAAATATCTTTATACATACATACATATGTACATATATTATATATAGCAGTCTAATTTTTGGCAGAAAAAAAAGGCAGCACACCTAAAATGGTAACTTCTTAAGACAGTTTTCTAAGGGAGAGTTTGTAGAATTATGGACCAAGGATATTGCATCCTGTGGATAGTGATAACGGGATGTCATTACTATAACCAAGTCTGAAGGAGCAAGGGATGCAAGAGGTTACCTGAACCTGGAAAGACCTGTAGCTCTGGAACCTCTGGCCATAGATGAAGGAGCACAGTCGCTATGACTGTAATGGCCTGATAGGAGGAAGCATGGAAAACTAATACTCCATTTTCTCTCTCTCTTCTCTGTCTCTTTCTCTGTCTGTCTCTCTCTCATCTTCCAATCGCCTGCTAATGCTTCTCACTGGCCCAATCTAACTGAAAGCTACAGACAGAAGTTTGGGTGATACACTCTATAGAAGTCAGTCTACAGGACATTAGACATTGATCAGAACGAACAAGGGTAGAGAGAGGATCTGGAAAAGTAAATAGAGATTATTTAACATAGTGCTGAGTTAAAAACTTGCACGGAGAAGACTGGCTTCTTTTTAAAGAGGTTATGATGTCAGATCTCCTATCAGTAACAGTTGTGTTAACGTATGTTTTGGGAGATTGCAAATGAACTACAGTTTCAGAATTTTTTTTTATATATCAATCAAAAAAGTAAACCTCTTGGGCTTCCCTGGTGGCGCAGTGGTTGAGAATCTGCCTGCCAATGCAGGGGACACGGGTTCGAGCCCTGGTCCGGGAAGATCCCACATGCCGCAGAGCAACTAGGCCTGTGAGCCACAACTACTGAGCCTGCGCGTCTGGAGCCTGTGCTCCGCAACAAGAGAGGCCGCGATAGTGAGAGACCCGCGCACCGCGATGAAGAGTGGCCCCCGCTTGCCGCAACTAGAGAAAGCCCTCGCACAGAAACGAAGACCCAACACAACCAAAAATTAATTAATTAATTATTTTTTTAAAAAAAAGTAAACCTCTTAAGCAGAGTTATTTCTTATGAGATTATTTTATATCAAAAATATTTTGACAGAATCAGGTTGCCCCACAATCTTCACAGCCATAATGAACAAGCTGAATTTGACAAGGTGAAATGTAACAGATGTAAATTCTGTTGGTCAGATTGAAAAATCTACAAGCTCAAAGCACAGTATGGCACTTAGCAGGAATAAAGGTAAAATATTCTCAGGAAGTTCTGCCTGTGGTCGGTCAGCAACTCGGGAATCAACAGAACTTTGTGGCTGTTTGATATGGAAACCAAACCTAGAGTTAGAGGTGGTGCCTTGGGATATAGCATTCCTCTTTATTTTGGTTTCATAGTGATACGCTAAACATCCACTCTCCAGGTAATTTAGCTATTGGTAGGTTTTTTATTTTTAAGTTAATTTATTTATTTATTTTTGGCTGTGTTGGGTCTTCGTTTCTGTGCAAGGGCTTTCTCTAGTTGCGGCAAGCGGGGGCCACTCTTCATCGCGGTGCGCGGGCCCCTCACTATCGCGGCCTCTCTTGTTGCAGAGCACAGACTCCAGACGCGCAGGGTCAGTAGTTGTGGCTCACGGACCTAGTTGTGGGATCTTCCCAGACCAGGGCTCGAACCCGTGTTCCCTGCGTTGGCAGGCAGATTCTCAACCACTGCACCACCAGGGAAGCCCTAGCTATTGGTAGTTTTATATGATGACTTCTTCCAAATGTTATTTCTGTGAGTCTTGAACGATATGGTGAAATAAACTTTAAAATTATAAATCATCTGATTTCACAAGGATTTATTGAACAAGTGCCATAAATATGTCACTGTACTAGAGAAAGTGAATATAAAGGTAGATATTTATAACCAATGCCTGTAGGTAAAAGTGCAAAATTAATGACTGACATATGCTAAGAATCTACTCTGAATCAGAACTATCTTTAGCACATTTTGTGTATTACACAATTGTTATAATGAGTCTACTAAATAGGTATTCTAGCATTCCCAGTCCTCCAACTGCTTTTATTTGGTGAGAGGAGGAAATCCTATACTTTCCCTGGTTGCTCTGATCCCAAATCAGGTCATCGACAATGCAGTAGAAATCAATATCTTCAAATCTGTGTTTTCAGCCCAAAGTTAACTGGTGAGTCCCTGCTAAGATGTTCAGGACTCCAGATTTTGATGTCTCAATAATTTTGCATTTTCAACATGCCTGGAACTGAAATACCAGCTAGTTCCTCAAACCTAATCCTAATTACAGCAACAACAACTGCTACTATTAATACTCTTTATACAACTAATAAAAAGGCATAGAGTAAAATTCCATTAAATTAGGATCTGTGTCTATCAATCTCATTTCTTGATTTGTACAGTTCAGCATAGATCCTGAAATATATTCTGTATGTACTGAAAAATATTTACTGAATGACAAAATAATGTATAAAAGATGAAAGAAACAGAATATATGCCAATTATATCGGTACCTAATATACATTTCATATGCCTAATATACATTTTTACCACTCAAGTTTCTTGTTAGCCACCCATAGAAGTCAGCTGAGTATTTTGGCTCATGACACCTGCATTTAATCCACATCTGCTTAAAATACCTGGAGTGGTTTTTGTTTTTCTGGTGTACTGTAGACCAATCAGTACCACAGGGAGTGTCCAGAAAAGCCTGGATGAGATGAGGGGCATCTCTGACATCTCTACCCTGACGCCTTGGCCACTTTGTCTTCAGTGCCACGAGGAAGCATTGAGATGGTAGCAGACACAAGCTGACTGACAACAACAAAATAATGGGGTTCTGTTAGATATACCTCAATACAGAGCTTGGTATATTAGCTAAAACCCAGTTCTTGTCAGTAGCTAAGTTTGTATGAATTTTCTTTTTCTGATGATCAGTTGCTTATTATCTATCAGAGTCCAAGAGCAAGCCAGAAGCAGTTTCTCTAAAGAACAGATGTTGTTTTTACCAGAGACAGTATAGCTTTTCTCCTAAAACATAGGCACCTGAACAGTGACTATTCCATTGCAAGTTACCACAGACTCTGCAATTCATACAACACAGCGCTTTGCCACAATACGATTTGAGAGGAACTGGATTCATTTGGTCATAAGGGACAGTTGGTGACAAAGTTATTTGAATTGTACCCTGGACCATTTAAATTTATTTTTCTTACCCTGGGAACCATTCAGACCCTTAACTAGGTCAGAACTGCACAAACAAACATCGTGAACATTCCCTTTAAAATCAGTGAGGCCCTCAAAGAATTATTCCTTCTTCTTTGTGGCAGGAGAGTCAGAGTACAAAGTGTAGCACCACGCTTTTGACTTTGGCTTGACCATGTAGTCTCCAAATTTGTAGCAGGCCCATTAATTTTCTTGGGGTTTATCTCCATTATCTGTCATGCATGTTCCCAACCAAAGCAGCTGGAGAACCTCATATTTTTTGTCTATTACATCCCATAAGCAAGATGTCATCTACAAAGTGAATCCTGTGATGTCCTGGTAAGTCAATCAATCTCTCTCCTTACTAAAGCATGGAGAGTCATAGAAACTTAAGTCACAGAGCAAAGGAGTACTCTGATTTGTTTGTTTCCTGTGCTCTCTGTTTATTGGTATATAGAAAATATTTGCCAAATCAAGTTGCACACCAAGGGCCAGAAACTGGATTAATTTGCTTCATTTTAGAGATAACAACAAAAACTCTCTAAAGCAAGATTGTTGGAAGGTTCCAGATTCTGACTTCAGTTGAGAACTGAAGGACTTTAGATTATCATTTTGTTTTTTTTAGCTGTTCATTGCTATCATCCTAAACTTCTTCATGTCCACAGGTTCTGTTCTGCATAGTGATGAGTGCCATTGGTTCCATAAGACTTGCCTTTAATTTCAACTTTATTTCCGGTGACATTTATTAAATGCTTGGAAACCACCTGCCAGAATTTTATCATTCCAAACTAGCTAAATTTTCAGTATTCTCCTCTTGGCACCAGTCCCAACTCTTCGGGTATACATTCTAAACAGGTTGCAATTCTTGCTTCCATGTGATTATGACTCAGTTAATTTAATCATGAATGAAATTTATTGACAGGGAATTTGATTGCTCCCAATATGGAAAAGGTTGCTGAAAATCAAGTTCAATAAACATTGAATAAAAATCAAAAACTGCCAAGATTAGCCACCTCAGAACACTGCTGTTGTCCAATTATACCTCACTACCTCTTCCACTGGGACAACTGCATCTGGGCACATGCCACTCTCCTGCTGGGTTCCATTTTCTTTGGACACTTTGTCCTAGGCCGTTAAACTCTCCATTCTGTTGATTCTGCTATCAAAAATATCTAAATGTCATTGTGTTTTTGCTTCATTTACTCAAGATGCAAAGTCTTCAGCGGTGGGAGAGAGGGGAGATGTGACTAGTGAGCATAGATTACATCCTGCCAAAGGGAAGAGGGAGGGATTATCAATGTGTCTTCAGCTTCCATAGCACATGGCTTTGTTGGCTTCCACCTATCTTGAGATTTCTCCCAAATGAAAAGGGTAGCCAAAACAGGAAAAATATCCAATGAACCTGTTAAATAAAATGTGAAAAATACAGGAGGTAAAAAATGAGAGTGAAACAAAACTAGCAATAACTCAAATCTTTAGTGAACCAATGTCATCAATATAGTGTGTTTTATGAATTAATTTTCTTTAGTTTTAATGTGACAATCATTCAAGTTTACTTTTTTTAATGCCATGTGGTACATACATTTTAAAAAACGTAAACAGGAGTTATATTTTTCATGAGTTTTGGTAAATTATCAAGTAATAAACAAGTAGAAGAAAACCTAGATATAGAATTTATGTAGTATATAGAATCTAATGAAGCCTTTGTGCAACCAACAGTATAAGACAAGATGTCTTGTTACAATTTAACCAATGAAAAGTTAAGTAAATCTGCATAAACTCACACACTTAGAAGCAGGTAGGTATAGAAACTGATCCTAGTCTTTCAGATCCAAATAAAGCATTGCCCTAATGTATATGCATATTTGATGACAATATTCATCTAAACTACTTAATTCTCAATGTTTGGTGTCAGGATTCATGAGACAGAGGGAAAATAATGCTACAACTGTTATTTTTTCACATTCCTCCTTTGTGGACTCCAATGAAAGTGGAAACAAAACTAATAAAATGATATGTTGTCTTTAAGTACACTGAATAGCAATTTTTACTTTTTAGGAAATATTATAAAATGGATGATTTTAGGATATTATTATTATGTCTAAAGAACAAAAAGTTAGTGAGAAATCTTTTAGTATAAACATAGTGAAGGATTTTACATCTTTCAACCATTGTGATAAGATCTGTAAATCCACCCGAAGAAAAATCCTATCAACTTTGCCTTTACTTTCTCTGATTTTATGGCATGTAATAAAATTCATCTGAAACAGAAGAATAATTGTGCACAACATAAAAAACCAGGTGTGTATTAGGTGTTAAACTGATTGTAGAGGAGAATTATCATCTAAATATTAAATTTTAATAGTTTTATTATTAAAAATGTTTGACTGATGAGATAAACTTGTTTCTCATAGACACATACATCATAATATTAGTAAAACCATCACATTAGAATAACAGAATTTTGAATTAACAAGCACAATAATTTAGAAAATGACCAAAATCAACTAGAAATTCAAATTCTAGATAACCAGAACAGTTATCTAAAAAAGGAAAAAGAATAATGGCTTGGAAATATGCAGAAATAAATGAATACTTGTTTATTCATTCATTAAAATAAGTATTTCTTGAGTGTTTGTTTTCCGGGAGGTACTACTCTGGATGCTAAAGTTCAGACAAAGACAGTCGCTGACCTCAGTGAGCTTACATTCTCTAGCAGAAGAAATTAACCACTCAAGTAAACCAAGACATGATAGTTAATTTCACATTATGAAAAACACTGAGACATAAGTAAAACTGGGTATGGTAAGCGGAGCGACCTAAGAGAATTTGTGATGAGGAGTAGTCAGCCATGAGGCAATTTAGAGGCAGTGTGTTGCATGCTAGGAAAATGATGGTGATAGTCATGATACATCCATACTAGGATGCCCAGTAGAATGGGTGTTATGAAGGAGGGTGAATGGTGAGAGACAAGGTCATTTAGGAAGGAGAGCTCATATTCCACGTGATTGTGTAGGCAGGCTGTGGGAAAACATTTCAAACTCGTTCTAATTTTAAAAGGAGATCTTTGGCAAACTTGGTGCAGGGAACTCACCATCTGAAAAAGTCACTTTGGCTGCTCTACAGATAACTTGGTACTCAAGATGGGCAAAAGAAGAAGCAGGAGGCCAGGAAGAAGGATATTGTCATGGTCTCCATGTGAGATAGTGTCTTGAGCCAGCATAACAGGAGTAGAGATAGTGGAATGGAGTCAAATGCTGTCAGGCTTTGAGAAAAGAGATTTCTGATCATTTATATACGAAAAGGGAGAAGGAAACAAACACCTATGATTTTGAGCTGAGCTAAAAATACAATGCTATTATTTTACATGAGAAATAATGTGAGTAGAACAGGTTTTAGGGTGAAATCAAGATTTGGGGCTCTAATGTTTGGCACCTCTGAGACATCCAAGTGGACATATTTTTCAGGCATTGGACATATAAGCCAGGGAAGAGTATGTCACAGGCATATATATTCATATTTTTTCTTAATTTAGGAATTATTACCATATATATGTAGTTAAAGTCATGTAACTAGATGAGAGAAAGGTCACATAAATTTATCAGACACTGAGTTAAAAGTCTGTATTAGATCTCCAAATAAGTATTATAGTACAGTGCACTATTTTGGACAAGGTAATTACAATTCAGTGATGAGTAAACAAATATATAATGAGTTTTAAAACATATACTGAGAATGAATATAATTACAACAATTTTCTTTTTTTTCTCTCCAAATTCCAAATTACATATTTAATATAATAGCTTTAGAAATTTATCCTGTATATATATGAAACGTAGATAGATAAATAATGAAATACAGATAGATCGATACATAGATAGATAGATAGATTAAAACCCTATTTAGATCAAGGCCAAAATAAATGTCTATAATTGTCCACAGGAAATGTTTTGTTAATTATCACAAATTACGAGATGCTACAATCTCTACATGATTACTGATGGGACATAGTTTACCCAAACTGTGCATGTGAAGCCTGATTGAAACAGTAGGGGAGAACACATACAAATGTAAGTCTTATTAGCACAAATCATTAGGCTTAGAAAAGATCTAGGAATCATCCAATCAAAGCACCTCATTATAGAATTGAAGAAACTGAGATCTGGAGAAGAATTAACTTGTTAAAAAAAAAAAAAAAAATAGGACCTTCTAGCTTCCAGTTGCATGAAGAGTATAAGGCAGTCTGATTCTCTTCAAGTTAAATATTAACTCTCAAAACTTTGAAAACTTACAAAAGTGAACTTAATCAAATAATAAAATTTTCTCAAGACTTTATATGAAAAAAATGTACTTTCAATATGAAAGAAAAAAAGGCAGACTTTGGGTGCATTATTTAATGTCTCCGGGCTTGAGTGTCTGTGAAAAGAGGAAATCTGAATCTGTCTGACAGTTTGAGGTATCCTAAGAGATAATGTAGATCTACAGTAGGCATTTAATACAGAGTAACTTGATTGGTGGGCAATGATTATAATTCATACAAGTAGTTCCTATGTGTTAGTGTCATTCTGAGTGCTTCAATTGCGCTAACTCACTTACTGGTCGTGTGAACCATATGAGGCAGGCTGTCTTAGAGTCCACATTTTAAAGATGAAGAAACTGAAGCCAGAAATGTCCAGCAAATTGCCCAAAGTCACCTGGCTACTCTGAGGTAGAACTTGTAATCACTCTGTGACACTACTCCCAGAGGAGATGAGTGCCTTTCAATGGGTTTGTTTAAGCCATCAGACAACATACTTTGTGATGTTGATTACACAATGTCCACTTCTGAAAAATAAAGTCATATAAAAACATACAGTTAAACTACTGGTGATAAGTGTTTATACGCATTTTCTTAAATATAAGGTAACTAAGGGTGAAAGGGATAATTTGATATCTTAAAAAAAAAGGTGTAAGAATATTTCTTGTTATCTTAATACTGTTTTTAGCTTGTCAAAGTTTAAGAAAACAGTGATTTCATATTAGTTGAGAAATAGTCAGTTAGCCTGCCCTACTTCTGATGTCCCCTGAAAGGAAGGAGCATGGTTATTGGGTCACAAGCCGGGACTGAGGGGGAGTAGATGTGTGCAGGACCTGGGAAGTGGAGGGAGGGACTAGCCTCCACCACAAAGCAGCCCAGGAGTGCAGGATGCGAGATGAGTGTGAGGGGACAGACAGCAAGGTGCAGAATATAAAGATGAGTAAAGAATAAGTCTTGCCTGGGATTGCACACACGAGAGCCAAAGGGGTTGAAAACGAGACCGCGGTGCACTCTGCAGGTGTATTTTTAGTGTTCTAACAGGCTTGCATCACACTGCTGCCCTGCACTCCCCACAATCTTTAGTGGGGTAGAGCCTATCCCCAGTGCCCTTTCAAGCTGCTGGGGTCCTCGCGTCAATCTGACAATCCTTGTAGTCACAACTATGAAATGGACGGCTGTAAACATTGCCAGGACTTCATCTATCCAGACGAAGTGGTGAAACTGGGATTGGAGGACTTTTATTAAGATTATTTTTATTCATTTAGATCCACAGTAATAGACCATTTCCCCCAAATTCCTCAATTGAGGTAGTTGCCTTCACATTTTATTTATCTTAGATGTCACCAAGAATCTGCAAATGTTCACCTACTAGAGAGAAATTTCATACACCTCCATCAGCATGTTGGCAAAGAGTAGCTAATCGACGTGCTATACCAGTATGAATTTCTTGGACTTTGATTGACAGGGCCCTTACACTTCCCACAATGCCCAAATGTCTAAGCAAACACAGTATCTCCTATGATCGAGACTTTCCATCAAGTGTGAGCTCTGTAGGACACATTGCCTGGATAAATGTTCAGAACCATCCTTTAGAACCAGATCAAAGCATAATAGATCCTTTATACAGTGCCTGCTGTGTCTTCTTTATGGGAAATGGAATACTTAAGTCCCACTGTGGCCTCTCTTGTTCTACCTTCTGTACCACACCCATGTGAGATATAACTTTCAGGTGAAGGAAACAGAAAAAACAAAGACGCCTGTTCCATCTACACATTGTGCTAACGGGATGCATATGTCTTTTAATTCAGAAAATTATTCCACTCCACAATTTCTCACCCAATGGATAATGGATTTTATTAAAATCTTCTACTTATAAATATATGCACTCTTTCTACTTCTTTAAGTAATATTTTAGAGCAGACATATATTAGAAATATAAAAACTAATTACACAGAATGAAGAATTTGATCCATTATGAGGCACAGGTAATTATGAAAAGAAAAGCAAAGATTTTAAAGGTCAAGGAAACAGCCATCTGCTTAACAACCTGACCACCGCTGAAAAGTATTTCAAGGCCAGTTAAAAGCTCACAAGGCCCTAACTGCCACCCAGAAAGACGTCTTATATGTTAATCTGTATCTGCACTCAATGTATAAGGCACAGACTGTGTGAGCACTAGTATCATTCATTTTTAAAAATCAATTTAAGTTTGCCTTGTTAATTAGAAAGAGTACCTAGTTTATTTTAATTAAATTCCCGTGAAGAGGCATTAAAGTTAAGTGAAAATCATATTAATTTGCACATTCATTATGATTAAAAACAGTGCTATACTATGTCTGATATTTTTGATTAAATTGGATGTTTTCAAATGTATGCCTTTTATTTCTATGTAGTACTATCTTTTAACTTTCATTATTAAAATGTATATGAGTACAAGATATTTTAAAAAGCATTTAAAGGGAAAACTGAGTTAGTCTGCTAGTCAAATAAAAAAAAAAGTAACCCTCTCATTTACTCTCTCCATTTATATAATCTTCCAGACAAAATAACTCTTTAAACTCTTAAAAAGTATAAATATGTGTGTGTGTGTGTGTGTGTGTGTGTTTGGCTGGTATTCTGAATGGCTGGATTTGAAATTAAACATGATTTTGAAACATTTTGAAAACTTTGAGATATTTTAGTAAAAATAAGATCTGTTCTTCCATTTGTACATCTCTACTATTATACCCTTTAATTGTTTAATTCTTCACATTTCCTAAGTTGATTCCCAGCATTTATAACTTTTCTTTATCTCCTGCAAATATCATTTTTCTTTCATTGTTTAGCCCAATTATTTATTGATGAGTTATAAGGATATTTATTGTTCATTTGAGAGTGAATTGGTCTAACCCATAAGCTTAATTAATTATTTCACAGTTGTTAGTTCCTAGCTGAATCTTAGATTTTCAAACAACAAAATCACACCTTTTGAAAGTGTCATTCAATGCCAGCAAATTTTAAGCACCAAGTGGGCATTGGATGCAGTCCTGGGCGTTAGGGATTCAGGAGTGAACAGATGAGGCTCTTGTCTGCATGGGGCTTGCGTTCTAAAGGGAAAATTTAAGAAAGCAATAGAGGCTTTTAAGGATAAATAGGGAAAATCCGCATTTTTTAAAATATGGAGATGTATAATCCAATAATAAACCATAAGTTTCTCTTTTCTGTCCTTTTGTATTGGTTTTTCAATTAAGCATAGGCACATATATCTATCTTTTCCGTATGACTAACTTTTTTATGTCTTGTTAAAGAAATCTTTCAAAACCTTAGAGTATAAAAAATTTACCAATCAGTGTTTCCAAGGTTTTTTCGTTTGTTTGTTGTTTTGTTATTGGTGATGACTTTTGTCTTTAAGAATTTGTCTGGTCTGAAGTTAATCATTGAATATACAGTACATTGTTGTATCAAGTCCATCTTTTTTTTCTGTCATTTGTTTCCAGCTTCTTTTATTTCAACTACCCCTTCTTTCCTCAATGACCTGACGAGCCATCTCTGTCATCCACCAAAGTTGCCTGTTTACAGGATCTCTATCCTACTTCATTGATTAATTCTGAGTTAATGCCACAATATCAATACTAACATTTCTTCATAAGTCCTGGTATCATGAATGAACAGTTGTCCCACTTGACCCTTTTTCAGAAATGACCTTGCTATATCAATACTGTATAAATTTGAGAATTGTCTCATTTAGCTCCGTGAATTACTTTGCTGTGGAACCTACACACTGTATTGACTACATTTAAATTGAGTGAAAATCCACAGCTTCAAATTGTTTATTCTTCCTATTTATAACATGGTGTAAGTCTCTCTTAAGTTACATCTATTATAATGTCTTTCGTTAGAGTTTTATAATTTTATCTGATAAAGTCTTACCATTTGCCTTACAGTTTAACAAGTAAAATGAAATAACAAGAAACATATAGCTCAGAAGCAGTGATTTTATTATATTTTGATTAAATATTTATTATACTGAATTTGTGGAAATCTTTGAATGCTTATGTGGCAGATGGGTAGTAATAAGTAGGCAACTTAAATTCATATTTTATTTTCACCAGTATAATTTTTTCAAGTATTGGCATAAATAGAATTATCCATTTTCTCTTCCACCTAGTTCTATGCTTTCGGAAAATCCAGAAATATTGATTTATAACTCATTAATTTGTCTTTACATTCATTTAATCATTTATTAAATATTAATTTACTGAAAAATTCCTATATATTTAACATCATCATGGAATCTTTATACTGGAATTTATACTTATAAATACTTATAAGTATAAAATATTCAATATTTATATTATATTATAAAAATACTTATATTATTAAAATATAAGTATTAATACTTATGATATTAATAAAATAATTCTTATATTATTAAAAATATAAGTATTAATATTATATTATTAATACTTATTAAAAATATTATATTATTAAAATACTTATATTTTTATTTATATTATTAAATATACTTATATTTAATACTGGAATTTATTTTTCTTTGATGTTGCTTTTTAAAATTGAAGTATAGTTGATGTACAATGTTTTGTTAGTTTCAGGTGTGCAGCAAAATGATTTGGCTCTATATATATATATATTCTTTTTCAGATGCTTTTCCCTTATAGATTGTTACAAAATATTGAGTATAGCTCCCTGTGTAGTAGGTCCTTGTTAGTTATCTATTTCATACACAGTAGTATGTATATGTTAGTCCCAAACTCCTATCTTATCCCTGCACCCCCCTTTCCCCTTTGGTAACCATAAGTTTGTTGTCTATGTCTGTGAGTCTTACTTCTGTATGTAAGTTCATTGGTATCACTTTTTTTTAATTTCTACATTTAAGTGATATTATATGATGTTTGTCTTTCTCTGCCCGGCTTACTTCACTCAGTATGATAATCTCCAGATCCATCCATTTTGCTGCAAATGGCATTATTACATTCTTTTTTATGACTGAGTAAAATTTCATTTTATATATATATGTCACATATTCTTTAGCCATTCTTCTGTTGATGAACATTTAGGTTGTTTCCATGCCTTGGCTATTGTAAATAATGATGCAAAGATCATTGGAGTGCATGCACCTTTTCGAATTATGGTTTTCTCTGGGTATATGCCCAGGAGTGGGATTGCAGGATCGTACGGTAGCTCAATTTTTAGTTTTTTTAAGAAACCTCCATACTGTTCTCCAGAGTAGATGTACCAATTTACATTTCCACCAACAGTGTAGGAGCATTCCCTTTTCTCTATACCCTCTCCAGCATTTATTATCTGTAGATATTCTGATGATGGCTATTCTGACTGGTGTGAGGTGATACCTCATTGTAGTTTTGATTGTATTTCTCTAATAATTTGCGATGTTGAGCATTTTTTCATGTGTCTTTTGGCCACCTGTATGTCTTCTTTGGAGAAATGTCTGCCCATTTTTTGATTGGGTTGTTTGCTCTTTCGATATTGAGCTGTATGAGCTTTTGCATATTTTGGAGATTAATCCCTGTTGTTGCATTGTTTAATTTAAAAAATAGTAACTCTGGGTGTAAGCCCATTTAAATGTGTAAAGGTAAAGTTTTCTGGTAAAATATTTGTCATCTGTATTTCATGAAGGACATTATATGTGTGTGTATACATTTACATATAAAATTACATATAAGAAAATAATGAGGAACAAAGTTCTTGTAAGGAAAAATTATTAGGAAAATGAAAGTCTATTGCCAGTTAAGTGTGGGAAAGTAAGGAGCTAACCATTTGGGAGAATGCTACTTTAAGAAAAAAAAAATGAGATGCATCTGGGCATGCATAGGCATGTAATTATTTATTTTTGCATTATTAAAAAATGTATGAGCTTGATGATCAAATATATAGGCATATTGTGAATGATAGTGTCAAGGCCCTTTGGAAAAAATAAATAAGAGCTGACAAAGCATGTTTATGACCTAGAAATGACACTGCCACAGGTGATTAAGACTTACAAGTAAGACCAGCTCCTGCCTATAATTTGAAATTTGCTTGAGCATCAGATACATTTTATGTGTGTAGAATAGCCTGGGAAGCAATTGGTTCTACTTTCTACTTATAGCAAAATCAGTTCAGCATGTTGAGGTTTCTTTCCCCCTCACCCCTTTCCCTAACTGATGTACATTTTCTCTCTACTCAGCTGAGGCAAGTGAAAAAAAGGCAGAGATTTGACTCAGCATTTGTGCTTAGATTCATTAGTGTAATGAACTAAAATGGGGGAAATTCAAACCTTTTCTCCTCTACTCTCTGCTTAAAATGCAAATGATATAAAATACAAATATTTCCAAAGTATGTTAAAGTACACCAGAAAAAAAAAAAAAGTAGTCTTTATTAAGCTAAATTCTTTCTGGAATTAATGCAGTGGTTTATAACAAGATCCCCTATTTCTCTTAAGATCTTGGTAATATTTGGTGAAATTTTGATTCATCTAGAGAGCATCATAGAAAATACTATTCTTAGGACATGTCCTCAGAGATTATATTTTAATTGGTCTGTTATGGGGACTGTACTTCTAAGAACTGCCAATGCGTTTCTACCGCATAGCCAAGGATGAGAATCACTGTTTTAACATATTCCCTCACTGCTCTGACTTAATTTTGGAAGTCACTAATTTCCTTAGGCCACTGGGGCATTAAAGTCATCTGTAGATTATCTAAACCCACATGCCTAATCTCTGATAATGAATAAGTAAAAGAATAAGTAAAAGTATTTGTCTTTGGATTCAGAATTTAAGATTCATATTCAAACAGAGACATTGATAAGGAGTCCTTGTATAAAAGCAATTATATGATTGATCTAACTTCAGTTCTGATTTATCCCTACTGTCAGAAGTTTGAAACACACTTCGATGAGAAGAGAGAGGAAGCCATAGACCACCTATAAAAATGTTATTGGCCCTATTGAGCGTACTTGTTACCTGATGAGACCCACTTTCCTTCTCATTGCATATTTTGGAGATTAATCCCTGTTGTTTGCATTGTTTAATTTAAAAAATAGTAACTCTGGGTGTAAGCCTATTTAAATGTGTAAAGGTAAATTTTTCTGGTAAAATATTTGTCATCTGTATTTCATGAAGGACATTATATGTAAATATAATGGAGCCTGTGGGAAAAGAGTCACCATTCTACACCCTCTGCAGAAATACAATTTCCCCTCCATTGTCTATATCCTTCAGGCAAAGTCAGCTGGCTACAAGGAAAATGTTTAATAAAACCTCAAATTCTGGGACTCCTAGAAGTAGAAATATTAATAGTATCCACTGCATTTGCTGAGAAATGACTATGAGAATATGATGAGAGAGAAGACATTTTCTTTTTTAAAATATGATAAAGGCTTAGAAAACAAAAATGGGGGTATCTTCCTCTAAACATGATGAAAATGATTATAATGGCTGACATTTATTGAATATTTCCATGCTCATGTTGTGATGGACATGTGCAGTTTGTTTTCCCAGAGTCCATCTTTAATATACAAATATAATTCAGAGAACACACAAATCTACAGTGAAGGAGCTGTTACTCCCCTCTCTCCAGCCACGTTGGCTCATCACGGACTGCCATTCATACTACTATTGTACCTTGGCCATACCGTCTAGGACCCAAACCAATGTGCTCAGAATTCTCTGTGGATTAAGAGTAAGCAATCAGGCACATGTAGGCAGGATATTACTTTATTCCAGGCATTGTTAATCCCTAGGTACACTCTTGCCTATTTTGCAAGTTTCCTTATTAGATATAAAATGTCCACTATTTGCTAATACCAACTTGAGCTGTGATTCTACTACTTGCAACCCAAAAATTCCTGATCGCTGTAGTACTAAAAATGCATGGCGCCATTTAATTCTTTATTTACATCTATGATTAAGAGGTTAAGACAGAGGATTATGGCTTTGCCACTTACCAGCTGTAAGACTTTTAAGGAAGATATTTAATTACTTCTAAGCCTGTATGACTCCATCTCTAAAACAGGAGTTATATCAGCACTTTCCTTATGGTATTATTGTGAGAGTTAGATGGAATTCTGCACATAATGCACACGGACCGGCACATAAAAAGATGTAAAAACGTTCGTAATTTTATTATTCACAGATCTTTAATTCAGTAATATAGTTGTCATTTCACACACGAGAAGACAAGTTCAGAGAGGTTAAAGCAATTTGTCCATGTTATTATAATGTATAAGTGCTTAGCAATTAGAACTTTACTTGGTTAGTACAAGTCTAAAGTCCATACTTTTTGTTTGTTTAGAATTTGAACTAAAGCATGAATGTAGAGAAACAGATGTAAACACATATAAAGTAGTAAATACTATGTACCATTGTACACACATAAGTCTACAGTAACAATTTCTAAATGTGTATGTAACTTCTGTCCCTATAAAGAAACAGAACATTTCCAGCACTCCAAAAGTAACCTTCATGTAGCTTATCAGACATCCTCCCTTGGCATAACCACCATGGCTGAGTTGTGCCTGCTGTTGAAATTTATATATTATAAATGAAATCACGCACTATTTATTGTTGTGCATCAGAATATTTTACAAGATTCATCCATGTTGTAAGTAGGGTAGTTTTCTCCACTTAAAGTGCTATTCAGTATTGTGTTGTACAGATATTCCAAAATGAATTTTTTTGCTCTGTTTGTGACAAGTATGTTTTTCCATCTTCTGGATCCTACAGATAGTGCTTTTTTGAGTATCCCTGTACAGATCTCTTGGTATGCATTTATACGCATTGCTTTTCCTTCTGGAGTGGAATTTCTGAGTCATAGGGTATGCACGTGTTCATCATGGTGGAGGTGTTGAAAGTCACTTTCTCCACCAATAACGTATCTGCGTTCCAGTTGCTCCATTTCCCCACCAGCACTTGGTATTTTCACCCCCCGCACCACCCCCACCCCCGACCCCACACACATCACGTGTTCATGTTCGGGTGATTGTGCAGTGATACATCATGTTAAGTTTTATTTTTCTTCTCACACGTTCATTGACATTTTAGCTATCCTTGTTTGGTGAACTGCCGTTTCAGGACTCTTGGCCATTTATTTTTGTATTTTCAATCTCTAATTTATTTGAAGACATTCTGCATAACTTTCAATATGATCTGGTTATTAGTACTTTGTCAACCATATGTATTCCAAATATTTTCTTTCACTCTGAGCTGTTTTTTTTTTTTTTTTTAATTCCCTTAACAGTGTAATTTCATGAACAAAAGTTCTTAATTTTAATACTACTCAATTTGTATCAATCTTTTCTTTTTGGTGCCCTGTTTAACGAATCTTCGCCATTTCTATGGTCAGAAAATATATGTTTTCTTAAAATATCTATAATTTATTATTTTATATTTCACATTTTGTCCCGCAGTGTCCTGGGTTTAATGTTTCTTCTTTATATGTGTGCTGTGGAGTCAAGTATCTTTGCCTTCATACAGATTTATGATTAATATAGATACATTTATTGATGAGACTATTCTTTCTCACTGTTTGCAGTACCTCCTTTTTTTTAAAAATCAAGGACTTACATAAATATGGGTCTATTTATGGATTAATTAGTCTGACTTTTAAAAATCTTTTTATTTATCCTTGTGCCAATATATACTCTCTTAATTACTGCTGATTTGTAATGTCTTGATATATAGTAGGGTGTATTATCCAGCATGGTTCTTGTTTAAAGACTTACCTATGATATTATCCTGTGGCTCATAACCAAGCCTCTTCTATCTGCGTATGAAGCCCTAGATTAAAATATGAAATAGATACATACAAAAAAATTAAATGATACATTTAATTACCAGAGCCAAAGACCTTCAGCATCATTAAATTCCTACAATAAGTCTGTAAACTCTGAAGCACAAACTGAGGGAAAAAACAAGCAATTTTTGTCTTTAATTGCACTTTCAAAAAGCCGTGTTCCTAAAATTAATTTATTTTATGACACCATCGGAAATTTAATTTTTGAAAAGTGAAAGAAAGCTTTGATGTTGTTCCCCACCACCACTCTAACCTATCAGAATTTGATATTTAAAATGTAAATTCCACAAGAGTAGATGCATTCTGTAGTCCACTGCTGTACCTCCTACAGCTAGAGTAGAAAATATAACAGGTACTCTACAAATATTTGTTCAAAAATAAACATATACTAAATTTTTTAAAAATTACATTTTTTCATTTAACTCCTTAAGTATATAAGAACTTACTAAATGAAAATGCAAAGGTGTTGATTTATTTTATATATGCACTAGTGTTATTTAATGACATGCATTCCCACAGTACATAACTCTTATAGTTATGTAATACAGAGTGTAGATTGAGTGAATGATTCCCCCTGAGGCATATGCAAACATGATTCATACTCTTCAGGATGCTAACTCCTGTGTTCCTAGAGTGGATAATGAAATGTAGAAGATGTAAAATTATCATTTCAATTATATCAGCAGATAGGGAATGGGGAGGGGGCACGAATTACAGAGTTATGAGAATAAATGAAGCACTCAAATTCATTGTGTTAACCTCAGACTAGGCCACTATTTCTCAGCACATTTTGGTTTTAAAAAGTTTGCATTATGGGTATAAACATGGTAGACAGAATGGTCCTCCCAGACATGTCCACAACTTAATTTCTGGAACCAGTGACTAGATGACCTCAGGTGGCTAAAGGTACTTTGCATGGACTTAAAAGATAGGGACCATTACCCTGGATTATCCAGTTGGGACCAGTCTAATTAATTACATGATCCCTTAAAAGCAGAGAACTTTCTCCTGCTGGAGGCAAGAGTGATGAGGCAGGAAGGGAATGACTTGTCGTTGCAGACTTAGAGGATGAAGAAGGCCATGAACCAGGGAATCAAATGGTCTCTAAAAGCTGAAAATGACTCCCCAATGGACAGCCAGCAAGGAAACTGGGACCTCAGTCCTACAACCGCTTGGAACTGAATTCTGTCAACAACCTGAATTTTGTTGGAAGCACATTCTTCTTTAGAGCTACTGGATAAAACCTAACCAGACAATTCCTTGATTTCAATCTTGAGAGACCCTGAGCAGACCCTGAACAGAGAAACCAGTTGAGCCCACCTACTTTTCTGACCTTCAGAACTGTTATAATTCATTTGTGTTGTTTTAAGCCACTAAATTGGTGTGGATTGGTTACATCAGCAATAGAAAATGAATAAAATATTCATCTAAAGTCAAGCTGGTCATAAAATCCATAAATGTATTATGCTCCCTAATTTCCATAGCTCTAAGGTGTCCTATGGAGAAAGAGATCTATTTACTGGGGAAAACCATGTAAGTAGAAATGGAAAGTTATACTAGGTGACTTCTTGTGCTTATTTCTCTGCCATCTCAAACTATATCACCAAGGTCAGGCTTTAGTGGTGGTGGTATCCAGCTACTGTCCTTATTGTGAGGCACATTTGATAGCTTTTGGGAACCCAACAGGATACCCTTATATCACCCTCTGAGTTTTTCCAGTGTGTTGTTGAAAGACATCAGCTTTTCTTCCCATCTCCCTTACCATGCACTTCATAGAATCTCATCTTTCTACAATATAGTATATACTTTGACTTGCTACATAGCTCTTATTATCTAATTTCACCCTCCCATCTTCTAATGCTCCTGTTCATAAAAACTCCAGTCAGAAAATTGGCCAATCTTTGCAGAATCCCCAACAGTCTGTGGAAGTACAATATACAGTATAAACTGACCCCATTTCATGGGTTTTCACATTTTATATGTTTAAAATTAAAATATGTCTTAGAATTGATTGTTTGCCAGAATTTAATTCATAGACTTACTTTAATTTCCTTCTTAACAATAAATAAAACAATGGCACAGCTTAAAATCAACATCATCCTAGATTTGATGCAATGCAGTCTATGCATGAATGTGTGTTTTAATAGATAGTGAAGACATGCATGAAAATACACATAAACACACACAAATACAAATATGTGTGTCCTTGTGAGAGAAATTTTACTGAAGGAATTTACACAAATTGATAACATAACAGAAACATCTGCTTTCAGTTTCACCCCCAGTACTACTTTACAAATGGGCTAGAATGATAAGGGCCAAGGTTTTGGTGTCGTATGTGATAGTTGTTGTTGTTTTTGCTCCAGGAAATGTTTTCTCTAGCTGTCACTGGATATATTCCTTTCTGAACAAGAGTTGTTCATATATAGTGCGTTGGACAATATTCCGAGATGGAAGGAAAATCTAGTCTTCCTATTACTGTAAAACATTGCATCCACAAAGAGGTGATGGTTAAATGTTTGAGGCCAAACATAGTTTCTGGATGAGGGGAGTGAGGATGCAGATAATAAAGAATGTAACAGAGAACTAAATCTTTAAGGAGGAGTAAGAGAAAGTCAATCAGGAGAAGAGCTAGTTAACAGTGTTTAAAGGAGAAAATTGTGTAGTACCAGAGAAATTGAAAGAAATAGGAGTTTCTAATAAGGCATGTCAATCATAAGCTATATTTAACTTGACTTATTATTAATAATCTCCTTAATGAAAAATCCAATATCAATCATCAATTTTTATTTTTTTTAAGTTAGGCACAAGTGTGTGATAGAATCCTAGAAGTTATTAATGCAAGAAAACAGAACCAATGTACAAAATACATAAAAAGCTATGCTTATAGCACTGACTTCTGAACACTGTAGCTCCTGAAACTAAAATTGACAGGTTAAACAAGGAACATCAGCTTCAAGTTTCTAAAATATGTCATTTACAATAGGGAATAGAGTAACCCCAAAATGCTTTAGACAAAGATCTTTAATATAGTAAAATTGTTTAAATATGTCATTTATCCATTAGGCTGTCAGACAACACTCCCACACACAATGAAATGCCTGCTTTTTGATAGTTGGAGTTGTGTAGGAAGATTTCTGCACTACACAAGCTAAAATAAATGCCCTAAATATATTGTACAGAGGGTACTTTCAGTTAGGACAAATAATATGGGATTAATGTAAATAAACTCCTCATCTGAAATTGTGAAAAAAAAAAAGAATAAGTGTCTACCCTTAAGCAATGTATGTGTTAGTGAAAGAAAAAATTCTAAATCAGGATTAGATAACAGCAATAGAGTAGAAACTAATACAATTGAATAAATCCATAGCAAGCAATTCAAATGAAAAGAGAAGGCCATGATTTGATTAATTTCTTGACAGAAGGATTATTAAATTTAGAAGCAAACATATAATTTATTTTGATGTACAGAAACAGACAATTTTTTTTGGTAATAAAATTGCTTTTCCTATAAATCACATTGCTTTTCCTATAAATCATGTGTAATTCATTCCCGGCACAATTTTACATGATAGCAATGCTGAAAAATATGGCCCACTATTAAAGAGCTAATTTATAGAAAAAATATTTGATCATTTCAAAGGATAGCCTCTTGGGCTCAAAGTAGCCATGATAAACAAAAGCAACACCACAAAACTATCACTTACATAAGATTTTAGTGACATCGCTCCATTATTTGTTACTTCCCATAGAGAGTTGATAAGTTCTGCCACAAATTTGAAAGCGAAATGCAGTTATTGTCATTTAACAGATTGAAAGAACTGAGACTCAAAATGTTTAAATGATCTTCCCAAGATCTCATAGTTTAAACAATGATGGTTATGGAGTTTTGAGTCAGATTCATTTCATTTCACAGCCTATTATCTTTCCACTTAACATATATATTTTCTGTCTCTTTAATGCATTATGTAAAATAGTACAGACTTGGAACTGAGAATTTGTTTTAGGCCTATTTATGAGATAATTCGGTTATATTAAATATTTTGCCTATTTTCTCCAGGCCTAAGATTTCTCACCTATAAAATAAAGATGTTGGTATAAATTGCCTTCATTTAATTATATTCTAACCTTTTCTCTAAGCTCTAAATTTAATAAACTCTCCATTCTTTCAGTTAATCATTGTTTGAAATATCAAGTACATTTTCATTGTTTTAGGTTCTAAAGATTCATGTTAAAAAAGATAATCAAAAGCCCAGAGTTTATGAGTCATTCAACTATAAATGATATGAAATAAATAAATATACTGAATAATATATTTTTAATATTTATGTGTGTATATACACGGGCATATATGATTGCTATCATATATAGTGATATACCTATCATATATGTGAGATTAAAAAAATCAGGTTGTAAAACAGATTGTGATTGATGGGGAGTATTTAAAGGTATACTAACAGGGCTCCCCTAAAGTGATATTTGAACAGACTGTTAAGAAATGAGGTGATACCGTGCAAAAGAAGTAGAGAATGTTGTCAAAGTCAAGGCAACAACAAAGGGAAAAACCCTAAGGCAAGAGTGATCTCCTTGTATTTTAGAATCTGTAAGAAAATCTGTATGGCCAGATTGGAATGAACATCTGGAAGACTACCCACTTCTCATCTATTCAACTGCAATCACCCAAGTCTTTATCAATATTTTATTTCCCTTTGATTGTGAAATAGCGTCCCCCAGGTTTTCCAGCTTCCATTAACGCTCCGCTTCAGCCCATTCTCTATGGATTAGCAGCAGAGATGTGTTCAACAGTCAAATCCCTTTCATGACTTAAAAACTTCTGGTGGATTATAATCACAATCAGAGTAAAATATGGACTGCTTAAAAGGGCCTAAAAGCCTCTACATGTCTACCTGTTATAGGACTTGCTGATGCGTAGAAAATGGAGTGTAAGTAACAGATGAGTCAGAAAAGGCTCCCAGATTTCGACCTAGCTAAGTAAATGATGAAACCATTAACTGAGATGCAGAAGATCAAGAGAAACAATGTAGAGGAGAGTATTAGGTGCATAAGAGCTGGACCTATTTTGTAGGAATGCCTAACTGTAATCCAGGTATGCTGGAGTCATGATGAAAAGACAGAAAATCAAGAGAACAAATATTTTATGAAATAGAAGAATTCCAGAAATATCGTAGATTAGTGAAGCAAGGAGAGAGAGTATGCATATAGCCTCATGTACAGTCTTAAAGAGAGTGGAATTACTGAAGATAAATAATGTTCGAGAAGAAGCAATGCATTGTAAGGAATTTATACCATCTTCAGCCACGTGGACAATAAAAACACCTACACTCAGACACTAAGACTTCAAAGAAGGGAAGCATGGTTCTTAGGGAATGACTAGGTTTCAATTAAAGCTAAAGTTAAAGGGGGATTAATAAAAGAGATGGAGATCATTATAAGAATTTTAATTATGACAAAATTTAAGTCCAAGAAACTAAAGGGGCAGTTGTTTGTTTGTTTGTTTGTTATTGGGGAAGTGTGGCAGGGGGCATGGTGTTAGACTGGATCAAACTAAGATACATAACAGCTCTGCAGGGAGGACAGTTTGCATATCTGCTCAGAACTGTGGTAAACAAGCATAAAGGTCCTCATGGGCTGAGTGTCCAAGGACATATCACAGAATGTAGACTTCTTAGCAAGTTGGGGAGTGGGTGGGAGGAGGGAGTGATAAGCATATGAAGACTAAAATTTATGTCTAAACATTATTTTTCAGTTGTCCCAATTTCCCTTTCATGGTAGAAAACAGAAATATCTTTACTTCAATTATCTTTCAAGAACCAACACTATACGGGCTTTTAAGACAAATTAACTAGAAAATGTTGAAGATGGAAATTAAAGTTGACTCCAACATGATATTAGATTTATAAATAGAATAAATACATCTTTCAGTGTGAATTGAACTTTACATTTCTGTGCTTCCTTCTTTTATGTATTTTCTGTTACTATAGAAACTTCCTTCATGGAACCACATATCTATTTTAATCTTGCCAAGCCTTTCCTGAGGTAAAAATAATCAACAAGTTTTAAAAAAAGAGTCAAAGAGGGCTTCCCTGGTGGCGCAGTGGTTGAGAATCTGCCTGCTCATGCAGGGGACACGGGTTCGAGCCCTGGTCTGGGAAGATCCCACGTGCCACGGAGCAACTAGGCCCGTGAGCCACAACTACTGAGCCTGCGCGTCTGGAGCCTGTGCTCCGCAACAGGAGAGGCCGCGATGGTGAGAGGCCCGCGCACCGCGATGAAGAGTGGCCCCCGCTTGCCACAACTAGAGAAAGCCCTCGCACAGAAACGAAGACCCAACACAGCTAAAAATAAATAAATAACTAAATAAATAAAGTAGCTATTAATTAAAAGAAAAAAAAAGAGTCAAAGTAAAAAATTTCGAGAGTGACAAAGGAAGATCTAATTAAGTAGGTATTCTGTCTCTAGTCACATTGACATGTTACCCTATGCATCTGTTACGTGGAAGCAAACTGAGCACTCAGTATTTCTGTATGAAATGAGTATAGTGGTGTTTCTTCCTTTCTCTAAATCATTTGCAACATGGAATTTTCAAAAATTAGTCTAGTGGCTGATTGTGCTGTGTGACAACACACTAAAAAAGTAAGCATATATCTTACTTTAGATAAGTCAGCAGCACTTTAGGATCCAGCATAGTTTAACAGTGGATGCGGAACCTGCCAGAACCGATCTCCTTGACTTGCCAACAGTGAGGTCTTGCCCTTTACTTAATCTCTTTCTGCCTCAATATCTTCATTAGCAAAATGTGTATAGCAGTAATACCTACACCCTAGGCTTAATGTGACAGTTACTAAACATAAATCACTTAAAACTTTATTGTAATAATAAGAGCTCAGTAAGAATATTTGCTATTACTGCAGATATTATGACCCTGTGTTCCATAAAAAAAAAAAAAAAAAACTACTGTGATAATAGATGATAGATAGGTAGATAGATTTTTATCCCATATATATATATATATATATATATATATATACATCATAAATATGTATTTGGATATTTTTTACAGTTTTTCAGAATTATAGTGGGATAAAAATCCCATATTAAGAATACTGAATAGTGCATCAAAGTCTGAAGAGAACCCAAAAATACATGGCATTGAATAATGTTCTGAATGAAGAGATAAGGAGTGTGTAGCAGACCACTTATTTTTTTCTTTTTATAAATTATTTATTTATTTATTTTTATTTTTTTGGCTGTGTTGGGTCTTTGTTTCTGTGCGAGGGCTTTCTCCAGTTGCAGCGAGCGGGGGCCACTCTTCATCGCGGTGCACGGGCCTCTCACTATCGCGGCCTCTCTTGTTGCGGAGCACAGGCTCCAGATGCGCAGGCTCAGCAGTTGTGGCTCACGGGCCTAGTTGCTCCGCGACATGTGGGATCTTCCCAGACCAGGGCTCGAACCCGTGTCCCCTGCATCGGCAGGCAGATTCTCAACCACTGCGCCACCAGGGAAGCCCAGTCCCCTTATTTTTAAATTGTCAAATGACAATAAATTGAATATTATTAGTAATACACTGGCAGACACATCATTACCATTAGGAAGGAATCTACAGTTGATGAGCTGTCAGAGGCTGAATGAAGTTCTGAAGGAACAATTTTAAAAATAATGCATTCTGCTAGAAGTAAGTAACATAAAGAAAATGAGAGGGAGAAAAAGCAGCCTCCAAAAGCTTATAAATAACTACAAAGTGGTAGTGAATCTTCAACTAGAGTTATTCATGTGGGGCAATGTACTTTATCCACATTTTTCAGAAATTTTCTAAAGTAAAAGAAACATTAAACGTATAGTTATCCCTTTACTTAGCAAACCTTCACGATGCTTGAACATTTTACAGTCTAAGCTTGGGGAAGAAAGGTAAGAATGGGAAGGTTCATGTGACAACAAAAAGTTCTAGCAACCATATAACTCACTGGCTGATATGTTGTAAGTGTGATAGGTCCACATGGGAAATGTTTGCACTGAAAGATTGGATCTTTGATTTCTTTACCTGGGTTTTCTAAAACCATTGAATAAATACCAATATGCACTCAGTAGTAAAACAGAAAAGCTGTTTGCAATATGTTAGAAATACAAAATTAAAGGACTTATGAGAAGATGTTATTAATTTTTAATTTTCCTATTTGAAGATGAGGATGAAAAGGATGAAATACTCCTTCTTCTCTGATGGAAACACAGAGTCACTGAGTTTGTTTTCTGTTGTTCACTGCTCTTTTCCCAGCACTTGGAACAGTGATAACACATAATATAAATGTTGGCTTAATAAAATTTCTGGAAAGAAAGGAATAAAATAATTAAAATTTCAGAAGAAAAAGAGAAAAAATATATAAGGGAAGGAAGGAGAGAAGGAAAGAAGGAGGGAGGGAAGAAAGAAAATGAACAGGTTTCTTCTTCACAACAGAACACACACAATTTTTCTGACTTTCATGGAGTTTGAGTACTGTGTTTAGGGTCACAACTTTTGAATCCAACCAGAGACCTAGGCAACATATTTGTCATGAAATCCTGGACAAATAACTTTGCTACATTCAATTTCCTCATCCCTAAAATGTAAATAATATAAATACATAAATAATAATAGCAAAGCAATGTTTCTTGGATTAATTGAGATAATACCCTCAAAGAGTGAGCACATAGTCAAATTGCAGGAGGAAGCTTGTAATAAGAGCTATAATTACAATAAAATCATAGGGCAAGTAAGCAAAAATCAAATGATTATAAAAAAGGAATAGGTGAAGGGAGAATAATTCTTCCAGAGAACTTAGCCTGAGAAGAGTAACTAGAAACGAGCAGAGATCTTCCTGCGGGGTTTCTTGACAGCTAAGATAAGTACATAAACATGATGAGGATCCTGTGAAAGGATGCTTGCCAAACCATTAGGGAAAAACAGAGTAATACAAAGAGTAATACAGTCTGAGTAAAGTTTTTATATAGGGACCTGAAACAACAAAATTGGTAGTGTCTTCAAAAATACTGAGACGTACATAGAGAAAATAGTCACAAGGTTATTTCTCAACGTTAAGCAAAGACCATGATGCTAAAATTAGTTTGTCTACATTGTTATTATAAGTTACAGTATTGTCATTATGCAACATTCTAGTGAAAAATATGTCAAGTCTAACATCCCAAACATGGAATAGGGAAGAGAGATTTCAATAGTCTTTATATAATGAACTAAAACTCCGTTTGCTCTCTGTATCTACGACTTGCCAGAGGGCAGAGCAGTGGGGAGATGAGTGAAATAGGCGAGGGAGATTAAGAGGTACAAATTTCCAGTTACAAAATAAGTGAGTCATAGGGTTGAAATGTACAGTGTAGGGAATATAGTCAAGAATAATGTAACATCTTTGTATGGTAACTAGAACTTATCATGGTGATCATTTTATAATGTATAAGAATATCAAATCATTATGTTCTGCAACAGGGACTAACATAGTGTTGTAGGTCAATTATACTTCAAACACCAACTAACTCATAGAAAAAGAGGTCAGATTTGTGGTTACCAAAGGTGGAGGGTATGGGAAGGGGGAATTGGATGAAGTGGTCACAAGGCACAAAGTTACAAGGTAAATAAGTATTGGGCATGTCATGTACAACCTGATGATTACAATGAACACTGCTGATGTTACATATGGAAGTTAAGTGAGTAAATCCTAAGAGTTCTCATTGCAAGGATAAATATTTTTCTTTTTCTTTTATTTTGTATCTATGTGAGATGATGGATGCTCACCAAACTTATTGTGGTCATCATTTCATGATGTATGTAAGTCAGATCCTTATGCTGTACACCTGAAACTTATACAGTCTGTGTATCAATTATATCTCAGTAAAGATGGAAGGAAAAAGTGCTAAAATTCAGTTATGTTTTTGCATTTTAAATGCTCTTTCAAAACAATAGAAATACCTATTTAACATATTTTTATATTGCCCTATACAAAACAATATGCTGCTTGTCTTTTTCATTGATTATATATTGCTGTTTTGTAATTTCTCTGTTTAATGATAGATTTTGCTTTTTCAGGTGTGATATAGAGACACAAGGGAATCAATCCAGTAGCTGCCCCATCTCTGATTTGTCCATTAATATTAATATAACTCCCAGTTTTGCCCCAACAAGCATCTATATGGGGACGTGGGGGCTGGAGGAAACTGGCGTTCAACATTAAGTAAAGATCTGTGTCATCACGTTAATACAAATAGTGAATGTGCTGTGTTCTGGGCTTTGCATTTGACCCATAATTGCCATAAGGCAGCTCTGTGAGAATTCTATTATAACTCATTCTTTGCACATAGCAAATCCTGGAATGTTTCCATAAGCAGGAGAAGTTTTTTATTGATGACTTTGCAGTTGGTGACTGTTCTTTGTCTTTAGATGGATGAGAGAGTGATAATACGTGATCGGTGATGCAACCATGAGAACAAATCAGCTTAATACAACTTACAAAGGTATTTTTTATCATAAGCTTCAGGTTCCTGGCTTTCTATAATCACTCAAGTCAATTCCACTGAGCATATGAAACACTATTTCTGCAGTGTTTACATGTCTTAAAACATAAGGTTCCAGCCAGCACCCTTTATTTAAAGGATTTCTGGAATGTTAAATTCGTTCTGGTTTATCACAAAGTAAATGGGAATTATGCTTGAGCAAGGTACAGGGAAATGATAACATTCTAAGGTTTACAGAGCCCATACAGTACATGAACAAGAAAAAAAAAGTCTTTATTATTCAGAAAATGGAGTCTCATTGTTCTAGTTTCCAAGTGAACACATCCATATAACACTTGAAATTCGCAGTATTCAACTTTGAATGGTAAATAAATATGAGATGGCATTAGAAGATGATTGTTGTTTTATACTGACAAATGGACACTTAGTGAAATATGGTCCATTCAGATTGTATTGATATAGTGAATTATATGATCTTTTTTCCCCCATTATTCATTTCTGTAGAAATATAAATATACATATTTCTTCCTGCTAACTTCTAGGGTTTACATAGTAAGAGAAGCAAGTTTTCTGGTCATTAATGATATAGGTTTAGGGGTTGTTAAACAAACAAAACTTTTGAGATGCAAATAACCAAAAATCTAATATAAAATATCTTGAACAATCAAATATTTAATATAAGGAAAAGTTCTGGCTACTGGATTGACCAATTAATATTTAAATGTTGTAAACACTTTTTTGTAAATTTGATTAAAATATTTTTAACAACCATTTTTTTCTTTTCTTTCTTTTTTTTTTTTTTTTCCCGTCTTATGCTTAGCATTCCTCAGTTTCTTGGATTTATCCTGTTACCTGACTTCATGATCATTAGATGACAATGGAAATTGCAGCATTATTCATAATAGCCAAGATATGAAAACAACCTAAATACCCATTAAGGGATGAATGAATAAAGAAGATGTTCCTCTCTCCCTCTCTCTCTCTCTCACACACACACACACACATACACACAGCCATGAAAGAGAAGGAAATCTTGCCATTTGTGACAACATGGATGAAACTTGGAAGCATTATGTTAAGTGAGATAAATCAGGCAGAGAAGGACGAATACAGTGTGATATCACTTTTATGAAGAATCCACAAAAGGCAAACTAATAAAAACAACAGAGTAGAATGGTGGTTACCAGGTGCTGGGAGACTGGGGGATTGGGAAGATGTTGCAATTAGAAGATGAATGAGTTCTGGTGATCTGATGCACAACACTGTGATTACAGTTGATTCTGTATTATATACTTGAAAGTTACTAGGAGACTAGATCTTAAGTGTTTGCATCACAAAAAAAATGATAATTATGTGATGTGATATAGGTATTGGTTAATGCTACATTTGTAATCACATGGCAATGCAGAAGTATATCAAATCAACATGTTGTAACCTTAAGTTTCCACAATGTTGTATGCCAATTATATCTCAGTAAGAAAAAAGAATGGAAAAAAAGTAAATAAAATATTTCAGAACCAACTTCTGAAAGATTGTTTCATGTTGATTTTGCCAATTTTCTATCCTTCTTATTAGCTATGACTATCATGAAGAATATTAAAAAAAAAAACGATAGCAGTTGAGACATGAAGTAGAGGATTTACCACCAACATAGTAAGGAGCATATGAGGCTGAGCGCAAACAAAAGACGTTATCAAAAGAAAAAAGAATTGCAAATAATCAGGTAGAGTCTAGCATTTGACAGTCTGAGAGCCAAGTGGTGGTAGAGGCAACACTCATAAATCTCCCAAATTTTATTACTAGACACCCTGCCAAAATTCAAAGACTAAGCTAGCTGCTCCTTCCATTACTGCTTCTTTTCTAAGCATCAGTATCTCATCAACTGTATCCACAGTATTAAGGATACCTGTCCTACCATTTTTCACACAGTAACCCAGGGTTACTTTATTGTCAAGTAAAAGAGATTTGTATTCTGAAAAACTAACAAACTGGTGATGGCTAATTCATACCTCCACCTGCACATGTAACTGATGCAAGCAGAATTAAACATTCTTGAGACTTTCTGAACTGAGACAATGGTTGATGACATCCCCATCAGGGCTAAATATTAATTTATGCTCCATCTGTTTTGAAAGAATTCAAAGAAACTTCAAAAATCAATATAATTAGCATGATAAAATTAAACAAGAATTATGTGCAGAAATTGGAGAGAGAAGAATTAGAGCTGAAAAACAATTAAGGTGGAGCCGAGAAAGAGAAACATGCACAAAATGAATGAATATGTGAATAATAAAAAATATTCAAAAGAGCATATGAGCTGTGGTGAGGCTAGCTTTTACAAATTATCTCTGGCTTTTTGCGTGTGTACATGTGAAGAAAGAAAATGTTAAATTATTATTAAAATCTGGGGAGTTACAGTTATACTTTTTACTCTTAACAAAGGGGTCTACTTGATTGAACATTTTTATACCCTTTTATCTTTTGAATAATGAGGGTTCAGACATAATAAAGTCACTGTGTAAAACTTGTTTCTAATAATAAATTCTCCTTTAACACATCAAGAAACAACGTCAGAAGGTGTGTTTTGCTAAGATACAAAATTATTCATCACCTAAGTGGTCTCAAAACTCTAATGTGTGTAAAAAGGATGTGAATTTTTTACCTATTTTATTTCTAGCTCTTCTCTTGCATTTTCTTTATGAAATATTTTGCCTCCACATTTCCTGTTTTTCCAGTAAGATGTTTATCTAATTTAAATTGTTTTGTCTGAAATCAGTGTTATTTTAATAATTATTATAAAATTATATAAAACAACCACCCGCCACCTGCATGTTTTTCATCAAAAACAGCATTCAGTGTGAGGTAAGCATTTACTGCTTTAAAAGAAACCATATATAAAGTAAAATAGATAAAAATTATAATAGTGCTGGAATATAAATCTGCATTAACTTAGCTTCACTTCCAATGAAAAAACTATACACAATATATTTATATTATTACTTACAAAAGCTTAATTTGGTATCATTTAAATATTCATTCAAATGAATTATGGTATAGTTTTAAGGTAGAATTTTATGAAGTCATTTGTGAGACATTGTTAAGGTGGTTGTGAGTGAGAGTTCTGGAGTAAAATAACATGGACTGAAATCTGGGATTTGCTACTTATATATGACCTTGCCAAACTGCATATCCCTTTTATGCCTCAGTCTCTTTGTCCTAAAATGAAAAGTACTCACTGTCACAGATGCTGGTAGAGGTAGTAGTACAGTAGTCGTACTAGCAGCAGTGGTGGTGGTAGTTAGTAGTAGTAGTGGTGGTGGTGTTAATACTAGTAGTAGTACTAGCAGTAGTGGTGTAATAGTAGTAGGAGTAGTAGTAGTGTTAGTCATAAAAATCAGGTTGTCAGAGATTACTTAATGACAAAAGAAAGTGCTCATGACATAATGTTAAATGAAAAGAACAGATCGGGATCTTGTCAAATTTCAATAAGACTTACTCCTTTAAGCCAGAATATACTTCTCTGTATATGATTCTTTAAAACATAATATAGACATATACTATATATAAAATACAAATGTAAATATATATATATATATATTTAAACATAATAATGGGAACATAATTCAGAAAACAGAAACCAAGCCTACTTCAAGGGTTTTTGTGTATTACCCAACATATAGACATCATAGTTCTTTCAGCCATCAGTTAATGATAGAGTTTGGTCACATGTCCAAGCATTACAGTGCAACAAAGTATAGCTCTTTTTTTTTTCCTAAATGGTTTACTAGGGACCCATAGTCAAGCTTTTTGCTCACTAACAGGTGTTTTTTATAAATGGTGTTTTGAGACCGTTTATTATCTCCAATGTAGCATAAGCAGTGGACCACGGAGCCACCCAAAATCATAACTCTATTATACCTCTTGAGGCAAGTTCAATGGACAGACCACCCTATATTCCGCAGCATAAATGGTAAATAATAAGAATGCAGAATTTCTGGAAAAAAGTGGAATTTCACAGGTATTGTGCAAACACTTCATGATATCTACCCTTCTTAAATATGTATGTTCTTCATGTAATTTGGGTAATAGTCACAGTTTTAAAAACATGTTTTACACCCACCCACCCCCAAATTAAATACCTGGTAAGTCTCAGGGAAGCTTCAGGGAGTTTTGACTGAGGTTGCACTGGGACCTCATAGTCTATATATGTAAACAAAGAGACAGAAATACACTCAGGAATGTGGCACTTTTGTGAGAGATGCAAGCCTGAATAGTTGGCTCAGTTTAAACCTTTCATATTTCAAGCCTTATCTTAATAAAGTCTGTCAGATATTTCCCTATTTCAACTTAAGTAGTGGTATCATGTGGCAGCAGTATAAAAACATTTTGCAATTTGTTGAGCCTGACAACTTCAAAATTAATTAATTTTTGACAAAATTTTAATCTGGGGATTCACATTACTTGGAATTTTATGCCTGGCAATGTGATTGATATTTTGTAATATACTGATGAAAATTGGCATCAGTCAATTTCTCATAAAATGCACCTGTCACTGAATATGAACTTGACCAAAAGGGAAAACAGCAACCATATTTACAATGGTTGTATCTGGAAGATAGGATTAAGCATGGCCTCTATTTTTCATATAGCTTTTTTATTTTCTTGGAGGGGGTTGGTATTTTCAAATTAATTATGTAATTTAAGACTTTTTATTAAATAGAAAGATAAAACTAATGGAATCTGAGAGTAGTCTAACTAAAACCTTCTGTATACTATAATCTGTGAAATACGCACAGATACACACACAGAAGCCAATAAGTAATGAAAGATAAGTCACTTCTCAATGATGATTTTTGGAACTGTTTATCACTATACAGTTAAGATATTTAGTACTTTACTGTTAAACATTATGATCGTTAACACATCTTGTCTGTCTCTGAAATAATTTTCCCTACATCCAATTCCACAAACACTGCCCAGTTTCCAAAGTAAACGAGTTATATCTATAAATAATACTTCTAGTGTGGGTGTCAATGGTAGTTACATGCTCCATCCTGAAAATTTTAGGACACTTGCTTCCTTTATTTCTTTTGCAATGATGTCATCTTCCTCATAGAGGTGTTCAAATTGTGCAAATTGCTGTGTGTTTTTACATCAGAGCATAAAAATTATATTTGGGCACACATAACTATACACTCACAGACACTCAGTCCAAGTACCCTGGGGAAACTATCAAGCACAGTGTATTACAACATTGTAATTAGTACTAATTTTTTTTGAACTTGAACAAAATTAGAGGGGCATGCCAGACACTCACAAATTCCTAGACCAAGACAAGTTTCTCCCCTCGAGTTCCTCCTATCTGAAAACCTACACACCCACCCTACTTTCTCATAGTCCTATGCTGGATCCAATATCTATTCTGGATCAAATAACTGCTATTTTCTTCTTCAGTAATCGTGAGAGCCACCTTCACTATCCATTATATATCTTTTTTTCTTTTTTTTTTTTTTCACTTTTCCCAGAGGAAGCTCCATCTCATGGGATCTCAGAAGTTCTACTGGGTCTGGCAAGAGAGTCCTGGGATGAGAAACGCCTGGGTGTCCTTGGTGCTGGAGGTACCTCATCCCAGACTCTAGCCCGTAGAAAGCATGGCTCACACCACCCATCACACAAATCTATCTCAGTTCTTTGGAAGCCCTGTCCCGCCCCAATCCTGCCCCAGATTCATAGTGCGGTGGTGCCTCGCTCTACAGGCTGGACCAGGTGCAGAAAGACAGGCGCTGGCTTACAGGCTGTGCACGAGAGCAACCACTTCAAGCCAGAAGGCGGGAGTAAACTGCGCATGCGTGAGCTTCCAATCTATAATCTTCCCGGAGCCAGAAGGGGGCCTGAACTGGCCTTCTGGCGCTGAACCTGGGGACCCAATATGACATCTGCCAAGGTCCAAGCCCATAGCAACCCCACGTGCTGTTCCATTCTGATATATAGCATACACAGCACATATGTTTCTTCATATACTTCAACCGTAACATTTTGCTACATATTGAATGCAGAAGCAGGAACGACAATGCAGCAGTATTCTGTTAAGCTAGGAATTAACAAGAAATGCAAAAAAAAAAAATTTGTTTGTTTTGGAAAACATACTTATTTTTCACACACACAAAAATAATCCAAGATGACACCCGTTTATCATCAATTCTTTAAAAGTAGATAATCGTTACATTGAATAGGAGGTATACACCTAAGAAAACAAACAAAAAAGGCTTAATTCTCCCTGCTGAAAGTAAGAGACTCCCTCTATTTTCTCAGATCGTTTGATTTAGAAAGTTCTTTCTCCGTCTCTTTGAAATGTACGTAAACCTTTAAAAAAGCTAAATAAATGTCTTGCCAGATTTAGAACCCAAAAATGTCTTTTTCAGGAACCCCGGAACCATCTCTTTGAAATGTAATCTTCAAGGGAGATAGAGCCTCAGTTTCCCAGTTCCTATGGGAGGGGAGAAGACTAATTACTGTGCGAGCCTCACTCCAAGTCTCAATACTATATTTTGTCCATTTTTTTCCACTGCATGAAGCTAATTAGTCAATGCAGATAACTAACCCAGATTACCAGGTGAATCTAAGATGACCTATCGGTGACAAAATGTGCTGTCAAGTCCTTTTACTTTAAGAGGAGTTATTTCTCATCTTGGGGACGTTATATTACGAGTTGTAACTGCTTGGCAACATAAAGGGTGAGATTTCCTCCTGCCTTTCCAGTCTCTTAGTGGATTGCCTGTGATGCCCATCACATTCTAGTTTAGTGCTTATTTAATAATGAAATTATTTTCTTTCTCTTCTATCTTTGGAGAGGTTTCTGGTTTGGGAGGAGATTTTGTTTTAGTTACATTTCTCTAACAAAAGAAAATCTGTATACTCTCTAACTACAATCCTTTTCGGTTGTTTGTTTGACATGAAATTACCATGCCCAAATTTTAGAAGGAAGTATGTTGCAGCGGGGGAGGTGGGAGCAGGTAGGAAAAGACTCTGCGCAATGCTGGAGTTTCTTCTGTTGGTTTCATCAATACTCAAAAGTATAGCTTAATGGAATGCGGGAATGCTTTTCTACCACTCCCTCATTTTCATCTGGAAGTTCCATTTCCTTTGCCCTTAGAGTCCCTGCTCCTGTTGACATTATTTTATCTGTCTTTCTGACAGTATGGGATTGTCTTAAAAAGTTTGTTTGGCTGTTGAATTTACTACATCCCCAAGTTTCCTTTGTACTCACCCTTGGATTGGAGTATGCAAAACCCCTCACCCTATCAGAGGCTGATCATAAATTGGCCACTCCCACTTTCCAGTGAGTATCTCTTAGCCCTTCGGGTTATTTTCCCATTCATAAGTGAATAAGTGGACCATTTGCTTAGGTCTGCTTTCTTTTGCACAGATGCTTGGTGGTTATATGCAGTCATCTGTCAATGAGTTATTTTGTTTTTTTGGAATTATCTTATTTACTCTGTTTTTAGTGGGGAAATCAGAGAGATCAAAAGATTAAAAATCTAGGCTGACACCACTATCATCTTCCCTGTATCCTCAAGTTCTTAGTTTCATTGGAGAACCTGGTGTCGTTTTCTTCTGGAATTTAATAATTTCTCTATATTTATATCTCTCTCCTAACTTCTCTTTTACTTTTTTTTTTTTTTTTTGACAGTGATTTTTCATTATTTTTGGTGAAATCTCAGACCACTCTGAATTTTTTCCACAGATTTCTAAAATAGCTTAAAGACAGGGAAAAACAGAGATCATTCAGAATGGTACAATGTATAGAACATTCAATAAACTTTTGCTCATTTTTAAGTTTTTCACAATTTGGAAAAAGTCAAGTACTTGTTAATATTTTCTGCTTCTTGAAATAATGGTTCCTCTAACACTTTTCTTACATTTTTTTTTGGTTATTATTCCCCCTCCTTTTTCTTCTCTTAAACATATATGGTACACTATGTGCAGATTAGGATAGGAAAATATTAAATAATGGCATCCTTCCTCCATATTTCATATTAGTTATTCAAATAGTCTACATTATTTTAACTGTTTTATAGTCATTTCACTTTACTTGGTGTCAGAGAGAGACACAGAGGAGAAGAAACACCCTTCCACTTCTCCATCTTTTAAACTCTGTTTAATTTGTTAAACAGTTGTACAATGTAAAGACAGCAGCCAATACAGGAATTTACCTTATATTTAATGTTTTTACAAAGCTCATTTTACCTCTAGCTTCTTAGATATTAGCCTTTGGAAGAATAGTCTATCTATTGAATATATGACCATGGCTCCTTTGTACCAGCAAATTTCTATTTTGTCAGAAACAATGAAAATTACACAAAGATACTATTACAATTCAGACCTGCATGTAAGAAACAGCTTTTAATTTAAAACTAGCAATTATCTTCTTAAGTGACAGGTCTTTGGGACTAATGGCTCTGATTACTCCTGAAAAGGAAGAGTC
This sequence comes from Balaenoptera borealis, assembly GCF_965194805.1. Taxonomy (NCBI): domain Eukaryota; kingdom Metazoa; phylum Chordata; class Mammalia; order Artiodactyla; family Balaenopteridae; genus Balaenoptera; species Balaenoptera borealis. The sequence continues at coordinate 16,736,469 of NC_138867.1, forward strand.
TCCCTGTGTTATTTGAAGTGAAGGGAATCATTCAAATACTGAGGCCAGGTAGTTCCTAGTTCTTTAGCTGCAGAATAAGTGTGGGGAGGGCAGCCTGTGATTTTGTAGAGAGTGTAGAAGTAAATACAATGCACCACCTTCTATTGTAGACGTCTACATAATTATCTTCTCTTTCCCTAGGCACACCAACCTAAACTTCAGTTCAGTGCATGACTAGAAATCTATTTACAGGTACACACTCTACAGGTAAAACAAATTTATTCAATTGCACTGCACATTTAATATCTGCTGTACCAGTATTTATACTCTACATGAGAAAAATACTCATAGGAGTTGTTTAAAAAGTTTTGAATCATGAAGTTTCAAAACATTTGGTTTATGTGGATTAAGAAGAATTACAAATTTAATGAAACAAAATTCCCAAAGCCACTTTTCCTACCCTATGTAAATGTTTTTCAAGATTCTTAAATATTTTGTTAAAAAAAAAAATGATGTTAATATAACTCCTTTTACTATGGAGGAGAACCTGCTAAATTTTTCCGGGAAGGAAGGAAGAACTCAGGGTAATTTGGGACCATGTAGTAGCAAATGAATGTCAATAAAATATCTCCTGTTTAAGATCAAATGGGAAAACTGATTCACACTCTCACGCACATATACACCAAAGAATGTTTGAAAAATTCTTATATAATCCAATTGATTATTTCATAAGATGATGGTCAAAGCAGATACATATTTTCAAGCATATATCTTTACACTGTCTTTTACACATAAAATAGTTGGAGTTAATGATCTAAAGCTATAAATACATTCTTAAAATATTTCTATTACATTTCACTTTGATTAATCATTTGAATAAAATACATTGACATATTAACAATACATCTTGACATAGGTAAAATACTAATCATATACAAGGGTACGGATAAAGGTCAATAAAGTATACTCACATGCACACACTCTCATAATCACGCTTATCTGATCTGCCTCCTGTTCTACTACACAGCAGCAACAAAAATTGAAAAGGTCGCCCATAATTGTAATGAACACTTTATAGAAACAAGCTCTTCAGAATAGCATATGGAACTTTGATTCAAATTCACTGCAGGCTAAGGAAAGTACTTCACAATGGAGTATAATGGAAAATAAAGAGGTATCTTGTTTGTTTTTTTTTAACATCTTTATTGGATGTTACAATGCTTTACAATAGTGTGTTGGTTTCTGCTGTATAACAAAGTGAATCAGCTATATGCATGCATGTATCCTCATATCTCCTCCCCCTTGCGTCTCCCTCCCACCCTCCCTATCCCACCCCTCTAGGTGGTCACAAAGCACCAAGCTGATCTCCCTGTGCTATGTGGCTGCTTCCCATTAGCTACTTATTTTACATTTGGTAGTGTATATATGTCCATGCCACTCTCTCACTTCGTCCCAGTTTACACTTCCCCCTCCCCGTGTCCTCAAGTCTGTTCTCTACATCTGTGTCTTTATTCCTGTCCTGCCCCTAGATTCTTCAGAACCTTTTTTTTTTTTTTTAGATTCCATATATATGTGTTAGTATATGGCATGTGTTTTTCTCTTTCTGACTTACTTCACTCTGTATGACTCTAGGTCCATCCACCTCACTACAAATAACTCAGTTTCGTTTCTTTTTATGGCTGTGTAATATTCCATTGTATACATGCATCTAGAGGGTTTTAAGGCTAGGAAAAGACTTTTGGGTAAGAAGATAAAGCTACACTTAAACACAGGAGGCACACTACATATCTTTTCCCCCTTGAGGAAGAAAATTCTAGGAATATTTTAGTTTCACCATTATACATTTAGCTGTGCTTCCTTTACTCACCATTCTTTTTTTTTTTTTAACTTTTATTCTTTCTCTTTAGTTTTTGTTTTCACTGGGCATACTTCTAGGTGCTAGGGATATAGCAGCACCTCCCCTCAGGAGGTGTTTATTCTGTCAACCAATAACCAAGATTTGTGTGAATTCAGTAATTTAAGACATAAAGCCACAGTAACATAAGGTGGTTTTGTTTTAACAATATATTTTTTTCTGTCATAAAAATTGTAAGTGAAGTTATAACTATGTTATTTAAAGTTTCTATAATTTGTTTTCTTATAAGGAAAATGAGGTTGGCCCCTGCCCTACCAACCTGGCAGAGTTGCTGTCAGTTTGGCTTCAGAAAAACATCATTCTATACAAACATACTTTGGGTAATACTAAGTATAATATATAGGTGATGAGTTGTGATTGTAAATAGCCATACAGCTTGACATACCTCCCGAGTATTGTGGTAAAACTCATCTGGAAATGCAAAATAAGGGTGAATATTTTCAATCTCGTCAGGAAAAAAATATAACCATAATAAGTTGAGAACTGTCACAAAACCATATAGAAAAACATACATTAGATCTAAGTTTCTTTATGAGAAACTTTATTACCTGCATAAAAATCATCTGTTTTCCTGGTTAAAATGTAGGTTCCTAGGCAATTCTAGATTTATGAGTCAACATTTCTAACAAGATTATTAATAACCTTAAGTATTAAGAACTACTTAGCTAAATTCTGGGAGCTTCTTAACTGCCCTAGGAGCTCTCATTGTAGAAAGCAGACCTATGAACGATCTGTGAGGACTCACTCAAGCTCCCCCATATTCAATGTCCTCAGTGTACATGCTGGCTCTCCAGGAAGTTCCTTCCCTTTCAATGGTCGCCAAGGCCTCACCTGGACTCATTGCTCCAACCAGATAGGAAAGGCCAGGCCTTGCTGGCCCTGGTGTTCTGGGGGTCGGCCTTCTCTTAGTGACTCTTATGTTCATTTCACCACCCCCTTTTCTCTCTTGCTCTAAGTGAACACCTCTGTTCAGTCCTTCAACCGTGCCCTTCTACATGGATTCTGGATTCCACTTTTCCCCCTCTGCTCCTTCTGTCAATTTATTGACATTTTTATAGGAAACTTCTTCTGAATAACCACAATACAATGACCACCCTCAGGAATATAATATTTATAATACTATCTAATAAATAATATAATACTTGTTAATATATCATATTTATAGTATTTATACAATACTACAAACTAATATGCAGTCTGTACTCAGAGTTATCCAACTATCCAAATAATGAACTTTGTAGGCATGGCTTATTGTTTGATCCAGGATCCAAGCAAGGGTTGCACATTATTTTTATTTGTCATGTCTCTTTATTCTCGTTGAATAGAGATCAGTTCCTCAGCCTCTTTTCCTTTTTTCTTTTATGACACTGACATTTTTGTAAAGTCTAGGTTCACTGTTCTTCCAAACAATGTGACTGAATTGTTTGTTTAAAGCGCAGCTTGTCAGATGTGTGTAATTCCTTCAGCAGTGCCCTGAAGTGCATTGGGGCTGAGAGACTGAACAGGAGTCCTGGACAGTTAGATTTAAGCAAGACTGTGATTTTATCAACTGCATATTATTGGGAAAAAAAGGAAAGAGGAAGTTGGGGTCATTGTAGGTCTCCTTAAGATTCAGCATAGAGTGTCAGCTGGTAAGGAGGAAAATGAGAACACAGGGGAGTGGTGGATAGTGCTAAATTGCTAGAAGAGTTTCCTGGCATTTTCCAGCAAATGAAAGAATTTGATATCAATTCCTTTTGTGCTTGGGGAATTCCAAAACATTTCTGGTAAACTGATATTTTACGGTTTCTTCTGTATCAATCATCTATCATCTATCTATACACTTTTATAATATCATATGTATATACATACTTATATAGAATCCTTACCATTTAAATGTGGTTTTTAGATGGGTGTATATATATATATATATATATGTATGTGTGTGTATATATATATATATATATATATATATATATATATATATATATACAGTGATAATTATACTGGACACATAGCAGTAATATTCTATTATTATTACTTGCAATGAGGATGTCTGACTATTTCAATCATTTGACATTCCAAAGAAAGTGTTGCAGCCCTCATAGCCCCACTTGGAAACTATGTGGACTTTTTTTCCTTTCAATGGATTAATAAAATATCAAATCTCTACAACTAAATCAGAAAAACAGTAATCAGGTTGGTAAGAATATTTACATTGTAACATGTGAGCTTACATAGAAAGCTGAGGTTACAACATACGCTGTCTGGTCTTCTGGCTATGTATTCTCGGGAACATGTTTTTAATGGTACTAGTCTTAACATTCATCCTTGATCAGGGAGCTGACCTTCAAAAGTCTTTGAGAAAAAGATAACAGTGTTTAAGGTTTTGTTAAACAAGTAGGCAGTATTGAAATATCAACCAGTGCCCAATCTGGTAACTTCTTCAGTTGGTTTGTCTCTTTAAGATATTTGCATAAAAGGTAAATATTTCCATATCATTAGGTGTTTGAGCACCTGATAATATTGGTTTTCAAATCAGTTGTCAGTAGTTAACTCTCTTATTGCCGGAGCTTCAGAAAGCAACAATAAATGTTCTCTCTGACTTTAGTTGCTGTTGACCATGGCATTTCCAGAAATAATGTGTCAAAAAGCTTTAAAGAGCTATTAATTATGGTTTTCTTATTAACTGAGAAAGAGAGAGATGCTAGCAAGCACAGTTGAATGCAATCATCATAATTTCTGCAAACTGACTTTATCTCTACCACTGGAATTTATCCTTGGTAGCTAAAGTCATATAGATATGTTCTTAGAGAGCAGAAACTCAGGAATGTGCTGAAGCAGCCTTTCTACATGGTCATAGCCATGTAGAAGACATGGTAATTAAGTGATCTTCTTTAACCTAGTTTACGTGTTTTATACATGTGATTCCAGCAAATCAAAAAAGTACCTCATTTTTTCTCTTTTCCCCTGGACAGCACTACATCTGATTTACTGCAAAGTTGTCTCCTAGCATCTCATGATATTCAATCCCACTTTGAATGGCTGTATGGCATTGTTTCCCATATCATGAAGACGAAGAACCAACAAGGCCAAATGCTTGATACACTGAGGAAGGGAGTGGACGGAAGGCATGGCTAGCTCTGTCCAATGTCCTTTACTCGATGTAGGTGACAAACGAGTTTGGGAGCCTTGATAAATATTCCTGTGAAAGCAGAGTAGAGGTTCTTTGGAAATTCTGAGGCCATTTTACAACAATCTCTTTCCAATATCAATCTCTGGTTTTTCTACCACCTTCACAAAGGATCATAATAATGACCTTGGCTTTGAAGGTTTACCTGGTTTCCATTCCACATAATTAAACCCAAGGTAGAATTTAAAAGAAAATAAAGTTATTTCAGACAGGAGTGGTGCTCTTATTTGTAATGAGATTAGCTGTTCAGATATCAAGTGACTTTCTGAATTCGACTAAATTTACATCATGAGCTTTATATTGCAACTGTGACAGACTTTAGGAAGAAAGGGACAAGGGGAAGGAGGTGGGGAGGAGGAGAAGGAGAAGTTGCTTTTTTTTTTTTTTTTTTAATGTTTTATTTTTTATTTATTTATTTTTGGCAGTGTTGGGTCTTCGTTTCTGTGCGAGGGCTTTCTCTAGTTGTGGCAAGCGGGGGCCACTCTTCATCGCAGTGCGCAGGCCTCTCACTGTCACGGCCTCTCTTGTTGCGGAGCACAGGCTCCAGACGCGCAGGCTCAGTAATTGTGGCTCACGGGCCCAGCTGCTCCGCGGCATGTGGAATCTTCCCAGACCAGGGCTCGAACCCGTGTCCCCTGCATTGGCAGGCAGATTCTTAACCACTGCGCCACCAAGGAAGCCCGGAAGTTGCTGTTTTATTTTAGGTTCACTCTTCCTCTTCTCTGCCAGAAACCCTCTTAGGTGAATACAAAAGTGATGAAAGACAGAAACCCTTGCTCTGCTGGAGCCTATCTTCTAGTGGAGAGAAATTAACCAACTTAAATTCAAAAATAGGGTGTTAATAGTTTGTGATGTGTGCTACAAAGAATACAGAACAGAAACATTACAGAGAGTAACTTTTAAAGGAAAGCTTCTTAAATAGGTGGTCAGGGTAGAGAACACCTAGTTAAGAAGATGACCTCTAAGCAGGGACATGACTAATGAGAAGGGGTCAGATGGGTGAATTTGCGGGGTAAGAGTCCTTTAAGCTCTCACATTTTATGTTGATCAAGAATTGAGCATGATGTGGTGGATGATGGAAGACTAGGACAGAGAAGAAGAGGAAGATGAGGAGACGTGAGAGGTAGGCAGGGATCAGTTCACTGAGAGATGGGAAAGCCATGTAGCACAAGGAGTTTGACACACCTGAGTTATCCTAAGTACAATGGGGGCACATTTGATCATGGTTTTGTTTTCTTCTTTTATCAAAGGGCTAATAACATAGGATTTCTTTTTCAAAGAGACCAATATTACTACTCTTAAGAAGGGGAAGAATGTTGTGGGACTCTTTTCACTATGTTTTTAGCAAAGTAAGATCTGGAGCTGTGTTCTTAGCTGGTAAAAGTGGAACTGACCATAAGAAAACTATTTCAAAATATATTTTGGAGTTTTAAGTCAAAGTTATTTTTTGCTGTATTAGATATGGGTCTTAGAATGGTTGAAGAGATGGAGGAAACAAGAATGAATTTCAGGTTCTAGGTAGAAAGCAGCTGGATATAGAAACTTGCTATCAAAGAGGCAGGAAATACTGGGGGTTGTGGGAGTGATTTGGGGAAAGGAACCATACACCTGAGATCTGACATCTCAGAAGAGACATCAGTGGGAAATTAAGGAATAGTCTGGCAGATGTGTATATTAAATTAGGAGTCATTAGAATGCTTGCTCATAACATTTGAGTATAACTTTAGATTTCGTTATGCAAATTTATCTAGGAAAAGTAAATATAATACCAGTCTTGATATTATTTCTTATATTTTAATAATATTAGCATTGATAATATTTCTAGAATATGCAACTAGTTGTATTCTTAAAATATATCACTTGCCTTCCATTATGGATTCTGGAAATGTTAATAAGACTAGTTACGAATGTGTTTGAATTTCTATGATGCAGTCTATTTTGAACATTATTTGAGAAGAGAAAAAAGTATTTGGAGAGCACTTGGGGGGAGAAAGATGTGAACATTCATTTACTGTGATCATTTACCATGAAAAAAGATGCTGAAATATTAAAAGGTTAAAATATTGCAAAAATAAGAATCAGATTATTTATGGTAATAAGGTATTTACTTATCTAATTTAGAAGTAATAATTTAATTATATGAAATTTAAAAACATAAAAATGATATCCAAAATAAAAAATATTCTACAAAATCATAGATGCCTATAATATTTATTAATAATATATTAATATTTTGGTATATTTCTAAAATGAAAGTCACACACTATATTCAGGTTTTAACAGACTTTTCCCTAGGATCACATTACAGACATTTACATATGCTTCCAGAATGTACATTTTAATTATTGCATAATATTCCATCCTTTATATGTACCATACCTTATTTAAATTATTTACCTTGACTCTCTATACATCTGTTTCTGATGTTTTCCTCCTATTACAGAAATTACATTATAATCATAATTATAAAATATTTTGCATACTTTTTAGATTAAATCATTTGAATAAATTATTGCAGCTATTCCCAAACTGCCCCTCAGAGAAGGGAGCAGCATATAAGAAAATCTGAGAAACATCAGAGTTTCTTACAAAAACTAAATTATAAACAAAGAAAAAAAAATAGCCAAATTTAGTTTTAGTGTATTCTCTATACACTAAATAGGTATGATTTGTTCATTTAAAGTAATTTATTTAATCGTATTTATTGAATGATATCTTAATCTGAGTTTCCCTGAAAATGAAATCTGAGGCAGAGATCTTTGTTGCCATTACCTCACTATCATATAATCCCGGAGAACATGAGGAGGGAACCTCAGGATGAAAGGAGGGTGGCCCAATAAAAGAAAGCTTGATCAAAGTGGGTGCCCCATAAATGAGCAATTGTCTGAACCACAGGAACGTACTGTATTAGCCATATAAAGTACATCTCAGGAACACCAATCATGGGGAGGAAAGGGAGGCGTATTTATCCACTGGTTCTGCTCCTCCATTGGTAAAAGACATATCTTTTGCTTTCAACTCCTCCATCCTCCCAGGGAGCATGAGTGGATACATAGGGGTTCCCATAATGGAATCAAGAGTATCATCTAAGAAGTCCGTTGAGAGGCGTGCTGAACTGGCATGAAGTCAGGTGCGGTCAGGTGGTACCTGTGTCCACCAAGAGCTAATAAGTGCAGCTGGAGAAAGAGACAGGTGAGGCAAAGTAGATATGAAATGCTGTATTTGAGGTGTCTGATGCAGTTTACCCCCCAAACCACTAGGTTCCACTCATTTCCTTTATTACAGTAAGCTGCCATGATGTGATACATGGACACCACTTTTGTGAGCATAAGAGGTCTTCACTTATTTTACAAGAGTGGAAGTAAAAGTTCAATGAACCACAGCATTCCCTTCAAGGTGATACCATATACAATAACTGAATGACACTCAGCAAGCTCTGCACCCCATCATTACAGCTGATTACAGGCTATAATTAATATCTATCATCTTCCTTCTCCATCACATGTTCTAGATTACCCTCAGCATTATCCCCTGGGCTGATTACTTCCCATTAGGTGTATTTAGACCTTAATCCCCCAAAGGGCAAAAATATTCAGTTCCTTGAACTTAAATGTGCATATTTGGAACACTCTCTTGAGTGTTCAAGGGATACTTGAAGTTTAAGATTCTCAGGTTTGTCAGCCATACTCCCCATTCCAGGTTTGTCTCACTAATTTCTTTTCCAGAGCACCCTGACTTTGACACAAGAGATCCATCAAAACTTTACAGGTCAGCCACCTTTATATTTTGAACCTGGACCTGATTTTAGCACAGACTTCTCTGTAGCTCTAGAAGACGAGGAACTGTTTCAAAGTTACCTTAGAGATCTTATGTCTTTCTCATTTAGTTAAATTGTGCTGGTCTTAGCCTGGCATATTTATTTTTAAGACTTTCAATCAGTTAACCAAACAAGTCTGCCATCTTTATACTTATTTCTCCCATACTGGTCAAGTGAGCAGCAAATGGACATCACAGTGGTTCACTTTCCTACTTAGGTGATCCTACTTGGGCACAGGTGAAAACCACAATAGTTCTGATGCCACTGAATGCCAGAGCTATCCCCACACACTTCCTTCTTTCACTGAGATCCTCATTGCTCTTCTGCTTGTTAGTAATTCAGGAGTAAACTCTCATCCAGAGGATTTTCAAGGGTCGTTTCTGATACCAACTGTCTTTGTATAAGTTACCGACAAAGTAGAAAAATAAAAGGAATACAAACTGGAGAATAAGAAGTAAAACTGTCACTGCTTGCAGATGAATTCTCTTAGAGTGATATTAAAAATATTTGTAGATAAAAGTGGGGAATAATGGCTTCACTGAAGATTTTGTTTAAAAAAGTATGGCGTCTACAAACATGAAAATGAGATCTACTTTAAAAAATGAGAAGTAAAATGGGAACAAAAGAAGAACCTTAGCAGGAAAATCTGGACAATGTCAAAAAGTGTTTAAGCATAAGGTATATTCTTAAACGGAGTTACTTTAAAAAGTTAGAATAGTCCAGCCAAATTACCATGTGAATTTTTATTTTGTAAGTGAATAATGTTAAACAAAAGAGTTAAACCTCTCTATACTCAGAGGACTAAAGGAAAAATTAGATCTTACAACTGGCGGAACAGGATGTGTTTAAATTTAATCAGTATAAAATCACAGGCAGAAGAGAATACCTAGAAAAGGAGCAGCATCTCATCAGAAGCAGCACCCTTGATGCATTTGCTCCTAAACTAAAATAATCTATTTATCCTGTTTTTAAAGCAAAACATTATATGGTTAAATGTTAGAAGTAATCTGTTCTCTAAAAAAATGTGTTATACCATGGTTTATAACTTACCATTAAATTTTCAAAAATTGTTTATTATTGAGAAGATTGAGACCGACCTCACTTGGTCCTTTAGTATCTAACTACTCTATATAGTTCAAACTAAGAAGAGAACGTCTCCAGCTCTGTCAGAACCATGAGAAAAATCTGCCTCAAATGTGTTTATAATGAGGGTAGAGTGGGAACCTTCTTTATTGTTCACTGTACGTCCAACACAAACATCGGTTGGAATTTGAATATTATTTGATGTAAGGTTTTCCTAATTAAATGTAAATTCCTGTGAAGGTATATGATTATCACTTTTACTCTTTTATTCCCTTTAAATACTAAGATTCCTTGCTGTAAAACCTTTCTAAGTATAGGCTCTCATGGCTCATCGCCATGTTTAGTCAAGAAGTCAAGTGATATTGGTGTTGGACCCAGGGCTGAGGCAGGCCCTTGCCTCCCTCCTGCCTCAGTGGATCATGCCCAGGGTGGTGGCAGGGTTGGGGGGTGGTAGGGTTTCCAGGCCAGTTTCAATGCAGGGATCACAACAAACACAGCAGCCGCAGAAGCACTAGGACATTACCTCTCCCATCAGCTTAGCAGCCCCCAAGGAGACTGACTGCCTACTTACACAGAAACTAATTAAGACTGAAGCCCTTTGGGGTTTCTGAAGAGGAAGAGGAATTGCAGCACAGGATTTAAATTTTGGGAAAATTAAATAACGTGGTAAAAGAGTGGATACAAGAAATCAGTGAAAGCAAGAATCTTCCACAATCTGTAATTGAAAATGTTGGAGGAAAAATTTTTACATTTGGAACTTATAAATTAGGAGTACATAAAAAAGGTGCCGATCTTGATGTGTTGTGTGTTGCACCAAGACATGGTGATCGAAGTGACTTTTTCACCTCATTCTATGATGAATTGAAATTACAGGAAGAAATCGATTTAAGAGCTGTTAGAGAAGCATTTGTACCAGTTATCAAACTGTGTTCTAGGATAGAGATTGTTATTTTGTTTGCAAGATTAGCACTTGCAGACTATTCCAGAACACCTGGACTTTAGAGATGATAGTCTGCTTAAAAATTTACATATAAGATGCAGGGTAACCAATGAAATTTTACATCGAGTACCAAACATTGACAACTTCAGGTTAATCCTGCAAGCTATCAAACTGTGGGCCAAACACCACAACATCTATTCCAATATATTGGTTTTCCTCCGTGGTGTTTCCTGGGCTATGCTAGTAGCAAGAACTTGCCAGCTTTATCCAAATGCAATAGCATCAACACTTGTATGTAAATTTTTCTTCATATTTTCTAAATGGTATGTGTTTAGATTATGTTAAAATAAAATTGATTGAAAAAAAAGAAGTCAAGTGACTTAACTTGTCAGCCTTCTAGCCCATAACCCACATACGTTCCATCTAGAATGTAGAGTGTAGACTGCCACCATTAATGATTTAGGTGATGTATTAATACAAAGAGCAGTAACATATTGACATTAGAAGGAGAAACATGTCATTGAGAGAAAGCACCAGTGAGGCTCTTGGCTGAGCCCATGGGAGACAGAGAAGGAAGGAAGAAAAGAAAGAAAATAGTGTAGCTGAGAAGAATAAGAAGTAACAGGAGTCAAGAGAGCAACTAAGGTAAGTGGGACAGAAACACCTGGACTCTCTCCTCTGAGCATTATTGTCATATATTAAAATAAACATTTTTGAACAAATGCATTTCATTTGACAATTATCATGTGATTCCAATCATTTTTGGTTCTGTTTCCTCTCTCTCCTTCAAAGTATTGACAGTGTTAGATTTCTTAATCATCCACTGTTCTAAAACTCACTTCTTCTCACATTATACATTAGAAGCTTCTCAACTACTTTTCCTGTCTTATTTTCTTTCTCAAGAGTGGTAACATGGGCATAGAAATAGCGTAACTTTTCGCCCAGTTTGGTGCAGTTTTATATGTCAATGCCCTCCAAGGCCCCTGACTGAGGAGGACTCAGAACTTCTTTGCATCACCCGGGCTAACATGAGTGGCTTTCCACACAGTCCACACCCCCCTGTCTCTCCATTTGAATGACCATGCGCACAGCCCAGGCGCACTGGGAGGAAGATGAGCACCTGTCAGGGATGGTCACCCACCCCATACTGTGGTTTCAAGGAGAAAAGATTCCATTTCCTATTGTAATGCAGATCAGAGTAGGTTCCAGCTAGAAGTATTAATGCTTGAGATGCCTGAACACGGGAGACGGTCTTTTTCTGTGGAGAGGGCTGGGATTTAAGAGAAGAGAAGGTAGTTGTGAAAAAGAAAAGGTAAAATACATCAGTGAAGATGTCTGGAACCCCCATGATTTTTGATACTGTGAGACACTGGCCTGATGAGTACTATGGGACAGGCCCCCACCACAGGCATCACAAGGACCTACTGTATAGCATAGGGAACTATATTCAATATCTTGTAATAACCTACAATGGAAAAGATTATGAAAAAAGAAATATGTGTGTGTGTATAACTGAATCACTTAGCTGTACACCTGAAACATTGTAAATAAACTATACTTCAATTAACAAAAAAAGGAAAAAACATTTTAGACAGGTGTGTGCAGGGGGGTCTGAATGGGTTGTCATCCACTGATGGCTTTAGGGAGAAAGTACAAGACGGAGGAAACCAGAGTGGAGGTATACAAGAAGACTATAAACAGCTCGGGAACTCTAGAAAAATTCTTCCTGATTAGGCTGACATGAAAACTTCCTGTTTTTAACGGTAAAGTGATTCCATGATCATTACACACTATTGCTGCAAAAGGGATCTTGGGAGAAATACATTTCTTAGGTTTTTACACCCCATATATTACCATAGCCTGATAAGTTATATCAGATATTTGCGATAAGATGTCTAAGTGAAATTTAACTCACTTCCACTGGTTATAGAGGAATTGGATTGGTTAGAAATTTTTACAAATCACCAGGATGATTTTGAATCTATTACAATATTTTGAATCTATTCCCATTAATATATATTTTACCCAATATAATCAAGTCTTAAACAATTGACTTAAATATATCTAGTGTTCATTCAAAATCTCAAATACCTGGATAATAGTGTGCTGCAAAGAAAAAAATTATTGGTAAAACAGTGTTCTTCTCCTTTCTAAAATTTATCAAATTGTTACAATTATTACCCAATTTTCATTCATTGAAAGAATTATCCACATCTTAATTTTAAGTAATGCTTCATCTATTTATAAGAAAACTTTCTAATTGAATAGCATGTATTCCTACACTCTCCTTGAGCTATATTTTGATTCAAACTGTGTGCATCAATTTTTATCATATAATTATTATAACCTGCACTCCTTAAAACTTATTAAATTAGTATGTCAAAGTAGACTGATCCATTGTTAAAGTATATGAAAAAATATATATGTTTTGTGTTATCTTCTTGAATAGAAATAACTACATCAGAACAGTGACCCCTTATTCTGATATTGGATTATACAAATAAATTCCATCAAAACAAAGACAAAATTATCCCTTACCTTTACAGTAAGGCAGCTACTGGGAAGAGTTTTATCAGGCTGCCTAATTATGTGCTCATCCCTGAATTCATCACAGAGGTGGGGGGATGAGGCGATGGCATTGACACCTTGATGGAGTGTTTACTAGAAGAATGTCCTACTAAATGAAGATCTCCAATAAATAGATGGTGACATTATACCTGTAAGGATATGAGAGGTAAAGTGTTGGGCAAACAATGGCGGTTGTGTTTAGTCAAGTGACTTAATTTTTTCATCTCCAAGCCAATATTCTATCTACACACAGTTCACCAAGAATGTAGACTGTCAACCACCACTATTAATGACTGAAATAGTGGATTACCTTAAAGAATAAATACTACATTACAAATTAGAAAAAGAAACATTTCACAGAGGCAAAGCACTGCTGCCTCAGATAAGCACAGTAAATGCATATTCATCTTGAGACTATTCTCTTTAATAATAGGGAAGAATTCAAATAGAATGCAGAGGTGGAACCAGATAGAAATGGCAGGGAAGAGCAGTACCCAGAGCATGACTGGAATAGAATTAATTGTTCCAGAGAAACTAAGATTAAGAACTACATGACTACATGAATCTAAATGAGTATATAGTTACATATTTTATGATAGAATAACAGCTCAATTTTAACTGTAGATAGGATAATTTAAATAGGACAGTAAAAGAGTTACATTTCCTCAGCCATTTAAAGTGCTTTCTGAGTCACCAGGCAGCACAGCACTTTGTATTTCCTAGAGGACAGCGCATATACGTGAGAGAGGATCTTTCAGTCACGAAGCAATTGCCAAAGTTAATATTCTGGCTTCAGAAAGCGAATCCGGAGATAGTCTATCAAATTGGATGAGTAGATGGGGCCACCCACTCAGTAATTCATTTGCACCACCCAATTCAATGATTTTTTTCCTCTCTAGTAGATAGATGGAAATATATAGCGGAGGCCAAAAGACCTTCTTTTTTTAAACTTTTTTTTAAATTGAAGTATAGTTGATTCACAATGTTGTGTTAATTTCTGCTACACAGCAAAGTGATTCAGTTATATGTATATATTCTTTTTTTAATTCTTTTCCATTATGGTTTATCTCAGGATATTGAATATTGTTCCCTATCCTATACAGCAGGACCTTGTTGTTTATCCACTCCATATGTAATAGTTTGCACCTGCTAACCCCAAACTCCCAGTCCATCCCTCCCCCTACCTTCCCACCCCTACCCCTCAGCAACCACAAGTCTGTTCTCTTCGTCTGTGAGTCTGTTTCTGTTCTGGAGATAGGTCATTTGTGTCATATTTTATTCCACGTATAAGTGATATCATATAGTATTTGTTTTTCTCTTTCTGACTTACTTCACTTAGTATGATCATCTCTTGTTGCATCCGTGTTGCTGCAAATGGCATTATTTCATTCTTTTTCATGGCCAAGTAGAAATACCTTCTTTTTAACATCAAAAATATACTGTACATAAAGTGGATAATGCACATTAAATGACACATTTCTATGCCTCTTAGTTTTAAAACTAGTCTTCTTTTGCTCTATTTGACCTTACATCTCGTAGTCACAGCATTGCCATAACTAGCAAATGGTCCTTCTTTATTTCTATAATCACTGAGGCTATACCATATGCTTTCTAAAGGATGAACATGAAAAAAGCAAAACTAATCATTTAAATTAGTTTCAAGGATACTGTTCTTGGCACAGAATAGACTTTATGAATCTTTTGCAGCTATTTCAACTTACAATGTACCAGCTTCTGTAGATTTAACTCTCAACCTATCCTATATTTTCTTGACCTTGAACACTTATTAACATTTTATGATTCTAGAATAGTACTTACTCCATAATGACCATACTCTTTTATGATCTATTACAATAATAGATTACACAATTATTTTATAGGATAATATATTCAAATCCTCTGAATTTTAAAAACGCCTTTGAGCAAAATGTGAAGAGGTCTAACAAGGTAAAAGAAATGACCTAGTTGCATTTGCTTAAACTCTGACTTGTCTCTACAAAAGGAAAACCTGACTCAGCAAAATCCATCACTAAGATCAAAGCCTTTCCTCCCCAGACTACAAATGTCTACCCTTTACCTTCAGGCTGATAAGAGGAATTAGTGTCTCTGTTTCTACAAATACAGAAATATTCATTATCTCTATTCTAATAATTAACACACAGATATAACACAAATATTACATTTTCTTCATTTCAAATATAAAATTCCTTTCAAAATAGGCACCAAAGCCTCGTAACTATACTTAGCCATTTTATACTATATACCGCTTCTATCATTGAATTTCAGTAATCTCTTTGAAATGAGCATAAATCTTAGAAGTCAGATAAGATTCTTTTTAGCTTCATGGTTGGATTTCAAGAGAGTGAAATGAAGTAGGTTCTAAGACCTCTCTGGAGAAAATGGAGCAATACAGCTGTTAATCATGTTTGTGGCAAGCAGAAATGCAAAGCCTCTAAAATAATCAGGAGACTTACATCTAAATGAGCATAAAGATGAAATAGATAGAGGTGCATAAATATTCCAGGGACTTTTTACTATTATATTCATTAAAGTCCCAGCTTAATGCATGCTTTATTGCCCAGAAATTCATTTCATTTGCATTTTAACTGGGTTTTAGTCAAGTTAATCCTTTTTCTTCCCTTGGTAAGAAACTATTCAGCAACTACAGCAAAATACTGAAAGAAGAGAAATAAATTGAAATAGTCTACTTATACTAAAACTTTAATTTGTCATAGTTTACTAAAGAAAAAGGATGTCTATATGAAGTTCACTAGATCACATTATTTTAACACCAAAAAGTGTCTGTGTATTACCAAGTAGGCTCTATTAGATAACAACAAATTTTATTCATTTATGTGAAAGATTTAGTATCAAGCAACATTCAGTAAAAACAACATTTTATTTTCACAGGAGTAAAAATTATAAAGTAATCACCCATTTAGAAGCAAGCAATTAATTTTCACAAGAAACTCCAATATGTAATACCATGCATCATTCAAGCAGTTGTGTAAAAAAAGAGCAGCTTAAGTTGTATTTTGAAAGTGTAAGCATTCAGTTGAGAAATATGTTAGCTTAACAGAGAAAGCTTTTTTTTTTTTTTTGTAATAAAAGAAGTAACTTCATTTTCTAAATCCTAGTGACTGTAAGGTCCACATGGAAACGATAGAATTGGGAATTCCTTGGTGGCGCTGTGGTTAGGAATCTGCCGGCCAGTGCAGGGGACACGGGTTAGAGCCCTGGTCAGGGAAGATCCTACATGCCGTGGAGCAGCTAAGCCCGTGCACCACAACTACTGAGCCTGTGCTCTAGAGTCCGTGAGCCACAACTACTGAGCCCTCGTGCCACAACTACTGAAGCCTGCGCGCCTAGAGCCCGTGCTCAGCAACAAGAGAAGCCACTGCAGTTAGAAGCCTGTGCACCACAATGAAGAGTAGCCCCCGCTCGCCGCAACTAGAGAAAGCCTGCGTGCAGCAACGAAGACCCAACACAGCCAAAAATAAATAAATAAATAAATTACAAACAAACAATAGAGTTTTGTCTATGTGACAATATATTACAAGCACAAACTGCTGATAACCCCTTAGTAAAATGGTCCCTTCAGGCAAACAGACATCCTAGCAAATCTCAAAGAAAAAGATAAATGAAACTAAGGAAAGCCAAAAAAATGGGGACAAATGAAATCTTCAGATGAAAGGAAACTTTCTTCATGATTCATTTTGAAATATTTAACATGCATATGTATAAGATAAAATATAGTATTTTGAGCATAACCATCCCATATCTATTGAGAACCATCTCTAAATATTATTTTAATAAAATTTTATTTCAAAGTTTGTGCTTTCTCTCAAGAAAACCTGAACACTTATTTTTGCCTCACTAACATTTGAGAGATCAAGTGCCCTTATTGCTCTAGTTTACTCACCTTACCTTAAGCCATGTTTCAAGTCTGAGATGATTTATGATGTTCGTTGACAGTGGATGGTCTGTTTGGAAGATTCCGGCTGTAAACTATTATTTTTTAAAAAGTGTTTTGAGTTGTCAATTATTTGAAGTATTCATCAATAAAGGTAGATTGAGTGAAAGCCCTACATTTGTTTCAGGTCTATCATTGTCTTAAGAAAATTGAGCAAAATGATTTGGAATAACTAACAGAAATTAAACAGAAAGCCATGTTTTTTACCCATCTTCACTGCCACTGATTAATGCTAAACACAAATACAGGGAATTTAAAACAAAGCCCATCCACTAAGAGTTAGATGATCTTTACGATACAATTAACTTCTAGCACATTCCTGCTCGAACGGAGAGACACAGTCCTTATTCTAGTTCTAGCTCTATTTCTACTGAGAAGCTGATTAAACACCTATGTACCAAAATGAAAGTATCCCCAGTTTAATTTATGAAAGCATAATCTGTAGATTAATAATAAAATTTATTTTTAAAAAATCCATTTCCCTTTGCTGTTCTTTTTATGATACAGGAGTGAGTTCCATGTAAAAGCTGCATAACCGTCTTAGTCAGTAAATGTATATTATCAAGATAATTATTATAAAATTCTGATTGAACATACTTGATGTACTTTAGTGATCAACTCGAGTTGATTACATTTTTAAATATTTTATCTATACAGTCTGTACTCCGTATACATGGGTCTCACATCTGCGATTCAACCAACTGTGAATCAAAAATATTTGGGAAAAAATTCCAGAAAGTTCCAAAAAGAAAAATTTTAATTTGCTGCACACTGATGACTATTTACATAGCATTTACATTGTATTAAGTATTCTAAGTAATCTAGAGATGATTTAAAGTGTACTGGGGAATGTGTATAGGTTATATGCAAACACTATGCCATTTTATGTAAGAAACTTGAGCATCTATGGATTTTGGTATTTGTGGTGATGGCGAGGGGAGGGGTCCTGAAAAAAATACCCTGTGGATACCAAGGGACAACTGTATTTATCCGTCTGTCTTCTAAGCATCTATCTATTTATAGGGTTAACAATTTATGAGATTTATATACATATTTTATTACCAAATTTTGCTTGACTTTAATCCTATTGTCTCAAAACTTTCTACAAAATAAAAATATGTTTGCTAATATTATCCTCATATATCTTTTTAATATAAGAAATTGAGGTAAATTTTGTAAGCTAAGCATACTTCTTATGATATCAGAGACAGAGAGAGATAAAGAGAGAGACAGAGAATAAAGCTACACAGAATAAATCAGGAATAAAAAAGAAAATACAAACAATTCATGCCAGCATTTGATGACCTGGATGTAATAGACACATATTTATAAAGGTTAATCTTCAAAAGCGTTTGAAAGAAGAAATGGAAAACATGAATATGGTACGCTTATTACAAAGAAATTGCATTAGGAATCAAAATAATCAAACACACAAACATAGACACAGCTTAGATAATCTCATTACTAAGTTTTATCAACTATTTAAGCTGCAACTCCAATATTTTATAAATCATTCTAGATAGATGCAAAAGAGAAATCATGAAGTGATTTTATAAAACTAGCATAAACCTTTATGTCAGAGACTGAAAAGACAGTTCAAAATAAGAAAAGTACAGTATAATAACACTCAAGAGAAAATATGAAAATAAACTCTTAAAATATTAGCAAACCAAATCCAACAAAGTAATCTAAGTATAGTACATTATGACCCAGTTTGATTAAACGTCCATAATATTTGGTTTAACAACAAAAATCTACTGATATAATTGATATAACTCATGAAAAAACGTGTAAATTATGTTTCAGTTTTTTACCTTTGGGAAAGTTATTTACATATTTGCTCATTGATATTTGTGGTAAATATTCTGATTCTTAAAATACTTAAATAAGCTGGTATAAAGAAATATCAGAAATGAAATATACTAAGTTAAATTTTTGATGGTTTCAAACTATTTGTATAGGGAAGTATGTGCATTAAATCCTAGTTTTTAGAATTTCATAATACTTAATAATCATTGCTTCACTTCTGTTTCGGTGAACATAACACATGCAATGTAAAATGAACCTCTAAAATTGTAAAATCCTTCTGTAAAGTCTGAGATCTGTGTGAGAAGTTTATGTTTCTTTATATCCTAAAACCTGCTGTTGGAAAAAAATCACCCTATAATCATTATCAAATACAAATTCAAAAATGTATTTGTATTTTGAAGTCAAAATACAATTCAAATAATATTTTCAAAAATGATATTACTAAAATTAATCATTAATATTAGCATATCTGAAAGAAGCTTCTAAAATTCAAGCATAAATCTCAGTTTTTCAAGGAAAAGACCTTATCCAAATTTAAAATGAATAAAGATAGTTCCTAAGTCCATAGCAAAGCATGACCTTTATCGCTATTTAGATTGCATTGGAGGGAGATGATTAAGTTTACTAATACTAATCTTCTGCTCCTTGTTTTAAGCAGATTTGAAAAACCACAATGGAATACTACTCAGTCATCTAAAAGAATGAAACTTTGTCAGTTGTGACAAGATGGATTAACCTATAGGATATTATGCTAAGTAAAAAAAGCCAAACAGTGAAAGACAAATACTTTATAATTTCACTTACACGTGGGATCTAAAATACAAGACAAAGGAGCAAACATAACAAAATAGAAATAGATTCACAGATACAGAGAACTTGTGGTTATCAGAGGGGAGGAGGGTGGGGGGATTGATGAAATAGCTGAAGTGGATTAAGAGGTACAAATTTCCATTAAAAAATAAATAAGTCATGGAGAAGTAGTCTCCAGTATAGGGAATATAGTCAATAATACTGTACTTACTTTGTATGGTTACAGATGCTAACGGCTTATTGTGGTAACCATTTTGTAACATATTGAATATATAAATGTTGAGTCACTATGTTGAACACCACTAACAAATAAAATATTGTAAGTCAATTATACTTTAATAAAAACAAACTTGACTAGGAACTGTGTATGTATATCCTTATGGAGTCCATAGTTAATGTCTGAAACTGAGAATTGCAGAATTGCTGACTTTTAGCAGGCTTTGTTTTGATAGCAGGGGTGAGGAGAGGAAATATACTGCAGAGAGAAATGACAGTTGCCTCAGACAGGTTCTAAATCTTGTTCATCACTGCTTCATCATTATATGCCTAATTCTGTCCATCTCTGGGCAATCCATTGGGGAGAAATACAGTGTAGAAATATGGGTTCTGTAGAAATGAAACAAAAGATGCCTTGATATCTATATAGTATTTAGTATAATATGTATAATCTGATGATTTTCTTATATAAATAAGTTAATTTCTCTAAACTTAGTGACTAAGAATTCAATGTATATTTCAATCAGGGAATAACCCAGACCCTAGCAGGATTGAGTCAAAATGTTTTATAATAAAAAATATACAGTAGAAATGTGATAGCAAAATAATGATAATTTAGACAGAATCTATATCTATATGACCAACAAGACCTCTTGTGGAAAACTATCTCATATTCTTGCCCAGTAGTGTTGCAGATATTTCTAGTCTTCAATTCTCTGTGCACCTGGGTGGCTTAGATTTCTGAGCCCTCTTGTAGTTAATGGGGCACTTGCCCAGTACTCACCAACAGGGTGCAAGCAAAAGTGACCTGTCTCATTTTTATGAAGAGGTATTTGAGAAGAGGTGTAAGCTCTCTGTGTTCTCTCTTAGGGCTTAGTGGGGTCGCAGAGTCCATATTTTGAATGGAGAAACAACACAGTAGAAGCAGCTGAATTCCTGAGGCACCGCATGGAAGACTGCTATCCAAAAATTTAGGAAACTCAGACTGTATTTGATATGAGCAAGAAATACACCTATGCTGAATTCAGTCACTGATATTTGTTTTTGTAGTAGAACCTGGTCAATCCTGACTAATCAAATGGGTCATTTCCAGAAGATTTATTTGAGTCTTACAATTTGCTGTGCACACTCGTGGGCCCCCAATTTGTTGAGCTTTAATATATGGAGTGAAGTATTAATGCTGTTACCAAAAGTATATTCTGCAAAGCACAGCTATCACAAAGGCCACTCTTTATAAGGACAATGTTTATGATGGAACATGTAGAACAAATTATGGTCATGACACGTAGTTGTTTTCAGGTCTGTGGCCATTTTGGTACTTACTGACCAATGATATATTCCACAACCTTGAACAGAATATCCTTCTCTATTCTTATATTTACTAGCATGGTTTCTGATCATTAGTCATAAAAGGTTTCTATGATAGCAGCAGGCTACTATGATGATTTTAGTGATCCATAGTACCCAAATGCTATGGAATGTTCAATAGATAAACTATCTAAAGGATCTGTCTGTTACAGCTTTTGCGTCTATCAATCTCCTCTCCGTGTTATTTGCTCAGCTCTTGAAATCTCCTCATCCATTACCTGAAGCACACCTGCCTTCATAGGCAGAAGCACGTCTAGTCCTAGTACCCCTTGTTTAGTCTGTTAAGCACAGGGCTCCTGAATTTTATCCGTTAGTGTAAAAACACACAAATCTGACTTGACAGTAACAAGTATGCTTCTGGTAAGGCTAGTTTCAGTAAGTTTGATATAGAATTTTAAAGGTGACTAAATGGTGGAACTATTTGGTGGTGAGAACATTTCCAAATTTCCTGTGTAATATATATAGAGTTTCTACAGAAGCAGACCTGCCACTGGGCAAATGCGCTTCTTTTACAGGAAAGCCAAGCAGAACTTGGACCAGAACATTACAGTGAAGGTTTTATATTTTTGAAGAGTGAGTGCACACACGAGAGAGAGAGAGAGAAAGATTTTCAGAAAAATATTTCTCATCATCTTCTTACCTCAGCTATAAGAAAAACAAAAATAATGGCAAAAAGATGATCAGGATAAGCCCTGTAACTTGAATTCTGTGGCCCCTTAACTAGAGTTTTGAGGTGAAGCATCAGTTTCACCTAAACTATTGAATGTTCCTTGCACAACTTGCATGAAAATATTGTCCCTGTTTCAAAACAGAAATGTGCATGTTTGGAATAAATTTCAAGTTTGCTCATTTTTCCCATAGGAAGGGGAACAAGAAGAAGGTGACAGTGTCATAATTCTGTGGCTTTGCTGGACCGCAGTAACATGGCTCTGTGGAGATGGGAAGGTTATTGAAACAGCCCAGATATGGGGCTAATAGCACGAATTAATGTTTAAGCAAGTCTTAATCCTAGGAACCTAATGATCACAAGACAACCAATCATTTAGGGACAGGGCAGACAGGTAATCTAAATTCAGGACCTCTTGGAATCATGCATGTGGTAGGATGTGGTTCTTCTGTTTTGGCTAAACCATCTAACTCTGTCTAGGAGAATGGGAGATATAATCTAGTTTAGAGTGATTAGCCTGGCAAGGGTGGGTCAGGGTGCCAAGAATAATTGAATTAAGGAGATAAATTCAATTTCCACAAAAATTGGATGAGTTAGGAAATCAAACAACATTTTGGTAAGGAAACAGAGATAGAGTGTCAATATAACAAGGTCAGATATGTTCATAGATCTTGGTAATCATAAATTTAAATCCAGACATTCCACAATTGTAGGCAAAATTTTAAAAATAATCCTCAGGATTGATTCAAGATTAGTGCTGGGTTGGCGAGTCTTGAGTGTGTGGGGAAAAGATCTTAATACTTGAAACAACCAATCAATCCAAGGCTTTTCAAACTCTAGGTCATAGAAACTGATGGGTGAAATGGAGGTTCTATTTAGGTAAAGCAAATCCCCAAAAGTGCAGCAGTGTGAAATTTTCTAACTAAAAGATACTAGGGAAGCTGACTTTTTCAATAGCAAAATGAAGTTAAGGTACATTTTCTCAACTTCAAAACTATGCTAGGAAACTAATGAGACATACCCATAAAGCTAGGTTTATTTCATGACTCAATTTTACTTGTATTCATTATTTGATTATTACATGTATTTTTAATTTATATCCTGCCTTATTCTAAAATAGATTTTAAATTGACTTGCAAAGACATATCATGTAAAATAAAATGGAAGATCTTAAGTCTAGGTGCAGGAAAAGATGAGCTAACAAGATGAGCTAAAAAGATGTCCTAACAAGAGTTAGGACAGTTTGAGCTAAAAAGGTGTTTTATAGATGATAGATAGATAGATAGATAGATAGATAGATAGATAGATAGATAGATAGACAGACAGACAGATCCAGGCACTTCTGTAGATGAATATCTTATATCTTAGCTCTAGGCTTTCTAGCAAATATCTCAGAAATTTTATAATTCATACACTTCACCATATTCATAAGATAAAAGTAAAACTATTTGCCCTATAGCACTATAAACTAAGGCTCAAAATGAATTTTTCACAAGAGTCTTCAAGTAGATATGAATAATGTAAGAAACAATACGCTCAACAGACATGATAAGAAATGTGTTGCTGGATTTTAAATATAAAGTACCTTTATTCTATAGAGGACTAACATTAATCATGAAAGTGATACTATTCAAACAGAATTGGTATGACCCAAACAAGCAGTGTATGTTAATACTGTCCTGCTTTCCATTTTCTCTGAAGGATATGACATTTCTCCTTAGGGATAATTAATGGGGAAAAGATGATATATTTTCCTATCACACTTTTTTGAGCTCCCAATAATAAGTTTTCTATGACTGGAACACCTTACCTTTACTGCCAGTTAAAATATAGGTAACTTGAAGTATTTACTGTACAATGTAAAATCTGATGCCAAACCTACCTGGTGTTGTCTTATATTCTTGAATAATAAAAAGTATTTGGGGGCTCATCCAAGTTTGGGGGGTTTGAAGGTTTTACATGCTTGGAGTCTTATTTATACTAATATATTTTTAAAAATCTCATTTTTCTATGTTAAAAAAATTGTGATCATGTGAACACATTGCTAGAATCTCACACAGGACACTGGAGATCTGTCCCCAATTATACTAAAACTCCTCTTGACATTTTTATCTTCAGAAACACTTTCTGCTGCCTTCATTGTGATGAAGTTGGGGGGAATCAGAGGAGAAGGAAATGGTTGAAAAAGTCATTTAGTTATTTTAATATTGGTGTCAAAAGTTGCAGACATTAGATAAAAACTAAAAAAAGAAAAAAAGAAAGAAAAACCTGAATAAACTATGGGCTTTAGTGAATGATAATATATCAACACTAAATTATTAATGGTTAGAAAATTACCATACTAAGGTAAGGTGTTAGTAACAGAGGAAACTGTTTTCAGGAAAAGGTAAAAATAAAAATATAGGCTCAATTTTTCTATAAATCAACAACTGTTCTAAAAATATAGCCTATTAATAAAAATATTAAACTTGTACTAGATAATAAAAAGATAAATAAAATTTAAATTTAAAATGCCAAAGTATTAGAATAGATATTTCCCTAAAGACGCACAAAAGGCTATTAAGTATGTGAAAAGGTACCCAGCACTAGTTAGGGTGATGCAGATTAAAATCACAATGATATACCTGAACTTCACATTCACCAGAATGCTTATAACAAATGAGATAATGTTATAGTGACTTTTATCTGTCTATTTGACTGTGTCAGGGATGCCCAGATATTCCACTGAACATTATTTCTGTGAAGGTGTTTCTGGGTGAGATTTACATTTGAATCAATGGACTTATTAAAGTAGGTCACACTACCAAATGTGAGTGGTCATAATCCAATCCGCTGATGTCATGAATGAATCAAAAGGCAGAGGAAGTTGGAATTTGCCTCTTTCCTCCTGCTTCACTGTTGAGCTGGGACATCACATCTCATCTTCTCCCACCTTTGGACTTGGATTTACATTATGAGCCCCTCTAAAGGTGCTCATGGTCTTAGGAATTGGACGAAATTATACCACAAGCTTTCCTGGATCTCTAGCTTGAATGGGATTTTTCAGCACTCATAATTATGGGAACAATTTCCTCTTAATAAATTTCCTTTTATATTCCTTGGTTCTGTTTCTCTAGAGAGCCCTGATACAGACAGTAACACGTGTCAACATGGATGTAGAAAAATTGGAATTCACATTCATTGCAGGTGGAAAAGTATTATAAATTGGTACAGCTACTTTGGAAAACTGTTTGGCAGTTTAAAAATAGAGCTGCCATATAATCTAGCAAGTCTAATCCTAAACTTCTAACCAAGAGGCAAGAGAACATACATCCACACAAAAACATGTACATAAATGTTCACAGCAGCATTATTCCTAATAGCTAAAAATTGGAAATAACTCAAATGTCCATTTACTGATAAATTGATAAATACAGTGATATATGTCTATACAGTGGAATACTATTTGACAATAGAAAGAATGCAGTATTGATACGTGCTACAGTAAGGATGAACATTATGTTACAGGAAAGAAGCTAGTCACAAAATATGATATTGTATGATTCTCTCTTTATATGAAACATCCAAAATAAGAAAATCTATCAGGAAAGAAATTAGTGGTTGCCTATGACTGATGAAGATGAAAGCGTGTGTTAGGGAAGTACTGCTAAATTATGGTGACGATTCCATCATTCTGTAAACATACTTAAAATCATTCAACTGTACACCTCAGTAGGTGAACTTTATCATGTGTAAAGTATATATCAGTGAAGATGTCACAAAAAGGTAATTGTAAATGTTTCCTTTTAGGTCGAAATCTGGCTGGAACTAGTGAAGACCATGAGATCAATACACGCTTAGCAAATTGTCCCTTTCTCTATTTCCCCAAGAATTCACGAGATCAAAGCTTTTGCAGAAACTGTGTCTGACTCTTCTGCTTGTGTGTGTTGCCCTGAATCCTCTCTTAGCATATCCCTTAACTCTAATCAGGAGTATCAATGGTTTGGGGATTCCCTGGCGATCCAGTGGTTAGGACTCCATGTTTTCACTGCCGAGAGCCCAGGTTCAATCCCTGGTTGGAGAACTAAGATCCTGCAAGCCTCCTGGCCAAAAAAAAAAAAAAAAAGAGTATCAGTGGTTCAAGAGAGTTTCTGCAAGACTTATTTCAGAGACATAAACCTTCCCTAGAATTCATCAGAAAGTTACTTTTTTTCCCCTCTTAGAAAGAGAGAGAAACAAACAAACTAAGGCAAACAAACCCCAAAAATGACTGTTAAGTATATGTTCAAGTAAATAATTAAACTACACCCTGCCATCCATCTTCTTTAACATTATTGCAAAAGATGGAACATTAAAAACTTGCTAAATTCCCTTGAGAACCTTCTATTCAAAAATTTTGTGTGATGTAGTTACTGGAGAACAGTTGACCTGTCTCGAAGAAGGGAGTGAATCCCTGACTGTCTGTCCTTACCGTTAACTGTATCTGCTCAAAGACTAAATATAAAAGCATCCACTGCTTCCCTATAGAAAAAAAAAAACATGTACTTATAAGAAAAACACTCTGTTGCACTCCGCACACCAAAGTTGGGATAGATTCAAGTGTATAGAACATAAAGAGCCAGTTTTAAGAAAACACTACAAAACTGATTGTGCAAGCAACTATATATTTAAAATGAGAAAAGGAATCAAAACCTACTAAAAGTTTAAAGGGCTCACAAATTAAAAAGCTAGGAAAAAATAGGGTATTTTTATTAATTAACAGCCTGATATGCTTCTATATCACTTTTACTATAGTAATTTTGGCTGCATATTCTGATCACCCTCTAATATGAAAATGTTTTATGATATTTTCTTTAAGAGAAAGAGAAAATATTTCAGTCTTTTCTTTAGTATACTAGATACATTTTTTATTATTATATTAGTGACCATTTAGAAAAGTAGCTTTGGGCTTCTTAGTAAATTTTTATGATGTCATACAAATTTTTTGAATTGTTGTTAAACTTGGGGAAATTCCTAACAAAATATTTTTGGTATATGAGCTGTAAGATATCAAGGTGTTTCAAATTTTTTTCTTCAGTGACTAATCTTCAGTATTCACTCATTAACTACTTTGTCTTTAATATTTTATGGAAAAGACATTTCATTACTTTATGTTACCTCCACTGGTGTTGGTCTTATATGTCAAATGAACAATTCATTTAAATTTTTGATATATTTTCTTATGATTAATTCCTTCATATGAATGGATTCACAAAACCCAAACCCTATTTGTTAATTATTTTTGGAATTTGTCTCTTATTCTTAGTGAATTATTATATTTAATATTATCAAATTTCTGTAACAATTTACTTCATAATATCAAAATATTTTCTATTAATTACACCAATTATATTTATCATTATTGCACATTTCATTTATTTCCAATCTGAATTTTTCCTCAGTTTTTCAATAAACAACTATTAATCCAACAAAAAGGCCTCCTTTCATAAGTGTCCAAACTAGGCATCTGTTATTTCTCCTGTTTTATAATAACATTCCAAAATGTCTTTTAGAATTGCAATTGAATGACATATTTAAGCCATATCAACTTTTAAAATAAACTTTAGCATTTTATTTGTGTTTGGGTTTCACTTCTCAGATTTTGAAAATATGTTTTAGAATGCTTAAAATGGTTTTATTCTCATATTGCAAAGCCTGAACAGATTTATAGTGGGCAGATAATCTTATTACACTTAAAAAAATACATATTGGCAGCTAGATGAACTTGAAATAAGAATACATAAAAAATTGCAAGGCAACAAGAGCCAACAAATTTAGATACTGTGAAGTTAGCTTTTTCTCTGATTTCATTAAGAGAATAATCGGTATAAGCACGTATTATACACATCCTGGGTTTCACAACTTGGTATGAGTCAGAAATCCAGGCCATAGACGTGTTTCTGGAACATATTCTAACATTGAGAAAGTTGGTAATAACTTAAAAAGATACTGAAGTTACTCTGAACATAAATGAATCAGGCTAACTCCTAACCATGCCCCCAAATCATTTTCCAATAGTTGGATCTCCAGAATAACTATAGCCACTTCAAAAGTCACCCACAAGAGAGGAAGTGTGCAGACTGGAGACCAAAGTTGAAAGAGGCAGTATTCTTAAACAATTGTGGTTAAAATCTTTACTTTTGCATATTTTGTAAAAATGTGCTTTTGTAAATCTATTGCTAGGATCACTTAGCTGCAAAGTGAACAAGCTTCAGGTGGTGAAAAGTCAAGAACAATAAGACATAGAGAAAAGGGAGAAATCATATAAAAAAGACTGAAATGAATGTGATCAAAATAAGTATATTTAACTAATATTTTGAGTAGGGATTAAAGATTATTGGAGTAAACTTTGAATAGTGTCTAGGATTCTTCGTATCCTGAACATTTTCTTACTGTGTTTAGAAAATTCCACATTAGGTGAAATCTAGAGAAAGGGGTTATACCTGACATTAGCAGCCAAGAATACACGTATTCGAATTTTATTGCTGCTCTATATTAGTTTCCTAAAGCTGCATAACAAATTACTAAAAATTTAGTGACCTAAAACAATATACATTTATTACTTCACAGTTTATGTAGATAAAGAATCCAGGCACAGCTTAGTTGGTCCTTTGCTTAGGGTCACACCTGGTTCCAATAAATTTGTCAACTGGGCTTCATTCTTATCTGGAGGCTCAAATGGAAAATAATCTGTTTCCAGATTCACTCATGTTTTTGGGAAAATTCATTTCATTGTGGCCCTGTGACTGTGACCCTCAGCATCTAAAGGTCAACTGCAGATTCTTGCCATGTGACCCTCTCCATAGGCAGTTCATAGTGTACAGGATTACTTCTTCCAGACCAGCAGGAGACTATTCTGCTAGCACAGACTTTTGTATGGTCTAAGTCTTAATCATGTGTGTGATGTTCCATCACCTTTGCCATATTCTATTGTTAGAAGCAGGTCACTGTTCCCAGCCACAGTCAAGAGGAGAGAATTATACAACATGTACCACCAGGGGAAAGAGATACCAGGGGATATCTTAGAATTCCTCATACCATAGTATGGAGATTATATTGATTCACAGTGATTTTGTGTTCTTTAAAAAATTATCTGATAATAGCAGGCACTATACAGCTAGCTGCTGATGTCAAGTAAATTCTGATTAAGTTGAGGGGACAAAAATCAAGTATGGGAAACATTTGACATCCATTCATCGAAACAGAAAATTTTTATGAGTACCTTGGTAGATAGAGTACCTAGGTATCTCACCGCATATATTCTTATTTTACTTTTGGCTTTAGTAAAACGTTTATTTTTATTTATTAATGCCACTCTTATAGGACAGCAGCAAAAATGCAGTGTTCTTCTTGAATAACTTCACCAAGGCATGTGGATATTTGAAAGAAAAGACTGGTTCTTCCACTAAGAGAGAGCACCTATAAATAATATTAATTGTAAGAATCTGTCAATACTTCACTGCCATTTTTCCTTGAAGAAATCAAAATCTAAACAGAATATAGAGTTTATTTAAGAAATGCACAGTGTATTATGGAAACAAAGCTAAGTTGAACAACTAGTTCTGCTCATATGTGTCCTGGCAGTTTTCAAAAAGAGGTGAAATTTAGACTGAATTGTTAGGATTGGATAAATAGAGGAAAGGGGATGGGGAGTAGCACAGAAAAAAGAATCAGCACGTGCAAAGGTTAATAGATTGAAAGAAAATGGCTTACTTGAGGTATATTGAAGAGTTAGTCAGGTTTATGTTTAGGAATCAGAAGAGAGGAGCAGAGTAATGTTCAACTAGGTAGGGAGCAGTTCAAGAAAAAACATGCATTTTCAGCTAAACAGTAGTACTTGATAGTTTAGGCAACGGGAATTTGTTTTAAGTGGTGGCTGGATAGTAATATCTATATACTCAAAAAGCAATTCACCAGCATGGGAAGAATATCTGAGAAGAGATGGATTTGCAAAATAGGGAAAAAATAAAAGTAATAAGTATTTATACTTCTGAGAAAGTTGATTATTTAAAAAATAAAAATTAAAAAGGTCATCATTGCCTGATATCTGAGGAATTCCTTAGTGATATTAGGGAAGTGATAGATTAAAGTGAATAGTTGAAAAAGCAGACTCTAAAATTATAACCGGGAAGATGGGAAGTAAAAGGAAGAACAGTTTCCTGCATGCAAGGGGTAATTTAATGTAATCAGTGTATGTTCTTAGCTATGTCTAACAAATGAGTGCTGGAATTTCCATTAATTAACATTATGAATTTTAAAGCAAGTTTCCATGAATTTCTGTATTGCATCTACCAGAGATAATATATATCAGGAATTCAGTTTCCAGATAATGAAGCAGTTTTTAAAAAAAAAGTCAGTGGCAGTTGGGATAAAGAGGAAGAATAACTATGGATAACATTTAGCTGAAGAATAATTATTTGACTGTGTAGAGTAAGTAGGAGGGAAACATTGAGGATAAGCCTTATGTTTCTAGCTTAAGCAGATCAGCTAAGGTTATGTCCTTAACAGACATAGCGTACAAAAGAGGACAAGAAAATGTGCTGGGCTCCTACTGTTGATACTTAGAAAAATATATCTAAAAGATTGAAATCAACAGAGAAAACTCTCAGTTGCAAATTGGAGAAAGAATGAGATGCAGTGTTATGGTCTAAAATAAATCTGTTAAAATCAGTTATTTTTCTTATTTTATTCATTCAACTTTCAAAAATTAACTTTGCAAGGGTGGAAGCATCTTTTACCTGTAAAAAAATTTACATTGTTTTATATATATATCCTTAGTGGGTTAAGTGAAGAAAAAGTGGGAGTGATTACATAGAAGTGAACGAGAGCATTGAAACATCTATGAAAACTCAGATCTTCAAGTGACTATACACACTTCTCTACAACAAACATTTTAACAAGTGAATCCTTTAGAATGTAAATAATGTGGAGATTACATGATATAGTCTGTTTTGGCTTTCTATTGCTGGGTGACAAAACTCCCCAACATTCAGTGGCTTAAAGCAGGGGATGGCAACCTATGCCCATGGGCCAAACTCTGCCCGGGGTTCCTTAGTGTTAAGCCCATGGGTGAAGAGTGGCTTTTACATTTTCTAAAGGATTGTAGAATTTTTTAAAAAGTTTGAAAAAGATTGCATGTGGCTCACATATATACCTTTACATAAATATTTGCTGACAACTGGCCTAAAATAATCACAGGTCTTTGTCATGATTTTGCAGTTCACACAGGGCTGGACAGGGACGGCTTCTCACTGCTTGCAAGGCTTTGCCTGGAGTGTTCAAAATGGCCTCAGTCATGTGACCAGCAGTTGATTCTTGATCTTGGCAGGGAGCTCAGCTGGAGGTGCCAGCTGGAAAAGCTGGTGACTGGGAATTCATTTGGAGTTGTCAGTTGAGAGGGTTTGTCAATCTGGAATCCTCTCTTTCCATGAGCTTTTAGGGCCTCTTCATGTTGTTGCTTGAGCTTCCTTACAGCATGGTGTTTGAGTTTTAAAAAAGGAGCCTTCTAAGAGAGCTGACAGCAGAAGATGCAAATCTCTAAAGATCCAGCCTCAGAAGTTACAGAGTGTCCCTTTAGATCCTTTCTGTTAATTGAAGGTCATCACATTACCAGTCATCTTCAGGGGAAAGGGAAATAGAAACCACATATTGATGGAAGAAATGGCAAAGGATATTCCTCTTTAATTTACCAGATAGTCCTCAAAATAAAGCTATTATTGGAAACTTTCAATAAAGTAGAACTTCACAAAATTTAATAAATCAAGATGTAATTTAGTTTTGATTAGAAGAGTCAGAATACGTAAGGATAATTTGAATTTTATGCTGTTAGGTAAGTATTTCTAGACTCTCAAGCTTTCTCTATTTTTCTGGTTCCAAGCAAAGAGTAAAAACCTAACGCAGTCCTTTGTATTTACAAAATAATTTGTTTCAACAACTTCTCCATTTATTTATTTTTTCTTATTAAATCTAATGCAGAGGTTAAACTGCAATATTTGGAATTATAATTTTATATTAACATACCAGAGAGGTAATTCTATCAAGATTTGATGTGACATTTGTGAGTTAAAGTATGTTAAGGGTGTATATTAGCTCAGGAATTGGTACAGATTAAAAAATAGAAGTTCAAAAAAAATACCATCATTTTGTAGTACAGGTTACAGAGATTATCATGTGAGAGAAAATTTATAAGGACAATTAAATATCCTTGTAAAAATTAAGATTTTAAAATTAAATTAATTTAACAAGTTAATTAATTTGTTAAATGTCTCTAGCAAATAAATATTTGTAGTTTATACACTTCTGCTTTTCTTTAAAATATGTAATTTCTCTATCTATTAATAGAAGTGGTGATAAATGTGTAGAAAGAATATTTGGATATTTTCGTTGTTAAGTTCATTACCAGAAGTCATTAAGAAAGTTGTTAGTAAATTATGTTTCTGCTGGACCTTAAACTAATAAAAAAAAAAAGTCATTTAATCAAATTATTCTTTTTCTGATAACATGACCAGTTTTAGGTTTGTATGAGGTCATAATTCCTATTTCTATAGTTGTGAAGTAAAACTCATTTTTAATAATATAGTTTACTTAAAAGCATGCATTGCAAATAACACACACACACACACATATCCCCAGATGTAAGTGTGCTTATGCACAAAAAAAATAAAATGTCACATACAGAGTATTAATACATGTTTCTTATTATGATTCAATGGAGAGAAATTTACTGGTTTGCATGGTAACAAATTAGCCTGCCACAGTTTCATAAATGCTGACATAGATTCAAGACTCCTGGGTCACAAAGGACTTTATTATTATATTAGAGCAGACACTATGAGCTTCATACTTACCATGTCTTTCATACACTAGAAATCCAACGGAGGCAGATCAGGTGGGTCTAGGTGGATGCTGAAAATGTTGCGATTTGCATCACAGCTGAGGAAACCTGAGTTTAGGAAACACCAAACTTTTATAACGAGATGCCAGCAAACCTGCCCAAACTTTGCCTAGTGGGAAGACATTATCTTTATTAAACTTTAACACACCTGCCGTCTGCTCTGGAGGGAGACACTCTCTCTGCCTTAGAAGGCTATTCCTTATGCAAACATCCTTGAAAAGATAGTCTAGAAAAAGGCTATCAGTGTCTCTGGCCACCCAATACGCAGAAATACAAAAGGCCCGCAGAGAATTGTCTTCCAACAATTATAGTCCTCTTACTTCTTCAGTTTAAAACATGAAGTGTGTGTGTTAGTGCAAATAAATACATCACACAGTCATTTAATTTTCTAAAAAAGCATGAGGATTTGATGAATAGCAACAGCACTATAACACATTAATTTAAAAGTAACCCTTGATATTGAACTTTTCACATTAAATTTTTATGTTAGCCTTATTACCATAGAAATGTAATTTTGGAATATCTGTCTCTATCCTAGGTCACTATCATTTTTTTAAAAAAACTTCCTTTATTAGCAGAATACCTTAAAACTCAATGGAATTTTTGTTGTGCGTTGTGGGTTCATAAGCTGGAAGTATGTTGACTCTGAATATTTGATTTGGAAGCTCTTTATGGAAATTAGGTTGCCAACAGTAATGTACTAGATCATGATTTGCAGGCAATTAAACCTAATAGTCACATAGACCAATTGAACTGCTGATTAGTGAATAAATACATACTTTTCTTACATTTTGTTTCAATCTCTCTGTGGAATATGTGCTCAAGCAAAAAGAAAGTTAACGGAGAGCTTGGAGAATGTTTATATGATTCTACATCTTTTAAGAGTAGTGTGACCATATAATTTATTATTCAAACCAAATCATTTTGAGAATGAATGAGGATGCTATTAATTTTTAACACCATGACAACATATATAAATCTGGATTTTATTAGATCGACCAGGATGTAGAGCCACCATTCTTAAAACCCCCAAATTTTATCACCATCTGTAAGATTTGGTTTTTGTCTCTAAATGATCTCACAGACATTTTATATCAATGGATATTCAGTTCTTATTAGAGAAGCCTGGAAATGACAAACATTTTAAAGGATGTCACATCTTCAGTGTGTTTTGGAGCATTAGACAGATTCAACATTTTCTTATTTCTCCCTATCCAAGTTCACTTAAATTCTTTTTTAATATTCATAGCTTACATCATGAAATTCCATACTTACGGTTCATTTTTCTGCACCAAGAACTGTGCTGTGAACTTTCCATCAATTATTTTATTTAATCCTCACTCCATTCTGTCCTAGATGTTCCAATATTCTCACCATTTTATAGGTGAAGAAACTAAGCCTATGGAGACTGTGATATGTGCAAATTCCCACAGTCTATATGGGGTGGAGCCAGGTTTTGAACTCAGGCAATCTGACTCTACAATCTGTGTTTATAACAGCTATACTATCTGTGATTATACATGGTCTTAATATCAGCAGGTAAACTCCATTCCTCAGCCATGTATTTGATTTGAGATGGATAATCAGGAAGAAGCACTAACAATTTCAGTATACAATTACTGGATGATGGGGAAATGGTTGAACATTTAAATCTGTTCATTTTGCACAAAACAAATAGTGACAAAAGATGACTTATTCGTGGATACTGTTGAGCCAAAGTGAGTTGGAATAACTGAATTGTATGATTCCTTTGCTTTAACCAACATACAGTTTCCCAGGATTCTGAAATACGGATCCCATTACTTAGGTTTACCAGCTGAACCATATTTTGCTAGTGAATGTAGAAAATTTAGCCAGTGATGAATGGATAAATTCTACCCCTGGGGAAGATAAAAGTGAAATTCTCTTGAAATCACCCATAAGCTTCCTGCCCCATCTATTACGCTGATTTATACCTTAATCTTCTAGATGAGACTATAAAATGAAGATGTGAACTTACAAAATGGAGTCAGTTAAAGGAGAATGTTATGCATATACCTCCTTGTTCATTAGGAATGTGTCTGGAGAGTTAGTCTTTTATTCAGCCTTCAAACAGTTGAAAAGAAATCACAACAAAGCCCAGTCCAGATGGGCTAACAGTCTATGACAAGAGTACCAACATAGGCATCAATAGAAAAAAAAACAAAAAACAAAAAAAAACACTGATCATGAGGACCTCCTACATGGGTCAGGTGGGTGGGGAATGAGTGGTAAAAAGAAAATTATTCTT
Organism: Balaenoptera borealis; assembly: GCF_965194805.1. Lineage (NCBI taxonomy): Eukaryota > Metazoa > Chordata > Mammalia > Artiodactyla > Balaenopteridae > Balaenoptera > Balaenoptera borealis. The sequence goes on from NC_138867.1 coordinate 16,771,967, forward strand.
CCTTATAGTCTCAAATTAAGGTCTGTTCAAATTAGGTCCATTAAAAATGCACTCTGCTTCACTGGGACGTATCCCTCTGAGCTCCACATCTGGACAACTATGTAGAAACCTAGACTGGAAACTAGATTAAAGTATTATGATTCTGACATAAGAGAGACTTGAAGTCACTAAGTCTAACTAAAGAGCAAGTAGATCCACTGGGACTGACCTTACTCCCTCAGAGACATCCCTATTAGTATAAACACATTTGTAGCCGGAAGGAGATCAGTTTATGGTACAAACAAGTTTATGGTACAGCTTTTACTCAATCTTATTAAAGACCCTTCTATCACTATTATCCCTTAAATCAGACACTTACTTTTAACCTTTCCCTCAATAGTCCGTAACCCAAAACAATCTGTACCACTCTTTTTTCCCCATGAGCTTTATCAGGTATAAACGTAGCATTTAACTGTGATTCAGTGTTGCCTATTATTTCAGTGAAAAGTCTCATCTGAGGCAAGGATGGAACTTGCATATATAAAGGGAGTGATGACAGTGTCTCCACACTGAAGAGGATCAGAGTCTTGGATGAAAAAGCTACTCAGCAATTACAAAGTTGCATATTAAGTGTTGCAATCATGCTCTGCATAGGATTGAGGGAACAGATGTGGAAGATTTCCCATGAGTGACAATATTTAAGCTGAATTTGGAAGGTGGTTTTGGGTGATCCATATAGAACTGGGGAAACTCATTTTCTTAAAAGGCATTAGTATATATAAGATACAAATGCATGATACTAGAATATAAGTTTTGTAACATAGTAGGGATGTCTTTTATTTACTCAAGCATAGAAAATTGTTTGACATGAAGTAGGCATTTGAGTAATATTTGTTGAATAAATGACAATATGGTGAATTTGAGCAACTGCAATTAGTTTGATACTGCTGAAGAAGAGAGATCTGGGACAAGAGCTAGCTCTGCTGTGTTTAGGTAGCAGTACAGTATTAGAAGTCAGGGGATGACGGTGTGCAGAAAAGGCCAGGTAAATATCCAGGGCTGTGTTTTGCTACTGGTTGCCTCTCTCTAAATTGACAAATAAACTTGGCTGTACAGAATAGAGGTGAAAAATTAAAGAGAAAGAAATTAAGACAAAAAACTTCCTCCGCTCTATGATTCCTCAGGTCTGGGAACTTTTCTGGGTCCTCAGTGCCCAGGGAAATTGTTCAAGTTTGGAGGAATCTATTAAGAAACCATGACAGTTTCACAATTTTAATTCTGTTATTTCCCTGCCTTATCTTTACTGGGATTACAAGGGAACAATGGAGCTGTAGGGCTCTTCATTATTTAATATGTATTTTCCCTCTAATTTAAATAATGAAGTGTCAAATGTGCCATAGCAAGCTATGTGAATTTCATTCTTAAATTGATGGTGAACCATAGAATGATTTTAGGCAGAGGTTTGGTATATTTAATTTTATGTTCAAGGACAGTGAATCTAACTACGGAGCAATGGTGAATTTGAGGAGAATCTATATAGAAGAAATAGAGGAAAGTGCATTCATGCATTTATTAGCTCATCCTTGAACACAGATGTATTGAATATTAAATGTTTGTGATTATCTGTCTAGCCACAGGGATACAGGTGAAAACAAGGCAAACTCAAGCTCTGTCCTTATGAGGTTTGATGTTCGACAAGGAAAGAGTAATACTGAACTAGTGAGATTAAGCCTGATGAATGCTAAAACAAATGGAAATAAAGTATACAATAAGAGTGAGACGGAATAATATAAAGACCCATCTGAAGATATAAAATAAGTGGACAGTAAGATGTAGATTTCAGTAAAAGTTAAGTAGGTGGAAGAGAAGAAGAGCGTCCCAGGCAAAGGGTAGAGCACAAAAGAAGACCTTAAGAAGAAAGATGAACAGCAATGACTTAATTAGAGTTTTAGAGGGGGGAAATAGTGAGGAATGAGATTGGAAAAATAGGTTAGGAAGAATGTAAATTTTTTTTTTTTTCTGAAGTCAAAGAAATACTATTGAAGATAAAGAGGAAAAATGAATGAATATGGACAAGCTGTTAAAAGCTTGGACTAGGTTAGATAATGAAGTGATGGAAAAGAAGATGGTAAAGAATTTTGAGATATTTTGTTGTTAGAACCAACAGGAATGGAAATTGGTGATTGAAATGAGAGAATTTTTTTTAATTTTAACTTTTAAGTCTGCATTTGTTTGGCTCTAGAAGGTATTTCTGGGCTAGCCTTTTCACACATTTCATACTTGGAGATATTGTATAGACTATTCTATAAGAAGATATATTATAGTTCATATATAATAGAATATATCATGGGAATATTAATAATATATTTCCTTGTATTTAGGTTATTTTGTCTATGTGTATATATGTGTGTGTGTGTACATATATACAGAGAGACAGAGACAGAGAGAGATATTTTAAGAAATTGATTAGAGCGATTACGCAGTCAAGCAAGTTAAAATATGCATTGCAGCCAACAGGCTGGAGATTCAGGTAGGATTTGAGGTGATCTTAAATTTAAAGGCTGGAAATTCATACAGAATTTCTATTTTGCAGTCTGCACACAAAATTTCTTTTTCTTTGGGAAACCTCCTTTGGTTTGCATGATGTCCATGTATATTATGGAGAGCAATCAATTTTACTCAGTCAACTGATTGCCAATGTTATCTACATCTACACAATACCTTTACAGCAATATCTAGACAGGCGTTTGACCAAAAAATAAAAAATAAAAAATACTGGGTGCCATAATCTAGCCAAGTTGACACAAAAAATTACCCATCAAAGGGCACAACATGATAGAAGAAAGAAAGAGGTTATCTTAGTTTAAAGAGGCCAAGAGTGAGTGTTTGGAGGAGAGAGTGGTCAAAAATGTAAAATAATCCTCAATAATTCAATTCAAGTACTGAAAGGCAGCCTCTGAATTTTTTCGTGTTAGTGAGCAATACTAACAGCTTAGAGAACCAGGAAAAAAGCCTGATATAATACACCAGCTATGCAGCTGGACAGATTTGAGAGAGTTATTTGGTAGCATCCATAGGCCTTTACAGGTTGATTGAGGCTGGTGGTGGAGACGAAAATATCCAGGATAATCCCCGGAATTAGCCTTGGTGATGGGGGTGAATGTCATTCACTAAGCATCAAATGCAGGAGGTAGACAGATGTGGGAAGATGGGAGTTCAATTATGTGTTCTGTTTGAAATATATCAAATTGTACCTACTTGTGGGATATGTAGTAGAGGACAACCAGCTTTGGGAATTAATTAGTTTAGACAGAGATTTTTTAGAGTAAAAAAGAGAAAGGGAGAAAGATATTTTCTGGGGACAAGAAGCATTAAAGATTGGGTAAGGAAAGGATCAAGGAAAGTGGAGATAAGGTGACGAAAATCCTTGTTTTCCCCTCTGTGCTGCCATACTGTGTTAGGATTTTACAGGTACTTGATATATTCAGACCCACTTTGCGGGGTAGATATACATCTATATCAGGATATAAGTTGAGCCTCTGAAAAAATAAGCAATTTGCTCAAACTGCTGGTTAAAGATAGAGATTAAAAGACAATTTTTCCTTGCACTAATTGCTAGATTCTAAAGAACTCAACAATTTCAAGAAATGGTTTGTGATAGGCAGAGTAATGGCCCTCCCTCTGTTGTCCACACTGTCATGTCTGGAACCTGTAAATGTATTACTTTAAATGACAAGATTAACTTTGCATATGGAATGACGTTTACCTTAAAATAGAAGATTATCTTGGATTATGTGGATGAGTCCAATACAAGTAATCTCATGGGCTCATAAACATGGAAGCAGAATGCAGAAGAGTCAGTAAGAGAAACACAGGATGGCAGAGATGAGATTGGAAGATGAGAATTCAACACACCACTGTGCATTTGAAGATGAAATAGGGGGCCACAAACCGAGGAATACTGGTGACTTCTGAAGCTGTGAAGAGCTGTCCCTTGACAGTCAGCAAAGAAATAAAATCTGAATAGAGCCTTCAGGGAAGAATGCAGCCCTGCCATCAACTAAATTTTAGCTGGGTGATGCTGTGTCAGAACTATGAGGTCTTAAATATTATACATTGTTTTAAGCTGCTAAGTGGTAATTTGTTATGGCAGAACATATAGAACACTAATATATTTAGATTTAGTTTATATTTTTTACATAATATGTTATGCATATGATATACTAAATGATAGAGATAGGAAAATATTAATTAAAATACAAGTGCTAGCACATTTTTGGCAATCATCCTACTCCTATATTGCTTGTACTATGTGTAATGATGAAAAATGCATGATAACACAAAATTTTCTGAGTATAATCCATATTTTATAATAGAAATGTTATTGAATGAAAAGAATACAAAATTCTGTTTGTTCTAAAGTTTTATAAAAACCACCAAACTACAGTCTTGATAATCTGGATAGCATAATCGTTTATGGTGTATAGTTTATCATGTCTTACAAATTCTCACTAAAATGAAATAGTACAGCCAATTCCATTTTCTAGAAGTAAAAAGTTTTTGTTTTACCCCCCACCCAGGGTTCTTGAGCCAATTCAGCCAAATGTAGATTGAAATGAACTTCTGATCCTCAGATTCTTAGACCTATGATACCAAAATCATGTCCTATGTATAATTTGTTGACCTTTTTTCTTTTTTTCATTTCCTATACTTTATATTATTTATATCATACTTGTTCAAAGTAGAGAATACTGGTTACTTTTTATTAGGGAAATAAATCATTGCTGAGAAGAAGTTGGTGTACAGATATTTAGCTCATTTTAGTCCATTTGTCTGGAATTATACTGTGAAACTGAACTGTGTGAAGACAGATTAATTGAAGTTGGTCTTCACTGCAATATTCATAGGACAAGAAATGGCACCAAATGTTAATATTTAAGGCTCAGTATGTTTTCACTTCAGGCTATGAGTCAACATGATTTAGTTTTTACTTTATTTTTAAAATCACTAACAACTTCACACCATTTAAAACATGTGTTTCACTAGTTTGTGGAGACAATGGCCCTATTATTCCTATTCTTTACAAATTCTAGTTTAGATATTTCTCTTTTTGATCTCATACTTTCAATGATTCATTCCTTCTAGGCAGAAAAACAAAAACTATCAAAATAATCCTATCTTTTGTTTCTTTTAGTTTGTACAAAGCAAGACATGAGAATTTATTTAAATATGATCTGTCTCACTCACTAACACAAAGTTAAATAAAATTCTGGCTTTCCAGAACAGGCATAAAAATTTCCTTTTTATTGCTGCCCATAATCTCTCTAACTCTACCAAACATAACCTTATTGGATCCTTTGTTCAGAGCAAGTTTACAAATAATTTTGTGAACTATAATTGATGTATTAATCTGTTATATTTTCTGAGGTTATAATAAAGATTTTAGGATATGATCTCTCTCTCAATTTGCCATCAAGATAAAATGAAAAGATAAATATGTAAAATACATTTGTAATCTTGGATGATATATAGTCACAGATTTTAAATTCTATTTTATTAGAAATATAGACCTTGTGTAGCCAAGAATTTATCATGGTTTTTAAACCCAAGCAAAATAAAATTTTAATTGTAAAGTAAATGAAGAAAACCACTGGATTTTTATCAGCAAAATTACTGACTGGATCTAGTCCTAAGTTGATGTTCTGATGACATATAAGTAAACTTTTACTGCAGCATTTATCATAAGACATTGAAAGGTCCTGTGTCTGTCTCTCTGATGTGGATTCTGTAGGTCACATTTGTATTTTTCCTCTTTGGATTCCTGGTATTTAGCATAAAGCTAGTCTCATATTGTGTTCTCAATACATATTTTTGCAAAGCTTTATACTAACCTAGGCGAAGGGTTAAGGGGGAATTTGAACCACATGGTTAACAGGATCTTGGAGACGCTTCGTGAAGCTTTAGATCATGAGCAGGTTGTCATACAACACACACACACAATGGTGTACTTTCATTGTCTGGGATTCATGGATCTCTAGGTGAAGTGCCCTTTGCGAATTGTGGAATTCTGATCAATGCACTAGGGATTTCTGGCCCAGTCCCACATTCACACAGAAGAAAATAAACTCCTACACTCACGCTTTCTGTCCAAACCCCAGATAGTCCAAGAACTTGGACCAGCCCTCTGATTCTACCTGCTCCCAGAAGGTCCTCTTCCGGGTCAGGTATTCTGTAGTTGACTTACAGATGGAAGTTAGGAAGATGGGCAGGAGAGTGGGGCAACCATCTTTCTAGAACCACCTCTCCCTCTTCAAGTGTCAGCTCTTTCTAATTTTTGAAAATTAAATCCCTTCTGCTTCCATCCGTTTTTTGCAATTTGTAAAATCTGACCAAACACATCTTGGTTTAAAATGTGTGCTACTGTTTGCCATGGACTTTATAAACCTTAGATATCTCAGCAAAACCTTACAGTGCTTTGCCCAGTTATAACTAAGGAGGAAACTCCAAAGCCTTAAAAGTAGTATTCTGTAAACACCAACATTACAATCTAGGGTCTTAAAGGAAGTTCAGAAATAAAGAAGGAAGGGGGCTGCCGTCAGCACTGTGTTCATGAAAAAGGTGATAAACCCCTTTATCATCTTCAGAGACTCATGGGCTCCCACCACGAATTCTGAATTCCTAAAATCCTGCATTTTTCTACTACTTTTTACCTACCCAAAATCAGTTTAGAAACTCTTCCCTACTGTCTGATCACCCAACGCATCACCAGCAGCCGCTGTATGCAAAGTTCGCCTCTGTTTGAATGTCTGTTGCTAGTTAAGCTATATGACCAGCTTCATCTGAGCCTAAAGGTAGGCAAAAGAAAAATTAAGACATTTAAGAGGGTCAAGTGAGAGAGAAATTATAAATGGATCTCTCAGAATGTAACATTAGGTCCTGGTGAAGTAGAACCAGATGGGGAAAAACAACAATATTAAATTTAAATAATAAGAGCTTTCTGAGAGATTTGGAAATCCATTTCCTAAGGATTATTTTGTTTGCATTGAAGGGGAAGAAGGTATGAGTATAAAATATAATTAGTGATTTAGATCAGGGGTAGGACATTTCTCAGTAAAGAGCCAGATAGTAAATAATTCAGCCTTTGCTGGTCATAAGATCTCTGTCATTACTATTCAACTCTAAGGAAAACAGTAGACAATACAGAAAACATAGACAATACAAAAATGAATAAGTATTGTTATGTTCTAATAAAACTTTACACAGACAGGGGGGCAGATTTGACCCTTGAGCTGTAGATTACCAACCTCTGTACTAGAGGAAAAAGGAATAAACATATCAAAGCCATGAAAATCCTGAAGGAAAACAAAATATCAGAGGTTTGGAGACCAGAATTAGTAAACCTTAACAAAAAGCATTCAGGAAAGTGGAGTAAAAGCCAGCTCTATTATTAGAGTAAAATGTTTTTGTCTTGAAAATAGGCTTATTTATGTAGATTGACCTTGTTAGTTACAATGGAAATTTGAGAGGAGCAGAACATCTTTGACTAACTGGTAAGGAGGATAAAGAATTAAATGCCAAGAATCCTGTGCCCAGCTAGCAATCTTATGATTGTTTTTTGTTTTTTGTTTTAACAGAGTCTGCAACATAGATGTGTTAGTTTTCTTGTGCTGCCATAACAAAATATCACAGACTGGTGGCTTAAACAACAGAAATTTATTTTTTCAGTTCTGAAGGCTGGGAGCCCCAGATCAAGGGCCAGCAGGGTTGGTTTCTGGTGAGGTCTCTTCTTCTGGCTTGCAGACAGACACCTTCTTTCTATGTCCTCACATGGCCTTTCCTTGGATCATGTGTTGGTGGAGAAAGAGAGAAAGAGAGCTCTCTGGCATGTCATCTTATAAGGACACTAAACCTATCAGATCAGGGTCCCACTCTTATGACCCCATTTAACTTTAATTACTTCTTTAGAGGCCCCATCTTCAAAAACATCCACTCTTGGGGATAGGCCTTCAACATATGAATTTGGAGAGAACACAAACTTTCAATACATAACAATAGAGGTGTTGTAAATGGGCAGTGCTAGAAAGAATAGAATTGTGTAATTAGTGTCAATTAAAACATTTGAAACAGAGAAAACACATCTTAAAAGTACCTCCTAGTCAAGGCTTGCTAAATACATATAATATTTTAGCAAAGCCTCAGAGCTAGGGGATATGTGAATGGAAAAAAAGAGAAAGAAAAATTAACCTAAAAATCTCTTTGGTAAGTAAGTGTCAAAGAGAAACATTTTAAGTAACTCATTTTATGTGGTGGCTTGGGGTGTGCTGGGGAGAGTGAAAGTAAGGGAGGATATTAGTTACCTTTTTTGCCCCTATAATATATAGAAATATATGTTTCATTATGACCACTGGAAAATGAGAGTACTATACAAATCAAAAGAAAGATACAGAAGAAATCGCCAATAGAGATAAAATAATATAAATAGCAAGCTGATCCAATCAACAATAATAGGATATAATAACAGGAGAAAAAAACAATGTAAGATAAATAATAAACCTAAAGTAAGACAAAGCCAAAGCAACGTTCCATGTGATTAATTTAAGTAATTACTAAATCCCCCTAAAAACTAAAATTTATGTCAAATAATTCTTAAAAACCTCATTTTTATGTTGTTTATAAGGAACTTTAAGATATGCGTCACATCATATATGCATAAAACTACATAGAAACTAAATGTATAAAGGGAAATTATAAATATGTAAAATGTTAATAAATTGTAATAATAGTCAGATATTTCACTAAACTTCTTTCAGAATTGGATAGATGAAATGATCAACAATTCCCAGAGAAAAGAAAATAATCAAAAAATAAATGTATAAGTAACCACTACAATAAGATTGAACATGCTATTATAACTAAATTTAATTTCAAAGCCAAATGCATTTGTCAATAATCAGTAATCAGCATCTTTCAATTTAGTTTAGTACAATTTCTTTCAAAAAGCAAATAATTCCCCAAATATTAAGACTCATCCTTTAATATCAGACGTACTTAATAAAATGCATGCAAAAAAAAATAAATAAAACTTAAAATTTTATAACTGGGTAATGGTCATATAACTACAGAAGGACTTCTTTATGTTAAACTAGTCATCATGTACAATTATTTCCATGAAGAACATTTGATGACCTCAAGTAGTATTTATGGTATATGTATGTCTTAGTCCTTTCAGGCTGCTATAATAAATACTATAGATTAAGTGATATGCAAACAACAGACATTTATTTTTTACAGTTCTAGAAACTGAAAAGACCAAGATAAGGTATCATCAGATTTGGTGTTGGGTGAGATGTCCTCATATGGCAGAAGGGGCTAAGGAACTCTGTGGGGTCTCCTTTATAAGGGCACTAATCTGATTCATGAGGGCTCTACACTCATGACCTAATCAACTCCCAGAGGATCCACCTCCAAATACCATCTCATTGGGAATTAGGTTTCAACACATGATTTGGGGATTCAAACATTCTGTTTATGTCAATGTATAAACAAGTCAAGGTGTGAAATACCATTGACAGTAGTGTCCATAAATGGTAAGAAAGACATGTATGAAGTATTTGTTTCCTAGGAATACCAAAACAAAGTATCATAAATTAGGTGTCTTAAAAAACATAAATTTATTCTCTGATAGTTCTGGAGGCTAGAAGTCTTAAATCAAACTGTCTTCAGACCCACTCTCCCTCTGAGTCCTAGGGAAAAATCCTTTCTTGCCTCTTCCTAGCTTCCAGTGGTTGCTAGCAATCCTTGGAGCTCGTTGGCTTGTAGATGCATCACTCCAATTTCTGCTTCCATCATCATAGAATGTTTTCCCTCTGTGTCTGTAATACAGTATGACCTCGTGTAAGTGTTATTTCTGGGTGATGGAGATTATGGTTATTCCACATTCTTTACTTGGTCATAATCACGATTTGTAAAAGGTCTACAAGCAATAAAAATTAATATGAGAATTTAAAATGACTAAGACAAATTTAAAGGGGTCACATAATATTATTTGAATATAATTCTTTAATCATATATAACTGACATGTAAAATTACACAGATGCTTTCAATATGAATAGATGTGATAGAAATATATCAAATGTGCAATAAACCTGCCTTAATTAGGTGCAAATCATTCAAGTCCCCCATAAAAAAAGAGAAGAAAAGAAACTACAATTCCTAAATTTAACATGGCCTCATTTAAACGGGAGATAATTCTATGGCCTTGCTCATAAATTGATGAGGTGCAATGGAGATAATTTAAGGTCTATTTTCCAAGAATCTCCTTTTATGAAATATAGAAGATGTTCCTGCAACTTGCCATTTCCTAAGGCTCCTCATTTTCCTGCCTTGGACATTTTTTCAAACCTTATTGTGTGCCCAAAACTTATAATTGTAAAACTGGAAACAAACACTGCTTTCCTTTTTGTGAAAATAAGTTCCATTTTTAAAGCCTCACATACAGATTTCCCAAAATTTGCCTTTTAGATATTAACTGATTTTCTTGGATGGTAAGTACTTTTAGTTGAAAGCAACTGTGTAATTTCCAAATCCAGGAGAGGCAAACTGTCTTTTTTTCTTTTTTTTTTTTTTGGTGATATGATTTCTTACTTTACTGTATTTAGAGAATTTCAGTAAAAGGGAAGCAATAAAAGAAGATAATTTAAGGGGATTAATAATTTTCATAATGCCAGAGGCCAAATTATAATCAAGTTTTCATACATTTAGTTAATTAACACTTGGAAATTTGGCTTAATTTATGTGGAACTTAGAGTACTCTTAATAGGTTAGACACATGTAATTGCCTCTAGTACCTATAATCATCTTGATGCACAATTTGCATGGATAGGATGAAGACAAATGATCTGGAAAAGCATTAGAATTCCAAAAATCTTGTTAAATGTTCATACGGATGTTCAAGTCCCTTGAAGAGCACTCCAATCTGTTATTTCATTTTTAAAAACACTGTAACTATTTATCAATAAGATAAAGTAAACTTCTTGCTATAATTGATGTCAACATTGTATTAAATAGCAGTAATCTACTTGTTATTTATAGAAAGTATCAGAGAGAGAAAAATAAATTGCTTTTCAGAAAAGTTTAACATGGTCCTTTTATGTTCAATAAACTGTGGAGAACTATAAAGCTCAATTGTTACTCTTAAAAAGTGTACATGTAGTTGGTAAGATTTGTTTAACAGAAAATAAAATGTGTGTTAAGTCAATGAGACAATGTCTAAAGAACAGATGAGCATAAAGAAATGTTAACTTTTTTATAACTACCTGGGAAAGTTATGGAGAGTTATGTACTTGTAGTGTTCACGCTGGACCCCAGTTTTAGAATCAGAAATAGCAGCAAATATATCATCTCATTCAGAGGGTACCAAGAGGAAAATTCTAACCTTCTAGAAGGTTCCATCCAAGGAATAAACCACTCTAATATATTCACTGCAGTTTCATCCTCAGGGCAGTGAGTAAAATTCTCTTCATATTCTGTCATGTTTCTAATTCTTCCTTCTCCTTGTCATTTTAACAAGAACCGAGAAAACCTTTAAGAAATATCTAGCCTGTTTCCAACTTTCTAAGTTAACTTAAAAAAAAAAAGAACTTGTTGGTTTGGTTTTAAACACCTTTTATAGAATAACTTTAATCTATTTAAAACTTCTACACTTCCTAGTCTTTGTCAGGAAATTAATGGAGTCTTGCCCACTTTTTGTTTCTCCTCAAAACTTTACCATCTTTTTTTCCTTTTTTAAACAACTGGTCTACAATTGAACTGATCTCTATTTGGACTCTTGCCTCCCAAAATATTCGACCAGTACTACTCACTCTCTCTCTTCTTGGCCAGAATTAGAGTCTGGTACTGCATTATGTTGTTGCGATAAAATCCTCAGGTTAAATTTAAAACAGCATTTTCTGTAAGTTACCGCATACCAGTGAGCAGAAAATAGGCTCTGTTGTCTTCCATTGGGATCAGAAACAGAGCTAGTCTGTCTGGCCTCTCTGCTATCCTTCTTTTGCGTTAATTGTTCTATCTACATTTCTGTAAGGAGAAGCTTTGTTTTGCTTTTGTTTTGTTCCATGCTAGATCAAGTTAATACAGGCACCTTTCCTTGCAAAAGTTGACTGCTCCTGCTTAGTGCCTGATTGTTATGATGGCCCTGCTCTGTAAAACAGGTTTTTTCACAAATGGAAATACAAGAGATGGCCTTGAATTGTACGGGTTCTCCAACACGTGTATTTAGCTCTAATAAAAACACCTAATCAGGAACTAAGGGCAGGCGAGTGAGGGGTCCAGGCCTCCTCTGTTCCTCCTCATAGTCATTCAAAGTCACCCCATATTCATGAAACATTCTGAGGGAGAAACTCCTCTCTCAAGGTGATTTGACAAAGTTTAGATTCTTGAGGCGTTCTCAGTAAAGACCCAGAATCATGAACTCAGAATGCAGAGGGTAGTATTTAATTGTCTATTAGATATGGGACACTTGAGTAAGTGGAACTATTAGCTTGACCATATGAAGTAGCTGATTTATAGGTCGTATTGGCCAAATAATAACAATTTCTTACAATTTAAATTAATAGACCAAAAATGAAATCATTCTTTAGAGTACATCTAGATGGCAAAAACTTGAAAATTGAGGAATTGTTTGTATTTAGAATCCTAACCTTGCAAGAAATGTATTAGATCATAAAATCAAACATTATTTAAATGTCACTTAAAAGTTATATTTACATTTCTAGGATTCTAAAGTAGGAGAAAAAAAAAAAAGAGATTTTCAAGCTTGGTTCAAAAGCTTAGAAGGGAAACCTTATTTTATACTTCCCTGTAACAGTTTTAGTCTAGAGGAGGAAAGGGTTATTCTATGAATCCAAATCAGACTAAGTGTAAACCACAGGGGCGTCTCTTCTCTAAGACCTGCTGGAGGACAGACACGGAAACATAACATTGGGGCTTATGACAGAGGCTGAGAATCCACTAAGATATAGAGGTATGTCCAGCTTCTTAAAAGTTCACTTTATAACTGCTTTGCTTTTATGAAAGACCTACATTAGTACCCTGTTTTCACCAATTGAAAGAAACCCAAGGAGGATTTTCGCTTTTATGAAAAAAGGTGAAAAGCAAAAATAGCATTCAGCATTTGTTTTGCAGCGACTGGTTATAAAGGCAACAGCGCACCCCCAAAGTGGCCTCACCAAGCTCCTTCCTTGGATTCACACTCAACATCTCAGCGTCAAGCTGCCACAGCTTTGAACTGTGTGAGCAACTGTTTCATCTTGATTTCTTTTATTTTTTGCATCCATTAGTAAGATGTGTCTAAGGTAATTGCTGCTTTTTTTTTTTTAACATCTTCATTGGCATATAGTTGCTTTACAATAGTTTGTTAGTTTCTGCTTTATAACAAAGTGAATCAGCTATACATATACGTATATCCCCATACCTCCTCACTCTTGCGTCTCCCTCCCATCCTCCTTATCCCATCCCTCTAGGTGGTCACAAAGCATGGAGCTGATCTCCCTGTGCTATGAGGCTGCTTCCCACTAGCTATCTATTTTACATTCGGTAGTGTATATATGACCATGCCACTCTCTCACTTTGTCCCAGCTTACCCTTCCCCCTCCCCATGTCCTCAAGTTCATTCTCTATGTCTGCATCTTTATTCCTGTCCTGCCCCTAGGTTCTTCAGAACCTTTTTTTTTTTTTTTTTTTGATTCCATATATATGTGTTAGCATATGGTATTTGTTTTTCTCTTTCTGACTTACTTCACTCTGTATGACAGTCTCTAGGTCCATCCACCTCACTACAAATAACTCAGTCGTTTCTTTTTATGGCTGAGTAATATTCCATTGTATATATGTGTCACATCTTCTTTACCCATTCATCTGTTGATGGACACTTAGGTTGCTTTCATGTCCTGGCTATTGTAAATAGTGCTTCAATGAACATTGTGGTACATGTCTCTTTTTGAATTATGGTTTCCTCAGGGTATATGACCAGTAATGGGATTGCTGGGTCATATGGTAGCTCTATTTTTAGTTTTTTAAGGAAACTCCACACTGTTCTCCATAGTGGCTGTATCAATTTACATTCCCACCAACAGTGCAAGAGGGTTCCCTTTTCTCCACACCCTCTCCAGCATTTATTATTTGTAGATTTTTTTGATGATGGCCATTCTGACCGGTGTGAGGTGATACCTCATTGTAGTTTTGATTTGCATTTCTCTAATGATTAGTGATGTTGAGCATCCTTTCATGTGTTTGTTGGCAATCTGTATATCTTCTTTGGAGAAATGTCTGTTTAAGTCTTCTGCCCATTTTTGGATTGGGTTGTTTGATTTTTGATATTGAGCTGCTTGTATATTTTGGAGATTAATCCTTTGTCAGTTGCTTCATTTGCAAATATTTTCTCCCATTCTGAGGGTTGTCTTTTCGTCTTGTTTATGTTTTCCTTAAACAAGCTGTGAAAAAGCTTTTAAGTTTCATTAGGTCCCATTTGTTTATTTTTGTTTTTATCTCCATTTCTCTAGGGGTGGGTCAAAAAGGATCTTGCTGTGATTTATGTCATAGAGTGTTCTGCCTATGTTTTCCTCTAAGAGTTTTATAGTGTCCGGTCTTACATTTAGGTCTTTAATCCATTTTGAGTTTACTTTTGTGTATGGTGTTAGGGAGTGTTCTAATTTCATTCTTTTACATGTAGCTGTCCAGTTTTCCCAGCACCACTTATTGAAGAGGCTGTGTTTTCTCCATTATACATTCTTGCCTCCTGTATCAAAAATAAGGTGACCATATGTGTGTAGGTTTATCTCTGTGCTTCTTCGTTTTATGTCATTTTGGCTTACAAAAGTTTTCATAGGAACACTCTACTTTCAGAGGACAGGTGGGAACTTAGTATAGGACGTTTAGCAGCTTTAATTTTGTAATTGCCCCGGTTTAATATTGCTTTGTAGGAAGACCGTTCTTCCCCATTCCTCACACAAACACCACCACCCCAACTGTCTCCTTTTTCAGTATGGTGGTGGATACCTGCTATTCTCTGATTGCTAGCATATCCAGAAATCAATTATATTTTCTTTAAACCCACTGCTAATTTCTACAAGGAGCCATACCAAATGTCACAAATTGTTCCATAAATTACAAGACTCAAAAAGAGT
Organism: Balaenoptera borealis; assembly: GCF_965194805.1. Lineage (NCBI taxonomy): Eukaryota > Metazoa > Chordata > Mammalia > Artiodactyla > Balaenopteridae > Balaenoptera > Balaenoptera borealis. The sequence continues at coordinate 16,787,129 of NC_138867.1, forward strand.
CACAGGGTGGGGAATGATAAAGACCAAATTACTACTACTCCATTATAAGTACCCATTTTTATTAGTGCCCATACATTTAAGTGTAGCTACCTTAATACAGAATAGTCTTGCAAAAAATAAAAACAGTCCATAGAAAGAGCCTTTGATAGCTTGCTCAAGTCACTATGCTAGTTCCCACTGTGTCAGAAAATAACCAAGCCCACACTTCCTTTGTCCCATAAAAGAATCCCAATATAAGAGAAAAATAATTCTCAGAAAATAGTCCTGAGATTTTTCTCAGTCTGTGTAAGCTAGTTGCCCAAACTTTCTGAATAAAGTAGATAAAAGTATATTTGTAATAGCAAGACATTACGACCAGCTGAGTTACTGGAGTGTGTATTTTCTTTTCACTTTATGAAGGAAAGGGACATGACCTGAATTTAAAATTTTAATATGTGCTATTTATTTTCACAACAGATGCACAAAGTATGAATATGTGGTAAGTTATTATTTTTAAAATCATGATATAATATTCCCTTCCAAATACATAGATTTCCTCATAAAAATCTCTTTAAAAGAGCATATGTAAACCCAACAATTGTACCATGTTCAGAAGGATTGTGGTATTCTGCTTTGGAATGAAATTCAAATCCTATGAAACATTATTTTTCATATTTTCATTCTGAGACAAACCTTTGATTTTGAAAGTAGAGTTGATTGTCAGAAAGACCCCAACTTGATTTCAAGTGAATTTGTTGTGTCAGGGTGATGTAAATTAGTAATTTAAATTTTTGACAATAAAACAAGTAAACTGATATTTTCATAGTTTCCATGCTGAAGGGTGGCTCGTTTTCTCTTTTCCAAATCTATACAACTTTTATTTATAATGCTAAAAATGTACTGAGTTTATATGGACTTTGTCTTTTCTTCATTCCAGGGTGGATAAAATATTGCTATTTTTCATGAACCAATAATATCAAATCCAGTTTGGGGATGGTCATTTAATCTATGTTCTATATTTCTTTGCCCAGTTATATTATGTTTATTTCTCTATAATCTTAATTGTGAAAATAATTGTCAAAAATTATTTCTTCTATCTTAAAATTTGATGAATTTTATTATTAAAAGTTTTATCTCTAGTGTGGATAATAAATAATTTTGAGCATTTTATCTTGTTCTATTACTAATTTTAACTCTAAATAAAACCAAAATATCATGTCATATTGAAAACACACCAGTTTTTTCTTGGCCCAAAACAAGCAATCTTATGACCTCTACATGCAGTGTTTAATTCTAATGCCATCTCATTATTTACATTTTTTTTTTAAATTATTTATTTATTTATTTTTGACTGTATGGGTCTTCGTTTCTGTGAGGGCTTTCTCTAGTTGTGGCAAGCGGGGGCCACTCTTCATCGCGGTGCGCGGGCCTCTCACTGTCGCGGCCTCTCTTGTTGCGGAGCACAGGCTCCAGACGCGCAGGCTCAGTAGTTGTGGCTCACGGGCCCAGTTGCTCCGCGGCATGTGTGATCTTCCCAGACCAGGGCTCGAACCCGTGTCCCCTGCATTAGCAGGCAGATTCTCAACCACTGCGCCACCAGGGAAGCCCTATTTACATTTTTATAAACTTTTTATTTTTGAGTAGTTTTAGATTTACAGAAAAATTGCAAAGATAGTACAGAAAGTTCCCAGATACCGCATACTCAGTTTCCTTTATTATTAACATCTTACGTTAGTATGGCACATGTGTCTCAATCAGTGATCCAATATGAATACATTTGTTTTAACTGAAGTCCATGTTTTATTCATGTTTCCATAATTTTAAGCTAATGTTCTTTTTCTCTTTCAGCGTCCCACAACACATGGAGTCCTCATGACTCCTTAGGGGCATTTTGACTGTGACTTTGCTTATTTTTGATGGCTTTGAAAGTTTTGAAGAGAACTAGTCAGATATTTTGTAGAATATTCCTCAACTGGGATTTGTCTAATGTTATTTTCATTATTCAGCTGTGGTTATGGAGATTTGGGGAAGAAGACCACAACTGAAAATGCCATTCTCATCACGTCATGTCAATGGTGCACACAATCAACAGGAATGATCACTGCTGATGTTAACCATTATCACTTTGCTGAGGGCATGCTTGTCAGGTTTCTCCACTGTAGACTTATGCCTTTTTTCTCCCTTTCCAGACTGTACTTTTTGTAAGGAAACCACTACACCCAGCCCACACTTCCAGAGTGGGGCTTCTGCTTCACCTCCCCGAGGACGATGTGTCCATATAAATTGATTGGGATATTCTGCCTAGAAGAAGATTAATCTATTCTCATCTGCTCATTTGTTTACTTATTCGACCATTTATAAAAATAAGGATTTATGGATATTTATTTTATTCTTTAGGTTAGTCCAATAAAATTGTACCAACTTTGATGCTCAAGTTATTCCATCTTTAGCCATTGGGAGCTCTTTAAGTTGATATCTGTGTCTCTCTAACATAACCACATTAGCGTGTATGTGTGTGTGTGTGTTTAAGCAATTCCTTACTTATTATTACAAGATATTCTAGGTTCATGTTGTAAATATCCTGCCCCAGTCCTGGAATCAGCACTTTCTCAAGAAGCACTAGTTCCTTTTATTGGAAAATGGTATTACAAACTAAGATTAGGCATGAGATGTGTTTGTTGCCACTGGGGAATCATTTAGTTTTTAAAAGCTCTCATTATGTTACTAAAAACAATAGAATGAATCATGTGATAGTTTTAGCCTAAGATAGTCAGATAGACAATATTATACGAAGGAAATAGATGTTATGAATTCATGCTAGGTGATACTGTGTAATGTAACTGATTTTTAATAGCTTGCTTTCCATTAGGCAATAAGTAGACAATAAGTAGGCAATAAGTCATTCCTCGACCTTCTGTTTGTTGTTTTATAGAACCAGACACTTCTAACCTGAAAGACCATAAGTGTTTTTCCTTATCATGCCCCAAAGTATACTGCATAGTCCAACACAGAATTACATAAAAATATATATAAAACAACTATTGAAAATTCCCACAAAATAATAAAAACAATGAAGGAGTATGTTTTTCATATTAAAATTTGGGCTATTTAAAGGATTTTCAAGGTCACTGGGTGTTACAGTGAATACTTTGGTAGGAGATGGCTTATCTTCTGAAATCCACTGGCTAAGAAGACATAATGTGATAATGTGGAAGCGAGCAAAACAAAATGGAGATACACAAACTGGAGTCCTTCTGTTCATCATGATTAATAAGACCAAAATACTTAAGAAACTTGTGGGATTATTGAATAAAAATATATATGTATTTTTTTTCACATGAGTGCTATCAATCACTTTAAATTTTAAATTTCCCAAAAAAGTGCTATAGACTAATCTATCCCTTGTTAACCTATAAACCGTAGAAAAACACTATTTCTTGTTATCGATATTTTGTTGGTTGTTTTTAGTTAATAATGCGGGACATTCTATGACACAAAGTTCGTCTTAACATCTTCCAAGAACTATTCTGTACTGGATCAAATGTAGTATTTATAGTAAAAAGGGGGCAAAGCTGTATCAGAGGTGACTGAATCAGTAAATGTCACTAAAACATGAAACATCTCAGGTTAAAAATAATATGCATACAATTTAAAATGTTTCCCTCAAGAATAGCAAAATTGAGAATGTATAACCACTTCAAATATCTTTGGATCAGCTCAGATACATCAGTCATGACTTACAATGCTTAGAAAGCCATACACTGTATATGAAAGTTAAAGAAAATAGGGTAATAAGTGTGCAAACATAGTATATGTGATTATCAATCCATCACAATAGACATGTCATGGAAAGGCCATGATCAGTGTGTAGCTGGTGTTTTGTCTGTAAGCAGTGAGTTGATTACTGCAGAACAGTGGGAAAAAATGAATCGCATGTTGTACTCATTTTCTAAGACACCATCAAAAGTACACTGGGTAGCTTAAGCAAAAACAGTTAACTGACTCATAGCTTTGGAGGTTGCAAATCCAATATCAAGGTGTCAGCAGGGTTAGTTCCATCTGAGAAACGGATGTCTCTCCCCTAGCTTCTGATGAGTTGCTGGCAATCTCTGGCACTCCTTGACCTGTAGATGCTTTACCCCCATCTCTGCCTTCATGTTCACATGACTTTCCCCCTGTCTGAGATTCTGCATGTGTGTTTGTGTCCAAATTTCTCCTTCTTATAAGGACAGTAGTTATATTGGATTAGGGACCCATCCTACTCCAGTATGACCTCATTTTAACTAATTACAACTTCAATGATGCTACTGCCAAATACGGTCACATTCTGAGGTTCTGGGGGTTAGGACTTCAACACATAAATTTGGGGGATTACAGATTAACCTATAATAAAAGACTAATTCTGAAATTAGATTGATCTTTATTCTTTTTTGAAAAGTTTTTTTAAAGTAATTTTTATTGGAGTAGAGTTGATTTACAATGTGTGTTAGTTTCAGGTGTACAGCACAGTGAATCAGTTATACATATACATACATCCACTCTTTTTTAGATTCTATTCCCATATAGGTCATTACAGAGTATTGAGTAGAGTTCCCCGTGCTATACAGTAGGTTCTTATTAGCTATCTATTTTATATATAGTAATGTGTATCTGTCAATCCCAATCTCCCAATTGATCCACTCCACTTCCCCCTTGGTAACCATAAGTTTTTTTTTTCTACATCTGTGAGTCTATTTCTGTTTTGTAAATAGGTTCGTTTGTACCGTTTTTTATAGATTCCACATATAAGTGATATCATAGGATATTTGTCTTTCTCTGTCTGACTTACTTCACTCAGTATGACAGTCTCTAGGTCCATCCATGCCACTGCAAATGGCATTATTTCATTCTTTCTTATGGCTGAGTAATATTCCATTGTGTATATATATATATATATATATATATATATATATATATATATATATCACATCTTCTTTACCCATTCCTCCATTGATGGACATTTCAAGTCATACAATCATTTCAACAACCTGTTTTCATAACATCATAGATTATACAAATTAATAGAATATTAAAATTACTTTGCAATACAAACTGTTTATTTAGTTAAATAAATGGGAATTTGGCTGTCTAGTACATTAGCTGAACTTTGGCGTCTTTTTTATTTCTGTGCACAGGTGTTTTGTTTTTTGAGTTTTTTGCAAACAACTTGTTTTGCAAGTTAAGTTAGGAATATTCATATAAACATGAGCATGAATGAATTAATATATTTTTGTAGCCAGCTAAGGTTTTAGAGTTCTGGTTTATATCTAAAGAATTTCTTTGAGCTAAGAAAGAGGATCTTTTCCCTCTCAATAGCAAAAGTAGTCTGTAATTAGCTTATATCTTCCATAAAGGTCAGTTTTAAGTTTAATCAGTATTAATTTTGATATTTTCTTCCACACAACCAAAGAATCATATAGCCTAATATCTGGTAATCCTGCATATATACAGAAGAGTGAAATCTAGAAATTGTAATATATTTTAAAGTCTAAGACAGAGTGCCTTAGAATAATGTAAAATCCCTCATAAACGATTCTGATTTTTAAGAGGAAAGAGATTTGGGTTTGTTGTAAAAAATGATTTTTTTCTGGTATTATAGTTTTTCTAAAAATTTTTAAATGACATTCTGTGCTTATTTCAGAATGAATTTCAGCTGCTTTGTGATGATGTATGATAGTTATTAATGTCAAGATAACTTAGAGTCACATGAAAATTTCTATGAAAAATTTTAAAAAGAAAAATAAATGAGAGCCCATTTGTAAAGTGGATGCAATCATATTTTATGCATGAATCAAATGTTCAACTCTAATCTTCTAAGAATCTAAGCTAAATTAGAAAACTTCATTAATTCCATAATGAATCATGCCAATTGGGTAAAGATATTATTCTTAGTTCAAAATTCAGAAATTTTATCCTAGGATCTTCATATTATCTTCAAAAATATCTTTACAGTTGACACAGGTAATATTATATGACTATTCATTCACCAAGTCAAAAAAATTATTGCAAATCTACTATATGAGATACACTGTGCTGGGAGCTCATTACCGTAAAGAACACGATCAATAAAGGTTATTTATAGAACCTGAAATTAGTCTAGCAGGCAACGCTGAAATAAAAGAGTCAACTGTAAAACAGTCTTACTGAAGAAATATAGCAGATAGCACTTAGGAAGGGCTCATAGATTAAGTTTAAGGAGTCAGGGAAACTTCCCAAAGTAAATCACCTCCATGCTGTAACCTAATGCAAACTCTATGTAAAGGAGCCTGGGAGGCTTGGAGATTATTCCTGTATTGTGAACAGCCAGAAGTTAGAGAGGAATTGCACTGTAGAGGAGATGGAGTTAGGTGATTGCTATCATACCTTACAATTTCCAAGACTGTCTCATGCAAATAAAACCATCCTTGGTAGAAGAGCTAATATCCTAGTAATTAAAGTAGATTGTGTCCAAAAGTGCTGTTCTCTTCTTGAGGCACCTGTTTTAGTGTAGAGCTCTCATTGTTACAGATGCAGTTGGAATATAAAACAACTAAGAGTTTGAGAACTAACAATCAGGAAACTGCAAGTAGGAATAAAATATAAAAATTGTATTTTAGAGAATTAATATGGGACCTGAGTTGTGATAAAAATGGTAACCATGACCCATGTTCCAGCCAAGTGAGTGTATATCTCCTCTCTCAGCCCAAAGCCCTGCAATAAATGAGCATTTTATAATAAATCCAAGCCAGAGGTCCTTTTCTTCATTTTCCTTAAGCATTGCTTAGTTTTTTATCACCAAGTTCTTCTACTGTAACGAAATATAAAATCATCTGATTTCCAATCACAGCCACCAGTTTGTATCTGGGTTTGGAAAGTATTACTGGGATCCCAAAGGACAGTTTCTTCTTGTCTAAGTCCATGAATTGTCAGCTCAAAAGTGCCTCCCAAGCACTTAACAATTAACTGTGGTTTTGTGTCATAGAGACAACATGACTGGGTAGTTACCTACCTTAGCAGTGAACATCTGCATAGTACAACTCAGTGTGTGTGTGTGTCTGTGTGTGTGTGTGTTTTTTCACCTTATTGAGATTACACATAAATATAGGATGAGGGATTAATACATGTATATTGGAAGTCCACAATACAAAGATCTGAAGAGTATTGTCATATTTATGATCTCTGCTTTTTCTCTTTAAGTAGGAAGGCAAGTCTTGTTTTGTGGGTGGCATCTTCAAGGGGAGTGGACAAGAAACAAAGACAGCTTATCCTGCTGGGAGAAGATTCATTCTCCCCAACTTTGGAGAGAAATAGCCAACATGCGGTTTACTAATGATGCACATTATTTTTTGCCTTCACACTTTTACACATTCAACCTGTTTTCAATAACGTAAAACATGAAAAGTGACAGCTGCATCTGGTGAAATATTAAGCAGTTAAAAATATAGAAATTGGTTTCCCATGGCTGACAAGTAATCTTCAACAGGTCTTGAGAAAATGTTCTGAAATAGTGTGTGTGTGTGTGTGTGTGTGTGTGTGTGTTCACGCATGTGCACGTGTGTAGGTGGACTGAATTTGATAAAGATGTATGGTTTTAAAAACATCTAATTTTTTTTTCATGCACTGCCCCTTCAACTCTGTTCGGTGGCAATACTCCTTCTCCCTTTTCCACATGAAAACACCAACAAGCTCCATAATTTCTTGAATTATTCTTAGAAAATAAAATGTTATACAGTAACTTTAGGTCACAGACACAGTAACCTAAAGTGACCAGCCCCAAGTCATCAGTTCAAAATTATGACCTTTGGCATTTGCCCTCACATAACCACTCAGCCGTTTTTCCTTTATCCTTAACAGTAAATACAAGTGAAAAATAAGAGTTTCATTTCACCCTGTTGAAAAAAAGGAGAGATTCCACCCCATTCTCCCCCGCTTTTCTTAAGGCATTTACTTTAGGAAACTTGTAATATTTTTCTCTGTCTCATCTAAATGTATGTAAATCTTTTAAAAACTAAATAAGCTCTCATCAGTTTTATGACCCAGGAATGTTTTTCTCAATGACTTGGCAACTATCTCTGAAATGTCATCATCAAGGAAGATGGAGCCCCAGTTCCTGTGGGAGGAGAGGAAACTAACTTCTGCAGGAGCCTCTCTTCATGCTGCAAACATATTTCCTATCATAACAGTATAAGAAGTTTATTATTTCTTTGGATAAAGCCAATTAGCTAACAGGTGATCACTCCAATCACCGTGTGAATTTAAGATAATCTGTGTGTGACAAATGGCACTATCAAGTCCTTATAACATGTATTTAAAGTGTATCTGCTTGCCTATATAAATGGGTATGATTTTATTTGATCTTTGCAATCTGTGAGAAGATTATGAGTGATATGTATCACATTCTGGTTTAAGCCTTATTGAATAATAAAACTATTTTTTTTTCTCCTCTACTTTTGCAGGGAAGTTCTCCGAGGTGAGAGGAGATTTTGTTTCAAACTACGTTTTCCCAACAATGTACGCTGGTCCCTTGCACCACAGGGGTCAGGGGGAGGTGAGTAAATGTCCTTTTCTCTGTAACCCTGTGTTTCTCCTCCTCATTCAGCTGTTACCTGCAAGGCAAGAGCAAAAGGAACTATACACTGAATAAAAAGCTATTACCTAGTGGGTCTGTCAGCAAGGATGACAGACTCTAAGCTCTCTAGTCTCAGCCTATAGTCAGTGCTGACTTTTTCTCTCAACTGGAAATTTTTAGTTGTATTAGTCATTGTCATGGGCCATGTCTCTGGCTAGCCCTGTATTCTTCAGTCCTTGTCTTCATTTATATTTAGCATTTACCCTATTCCTCATGGAGTTCTAGGCACAAGGGATAAAACAGTGAATGAAACAGACAAAACCTTGCCTTGATGAACCTAAAATTCTAAGTTTAGATGCTAATGTGGGCTTTTAAAAGATAAGCAGAAGCATACTAAAATTTTAAGAGTTTATCTGAGCAAAAATCAATTGGAATCGGGCACCATCAAACCAGAAGTGGTTAGACGTGCTCCACCAGCAGGAGCTGGGAAAACACTCTCATAGAGAAAAGCCAGAGGCAAAGCAAGGAGCTTATTGATTGTCTGTAGCTTAAAGCCTAGTTGGTTGCCTGTTTGTGATTGGTTGTCCATAGGGTTCAATTTGGTAACCTTGAGGCATTTACAGACTGATTTCGGCTTGCTTATGTAAGCCACCGCAGCATTAGAACCACCTCAGTATAATGGTCTCCTTGTTTCTTGTTTTAAGAGGGCCGAGAGAAATAATAATAATAGGAGGGAAATATGGGTTAATGGGGACCATTTAACAATTCTAGGTGGCCAGATCTAATGCTCCCTCTGAAGAAGTTAGTACTACACTTCTTACCTTCCATGAAGTTTCTTTTAATCAGCCACTTTTATGTAAATCACTTTAAGTAGAATTCTAGTCTTACAAATATTCAGTTACCTAAGAATTAAACCACATTGATCCTATTTAGAACAAATGCAACGGAAGAGCAAGGGAGAGAGAAAACAATGCATATTTCCTCTCGCAGAGGTTGATGTTGCCCTAAAGTGATTTGCTTAATTAGGCAAGAAAGTTAATACATGAGTAAAGTTTTATATGCATTAGGAAATAATCAAGAGTCTGGAAGCCTTACAAGATTATGAAGCAGGTACAACGTGGTGAAAGTAATGGAAAAACAAGGCTGGAGGCACATGAACCTATTGTTAGAGGCTCTGTATTGAAATGTACTGTTTCGACTTTGAGCTGGGTCTTGCATTGACAGTGTCCTGGCTGTGGGCAAAGGAGTAATAACTGAAGAACTGTGACGGAGAGGCAGGGGAGGGTGGGAGGCTTTGGATGATGTATCCGTTTGCTACAGCTGCCATAACAAAGCGCCACAGAACGGGTGGCTTAAACAACAGAAATTTACTTTCTCTCAGTTCTGAAAGCCAGAAGTCCAAGATCAAGGTGCCAGCGAGGATGTATTCCAGGCCTCTGCCTTTGGCTTTTCTCTCTGGGTCTTCATCTGGCATGTTATGACCCAAACTCTGCCCCCTCTGCCACATTCATAGTTGAGGCCCTAAACTCCAATGTAACTATACTTGGAGATAGGGCCTTTAAGGCTATAATTTTAAGGTAAAATGATGTCATAAATTGGGGCTCGTATCCAATAGCAGTGGTGGGAAGAGGACAGGACACAGGAGCTCTCTCAGAGGAAAGGCCTCATGAGAACTGCAAGAAGACAACTGACTGCCAATCAGAAAGAGGCTGCGAAACTGATAGAGACTGATGCCTTGATCTGGGAATTCAAGCCTCCAGAACGGTGAGGAAATACATTTCTGTTGTTTAAGCTATCTAGTCTGTGGTATTTTGTCATGGCAACCTAAGCAAACTAAAACATGGCATTCTCCCTGTATGCATGTCTGTGTCTGGATTTCCTCTTCTTAGGAGACTCGTTATATTGGATGAGAGCCCACGCTAATGACCTCGTTTTAATTACCTTTTTAAAAAACCTGTCTGTAAATATTACATTCTGAGGTACCGGGGTTTCAGGTTTCAACATATAAAATTTTTGGAGTGGGGGACACAATTCAGTCCATATGGGATGTTGAGGAATGTTGTATTATGATTCTCAAGTATTTTCCCTTACATCCTACCACGCTTCCCGGTAAGAGCGTGTTGCCAATTGACTTTAACAATGAGACTTCCCTGGCTGATGGAAGGCAGGCAGAGGAAATATATTACATGGACGCCAAAGCAGAACGTCTCAATGCACTCATGTGCCTTCTGCCTTTGCCTCTTGAAATTCTGCCCTCTGCTGCATCCACAACATGTCCTAAATATGGATTTCTCGCTCAGCCTGCATTCTGGAATGAGAAGGCAGGTGAAGCCAAGTGTTGCCAGGCTAACCGAGCAACATCGAATCTGCGGCCATCATTTAATATGAACAATAAAAAAATGTTGGTTTGTATAAGTTCTAGAATATTAGTGTTGTTTGCTTCCACAGCAAGCACCGACTGAAAAAGAAATGTCTACAAAAGTGGCAAACTGCCACAGCAAACCTTTAAAATATGTGCATAAGTTTTGGTTCTGGGTACCAACTAGTGAGGAAAATGCTATTGAAGTTTGCAACCGTATTATGTCTCAGAAAAATATTGCTTATGACTACCACCTGTAGTAACTTGGAAGGCACGAAATTTGTCAAATAAATCTGTAGCTTTGGGAAATGAGGTTTTACCCAAGAGAGAATATTGGTAGCATAAATTGTTTATTAATAGCTGCATTGGATAAATATTGCAAAAATTAGGTTGGCTCAGAAAAAAAAAAAAAGGCTTGTTTACAGTCAGCATTAAAAAGAAGAAAATGAAAGAATCCAGAATATCAGGACTACAAGGATTTGAAGAAACAACTCCTCAATTCTAGCCAGTAAAGGAATCTCAGAAAAAGAAAAAAACCAAGGACGTAGTCATCATATCCTTTGTCAAAATATATGATTAGACTAATAGTGCATTTAGAAATTCATTCAATTAACTTGAATGGCTCTAGGAAAGAGAGCAAGGATATTCCATGGAAGCTTGAGAAATCAAGGTGGTTCTAATCAGATAGAGAGAGGCATGCTTCTATTGATGGGCATTTGGAGTTGAATGGAATCAATTAGTAAAATGTTTTTAAAAATAGAGTGTGTTGAGTTGCCTAACATCCTGCCAGTCTAGAGTAACAAATATTGTGACTATTCAAGATAACTCTTGGGATCCCAAATTACTAAGTACAGGAAACATACTTAGAAAACTGTTCAATCACCCCAAAGTGAATAGTCTTCATTTCTCTTCAAAAGCATCCAAGGAAACTGATAGAATAACTTTCCAAAGATAGAACCAAAGCCATGGAGAACAATGTTTCAGAGAGCTCCTCCTTGTGTGAACAAGAAACTAATCAAGGAATATTTCATATGTCAAGAATTGGGGAACTTCACACCTTTTGTCTTATCTTCAGAAATGCTATTGATCAGTGACTTGTAGGTGTTTAACTCTTTCCTCCTTTCCAGATGTGATAATTTACTATATTTGTCTTATCACTGTTTCGCCATTCTATATATACTCTTTGTGTGTGTGTGTGTGTGTGTGTGTGTGTGTGTGATGGGAAGAAGAGATATCTTATTTCAGTTCACAGATCTGGATCAAGAAAAACTGCGTTCTGACCTGATGCAGACCATGAGGCCCCAAATTTTAAGCATGAAGGAATAATTGGATGAGGCATTTGGAATCTCTTGGAGACAATGGATTTAACTGCATTAAGGGAAAGCAAATGTTTTTCACCAAGGGGGTCAACTGTGGTAGAATGTATTCGTTGTTCACAGTTTTTGTTTTCTCTCCACCCTTGCCATGCTTCCCTAGAGGTTGACAATGTGTCGCTGACTGGTCCTTCAACATATATTGTTTTGCCCAGGGATGTGTAAGCAGGCAAAATTTTCCCCACAACTGTGCAGAAGCATGCAATGTACTTGTGTGATTTGGCTCTGTTTCATTTTGTTCCTCACTCACCCATGAAAACAGCACATTCCAGATGTGGGCAGCTCTTTCGGCCTGGGTTCAAGAATAAGAACTGAGGTTAAAGAACAGGGTCCAGAAAATCTGTAACTCATCTGCAATCTCAAAAACAGCTGTGTTGTTTAACTGTGATTTTTGAGGTTGTTGCTTCAATAAAAAGTCATTAAAGCAGATGTACCATCCAAATGACCATTCAAACACAAATCCAACATTGTATGTATTATTTCAAAACCTAAGAAAGTGAGTAGCAGTGACCAAGAGATCATAAAATCTTGTCAAATAAGAGTACTTGACTTTTGTTTTACACCGAGATGCCATAAACAAAAGGAAAAAAGAAAAGAGAGCTTTGTGTTTTGAAAGAGGCTGAAAGAATGTTATTCAAACTCACTGTGACTTGTGTTGGGTGTGTGAGAGTTGATTGCCTCCCAATTTTGGATTACAATATTTTTATATATAATGCAGGGTTCTTGGGTGATTGCAGAGTTTCTGTGGGTTCCTTATGAATCCTTATTTATACCAGCCTTTAGTCTTAAAAACAAAGCAGCAATTATACTTCAAAGAGCAGGTTTCTGACTCAGGGTCTAGAGGTCTTAAAATTTTACTGTTCAACAATTTTATGAATTCTAAAAGTGTCATTTTTGCTTAAACGCATGATCTTCTATTACCTACGACTATTCCTGATCTAGCTCCTGATAAAACATTGTATCTATGCACCAACTTTTCACTGCTCTATAGCATAAACTCTAAGTGACCAGTACTTATTTCCCTGGTGATGTATTAGCATCATTAAAGTAAAATAATATGCTCAGTCCGAAAAGAAAGAGAGCTTTGGTGTTTCACTATTTTCAAAGCATCATGCTTCCAGTTTCACATAACTCGCTGAAAAAGTAGTTTAAACATTTTAAAAATTTTTATTTGATAATTCATTTTATGTGAAAACCTGTAGACAGCTGAGCCAAAAAGTAATCTTAACAAGAGCCAACTTTCACCACAGAGTTCCTTCTCTTGAAAGCTCAAGGAAATTTTATTGGATCAAGCTTTACACATAGCTTCTGCTGGAAGTACAATTTCTTATGAAGTTCTTTGGTTACGGTAACCTGGGAGGCCTCCATAGCAGGTGTGATCCTGGTGTGAGAACAATTACCTATAAAATACATTTTAAATCAAAAAAGGTGAACAGTAGGTAAGAAGTTATGAACAGTAAAGTGGTTGGTTAGGAAATCAGCAGTGGAAGGAATTTCCACGGAGACAAATAATTTGGCTGTACGGAAAGAATCGTAAGGAAAACTCAGGTTGATAGGGTAAATGTGGAAAAGAGAGACACTGGCTTCACTGTGCTGGTATCATCGTGTTGGCGGGAAAACTCTCACCTAGTAGTTAGAAAACTACAAGACCAGGAGGCTGCCATGCACGCAGCATCCAAACTGAATGCAGGTGACAAGCGGAACTGAGGTCCTTGAAATTTTAGGTAACTGATAATTAGAACGAGCTGTAGCCACAAACAATGACCTCATAGGAAATAAAAGTATCTTACAGTCTCTGCTAGAGTTGAGGCTAAGATGTCTACAGCTAAAACTGAAAAGATTTAGTCTTTGATGGACCTAGTAAGCTGTATGTGATTATGTAGACATAAACTTCAGGGATGTGATAGGAACAAAGCCTGCTTGCCATAGAAGAAAAGAGGAAAAGAATGATGACAGTATATAAAAATCTTCAAAGAGATGTGGTTGGATACAGATGCAAAAATTTCTTTAATAGACAATTATCTTTCCTTGAATTTTGTTAGTTTATTTAACAGTTACTCCAATGAAGCAAAAGCCTACTTAGAAACTACTTTGTTATATATTAAAATACTAAAGCAAGTTTAAGTACGTTAAGAGGAAGATTTAAGTAAAATTTGAAGCTTTTACATTTCTATATCTTTCAAACTAGTCATTAGTGTTTATTTGTAGTGGTTATGTTTTAATATTCTTAAGGATAGGCCCATGAAAAATATTAAACCTTGAATATTTTAGAATAAGTATGTCTAAGCAGGTGACTTACTGTTATCTTTTGAAGCTAATATTACTTTTTCATGGTATTTTTTGTTAAAATATAAAACAATTTTACTACTTAGTATATTAAACCCCTTTAATCTTTGAAAAAAATATGTATTTAAACTGTTTTATTGAAATAATTTGCATAACACAAAATTTACCTGTTTGAGTATATAATTCAATGTTTTTTATTATATTTATAGAGTTGTGCAACCATTAATACAAGCTCATTAGGACCATCACCCCAAAAAGAAATCTCACATCTGTTAACAGTCACTCCCTCTCCCCTCACTAACCCTCAATCCCTGGCAACGATGGCTTTACATTCTGTCTCTATAGATTTATCTATTTTATATGAATAAAATCTGGAAATGTTAAATAAATACAATCATACAGTATGTAGTATCCTGTGACTGGCCCATTTCACATGGCATAACTTTGTAACATGTAGCAGTATTCCATGCCTTTTATTTGCAGATAATATTCTATTGCATGTATATAATCACATTTTATTTATACATTCAGCAGTTGATGGATATTTGGGTTATTTCTATTTCTTGACAATTATGAATAGTGTTGCTGAGAACATTCATGTACAAGTTTTGTGTTGACACGTGTTTTTATTTCTCTTGAGTAGATATCTAGGAATGGAATTGCTGACTCGTATTTTAGCTATTTAACATAGAGGTAGGTTTTTATGACCAAATTTCTTTCTGTAAAAATTACAGACAAATGAAACCACTCTCCCAAAAAATCTCCAGAGTATTTTTTCCAAGAAGCTTTATAGAACATTTTCAATCATCCATAGCAATTATCATCTACTTTTGAAATTGTTTTTAAAAAGAAAGAAAATTAATGAAGAAACTTTGAGTTTTAAATCTAAGATGGTGGCTTCTGCCAAACGCACATTTTTGTCAAAATAACATTTGTACTTGCTGCGGTTCTCTGAAAACCTAAGTGACAAAAACGATCACAAAAGGTAGTAATTTTGTAATTTTGTGGCTGAGTGGCCCTGAGTCTATTGGCATCCAACAGTGAGGAAAATTATTTATAAACAGGCACATCATATGTGAGGCCAAAGTTCTGTATTGCCTCAAACATTAAAGATGTTGCAAAAGTGTTAATGTGACAAAGATTTTACATTGTTGATCAATGTTTACCAAACTCAATTTAAAAGTTAACTTCTTAAAAAAAAAAAAAGTTAACTTCTTAAAATAAAATTAATGTTTTTATGTTGTGTACTATTATTTTTGTACATTATTACTGATTTCTTAGAGTCTCTTGAAATGGTATATAAAACAAAAGGGCTCAAAGACTTTTTTTTTTCAATAACCATACATTTAAATGCATTTTAAAGTAAATCTCTTAAGGTTGGAAACTTAAAAATCTTTTTACTTTTATAAGTATATGCAGCTTCATTAAATGAAGAATTATAACTGTCCTCTTAAAAGATTCCAAAGCAGGGATTGAATAACCAAAAATTGAGGCCACTGGAGAGAGATTCTGGTTACCTATTTCTGTCCATTCATTTTTGAGAAGTCAGATCTCCCTTTAAAGTCCTTGTTTAAAAAAAATTTCGGTAAACAGATTTAACACTAGCAATGGGAATAGAGGGAAAATAATGTTTTCTTATTTTCTCCATGCTTTAATCCTTATTTGTTACATTAAAATACATTATCCTGATTTTCAATAAACTACAAAGTTCCATTCACTGTTAATCTAGTTTTCCAGATGAGTAATATTTGTGAATCAGAAGATAATCTTTCTTACCTAATGTCACAGAACTGATAACTGGTAGAGTTAAAATTTTAATCCAGAATGATCTAATACCAAAGCATGTATGCTTTTACCACCACACCAAGAGTCTTCTCAATTGAATTCTTTCACGTAATAAGCAAATGCTTTGTCCATGGTGTGCATGGTTTTATGCTGGGTGCTAAGGTCACAAAATGGAATACCACAGTTTCTGCTCAAGAGTAGACTATAGTCAACTGGCAGAGATGGAAGTAATTGTTGAATGTAATTACAATAGAAAGTGGTAAGTGATAAAATTTAGGCATGTATACATGGGATAAAAGATGTGAATGACCTTACCTAGGCTCTGGGGAAAGAAGGTTGAGGAGAATTATTTTAGCAGAAAGTGATTCATGATATGACAATTGTGGGTAGAACATAGACAAAGGAACTTTAGAAGAAAGCATGGGACAGGGAAATGGTATGCTATATACAGAGTAATGATAGGAAGTCAGAATCAAGGAGTCATGCATTGTAATGTGATGCGATGCAAACAATTAATCCAGAATGGCTAGCCTAAGCTAGATCACAGAGTTTCTTTTATGCTGGGTGGAAGACTTTTCATATTTCCTCAAGGCAAGTGAGTCCCTAGTGGTGATGAGAAAAAGTAATTTTATGAAAGGCTGTGTATCAAAGATGGAATTTGTTGCAAGAGTTTGAAAATAAAGCAGAATTTGTCCTAATGTTTATATGTTTGTATTTAGATGATATGTATGATTTTGTTTGAATTTCAAAAGTGATGAAAATAGGTCCGAGAATTATGTTTTTCAAATGGGAGTGAGAAATTAACAAGATTGAGGAGAAGACTCAATGTCTTTTCAAATTAAGGAACAAGTGGCTGAGAAGGCACTTAGGAGGCAGCCAGGGAGAGGCATCTCAAAGTGGTGATGTTGTTGACCGGGGTATTATTGGTCATGAACACCCTGAATGCAAAGCAGAATCAGGCCAGTATCATGGAGGCACCGTACAGATGCCAAGGAGGAAAATTGAATCCTCTTCCTCATTAAACCTTCAAAATAGCTTTATCATAAAAACAATGCCTATTTATCTTCAAACTCATTGAGTCATATGTTGGGTTGGCCAAAAATTTCATTTGGGTTTTTCATAAAATGTTATGGAAAAACCCAAATGAACTTTTTGGCCAACCCAATGCATTAACTATCTATAGCTTTTGTGTATCAATTATATCTCAATAAATTGGTTTAATATTTTTAAAACCAAACCCCATTTTTTCTAATATTAATTCTTTATAAGTCATTGTTGATTATTTCCTTAAAAAAGGCAGTGCCTACTGATTACTAAAAACTTTCTTAAATGCTTCTTACTTTATTCCTTTCACTCATGATTTATGCACATCTTATGCTCTCTCTTCTTGATATTTACTTCAAACTTCTTTTTTTCAACATCCAGTGTTATGTTCTAACATGTCTGACAACATTTTGATTTATCCTTGAATCTAAAGCACCAAAATTTCAATGACTTTATATTTCTTTAATTTCTTTCATTCATTTATTTATTTATTTATTTATTTATTTATTTATTTATTTATGGCTGCATTGGGTCTTTACTGCTGTGTGTGGGCTTTCTCTACTAGCAGCAAGCGGGGGCTACTCTTCGTTGCCGTGCATAGGTTTCTCACTGCGGTGGTTTCTCCGTGTTGCGGAGCACGGGTTCTATGTGCGCAGGCTCAGTAGTTGTGGCACACGGGCTTTGCTGCTCCGCGGCATGTGGGATCTCCCCGGACCAGCGCTTGAACCCGTGTCCCTTGTATTGACAGGCAGATTCTTAACCACTGAACCACCAGAGAAGCCCTCAATGACTTTAAATAGAAATTTTTAAAGAGATAGTTATAATGTCATGAAACTATACATTATGTAACATATGCCATATATATGGTTCATAATGGCTTTAATGAACATATGGCTTTTATGCTGCACATGAACAATTTTCACTTGTCTCAAGGTTTTTGGTTAATCAGTTTTCTCTACTTTTGACTTTCAATTTCAATTAGAGATTTTTAATGTGCAATGTATTAATAATAATTACAGATATTAATATGGCTATTTTTCACTTATCATTTTTTTTCTTTGTCTTGTTTCTTAACATGAACACACAAAAAAACAAATAAAACCCAAACTATCAAAAAGATGTTCTAACCTTAGATACTTGAGGAGGAAATGTGAGAATAAATGGATGCCTTGAAATCATTTTCTGAATATGTATTATATTCCTTTTGGAAAAGGTTTATAGCTTTCATAAGATTTCCAAAGGGGTTTGTACCCAGGCCCTCTAATTCTACTTTGAAGAATTCTAGAAACTGTGCTGGTTTATTTATTTATTAATTCATTTATATACTTATGTATTTAAGGAATAAATACTCCATCTATGTTTAAACATCTTAAACTTATAAACTAGTTCACTGAAAAATTCTTCAATATTTTTCTTTTTGAAAAAAAAATTGTCTTTTACTTTAGTGAATACTAAATTCTTCCAACTTGCTTCTTCTTTCTTTGCTCTCTGTTGGAATCTGGCAATTCTACTCGAATGTCTTTGAGATTGCAGCAGTTAGCCCTCTTTTATTGCAGAACAGATGTTCGAAGTGCTGTGTTCATTTGACATGGGTTGGGATGGAGATATCACAGCTGTTGTAATTTAATTCTGGTTAGGTCAAAAAACTTCATCATTATCAGTTCAAAATATTCATAAAATATAATAAAACTTACACATATTTCCAATTAAATTGAGTTTCACTTAGTCATGGTACATTGTAAACTCTGCAGTCTCCCACCGTCACATATAGTAACATGGGCGATAGTTTGACAAGTCAATATTCATTTCCATGATTACAGTCTGAGGGGTTTTATTTGTATACATAACAATCATTACTGTTTGATTTTATTACAATACTGAGAGCATCTGATTGAAAACAGCAGGACAGATTTATTTCTGCATTACTGTCTTATTTCCAGACAATAGACACTTTGAGAACTTTCTGCATAACCAAATCATCTGAATGTTTTCCTGTTAACCACAACAAAATAATTAACATTTCTAAAAACCTATTGTATTCACCTATCACTATTCAACTTTCAAAATCAGAGAAAAGTCAATAAGTAATTTTGGACAATACCAGCTTCCTTTCAAAAAGGCTGTTTTCAGGATGAGCTCTCACAAATGATTAATTTCCATCTCAAATAAAAATAATAGTAAGTGCTTTGAAATAGATCATTCCTAACCTAAATAAGTTAGTGCAATCCAATTTAGTGATTAGGATTGTGAAAATAATTGAATTGACTTTGAAATGTTCCGGTTATTTTAGTCTTAACCACTGAATCAGATCCATTTTGTACTGACACAATCAATTTGTGACAAGTGGCTTATTACTATAGCTAAAGGAACAGTTCTGTGTCTTTTAAGGAAGTGTTACTTTTATCATTTGACAAAAGTTTTAGCTTTGTAGTAGTAGATCAGTATCCTTGCTTTTACAGTAGAAATATAAAAGTTAAAGACTTCATGAAGATAGACGATACAACTGAGTCAAATACAATATTAGTGCATTGGAGTGCAGCATTTGAATATTGTTCATTTTGACAGTAACAATCAGGGACACTTTGTAAGAAAGTGTTGTTGCCTTCCGTGAGCTAAACTACTCAAAATGAGGTAAGCTGTCCAGGATGAGAGGTGAGGCTGTAACAGAATTGCTTGGAAAGCATTCTAAAATACTCACCCACTCTTCTACGTCTCTCCTTCCCACAGGTATTGGTTTTTCCAGGTTTAGTTTTTTAAGTTAAATTTTATTGGACTATAGTTGGTTTACAATGTTATGTTAGTTTCAGGTGTACAGCAAAGTGAATCAGTTATACAAATTCATATATCCACTCTTTTTTAGCTTCTATTCCCATATAGGTCATTACAGAATATTGAGTAGAATTCCCCGTGCTATACAGTAGGTTCTTATTAGTTAACTTTTTTACATATAATAGTGTGTATATGCCAATCCCAATCTCCGAATTTATCCCTAGCTCCCCTCACCTGCTTCTGACCATAAGTTTGTTTTCTACATCTGTGACTCTATTTCTGTTTTGTAAGTAGGTTGGTTCATTTGTACCAGTTTTTTAGATTCCACATATAAGTGATATCATGTGATATTTGTCTTTCTCTGTCTGACTTACTTCACTCAGTATGACAATCTTTAGGTCCACCCATGTTGCTGCAAATGGCACTATTTCATTCTTTTTTATGGCTGATAATATTCCATTTCCAGGTTTATTGTAACATTAGATATTAATTATTTTGGACATTAATTGGCTTCTATATGCCCTACATTCATTTTCTTTGCTAATATCACTGTGATAATTTATGGGAGAGATTCTCTCCTTGAATTTGTGAAGACATGATCAATGGATAATTCTGGCTTCCAACTCACTGAGGGGTCAGATGGCACACTGGTAGGTAGATTGGTAATAGATGCAACACCTTCTTCTGCGGAGCCCCTGAATAGCCAGGAAATGGGCATATTTAGCTTGAGTCATAATCTTGTTACTTATATTGACTGATTTTCACCAATATCACCCTCCTACCACCACCACCACCATTCACTATCCACTCTTCCAATGTTTGGGGTTCCTCAAAATCTTTTAGTTTTCCTTGATAATAGTAATTTCTCTCAGAGATTAATTTCTAAAAAATAGAAGCTATTTGTATGTTCAGCTGTTAGCAACCTCAGGTTCCTGAAATTCATTCATTATTGATAATGACAGTAAATATGTTCTTTGAAATTTTACATTTATTTCCTCACTAATTTTACATTTTTTTCTAATTTTGCCCCATCACCCAGGTGTTCGGTTATTTTCCCTGCAGTTGGAGGCCTGTGAGGGGTGTTCTCACTCTCATTCTACAAGGGTCTCCACAATCTGAAAGCAATTCCTGCTTTTATACTGAGTTTTCTTTCTTTCTCAAGGACTTGGCTTCTTGCTACCATATATTCAATCAAGTTCTTCCTTCCTAATAATCTTGCTTACCTCTTACCCAAGAATACACAGTCTTCCTAGGATATTATCATTAAAGTAAAATAATAATAACAATAATAAATACGATTCTCCCTCTTGACAATAAATTGATTTCCATCTTATACCTCATTTATCTAGTTCCCTTCACTGGCATACCTCTTGAGAGTATTCCTCCCACATCCTCTGAATCTGCCTTTTATTTATCTGTCCCCTACAGGCTGGATTCAGCTGCTACCATATATTTTTTTCAGTGTCTTATTGCCAAATCATTTGGCAATTCATCTCCTCTCACCTTATGAAATGTTACCACAGCAAGTCATGTATTCAACCACTCTTTCTTCTTGCCATACTCTCTCTTGGATTCCCAGACACCATGGGCTTCAGTTTTCCACTTACATGTGTGGTTATTTTTACTTTGCTAGACTCTTTTCTTCATTTCCATATCTTATTGGTATGCCTCAGATCTTTGTTATCTTTTTTATTCTTTTTCCTTAGGTGAAATAAGCATCATAGTGCTTCAGTGAACATGCTATGCTGATGTTTTCTAAGTTTATCTCTTCCATGTAGACTTCTCCTTTGAGCCTCAGTCCCATTTATCTAAATTCCCACTTGATATCTCCATGTAGATGTCTCTTCGGTGTTGTAAACATGTACCAGGCAGAAATCCTGAATTCTCTCCCCCAAATCCATTCCTCCTTGAACTACCATGTGTTTGTGCCAGAATTTAAACAACTATTCAGGCAAGAAAAGTTGGAGCCATTTTGCACTCTTTTCTCTCCCTCATTTATTATATCTGAAACTTAATACTTCCTATGTATTAAAAAACATTTTTTAAAATCTATGTCTGCTTTTCCTGCTCTCCTTTGTCACTGCTCTGGTTGTTCTGTCAGATGGGGTATTGCAGTAGACTCCTAACTCATCCCCTGATGCCTGTCTTCATGCTTTCAATCCATTCTCCATAGAGTAATGAAAATAATACTTCTACATTAAAAATCAGATATTATTCTCAACCCAAATGCTTTCCTATTGCATTTAGAATAAAATGTGGACTCTACCTTGTTCCATTTACCATTTGCACCTCACCTCAATAGCACTCTCTTCAAGTCTATTACAGTCCAAGCAAACAGCCTTACGCTACTCCCACATGCCAAACTTTTCTCACTATTTCACTTTGTCCTTCACCTTGTGCAGTCTTCCCCTACTCTGCCTAGCATGACCATGCACATGCCAAGTTTTCTGGATACAATCTCAGCATAATTATTAAGCTTGTCCCTTCTGATGATCCACTGAAAAGCATTCTCCAATTTACAGTCTTAGCCCTTATCTTGTTTCCTTTAAGCAGATGTTTTAATTATCATTTCTTTCACTAAATTTGCATCTGAATGGAAGACAAAATCATTTCATATACTGCTAGGAAAGCAGCAACTTTGCTAAACTATGATATATTGATTTTCTATCAGTCAGAATTTTCATTTTAAGCTACCTAAAATAACACGTTGAATCTTATTCAACATTTATCACCTTTTTATATATTAAAAATGTAATTATAATCAAAATATATTGGTGAAGGTATCCTTAAACCTTCCTTAAATTCCTTGAATTCAAAAAGTTTAACTTTTCTAATTTGTATTTTGATTCACAGTTACTGCTGTTCATGTTTTCCATGAAGTATTGTACTATATGCTATTAAGAAAATTGACAAATGTGGAGAAAGAAAACAATACTTCTAAAGTAAGCAATGATTACTTTACTATTGTTTCCTAGGTTGTAAACTAAACCACTGGCACACATTTTGCAAGTTTTGGTGTTGGCACTTTCTTAATTTCAGCAGACGTTATCAATAACCAGGACTCCTGTTCTTTCTTCAAATAGTCTTAAAATATCTTGTTCAGTGAAATGTCAATGGGGGAAGTTTTCCAGATCCACCACTGGCAGTGACAACTAGACAGGCTTATACATGTACTTATTCTGTAATTGTACATACCTGGCTCAAAACCAAATCAAGCTGCCCCATTACTTTCACTTTCTGTGAACTATTGGCAAATCCAATCCTTCTCTCTTCCCCTGAGCCCTGCAGACATCTTTTCTCATCATTTTTAAGTTGAAAGGAAAGCCCCCTTCTTTTATGTTAACTAATTAATTAACTAATTTATTAATTAGCAAGACACTGTTATGCCTTTGAATTCCTTTCTCCTAAGGGTTGAGACATTTTGTCGACCAAAACATCTGACTCTACTGATACAAAGACATGTGAACATTTAGTGGACTAAATGTGCCCACAGGCCGACAATGACAATTAATTCTACTTAGACTACTCAAAGACTACTGTCTGCACCATAGCAACAGAAAGACACAATTAATCAGACAATGTTACTGTTACTGAGTCCAAGCTCTTAATGCTTGCCACAGGACAAGCCAATAAATTGAGAGAGGAGGTGTTGGGGCAAAGAATATTGGAAAGCCAACAGACTGAGAAGATGGCGGACTAGTGTCCCAAAGAACCATCTTAACTGAGTTAGAATTCAGGCTTCTTTTATACTAAAAAGGGAGGAGGTGTGGCTGATTGTTGCAGACTTCTTGCTGCTGGCCAGACCCTGGAGGGGTTTTGATAATCTTTTGTTCTTGCAGCTGCCCATGTAAGTCTGGTCATGATGTTCCTGTAAACCTCCAACAAGACAAAAGTTATTTTCTATTCTGCAGCTTTTTATCTCTATATGAATCAAAAACTGTTATAGCTTTAAAGGTCAAGCCTGGGAAGCAGAGCATTGCAAAATGTCTATTATGTGTATTTCAGGCTATAGACAACATTCTTTTACAAAGGAGCAGAGCCAGCATGACTAAGCACAAGCAACAGAGCACTAAGCTTTGAGCTAAAGGAATAGATCCACTAGAGAGTCAGCTTTGTTCTTCTCTCTTACATTATCAGTTCAGGGATGTTAAAATGCGAGAAAAAAAATAAAACTGCATTTTTGGATTAGTAAATTAGATGATATATTGTTGACATTTTTCACTGGCCAACTTGCCCTCTAGACTGAAAGCTGCATGAGGCTGTGTCTATTTTGCTCACCAGCTTTAAGATAGGCCGGGACCTAGGGCCTTTTACTGGAGTGCTTGCACTTTCACCTTGACAAATATCTCTTCCAGCAGCAGAACACAGAGAAACTATAAGGGACTAAAAATAACCACATGCATGCTCAGTCGGGGCAATTATCAGCAATAAATAAAATACAAAAAGGCCACAAACCAACTGCCATTTCTGAGATACCAGGAGCAAAAGCAGAGAACTGTGCGTGATCCCTGCACACAGCACCACCAAGGGGGCAGGCAGACCACCTAAGCCTGCCCAGCCCACCAGCCCATCTCTACCCTCACCCCATTTAAGGAACCAGCCTGTCCGACTCGGAGAGCAAGCAAGGGCACCTGTTACTTATTTTTGCTTCCTCATGCTGCATCATGAGTGCCAAAAAGCCTTCCCTGAATTTCTCTTCTGGCCTCTTAGCAATTTCTATTGATTAAAGAATCCAAGGACCCTGGTCGGTAACACCTTGAACCACAGGCCTAAGGTAGTGCCTGCTGCATTTTTAACTGTCCACATACATTTGTTGAATGAATGTATAAATGAGGCCACATAGTGGAAAACCTCTACAAATTGCTGGTTTATTTTATGTTGTGAGACTAGCAAAAAGCACTTATTAAAGTGAAACTATTTCAATGTTGGGACTTCTGATCTTCTTATATAAAAGTTAATTTTTAGTGATAAGAGTTTAATATGAAAACCAAATAGTAAAATTCCATTTCTCTCTCTCTCTCTATATATATATATAGAAATAATCAAATATTACCAAATTGTCAAGTACTGTACATAATAAAATGCCAAACACATGCGCACGTGCCCCCCCCACATGACTATTTGACTATATTTAACTATAATATATGCTTTTATCTATATATATTTGACATGTAGATTAAAATATACAAAGAAAAATAGATATATAAGTCTATTAAACTTCATCATATATATTTCAATCAAAAATTAGAAATTTAATGGCTAATGTTTAATGTTATAAAATATTTTTACCTTCTCCAACTGCCAGAGACACCTCTAAATTCTGCTGTTCACCATACTGTCTTTGCAAACTGAAAGAATCTCATCCTATCATAAAGAAACCAAAAACAGTATGAAGACAATTTTTTCTGAGAAAAGGTTTGTGAATGTTTTGTGATTGCAATACATTGCTTTCTATTTAAAACTCTGATAGTTGTAGCCTTTGTTTAAAAAATTGGCAGTTATAATTTTACAACCTATGAGGACCAGTGATTCTCCCAGAAAGATGTGTTTTGTTGTGTGCTTAATGATACATCTTCTCTCACCTCACAGAAGAGAAACGGCAGGGTTTTACCTTGACAAAGTCACAGCTGTTTCAAATTCCCTTACTTTGTTCCCAGTGTTTATAGCTTGTGCAGCTGTCAGCAGCTGTGGCTTTTTCTTTGTTAGGCAAGGATATGTCTAAACTTATAATTAGACCTCAGTTATGAAAATGTAACTAGTTAATCATAGCTTTCATGAGGGCTTTTTGCATTCCAAAGGGATTTGAACGGAGCCAGAAAGGTGGAACACACCAAAGCTGGCTTGAATTCTTTTAGGGTTTATTTTCCAATTCACATAAACATGTGCATCTTTGCCATATGACCCATCATAATTATCATTCTAAACTAATATTTAATATATTTAAATTATCTAAAATGTTTATATCACCCATAACATCATTGTTCAAACTTGACCCTTTTTTTTGTTAAATTATTTTAATGACATCACTGAGATATGGGTAAACAAAATGATAGTAACAATTTTACCCATATAATTTTACCCATATATCACAACCTTGTCATACTAATATGCATAATCATATTAATATAAACTAAGCTACAAAAATAATGAATTTTAAATTAAAATTATAATTTAATATAATAGCTTGTGTTACTCAATTAAAAATAAATCATTCTTTAGTTTCAGATTATTTTGAGTTAATTAAACCTTGTTTAATGTATGAGTTCTCAATTTCCACTTCTTTTCTTTAGTGAATCTTTTGTGAAACTTTTATTAGTGCAGCATGACCTTGTACCACTAGTATTTCACTCATCACAAAATCTTCATTCATGAATTAAGTCTGACTGATTTTTTTTTTTTTTTGCCATAGCACTGTTATTTGAAGGTGCCAACATAATTTTAAACATGTATCAAAGGATACAAAGATAGCTTGACAGTATTTGATCAAAAGATGTTTACTTAAATCATATAAAATACACTCAAGGTAAGTTTTAAATTATTCTTCAAATAAAAATGAATTAAAACATTTGTAGATAGCTTGTGGGTCCCCAAGAATTTGTCTGTAATCCACAGACTTCTTATTTTCTACCAGTTTTCACCCCTAGTTCTGCTTTTCTACTTTATGAGTACATTAAGTCTATGGACATTCTACACTTCCTAATCAGGCAGTGTTTTCTTCTCTTCCAAGCTAGTTCAGATTCACAAATTGCAAACTCATTAACAGTATTGAAAATACTTTTACCCCCACCCTTACCCCTTCTTACCTTAAAGGGGGCAGGGAGGTAAAAGTATTTTTTGTTTGTTTGGTTGTTTTTTCATTTGTTTTTCACTTGACTGTCAGTGCCCTGACTGTGGCTGAACTCAACTTTCTATTTTCTCCAGGTGAGAGTTATTGGAGGAAGTCTCAACCGAGCAGGCAAAGTTCTGATGACAAATCTCAGATAGCTCCTAACACTCCAACGGATTCTATTCATTTTCCCAGATCAACTCATGCTTTGAAATTACTTTTTAAAAATGTCCTAATCTCCTGTAATCACCCCTGCCAAACACACAAGATCAACAGATTATTTTGTCACCTAAATTACAGATATTATAACAACATTAGAAAGAAGCCAACTCCTCGTAAAAATAAATAAATAAAGCCCTCAAGCAAATAGACTTGGGAGACCAGAAGGGGGAACTCTCATGCCCTGTGAAAGAAGAAAGACTCCTCTTCTTTCCTGGCAAGGACTCAGCCAATGAAAAGCCAAGGACCCTTTGTTTACTATAGACTTCCCATCATCCTTTCCCTCTATAACAGTGTTCTCTTTCCCTTGCTGTGCGGGGACTTGCACATGACTCACCGTGGTTGGAGACACAGAATTGCAATTTTCTCTAGATCCTGAATAAACCCATCTTTGGATGAGAAATATCTAGTAGTCTTTTTTGTTTCAGGTCAACACCCTCCCATCTTCAATTCACAAAATCTACTTACACAAAAGCATTCCTACAGCTTCAATATCCTCTGCTCCTTTGTTTTTCTTCCATTAAAACAATGGTTGGCAAACTGGAGCCCATGGCCTGCTGCCTATTTTGAAAAATAATCTTATTGGAGCACAGCAATGCCCATTCTTTTACCTATTGTTGCCATCCTAAAATGGCAAAGTTGAGTAGTTTTAGCAGTATCTGTTCCTCAAAGTCTAAAATATTTACACTCTACAGAAAAATTTTGTCAAATATCCATTAAAGCAACCAATGATTTTCATTGGATTCTGAACTTTTAAAGTTTGCTTTAGACTTAATCTTCTTCAGTCTTCTCAAGAATTTTTGATTTTATAATATTCAGACTTTTTCTCCAGACTGGATCCTTCCTTTTGCCTTTTAACTATCCTCAAATATGTCTTATTAAAAGGGCAAAAAACAGGGACTTCCCTGGCAGTCCAGTGGTTAAGGCTTTGCCTTCCAAAGCAGGGGGTGTGGGTTCGATCCCTGGTCGGCGAGCTAAGATCCCACATGACTCGCGGCTGAAAAACCAAAACATAAAACAAAAGCAGTGTTGTAACAAATTCAATAAAGACTTTGAAAGTAGTCTACATCAAAAAAATCTTAAACAAGGTGGTGGGGGGACAAAAACAATCACCAATCAACTAATCCCTGGCTTTCATAATTACCTCCTCTCTTTTCAAGCCAACACTGTTCAAACTGTCTTTCCTCCTGCAACCATGTTATCACTTCCCATTAACTCCTCTGTTCAGTGTAACCTGGGACTAATTTCCACCTTCCTCACTGAGCACCTGCAAACTGAACCTGAAGGGGTAATTGGGAAGAGGGGCTTCCATTAACACTTTGCTTTTTTGCATATTTGGGAAAATCATTTGAATAAGTTTAGGACAAAGTTCTGAGAAGAAAATAGATGGCAAGGCAAGGAAAGGAACCAAGGAGAGGGTGAGAAATTAGGTCACTACTCCAGTCTACAGTCAGTAGAAATGATATATTTTTATATATATTATATATATTTTTATACTATACATGATGTTTATGTCTTATATATTAACATATAAAGAATATATGTATGTATAGTATATAAGTTATATATATAAATGCCTGGTAAGGATATTGTTCAAACACTTTAAATAATAGGATTGGTTGATAGACAAATTACTTCTAACAGCCATCATCTTCCTCAACTTGTCAACAAAATTTTGAAGTCTGTGTGTGTGTGTGTGTGTGTGTGTGTGTGTGTGTGTGTGTGTGTGGAGAGAAAGAGAGAAGAAGCTTCAGTTCAGGATCAATGTAGTATGAGATGAGTATATCACCCTTGAAATCACTGCCAATCCATAATGGGTCAATTGCTGGAAAATAATCACCCCTATTTTTCAGTGATCTATAAGTTGGCTGATGGTTTGGCTAATCTGGACTGAGACTGGTCCCAGTTAGCCTTGTTATTGTTTTTGGGTGGCAGGCTTGGTGGGAGCTGGCTGTTTGTGCTTCTTCTTAGCTGATGACTCAACTCTCCTCCTTGTGTCCCTAATATCCCTCAGCTGGCTGCTCTTGGCTTGCTCTCACAGTGAAGGCAGAGGGGTAAAGTAGAGAAGGAAAGTGTGCAAAGACTCTTGAGACCTAGACTCAGAAGTGTCATAGTAACTTCTGCCACATAATCTTGGTCAAAGCAAGTGAATTCTGTTAACTAGATCCCCCTCTTCATGAAAGAAACTGCAAAGCTATATTTTAAAGAATGTGGAAATAATAAGATGATTTTCAATCGACTAACACAACCTGGATTGGGAATTGTATCTACTGTTATTATTACCTTAACTTATACAAAAAATGGTGTCTTGTATTGGGCTTCCTATTGATGGTTCAAGAAAGCTCAGCTCTGCTCATGGCCAGGAAGTTGATAGCCTCAAATTATCTATGGTGGAAGTATTTAATCAAATGCTACAAATCAAGGCTTTGTTTGTTTTATTTATCTATTTATTTACTTTTTATATTGGGTTGTTAAATACTTATCAACATACTGCTGGGTTCATCCATCACCAAAAACCTACCATATATGGCATGGTACTTGGGAAATGTGAGACCAAAAAAAAAAAAAAAAGAAAATGAAATTGGAGTTTGAAAAGTTAAACATTGATGTACTTAGGAGGTTGAAAAAATGGTAAACTGAAGCTTCTGAAACCTCTAGATACTGGTCAAGAGATTTCAAACCTGAAAATAATAGTGTGCACTGACTGCTATTGGTTATTACAAGATAGAGAGGAG
This sequence comes from Balaenoptera borealis, assembly GCF_965194805.1. NCBI lineage: Eukaryota > Metazoa > Chordata > Mammalia > Artiodactyla > Balaenopteridae > Balaenoptera > Balaenoptera borealis. The sequence goes on from NC_138867.1 coordinate 16,817,091, forward strand.
CACAGAAAAGAGTTGGCTAGTTTTTGAACAATAATAATTGAAGAAAATAGTTTCCAGAGATGGAAGGTCTTAGGAGACTGGAATCACTACCTGTCTTGATCTATTAAATACGATGAGATAAGATTGAAAAATTCTTTTAGGGACAAAGATCCAGTAAAACTTCTCAATTGAAATAGGTGACTTAGCTTTGCAGCCCCCAGTTGTCCTAAGAGTAAAGTCCAATCTCTTTGTCATTAAATACTCTTCGTGTTATGCTTCCTTCTTTCCTTCTGGTGTTATTTTTTCCCTTTACCTTAACTTCAGTTCTTCCAAGCTGGTTTAAGTGGTCATTTATCACTTCTGAGACTTTGGACTCATAATCTTTCTCTTTGGAATATCACCTTTTCAATCCCTAAACTGCTAAAGCATAGTTATTCTGAGAACTGCACAGTTTTTCTCCAAAATTATTTTCTGACCTTCCATGCATGGTTTAGGTAAGCTTGTAACATTAGTGTATATTGAATAGTTGTCTTGAATGTTTTTCCCACTAATTTCAGAGTTCCATAAAGGCTGGGCTTGTACCAAATTTATTGTTAACTATAGTGCAGCATATGCACTAGATATTCAGTAAATAGCTGCTGAATTAAATAATTAAAGACAATGTATATGAAAGTGTTTTCAAATATGTTATTATTTTCCCCTCATTTTAGAATAAGAAAAAAATCCAATATTGATTGTATTATGCCATCATTTTATAATATGAAAGGAAAAAAAGAAACACCAACAATTATCATTGTTATAAGCAATTGACTGCAAACAGATTCAGATTTCAGAAATGTTAAAACATGAAGAAAATGGTTGTTTTAGAATCAAATTATTGTTATTTATGTCATGAGGATTTCCCCTCTCCCCTCCAAAAAAGGAAAAAAAAAGAAAAGGAGTGAGCTTTATTCAACAAATGTAGAATCTAATTTTGTATGTTCCCCTTTCAAATAAAAGAAAAGCAGTTATGTTATTAGAAAGTATAAGTACATATAGCAACATTGATATGGAATATTTCAAATCAGAAGTATATCAAAGGTAGTGATATGCTATCTTTATAATCATTTACACATATGCAAATACATGAAGTGTATATTACATACAGTCAACTAATCTTAAGTAAATGTTCACATTTCAATGACATTTTAATGATGAACAGTTTGAATGTGTTGAATTTTGAATTCTCATATAATACACTACTTAAATTGCAACAGATAACAATTAGCAGCAGGTTTTTAAATGTGCATTATCAGGTAGTAATATTTTTTTCTCCTAAATGTATGAATTTGTTCTACTGCTTTATCATAATTGAGGTGAGGTGAGGAGAAAAGTTTTGCAGAAATACAAGTTCCCTGTGAGTAGCAGTAATTGAGTTGCCACTGTGAATCTTCCGCAGCAGACAACAAATCCATTGGAAATCTGTTTCCATAAAGTTAAGCAATGTTTGCTGTGATTTTCATATAAAATCCTTGCAATGCCCAGCTGCTACCTTTTTATTTAATTGTATAATTTGTTTCATAATGAGTTTGTGCACATTTTCCACCAAATGTCAATTCTAAAAGCAGTGCTCTGAGGTATCAACCATAGTGCAAATCCCATTAGTTTTCAGGCTTTTATTTGCCACACAAAGTTCAAGTTGAAGGAAAAAGAAGTGTGGCTACATGATGGGATGGCAGTATTCATAAAGTATCTATATTTTATATCACATTCCAAATGATTCTGCAGAGATTTTTACCATTTGTCATTCTATGGAAATTAAAGAAAATTTCAGCATAGAATACTGGTGTTATTTTGTCCATTCTGCCAAGAAATATACTACAGCCACAAAAGAGGTAAAAATTGTTAATTTGTGAATATTTTTATACAAAGGAATCTGAGAATACAAAGATTTTTTGAGCATTTTAAAATTAATGTTGAGCATTTTTTGATCTTTAAAGTTAGGTTTTTTCTTTTAGTAATAGAATATGCATATCTTTTTTCTGGAATCTATTTCAAATAATTCTAATACACACATAGAAACACAAAACACACCTACCCAAACAAATACACAGACTCACATAGACACACCAACACACACAGATACACACACTGATTTAAATACATGTTATACAAACAAAATGAAATGATGCTCTAAATAATGTAAAATGTGAATTTGACTTCCAAAGGTAATTGTGAATGTACAAATAGTCTAAAAGACACTAATTGTTTGCAAAAAAAATATCCTTCAGGAAAATTCTTACATTAATTTAATACTTAAAAATTCATGTCTTTACATTTTTCAGATTTGATGATAATTTCTGGTCCAAATTGCCTCTTTTGAATTCCTTGTTTTTTTTACATATCTAAGATTATGAGCTATGAGCAATCACTACATATATGTTTATCTCTAAGTGTAAATGTAGCACTTTGTTAAATTTAGTATAGGTGTAAGTACAGGATAGGGTCTTTGAAGTGCAGAAGGTGTTAAAACAGTAAGGCGACAGGTCATACTGGTCAGATTCCAAAATTTGTGCAGTTGCGATTACATAATACATGGGACTGTGCTTTTAAGTAAAATCACTATGTATGCAAAATAGCTTTTCAGCCCAGAGTGGAGAGGTTTAATCTGGAACAGTGTACTATGTCAGGTTCCATTTGATGCCGTGTCCACCAAACTGCCTGAAGTGATAGGTTGCCTATTTTAATTGGAATGAAGCAATACATTATCAAGTATAGAAGAATTCTTTATTAGATGTTAATTCAGGGTTTTAAGACATCTGATTAAATCATGTTTAGCAAAGAGTGGAACTATGTAGAGCAGATAACAAATTCCCTATAGCAAAGGACACTGATTATAAAGGAAATTTGTACAGACTTAGTTAAAATAAACTATAAATGAAAATTAAAAATTTAAAACAGAAAAGAGACAGCACTGGAGGTGATCAGTTTTGCTTACAGAGTAGTTTTTGTTCAGGTTTATTTTTTCAAATGGACTAATAAGGCAGGATTATAATAAACTGCAAAACTCATAGTCTTTATGTTTATGGAGATATTTTTAGATAAAAGTTTGAACAATCAAGCAAAGCATAAACAAATATAGATGATTGGGAAAAACACTTCAATTTTAGTACATAAAGCAGTCAACCATAAATATATTCTTTTCATCAGAACACATTTTCAATTTTTAGTATAATTATCTGGAATAATTTTTATTGTATCACATATGAATTAAAAAATAATCATCTGAAACCTGTGAAGAAGTATATTAATTAATAGACTAAACTCAACTCACAATCTAGCTGTATGTTAGTGAAGAAATCTATATGGAATGTATATATAATCAAAAGTTTAAGTTTGACACTTTTAAGATGTATGCAAATGAAGACATTTATTGGAAACAGAATGATTGATACTGTAAAATGACACCTGATCTAGACGACCTAAATGTGGCCGAAATAAAGGACATTTGATTGGTGCCATCAGAACAGCGGTTTCCTCATTGGGATAACACTCCAGAATTACGTCCCCTGGGGAAGCTACATTTTGCCGAGAACAGAAGGAATCAGAGAAAAGAAAATTCGTTTTCTTCTTTTCTTTAATACCATCCCACAAGATGCCAACTAAAAAGGAAATTTGAGTTTTTGGCATCTTGAATTTTTTTTTTCCTTTTTCTCTCTTAGAGGACAACTTATTAACCCTTAGTATTCAAGGAACATGGGTAATTATAATAGTTGCTAACTTAGCAATGCTATAGGTGAAAATGCTTCCCTGTAAAATGAGACCAGAAAGACAATGTCTATATTTCTTCTTTGGGAATATGCACTCACTGAATAACAGTACAGAAGTCCTCTGAAAAGAATCCTATTTCCAGTCATCTAAGATTGTCTTTAGAAATATTAATAATGTAGAGAATGAACAAAATTCAGTACAGTATGGAAAACAGATTTAGTTTTTGCCAAACACTATTTTCCAATATGTAAGGTGTTTTATTCTTTCCCCAAACTTTGAATATATCTAGGATAGGCTCTAAATTTGTTTGGTTATTTTTACATTTTAGCTATAAGGATGATCTAATTTTGTCCATGTCAATCTGTCTAGAAATGCTATGCCACATCCAGTTAAAAAGTAGTTTCCATTCCACCAGACTCAGGGACTAGCAGAGGGACTGTGTAAATAGTAAACAAATTTAATACTGTAAATCATTATATATGTATAATGGTGCCATATGCATATATAAAGCCTCCATTTTGCCTTACTTAACTTAATTGGTCCAAAATTGTTTACACAAACTCAATAAACTTTCAAAGAAAACATTGCAAGCAAATATCATTTATCAACAAAATGATATTTGGCCAAGATGAGATTTAGCATTAACATATGGCAGACTAGCATCTCTCTCATATGTTGCCATAGAAAGAACAATGTTGTACATAGCTAAAATTCTGAGCTTTAGCTATATTATTTAGAAGATGGGACAGTTGGACTTTCTTTGTAATCTTGTAAGTTCCTTAAAAACACTTACTTTTTAAATGATATATAGTTTGTTTCCATTATAATTTATTTTATTTTTTTAGTGTTTTTTTTTTAATTTTATTAAAGTATAGTTGATTTACAATGTTGTATTAGTTTCAGGTGTACGGCAAAGTGATTCAGTTATACATATACATATATTCATGCTTTTTTAGATTCTTTTCTCATATAGGTTATCACAGAATATTGAGTAGAGTTCCCTGTGCTATACAGTAGGTCCTTGTTGGTTATCTATCTTATAAATAGTCGTGTGTATATGTTCATCCCAAGCTCCTGATTTATCCCTCCTCCCCAAGTTTCCGCTTTGATAAGCATAAGTTTGTTTTCAATATCTGTTAAGTCTGTTTCTGTTTTGTAAATGAGTTCATTTGTACCCTTTTTTTTAGATTCCGCATATAAGTGATATCATATGATATTTGTCTTTCTCTGTCTGACTTACTTCACTCAGTATGAAAATCTCTAGGTCCATCCGTGTTGCTGCGAATGGCATTATTTTGTTCTTATTTATGGCTGAGTAATATTCCATTGTATGTATGTACCACATCTTCTTTATCCATTCCTCTGTTGATGGACATTTAGGTTGCTTCCATGTTGTGACTATTGTAAATAGTGCTGCAATTAATATTGGGGTGCATGTGTTTTATTGAATTATGGCTTTCTCAGGGTATATGCCCACGAGTGGAATTGCTGGATCATATATGGTAGTTCTATTTTTAGTTTTTTAAGGAACCTCCATGTTGTTTTCCATAGTGGTTTACCAATTTACATTCCCACCAACAGTGTAGGAGTGTTCCCTTTTCTCCACACCCTCTCCAGCATTTATTGTTTGTAGACTTTTTGATGGTGGCCATTCTGATTGGTGTGAGGTGATACTTCATTGTAGATTTGATTTTCATTTCTCTGATAATTAATAATGTTGAGCATCTTTTCATGTGCTTTTTGGACATCTGTATGTCTTCTTTGAAGAAATGTCTATTTAGATCTTCTACCATTCTTTTTTTTTTTTTTTAAACTTTGGGTTTATTTTATTTATTTATTTATTTATTTATTTATGGCTGTGTTGGGTCTTCGTTTCTGTGCGAGGGCTTTCTCTAGTTGCGGCAAGTGGGGGCCACTCTTCATCGCGGTGCGCGGGCCTCTCATTATCGCGGCCTCTCTTGTTGCGGAGCACAGGCTCCAGACCCGCAGGCTCAGTAATTGTGGCTCACGGGCACAGTCGCTCCGCGGCATGTGGGATCCTCCCAGACCAGGGCTCGAACCCGTGTCCCCTGCATTGGGAGGCAGACTCTCAACCACTGCGCCACCAGGGAAGCCCTCTACCATTCTTTTGATTGGATTGTTTGGTTTTTTTTGACACGGAGCTGGATGAGATGTTTTTTATACTTTGGAGATTAATCCTTTGTCTGTTGTTTCATTTGCAAATATTTTCTCCCATTCTAAGGGTTGTCTTTTTGTCTTGTTTATGGTTTCCTTTGCTGTGCAAAAGCTTTTAAGTTTAATTAAGTTCCATTTGTTTATTTTGTTTTTATTTCCATTACTCTAGGAGGTGGGTCAAAAAAGATCTTGCTGTGGTTTATGTCATAGAGTGTTCTGCCTATGTTTTCCTCTAAGAGTTTTATAGTGTCTGGTCTTATATTTAGGTCTTTAATCCATTTGGAGTTTATTTTTGTGTATGGTGTTAAGTGGTGTTCTAATTTCATTCTTTTATATATAGCTGTCCAATTTTCCCAGTACTGCTTATTGAAGAGACTGTCTTTTCTCCATTGTATATTTTTGCCTACTTTGTCTTAGATTAATTGGCCCATAGGTATGTGGGTTGAATTCTGGGCTTTCTATCCTGTTCCACTGATCTATATTCTATTTTTGTGCTAGTACCATATTGTTTTGATGACTGTAGCTTTGTAATATAGTCTGAAGTTAGGCAATCTGATACCTCCCACTCCATTTTTGTTTCTCAGAATTGTTTTGGCTCTTCGGGGTCTTGTGTGTTTCCATATAAATTTTAAATTTTTTCGTTCTAGTACTGTGAAATTTAAAATTTTTTCGTTACTGCCACTGGTAATTTGATAGGGATTGTATTGAGTCTGTAGATTGCCTTGGGTAGTATAGTTATTTTGACAATAATTGATTCTTCCAATCCAAGAGCATGGTATATCTTTCCATCTGTTTGTGTCATCTTTGATTTCTTTCATCATAGAAAATCCTAAAGATGCTACCAGAAAACTACTAGAGCTCATCAATGAATCTGGTAAAGCTGCAGGATACAAAATTAATACACAGAAATCTCTTGCATTCCTATACACGAACAATGAAAGAGCAGAAACAGAAATTAAGGAAACAATCCCATTTACCATGGCATCAAAAAGAATAAAATACCTAGGAATAAACCTACCTAAGGAGACAAAATACCTGTACTCTGAAAACTACAATTTATTTTAAATAATTATGTTTCTACCACATATTAAGTTTACTTTTTATCTTAATATATTTCAAAACTTTCCCTGTATTTAACCCTAGCAGTTGAGAACACTGCTTACTTTTAATTGTCTCTCATTACTGCTTTGCTGTTTTTCCCTGATTTTGAGTTAATGCAACTGATGAAATGACAAAAGAACTAAATGTTTTCAACACAAAGAAGTTCTTGAAATTTCTTCCAATAATCAGTATTCCCCAGGTTTCTGCTCTATTCGTAGTGACATTGATAGAACATCTCCCATGACCTGACTCTACCACCTGACTCCCAGAGAGAGAATATTAGCAACAGAGGTTTATTTTCCTCCAAAGGTGTTCTTGACAATGAATAATGTCAACTTCATTGAAAATGATAATGCACGTACTTAAAACTAGGAAATAAAGTGACTGACAACGATTACCCTTTAATTAAACTTTAACATCTAGTGACAAATTTGATGGGACTCAATACAATAGAAAAATCTTTCTTGATACAGTTATCCCACTTTGCTGTAATTATATTGTATTTATAACTTGCCTGCTTATATACTGTTAGGATTGTGTGGGATGGTTTTGCCTGAATTCCAATGAGGATTTTTTTTTTAGTTTCCATTTTTAAGATCTTTGCATCAGCATCTGGCCCATAGTATACTGATTCTAAGAATAAGAGTTTCACCATATGAGAAACTATCTGAGTTGATATTAAGGAATGTGCCTATAGTTACCTCTGGTAATGCATAACCAAATTAAATGAAGTGTATTATCAGAACCAAGTCAGCACACTATAATTTAAAACAGAAAATGAACAATAAATGTCTATGATTAAGATGAAACTAGAGAATAAAAAAAAAATCATTATTCTTGGTTGATAGTTTTGTGCCTTTCTACTTTTCATTTAATGAGATCTAAAATATGAACCTACATTTAAGAATATTTGAGATAAAATGGATTTGCATAACTAGTCAGGACAAATAGGAAAACTACATGCATTCCTGATCGTTTTTTAATTCAAACAACATGAATATATTGTAATTAAAATATGCAGATTAATAGATTTTTGTATTGTAGCTACTGCAAGTAAAATAAAAGCCAAAATAAATCTAGTGGTTGCATATCCTAAATGAACCTGTACAATAAGTCCTAATTAATAGTATTCAATAGACAAGTTTTAAGTCAAAATTTGGATGCTTTCTGTGCAGTAATACAGCTAACAGGAAGTATAAGTCCTTATTTGGTGGGTATGTTATCAGAAATTAAGTCCCATTCCTTCTCTTTATAGGATTAGAATAGTGGTGCACTTGGTCAGACAAATTCTATTCAAAATCTCTATTCCAGCCATTCAGTTTAATTTACGTTAAAACAATGTTTAAGACAATCGAATTAGGAAGTCTGTGGTTCAGCTGTCTTTTGATTGTCTTCTCAATCAAGGAAATTAGAGTGACTTAGTGTAAAGATAAAACTATCAAAACAAAATTAGCCCTGGAATGTCAATTTATTGTCTTATGTACAAGGTCTCTATTAGGATCTCCATTTAAGAGTTTCTTCTTTTTTTAATATGTTTTTAATTTACTCAAATAATGTTCTTCACATATGTTTTCTTTTAAATATCTAAAACCACATAATATTTAGTTCTGTTAGTGTACTTTTTTACGATGCATTGGATTTGTACTATGATTTTCCAATAGATAGAAACTAAAAAATATCTACACCACATGTAATTTATTTTATATGCAATTATCATACTAGATAAAGCACAAAGAATGATTTACACACTTATAGTTTCAGAAATAACATTTCTAAAATTTATTTGCTAAGTTATTTTCCCCTCTTTTGGGTCATTATATATTTTTCTTCCTAATACAACTTTTTGGTTAGAGAGAAACACATATTTCACACCCATGCTTCTACAGTTGTAAGATTTTTCCATACTTCTGGACTGAGACTCCAGAAGACTTTCCAGATTCTCTATGCCCCCACCCCTACCAATCTTCTCCAAGATACGAGTTTGGCAGAAGAACTTCAGCATATAATTTCAGTTCCTCCAATTTTTTTTGAATCATCTTTATAGTCTAGTCCACTCAGAACATAAATGTTGCTTTTGTGCAGAACTAATCATAATTTGACAGATTTTAACAACTCATTTACCTGAGGATCTACAGACATATTCTTCCATTAGTTTCATCAGTATAAACATAGTATTTTGTTTTCATTGACCTGTCTCTACTTTATTATTTCTTATAGCTTTTAGGTTATTCTATTAGCTTCTGTCATTTAAAAATTTCCTGTCCTGCATGGTTTTGAGAGTTACCCACCTCCATATTCATTGCTATGATTTGTAAGCTTTAAGTCTTACTGATATCTGTCAATTTTTATAGCTAAAAGTATTACAAACATATTTTTTTAATTTTGCTAGTGATATAAACAGATATTCTAATAGACTGTATTAACAAAATAATTATTTGACTGTTATATACTTAAATATAATTTCTTTTATTGTGTACTATTATATAATGTTATTTTGGGATTTCTTGACTCTGGTTGTTCAACATGTTCAGCTTTTTAGCTAATCCCCAATCATTTAATTTATATTTTGTAATATTCTCTAATATATGAAAAATCCAATCTATGTTTACTTTTTTAAAATAATATTTTCAAGTGTTAAAATATTTTAACTTATTTTTCTGTATAAACTTTAAAATGGTCAGTTGAATTCAATAATGTATTTGTTTTTCTTTTTTAGTTTCCTTCCTACTTTTTTCTTTATTTCTTTCCTTTCTGCTTTCTTTCATTTTTAAAAACACTGATTGCCTGCCTATAATATCCCACGCACTTATGTAGGCAACTGAGATACAATGATAAAAAGATATGAAGCCTCTGCCGGGACTCCCTTGGTGGTCCAGTGGCTAAGACTCTGGTGCTCCCAACACAGGGGGCCTGGGTTCCGTCCTCAGTCGCGGAACTATATCCTGCATGCATGCTGCAGCTAAACATCCTGAGTGCCGCAACGATGATCACACATGCCGCAACTAAGACACAGAGCAGCCTAAATAAATAAATAAATAAATAAATAAACAACAACAAAAAAAAAACTGCCTTCTAGGAGCTTTATTTCTAATAGAAAAGGAAAGTCAGTTGGGGTAGATTATGGAGGGTCTTGAAAGCCTGAAACTTGACTGCATTCAAGACCGTGAAGGTCACTGAATCACTTGTGGAGTACATCAAAACCAAGCCCATTGTATTGAAAGTTTTTGGGCATTATTAACCCTACTCCACCTGCAAGGACCTGAGCTTAAGCGTCCACCTCAGCCATCCTGATGATTCTTCCCTGCACCCAGCCACCAAGTTAAATACCCTGAACAAAACCAGCCTTAACCAGAGCATGAGCATGTATGTACTTCTCATTTGTTTTGAGATCAGAGAACTGGAGCCTACTGGAAAGTATATCCCATCTGTGGTTGACCGTACAACAGGCTTGCCCTGCTAAAGGGCAATTTTTGCTTTACCAGGGCATCCAGCAAAAGATCATAGTGACCATTACCTAAGAGACCATTACCTAAGAGAAGGGGCATGAGCTCCATTGGAAAGACATTCCTGAGCTGATGGCAGGCAGGATTAGAAATAAGGCTGAGGTGGATAAAGCTGCAGTTGATGCCATCCTCTCCCACAATGTTATCTCTTCCAAGTACCTGAAGTCTTCCCACAACTCTAGCAGGTGGGGCACCCTAAAAAGTGTGTCGAGTCAGCTCTATGAAGGTTATTACACCATCGGATTCCTTGTTCAATAATGACTCCTGTTCAGATGAAGAAACTAATTCCCTTCTCACTTCGAAAACCCCTGCTACACTGCTCTCCATAAATAAATACATATGTAATTGGGACAGAAACATAGAGGAAGGCATACAAATATTTGAGATGTTTAATTCTCACAACCCAACGACGTGGGTATTATTATCCCCATTTGAGTCAAGCAAACTGATCCTCAGAGGTACGGAAGCTAAGAATAACTGGCCCGAGGTCAACAGCTAGTGAGGGACACAGCTGGGATGTGAACATGGCTTTCAGAGACCCAAGATTTTGCTCCAAACAGTGACACTGAAGGGGTTCCCCACTTAGCCCAACTCACCAGCTCCAGAATCATAGAAAGAGATAAAACGTAGTGATAGGGCCAACGCAAGTACCAGCGAAGAGTACTGCTAAAGATGTAAGGGTCGTACAGCACCTCTGTGGTTGTCTTTTGTACACGTGCCCTGAGAATTTTCAATATAAATCTGCTAAGAAGAAGGAGAAAAGGAATTTTAAAGTAGGTCAAAACATTCAGAAGCAATTGGCCGTGCTCTCTGCCTTCCAAAGCAATTTCTTTATTGTCCAACCAATCAATAAATGTTTAATAAGGTCTAACACTGTACTAGGTACATAGTATCAAAGATAAATACAATGATATGAGGCACAGTCTCTGCCAGTTTGAGGTGCACAATCTAAATATTTCTCAAGAATTATTCCATGGTTAAAAATCAAATCTGGACATAGTTGCAAATATCTTAATGAACATTCTTTAAAATCAATATTTTAAAGGAAAACATTATATCCCACATTTATCAGAGTATGAAATTTCTTCTTAGTAATATTAACTTTGCTGTTATAAATAAAAAGTTACTTTTGTTAAAATTCTCCTCTTCTTCCTCCTTTATTTTGAATAAAGATGTTTTGGAAAAGGAATTTTTAAACATTAGGAGGTAGAAGCTCTTAGGTACAAATTTGGCCAACAGCTGTCTGAGAAAAAGATCTCTAGACCACTGAGTGAACTTTGCTCATCTCCAGGTTATTTTGACTACTATTGCGTTGGCCAAAAATTTCGTTGGCCAGCATGTTCTATTCTCTTTCTTGAATGGGTTCATTTTGGCTATTCTGGATTATTGTGTGTTGTGTCTGAGGAGAGTTAGGTAACTTGTATTTTCACTTGTTAGCCACCTAAATTAGGAGAAACTTCATCTGGAACTGAAGTATATTAAAAATACCTGGACTTTGAGCCTCGTATTATTATTGGAAGAGGTTTGGGGGATTAATTCCCTGCAGAGGGGAAGAGTTGTATTTTCATTTGGGAGAGAAATGAATATTTAAGACTAAGAAAGCAGACTGTGCCAAATCAGAGTTTTTTTTCCAATCATTTTCTCCTTACCCTGTAAGACTATTTTATGTCCTATCTTTGCCATGTCCCATTGTCAGGCTTGGCTATGCGTTTTTCTTTTCTTGGTGGATTATACATATGTTTTAAGTCTTCAATGTGCCTCTGTAGATTGATACAGCCTCTTTTGCTTGTGGATTATACATATATTTTAAGTATTCAATGTGCCTCGGTAGATTGATACAACCTCTTCTTCTTGTCTTCAGCCATCAAAAGGGGTTTGCTTCTTTCACCTGAAATTCAGAATATGAAGACATAAGGAGCAGGGCCAAATAGAGTTACTACCAATTTGCAAATTCATGAGTGAAAGATAAGTGTGACTATAACCACAGAGTCTGTTACTACAAAAACATCTTTCTTATAGACCACCCTGTATGATGATTTTTTGTTTGTTTTTTGCTGTCATATTAGCTTGTAACTTTTTGTTTGTTTGTTTTAGTTGTAGTTCTCACCCAGATTTATAATTACTTTATCCATTTGTGTATATCTTATTTTAACTGTATCACCCACTAGGCCACTTGTTCAATGAAGACATGGACTTCTGTTCCCACTCTGATCCTAAAGCCTAAAACAGTTATGTAGCAGATCTGCAAAAGTATTTGTCAAAGTAATCATGATTGAAAGAATCCTCTCTTTAACGCTGTTGTTTGACATATACAAATACGTATGATTAATATACACAACTCAAGGAGAAGTTCACACTGTATTAAAACAAACCTTGAATGTTAATGTTGCATTTTATTTCAATTTAGATGTGTTTAAATGTTATTTTCATATGTAGAGTTCAAGGTCTTTAATGGCAGTGGCCATGAATCACATATCTGATATTGTTTGTATTTCCACATCCAGATAATATTTTCACAGTTCAATTAATTTCTTTTTTACTTTGAAAATAAAGCTGGCTAGTCTCTCTGATACTGTATGCCTACAAATGTTTTTTACAGGATTTATTTTTTTTGATCATCCTCTCTGGTATGAAAGGGATACATCTCACTGAAGTGATTATCAACTGACATGAAGAAATATTACTTCTATTCTCTGAAGCATTTTCTTCATTGCTTCAGTTGTTTCTTCTTTATCATTCAGTGCCATTCTGAGTCTTTGGGGCTTCCAATCACTCCATTACAGAATTCTAAATACTTCCTTCACTAGGATTTTAGCCCCTGTAGAGAAACAAGCTGGTAAAATAAGGGCTGGATATGCTTTTCTATGATATAGAGCAATGATTTATGGACCACACCATGGCAGATTAAAATTTTTTATTTTATTTTATATATTTCCTAAGGGTGGAAATACAGTTTTTTTCTCCGATAGGATTCAGTTAAATATTCTCAAGTTTTCAATTTAAACTGGTCTTATTCTATAGATGCATATAATAATAGATACACATTATCTGAATAGTAAAATATACCACCATCCCTAAAATTTGTATATGCCTTTAGCATTTCTAGCTCTGCACACATTAGCTCATGTGGTCTCAACACCTCTATAAGATAGATACAAGTAGCACCATTTCAGAAATAAGAAAACCAAGGATTATAGAATTTAAGTCGGGTTTATAAAATCATGCAAGATAGATAGATAGATAGATAGATGATAGATAAGTAGATGGAATGTGTATACAAGCTATAACCCAAATAGGGAATTACATATGAAAGTCAGTGATATTTTTAGGTCTACCTGTTGTTCTAGTCACATTCTTTACTATAGATAAATATTCATGGAAATCACTACAATAATCTTTTCTTAGTAATAGGAAAAGGAAAGCTTACATTTTAACTACGTAGAAAGATTTTGAACAATTTCTAAACTAATTATCTGAGATAGACTATATTTCTATTCAACTAAAAAACTACCATATGTTCCTTTTTTATTCGTCTCTGTTCAGTTGACCATGTATTTTATTTTTGTCTATGAAATACGTATGGTTGTAAGATACTATACTACTTCTGGGAAGAAGCCTTATGATCCATCATGTGGAGCACTGACTGTGTCTTCTTACTTCCATCTCCATAATCATGGAAGCCTGAATTCACATTGAGTCCCATAAGCCTTGACCCTTATGAATTTCAATAAACTGCATCCCTGGATGACCTGTGATAGGCATGTAGAACAAGTGCTACATAAACTTTTTTTAAGCTACTAAATTTGGAGATTTCTTTATTTGTCATAGCATAACTCAGCCAATCAAAGTTGACAGAGAACAATTTTTTTAAAGTTGAGATAAGTGTATATAAAATTTATGACCATCACAATAAATTCCCTAAATTTGAAGTGAATCCATCATTTCAAAGATGGATGTGTTAAATCTGGACAGAGCTCATATTACACAGTTCCTTCTTAAGCTTGGTATTATTATGACACAGTGCTGGCACATCAAATATTGAAAATTAGTTTACATTTTTATTTATTTAGATTAAATTTACTTAAGTGTGCAGCTGTAATATCTCATATTGCCTACATTATCAGGGTAAAATTTTAGGAAAGGGCTATTGATCTCAAGAATGGTAAAAATAGATTTAAAAATACATTGATTTAGGAAATAACCAAGTCACAGCCTAAGGACACTTCCTCATGCATGCTAAATGCATTTTCATGAATGCTTTCTAATTTGTCATTTACAAATTTAGAAGAAGTCTACATCCAAATTTTGGCCGAATGAAATAGAAGAAGTCTCCTTATAAAAATCACTCAATGAATTATACTTTGCCAAAACAATATATATACACAAAAACCTATTTGAAATAAAATTTATCTAAAAATATAAAATGCTCTAAATGAGATTCTCAACAGGTCTATTTAAATGGAAGTGTTAAAAACTTTAGATATATAAATTAGTTTTCAAGGTTTCAATAGCTATTAATAATTTGTTTTAAAATAAAAATAGATTAGTACCATTCAAGAAAAAATCGAAAATGTTTCCTTAAAATCACAAACGTGCTCTATAAAATATACATAACTTTTGTTCATGAAATACATCAACATGTCTTCACCATGATAAAAGGTAATCAATCATTTTTGCCAGGCTTTATCTTTGTAAATTTTCCCAAATGAGTTTAGTCAATTGAAGAAAAATGAGTTATGTATTTACAAGTAACTCAAATTGACAAAACCTGTGTTGCTTAACAGTCCTCAATAAAAATAGTTGCAACCAAAGATATGAGACATTGTATCGCCTGTGGTGCCTCTGATCATTAACCTGTGGATGTTAGAAACAAATCAATATGACAGATGTGGTTTTTTTGACAGGAGACTAGAGAATTCTGAAAATGTAAACATTATTATTAAATCATGCTTTAGTATGAACATAGGAGAGGTAAATATTAACGAGCCTTTTGTGAATGGATGAAATTACTCTCGAACAGACTTCCCCTTCATAGTAAAAAGGCAGATTTATAGAAATAAAAAGTCTACACTATAGGCAAATACTTCTGAACTACAATTAAATCACATTAATATTGAACACAGCAATGTTAACTCCAGAGAGATTTTGAGCCATTGCATTAGCATTTAGGAAATGAGAAGTGTTTTCTAGTTACTATGCTGGATTGTATTTCTCCCAGAAAGCAATGTCTCTGATAAGTGCTGTGGACATTTTAGTTTGCTCTTTTGCTTCTTTGAGACTGTCTAATATAAGCCCTTTTATCAAATCCTGCTGCATGTGATGCAGGATTCTGCTTTTTTTCTTTTAATCACAAAGTTTGAAAGTTTGATGATACTTTTTATCCTTTCCCAGCTAAAATGGACATAGTGACAGACCATTGCACAGGTATTTTCAGGGGGTTCATGAAAACCCATGAAGTCCATCCTGGACTTTCTCATCATTAGAGAAATCCTGGATATGGTGGTTTCAACTGTTTTTCAAACCTGTTCAGGCAAATGGTTAATTGTTGGTCCGAAGTTTGCCTCCAGACCCAGGATGCTTGGAATGACTGGATTTCCATTCTTGCAGCACTGAGGTACAGGTTATACAAGTTGAAAAAAGTACAAAATAATAACTGTCAGTTTTTACCTGCTTTTCAGAATTCTTCACAGGGACACTCCTGATTGAGGAGTTGCAGCTTCACTGGTAGGTATAGTCTTGGCACATGTGCCCAGGGGGGCACATGAAAAGTATGGTATATACAGAAGTCTAGAAGGGAGAGGCGACTTCCCTGAGTGGAAGTAGTCTGCGCCTGCTTCAAGTTTCTCTTTTTGACAAGAGAGGAGAGAAGTAGAGTGAAGTGCCTAGGAAACTGTTCTTGACATGTTGTGGGACTTCCCAATACAACTTTTTTTTCTCTGAGTTGCTTTGCTTCCTTATATTGTCTAAATCTAACTAAACTGGTGTAAGGAAGATTCACAATGAATCTTTTGGTCAATTCTAAATCTAGGCCCACTGATGTCGATTTGATGGTCCTGTAGAAACTTTTAACTACAAGAATGCATGCTCTTTCAAATATGTTTGAAGTTCCCTAGACATGCCTTGCAACTTTTAATTTTTTTAAGTCCATGCATATAGTATTATGGGTGCTTGATTATATTTCTAAGATAGGTAAAATTACACTGCAGTACTGCGTTAGAGTTGTATCTATTTGTTTCCAGATCCACGTTCCATGATAATGAAACTGTTCAGTCCAGAAATCATGCTGAAATACTGAAAAGTAGCAGGGTTGGTTAAAGCCTGGATAAATCTGGTTCCCTTTTCCTGAAATCTGACCTACAATATAAAGGGGGCATGTCCTGGCAGTGAGAGATGGAATGGAATAGTCTTGATAACTTGAGAGAACAAAGCGGCCTTTACAGGTTTGTGCAGAGTATACTTTGGAAAAAGCACAGCCCATCAATATGAAGGGTTGGGGGGGCATTAAGTAAAGAGAGGACAATGAAGTTGGAGTGAAGGGAGAAATTGTAATTTTAGTAGAGGAATGTCAAGACTCTCATGAAAATGGGGAGAAGGAAGGGGAGAGATAGATGGAGAACAAGGGCTCAGCTATTTCCTACAGATGCCTTCTTTTCCCTATGACTTTCCATAGGGCAAAGATTATAAAACATCTTTTACTCAACACTGCCTGAGTCTATCTCTGTTCTTGCAACTAGGGGGAAAAAAGTCTTACCAGAAGAAAAAGAGTCATTTTAAGAAATATTTTGTTTTGTGTTGGATTTTTTAGAGTCCAAAACTGAGAAGCCCAAGTGAATTAAAATGGTATCCAAGGGAAATCATTTGAATAAGGCATCACTTATTAAAATGTTTTGCAAAAGAATACATGCCTCCATGATCAACACTATGTTAACAGGTATAAACCTTTATTTTTGACTTAGGAAAGAGAACTCTGCTTTTTAATTTATTTGCTTCTTGTTGAATCCTTGATTTCTTTCAATATATAAAAATGATTATACTTAATTGTAGTTATCTCTTTATGGATAATATTGTGATCATTTGATTATTTTCTATCTTTATAAATTGATGGTATGTTTCTCACAGACAGGATGATCTCATTTATTTTGGTGTGTGCAGAACAAATGGAAGATGCTTATTCAATATTTATTTAATAAATAAATAATTTGTTCTATTTGTAAATTTACTAACACATTTTTATATATTCTCATTTTCTAGAGGATTTATTTCAAAATATAGTAATTTTTACACTAATGGAAAAAAAAATTGGTTATCATCCATAGAAACGTGGGTGTGAAGAAATGAAATGGGAAAGGAAACACGTATCAGCAAATTATTTTTCTTTTCCATCCACTAGGAAACTTTGGCACTCATACTTACAATTCACTCTCCACAGGAGAATACATATTTTATTTCTTGTCTTTCTCCTCGTAGTTCAACAAACAATAGAGTTTGTGTCAATCACTTCTTAGTTGGAAACCTTTTTGAAAGTGTATGAGGAATATTTTCATAAATAAAAAAAAAATCCAGCTAGCTTAACTACTCTATATGTTTATCTCAAGAAGTAATCTAGAAAATGCAACCTTTTTTTAGTGTAATCAGTATTAATAGGTTTAACCTTTTCACTACTACAAAAGTTGAAGGAAATCAAGGAAAATGAGATCTTTTCAGATGATGATCTGGTAACAATACTTTTTTGGGGGGAGGAAGGATTGTGTTGATTGTTACACATCAGCAACTTATTTTGTAAATACTTAGTTAAAAAAGTGTTTGACCATTCAAAATAAGTCTTAATACAAATATAACTCTAATTAGCAATGTTCTACTTTATTGCTATGCTGATTTATATTATGCTAATTCTATTTTATTCTCTTCTATTTCACTATTCTATCATTATTATTTCCAAGCTTAATAAATTTGGTAATACTCTGTCTAAAAATCCGAAACAGCTAGAAGAATAAAACAAAACAAACAAAAATAGGAAACAGGTAATAACATTGTTGAAGTTCAGGACCAATATATAATACTTTAAAATAAGATATAATTACCTTAAAATTAGTATAGAAGGTCATTAGGTACACAAGAATTGTGTGATAATTATTTAAGCTTGGAGATTTGATTCCCCAATTACTCACAAAGAATGTACTTCTAAGTAATGTGAGTGTGAGTCCAGTGGTTTTGCATTCTTAATACTTATCTTTTCTCTGTTTCTCATATTTTCTCCCCAAGAGGGAAGCCAACACTTAATAATGTCTGTTTCTCAGATATGACACACATAAGTAGTTTGCTGGTAAATTTAACTGGCTTTAGGAAAGGAAAAGCATGTGTAGTGTTGGCCAATTTTCATCTTGTAAATACTCTCACTGTTAAAGGATGAATTGTGTCCCCTCCAAAGATATGCTGCAGTCCTTACCTCCAGTACCTCAGAAAATGAACTTTTTTGGAGATAAAGTATTTGCAGAGGTAATCAAGTAAAAATGAGGTCAGTAGGGTGAACCCTAATTCAAAAACAATAGTGATTCCCAAGAGTGAGATTACTGAGTCTAATGTTTAGTAGATATATAATTTAATGAAACAGTGCTTGATGGCTTTCCAAAATTACTTTAAAACTTGGACTCAGATACAGATATGTACTCAGGGACAACATCATGTCATGACTGAAATTATGCTGACATGAGCCTAAGAACTACCAGAGGCTTGGAGAGCATGTCATAGGGAAAAGCAACTCTGACTCCATATTAGATCTGTTTCTTTCACTTTAACCTTTGTATTCTACTGCTTTTGCTTTGAGTTCAGGATACTACCTATAGCCTGAAATATACAGAATAGCCCATTCACAAGGCTGTGACAGTTAAGAGTATAACACTTTCCATCAATATAGAGATAAAAAGTTGCAGAACAGACAATAACGTTTGTCTTGTTGGAGGTTTACAGGTCGTGACCTGACCTAGGTGGACAGCTGCAAGAACAAAGGATTCCTGCACTAAGTGTGCAACAACCCACCAGGTCCCTCCCTCACCTGGCCTTTAGAAATGTTTTGCTGAAACCCTTCAGGGAGTTCTGGGTTTTGGGGGCACAAGCCACCCATCTCCTTGCATGACCCTGCAATAAACTTTTCTCTGCTCCAAAATCCGACATTTCCATATTGTTTGGGTTCACTATGCACCATCTACATAAACTTGCGTTCAGTAACAGGAAGACTGGAAGGACTGCTTCCCCAGCACCATTGGAGGAGGATGGCCATGGCAACTTCATCGCAGACTTCTAGCCTCTGGAACTGTGAGACCACAGATTTCTGTTGTTTAATCCTGTCAGTTTGTGCTATTTCATTACCACAGCCTTAGACAATGAATACACCCGTTATGTCTGATTTCAGACTGCCAACATGGAATCTTAAAAATTTAACAATTCGCTCACTCTCACAAACCATTACGAGTCAGTTTCAGCACACTTTTAGACCATTACTATTACATGTTTTTTAATAGCAATTTTTATTTGTTTCACCTATTTCTTAAATATTCTTTTAAAATTTTCTTTTAAAAATGATGAGTCATAAAAAGAAAAAAAAAAAACACTGGATGAAAAATCATAGACTTTCTTAAAGAAGTTATATAAGTAGAACTTAAATGGTGTGCTTATCTGGTTAGACTGAGCTGTGGAAGAAGAGATCCAGGAAAAAAATTACTATATGTTAGTAAACTATAGATTAAATGAAAAAAATGTTGCAATCTAAAGAAAATTTTAAAAAATAACAGATCATAAACACATCATTCAATAAGTAGATCTGTGTTTATTGTTTAGCTTGGATCTTCTTCCCCATCTTTTAATTTTCAACTTTTAGTTATTTACTTTGCTTTAACTGTCAATTGTTTTTGCTTTTTTCCTTCTTGGAGACAATCCCTTTTGTATCACTTCATGTGTATAGATAAGCACATATGATACTTGAATATATAATATTCATGGATGCTACATATTCAAATATCACACATGTTGTGTTTTTAAAAAATCCTTAATGCCCACAGTTTGATGGATTAACTCCCCATTTTTATGATCAACATTAAGAACCCTGTGTATACAGTCAATTCCTTTATAGGTATTCTCAACAACACTAAAAGGACATAATATAATTATTTCACAAAGTACTATAACTATTTGACAGATAAGAAGACTGAGAAACAGAGAAGTTAAGTAAATTTTCCAAGGACAAACAAATAGCCAGTATTGGATTCCAGAATCTGCACTCTAAAAAAAAGCACAATATGCTGTATCTCATTTTCATTACAAACCAGTAGATTTATTTCTTAAGATTTGATTCCTTGGAGTGAGATTACTGAGTATAATGTTTGGTGGATTTTCAGTTTAATGAAATAGTGCTAGATGGCTTTCCAAAATTACTTTATTGTTTTATGTTTCTTCCTCCTTTTCCCATATTGCCTCAAGAAGTCAGTTTGTTTGTTTGTTTTCAATTTTTGCCATTCTGGTATGTAATAAAGTATATCTCTTCATTTCATTAATTTTTTTCTCAGATTTAGCAATATGGGCAACTTTCTCTAGCTCATTAGATATTTGATTGATGTTATTCTGAATTTCTTGTTTAATCATTCACCCATTTTTTATTCAGTTTGCATATCTTATTAAATTCATCTTCAAAAACCTCATAAATATATTTTTCAATTCATTTTCTTTTTAATAGCTTTAGATATCTCTTGATGTACATGAAATATGTAATCAAAAGTTTATTTCATCTTTTACAGCTCCAGGTTTGGTCTATTCATTAAACACATCATGCCCACAACTCAAAATATGGAAAGGAATATTACTAATAATTTTGAAACTCTCTGTTTGCCACTATCTGATTGCATTCACCCATATTCAGTAATAACCACTCCTTTGAATTGTCTGTTAATCAGGCTTTAATTTTCCCCTTTACTTTTACAAAATATGTATCTATTCTTATGTATCTATTCTTATATTGTTTAATTTTGAATGTTGTGAAAATTCATATGGTTAAATTTGTATGTTTCCCTGGTTAACTGATATTTTCCAATTAAAATTTTTTGTGTGTTGTTACACTCAGTATTTTATGAATATCCACAAATTTATTGGTCTATTTAAATGACAAGTGATGGGACAATGTTCTTGGTTCAAGTGCTTTGTTCTCATAAACAAAGTTGCTATGTCTATTCTAAAACCTAGCATCTGTGTGCAATGCGCATCTTCATTTTACTAGATAAGGCCAAATTGTTATCTAAAATTATTGCTTTTCCCCTTCTGTGAAATTCCTATTCATATCTTTTTCCAGGTCAAAATTTATTCTTTAGCTTTGTGTGTGTTTTTTAAACTAGGCTGTCCCACAATTTTTTTTATTTTAAAAATTTTATTAAGTTCCCAAATATCTAATTCTATGTATGTATATTAATTTATTTTGATATTTTTCAAGATATTAATTATATTTAATTTAAATTCTTGTTTCCGTTTCTTTTACTATCTTTCCTTGGGCATTGCACTATCTCTGGATTTAGTTTGAAACAGCTTTTTTTGGCATTGGTTTTACTAAACTCTTTATTATTAATTGGATGTTCCTATTTTTTATTTGCAAATAACTCCTAGCCTCTCTGTGGTGACTGGATCTGACTGGGGGCGTCTTTCCCTGTTGATTCTTTCAGAGCAAAGGTGAATAACTCACCTGTATATGGTGGGTCCTCATCACTCGGGAAAAAAATTCCAATCACTCCAATCCCAGAACTCATAATTCATAGAGCCTCTTTCTTTCTTGTTTTATTTTTCTAATATTTTTTGCTATCCATTCTTTAAAATTTAAGTGAAATCTCAATTTCTTCACGAAGTCTGATTATGCCAGCTAGTATACACCTCTTCCACCAAAGGTATTCAAAGTGCATAATCTCTCCCAGCTTTTAGAACATACTATCTTTTATTCCTATGAATGTTTCTACTCTCAATGTTGTATTTTTCCATTTACTAAATATTCCTCCAACACTTAAAATTGTATCTCAAAAGTTTTCATTTTCAGTTATTTTGGTGTTGCTGGTGGTGGTAGTGATTTAATATGTAGACAATACATCTCCACTTTGCCTTCTGTAAAATTTTGCATCACCTCCATAGGTACACAAAAGACAATTTCTGTGGCTTCATGTTGAATTCCAACTCATGTTTTACTGATTTGGTATGTTGCTCCTCATAAATAATGAAAAATAGTGTACAATTTAGGTCAAGTCCATTGAACTAGTGTTAAAAGAGAAACTGGAGCATATTAAAATTTTTAAGAGTTTATTTGGGAAAAATCTAGCAGTATTCATTCTAGTAGATAGAAAGGAACTCAGAGAGGTTGTACAAAATGAGAGTTTTATAAGCAGAAGGGAGCAGGGATAAGGAAGTTATACTAGGCAAAAGGGGTGGGGGTTGATATGGCAAGGTTACTTTCTTTTAGAGGATGGCGTGGGTCTAATAGGCAGATTACCTAACTAGGGCTAATCAGGTGATTCCTGATTAACTGGTTTAAGATTCCATTGCTGGGAGAGCTGAAACTGTAATAAAGTCTCAATTTGTTGATGCGGGGGTTAGCATAAGCGACACCATTTGGGGCCTGTTGTTTTTAACAATAGAAAAGTTATATTTTTGGAGCACAGTTGCTGTAAGTACTTTCATATTCTTTCTAACTTCATTTTATTAAATATTTCATTTCTTTCTAACTATAAATTAAGATTGATTACCAAGGTGAAAACATTATGAATTCTAATTTTCAATGTAGGAAATTTAGAAAAGACTTTTTGTAAAGAATAAAAAGTATCTAAAATTTAAAGGTAATTCAAAATACCTGGTTGAAAATGCACTTCTCCATTTTTTTCCTTTTTCAATTTTAGAGTTATTGTTTTATGCAATTAGAAAACTATGAATTTTTTGAAATAACTTTCAAATGGTGACGAATTTGCTTCTTAATCAGCCCAATGTTTTAATCCAATTTACCATTTACTGAGTTGATTTTTAACTCAATATAAAATTCCTTAAATGTCAGCATAAGATTAAATAATAATTTAAGTGAGAAGTGATTGCAAAATAACTTTTAGATATTGGGAGAGATTTCTTTTTTCAAATTAGTGTCCTGAAAATAAGGCTTAGAAAGCAGAAGTGTGGGTTTAATGTCTTCAGGTATCTTATATATTATGTTCTCTTAATCTTCTTTTGATTACGTGAAAAACAAAATACAGTTTACAAATAAACATGTGAACAATATATTATAGGAGATCTAGGCATAAAATAAACTAATCTACAGATTACCGAAAAGGAACACATTAGAACAAATTAATACTAAACAGAAATCAGAAAAGCTTGAGCTCATAGTTTTCCACATCATTAAGGATATCTCAAATAAAAGAGTTGTGCTCTATCTTTCTGAGTATATGGTTGACTGACTTTTTTTTTTAATATCTGTGTAGATGTGTTTTTTAATTATAAATCTTTGGAAGCTTTGGAGGAAGTAATAACCTGACTTCATCAGAGTCTCACTTCATTGCCCTCATTTCCTTTTGCTTGGCCTTAAGATGAGGGACTTAGACTTGGGTAGGAAATATTTTCATTTTTTTATATTATAGTTTCTCTTATCTTTAATGTCAGGAACTGATGTAATTTTTTTAAGGTGTTGTATTTGTCTGCTGGAGATGTTAGATAACATAAGTAAGGGCTCCATTCACAGTTGAGAACTTAGTTTCTCTGTCTTGCAGCCTTCAGATGTTGTAAATCCACATATTTCTCCACCATTATAACAGGTGAAATTTTGTCCGGGCTGTTTTTGGCTTTCCTTACAGAATTTTCACTCATTCCTGAATATCTCCTGGAAAGACCTCTGCTGGTCTGTAATTTATACCTTCTTGCATATTAAAATATATTTTTATTATTATGAGAGGAAAGGAATTTCATCTTCAGACAAATTGAAAAGAGTGCTCCCTCTGGCATGGCCCATACAATAGAATTCAGGCCTAATGAATTGACCACTTTGACCAGACACTAAGGTGCACTTAACCACATGGACAAGTGACCCAGTCTTCTAAGTATTATTAATATTGTACTTACCTTTGAGAAAAATTCTTGCTTTAGGCTGATTTTAAACTGGCTACTCTTTGGCTGGGGAGTGCTAGAGAAGGTCAATAAGTGAGAGACAATCTCCTT
Source organism: Balaenoptera borealis (assembly GCF_965194805.1). Lineage (NCBI taxonomy): Eukaryota > Metazoa > Chordata > Mammalia > Artiodactyla > Balaenopteridae > Balaenoptera > Balaenoptera borealis. Next base: position 16,841,816 of record NC_138867.1, read on the forward strand.
GATGGCTTTAGGAACCTGAGTAATGAGGAGTACCCGTCCCAATCACATGCTTACTGGAAAAAAAAGAAAAAACAAAACAAAACAAAAAGAAACACAGGAAGAAAGAAAGAGAGAAACGCACTTTGACATATTGATTTTGGGGAAGACTATAGCTTTTGATTTAAGGAAGATAAATTGTATTGCTTCTACCACTGCTTAGCAGACAACTGTCGAGCTGCAAATCTCCTCCTTCTTCCATCTTTAATTCAGTAGACAGAGACCATAGTGCAGAATACCTTACATTTTCCCCTCTTGACCTCCCTTACCTTACTCCCTCCCCCTTCTTCATTCTGCTTTTTGCCCAGGGTGTCTGACCTGTATGCACTGTGTTGTCTTCTAGTTTCTGATTGTGTTTGGCCAAAGGGTAACCAAAGCAGGGAATGAAGCCAGGCTGTTTTTTCCCAGCTTGGGTTTCCTATTGCCTCCAGCTGGCTGAGGCTCAACCCAAGTTCAAATTGACTCCTTCTACATGTCTCTCCCTTCCCTTCAATACCAGGGATTCTTATGTCTACAATTGTATAAATAGTGCTTGATTTGCAATATGATTCAGTAATTATTTGGAATACCATGTATACATACATGACTAAGACTCTGGTACATATTTTTGGAAATTTCACAATATAATCTCATCATGTAATATTATAATCAAAACATTATAATATCCATTTAGGTATTGGGATATGCAATATAAAATATATATTTTTCAATTACTAAACAGAGGAGATGGGAGGCAAACACTGAAGTGAAGCGAGAGAAATTTTTAAAGCAGTGAGAAATTCACTTTTGATTCTCTAATTTGTATGATTTCCTCCTATTCGATAATGTTGTTAGGTGATATTTTAGGTTCAATAGACATGAAAATCATTTGATATTTGAATGATGAGTAAATCCTTTTCTATCTTAAGAAAAAATGAGTGTTCCTTTTTGCAATACATAAAATATTGGCTGAGATTATGTATATTGTTAATATAGTTGATAATTGGTCATCTGATACGGATCTATGACCACTGGAGGACTTTGAACCATTGGGTCTTTTAGATCCATAATAACCTTAAAATATAGTCCTATATTTAATTTATTGGAAAAAACTACAGTCATTTAGAGCTGCCTGAGTTGGGCATTAATATCAGATTTTTATGTATTATAAATTATTCCAAATTAGATACGAAATAGTACATGGCCCAGAGGTCAATTGAAAATCTGTATTCACTAAGTCTACATTTTACATGCATTTTATACATAGATTTTATATTTTATAAAATATAAAATTTTATTTTATATGTTTTACAGCATGGCTATTTGGAAGGTACTCCCTTTCAGTTGTATGAAATTGACAGTCAACATTCTGAATTTTACTCCAAATTTCCAAGCTACACTTTTAAATATAATTCCTGACATTCCTCACTTCTTTATAAATATATACTATACATGATTTATAGAGGCAAGCATGTAAGCAGCAAATTTTGCACTTTCTTCTTTTAGTACTTTTTGAGATCTTTGTTCTTTAGAAAATTTAGTCTACTGGGTATGAGATGTATATTAATAAATATTTACAATAATGTCTGCTCTGTGCTAAAATAGAGGTGAAAATCCTAAGGGAACATACACTAAGAAGCAATAAATTAACAGCATTAAAAATAAAGTTTACAGAACAAAACTACAAAAGTGAACTCAGGAACTGAAGCTTGGATTACTTGAAATTATTGGCTAATGACTCAAAATCTACCAGATGTAATACAAAATAGAAATTATACCTTATCTTTAACCTGAAGTAACTAAGAGGTATTTCACTAGATTTGCACCCCCAATAAGTATTGGAAAAATGGTATGGTAATCCACTTCTGCCTGAACAAAGTCTTAAAGGATGAACTGAAATTTCGTGCTGAACAGAACAGTGATGACTATTTATGTCACAGTAAACCTCATGAGCAAAAACATAGGAAGATGGAACCGCACACTCTTTTTGGATAATTTCAAGTAAAATAAATTTTACCAGTGTGTGCATTGCAAAGGGAGGAGCAAGGAGGAAGTTAGTATCAAATCAAAAAATAAGGAATGTTCTGTGTAAATTATAATATGCTACGTATATGTTATTTATTTTGATTATTTATGTCAAAGCATTACTGTAAAGATTAAATCACATAGTATAAACTATTTCCCTTTGATCTTAGTTTGCATTTGTATAGAGATTATACAATATAGACAATGTGCCCATCCAGGAAATAGGAATAATGAGTTGTAAATTATATTTTACATCCTTATGGAAATTTCTAATCATGATAATTAAAACTTTAAGACAATTCAGTATGTTTTTCATCTGACTGGAAATAGAAACAAGGTCCAACAATGTTTATATTTTATATAATGATTATGTTTTCACTCAAAATTAATCATTATTTAAATACAATTTTGTGGGCTTCCCTGGTGACGCAGTGGTTGAGAATCTGCCTGCCAATGCAGGGGACACGGGTTCGAACCCTGGTCAGGGAAGATCCCACATGTGGCGGAGCAACTAAGACCGTGCACCATATCTACTGAGCCTGCGCTCTAGAGCCCGTGAGCCACAGCTACTGAAACCCATGCGCCTAGAGCCTGTGCTCCGCAACAAGAGAAGACACCGCAATGAGAAGCCCGCGCACCGCAACAAAGAGTGGCCCCCGCTTGCCGCAACTAGAGAAAGCCCGCGTGCAGCAACGAAGACTCAACGCGGCCAAAAATAAAATTAATTAATTAATTAATTTAAAAAATAAATAAATACAATTTTGTATTTTTCAACATGACACAAGAAGTAGAATTTTCATATATATCAAAATTTTCTAATAAATAAACTCTAATCATTTAGTTTATAAGCGTATATGAGGTAAAGTTTTTAGCTGCAAGCAATGGAAATTTACTCAGCTTAACTTGTTTGGAAAACTAATTGGATAGAAAAATCCCAGGTATTTTACAGAGTTGAAAGAAAGAATGGAGAGCCAGGATTAGCAAAAAGCAACACCAGGCCCTTCAAAGGGCTATGCATAAAAAATTACTCAACAATCCCACTAGGGATCCTCAACCACAAGTAATGAACTTCTGTTTTATTTGCTCCATCATTGAATCACGTATCTCAAGAATGAAAATCCCAGGAGAATGGGTCACATTGATCTAACGTAGTTCTCTCATCTCTTGTCTACGTAAAGGCACAAATACTTCACTCAAAGGGAAAGAGATAATTCCTTAGAAGGAAATCAGGGTACTCTTTTCAAAATATAGGCAATGGATACTGGGTCATCAATATACAGAAAAGTTTCACTACATGGAAAAGGAACTTGAATCCTCTTCTTTAAACTAAGAACTAGCCAATTAAATATGAAATAAGAGAACTAAGAATAGTTCTTAGTTCAATAGAAAAACTAAGCTCATTAAATATGTAAACCTCAACTCTTAATGTAATAATAGCCTTGAAGATAAGGGACAAATTTAGAAGAAGTCTCTTTAGTGATAATGAATTGAGGTTAGAAGAGGAACATGATAAATATCGAAAACCTGTTCAAGACATGAGCAGGTAGGTCTGAAAAGCCATATATTGATTGCATCTATAATTCTCTTATGGTACTGAGAATTAGAATCCTAATCCTTTAGGCTGGGAAAAATGGTTGATACCATGCAATGGTATCATGATACCATGCAATAAATCACGTGCATTGCATGGAGAAAATGCCCAGATTATGAAAGCCATCTACCATGGGTATAAGAGAAGAGGTTATGGGAACAAAGATGGGAAAATCAATTCTGGGCTTTTGTTACCATTTCTGTTTTCCCTTTTATTCATGTACACAGTAAAAATATTGAACTTCTTTTTAAATTACCCAATTAAATGATTCAATTAAAACATACAGATATTCAGACAAATCTTATATCTGGTCCTCAGACAAGCTATGGTAAACTATAAAAAGGGCCACAAATTTGTTATGTGCTCGCATCCAAGCCTTTGTAGTATGATGTTGCAGATTCCCTCCTCATGAGATGGAATCTGTTTCTATACCCATTGAATCTGGGTATGACTTACTTTGGCCAAAGAGATAGTAGCAGACCTGAAGCAAGCAGAGGTTTGGAAAACGCTTTCGTATTGGGTATTTTTATTTTTTGCTCTTGGAACCTGTTGCCAAAATGTGAACAACACGGCTACCCTGCTGGATGATGAGAGATACACAGCCTAGTTGTACCTGCCACCTCAACCAACAGTCAGCCAACATCTGGAAACACAGGTGCTTCATTAACCATCAGTTGAACACAAATGCATGATTGAACCTAGCTAAGCCATCAACAGATTCTGGCCCTAACTGCCAACAAGGAAAATCATTATGAAGTAAATATTTGTTGTTTAAATCAGCTAAGTGTTGGGAAGTTTGTTTTACAGCAAAAATTGACTTCTTAAATCTGTTATGGGTTGAATTGTGTCCACCCAAGATTCATATGTTGAAGTCCCAACACCTACTACCTCAGAATATGAGCTTATTTGGAAATAGGATTGTTGCAGATATAATTACTTAAGGTGAGGTCTTAGTGAGATAAGCTGGGCTCCCAATCCAAGATATCTGGTGTCCTATAAAAAGGGGAAATTTGGACATAGAGACACACAAAGGGAGAATGACATGTGAAGATGAAGGCAGAGATCAGAGTGAAGCTTCTATAAGCCAAGGAACACAAAGGATTACTCACAAACCACCAAAGCTAGAGTAGGGTGATGGAATTGATTATTCCTTACAGCTCCCAGAAGGAATCAACCTTACCAACACTTTGTTCTCAGACTTCTAGCTTCCAGAACTATTAAACAATAAATTTCTATTATTTAAGCCACCTAGTTAGTGGTACTTTATTATGGAAGCTCTAGCAAACTAATACACAGACTAAACTCACTTTTATGGTGAAAAAAGTGAGTTTTTAGTTACTATTTCCTTTGCCTGGAGAAGAATTTTGTCACTTTCTCTTGCATTCAATTTCTAGCTCTAGATTTGCCTTAACAGAGATTCCTTGATCACATAATACAAATTATCCTTCCTCTAGCCACCCTCTACTAGCTATTTTTATTTCCTTTATTATACTTATCTCTATCTAAAGTTACTCATAATCTTTGTTTACCTATTTTTAAATCTCCTTTACTAAAAAGTAAGCTTCATGGGAACAGACCCCTTTATTGTCTTGTTTTTATTACTGTATCCATAAGACTTAGCATATCGGGCCTTTAATAAATATTAATCACATAAGATAATATATAGATAAGCCAGAAAGCACTTAAATAGGTTATCTTATAATTAAACATTTAACCTACGTAAGATATTTTCCTTCAAGTCTACTCCGGAATAATCTTATCACATGCATGTAGTATGATTATTTAATTAGAAATCCATGTAGAATTTACATATAACTTATTAGTAATGTAGCTAGAAATAATCTTTGGGATTTTCCTTTCCTCACCTCTTAGATATAATTTTCTCCTAACGATTGAGGTGCACAAATGTAGTCTCTAGAATAATTAAAATATTACTTATTGGGATATAAAGAGAGTCAACAATTGACATAATTGAATCTAGCAAAAATTTAAAGGATATCCTGAGGGATGCTGTGAAAAGAGATTAGACCTTAAAAATAGAACTAGAAAGAGTGAAGAATAAGAGAAATATAATCCTCTGTATCCCCCCCCCCCTCATTAAAGCTGAATAACACACACCCCCTGAAGAAAAGTGAAGGGGAAGGGAGTTGCTGGGTGACATTGGAGAAGCATGTGATGGGAGTAAGACAGAAAAGAAACAGTCAGAATTGGCAGACTATTAAACACCATCTGGGGCATATCCAATAGTGGGAAATAGAAGAAATACTATAAATTCACTCACTTTCACTTCTGTGAATACCACACACAGCCCACACAGATGTGCAGTTCTTCTTGACATGGACATTTGATTGTCACCTGCTTGATTCCTGTGAATCTTTCGGGAAAAAGCCACCTTCTCTATCTATGCCTAAATGGCCTTCCATCAAAATCTCCCCAACAAAATGGTTCAGGGTATTTTAAGCATCTCCCCACAAACAAGTTGAGTTTCTGGACATTCAGAAGAGTTGACCTAGAGTAAAAACTGAAGCTCCAGAATCTGTTCTCTGATATTATGGCTTAATAAGAGTGGATTAAGATAAATAGATAAAAATAAACAAACATACATCATTAGAATTCTAGGATATGAGCATTAACTACTTAGATAAATAACACTCTGAGGATGCTATTTAAAAAATATACTTATCTTCTTGGCACAAAAGAAAATCGGAGTTACTTGTATAGATCGGATCATGACCATTAGTTCCACTCTTTCAAACTATGTAGTCTTCTCTTGAAGCAGCCGTGTACAGAGACCTTAACAAAAATAATTCATTCTAATTTAGGATTTGGGGTCCCTTCAGAGATATGTGATATGACACAAAATCATAGATGTTCCCTTCATATGTCTTATCCCATTAACTAGAAATAAAATACATTTTCATCAAAAATAATTTAGTCTGAAAAGTTGTAACCATATTTTACCTTAGCCCATAATTTACCTAAGATAATTAAAAAATTACCACCCACAATGAATGCATATCTGAATACCTCTGATATCCATACCTAGTCATATTTATACCTGAATATTTCTATTTTTAAATGAGATATTTATATTGAAATTGCATATAATGAATCATACCTGAATACCTGAATATCTCTACTTTTAAGAAAGGTATTTATATTGAAATTGTATATAATGATGGCTATTTTTATTTGTTTCCCAGATGCCATCAAGCTAAAGGAATATTGAAACCACTTCCTCTTGAATCTATATATACTAAATGCACTTAGAGATTATGTGTGCAGGTGAGAAGGGATGTGTACACTAAAAATATAAAGTTCAATATATATATATAACATCTACGTATTTCTATGTAGGTGATATACAGATACTATGTGCATATATATATATATATATATATATATATATATATATATATACACACACACACACACACACACACACATAAAAATCAATATATCACACACACACATATACACAATTCCATCTTGTAGGCTTCACCACAGATTTAATAATGTTATGATCCATTTTGGAGGAAGACACTATAGACTCAAATGGATTGGCCCAATTTTATAATGGTATGGTATAAACCAACTCAAGAACACATTATAAGGCATTATATAATAAATGACACACATTATGAATACCAGTGGACTCTATCTTCTTGGATACTACAGCCTTAATAATAGAAACATTGAGAGTAACCACCAGCATTTGATCATTACTTATTAAAATTTATTTATTTCCTACTGAATAACCCACACAGAAAATTTTAAAAATAAAGGTTGAAGTTCCAATATTTACTCCTCTCAATACATATACCCCTTTACATATACCCCAAAGGGGCCCTATAGAATTTGGGAAATTTTTTGAGAAGACAATTTTAATTTTAGAGAGTTGCTTAAGCCACCATGAAAATTTTAAAGCATATTTTTGTATTGTATAACAAGCAGTGTGTAATAACTCACTGTTACCCATATTGCCTGAAGGTCAGTTTCTTAATCCATTAAAAATTTAGACCTAGTTTACTTCAAACCAAATCAAATTAACAGTCGTGTGTGTGTGTGTGTTTGTGCATGCCTGCCTGTGAGGGCATTCACGTGTATTTTGTTAGTCAAATTTTAAAACCGGTTGTAGGAAACAACAGTACATTTTCTCCTGGCCTTCTATAGAAAGTCTCTTCTCTACTTCAGATTCTTTATCTTTAAAAACAGCCTCATTTATTTGTTTTTGTCCTTATCAAAAGTCATGAGAATTAAGGTCACAAACACATACACACACACATTCATGAGATACATGTATAGATATAGATATAACTATATAGATATAGATAAATGAAAAGATATATTTTAAAGAGCATTGTGGATTGTGGCATTTTTGAAGGACAAATATCAGTATCAAATACTATAGAAACCGTAGTTTAAATCTTGAATATGGATTTATAATGGCAAATATTGTATATGATCTCCAAATGGGTATTTCAATATCTTTAGCATAGAGTTAAAACAAAAAAACCTGTGACATATCTACTGCTTACAGAATAAACTCAGCTCAAAAATATTTGAAAAAATTCAGTCCTTCCCCACCCTTAGAGTTAATAACATTTATAAAATCCATCCTATCTTATGTCCACAAGAATAACTGTATCTGTCATCTTTATAATGATAAATAGTAGAAAAATCAGTTATGACTTATTGACACTCCATTCTGAACAGTTAGAGGGGCTGTTAGGACCCATACCTGGGTTCAAGCTTAACACGCTAATGCAGGTAAACAACATGTGGATCCATGAAAGCAGGTAGGTACTGGGGGGAATCACAAATCGAGACAAGAATAAACAATCTTTTATACTTTTCTAAAACTATGAGGTTTAGCTAACATTTTCTTGCTCAAAACAATTTAGTGGATATCCATTGTTTACTTACTTTGAAATACCGACATGAAGTTCATATATTGCCTTACCCTTGCAAATAACACCTTAACATAGCATTAGGCATGAAGGGAATCCGAGCTAGATAATAGCAAAGAGAATTTAAAAAGATTTTGATATAAGACAAGCTACAGAATTATGGTCTTCTGTACTTGGTCACTGTTTATATATGCATTCTCCATATAACTTTTTGGAAAATATTGGTTAGCAGAGTCTAGAAAATATACAATAACAGTGAAAAGTTATTCATCTCTACTCTCATGATATCTATGTCAAACTATCCTATGCCAATTATCCAAAGGAATCAACTTGCATTTTTTCAATCTTCAAAATGGTTTGAGCTTTGCTCTATTCCAGCCATGAGGCTAAAAGCCAGAGGCCAAGGTTGAACAATATAGACACAGTCTTTTCAGGGGCCCACAGTCTCAGGAAGAGGGAAGATACTAATATAAATAAATTTCATATATAGTTATAAGTGTGGTAAGTATTGTATAAAACACAAGCTGTAACACAATTAATTAGAGCTAACTTGGTTGACCTCTAGAAGGTTTTACAGTAGCAAATGCTCAATCTTGACGCATTTGGGGTGAAAATAGTAAATAGGAGTTCATAGACTGTATATTAGGAGGATGAATCAAAATGACATTGATTAATAGTGTCCCTGGGACTTTATTAATAATATAGGAATTTCAGTTCCCTCAGCTTGAAAAGTAGAGGTATATATACTCGAAGGGCAAGCAATGATTAAACCTGTCTAGTCAGGTTAAGTTCAGAGAAGTATTACAACCTGTTACAGCTCAACAGAGACTCTGAATAATAGACTAACTTTCTGAAACTGAGGAAAGGAATGGTGAAGGGGTAAAAAAGTCATATTAAGAACAAATATGTGGATGGAGTTTCTTATGAGTAAGTTCAACATCATGATTTTTTAATAATCGGTTTAAATCATCAGTTCTCAGTAGGAAAGAATGCTATTATTAGTGTAAAGGAGTATTGTGTTTGTTGTTTTAAATTGGGGCCCTGTAAAAAAGTGTTAGAAGTGCAGTAGCAGTGCATTATATTACACACATACACACACGCAGAGGTAAGCCAACTTAATGTAAAGGGAATACAGTAAGCCAATTTGAATAGGCAAGTGAGAGTACGAAATAGTTCCTGTTGATTTTCTTTTGAAAGAAAACACTTTTGGAAAGGAAAATGATTGGTTTTAGCTCAATAGTGTGATGGTGTCACAGACAGGAAAGAGAAAATGCAGCAAGAAAGAAGGGAGCCATATAATTTCAGCACGGTCATTATCTTTAGTTAGAAAGTTGCAAACGTGGCTTTTAAGTAAAAGGAAATTGGTTATTAAAGAATGGTGTAAATAATTGCATGTTTAAACAAACCTTTCCTAAAGAAATTTCAGAGAGATTTCAAAGGAAAAAATATTACCTTAACCAGAAAATGAGTTCATGAAAAAGATGTTTTTGCCAAATATATTTCCGTTCTCCTTCATTCTTGTTCTCTCTCTCTTTCTCTGTACTCTCTCTCATACACCATACCCACACACCCAGACACACTCACACCCACAAACACACACACATTCAAAATGCATTTTTTTTTAATCAGAACATTTTAAACCCCACATTTGTTTTATTTATTTTATTTTATGTTTTATTTTTGGCTGTATTGGGTCTTCGTTTCTGTGCGAGGGCTTTCTCTAGTTGTGGCAAGCGGGGGCCACTCTTCATTGCGGTGCGTGCGGGCCTCTCACTATTGTGGCCTCTCTTGTTGCAGGGCACAGGCTCCAGATACGCAGGCTCAGTAGTTGTGGTGCACGGGCTTCATTGCTCTGCGGCATGTGGGATCTTCCCAGACCAGGGCTCAAACCCGTGTCCCCTGAATTAGCAGACAGATTCTCAACCACTGCACCACCAGGGAAGCCCCAAAATGCATTTTTTGTCTCTTTTTTGTAATAGTCTAATAAAGGCCGTGTAACATTTCCTCAGTACTGTCTTGCCTTAAGAAGTATTCCTTAAAAGACTATTCCACATTTTTTAAGTCACATCATTATTAGAAGACCTGCAGTTTTCAATCAGTATAAATACAGTGTTGATAAATGCATATTTTCATTAAACAGGAATACGTGACTAATGCTTCCTAACTTAAAGTTATCTTGAAACCATTAGAGTAGGCAGAATAATGCCCCCCCTTCCAACATGCCCATGTCCTAATCCCCAGGACCTGTGATTATGTTAGGTTGAATGGCAATGCAGAAGTAAGTTTGTTCATCAGCTGACTTCAAAATAGGGAGATTTGGTGGTCTCAGATTTACAGAGTTACGGCAAGAAGTGGGGGTGGGATAGGGATGTTGAGGTCTCTGTGGTCCCGGTGCCTTTGCACACTCACTGTCTCCAGTCCATCAGAGGCAGAGCAGCTGGTCCAGGAGCTGGCCTGGCAAGTGGAGCAGCTGGGGCCGGGCCTCCGAATGCAGACACCCAGCCTGAAACAGAGAGAGGGTCCCTTACATGGAGTTGGGGGAAAGTAGACGGTGACAGGGCAGTGGGCGGCAGGTGCTGTCAGGGGGTGTAATGCTGCTTTTGCAGTAGGATGGATGCTAGGAGATGAGGATAGAGGAGGTCACTAATGTAACAGAGCAGGACCCTATGGGGCTTTCCCGAAATAGACCCCTCTCCCATATCCTCTGCTTTAGCTCTTCTCTGAAGTACCTAGGTAACAGTATCTGAAGCACATTTCCTGAGTTGTTTTACAGATGTGAAGACCCCCACCAAATGGAAGAGTATAACTACTTGATGACCATAAGGATGTAGCCCCAGGCCTCCTGGAGCCTAAGCATTGATAATGTTAACCCTGTGACACCACCCTGTTACCTCACCATCAACCAATCAGAGAATTGTTCGTGAGCTGATCACATACCCTGTGACCCCATAGCACAGGGAACTCTGCTCGTTATTCTGTAATAACCTGTATGGGAAAAGAATTTGAAAACAGTATAGATGCACGTATATGTATAACTGAATCACTTTGCTGTACACCGGAAATTAACACAACACTGTTAATTAACTATACTCCAATATATAATAAAATTTTTTAAAATTTTAAGATTAAAAATTTTTAGAAAAGCTTTCCTGAAACCTTTCCTGAAAGGCTTTTTGAGCACTAGCTGCCTGGACTCCTTGCTTGGTGCCCTGCAATAAACGCTGCACTTTCCTTCACCACAGCCGGTGTCAGGAGATCGGCTTTACTGAGCACGGGTGAGCGGATCAAAGTTTGGTTCAGTAACTCTAATCCTTTATTTTTATCCAGGGAAGAGCAGGCTACTGGTGGAATTGGAACCCCCTTGCCCTGAAGAGGCAGCTGATGCACTCCTTGTTTGGAGACTACGGGTCTTGATGACTCTCAAGGCTGGTAAGGAGCTGGGAACCAGTTGAGTCAGGACTGCCTGGTTTAATGGAGTAGGAAGGAAGCACCCAGGGAAGGAATAAAGTCCAGAGCAACAGTGCTGGTGGGAGAAAGAGATCAACTCAGGGAAGCCTGGGGGAGCAGGGAGAGAGAAAGCCTTGGCTTCTCAGGAACACAGAACCCCTGCCTGGTCCAGGGAGCCAGGGGCCCGAGCCTGGCTGTGCTGGCCTTGCTTCTAGGATGGACAAAGTTGCCTCTGTGCCTTGGCTTTGTCTGCTGGCCAGGAAGCCCCATCCCATCCCCTAGCCCTTTGCTTGCAACTCCTGGAACCAAACAACCTGGATTCACATCCTGGATCTACATTTGACAGATTAGCAAAATCTCTCTGTGATTCTAACTGGAGGGTAATAATAATACCCATCTTGTAATTTTGAAAAGTAAACCTGCTAATTGATACAAAGGGGTTAGAGTTGTGTGGGCACAGTTACCTTGGATGTTGTTACTCACATCTGATACTGGGAGCCCCCTGCCCTGCAGCAGCCCCCTCAGCCCAGGTACAGCCCATGGGTGAGGCCACCAGACAGAAAAGCCCAAGGATCTGCAGGCCACACCTACGAGGGGGAGCTAAGGCCACCCTGGTGAAGAGGTTGGGTTCCAATTCTTTTAGCTTCTCCTCCAACTTGGAACAGTCCTCCCTCCCTGGGTGATGTGGCGTCTGGGAACCCTCTGTCAGGCAGATGTGGGGTTGGTCTGGCCCCAGCTGCCCAAGGAATCTGGTGCCACGGTCATGGAGCAGATGTGAGACCAGCATATTGAGGTACTTACTGTCAGCCGAGCACACGACCCCATTCGTGAAGTTAGAAGAGCTTCTATGCTAAACTGAAGTGAGTGTACAGCGTGTTGTAGAAAGAAAATTTTACTCAATCATTAGGATTAAATTAGTAGCCGTAGGAGGATTAGTGGGGAAGCTACATAACTGTATGCCGGGGCTCACTTTTGAAAGGATGCCCTGTCAAATGTTGTAGTGCTTTATGCCATTATGTCACATTGCCCTAATAAAACTCTATTTTTTGATAAAAAGGAATGAAATAAAATACAATAGGGAGATTATCATGGATTATCCTGGCGGGCCCGAAGTAATCACAATGATTTTTAATATTGCAGAGGGAAGCCGAAGAGTTCAGGTCAGAAAAGATGTGAGAACAGAAGCAGAGGTCAGAGTGACACCCTGTGAGGGGGGCTCTACCCTTCCCTGTTGACTTTGAACTTGGAGGAGGAGGGTCATAGGTCTGGAATGAAGGTCAAATTTAAAAGCTAGAAAGGGCAAGGAAAGGGCTTCTCCCTTAGAGCCACCAACATGGAACAAAGCCCTGCCAACACCTGGATTTTAGCCCAGTGAGGTTTCTAGCCCACAGAACTGTAAGATACCATGAAATTGGTGGCAATCTGTTGCAGCAACAATAGGGAACTAGTCCAAGCACCTAAGTTTTTACAATCTTACAACACTCTCTTAATCAAAATTAGTTCCACAGACATGTTAGTAGAACCTTATCATGATATCCTCCTTAACTTTGCACTTATTACATCCACAATTAAGAATTAGCAAAAGGTAGACCGAAACATATTTAAAGGGGCATATTTTGTACTTGAGACATTAATTCACAATAGCATTTTTTAGGAAAAGTCTTTAAGGGTCATACATTTGTCTCCAAATATACCAAATTTAATGACTGATTGGGTAATCTTCCTGTATCTTTGAAATCATTGCAATTTTAGATAAAACTCCATCTATGTAACACATGTGATGTTTGGACTGGAAACACAGGACAGCTAAAATGTCATGGTAAAAATTAAAACATATAAATAAACCAAACAAAAATGACATTATGCCTGCATCTGAATAATTTTATGAAAATTTAAATCTCAGTCATTATGAAGGTGTTCTATCCCAATTGTATGTGAAGATCTTAGATTTTAACTATAATGAACAGCAACATTATTGCTGCTATGGCCATTGTTCAGAGCCTCAGGCCCCACCCTCTAGGTCCAAGGTGCATTTGCTCCATCTGTGGTCACCTCACCCTCTGTCCTCTGGCCCTCATGAGAGTTTTTATACCTTTTCCATTCATTTATTTCCTTAAATTTACCTTTGACTTAATATTCCAACAAATCTTATTATGTATATTCTTTGTATATCCTCTGTGCTAGAAATAGAGCACTAATTAAACTCAACTAAATTCTGTCTTGGGTCTTTCATCAAAAACTATGAGTTCTTATCAAGCAGCTTCAGCTTTATGCTTTGGTTTCTTTCTGAGAATGGCAGGGGTTGTGTGACTGGGGAGTTGGTGAACAGAACTCAAGTTAATATCTAAATAAATTACTCTACCACAAGTGAAAGACATGATATCATATTAAGAAAATCAGATACTTTTAGTGATACGAGTGTGCCTTGGTGAATATCTGATATTTGCCAAGGATAATAAAATTCCCTCAGCCTTTGAGAGATAGACCTGTTGAAAGCAAAGACATGATAGGAATGATTTATGCTATAGCATTTACTTGCTACCTGTAAAACTTTGTAATCTAAACAAAATAACAATAGTACAAATTTTGATCAGATAAGACTACAAATAATCAATTTTATTACATGTGACAATATGTGAATGGACCATAGATTTCAGAGATAAACTAATATCATTAATTACTTTAATTATTGTGGTAGGCAGTCTCTACAATGATCCCCAATGATATCTGTGTCCTAGATTGATATCCCTCGGTGTGGGCTAGACTTATTTGACTAACTTTTACAAAATAGAATACCATGGAAATGATGGGATGCATTTTCTGATATCAGATTTAAACAAAAATAAAAGACTGTGGCTTTCATCTTGGACACTCTCTCATTTATATGGGAATGGAGAACAGAGAATGGGCAAGAGGTAATATTTAAAGACATAAATGGTGGATAATTTCCCAAATTTTAATACAGAGATGAGTCTTGGGTAGCATTGAAAATATAGTTGCAGCTAGACACATTTTAAAGAAATTGCAATTGTTGGGAAGAGAGACATAATTTTAAGTTTGAAACTAAGAAAGAAAAATTGAAGCAAAGGAAATTGTATCAACTTAAAAAAATCAAGGAAAGAGAACAAACAAACTTTGGTGAATGCAAAATTTTAAAAAATATAATTGTAAGTAAATCAATTATTTACTCACAAATGCAATATTGTCTATTTTAAACATATTATACATTAGATGTATGTGTGTTTGTGTCTTTAATTTGTCTAATCTAGACAGAGAATCTCAGATTGACAAATATTTATAAAAGTACCAACTCAAAACGGTAGTCTAATGAATAATTCTCTTTTACTTTAAATCATAGTTTAGAATCTTTAAAAAAAATTTAGTAGTTTAGGATGTTTTATAGATAAATAAATCTTTCTTTTTCCATATCTTTCTCTCACAATATTCTTCTTTTCTGGACACACTTTAATATTCTTTCCCAGTCTCATTTGCTGGAGTTCTCTCTCTGACACACACACAGACACACACACACACACACCCATGCACAAACATATTTAAAGGGACATATTTAGTATTTCAGTCATTTATTCAAAATGATATTTTTAGTAAAAGTCTATAAGGGTGATGACCTTTCAATCCTGATTTTAAAAAATAAAGATAGAGCACTACAAATTTAGAAAAATAAAAAGACAAATAAAAATAAAACTTTGGAATATATATATACAAAATCCTATAAAGAATAAAAGTTGCTTTTACAGAATTTTTAAAAGAATTAAAACCCATATTGAAATGATATTTGACCTGTATTAAGAGAACATGTTTTTCATACAGCTAATAAAAATCTCCAAAGATATTAGTTAATGCTAAAACACATTGAATAAAATCCAAATCCACAGCTATAAAAAACAAACCAGTGAATGGATCAAAAGACTAATCATAGAAGCTATCTCCTTAACATGAGAACGTATAAATGCCCCAAAATAACAACAAATACTCCTCATCCTGATGACATGCTAGCAGCATTACCTTTAAAATTGAGAATAAATAAAATTGCTCACTCTCATCAGTTTTCTTTTGTTAAGTTTAGCCTTTGTAAGGAGCATTACATAAAAGTAGGAACTATGGTAGTATTGTTTAAGAATCAGTTTTCATATATATCAGAAAATACAGTTAGAAGACATAACTGAGGGGATTATTCCTTTAAAAGTAGCAACTAAAAAAATTAAAATATCTAGATATAACCCAAAAAAGAAATGGTAAGGACTTTTCTGAAGACAATTTTAGTTCTTCAATATAAGAGTTAACGGTGTGTGTGTATGTGTGTGTGTGTGTGTGTGTGTGTGTGTGTAGTCAGAGAGAGAGAACACCAACGAATGAGACTGAGAAAGAAAATTAAAGAACATACAAGGAAGAAAAAGACTGTGAGAGAAAGATATGTAAAAAGAAAAAAAATGAAAGAAAAGAGAGAGAGAGAACAAAGAAAGAGGGAGGGAGGGGGAGAAGGGGTTTAGGCAGTATTTATTAAACAGAAAATGGCAGGAAAAGCTCATGATTGGACAGATCGTGATAATGAGAAGATACCTTCAATCAATGGGTGAAGAGTTTTACATTTTATTCTCAGTAAGATTCTGAATTTTGCAAATTTTGTAATATGTGTGCATCAATTTTTACAGTTCAAAGACATGTTTTAAAACAGAAAACAAGGGAAGCTGCAAATTTTGTCAAAAGCGTCAAAGAGTAGTTATATGAGATACATTTTTTTTAAACATGGCACAAACTGAAAGACCTGAGTAGCGGGATTTACCTTAGCACATCAATGACAGGAAATCAGAAGGCTGTAGGAAATTATATGATGTGGTGTTTAGACAAACATTCTCGAAACGGCTTGCAAGGTTTTATCCTTGTTACATAATTAACTTACATGAGGAGGAGGAGGTGGAAATGAGCCTGCCCAGGTGGACGTTTTCACCCAGAGCGGAAGACATTATTAGGCATAAGCACATACACACAGCTTCTCATTCGGGGCATCAGTTCGAGTTAATTTGGTTTATGGCTGCGCTTTAGAGAAATGACAGTCTTCAAATAGAGATTAGATGCACCACAATAAGTTCTTTACTGCAATTTAATACTTTCTCGGAAGACTTGATTCCCCATTTGGATCATATGCAGGTTCTGTTTATGAAGTTGTGTGCAAGATTTTTGTAAACAAGTTACTCCCACCTCCACGGAATGAACTTTCAAAGGGACGTTTACGGGAATATTTAAAGGTACTTCAATGCTGTGAAGGAAAGCGCATGTCTCTTCTCTAACTTCTCATGAAACAATCTCACACTGATATACACATTAATAAACCTACTTCTAAACTTCCTGGAATAATTCTAAACTTCAAAAAAATATATACAAATCTGAGGTTATGGTTGAACAAAACTATTCAATACTGAATTTGAAGTAAGAGGGATATTATCAACTATTATATAGTTCAACGTTCAGAACTCTTGATGTCCAAGAATAACATCTAAATGAGAAAGCCCTGGGAGGGGCCTACTGGGCTTGTCTCTCCGTCACCCCTCTTCATTCGTATCCATTTATGGGCTCTATTTAGCCTGTCCTGCACATTCTTTAAAGTAGTTGTATTAATCCTAATGGGTTGATGTAACTGTTTGCCTTCATGAGAAACTGATCCTTTATGAAATACTCTTAACAGCTTTTGATAAAACTAGTCAGACAATGCTGACCTCTGAATGAGTTTCAAAGATAAAGAGAAGAATGGGGAAAAGATGGAGGTAAAATGAGTAGTGGAAATCACTTTAGAAATTTTACATTTGAAATGCCCAGAAGGAATTGCTGTTGGAAATGTGCAGCCAAGGGACATCTGTGACTCAGTAGAGGAATCTGCTTGGAGTCCATGATTCAAAGTCAGCACGTATTTGTCATCATTTTCCACTTTATTTATTGGCTCCAAAATAACATACTGTGAAGTCATTATGAGGATAAGATATTTTACACCTGGCAAATTAAAGAAACTACTAATTTAAAAGGTACTCAAAATGGACCCATATATTAAAGAGATTGTTGCATTTCGATGTGCAAGTCCTCACAAAGGGAAAATCAATGCCAAAATTCTCTATTCTATTTTTCCTATAATTTAGAAAATCATTCTTCTCTCCATTGAGGGAGGAGAGGCAATTGTTTTTTAATAATTTAACTCCTCAGATCATGTTCAGCTTTGAATCTGTGTTTCCACCTGTACCTCTGGGCTCTGAGTTCTGTGAAATGCTGCTCTTCTGCAAATGTCCACACACAAAAATGAATCCCGTCTTCTTTTTCATTTCAGTTCCCTTAGAGCAATTACAGGGAAGAGGGAGAGAAAAAGTCACAAGAGTGCAGAGTGTAGAAGGAGCTTAATGCGGGACCACAGGGGTTGGGGAGAAGTAGTAAGCACTGAAACGGGAGTCTGGGAGCAATTTCTCCCACTGCACTTGGCCTGAGGCAAAGCTCGCTAATTTTCCTTGTGACCAAACAAATAGACAATGCGTTTGCCATGGGGACCCAGATATTTTACTATGTATATTGTTTAAAAATATACAGCCATTATTAAAAGTGATGAAGAGAAATTTGAAAACCTCTCCTTTAGGAACATTTCCTGTATATGTAATGCACCTGGAGAAACCGAAAATAGAAACCAAAAACACTACCTCTAAATTGCAGAGTGTAAGTAAAAGTAAGCCTAGGGTCGGTCTTATGAAGATCATAAAACATATAATAACATATGTGTTGTGGTAAATATAAAAAACTAACAGAAAGTGAAACTATGCAACTCTAATTTGTACCTCCATTTTTTAAGTCAATAAGTAAGAAAAATGATATTCCATGTATAAAAAAATAAATGGAACATGGATGATGGAACCACAGCTTATGGCAGCCTCTGGCATATCTGTGTATGTGTGTGTCTCTGTGTATGGTCTGCTTCTCTTTAGAATGGATGGTATAGAGTGTGGGTGGATGTGTAGTGAACAG
This sequence comes from Balaenoptera borealis, assembly GCF_965194805.1. Classification (NCBI taxonomy): domain Eukaryota; kingdom Metazoa; phylum Chordata; class Mammalia; order Artiodactyla; family Balaenopteridae; genus Balaenoptera; species Balaenoptera borealis. The sequence continues at coordinate 16,860,821 of NC_138867.1, forward strand.
GGGAGCATCTATGAATCAATTTTGTACTTAATACAGTTGTTAAACTTAATCTTCGTCCACAAGTGTCCTAATGTTTTCAAACCCAAGTTCATGCGTCCAATGCACAGTGAGGCCAAACAAACCGAAACGTGGTATTTGGATCAGAGAAAGGTTTATTGCAAGGGTCAAACAGGGAGAACAGGCAGTTCATGCTCAAAAAACCCAAACTCCCCAATGGACTTTAGGGAAGAGTGTTGAAAGGTAAATTTGGTGGGGTGGGGGCTTTTGCAGGGCCTGTGATGTTCCTCTGATTGGTTGGTGGGGAGGTAACAGTGCTGTGTTCCAGGAATCTCAGTCATCAGCCTTCTGCTTCCAACCAGTATGAGGTCTACTCTTGGCTCAGCCTAAAGTTACCATCCTCCAGCTGGGGCCCAGCTCCTGTAGAACTCAGCGATATGTACCAGATTGCTATACACATCCCCCAAGAGGAATGGGCACCCTGCCCTGTCACTGTACTATTGTTTCCTTTTTTTATTAATAATTTTTATTGGAGTATAGTTGCTTTACAATGCTGTGTTAGTTTCTTGCTGTACAGCAAAGTGAATCAGTTGTATGTATACATATATCCACTCTTATTTTGATTTCCTTCCCATTTAGATCATCACAGAGCACTGAGTAGAGTTCCCTGTGCTATACAGTGGGTTCTCATTAGTTATCTATTTTATACATAGTTGTGTATATATGTCAATCCCAATCTCCCAATTCATCCCACTCCCCCTTCCCCTCTTGGTAACCATAAGTTTGTTATCTATAACTGTGACTCTATTTCTGTTTTGCAAATAAGTTCATCTCTACCATTTTTCTAGATTCCACATATAAGTGATATGATATGGTATTTGTTTTTTCTCTTTATGATTTACTTCAGTCTGTATGACAGTCTCTAGGTCCATCCATGTCTCTGCAAATGGTACTATTTTGTTCCTTTTTATGGCTGAGTAATATTCCATTCTACATATGTACCACATCTTCTTTATCCTTACCTCTGTCAATGGACATTTCGGTTGCTTCCATGTCTTGGTTGTTGTAAATAGTGTTGCAATGAACATCAGGGTGCATGCATCCTTTTGAATTATGGTTTTCTCTGGATATATGCCTAGGAGTGAGATTTCTAGGTCATATGGTAGCTCTATTTTTAGTTTTTTTAAGGAAACTCCATACTGTTCTCCACAGTGGCTGTAGCAATTTACATTCCCACCAACAGTGTAAGAGGGTTCCATTTTCTCCACACCCTCTACAGCATTTATTGTTTGTAGAATTTTTGATGATGGCCATTCTGACAGGTGTGAGGTGATACCTCACTGTAGTTTTGATTTTCATTTCTCTAATAATTAGTGTTGTTGAGCATCTTTTCATGTGTTTGTTGGCCATCTGTATGTCTTTTCTGGAGAAATTTCTATTTAGGTCTTCTGCCCTTTTTTTGATTGGGTGATTTCATTTTTTGATATTAAGCTGTATGAGCTATTTGTGTATTTTGGAGATTAATCCCTGGTCAGTTGCTTCGTTTGCAAATATTTTCTCCCATTCTGAGGGTTGTCTTGGTAAAGGTGCAGGATACAAAATCAATACACAGAAATATCTTGCATTCCTATACACTAACGGTGAAAGAGCAGAAAGAGAGATTGAGGAAACAATCCCATTTACCATCACATCAAAAAGAATAAAACACCTAGGAATAAACCTACCTAAGGAGGCAAAAGACCTGTACTCAGATAACTATAAGATACTGATGAAGGAACTCAAAGATGACACAAGCAGATGGAGAGATACACCATGTTCTTGGATTGGAAGAATCGACATTGTGAAAATGACTATATTACCCAAAGCAATCAATCCCTATCAAATTACCAAGGGCATTTTCCACAGAATTAGAATAAAAAAATTTACCCTTTGTATGGAAACACAGACGACCCCAAATAGAGAAAGCAATCTTGAGAAAGAAGGATGGAGCTGGAGAAATCAGGCCCCCTGACTTCAGACTATACTACAAAACTACAGTAATCAAGACAGTATGGTACTGGCACAAAAACAGAAATATAGATCAATGGAGTGGGATAGGAAGTCCAGAGATAAACCCACCCACCTATGGCCACCTAATCTATGACAAAGCAGGCAAGAATAAACAATGGAGAAAAGACAGTCTCTTCAATAAGTGGTGCTGGGAAAACTGGACAACTACATGTAAAAGAATGAAATTAGAACACTCCCTAACACCATACACAAAAATAAACTCAAAATAGATTAAAGACCTAACTGTAAGGCCAAATACTATAAAACTCTTAGAGGAAAATATAGGCAGAACACTCTCTGACATAAATCACAGCAAGATCTTTTCCGATCCACTGCCTAGAGTAATGAAACTACAAACAAACGTAAACAAATAGGACCTAATGAAACATAAAAGCTTTTGCACAGCAAAAGATACCACAGATAAAACTATTGTTCTTGACTGCCTTTCCTTGGTTTCTGCATTCCCTCTCCTCCCTATTTAGTAGCTGTTTGAATCTGCCCTTTGGAACTCAGGGAAAGTGTAGGAGGTTGAAACCTTATTCCTACAAACAAAAAATGGGGGACATACAAAGGTTTTTGTACCTGGGAGGGCCCCACAGGTTCCTGCTCAATTTTAATCTTTCATTTGTAAAACATTATCTTTCTAACATCAAGGTAATTGGTATGGAAAATCCATGGGACCTCAGATCTGTCCTGACACTATATACTGATTTTTCCTTTTCACCAGAACAAGTGGGACTAGTAAATCATGATTATTGAGTTATCCTCTGGTCCTCTGCTTTCAGCCATCTCATTTCTCCCTGGCTTCAGTAACAGGTGAAATGATTAGAACAGTGAGTTGCTAAAATAACAGTGTAACTCATAAGTACCATCTCTCAGAGCTCCATAGGGGTTCCTTCCCCATTCTTATTTCAAGAGACCATTTTAATAATTACTGTCAATCTGTAATAACACCTTATCACTATAGTGATGAATGGTTGGGTGTATGAAACAGCCTTGTATGCAACTGTTAAAATTAATGCTAGTAAATTTTCTTCCACAAGAAAAAAAACCATATTTATTTTTGTGGTTGAAACTATTGAATACACATGATGCTGGTGCCAAAGTCTGCTAAAAGCAAGCTGCCTTATACGTTGGTGAATATTTCTGATTTTTAAAGATAAATAGTTTCTTTTAGATCATAAGGTCTGCTTCCTTCTAATATATTGAAGTAATCTCTGAAGTCAAATGCAATTCTTATGTTTTATTGTCAATTTTACTTTACCACAGTGATGATTGTTTTTGAACAAAGTATGCCAAGCACACACTGTTCTTTCCCTATCTGTCCTAAGGGATAACATCTAGAGATCTGTTTTTCTTTAAGTTCATTTTCTAGGGATCAGCTATGCTTGATCCTTTTAATATTTGTATATTTGGAAATATATACATCTTTTCTTCTCAAAAGAAGTTTGTAAATGTTCATCTTATGAGCTTCAAGCTGATGTCACAGTACAAGAAATAACATGGTCTGAAATTCTCTTAAATTTTGAGAATTGCCGCCCAGTGTTCCCTAAAGGGACTTGGTTGTAGACCTGAAAGTCAACCTTTTAATAGCTCCTTCCCCAGCAACATCTTGGTCAATGTTAAACGGCAGCTCTGAGCTTCAAGAACTTTCAGAAAACTAAGGGAAAAAAATTAAATTCTTCATCATCAGGCAAAAGACTGAAGCAATGCAGAAAATACCTCAATACTGTTGAGAATTACTGTTGAAAGAGAATAATGTGTTTGTGAAATGCATTGATTGGTCTCTATCTCTTGGTGTCCCAATTTCAATCCCAATAAAATCAAAGTACCTCAGTGTGTTTTGCTCCAGAAAAAAATGGACACTCCACACTCTGGGAGATATTCTAATAAAAATTATAAGCTGGAAGAACTAATTGATGATTTCTGAATAAATACTGAAAATGGAAAAAGGAGCACAAAATAGAGAATGCCAAAACTAAGTCTCAATCTTTGGTTTAATGGATGACAGATTGATGAGAATGGCAAAATACTGGAAATAATTGTCTTATAAAGAGTTTCCTTACATTCTATTAGATAACAGTTAAAAATTATACTACTCCACTCTATGAATTCATGCAAAATTAAACAAATATTTTAAAAGAAAGACAAAGGATGTAGGGTATATTGATTTTAGTAGACATTTGAAAAACCTTTGTTTTTCTTTTTTTTTTTTTAACATCTTTATTGGAGTATAATTGCTTCACAAGGGTGTGTTAGTTTCTGATTTATAACAAAGTGAATCGGCTATACATGTACATATTTCCCCATATCTCCTCCCTCTTGAGTCTCCCTCCCACCCTCCTAACCCACTCCTCTAGGTGGTCACAAAGCACCGAGCTGATCTCCCAGTGCTCTGTAGATGTTTTCCACTAGCTATCTATTTTACATTTGGTAGTGGTTATATGTCCATGCCACTCTCTCACTTTGTCCCAGCTTACAATTTCCCCTTCCCGTGCCCTCAAGTCCATTCTCTATATCTACGTCTTTATTCCTGTTCTTGCCCCTAGGTTCTTCAGAATCATATTTTTCTTTAGATTCCATATATGTGTGTTAGCATATGGTATTTGTTTTTCTCCTTCTGACTTACTTCACTCTGCATGACAGACTCTAGGTCCATCCACCTCACTATAAATAACTCAATTTCATTTCTTTTAATGGCTGAGTAATATTCCATTGTTTATATGTGCCATATCTTCTTTATCCATTCATCTGTCAATGGACACTTAGGTTGCTTCCATGTCCTGGCTATTGTAAATAGAGCTGCAATGAACATTGTGGTACATGACTCTTTTTGAATTGTGGTTTTCTCAGGGTATATGCCCAGTAGTGAGATTGCTGGACCGTATGGTAGTTCTATTTTTAGATTTTTAAGGGACCTCCACACTGAACTCCATAGTGGCTGTATCAATTTACATTCCCACCAACAGTGCAAGAGGGTTCCCTTTTCTCCACACCCTCTCCAGCATTTATTGTTTGTAGATTTTTTGATGATGGCCATTCTGACTGGTGTGAGGTGATACCTCATTGTAGTTTTGATTTGCATTTCTCTAATGATTAGTGATGTAGAGCATCCATTCATGTGTTTGCTGGCAATCTGTATATCTTCTTTGGAGAAATGTCTATTTAGGTCTTCTGCCCATCTTTGGATTAGGTAGTTTGTTTTTTGATATGGAGCTGCATGAGCTGCTTGTAAATTTCAGAGATTAATCCTTTGTCAGTTGCTTCTTTTGCAAATATTTTCTCCCATTTTGAGGGTTGTCTTCTCGTCTTATTTATGGTTTCCTTTGCTGTGAAAAAGCTTTTAAGTTTCATTAGGTCCCATTTGTTTGTTTTTCTTTTTATTTCCATTTCTCTAGGAGGTGGGTCAAAAAGGATCTTGCTGTGATTTATGTCATAGAGTGTTCTGCCCGTATTTTCCTCTAAGAGTTTTATAGGTCTGGCCTTATATTTGGGTCTTTAATCCATTTTGAGTTTACTTTTGTGTATAGTGTTAGGGAGTGTTCTAATTTCATTCTTTTACATGTAGCTGTCCAGTTTTCCCAGCACCACTTATTGAAGAAGCTGCCTTTTCTCCACTGTATATTCTTGCCTCCTTTATCAAAGATAAGGTGACCATATGTGCATGGGCTTATCTCTAGGCTTTCTATCCTGTTCCATTGATCTATATTTCTGTTTTTGTGCCAGTACCATACTGTCTTGATTACTGTAGCTTTGTAGTATAGTCTGAAGTCAGGGAGCCTGATTCCTCCAGCTCCGTTTTTCTTTCTCAAGATTGCTTTAGCTATTCTGGGTCTTTTGTGTTTCCATACTAATTGTGAAATTTTTTGTTCTAGTTCTGTGAAAAATGCCATTGTTAGTTTGATAGGTATTACATTGAATCTGTAGATTGCTTTGGGTAGTATAGTCATTTTCACAATGTCGATTATTCCAATCCAAGAACATGGTATATCTCCTCATCTGTTTGTGTCATCTTTAATGTCTTTCATCAGTGTCTTATTGTTTTCTGCCTACAGATCTTTTGTCTCCTTTGGTAGGCTTATTCCTAGGTATTTTATTCTTTTTGTTGCAATGGTAAATGGGAGTGTTTCCTTAATTTCTCTTTCAGATTTTTCATCATTAGTGTATAGGAATGCAGGAGATTTCTGTGCATTAGTTTTGTATTATCCTGCTACTTTACCAAATTCATTGATTAGCTCTAGTAGTTTTCTGGTAGCATCTGTAGGATTTTCTATATATAGTATCATGTCATCTGGAAACACTGATAGTTTTACTTCTACTTTTCTCATTTGGATTCCTGTATTTCTTTTTCGTTTCTGATTGCTGTGGCCTCAGCTCCCAGCCCCCACCTGCTCCACCAGGTGAGCAGACAAGCCTCTCAGGCTGGTGAGTGCTGGTTGGCACTGATCCTCTGTGCGGGAATCTCTCCGCTTTGCCTTCTGCACCCCTGTTGCTGTGCTCTCCTCCGTGGCTCCAAAGCTTCACTCCTGCCCACCCCCTCACCCGGTCTCCACCAATGAAGGGGCTTCCTACTGTGTGGAAACGTTTCCTCCTTCACAGCTCCCTCCCAGAGGTGCAGTTCCAGTCCCTATTGTTTTGTCTCTGTCTTTTTCTTTTTTCTTTTGCCCTACCCAGGTACGTGGGGAGTTTCTTGCCTTTTGGGAAGTCTGAGATCTTCTGCCAGGATTCAGTAGGTGTTCTGTAGGAGTTGTTCCACATGTAGATGTATTTCTGATGTATTTGTGGGGAGGAAAGTGATCTCCACGTCCTACTCCTCCGCCATCTGGAAGGTCTCCCTGGGCTCTTCGTTTTTCTTTATAGAAAAGATGGAGAAATATTTGTTGGCTGATTCTAAAGTTAAAATAAACACATAGATTTTTTAGTGTATATCCCTGGAAATTTACTGACTTTTAAAAAATTAGATAAGATAATTTTATAGTCTTGTGGAAGGAAATAATGAAGAATATTTAAAAATACTGAAAAGGTACAATAGTTAGAAAAAGTTTTGTCATTAAATATTAAACCATACTTTTAAACAACTTTAAAAATTAATGTGTTTTAATAGTAATAAAAAGTAGGTTTTCTAATAAGATGCAGAATGAAGAGTCCAATATTAGATTCTAGGATGCCTTGGAATTTAATATATAACAGGATGGTATTTTATTTCTATGGGAATAGTACTTTTGCTGAAAAAAAATGTTATGCATCTGGAAAAATATACTTGAAATTTTTCTTCATATTGTACAGAAATCAATGTAAATTGTATGAAATGCAAAACACTTTATAAAGAATCAAGAGTAAATAATAAATGTTAGCGAAATAAATGCATGCCCTAGGGAAAGGGAAACAGAAATAAGAGAAGAAACTGAGAAGCAATAACATATATAATATTTGACTATACAAAATTTTACACTTTTTAATTTAAAATTATACCATTACATAGCTTCAAAGCAAGGTGATTAGCAAATGTTTAATAGAGATAAAAATTTGGTATTTATATTGTCTAAACACCTGCTACAAATTAAGAAAAAGATACAGTGTGATAAAAAAAATTGGCAAAGTAATTGACTCCATGAAATGGGATATCCAAAGAGAATCCCCAAGCTTCCAATAGACCGAAGGAAAAATGCTCAGTCTTAGCGGTTGTCAAAGAAATTTAATAAAAGAAACAATGAAATAGACTCCTTATAATTAGGAAAAGTTGAATAAACACCACCTGCTTTTGCAAGAATATAAGAAAAGTGACATTCTCACATACTGCTGTTAGAAACGTGCATTGGTAAAGTAGTTCTTTAAAGCAATCTGATAATAGCAATTAAAATTAAACTATAAATCCTTTACTCAAAAATCCCACTTTATACAAGAATCTATAGAGATGATAGCATCACTATGTAAAAATTATTCAGTGATTATTTTGGTGTCTTTCACAGCAGCAAAAACCTGGGAATTTATGGAACATCTGTCAACAGGAAATGGTTAAGTAAACAATGGTACATTTTAATGGAGAATATTATCCAGCTATTAAAAATTATATATATAATTATATGTATATATGAAATTTTATATATATATATTGGCAGGAGGCTTGGAAGCATTTTCATGATCTTCTGTTAAGTGAAAAATATAATGTTAAGAGAAGATACTGTAGAATGATACCATGTTTACTCCCACATCTCCATTTATATAGAGAGAAAAGTGTTGACATGGTTTACCAAAAATATAATGGCTTGAGTTGAGGGGGTGTGTAAATTATCAAAGGTGAAAAAAGAAAAAGATACCATAGAATAATGGATTACCATATCATTATGAAGTTCCAATAAATGTTACATATGCAATAATTTTATGAAAATATTGTAAATATATAAAAAATAAATGTGTACATGATAAAGACTAAAAATTGACATTGTCAAATGAAATGGTTGACCACACAGAATGAAACTCTACATCATTTTCAGAATGCATTTCTGCTATTTCAAAGCAGCTTTGTATCATAGTATCAAAACTAAGTAACAACTGAAAAAAACAAGATGAGATATGTTTATGTCTTCAGGAAGGATGGAAATGTTCCATTGTAGCACCTAACTGCCTCTAAACACTTCAGTGCCATGAACACAATTGTAGAAGTGAAACCACATGTTAATTAGCCAAAGCTTGAAGAAGTAGCTGATATCTTGGTGAACTTATTAATCCATTATTTTAATAAAATACAGAAATACATGGATAAAATTTCACAAGGAAGTTTTGAATTGGTTTAATATTGGAAAGTGACATTAAAAGGTTAGAGTGTTGGGTGAATACTGTAGGGAAAGACAGAGGGAATTATCGCTGGAGGCTGTGGGTCCACAAGGAGTGGGTTTGTTCAGAATGAAGACTTGTGTTACATATTTGTTAAAATCAGATCAGTTTGTGGAGGGCACATTTTCCCAAATCATATTTTTGCTGTCAACTTGGGCAGTGCCTCCAAAGTGACCCATGTCAGTTGTCATCAGAATGTAAATGGAGTGAGTCCAGTAGCAAACTGCACACAGGACTGTAGCAAATGGCTTTTCCCATGTTGCGATCCTCTTGCCATCTTCTTTGGCCAGCACTTGAACCCAAGTGCTTTGACTCAGATGTTAAAGTTTGTGAGTTTCTGCTTTGCAAGACTTCCTTTTAACTCCCATCAAGATCTTGGTCCTCACCAGCAATAAAACCTGGTGTCTTCTTCATTTTGGCCTTCAAGAACACATTTCTCTTTGTGGAAGACACCATTCTTTGTTTGATTTCTAATGCTGATAGTACCTTCTTTCCCAAATGTTTATGATCATTTCAATAGAAATAGAGTCAGAGGCATGGGATTAAAGAGTTTATCTTCACGTTTTAACCAAGAGTTATCTTCAACTGCAGAACTGTGAGTGAATAGATTTCTGCTCTTTTAAACCAGCAAGTTTGTGGTAACTGGTTACAGCATCCACCGAAAATAGAGAGCTTTGACTCAGACAGAAAAACAGGCCTGAAAGAATGGGTTCCTATGGAAGATCATCAAAACAATATTAGTTAACTAAAATAATACCAAGTTCAAGCACAAACTGGATGTTATCAATATACAAACAGGACAAATCCCGTTTTGTAGCAATGACAAGATGTTTCATTGCCAGAGTTGATGCTGGAATCTTGGGAAAGATAGGGACATTTTCATGAGTAGGTGCAAGTTGAAGTAGTATCCAAGCCTATTGCTAAGGTTTAGGCTTAAGGACAATGCTTTGGGAAGAGAGATTTATCAAGCCTTATAAAATATCAGAAGCCATTAGTGTGGATGAATTTAGAATGATTCTGCCTCCCAGGCTAATTGTCATGCAAACAAAATCACAGCAGAGGCTCTTTCATAAAGACAAAATTAGTGAATACTGACAACACAAATGCATGTTTTAAGATGCAAGATTAAGCCCAGACAAAGAATGCCACTGGCTCCTGAGTCTGAGATTATCAATTTCTATCCATACAGAAGGCTGTTGGCTGACAGCTGATAGAGCTGGGAAGGGCAGTGAGACTACAAGACTACCACTTCTCATTTTGACAAAAATTTGTTAATGCAGCAAAAATACATAGGGATTGTTCAATCCATGTCTCACCTTGCTGAACTGTCTTCAGCTGAATTTTTCACATCAGCTACTGGCAATGTGTGCCTCACCCGTGCATTGAATTTTTGATACTCAAATGCTTGCATTTACAGTACATCATTGCACTTTTTGTCGTTTGTGTTCTTCAAATATATTTCTGGCTCCCCGTCTTCCATGTGCATGGTCAGATTATACTTCCCTTCACTTTCGAAGTGTGGCGTGACTAGGTGATTTGCTCTGACAAAGGAAAGGTCAGCAGAAATGACTGGTATATTTCCCAGATGGCACCTTCAGGAGCCACTGTTGAGTTGCCATGATTCCATTTTCCTGCCTAGGAAATCACAGATGCATGGAGCGTTAGGCACCCTGAGATGTGGTCCTTCAGGAATGAAGAGGTAAAGCAGAACCCCCCCAAGCTAATTTTGATGGAAATGTGTGAGAAAGAAATGAGATGCTGAGTTTGTTCACTACAGTAAAGTTACGTAACCTATGCTTAATAATTTGAACTGTTAAAATTTTTAATTTTGTTTTTAGGCTACAATTCTAGATTAATAAAATTACTTTTACTTATAATCTTTTAATTATTCATTTTAACACTGGTAGAAAATATATACTTATTCTGTTGTCAATCATCTTCTATAAATGACATCATAGTTTATATTGAAAATATCTACTGTATATGATTATATCTCCATATTTTTATAGGGTCCTCAAAAATTAAAGGGGAAACTTTGGGAATGCTTTCTTGAAATCAGTAGTACCTTGCCTTTTTAAATGACTCACATCTATTCACTTCCTTTAATGAAAACAAAATCTTAACCTTGCTCCAAGTAGCTTAGAGATAAAGGTTTTGTAAAATTGCTTTTTACTTTATGTGTCATATCACACAAAAATTATATTAAAGTAAATAATCTCTGCTTTTCAAACCTTTCTCTCTCCTCTCTGTCTCTGTCTCTGTTTCTCTCTTCATACACACAACACACACACACACCCAGGAACATTCACACTCATATATACATCAATATAGATTGGTTCCCATATTGGATCAAAATAAAAAGGACTCATAAGGATGAGGACCATCTCCCACTTGTTCACTATTTGATGCCAATGTATTGTCCAGGGCCTAGAACAGAAGGGAAGGAAAAGAGGAAGGAGGAGGGAGAGAGGGAGGGGAAGGAAGGGAGAGATGGTAGAAGGCAGGAAGAACTAGTTTGAATTCAACCAACTAGAGTTCAGAAAAAAATTGGGTGGAAAGAGGGTGGGTTGAGTGTGCCCAAGAGGATTTCATTTTATACACGCATATATATTTTTTCAAAGTGTTTTACTACTTTCTTTAAGTTATTCAACTGTAGTTAGACCCAAACTACACAGCCTCTTAAATGATTCTAAAGGCTCAGGATTGGTGTTTCTGGGAATGTGCTACAGTGTGGTAAATTGGATTTTACAAATAATTTAATCCTTTTTGATTCAGTCACATTCACACAAGCTTTGAATGAAATGAAATTAGAGAAAGGTCATCCTATCAATTTTTACCCTTTCGTAAATTCAAGTATTGCATTCAAAGGTAACCCAATAAAGGATATAGTCCAAATATTAAAAATCCTGCACAATTTCTGGATTCTATCATCATTTTAACTTCCATCTTTTTTTTTTTTTTTTAATAAATTTATTTATTTATTTATTTTAGCTGTGTTGGGTCTTCATTTCTGTGCGAGGGCTTTCTCTAGTTGCGGCAAGCGGGGGCCACTCTTCATTGCGGTGCGCGGGCCTCTCACTATCGCGGCCTCTCCTGTTGCGGAGCACAGGCTCCAGACGCGCAGGCTCAGTAGTTGTGGCTCACGGGCCCAGTTGCTCCCCGGCATGTGGGATCTTCCCAGACCAGGGCTCGAACCCGTGTCCCCTGCATTGACAGGCAGATTCTCAACCACTGCGCCACCAGGGAAGCCCAACTTCCATCTTTTTAATTTACAAAAACACCAGTTAATATTTTCTGCATCTAGCTATACTAGGAAAATAATATACATTGATTAATTAAATGGTAACATAAGTAATGTACATTGAATAAATAATTACTTAAAGAAATATAGCTAAAACAAACATCTATTGGTGTTATTTTAAAACATTGAAAAATAATCCTTTTTGTTTAAATTCAAGAAGACAAATAATTCTTCCACCTATATGATACTGTTTTGAACTGAAAGTTAATAATAATCTGGAACAGACTTAATATTCTTTATGTACTAAACTGCCAGTCTAGAATTACTGAGTGATAGCAGTCACCATGGCCGTACAAATAGCTAAATACAAAGGAATACTAGCTTTTATAACATAATAAAAATTTTAAAGAACATGAAAGATGTTCTTTTTTGAAATATCGAAACACAATATTGTTTTTATCTGTAGAGGGAATTTCTGATTCTCATAAACTGAAGCTCATTTCAAATTTTGACATATTAAATGTACGTCATACATTATGTATTTCTGTTATTTCAAGTCATGCTTCAACCCAAATGAAATGATTGCATTTGAAAAATTCTATTCTTGAAAAAGAAAATAATCATGTGTAAATCTAAAATTTGGCATGCTAATCTTTTAAAACAAATATTTATCACTGAATAAGAGTATGATGGTGCATTTACTAAATGTTACCTAAGATAGCCTCCTATTCATATTGTGATTCAAGATGCTTTTCATTTAAAATGATTTCTTGGAGCTACTACAAAAAGTTGCATAGAGGGCTCTCTTATTCTACTTTATAAATGCATAGTAGTTTGTTGTTTGCACTTGCTGCAAAATGTCAGTGTTACAAGTCTTCTTTGCTTTAATTAATGCTTTGTGGTTTGCATTCATATGGCTGATATGAAAATTGATATTTCTCCTTTTTTAATATTCAGTTTTCCAATATGACTTTGTCCATATTTAATAGATCATTGCTCATGCTTTTATTTTCAAATTTTCTGCCTCATTTTGTTTTAGGTACATCCCTTATCTAGGACAAACATTTCAGATTTGTCTTGTATTCAATCTGAATTGAAATTCAATAGGTGAATTAAACACATTTATATTTATTGATATGACAATATGTATGTTTGATCTTAGTTCCTTTTGCACTTTTATGGTATGTTTTCTGTTTTTATGGTTTTTTAACTTTTGTGATGTTTTCTAGTGCTTAACTTTCCAATTATGTTTTTATAAAATAACTTTATTCATTAGGATTAAGTTCTCTATATTAGTTCCCTGATATGAGCAAATAACAAATCTTTAATCCAGCTACATTATATGTCATAATTTTCACCTTTACATTAACATAATATTTAATATTATGATAATTATTACTTGGTCTTTTCAAAATAAAACAATATCTTTTGATTTCTAGTTATTGCAGAGCCTCTAATCAATAAATTTTTATTTTCTACTTTTCCTTATATTTTTGTTAATTGCATCATTTCTATAAAGTTAATGCATATAGGTACTATTTTATTTGGATATTTGAGAATATATTTCTAAAAGTACATGTATTCAGTACTTCCACCAATATCCATCATGAAAACTAAGATGGAAATCATTTTTTAAAACTTAGCTAATTACATCCAATAACATATACAAAGGATAATATATCATGACCAAGTGTAGTTTTTCACAAGAATATAAGGTTGAAATAATGGAAATTAATGAATGCAATTCATTTCAAACAACTAATTAAAATCCATACAATTAATTAAATACATGTAGAAAAGTCATTTGAAAAAATCTAGAAATCATTCCTGATTAAAAAATAAATAAAGCAACTTTCAGCAAATGAGAAATAGAAATTTCCTCAGCCTGATAAAAGACATCTAAGAAAAAAAAATCTACAGATAATACCACACTTAATGATATTAAATATGAAAGAATAAAAGAGGGAATGCTTAAGGATAAGATAGATATGTCTCTCTTACCACATTTTTTTAAATAGATCTTTATTGGAGTATAATCCCTTCACAATACTTAGTTTCTGTTGTACAGCAAAGTGAATCAGCCATATGCATACATATGTCCCCATATCCCCTCCCTCGTGAGCCTCCCTCCCATTCTCCCTACCCCTCCCCTCTAGGTCATCGCAAAGCACCAAGCTGATCTCCCTGTGCTATGCTGCTTCTTCCCACTAGCTATTTTACATTCGGTAGTGTATATATATAGATGCTACTCTCACTTCACCCCAGCTTCCCCCTCCCACCCCATGTCCTCAAGTCCATTCTCTATGTCTACATCTTTATTCCTGCCCTGCAAGTAGGTTCATCAGTACCGTTTTTTTTTTTTTTTTTAGATTCCATATATATGCGTTAGCATACGGTATTTATTTTTCTCTTTCTGACTTACTTCAATCTGTAGGACAGATTCTAGGTCCATCCACCTCACTACAAATAACTCAATTTCGTTTCTTTTTATGTGAGTAATATTCCATTGTATATATGTGCCACATCTTCTTTATCCATTCATCTGTTAATGAACATTTTGGTTGCTTCCATGTCCTGGCTATTGTAAATACTGCTGCAATGAACATTGTGGTACATGTCTCTTTTTGAATTATGGCTTTCTCAGGGTATATGCCAAGTAGTGGGACTGCTGGGTCATATGGTAGTTCTATTTTTAGTTTTTTAAGGAAACTCCATACTGTTCTCCGTAGTGGTTTTATTAATTGCATTCCCACCAACAGTGCAGGAAGGTTCCCTTTTCACCACACCCTTTCCAGCGTTTATTATTTCTAGATTTTTTGATAATGGCCATTCTGACTGGCATGAGGTGATACTTCATTGTAGTTCTGATTTACATTCCTCTAATAATTAGTGATGCTGAACATCTTTTCATGTGCCTCTTGGCCGTCTGTATGTCTTCCTTGGTTAAATGTCTATTTAGGTCTTCTGCCCAATTTGTAATTGGATTGCTTGTTTTTTTGATATTGAGCTCCATGAGCTGTTTGTATATTCTGGAGATTAATCCTTTGTCTGTTGTTTCATTTGCAAATATTTTCTCCCATTCTGAGGGTGCTCTTTTCCTATTGTTTATGGTTTCCTTTGTTGTGCAAAAGCTTTTAAGTTTAAGTCCCATTTGTTTATTTTTGTTTTCATTTCCACTACTCTAGGAGGTGGGTCAAAAAAGATCTTGCTGTTATTTATGTCAAAGAGTGTTTTTCCTGTGTTTTCCTCTAAGAGTTTCATAGTGTCTGGTCTTACATTTAGGTCTTTAATCCATTTTGAGTTTATTTTTGTGTATGGTGTTAGGTAGTGTTCTAATTTTATTCTTTTACATGTAGCTGTCCAGTTTTCCCAGCACCACTTATTGAAGGGCTGTCTTTTCTCCATTGTATGTTCTTGCCTCCTTTGTTTTAAATTAGGTGTCCATACGTGCATGGGTTTATCTCTGGGCATTCTTTCCTGTAAAATTGATCTATATTTCTGTTTTTGTTCCAGTACCATACTGTCTTGATTATTGTAGCTTTGTGGTATAGTTTGAAGTCAGAGAGCCTGATTCCTCCAACTCCATTTTTCTTTCTCAAGATTGCTTTTGCTATTCACGCTTATTTGTGTTTCCATACGAATTATAAAATTTTTTGCTCTAATTCTGTGAAGAATGCCATTGGTAGTTTGATAGGGATTGCATTGTATCTGTAGATTGTTTTGGGTAGCATAGTCATTTTCACAATATTGATTCTTCCAATCCAAGAACATGGTATATTTCTCCATCTGTTTATGTCATCTTTGATTTCTTTCATCAGTGTTTTATAGTTTTCTGAGTACAAGTCTTTCACCTCCTTAGGCAGGTTTATTCCTAGGTATTTTTTTTCTTTTTGTTGCAATTGCAAATGGGAGTGTTTCCTTAATATCTCTTTCTGATTTTTCATTGTTGGTGTATAGGAATGCCAGAGATTTCTGTGCATTAATTTTGTATACTGCAACCTTACCAACTTCATTGATTATTTCTAGTAGTTTTCTGGTGGCTTCTTTAGGATTTTCTATGTATAGTATCATGTCATCTGCAAACAGTGACAGTTTTATTTCTTCTTTTCCAATTTGTATTTCTTTTATTTCTTTTTCTTCTCTGATTGCCCTGGCTAGGACTTCCAAAACTATGTTGAATAAGAGTGGCGAGAGTGGACGTCCTTGTCTTGTTCCTGATCTTAGTGGTAATGCTTTCAGTTTTTCACCATTGAGTATGATACTTGCTGTGGGTTTGTCATTTATGGACTTTATTATGTTGAGGTAGGTCCCCTCTCTACCCATTTTCTGGAGAGTTTTTATCATAAATGGGTGTTGAATTTTGTCAAAAGCTTTTGCTGCATCTATTGAGATAATCATATCGTCTTTATTCCTTAATTTTTTAATGTGGTGTATCACATTGATTGATTTGCATATATTGAAGAATCCTTGCATCACTGGGATAAATCCCACTTAATCATGGTGTATGATCCTTTTAATGTGTTGTTGGATTCTGCTTGTTAGTATTTTGTTGAGGATTTTTGCATCTATGTTCATCAATGATATTGGTCTATAATTTTCTTTTTTGTGATATATTTTTCTGGATTTGGTATCAGGGTGATGGTGGCTTCGTAGAATGAATTTGGGAGTGTTTCTAATCAACCCTGTACTGGAGATTCCAGCCGATGTAATAAGCCATGAAAAAGAAACACAAGGCAATAATAATGGAAATGAAGTAGCAAAGCTGTCTTTATTCACAGATTACATAAGGATTGTTGTAGCAAATCCAATGGTATTTACAAAATAGACACTAGAACTAATGAGTGAGTGTAGCAGTGTTACTGGATAGAAATATGAAAGTACAAAAATTAACTATATTATAAATAACAGCATGATACAATCAAATTAAAAATCTTAAACAACACAATTATAATAGCAGAGAAAATTTGAAATATTTAGGGGAAATTCTGGTAAAATACGGGTAAAATCTGTACACTGAAAATGACAAATTATTGATAAAAGAAATCAGTTACCTAAAATAACAGAGAGCTATATTGAGGAGACTTAATAACACAGGGAGATCAGCTCAGTGCTTTGTGACCACCTAGAGGGGTAGGATTGGGAAGGTGGGAGGGAGGGAGATGAAAGAGGGAAGAGATATGGGGATATATGTATATGTATAACTGATTCACTTTGTTATAAAGCAGAAACTAACACACCATTGTAAAGCAATTATACTCCAATAAAGATGTTAAAATATATATATGTATATATATATATATATATAGTTAAAATGTCAATTCTCCTGCAACTAATCTATAGATTCAACTCAATCCCATACAGAATTCCATAATTTTATCTTTAGTTTTATTTAAATTGACAAACTGATTCTAAAATCCATATGGGCTATGAAGGACTTATCATGAACAAAACAACTTTGAAGAAAAACAATTGTTGAAGGACTAACATTCCATGACCTCTAGACTTATTTTTTAAATATAGTATTGGTGTAGTATAGTATAGATAAACAAATAGAATAAGGAAACACAATGGAAAACCCAAAAATAAGGTCCCCACATATTTAGACAACTGATAAATGTGCTAAGGCAATTCAATGAAGAAAGAATTGTCTCTTCAACAAATGGTGATGAAAATATTGGCTATCCTTATGACAAAGTAAAAACTTTGATCCACTGATTATGCCATATAAAAATTAACTTTAGACCTGTTCTAGGCAGCTATCTTACAGATGCATGAATGTAAGAGTAGGAAGGGGTGGATGTTGGGATCACTTGGAGATCTTTGAAACTTGAAGAAAAAATATACCTGGGGGGGAAAAGTAACTTAAAATTAATCTCAGACCTACATTTAAAGCTTAAGTTTATATAAAAACATATAAGAAAATCTTGATGAGCTTGGATTAGGCAAATATTCTTTAGATAAAACACCAACAGAAGTACAATCTATAAATGAATAAAGTGATATATCAGAATTTATCAACACTTAAAAAATATAGTGACTAAAGGAGAATAGTAGTTGCCTAAGTATATGAGGGTAATAAATCTGCTTATTTTTTTCTTTTGATGATAGTTTCATTGACAATAATTATGTTAAAAATTATTAAAATTTAAACTCTAAATATGTGCAATTTATTGTATGCATGGAGCAATAATGATATTTATCTAAACACACATTAAATAAAGTCCTTCTCCGACAAAACAAAATTTAGAAAGTCAGAAGAATTCATTATCAGAAAGCTTGAACTGCACTACAACAAATATTACAGACAATTCTTCAGGAAGAAGAAATGTGATACCAGATGGAAATTTGAAATACGCTAAAAAGGTAGCAGTCCTGAAAATACTTTAGAAAGTTGGGTAAACATAGAATACTTATTTTCTTATTTAAAGTGTATGAAAATAATTGTCTAGAAGAAATGACAGTGTATTGTGTGGCATGTAACATATGCAGAAATAAACATAAAAAAGAGTTCAAGGACTGGAAAGGAGGAAATGGAAGCTTGCAATTGTAAGTTCCTAAAACTAAATATGAGGTGTCATATCAGTTGAAGTTAGACTGTGACAAGCAAGAGAGATCATGATACACAAAAATCAAGAACATTGAGAAAAAAAATACTTGAGTAGAAGAAAAAAATCAGGGATGATATGAAATCACACACACACACAAAAACACACACACATACACACACAAAAAGGAGAATAATGGTAAAGGAAGAAGCATGTCGAATGCTGCAAAGACTTTCATTAATATGAAGAATAAAAATTGGCATTAATATTTAGCAATGAGGAAGTTATTGGTGACCTAGGTTAGAATTATTTCATGGAGTAGTGGAGACAATTTCAGATTGGAGTGATCTGAAGAACGAATGTGTGGTGAGTACATGCTACCCTTTCAAGAAACTTGGCTTTAAAGGAGAGAAGAAGGACTGGGGATTATTGTGAGATGCATTGGAATCAAGTAAAATTTAATTCTTTTTGTTTTGACAAGATGGAAGAGAGAAAGAATGATGATGGGATTCAAGGAAATAAGGGAATCATTCATAAGGAAGTAGAAAATATGGTATACAGAACAGAAGCTGACTAGCCTAATACCAAGATATGTCTAATTCTATACAAAGAGAAGTAGGCGAGGCTGGATGTTGATTAAAATGTAGGGGCTTTGTTTGTTTTTCTTTTTCTTCTTCTTTTTTTTTTTTTTTTTTTTTGCAAGGGTGATGAGAAGATAACAGTTTTATTGGTGCGGTAATGGATGGAAGTATACATGTGAACAGGACGCTAAAGAAGCACAGAAGAGCAAAATCCACCTACAAAAATAATGAAGTGTTTCAGAGTTGATAATGCTGGGACTTGATACATTATTAAGATAAAAGGAAGGGTAGAGGAATTCGGTGTATAGAAGGAAGAATGAGTCATTTGAGACTAAGGCAGATTGAGTAAAACATCTCCTATAAAATGAATCAATGTATGAATTCAAAGCATCATTCAAATATAAATAATATGTAACTATTTTATTCTCTACTCAAGTTACATTATCTCATTAGCCGTAACCAGCCATAAGCAGAATCACAGGTAGATTCTGAAACAGTAAATAATGTTAATTTAATTTTAACATTTCGCTGTCTCAACATTTTGCTTAACTTGTAATAATTAATATTACTTTAGCATGCCATAGTTTGTAGATGAATCCATAATTTAAAAATGAGTCTTTCGGGCTTCCCTGGTGGCGCAGTGGTTGAGAATCTGCCTGCTAATGCAGGGGACATGGGTTCGAGCCCTGGTCTGGGAAGAGCCCACATGCCGCGGAGCAACTGGGCCCGTGAGCCACAACTGCTGAGCCTGCGCGTCTGGAGCCTGTGCCCCGCAACGGGAGGGGCCGCGATAGTGAGAGGCCCGCGCACCGCGATGAAGAGTGGCCCCCGCTTGCCGCAACTAGAGAAAGCCCTCGCATGAAACGAAGACCCAACACAGCTAAAAATAAAAAAAAAAAAAAAAAAAAAGAGTCTTTCACTAGGGAAAAAGCAAACAAGCTATATCCCACAGAACTTAAGCAATGGACTTCTCTCTACGGCTACCACCACTACCTCTTTGTGGTATTCTCCTATAAACTGTAAGAAGAAATTAAAAGAAGCTATTGAGCTCCTAGTTTTACTCATTGTTACCCTTGTTATAAATAAATTATTCAAACACTCTTTACTCCTCTAACCTGTAAAATAATAACCATGTGGCAAAGCTACTGACAAGAAAAAAATGGAATAAATCATGTAGGACTCTGGGCAAAGAATGGATCCTAAATGAAGATTACTTTTCTTCTCATTCCTTTATAGAAATAACTTGGGTTAAATAGTTTCTCTTCTTTAGAAACTCTGTCTAGTTCCAATATTTTAGTATTGAAAATAACAAAGAGAGAGGGAAGATATTTGATAATAAATGGATACCTTTTATCTCCCTCTGCAATGTTCCACAACTATAATTTCTTTTTTTTTTTTTATAATAATCTTTTATTTATTTATTTATTTTTATATTTATTTTTGGCTGTGTTGGGTCTTCGTTTCTGTGCAAGGGCTTTCTCTAGTTGCAGCAAGCGGGGGCCACTCTTCATCGCGGTGCGCGGGCCTCTCACTATCAAGGCCTCTCTTGTTTCGGAGCACAGGCTCCAGACGCGCAGGCTCAGTAATTGTGGCTCACGGGCCCACTTGCTCCGCGGCATGTGGGATCTTCCCAGACCAGGGCTTGAGCCCGTGTCCCCTGGATTAGCAGGCAGATTCTCAACCACTGCGCCACCAGGGAAGCCCTATAATTTCTTTAATGTAATGTAATCAAAGAAATAAAATTAGCGATTTGAAATTTTGGCAATGTTATTTTGTATATGAGAAGCTTCAGGGATAAAAACGTTAAATGAATACAGTGGTGCAGATTTTTTTTTCTTTTCTAAATAAAATAAATCAGAATCATCTCTCTGCATCAGAAAAATTCCGTTGAAGACATGTATGTACAACATTTAAAAAATATCATTTAGTGTTTAAATATCACATTCTACTACCCACTTTACTGAATTGATTACAGCAATTTAAATTGTTTACTGCTCACCAGATAAGTTCATTTCCTTAATCTTTATCCTGGGGCTCCTGCCTCAGCTTTTGTTCTTTCTAGCAATATCATTAGTGGATGTCATGCTAAGATTTCTGGCAGAGTGTGACAAAAAGCAGTGCTACAAACACTTAAAGGGAGCCAGCATTTCAAAAATCAGCAAAATATTCAAAAGTAACATTCCTTGCATTTGGCAGTACAGAATGTAAGACCTAGACTTACCAAAACTATTACAAGGATATATCATTTTGAGCACCTTACTTAAAACAAATTTTCTCTGAAACAAGTTTCCTCCTAGCTATTCCTGGTTTATTAAAAGAAAAAATTGTCCCCTTTAATTATAGAACTGTTTTATAATTTTTATTCTAATATTATGCAATGTAACCATTTATGTATATAGACTTTAAAGTATGCAGTAGACAAAATCTGTATTTAAGTATTGGTTCTGCCGTTAAATAACTGTACAATACAGGCATCACTTCACCTCATTTCAATTAACTCAGTCATAAAGTTGTAATATGTAACTAGCAATGTTATTATAATTATTAAATATGAGAAGTATTAAATAAAGCTTTGCAGACTATAAGAATATTTATAGATACAGTTAATAGCAATATTATTAAACATGCAACAATATTCTACTTGCTAAGGTACATGTAGAATAAATAAAATATGCCCATCTCTAAATCAAAAGATAGGAATTCAACCAGTCAGGTAAAGGGACATCACAGATGAACAATTAACAGCAGGTAATAAATCAAGCAAAAGACTTGGAATTCAAGGTAAATATCAAACCAAAGTAGCATATACTGGATGTAGGGTACAAGGAAGTACATGGTGTGAGGGTACAGGTTATTAGAATCAGGAACCAAAATGAGAGTGAGACCAGCAGAAAAACTGAGAATGTGAAGAACTGTCCTCCTTTGATAAATTTAAGTTCTTCCATTTCTTTGAAAGGAGAGTGAGCTTAATAATGAAAGAGGGATAGAAGTGCATTTCAATAGTATGGGAATAAAAAACATGTAGAGATAGATCTGTTACAGAGTCCATGCTCATACTGCTGGCTGCAAGACAGGCCAACAAATTGAGAGATGCGGTGTTGGGACAAGGAATAGCGACATTATTTGGAAAGCCAACAGATCGAGAAGATGATGGACTAGTGTCCAGAAGAGCCATCTTACCAAAGTTAGAATTCAGCCTTCTTTTATACTAAAAGGAGAGGGGAAGTGGCTGGTTTTTGCAGACTTCTTGTTGCCAAATCCTATGTTTTTGCAGCCATTCGCATAGGTCTGGTCACAATGCTCCTGTAAACCTCCAATAAGACAATTACTATTTTCTGTTCTGTAACTTTTGATCTCTGTGTGAATGGAAAAGTGTTATACCTTTAAAGATCAAGGCTGGGAGACAGAGCATTGAGAAAGTGCTATGGTGTATATTTCAGGCTATGGCAGCATTCTTTTACAAAGGTGTAGAGCCAGCATGACTAAGCACAGAGCACAAAGCTTAGAGCTAAAGGAATAGATCCAATAAGGAGTCAGGTTTGTTCTTCTCTGTCAAAGATACTCAAGAAAATAGTCAAATTAATACAGTACATTTTCTTAATATTAACAATGAATCTTTATTTTTTAATTAAAATATAATCTTTATTTATCAAGTGCCAATTTTGGTTTTCTATCAAATAGTATCAGAGAATGACATAGGACATCCTTAATAAGAGAAGTTTGAACTTATTAGTTTGCTTGAACACCAGTAACGTGGTGAGGCCATGGTATCCTTGGGGAAGAATCTATGAATACTGATTCCCTTGTTGCTAATAAAATAGATTTTATTGAGAACTGTGTATTCCTGTATATAGATCCTGAGTATTTTGAGTAGGAACCCAGAGATTAAAAAATAGAAGACCACTGTGGTGAACAGACTCTAGGATGTCTGTCATTAATTCCTACCACCTGATATTCATTGTCTTGTTTACTCCCCTCCCCTTGATTGTGGCCTGGACTTACTATAACTAATAAAATATAGTAGAAGTGACATCATACAACTTCTGAGGTTAGGCTAAAAAATCTGTTGTTTCATCTTGGTTTGTCTCTCTCATTCTCTTTTGGATTGTTTCCCTAGTAGAAGCTAATTGCCATGCTGTGTGATAGCTTCCTGCCATGTCATGAAACAGCCCCGTGCAGGCACCCAGGTAACAAGAGACTGAAGCCAGCCAACAATCATGAGGGTGATCTTAGAAGCAGATAATTTCCCTGCAGTTAATCTTTCAGATACGTCTACACCCCCTGCCAATAGTACAACTACAAAACCATAAGACACCTTGGGTCAGAGGGAACCAACAAAATGACACCCGGATTCCCACCCTCAGAAATTGAAGCTAATAAGCGTTTGCTGTCTTAAGTTGTTAAACTGTGAGATGATTGTTTATGCAGCAATAGATAAAACATACAACCATCAATTAAAACAAAGATATTTTGATGTGTCAATTTAGGAGAAACTATGTTGATTTTGCTTCTTGCTATTCTTCTCAGTGTTCACTAGCTAGCTCTCTGATAAATAGCTAGTGACTATGGGAACTTGAACAATGTAGTATAGATCTAACATCATTATAGGACCAGGAGCTGTGCATGAAGAAAAGCAGCTATTGCAGAGACAAGCAGGAAATTGTCTTCTATAAGAGAGGTAAAAGAATTTATGCCACACCAGAGGCTATATGGCAGATATTATTCTCTGAGAACACACCTTGATATGCAAGAAGCATTATATACCTCTTGGCTCATCCTTACAAATTCAAACTTCTTTTAAGATTATTAGTTTTAAATAATATTGCCCACCAAAATGTAAAACTCATTCTTAAAAATCTTTATCTTCCACAAGTTTAATTTTCTCTTGGTGACTTCTTCCAAAAATTGACTGAAATTTAACCATTTAAATGCAATCGTAGTGTCTTTCAAGACTACAGATTCAAGTTTAAAGAGTGAATTAATTTAATAATCTCTCCCCTTGGACCATACTTACGTTAATATACTCCTCCTACTAATTAGCATTATTTTCAGCTGTGTTTTGAAAAAATATTGCTTTATATTGTTCCTGTCAAAAGGAAAAAAAAAAAAGGAGAAGGAAATTTTACAATGTCAGTGCTCACAGCATTACAGAATATCCGTGTTGTATAGGAATTTCCACAGGGCCATTCTCATGGCCAACAAATCATGAGATTGTTGTTTGTGAGCAATAATTCAGTATATATTGGATAACTCTGCGGATGGTTACTTCTAAGTAAGTAATCTATTCCATAGTTATAATGATAAGATTTCTGACCATTACAATAATCTTTGTAATTTTTAGTTGGAAACTGCTTCTGTATAACTTGCTTATTTTTCTCAAGAGAGTCTAGTCTCTTTTCCTTACTCGTGGTTTCAGATACTTTAAGGTAAGACTTTTTGCATACTTTTTCTACAAGTAAAATTGTAATACTAGGAATTGAGGATAATATTGTTTCCAAGAGTTGGTGACCACTGGAGATTTATCAAATCTTTTATCAGCACATTATGCTTTCAACAATGATATGTCAGTTTCAATTAGATGGGCTCTGTTTCTCAACACATTGTTGGCACAAATTAGTTCTGACAAATAAATGCCCCAGGTGTCTGTTTTACATGAATCACCACTGAGATAATTTATAATGTTCTTGAGCATGGGCAGTTTGTTTTAAAAATTTAAAACATATCTCTTATAGATAACATTGTTATAGATTCACATTGAATTTCAATTCAAATTGAAATCTGAGATTATATAAATCCATATTCAGATTATGTTAATGATACATATCTGAAAGCTTCAGCCATCAATATTGTCATTCAAATAATAGTTTAAAATCTTGGGTGACATTCATGCCATGGCACATTTCAGAGGCTGTTTATTCACAATGAATCCCTTTTTCTAATAATTTAAGTGTACAGCCCATTCAAGTTTGAATATGCTACCAACCTTGTTTACTTTTCAGTTTAAGACCCTGAAATCACACAAGGTCAAACTTAGATGCATACCCAGAACTGCACCCTGAAAGCATATCAGAGATTCTTTATTCAGGTAACTTTCATTGCATCTCTTTCTTCATGTGGAAACAAAACTAGAAGACAGGCAGAAAAAAATAAATGAGAATCACCAGATAGTAATCTTGAAAGCAAAATTATGAAGTTCTAACGCATATTAACAGAAGGAAGCCAGCTTGAAAATCAGTGGGATTACTATGTAAAGAGGGTGTAAATGAAGTTCTTATACATAAAAGGGAAATGGCAAAGAGACTGAATATATTTCTCTCAATTGCCTTGCCTGAGGAAAATGTCAGGGTAATTCTTACACATAGATCATTCCTTGAAACGGGCAGTTAGCAATACTATACTGACTGGTGACATGCTTTTGTCCGTAATTTATATTTTGACATGGATTAATCATTTATGTACCAAATTTGTCCAAAATGCTTTTATTAAGCCATCAACTCTTTTTTGAAAATGTGTAATTCATATTATCTAGTACTTGCTATCAGATTTTACAAGTAGAAGGCATTCATTTAGATCATTTTTATTCCATCTTTGAGAGGTGAAATGTCATAGATGATGTGATCTTATTTCAAAATGAAAACATAGCTCAGGAGATGTCATTTCATTTAGAAATTACAAATAAATGTCACTCTTTGTCATGAATCATGTGATTACTTCTTGACTCTTCGATCATTTAATTCATATACAAAATCATCATAGTTATTGGTAAACAGAACTAAATGTCAAAATCTTAGTTCCCAAAATATTTCTTGTAGGATCTGTACTAATTTTTATGCTTTCCAGGAAAAGTACATGTAGATTTGCAATAAAAATAATCAGTGTTATTCTTGGGCACAAATGTGTACTGAATTCTCCTGTTGAGAGACAATTCTTAATGGATCTCTTGCATTTCTGAAAATCTCATGAAGAAGCATTGATACCTTGGGTTTCCAGATTATTTATTTCAAGGATGTTTGCATAGCAAATAGCCTTGAAAGATAGAGT
This sequence comes from Balaenoptera borealis, assembly GCF_965194805.1. Lineage (NCBI taxonomy): Eukaryota > Metazoa > Chordata > Mammalia > Artiodactyla > Balaenopteridae > Balaenoptera > Balaenoptera borealis. Next base: position 16,887,109 of record NC_138867.1, read on the forward strand.
ATCTCCATCTGGAGAAGAAGGTATATTTTTGCTGTCTGATCAGGATAATAAAAATAATGCTTCTCTCCAGGGAAATGTTGGACAGGTTTGTTCATAGCCCCTTATAAATTGGGGATTTCCTAAACTTGGGGATCATTCATCTGTGACCCAATCCACCGTGTGTATGGCTTTCAACTGGGTTACTCTACATTGCCCTAAGGGAATTGGGGCAGAGGCAAGGGAAACTAAGGTGAGCATTGAAATTCATGCTGCTCTCCATGAGTAATAACGTTCTTTGTCTCTGACCCAGATGTCCTGTGTTTTCTTACTACCTTTAAAACTGGAAAGCTAACTTGTTAGCATGCAAATGAGATAGCGCCTCAAATTGTTCATAGTTTTTGACAACTCCCTTTAGTGAAGACAGGAGCTAAATACCATTTCCTTTACATCTCAAACTATAATTTCTGAACCACATTATATAACAAGAAGGATGGGGGTTCAGTTTTCTATTTTTAACCATGATACCAAGGGTTCAGTATTTACTAAACTATTGTGTTTACTGAGACCTCAAGCTTTTCATCTTTCTGAAACATGTCACTTTATTATATTAAAAGTTGCTGTCATACTGAGTGAAGTAAGTCAGAAAGAAAACAAATATTGAATAGTGAATATTAATGCATATATGTAGAATCCAGAAAAATGGTAGATGAACCTACTTGCAGGGCAGGAATAGAGATACAGACGTAGAGAATGGACATGTGGACACAGGGTGGGAAGGGGAGGGTGGGACAAATTAGGATATTAGGATTGACATATATACACTAACATGTGAAATATAGATAGCTAGTGGGAAGCTGCTGTACAGCACAGGGAGCTCAGTTCAGTGTTCTTTGATGATCTATATGGGTGGGATGGGGGGGTGGGAGGGACATCCAAGAGGGAGGGGATATATGTATATATATAGCTAATTCACTTCATTGTACAGCAGAACCTAACACAATATTGTAGAGCAATTATACTCCAATCAAAAAAAGACACACAAAAAAAAACGTTGCATGGTGCTTTATAGCTGAAGAAGTAGTTTTAAATAAATAATCTAATTAATCTTCTCCTAAAGCCTGAGGAATATTATCACAAGCAAGTATCTGATAAGAAAACAATGGGACTAAAAATGTAGCAACAACGTATCCAGGGACATAGAGTTAATAATTGGTGTCTTTTGATACTCAATGGCTTGTCTTTTCTTCATATCATCTACTTTTTAAAATAACTCTGTAAATGTGGGAAATATATATGGAGAAACTGTCTAGTATAAACCACCATAAAGGAATTCTTGAGAACTTCTACTACCTATAGGATGTTTTGGAATTATTTAGCACTATTATTAGAAGCATGCTATTTCTTGAAATACATGGTATTTATGACAGTGAAAAGAATTGTTAAAAGTAAAGAAAATAATGTCTCTTAAACAATAAAAATATGAATAATACTATAATATTACTATTTTGAAGTGAATGACAATGAGAACACTACATCTTAAAACTAGTGTGATACAAATAAAACAGCACTTGGAAATTTTTTTTTATCCTTAAGTGTAAAATTTAGAAAATAAGAAAATATTGAAAGTAAAAGGTCTGAAAGTTTATAAAAGCAATAAATTAACCCTTAGAAAACAGAGGGGGAAAAAATCTATCAGAGAAGAAATAAATAAAATAGAAAAAAAATAGAATATGGAGATGAAAGGAAAAGAAGAGGAGGAAGAAAAGAAAGAGGAAGGAGAAACAAAATACGGTTCTTTGAAAGGATTAATAAGATTTTAAAACTTCAAGACAAATTCAAAAATAAAGTATGGATGAAAATAAATAATTAGGGGACTATAAAATAGACAGGACTACAAGTTAAATAGATGTTAAGTAGATATACCTTTGTAAAGAAAATTTAATATAGATGAATGGGTAATTTTCAGGTATATATAATTTCTAAAACCTTCTCAATAAACATATAAAAGCTGAATTTCCTTATCAATACTTACAATTTTGAATCAACAGTTTAAATTGTGATCATTGAAAAAACCATCAACATCATCCATTTTATGAAATGATCAAGAAAAAGATCATGCTATAAAATTATTCTATTGTACATAAAAGAGGAAAAAGCTTGCCAGCTCACTTTATGATTCTAGTATTGTCTTTACTTCATATTCTCTAGATGATTGCTAATGATGAGTAATTACATTCAGGGTAAAAGAAAGAAGAAGAGGATGGAATTGAAGAGGTGCTGTAAACCGTATCTATCCCCTTTGATCAGAAATTCTAAATTTCCCCACATGCTCCATAGCACATTTCTCCCAAGGACTCAGTGGCCAGAAGAACATAAAACTAATATCAGGGAGTTTACCCAGTTTAGTTTGGGAATATATCTTCTTAAAGGTCCTCTATTCTATCCTTCCAGATGGAAGATGACTGTGCAAGCAGTCTGGCCTCACAAAATGTTGCCACAAATTGAATGTTTTAATTTCTTTTCTTTCTGTATCTTAATAGGAGGAGCGAACTGGAAATTCCAGAGACAGAAGTGTGATGGAAATTAGGGTTTGGTCTTTAAATATATATTCAAATTAAAGTTCATTCCCTCACATCTAAAACTTTGGACCTAGACAATAATATAATGTTGGCAGTAGGATTCACACTTTCTACTGGTTGCAGCGTTTTACAATTCTCCTGTGGCTGCATAATTCCATGAGTCTAATAGAACCGAAAAAATGAATTATCTACTATATATCATGTAGGCTTTGCTTGCTACAGTAACAGATGATTCCTGATATTCTATCTTGAGATATTTCTCATTTGCTGATTATTCAACACATGTTACAGTGGCCGGGTGTTTATTCTTAAGCCATAGATCTTTCCTATTATTTCATCTCTAAAAGCTGCTCTAAGGCTTCCTGTTTCAAAGATCCATTCCCTTGGATGTTTCCATATCTTTCGATTTAGATTAGCTACTTATACTATCCTGATCTATATATATTTTGTGTATTAAGGATGGCGTTAAAATGAAACTTTTTTTTTTGCTATTCATATCTGGTCATATTATTTATTTTAAAGATTTTTTTTCTTTTTTTTAATCATAGAGAGCCATCCCTGCCCACCTGCAGGGCCACATCGGCCTCACAAGCACTTCAACCAGCCCTGTAGGGGCTAGCCACACCTACCAGCATGCCCAAGAAGTCAGCCCGGCCACCATAGAAAGCCATATGCAGCCCACATAGGGGACGTCCCTGGAGCATGTAGCTCCGGTGGCCAGAGGGAGGCATGCTGCTGGGCCCCATGGGGGCCTTATTATCTCCTAAATAATTTATCTCTTATTTATCTCCTAAATAAGGCCACTTCCTTGAGGTTGGGAGACATAATAGACCTACCAAAAAACAGAAATAAACACAGAGAATTAGGCAAAATGAGGACACAGAGGAATATGCTCCAAATGAAGGAGTGACAACATGGATGAATCCAGAGGGTATTGTGATAAGTGAAATAAGCCAGACAGAGAAAAGCAAATACTCTATGATCTCACTTTTATATGGACTCTACACTATAAAATTAACAAACCAAACCAAACAAAAGCAGACTCATAGATACAGAAAACAAATGGGTGGTTGCCAGAGGAAAAGGGGCTTGGGGCTGTGTGAAATAAGGGAAGGGAATTAAGGATACAAACTTCCAGTTACAAAATAAATAAGTCATGGGATGTAATATACAGCAAAAGGAATATGGTCAATAACACTCTAGTAATTTCACTTTCTATGGGGACAGATGGTTACTAGACTTACCATGTGATCATTTCATAATGTACTTAAAAGTCAAATCATTCTTGAAAATAACATGAAAATAACATAATATTTTATGTCAACTATATTTCAATAAAAACTAAAAATTAAAAGTGTTTTCTCTAAGAACGAACTTTGCATTTGGTCTACCTCTGTATTGATATCACTTTTTATTTTTCCATGGAATAGCTAATCTGGTCTGCTCCCATATCCAATTGTAAGGTCCTTACTTCAAGCTGTAGACCCACTTAGATTAGTAACTCCAACTCTCTTGGGCCTAGATTCGAAGTATTAATATTAATGTTAATATGAAGAGTCCCATTCATTGAAGACCTTAAGACACCAAGCAGTGCATAAAGTCCCTAATAAGCAGGAAAAAGCCTATAACTAAAGCATTATTTGCCTCCATTGTCCTTATAAGAAAACTGAGGCTTCAAGAAGTAAAATAATATGACCAAGTTAAATTGCTCCTAAAAATAACCAGTATTTGAACTCAGATCTGCCTAATTTTAAATCATATGCTTACTTATAACAATCCTCACTAATATCTTTATTTTTATTTTTATCTATCCATAAACGGTAAGCAATTACATGTGTGTTTTATTTTTCTGTATATTTAAAGATTCTACAGTCTTGATAATTATTTTTCAAATATGTTTGGGTATTTTTCACAGTGTTTTCACATTAAAAATATCTATTTACAGACTATTGTCTCACACAAATTGAAAATACTTTTCAAATTAACACAGAAGCAAGACAGTTTGATGATTTCCACTGTCAGTAAACTACTTCTTGCTCTGAACAGTTTTTGAAAGCATTAGGAACCTTTACTCAGAATCAAATAAAATACATTTCTAATATTATCATCACTATTTTAATTGAGAATCAGCTTAGATTTCAGTATGCCTAATCCAACTCAGATCATTTTAATTATTTTCTTATGACCTAAAAATCACATTAAAAATATAATATTCTTTTTAGTATGTATTGATCTTTCTTTGATCTTTGTCTGCAGGACTGGCATTAAGTTGTATACATTCAGCATAGATTTCTTATAGATGTGTCTCTAAAGTGAAATCATGAATCAGAATTATCAGAAATAGTCCCTTAAGAAATCAGAAAATTAGGTGATAACAAGTAAAACAACAGATGGCTTTTCTTTCCATTAGACATGTCCTTAAGCTTGGGCAGAGTCACAGTTAAAACTGAGCTGTCACCACTCGCCCTGATGATTTCAAGATTCTTTTCTAGCCAACAATGGCAGATCCAATTAACTACTTTCATTGCCCTCATTCTATTACAATAGTGCAACTGCAGAAAGCGAACACGTGGATTGCTTTTCTTTTTTCAGGTTAGCAATTGTGCCAAAGTGGGGTGCATTCACACTTTTCTTTTGGAATGAGGTAATGACAGTTGATTTTTACATGTACCTCTTGATGATTTGCCAGACTGTGTAAGTCCAATCATTTTTGAACCTTCTGGAGAGACAGATGAATAAAAAGTCTGTCTAAAGGCTTCGTCTAAAAGATTAGAAAAAGGTACTTTCAGAGATTTTCCAGGCTTACCTTCCACTGTGGATTTTATTTCTCACTTCTCCTTCTTACATCAGGGTTCAATGATGGATATTTGGAAATACAAGCTTGAAAATAGCATTCTTGTATTCTCTTTAATATGAGAGTTCAGAGGCTCAACTTAATATTTTTCCTTATGGAGTTGATCCATAATTATTTGCTGAGGAAATATTTTGGATCTGTTAAGTACTCCCTTGGTCCGCTTCTGTGATACCGCTGAATAACAGTCTACTCAGTGAGAAGCAGTAGTTAGACCCTTCAACTCTCTTAAGAGAATTCAATCAGTCATGCAACAAATATCTATTGACTGTGGACCATATGCCAAACATACCATTCAGATGGCTTAGATTATATCAGTGAGCAAAAAGATAAAAATATTTGCCTTTGTGAAGCCTATCAGTTGGGCCGCTGAAAGTTAAAACAAAACACAGGGTCTTGCAACACAGAGCACTCAGCTCCAGGTATTTCTCAAAGCTTATATCCTCAAAAGCAGAGCAGCACAACATTCATCAAAAGCATGGTAAAGAGAAATAATGTTTGTGTTAGTTTTCTAGGGTTGCCATAAGAAACTATCACAAACAAGGTGGCTTACACATCAGAAATATACTGTCTCACATTTCTGAAGTCTAGAAGTACAAGATTAAGGTGTTAGCAGGGTTGGTTTTTTGGCTAGTAGAAATATCACTCCATTTGTCTTCATTGTCACATTGTGTTTCCCCTGTGTCTCCTCACATTGTCTTCCCTCTATGTGTATTTGTCTCTGTGTCTAAATTTCTCCTTTTTAGGATACCAGTCACGTTGGACTAGAGCTCACCCCAATGACATCATTTTAATTTGACTAATTATCCCTGCAATGTCTCTATTTTAAAATAAGTTTACATTCTGAGTTACTGAGGGTTAGAACGTCAACATATGAATTTTCAGGGATACATTCAACTCATAAGCATGTTTATAGAAGAACATCTAGATTAAGAATTAAGTCAAACCATCAGGCTTGTGTATTTGAATTATATAAATCGACATCCTCCACACCTTTTGCTCCAACCATAAAAAAACAACATTTTCTGAAATATGTTTTGACTTTGTGGTATTATTCTACACTGAGGGATTTTAGACAAACATATGCAAATTCTTGTCATATTTACTGCAAGGAGTTTATGGGTTAGTTACTGATTATATAATGGTGTCTAATTATGCAGCCGTAGGGGTCTCCCTTTAAGAATATCTGTGGTCTTAAAATAAATATTTGATTGATATTTTTTGCATATGAAAAACATAATTCACATAACCAGTGGTGATTTTTGCCATTTATTTTGGCTTTTGGAAACTACAATTATATAATTGATTTGATGCTGACTTTTTACCATAATATATTGGCCACGTATTACCATTTCTGTCTTTATTCCATTGATGTATTCTTTCATTGATCCCTATTTGTTGAACTATTTTTACCTTGATATAGTGTATGCATTTTGTATAATGCTTTAACCCTATTTGGAAAAAGAGAGGGTTTGTAAATAATACAATTATTCTAAATAAAATCATAATTTAAACTATATTAAGTTGTTTTTTTTAACATCTTTATTGGAGTATAATTGCTTTACAATGGTGTGTTAGTTTCTGCTTTATAACAAAGTGAATCAGCTATACATATACTATATGAGTAATAAATCATATTTTAATTTAGTTAACATATGAGCAGAAACTTATACTCCATTCATAAATTAGGTCTATTATCAAAACTTTGATAAACTTTCTTATTCTACAATTGTTTTTCTATGTTAAATGTATTTTTACTCAATGCTGAAATATGCCACTTATGTTCCAAATTTTTTTCAGGCTTTGTTTACTACTTTTTCCTTTTAATCCAAATGTGTCTTTTTTGAGGACTGTGGTAAACCATACATTTCTGCCCTTCTCAATGGAAGATATCAGAGAGGTGTTAGAAAAGTACCTCTTCTATCACATTCAAGGAGCCATTTGTCCAATAGTTTCCACCTTCCTTTGTATCATTTGGGACCAATGAGATCAAGTCCTCTACCACTCAAAGTCTTTATAGTTGTCTACACGTGTGACTAGAAGTGTTTAAATACATCATGACATTATTTCTCAAACTATCAAGTACCAAGAAGGACATGATAGATACAAGAGTGAGCTTCCACTTGTGTCCTGCATATCATTTTAAATTATATAAACCCAAATTCAAAGGATATAATTACAGTCCCATAGATGGGCATTATTAGATAAGACTAGAACATAAACAATAAAGTCTAACAATTATAAACGCCCTAAATATCTCTTTTGTATAAATTAACTTTTTCAAATATGAAAGTAACATGCACCTGAATGCACACTGAAAAATAAGAATAAAGCTGTGTTTAGAGCAAAAATGGTACTCCCTCTTGTCTTCCTTCTTGTATTTCTGCAAGCAGTTTAGGATATATCAATATTAAGCTTTATATTTCTTGCATTTATTTATTTATATGCATTGGTGTTTAAATATGTGAATGTCTATATGTGTGAACGTCTCTATTTTTTATAATGCTTTTTTTATATTTTTATATATTTATAATATAATAGTATAAAACTACTAATTGCCTTTTCAAGGAGTAATATGTTATCTTGGTGAATATTCCATTTCAAAATATTCAGATAAAACTACTCCTTTCTTTTTATCTGTTGCATAGTTTCACTATCTTTTTGTTTAAGATAGATTTGCTTTAAACAGCATCTATCTTGAATATGCTTTCTTAGGTTTTTGATTGTCACCTAATCAAAACTAAAACATTTTAGGACTATCTTGATCTATTCCTTCCAACCATTTCCTACTCAATAGTTGTTGCATGCTTACCATATAATATGCTTTCCTTATTGTTACTATTCTTTTTTCTCTATTTTATTCTTGATCTAGCAAGTAATTTGAAAATGCCTATACCTCCTCCATTTCTAAAATGTGATAGTAGAATTTTTATATATTTTTTATCAGAATGCCAAATTAAATAATGAACATGTCTGTCAAGAAAAGACTTTAGTAACTTTTACTTCCAACTCTCCAAAGCACTTTTTCATGTGTTAAGAAAATTAGTTATTATATTTGTAAACTAAAATTATGTTTTTAATTTATCCTCTGTAACTCTCAGATTTCAGGTTAAACTCATGCTGTATAATTTCATTAGGTTTAACTGAAAATATATCAGCTTTGTTCACTCTTATTTTGGAAATGTTTCCCCCTCTCTGTTAAGATCTTTTCTGATTTACTGTTATACTGACTAGGTTTTTTTCCCCCTCTCAATTATTTTCCTCACCCAGTAAGTTATGATTTCTTAGTCCTTCCATATCTGAAATATTTTTCTTTGCCCTTCTCATGTATGATAGAATAAAATACCACAAATGACATCTTAATGGGAGAGATTTTTTGCTGAGCAGGCAAAATTAACTGGAGGGATAGTCTGGAGAGGAAAATTTATTGTATAGGAGAAAAGAGGTTATCTGGGTAGGATAAAAGAAATAAAATAAAGATAGTGTATTCAAGAAAACTGGAAAAGTCAACAAAACCTTAACCAGAAGAACGACAAACATAACACATTAAAACAAAACCACAAAAACACAAAGAGAAGTAGGAGGTGAAAAGACAGCCAGAACCATTGCAAGGTCTACATTTCCATCTCCCCCCACCCCAGATCCACCTTGAATTTGTTAGATAAGCCAGGGACTCAACAGAAAGTTTTCAGTTAGGACTATACATATATTCCCCACTCTTGATGGCCCATCAGAAAAAAAAAAAAGGCTCAAATGCATTATGTATATACTTACAGTAATTTCTATTGATCTGTCACTCCATTTCCAGGTGAGAAAACTGAAATTCAGAATTATTTAACAACTATCCTCAGTCACACGGGTGAGTAGAACGCCAGCTATCCAAAGCAGCACTTGATCTTTGGAAAGGCAACATTTAATACAAAGATAAACATTACCTTCCACAAGGTCAGATAATATAGTTTCAAACAATTGTTAACTTTCCATACTTTCTTCGGAAAAGACAACACAACATTTGATGGGAAATCTCTCATGTCACCCAATGAGATCAATAGCTTTCTGAAGAGTTGGAAGTTGGGGAAAATACTGAAACTAAAGGAAAGTAACAATACGTGATATAACATTGAATAAAATGTAAAAGCCTGCTTGAGTCAACCCATTTCAAAATAAGAGAGGTTCACGAAACTGACTCTGGCTTGAAGAATTGCTTGAGGAAGTGTGGTGTTGAAAAGCTATGTTCTCTACTCCTTCAGTTCTTTCTACAAGGAAGGCTCAACAAATCCAAAACCGAAGCAAAGCCATTTTTTTTTTTAACATCTTTATTGAAGTATAATTGCTTTACATTGTTGTGTTAGTTTCTGCTGTATAACAAAGTGAATCAGCTATATGCATACATATATCCCCATATCCCCTCCCTCTTGTGTCTCCTTCCCACCCCTCTAGGTGGTCACAAAGCACCGAGCTGATCTCCCTGTGCTATGTGGCTGCTTCCCACTAGCTATCTATTTTACATTTGGTAGTGTATATATGTACATGCCACTCTCTCACTTGGTCCCAGCTTACCCTTCCCCCTCCCCGTGTCCTCAAGTCCAGAGTAAAGCAAAGCCATTCTTACCAGAGGTTTCAATCAGGGAGTATGTCACAGGAATTTGGATGCAATCCCCTATTCCCACCATCCTTTCTTCAATAAAAGTCTTTTATGGATGATACAGATTTGAGGCAAAGAGGCTGAGGAACACTATATCAAAAGGCTTCAGATGTAATACACTTGCTATGAAATCTCCAAATCTTGCCAGCTATAGATGCAACCTCAGTAGACTGTAATAAAATACATGATCCAGAAGAATAAATACTCATTTTCATGTAGGCAGGCTGCTATTACCATTTATCAGTAACTATATATATATATATATATATATATATATATATATATATATATATATATATATATATATATATATAACCATTCGGATGGCCATACAACTATTTACATAACTAATGAAACACACATACATACACAAAAAGGCTAAGTGGTATTGTAGTTTAACAAATGATTGCCGTGGTTAAAGATTAAAATCGTGAACTGTAGGGTGCGGGTTGTTACTTGGGGTTTGGTGGAGGGAGGGCTGTTGTATGAGAAGTAAGTTTTTATTATTATCATTATTTTTTATAAAATTATTATTTAAAAAAAATTTTGGCTGTATTGGGTCTTCATTGCTGCACGCGGGCTTTCTCTAGTTGCAGCAAGCGGAGGCTACTCTTCTTTGCGGTGCACGGGCTTCTCATTGTGGTGGCTTCTCTTGTTGCAGAGCACGGGCTCTAGGTGCACGGGCTTCAGTAGTTGTGGCGCGTGAGCTCAGTAGTTGTGGCTCGCGGGCCCTAGAGCGCAGGTTCAGTAGTTGTGGTGCACGGGCTTAGTTGCTCCGCGGCATGTGGGATCTTCTTGGACCAGGGCTCAGAACCTGTGTCCCTGGCATTGGCAGGCGGATTCTTAACCACTGAGCTACCAGGGAAGTCCCAAGTGTTTGATTATTTTTTAAAAAATTCTAAGTCGGGTCATGTTCAGTCAAGAAATGCATCTTTCCTACCAAAGAAGGAATTAAATTATTTCACAATTCAGCAAAGTTCAAGAATACTGAAGAAAATTAAAGAGTGAAAGAAAAGGAGTTCAGGAGAAGAGGCATAGAAAAAGTAATTTCCACCCAAAAGGAGGAACCACGCGTTTTATAGAATGTAGTTTCTTAAATGTCAGTATGCTGTGTGCTATAGAAAGTGTTAATAAAAATTGACTGCTTGAGCAAGTAAGGATGGAAAAATTTCAGTGACTGAGGTCTAAAACCTTGACATTAATTTAAAGTGGCCATTCTGATGGAGATTGCTGCTGGAGGGATAGAGGGCGGAAGATCGATAAAGCACAGAATGACTAAAAAGGAGGAAAACACATGTACCTAATCAGTACATAGCACTTTAAAAATAATTTTTGCTAAATCTCTGTATAAGGGGCTTGGCAGTTAAAATTCAACCCACTTTATATATACCTGATATAAAATTATAGTTTTTTGTTAACAATCTCTATACAACTCCCATGATTTCTTTTCCTCATAAAGCACCTTGATTTATCTATTCTCCACATATTTATTGAGCATTTATTATCCATTTGAAAGCCAGAATCGTTCTAAGTTCTATGGAAAATAGACTGTAATTAATTATTTTTATTAAGATTCTAATGCCCAGGATGAGAAAACCTGAGTAACGTCCTTGAGGAGGTGTTGTCTTAAAACATCTTACTTCTGTCACAGTGGATGATATATTTATAACATTAGAAAAATCCCACTTTAAAAGGTACTGGGAGGATTTTCTCTCAATTTAGATACTCAAGAACTTAACTAAATTTCAGAAGCATGCACATAGTAAAATCCATGAGTGACCTCTTAATATGCTTTAAATTCCAATATGTTTTAAAATCCTAAATGAATGCTTGACAAAGGATGCTGCGTATTCATTTTAATAAGATGATTCTAACGCCTTCGGCTTTTTTTCCTCAGTGCTAAAACCACAAATAGAAATAAAACATTGCCACAAGGATAATGGGAGAAAAACACTGCCTTCTTACCCACTCTGTGGTTTTAAACTGAGGGAAAACATTCTTCTCTAACATGTAATTTGACATTTTTTTTCTACTTTGTGCAGCACTGAAAAGTAGCTGGGTCTAAACATACATGGTTCATTTTGCCAGTACTACGCAGATTTGTTAAGACAAAATATTGCTTATTTGAAATGGAGGAGAAATTAACAGTGACGACTAAGCCACCATCAGTTAAGCTATGGTTAAAAAAGGACGCCAAACTCAAAAGAGAGAAAAACTGAGGAATCACAGTGTTAGACAAGACTCACGTAAATGGATAGAGCAGAAACAAAAGGTAAACTGATTGGAATCAAGTTACAGGGAGTAGGGTGGTATGGGAGTGGGGAAGAAATGATGAGTAACATGACGAGTAGATAAATTTTATTAGAAACTTAGGTGTAACATGGCAAAATCATGGATCCTGAGTTTTCATTAACCTCATTTTTTTCTACGTGGCTTTCTGCATATTAGCTACAACAGGTCAAGTTATAAAAATAATTGACCATTACTGGATATTTTATCAAAGGGCTCAGCTGGATGAGAAGCTATTTTACCCAAAAATAGCCTCCAGCTGAAACATCTAGGAAAAGTAATTCACCGTGGACTAACCACTATCATTTCTGCCTAATACACAGAAATTTGATATACTCCTAAGTGAAAGAGTGCCAGTAATGGATATGTCTGAAATACACCATTTGATTCTCTTAGAAATATGTCATCCAGGAACTACAAATCATAATTGTTTTGCTCATTTTGGAATGACAAAACCATACTGTATCTTTTGCTTTTAAATTAAGCTCCTATAATCCATGTGTGACTTGCTTTTGTCTTACTAGAACGATAGAATGGAAGTAATTCTGAAGAAAGTGCACCCTGCGGACTGAATCTATGGAATTCCAAATAGGATTATTGGAAAATTTAGTTAAATTCAATAGGTTGTTGGCGGAACAACTGGTTTGAAATTCAATTTTATGAATATGAACTATTTATGATTCTGATTAGAATTTTTTTCACATGAAGTTCATCCGGTTGAATGGGATCAGTTTCAAGAACTGTAAAACTGGCTGAGCATTACTCTGGAAGTCTTGAACATGTATTTTCTTTCCTTTTAAATTTGGCTGTGCCATTTGGAGTTTTACACTTGATATTCTGTAAAATAAAATTGAAACATCTTTAACCATCTTGTAGTTATGTGGATAATTCAGCATAAATCCACTTGTGGCAGTTTATTTCAAAGTAGTTCCCATTAAATACTGATCTTTAAGTATTGGAACTCCATTTTCAAGTACAAATGTGTTGTAATTATGTATCTCTAGTTGTCCGTAGGCTTTACTATAATTGAGGTAATTACAGTCAATAAAAAGATAATTTGAGACTCTTTATCATTATGGAACTGCTGTTGCCTTCATGGGGTGGGTAAAAAATGGTTAACCAATAGATTCTCAGCTGCTGGAAACGGGGATATTTGTGAGGAATACACAGAGATGGCTTTTTTTTCATGTTTTACTCAGTTTAAATTTGCTTTCTCCCTGGAAAAAAAACCTTGCAGCCTTTATAAATCCTCAAAGTTGGTAATTCTGACAGAGTGTGAGCCCTGAGCCTACACCCAAAGAGAGCTAGTGAGATCCTTCACAATGGGGAGACAGCAAATCCATCATGACATCTTTACTCATTTCTAGAGTGAAAACATTTAAAAGTAATGAGCAACAGAAGCACGTTTGCAATATCAACTGAGGAATTTCAAGAGAATATCATTTTTCTTTAATTAATACAGAGGGAATGATTCAAGGAAATGATCGTTACATTTTGAATTGCTCTAGCAGTGTAAACGGGAGAGCAGAACATAAAGCACTGGGTAAGAGTGACTTCAAAGAAGGTTGAAATAAAATCCTTCACGTGATATTAGGAATGGAAGAATTCCACACAGGAGCACAAACATGGATTTGGTACGAGAACCACACTGCCTATTCCTTGTAGCAAGGATAGCTATGGGAAATGTAGGGTATTAACACTCTTTACTATTAGACCAAATACTTCAACTCAGCATACTGGGAAGATATTTTGATAACTCCTTCACATTTCATTTTTAGTACTCGTACTCTATTTTTAGGATTTATTATTTTTTTTCTGCTGGATTTTATTTAATAATGATAGTACCTCTATTTAGCCACCTTTCTAAAAACATCAAGTAATAAACATGTGTATATTTTGCTTATGGTTAAATTTAATAATGAAGGAACATTAAAAATCATCCTTGTTCTAAAGGCAAGATGCTAATTTAAGTCAATTGATGTGTTTGGTAATTTCCTTTCTGAGGTCCGTCATAGAAGTTGAAAAGTTCCTCATTACAGAAAGAAAATAATTACCTGAATTTTTCAAATGTCAAGTTCGGGGAATAATTTCTGACAAATAACAGAACACAGTAAAAAGTATTTGATGAAATATATTCACTATTTTGCTATGAATACAGACTAATGGTAAAAGATGTGGTCTTAATAGGACAAAGTTTTGTATTTTAATACGATCCTGAAACCCATGCTACAATCCTTGACACACAAAGACACTCATAATAAGTCTTCTTTGCAAAACGTTTGCCTGAATTATGAATTAAGAACTGATGTATAGTTATTATTTTAATTCCAAGTTAGTTAATATTCATTATCTTGCTTTCTAAGGGAAATGCTGAGCACATGTAATCATAGCTTTCCACAGAGTCAGAAATCCAAGTCTTAAACCTCAACTTTGCCAGGAAAAAGCTATGGATTTGAGCAATAGTTTTTACCTAAATATTAATTCCTAACTCATCAAATCATAGTGAGGATTAAATGAGGCCATCTTTCTACATCACCTAGTACTTAATTAGTTGTCCTGACTGCAGAATGCTTCAAATGTCCCATCTAACCTGTAGTAATATTTACAACTAAATTTTGGAATGAGAGCACCTAGACTATTTGCTGTCCTAAAAATGTGCATTCTGCCCTATTTAAAACCCTTGAAGAATGTGGCTGCCTTCAAACATGGGGAGCCGGTGTTGAGTGCTGGCATGTCTGAAACCCCCCAATTACAATGCCATGGAGCTTAGCATTCTTCACCTGGGGTCACTAGACTATGTGGCTACATTCTTAGCATCACAGTGTTACCAAGTTTAAGAAATATTCAACTAATCAGGTGAGAAAAATAAATAAAGTTAATATCTAAATGTCTGAGGCATAAAACATACTATGTTTAGATATGAGAACTGTAAAACTGGCACTGCCACATATGTTAGTGATATCTACCTCGGACTAAATCGAAAATACTTAAGATACAGACTGTGAGTTATTAAATTAACGTTTTCCCAGACTTGAGAATGAAATTCAGTTGTGAAATACACGTGAACACAGTCGTGCAATCATTTATCCGACAGCTGACTGACGCCTACCTAAAAATTGCACAAATTTTGGTAGTTATGTGAAAACCTGGAGTTTACTTCCTGCAGAAGGGAACATCTGTGCTGAAAACTGAAAACAACATATTCCCAACTGAGAAACAGTTAGCCCTTCATCAGTGCAATCAAGGTAAACTCAAGGGAAGGTTGTGTTCCGCTTTCTTTGTTTTTTCCTCATTAAAATTTGTGTATTGCATTTTAATAAATAGTTCTATTCGATGTTACCACAGAAGAATTTGTCAGTTGTGTTCATTTTCCTGTTTGTTCACACAATCCTTAGATTTTTACGCACTTCCATTTTTCTAATGTGGTCATATAATTATCATGGAAAGTTTGGGAAAGACTCTTTGGAATTAAGGAATTATGAGAAAACTTAAATGGAATACTCCCATTGGCACATAAGGTTTAGTTTAATGCTCTCGTAATCCAGTCAAGATGTTGAGCCTGAAACATTGGTAAGCATCACTTATTATTTCAAAGAATTATACTTGACATTGGGTGGCACAGATGGCATGGAGCAATTAATCATCTTTTGGCCCAATCTAAAAATAGTCACAGATACAAAAGAATCAAAAACAATTTATGGCAAAATAAAGTCAAAGGTCTTCCCTGGTGGTGCAGTGGTTGAGAATCTGCCTGCAAATGCAGGGGACACCGGTTCGAGCCCTGGTCTGGGAAGATCCCACATGCCGCGGAGCAACTAGGCCCGTGAGCCACAACTACTGAGCCTGCGAGTCTGGAGCCTGTGCTCCGCAACAAGAGAGGCTGCGATAGTGAGAGGCCCGCCCACCGCGATGAAGAGCGGCCCCCGCTCGCCGCAACTAGAGAAAGCCCTCGCACAGAAACGAAGACCCAACACAGCCATAAATAAATAAATAAATAAATAAATAAATAAATAAATAAATAAATAAATAAATAAATAAATAAAAATAAAGTCAAAATTTCAGAACAGATTCACAGGTTTTAGCATGTAGGAATCATAGATAAAATACCTGCATCTGACTAGGTAGTACAAACACTGAATTTTCAAGGCTTTTATCAGAGAAATTAGTTTCAGGAAATCTGGAACTGAGCAAATTAATGAAAGAACTGAAGTTTCTGGTTGTGCATCCTTAGAAATGGAATATCCATTCTCTTCCATGAAAATGATGATTAAATGTTAAAAATAAAACACCTTAAATTGAGTGAAATCACATAAGAAAAGGAAAAATAATGTAGAATTTTCTACTTTTCGAGGTGTGAACTAAGGTTAGAGATCCCATGTCTTATCTCCACTTTAAAGATGAGTAGACTTACATCCATAATATTAAGAGTCATGTCACAGCATACAACTTGTCATCTGGGAGATAGAACTTCATACAGTCTCCTTTCTTGTTTTCAGCTTGATAGTCTTTTACTGCATCATGCCACTTTCGCATTATTGTTTGATTATTTGGCAAGATACTATCAGTCATTAGGCCTTCAGCTGTTTACAACATATGGCTGCTATTTATATTTGGAAACTAAGTTAAATTGAAATTGAATTAACCATGTAGAGAATAGAGTCCCCGATATGAGAATGAAAAGATTTTTCTCTAGCCCAATCACTGTTATATATTGTTTTATTCCTGACTTTCAGTTTCCTCTCTTGTAAAATTGAAAAAAAATTAAAAATTTTAATCAAAGATAATTTTACAAGTTGTAAGGGGCTAGACAAGTGTTATCCTTGACAACAATGATGTTTGCTGTATAATGATTATATCACATTTCATAAGATTGGATATACCAACTTATTATAAAATAATGGAAGAAGTAGCTAGAGTATTGGAAAGACAAATGAATTATGGAATATTGTTAGAAATCTCTAACACACACATCTATTAAAACCTTCATTGGCTGAATTATATATGAGTCTACATGAAATTCCAACAGATATTAACACTTCTCACTGCACACTTCCACTGTAATTTCATAAAATAAAATCCCATTTCCCTTCAGAATGGCAATTTTCCAACACTTGTGGATTAATATTGTCACTGTGTCCTTGGGGACACATAAAATGACATATAAGTTTGACTTCTTTGAGAAGGGAGCCAAGTTTCTTATTCTATCATTATTCAAGTGTCTTGAATTCCATTCTGCAAATGCTTATGTAACATAAGCTAATCATGATGGGTGACTATTTCTAAATTAAAATAGCATTGGTTGACAAGGGATTACTTTCTGTCTTCTCCATGTGCTGTGGTGATTTAGTATTTATTCTAAAGTTTAGATCTTAAAGATGACAGTGGAAATATTATTTATTGACATTATTTTCCATTGGTAGTGGAGATATTAATTACTTATTCCATGTAGAATATAAAATTGTGAACTATCTGACTTCTTTCAGTTTGTTTTTCTGTTAACTATGCAATTCAGCTCTAGTAGAAAATTTTGGCATTTTGACTGTGATAATGGCTTAAAGGATATATGCATATGTCAAAACTTGTCAAAATGAATATTTTAAATATGTGACATTTATTTTATGTTAATTATGCCTTGATAAAATGGTATACTTAAAAAATTCTATAGCCATTTGGAATCATGTGAATTTAAGGTTCTCATGATAGTTATTGTTAGGGGAAAACAAAACAAAGCAAACAAATAAAAACTAGAACATAGCATTTTATTTTGCTTTAACCTAAGTGATTTCTTTAATTCATAGAATATGTGGAGATGCTATAAACATAAATTAGATTACCTTGTAGGCCTATAAAAATGAGTCACACATGGTATCACATTATTTATGCCTATTATGAAGAAAAGGAAGGCATGGTGTATACTTATTCATTTTTCCGAAATTTTAGTTTTGGGAGATTATCCAGATCTACATCATGGCTTGTTAAGCAGAGAGCAACACACAATGCTTGTATGCTCTAAATGAGGCCAAATAAGTTCTGCTTTTCCGATAAACAAAATTATTTTTGTCCTTAATGAGTTCATTGGCTCATTTATTTAGTGAGCCTGTGTAAGAGTACTTTGAGAATACTGTAGTCAACCTCAATATATGTTGAGGTGGAAAGAAAACGCTTCCTTCTTTTGATCTATGAATGATGGAATTATGTCCATAATGTTCAAAACAGGACATATTTTTAAATGGTACATTGATGTTTAAACACAAAATACGCTTAGAGGTAACATCTGTTTCTAATGGCAATGGTGATCTATAGCTGTGTTATTTAATATAGTTATCCACTAGCCTTGAGCATGACTATGAAAATTTAAATCAATTAAATTTAAATAAAATTAAAACTTCAATTTTTTAGTTGCACAATAGTCATATATGACTGTGGCTACCATATTGGAAAGCACAGCTTATAGAAATTTCCATTATTGTTGAGTATCATATTGATTAGTTCTATGACACAATATCCAGAAACAAACTATCACAGTTTTTGGTTACTGTGATAAATTGCCATAGAACATCTGAAATTGTTGGTTAGAAGGAAAAACATATTAATTCATCCACCAAGTAAAGAATCCTAAGGCATAGCACCTGTCTTTCCACCGAGGCAATATCCAAAAATTGATAGCAAAAGCCCAGTAAAAACATTGCTAAGAAATAAAATGTTAAATACATTTTGTGAAAAACTGTTTAGAAGACAGACCAGAAATCTGACAGTGGATGATCTGCTGACTTCATGCTACAATGTCCCAGAAGTCATCCTTCTGCATAGTATCATATGGAATTGTCTGGCTGTAAACATTGATGGCTGTAATAAGTTGTTGAAGGTCACATCTATGTAGACTCTAAATATAAATTGCAATTGATCCATATTTCAGGTAATAAAAGTAAGGTTTATAATTCTTGTTTTTATCTAGAATAATAATTTCTTTTATTTGTATTGCACTTAAAAACTTTATTTTTATAAAGAAAGGTACTCGTTTATCCCCAATACACTTGTGTCTAGCGATATTACTAATCTCTTTGTACCATTGATAAATTGTTTCTAGATTTTCTCAGATGTTCTACTTGGACAATCACATGGTCTCAAATAAAGGCATTTTTTTTTTTCCCTGAAATTCTTGTCATAAAAATGTCTATTTTTCTTTTCTTTCTTTTTTTCTGATCAGGTCTTCCATATATTGGATAGTAGACTCAATAATATGTCCTACTCTTGTTCCTAATAGATTTCTCAATGAAAATAGTTACATCTACCTTCATTTTCAATAAGGAGTTTTTATTGTTATGTGTCTTCTGTTCTTGTTTCTTCTGTTTTCTTTAATCATGAAAGACTGTTAAGTTCATCAAATTATCCTTATACCTTTTTTGAGATCATCATGCTTGTACCTGTATGTGTATCTTTGCATGACTTGGCCCTAAGGGACCCAAGATATTGTCTGTGTCATAATCCCTATTACCTCTGGTCTCAAAGATGCTGAGAAAGAAAATAGGTCAGCTAAGGTGCCCCTTGTCCTAACACTGGTATAGTATGAGAAATATTGTATTCTATCCTTTGTGTTTTCTAAGAGCCAGAACTGAATAAAAGAAAAATTGTCAAATAACAACACATTAAGGTGTCCAAGTACCAGGACTGAACTGTTCAATAGATACCTATGCCTATTAAGCACCTGAAATGTGGCTCCCATGAGTGAGACTACCTTTCATTTTTTTCTTTTACTGTAAATATTTTTTATTGAAGTAGAGTTGACTTACAATGTCATGTTAGTTTCAGGTGTACAGCACAGTAAACAAAAAGGCTGATATCATATTAAGTATAAAAATCCAGATTAAAGCATTTACAGTGTGGGGGGGAGGGATAAATTAGGAGGTTGGGATTAACATATATGCACTATTATATATAAAATAGATTGATAACAAGGACCTACTGTATAGAGCAGGGAACTATACTCGATATTTTGTTATAACCTATAAGGGAAAAGAATCTGAAATAAAAAGATATATACATATGAGAGTACATTTCATTTTAACTGATGAAAATTTGGTGACTGAATTAAGATGTCTGCTTAGAGTAAAACATACAGCCAGTTTAAAAAATACAACAAAAAATAAAGTATCCTGTTAATATTTATATTGATTGCATATTACAGTGATATTTTGATATGTTTCATATTTTTATATATTGAGTTAAATCAAATATGTTATCCAAATTATTTTTACATTTTCTTATTACTTGTTTTTAATGTGAAAACTAAAAGTATGTGAAATTACATATTTTATATAATGTATGATATACTCATTTATATATGACGCTAACTTTTTATCTCACATTATATTTCTATTGGATAACAACAGTATAAAGACAGAAGGTAGAACTAAATATGGTGCCTAAATCAACAACACAGGCACTAAAGGAAAGAGACTACATTTGCAAGTAAGTGGTGTTGACAATATTTCAGGAAATTCAACCAGAATCCGATAAAGATCTAGATCTTAAAAGCAACAACAAATCACAACAAAAGTAGATAAATTGGAGAATGGATTGTCACCATCAATCCCTAAATTAGTAATCTCTGATACCAAATCAAAGAAATATCTAACAACTCAAAGTAAAAATACAAAGAGAGACAAGTATGAGGAATAAGAGTTTCAATAACTTATATATTAATAAAAATATTTTTATGGTAAGAAAAGGAGCAGATGGAAGAGAGAAACAGTTAAATAATGGAAGGCAATACTGACAAGTTGGAGAAATACCCATGTCTTCAGTTTGAAAGACTCGAACAGTGAAAAACAATGCAAACTTAGACATTCCCTATAAACATCTTGAATTCAACAAAATCTCAGATGTCAGAGAGACAGAATAAACTATGAAAACATGAAGAAAATAATAAACTATTTGGTATCAGAATTCTTTTCAATATAAAGCATTGCATCCCTTGAACTCAGAATAAATATTCTTGCACATCCATGTAATATTCAAAAGAATATTTATCAGACCATTTGGTTACAGTATTTTAACTATTCAAAAATTAAAGTCATATTCCCAGATCATAATATAGTAAATTATAAATATAATTTATAAAATGGGACCTAAAGATATTAAATGTGACCTAAGATATTAAAAATGTGACCTAAGATATTAAATACTTAGAAGTTAAAAATACATGACTAGGTAATTCTGTGAATTATTTTAATGAATGAAAATACATATGTATTTATTTCTATGGTTTAGCAGGGATTTGTGGTTGAAAACTGTAATTCTAATTTTATATGTGTGTATGTGCACATATATTCAACACATGAAGAAATTAAGTGGATGAAATAAGAGGGGGTTCAAAGCTGAACCTTCAACCTCCTTTTGTGAAAGCAAAATTTACATGGATTCTTAAGAGAATACTCCCAAGAGATGTGTGAGCTATGATAAGAATTTTTCCTATGAGTGATAGCAATAAACTTCTGCAAACACAAATTGCTTCATGACCCTCGAAGATCCTCACTAAATGAACGTTCCAAAGAAAAAACAGAAACAAGTGATGGCAATGAGTATATTCTCAAGCTAAAAATGATTGAACATGGTTCACCATATCCTTTTCACTTATTTTCTTTTATTTGAGGTTTAATACAATAACAACTGATTTGTGTGTGTGTGTGTTTTTATTTTTTGGGTTTTTTTTTTTTTTGAGATATATCTGGCATGATTAGTTACTAGCCTTTAGAGAATTGTTCTAAAATAAGAACTTAAGAAGAGTGTAGAAATGCAAACTAATTCTCTTTCCGGCAACAAGGGCATATGATATCTTAAAAAACAAGAAAGCCTCGTTGTGGAAAACACTTCAAATATTTGATAAAATACAAAAACATACTTTTAAAAGACATCGCTGAGCAGACAATTATATAAAGGGAATTTTCACGGGTCCCAAACAATGAAAAAGCATGAATCCAGAAAGGAAAGCAATCTCTCTAGTCAGCAGTGGTCCCATGGGCTTTCTGACCTGGAAATTATGCTTCAAAAAAACTATAGGGAGGGACTTCCCTGGTGGCGCAGTGATTAAGAGTCCGCTTGCCAACACAGGGGACATGGGTTCGAGCCCTGGTCTGGGAAGATCCCACATGCCGCGAAGCAACTAAGCCCGTGAGCCACAACTACTGAGCCCACGTACCACAACTACTGAAGCCTGCACACCTAGAGCCCTGCTCTGCAACAAGAGAAGCCACAGCGATGAGAAGCCCGCGCGCTGCAAACGAAGAGTAACCCCTGCTCTCAGCAACTAGAGAAAGCCTGTGCGCAGCAACAAAGACCCAGTGCAGCCAAAAGTAAATTAAAAAAAAAAAAAAAAAGACTACAGGGAGACAGGAGGAAAAGCTTACGGGCTCATGAAAGTTGGGACTTCAGATTAGAAACCTCCTCATATGTCTAGGAGCAAGAAAAGTGAAACATCAATAAAAGTGAGAATTAAGAAATTCACACTGCAAAAGGAGACAGAAAAGAGAGCAGCCCATCACACTTTGGGGTCTGGATCTAAGAGGATGAAGTAAGATCAACGACAATTTTCCTCTCAGAATTGGTAAACACATCCTAGCCATAATACAAGGCTGAAAAAGGACTCCAAATGCAAGTGTCATCAGATTATTTAGTTTGAGATAGTTCCTAGTTGATAGTAATTCTAGTACTGGATAAGACAACAACAAAAATCTTCCCTTAATCTACGTATTCTAGTTTTTTTATTAATTCATAATGAATCACTTCAAAGTCAGTGCTTTATAATAGCAACAATCATTTATTTTACTCACAGTTCTGCAGTTTGGTCAGAATTTGTGGTGACAGTTTGTCCCTGCTCTTCAGAAATTAGCAGGATCACATCAAAGACCGGAAGACGAAAGATTCTGGAAATAAAAAAGATACGAATGAACAGATGGAATCAATATATTCAACTAAATAAAAGGGCTTATTAAATGCGTGATAATAGAATGAATGTTTTAAAAATGACCAGTCATTCTTGGTTTCAGCCTCCACATATGAAAATGTTGGAAGTCACCAATCCCATCCTTACAAGAAGAAGAAAAAAAAAAAAAACTCAATAAACTAAAAATCAATGAATTTTCTTGAACCTATCAGAGAAATGAGGCCTTAGGAAGAACTGCCACACAGAAATCTAGAAAGAAACGCAATACTCAGAATAACAGCCAAGATTTGCTTGCCTAGATCAGAGGCCATTGGAGTCAAAACTGATAGGGACAGCTGAGTGGTAATTTTGACAAATTGCTAGAGCTTCATTGTGGACATGAAAAAATGTCCACATGTGAGCATGAAAAAATCCTGGGGCCTCAAGCTCGAGGGGGTCCACAACTAAGTTCTTACTTATAAGAACTCCATCAAGTTCTTGCATCAAAGAGTCAAGAAAGATTTCCTTCCGGCTCCCGCAAGGTGAGGGGAAATCAACCACTGAGAAATAAACACAGCTTTTTCTTTGTAACAAGGGAAATGAGAAAAAGGCTTTATCAGAGCATTATTCCACCTAAGGGAAGAGACTTCACCTCCAGGCTAAGGCTTAGAGAGGGTGTAAACTGAGAAGCACTTGTGAAAAAAAAAATCACAGCCTGAGGACTCAGGAAAACTAAAATGCATAGATTTAATCATGAGATTATAGGGCACTTCCCTTTCCCCACTTCTTACCACCATATCAACAGGGCTAGTGTATTATATACAACCGAAACAGTGGATTACAGCCAAAAGAGCTGTGAGGCACAGACATATTGAAGGAGGAGTTCAGGACAACAGGAAAGACAAAAACAAGGACCATAGAGGATTATGAATTCTCTGGCATGTGCAGGTAACACCAACATTAAACAGTGTTCAAATTGTAGCTAGATGATCATAAAACCTCATAACATAAGCCCCACTTACCTGACTAACCATATCTGGCTTTCAACCGAAAGTTACTAGACATGTTGAAAGACAAGGACAAAACACAGCCTGAAGGGACCAAGGAAGCATCAGAATTAGACCCAAAGATGACTGTTTTTGGAATATGAAATAATTATAATTAATAGGTAAGGGCACTAATGGAAAAAGTAGACAACATTCAAGAAAAGAAGAGTGATGTAAGCTGAGCGAGATCCCATGGATATTATACAGATAATAAAGGAATATTGTAAACAACTCAACAACTGAGATGAAATGAACAGTTCCTTGAAATATATAAACTACTGAAACTGACACAAGGAGAAAGGAACAATTTTAATAGACATGTCTATTAAGAAATTTAATCAATCTTTAATAACATTCCAAAAAAGAAAGAACCAGAACCAGATGGTTTCACTGGTGAGTTCTACTGAACACTTGGGGAATACATGATAGCACCTCTTGACAATCTCTTTCAGAAAATAGTAGCAGAGAGAACATTTCAGAATATACTTTATGAGGCCTGCATTACCCTAACACTAAAACCAGATATTGCAAGAAAGGAAAACTAAACTAGCATCTCTCATAAACATAGATACAAAAAATTAGCAAATTGAATCTCACATGTTATACGTAATACTGTAATGCAATTCTAGCCTTAACTAACCAGAGTCAGCACAGACTCACAGCTGAAGGTCTCAGTCCCCAACAAGACTGCTCTCAGTTCAGATACCAGCCACAAGTTCAGAGGTCCCCATAACATCTGTGCTTCTTACCAAATGGCTACAAATCCTAGGATTCCCATAACTACATCAGATTTTATAATTTAGCATTAAGACCAGCCAAATGAAGAGATCTATAGGGAGAAGTCTAGGAGGATGTCAAATGTGGACCCATCACATCATCCCCTTTTGAATCAGAACATATCACCCTCCTGACCCATCCCTGTGTTTACCAACCAGAAAGCTCAAATAACTTTGATGTCCAGAGTTTTTATTGGGCCTCATTATGCAGGTACGATTGATTGAATTATTGTCTAAATGACTGTACTTCATTCTAGCCCCCCTCTACACCTCTGAGTTTGGGCTGAAATCACCTGGCTCAAAGATCCAACATTCAAATCACATAGTTGGTTTTCCTGGCATGGTCAGCTTTCACCCTTTACTCATCTTGAAACTATTGGTGATCCACCGTAAGTTATCTCATTAGCATAAACTAAGGGATGATTTCAGGGATCTACCATGAATAACAAAGACACTCCTATCACTCAGGACATGCTAAAGGTTTAGAAGCTCCATCCCTGGAACACAAGACAAAGATTAGACAAAGTCTTTATTGTACAGCAGTACAAATAATTTACACACCAAGACCAAGTGAAATTTATCATTATTTTCCAAAATTGTTTCAACATTTGGAAATCAGTTAATGGAATCTTCCATATCAACAGGCTAAAGAAGAAAAGCCATGTACTCATATCAACTGATGCTGGAAAAGCCTTTGACAAAATCTGGTACCCATGGTGATGGTTAAGGTTATGGGTCAAAGTGGAGGGTGTTTTTAGATGAGATTAACATTTAAATTGGTGAACTCTGAGCAAGCAGATTTCCCTCCACAATCTAATTAGTTAAAGACCTGAGTAGAACAAAAAGAACAGCCTTCTAGGGCAAGCGGTAGTGCTTCAGCAGAATGCCTTTGGACTTCACCTGTGCCATAGGCTCTCCTGAGCCTCCATCTTGCCATCCACACCACAGATGTTGGACTGGCTAACTTCCATAATGCTTCAGTCAATTCCTTATAATAAATACCCTTCTATATATATATATATATATACACATCCTATTGGTTCTTTTTATCTAGAGAACCCTGACTAATACTCCCATTTATGACAAATACCTTCAGCAAACTAGGAATAGCTAGGAACTTCCTCAACTTGATAAAGAATATCTATGACAAAACCCTAAATCTAACATAGTTAATGGTGAGAAATTGGACACTTTTCCTCAAAAAACAAGGCAAGTTTGCAGAAAATAATTAGCATAGTAAACCTAAGACAGCTTTCCTTACAAAGGCCTGCTTAAAATTTGGCCCTTGGCTGGCATTTGAAAACTTAGATTTTAGGACATTTCCCATTGTTCCCCAACTGATAACCATGGTTTATGATACCTAAACTGTGCAAAAAATATGGTTTATTCTGAACATCTCCTTTACATCTGAGTATCTGAAATTTTGACATGTGTAGGAGGAGGATGTTTACATAAGTTTCCAATGACCACCTTGGGCAATGAGCTCTAATGCACTGCAATAGCCAATGTTTCATACCTTTTCTTGCATCTAGGTGAGCCATGGTACCAGACCTCACCAAATAGAATGTGAGTGAATCTGTCTGTCTTCCATGAGGCAACTGGATGCAGAGGGTCTAGCATTTGTCTCCAAGACCTAAGGTATATCAGAGATATAAAATGGAAGGTGACTGGATTTATAGATCATTGCTTTATGGATCATTGCTTAATATGGGTAGATCCAGCTACAAGTCAGGAACACTTACTTAGACTTTACCAGAGTAAGAAATAAACTTCTATTCTGATAAACCAATGAGATTTGGACTGCTGTCTGTTATAGTACATAGTACTGCTCTAATAAATATAGATAGAAAAGTGATAAGAGGGTGGGAGAGAGATTTATATCTTGAAAGGCTAATATTAGAAAATAAGAAAATCTGAATTTAAATTAGTTAAGTTGCAAACTTAAAATGTGCAGTAAAGATCAATTAATAAAGCCAAATAAACCTGAAGGAATTTGAAGAGCATGAAGTTGAGAACAGAAATTAGGGAATAAAAAGGAAATGCTGTAGAAAGAAATGTGAAAATTAAAAATTATTCATTAAAAGTTATGAAATTGACAAAATTATTTCAAGTTTGATAAAAATAAAATGAGAGAGGCAGAAAAACATTTTAGAATAAAAAGTTGATAAATGCAGGTGCAGGAGATATTAAAAAGATTGTAAGATAATATGAATATAAGAAGAATATCTTCTTAAAAATTTAAAATATTTTAAAAAGGTAAATATCTAGAAAAGTGTGGTTTTATTAAAACTAACTCAAGAAGAATTAGAAAAACTGAATATTTCTATAATCATTAAACAACTGAGTCAAGAATTAAGTCTTACTCTTCTCCACTCTCCCCTCCCCCGCTATAGGCACAGATAATTCTGCAGATGAGTTCCATCAGTTTTTCAAAGAACAGGTTTCCCCAATCTGCTATAAAATACTCCAGAAAATAAAAATATGGTAAAGTTCCTAATTTTTATTTGGATACTAGAATATCCTTGACACCACAATTCGGAAAGGCAATATGAGAAATTAAAGCAGTAAGCGAATTTCATTTGTGAGCATAGCTACAGAAAACTCAGTCAAAATATTAGCAAACTGATTCCATCAACTTTTATAAAAAATAATGTATACAATTTGGATCTCTTTTAGAAAGTTTATTAACACTAAGAAACTGTCAATGAACAGACCAGAAGAGGAGAACTCACAGGGTAGACACTGCTGGTACCCAGTTGGATCCTCTTTACTGGTTAGTGCCCCTATCCAAGCTGCTCTGAGTGCCATTTATGCAGAATCTCCCTTGGTTGACAAGAACCACCTTTCTGGGAGATTCCTGAGAAATTTCCCTGAGCAGCAAATCACAGATATCACACTACAAAAGCCAGGAACACAGGAACACTTGCTTCAACTGAGGACAATTCTTTGGCATGGTTTATGTTCCAGAAAGTTTCCCCACACCAGGATTACTGACAGTAATTTTGGCCAGTGATAAAATGTGAGCTTTCAAAAATATATATTAGGAAGGGAAACTCAGAGAAGAAATTATTATTCTATTCATATAAGGTATAAAGATACATATTGTTGAAATTATAAGGGAAAGCAAAAATCAGGATAGTGGCTATCTCTTGGAGGGTAGAAGATAATGTGATTGAGCATATGCTCCTGGGGAGCTTTAAATAGATTATATTATTTCTTTATTTTTCTTTATTCATACATGTATAAATGATTATAAAATCTATGTATATATTTCATGAATAAAAATTGTCATGAACTATTAAATCTGACTCTCATCAATGACAGTGGTTTTTTTTTTTCCTCTTAAAGGCAGTCTCTTGCTTGTTCTTTAGTGATTGCGTTGATAATACATTCAGTAGCACTCATGCTCTAGGGTATTGGACTATTTTGTAAGGTGAAAATACATGTATCTGGTAATCTCAGGGGGCACCATTCAAACCTGAGAGCTCTTTGGGGGAACTACAAGGACCCTATCAATATCATAACACTATGTTATTACACAATGATTAATAAACACCCAAATGTAAGAAACACTCAAATATCACCCAGTGTTTGGAAATTCTTGAATAGAATAGATATGACACAGAATATAGAAAAAAACCTGGCATCTCCTCCAAAGTCTATTTTTTACCCCGTTCTACTCACAACCCAGGGGACATCTGGTTGTTGATTGTTATTCATACATTATTCATTGTGATAAGGTTTCTCTGTTGCTGTTTTCCTAGTTCATAATATATTGAATTATCTCAGGGTAGTCATGGCTCAGCGTTGAAATTTTCAACCATCTTTTCCTGGAAAATCTTAATATTTTGTGGGATGCAGGAAAAAATGTTTCATAGCAACTTCTCATGGGATACATCCAATACTCATAAGGAATTGGTAAACTGTGTTGTTCTCTCTGTGCTTGTAAGATCTTGTCTATTGTGAGTTGTGATCTGGATCTAGGAACAACTGTAAACTGTATGTACTCAGACTGATGGTTTATGCCTCCTTTAATAATTTGATTTTGATTCCTGAAATTTTTCCCTGAGTCTTAAATTGGGGTAGCTTTATTTTTCCTTCCAATTTCTATCTGAAAATGTAACCAGAGCAGGCTTTCCTAAGGAGACCTCTACACTGAGTAACTCTCCTATTACCAAGAATTTGATTTCCAAAGTCATACTAAAAGCGACTGTCATTAGCTACCTGTCCTAATTTACTAAAGTCTTTTGTTATAATAATTTCGATGATTGAGGTATTTTCATTCCTCAAATATGTTGGGGGTTTGTGCCTCTTTTTTCGTTTGATTTGCCCAACTGCCCTTTGTCAGCCTCTGTGCCTAGTGGTAGGCAGGTGCTTTTATTTAAAAGTATAACTGAGCAAAATGAAATTCTCATCGTCAGGCTCTATAATGCTGCCTAAGGAGTCTTAGTTCCCCCATTGCCATATGAAAAAATCTCCAACTCCAAATATTCTAACTTCTTTCTATCTACCCCTGGCTTTAATCTTTTTGATGTGGTGACTAGCATTTTATAAAACAATCCCTTGTTTACTTCCCTTTCCCTATAGTTAGGGTTTGTTCTATTGTAAGTAATATTATCAAAACCTTCACTTTGGAGATTAAGAAATTCAGTTCCCCTCATTTAATTTTTCTTCCAGAAATTAAGTGCAATCCGCCTAGGTTGTTGGTTGGTCCTCTTTAAGAAACCACTGGCAAAAAAGCAGTGATTAAATGTGCCAGGGAGTAACGCTCTAGGGACCTGTACAATTTCACCAACACAGAAACTTTTTTTTTTTTTTTTGGTCTGTTGCTTTTTTTTGGAACTTCTTCAACAGTCTCTTTTGTGTAAAGGCTGAATGAAAATTTGAGAGAACAATCCTTTAACTAACTGACAGAAAAATAAGTAGCTATGGATGTAGACTTCAAAGGGATTGATGAAGATTCCTAGATGTCAAATTTGTTTGTTGAAACAAAATAAGATTTGGGAGAGAAAAAGGGAAAGTTGTGGAATTCTGTTATTTGACTAATGCAGGGATTTCTACCCTGTCAGTAAACAAGGAGATTAGACTGACATTTAACAGAAGTGGGCTGGCATGTGATGGGGATATAGAGGAAAGAAGAAATTTTCTCAAAATGTATTCTTGTTTCCAATAAGGCCTGTCTTAATATTCTTTTTTTTTTTTTTTTTTGGCTACGCCACGTGGCATGTGGGATCTTAGTTCCCCGACCAGGGGTGGAAACTTCATGCCCTGCAGTGGAAGCGTGGAGTCTTAACCACTGGACCGCCAGGGAAGTCCAAGACCTGTCTTAATATTCTTAAATTACTGTGTGTTAATAAAATTTTACTGATGTCAATTTCCTCAAAAGGAAGCTATGTTTTATGAAAACAAGTGTTTCTTTTCCTGTATGTGGAATATGAAGTTTTATTGTCTGGCAGGTGAAGGATTAGCCTCTGAAGAAATCATTTTTATTTTGTTCAATGCTTCCTAAAATAGGAACATTCTTCTTTGATTGAAATTGGAGAATAGATTCTCTTCTCTATTAGAGATATAACTCTATCACAGTAAATAATGTTTCAATTAAAATTTACACCCTGGTATTTTAAGGTTGTGGATAAGTTGGAGGAAAAAATGGAATTTGAAGGAAATGCCAGGTTTTCTTCTAGATCCTGCATCATGTCTATTCTATTTAAGAATTTCCAAGCACTACATGACACTTGAGTGTTTATTATATTTTGGTGTTTATTAATTATTATATAATAATATGGTGTTATTATTCATGATAGAATCCCTGTAACACCCCGCAAAGAGCTCTCAGATATCATAGAAGTGTGTTTCCTTACTAATGAAAAATGTACTTCATGGTTGTGCTAATGAGTTTTGTTTCTCTTGAATTTTCAGAGTTTTTATGAACCTCCAAATAGCCTTGCTCTAAACATTTCAATTCTATTTCTTCCTAAAAAATCAGAAAAATTCTTTTTTAAAAATTTTTAAAATAATTATATCAACAAGAGATTCATTCAACAAGATTTTCATTCAAAAAAGATTCTGAAACACAGAAGAGTATTAAGTATAAGTTATAACACAATTCTAATTTATTAGTTTAATCTTATATTTAGATTTTTATGTACTAAAGTTATTAAAGGAAATCCAAGACACATAGTGAAATAGTAATTTCTCACTACACATAGTGAGATAGTAATTTCCTTTGTCCTCTGCATGGTGAAAAGAAGGATCAAATGTGCTATAGTAGATGGTTCTATTCTTTGCCTGTTTGGGTGGGGAATACATCACCGTGCCTAGTCTGTGTTGAAACTTTGCAAAGCCTTCATACCTGTAATTTATAGCCCAAGTCACAATTTTCTGAAGCCAGAAGATGGGGAAGGTTGAGGAAGCAAAAAAGAAACCATAATAATAAAAATAATTTGCCAAGAACTTTACTCATTTCTATGTTTCAAACACAAGATTACATCTGGTATTCATATCAATTCTGTGAGGTAAATATAAAGATATTATTATTTCTACTTTAAATGGAAGGGGAATTTAAACAATGTTTAAAATGACATTTAAACTTATTTAAGTAGTTGTAGTCGCAGATTCCTGACATGTTCTCAATCCTGGACTCCAAGTCCGAAAGTTTTTTATTTTATTTTTTCCCTTATTAATCTAAGTATAGGTATATTCTGTTAATATTTTCCAGTTTCATGTTTTAATTCAAAACATTGATTAGGAATCAAGAAAGCTGAGTTCTGACCTTTTTTTTTTTTTTAAGTTATTTGTCCCAGTCAGGTCTTTCACTTCCCTGGATTATTCATTCTCTCAAACTGAATCTGAGACAGCTAAGGATGGGTAGGACAACAAATATAAGACGGGGCAATGAAAGGAAATGACAAATGTCAGTAAGAGGCATGGAAGGAATGTTAATCTTTCCATGCCTTGGAAATCATATTCTGAGGGGAATTTAGCGAAATACAAATTAAAAGAAGCTTAAGCATCGTATCACAACCTAAATGAGAAGTTATGATTAAAACTAAATTTTCATGAAGTATTTTATTGATATGTTAACTTCCATTTATCATCATTGTGGAATCAATGAACTGAAAAGAGAAAAATGTCACTTAGGTGATGAAATTTGGGAGCCTTATTCAGCGTTAGTTTTTCTGAGAAAACAATTTTCTAATGTCTCTTTGAAGTAAAGGAAAGTGTATCCATAAAATTATACTGATTTTTTAAAAATTGTACTTTAAACTTTTAAAACATGATACTAAAAATGCTTAAAAGGAGGAAAGCACTATTTCAATTTCATTTTTAATTTCAATGGCTTATGAAAGGGATCATCCAAGCCATCTGAAATATTTGAAACATATTTCATATGAACAAAAATGACTTCTCCCCCAACTATCTTTGGAAGGCAGAAGACAGGATGACTTCCAGGAGATTGGAAATACACAGTGCTGACCGAAAGAGCTAAAAAAACCAAACCACATCATGGAAGGAAACCTCAGGCTCACAGGAAAGTGACTGTCACAGAGTATTTTTCTGAATGCAATTTTCTTTTATAACTTTTTGGTGAGGAAGGGCATGATTAGTGACAGAGGGAGAGAAAATGTGATAAAAATCTAAACCTTGAAAACAACATGATAACTGCTTTCTATTTCTGAAAAACATTTTCTTGAATTTGTTCTGAAAAATACATGAGATATAGAAATTGCTCAAATATAGCTTTTCTAGGGTTGTTATAAAAAAACAAGTAAATGTGAAAAAAGAAAAAGTGAGAAACAAGATTTAAAAGTAGGAATTTCTAAGTTTAAGAAATCTACCTCTATCATTGCATCTTCATGTTTACGATAGTCACTTTTTGAAAACAAATCCAAATGCAAATTTTTTAATAAAATGAAACACTAGAGTATGAGACATCTAGTGTCACAAACACTAAAGTTTGTGACTTTAATTAAAAATAACTGATGCAGTTTTAGTAAGGCATCAATTTGGTCTTTGGTATTTGGTTATTATTTCTTTTTAGTCCAAAAATCTTTTTATACCTAAAAAAATGATTATAGAAGATGGACACATTTGTCCAGTTAAGAATAAATGTATATGAATAAATATTGTTCTTAAAAGTATCTCCTTTGCCCTCATTTAAATTTATTTTTATTAGGATGAATAAATTGATCAAATTAAATGACCCAACAATTAAACCCTGAAATGTAAATCACCTATGCCTTTTTGTTCATTTTTTGCCTTCTCAAAATATATTCCTAAAATGGGTATTATCTTTTGGAAATAATTAAAATAATCTAATATTCCTTCTGTAGGCACAAATGACCCTGTAATCTTTCTTTAAGATATCTTCACTGAATGATAGACATTAATGAAAGACTGAGTTTCTTAAAAGAGATGTCTGGCCATGGTCATTTTTCTGTTTAGGAGAAAAATAAACTCAGTGACAGTGATTAAAGGATAAGTGCCATTGAATCACCTTAAATCTAAATCTAACTAACTTCTCCTAACATCTTATGTTATCATTATTGCCTTGTATGAGTCCTCTATCCCATGTTGAATGATCTACTTTTGGACAATTGTTAAAACGGCTCCCTCTGCTTCTCCCTGGCTCTGGGCTTGTATTATTCCCCACGTCCTGGGGAGTGCCTCAAGCTTGCATACTACAGACACAGTTTTAATGTGACCCTTCAACCTTTTCTAGATATATCTGAGCCTATTTTAGAACATTTGCCCCTTTTTGCTTTATATTATATTGTCTATAGCTTTTTATATGTAGGTCTTAACTCTCAAGTGAGACTCTCATTTCATTGATGATAACACCTATCACCAAAACACTTTTTTTTTTTACAGCCTTCACAGTGCCTGGAATAGTATCTTACATATGATGCATGTTTAGAAGAGCTTACTCAGTAAATCACAATGTTAGATTGCATGAATTCCTGTTTGAAACGAAGGCATTTGAAGTGACACTTTGAAAATGGCAATAAATGTTTTAGAATAAGAATTTGATGCATTATGACACAAGAAAAATCGCCTTGATAAAATCATTAAGGTGACACTAACTATTATGGCCCATTTCTTTATTTCTGAAGGTAATATTGCTGGGCAATAAGATGAAACCATCAGATGAAACCACTTCCATCTGTAAATGACACATGCCTTCCTCACAGAATATCATTTCAGGAGTATTTGAATTCCTATTTTCCCATTTATTTTCACCTAAGACTTTAAAAGCAAATTATTATTAAAATAGGTTTGATGTCTCTGTAATGTTGAAGGGCAAAAATCCTTCATTTCCATAGACTCAGCAAAGTAGATAAATGTAATCATTCCTTAATAGCCTAAAAGCTTTTTTTCATCAAGCTTCAAATAAGAGCACAACTTGTTTTTTTTAATCTCTAATTAAAACAAAAACAAAACAAAAAAACAAAACAAATTCCTCACTACTTCTTTCATTGGTAGAAGCCAAAGGCAGAATACATCTTTTGACATGTTAAAAACTGTTGCTATTAATATTTTCATTTTAAAATGATGTATTTGGAATCTTTGAAAAAAGAGTGGGTTCTGTGCTAGTGTTATCTTCAAATGATTGTGAGCTACTTTTGACTGTAGGGTTAATGAGATTTCTAATTCTATATTACAAAAAAAATTTACCTTCTGCTGATGAGGTAGAAAATAAAAGTTGAAGTGTTTTTTTTTTCCTTCAGATAATATTTGATTTGCCTTTAATCCTAAAGGGTAAAAAAAAGAGAGAATTTAAATTTGAGTCACATATCTACCAAGGACGGTTCTGAGATTTGTTCTATTCTTGAAATTGAAAGGCAAGTAAATTAATTGAATGTAACCATACCTTGAAGCTAAGTACAATTTGAGTTTGAAAAATGGGACTCTTGCCTCTTTCCAGAATGATCAGCTTTAGAGTTCTGCTTTGTTGAATAGCTGATCAAACACTGCCCACACTAAAAAGCAGATGAAGCTTTTACCCAAAAATATTGGATCTATGCATGTTCCAGTGTACCTATTACCATGCTCATTTAACTGGCACTTCTTGATGGCTGCTGACATGAACGAGTCTACCTGAATTTCTGTGTGTTTTCCCTATATATTCAGCTAAACCAAAAGGACAATGAATCAAAGTTATGGATATAGGTTTGTAGGAACAAATAAAACAATGACTAATCGTTTATGTAAGCTTTCAACATTGCTGAAAATGGTGTACTTAGTACATTGCCCTTCTTTGACCCAGACTTCTGACTACATTGTAGTACACTAAGAATCTAAGTCAAATCACTTTCTAGTATTTAATAGCCACACTGTGTTCATTAAATCATCATTTCTAAAATTTTGATTTATTATTAATAGTGTTTTCTGCTCTGTGAAACCAGCTTCAATCATGGACAGCACTGAAGGTTAGAATGAGGCTAGACACAAAATAAAAGCCAAAAAAAATGTTCGGTAACTTCTTGCTGAATCTTCCATATGCTGGGTACTTAAATTTTGTATGCATCACATATTTGGATCATAATACCTAAGTCACTATTTTGAATATTCTTTTACTCTCTAAATATTCTTGAAGAAGACATATGTGTGTGTATGGGTGTGTGGTTACATGAATGCCATTTCTCAGAATATTTTCCTTCTTATACCTGGTTATGGGAAAGTCATAACTTTGCATAGAGCCTTATCTTAGGGAAAATTTCCTCTTCAATTTCCCCTGCAAATCTGTGTATGTATAGATTTATCATAGAAAGAATTTACGATGATAGGTCTTTAGTAATTTCTGCAAGACCTACGTCTGCACAAAGGTTATTTGGAATTTATAAATTCTATTAAGAAAGCCATTGGATAAAAAAGTTATAACTGCTTGTATTTCCTCTAATTTAGCAGCCACCACATTGTATAAGGTCTGTCTGTGGAAAATTCTTCTCTTGGAAATAAGTAAATTGATTTCAAAGTTATATTTTTCCTGTAAATATCAACCAAGGCTTACAAAATGTGCTGAGACACATTAGCGATTCCACAGTGGAATCCATATGGACTCACATATTCCAGAGCTGATTATCTGTGGCTAGAGAGGGTTCAGAGCATGTGCAAACTCTTTACCCACTAAACTCTTTGAGAATTCGCTTTTCACACTGATAAACTGAAGTTTTTAAAGCAAGGTATTGAATGTTAAATGACTTCAGTCCATTGGCAGAGCATTTATATATCATTATTGCTTTTTTGACCCAAAGTAGCACATTAAAAAAATATGAGACCCAGTCCATACTTATAATAATGATATAATTGCCTCACTTCAGAATATATATAAAAATAATATTTGGAATGCTTTCCTTAACAAAATTCTAAAAAAATCAATATAGGAACATATTATTTCAATACTACAGAAGCTCCATTTTGCCTCTATATGAAATTTAATATCAGGGGCTTAGAAGCAATCCATTATCATTAAAATGTGTAATTAAAATCAGATGGATCTGGGGGTTTTTTTCCACAAAATCAAGGAAATGTTTCCATACTCAAAACCATGCAGAGGACCTTGGCTTTTACGTTTAAATGGTTTATACATGTATTCTCCTCTTCCAAGCCTTTATCTGTAAAGTTGCCAGATGAATATTAAAACAAAACAAAACAAAACAAAGGCTGTGAATAGTTTATCAAAAATCTAAATCCAAAAACCTACGGAACATCCAAAACCTGGTTTTCCTGGTCCTCTTTGCATAGGAAAGTCAAAGCACCAGCATCCACAGTCGTTCTCCAAAGGTGGACCCTTCTGTCAGGGTGAATGTAGTCCAGCATTTGCATAATCAGAGTATGGGTCTCCAGGGGTTGTTCCCCAAAGCCCCTGAGTATCTCTTTTGATTTGGCTTTATACTGGAATGCATACCATTATGATATAAAAAATGATAAAGCAGCATCTGGAAAGCTAAAATGTTGTAAAAAACTTAAATTACATTTTATTCCTCAGGCTTCAAACACAAATTGAGAAATATTCAAATTAAATTTACTTACTTTCCATACCTCAAAATTGAAAAATAATAGCACAGGGCAGTTGTGAACAGAGGCAAAATTCAAAATTTTGCACATCAGTAGAATCAGAAAATGTCGCATAACTTTTGAAGACTCTAGACTATAATATATTTAAAGAGCAAAGGCAAAACTTCCCCTTAAAATAAATCTTAATTTGGGGGTTTCAAAATTCCAATTAATCTAAAATACATAAATGTGGTCATTTTTGGAGACTAGGATCATTATGCTATGAATTTTTATTTCACGACCAATATCAACAACAACAAAATGTTATCTAAGCAATTTAGGGGGAAAACCCCAAGAAATTCTGAAAAAATTAGCCTATTTGGGAAAATATCAAAAGAATTAAACTTTCATATTATATTTCCAGTTAGCAGTTGCTTCACTGTTGAAGGTTTCATGAAATTCTCCCATGGTAATATAGTATTTTATTCAAAATGTATGCAACTCTCTAATTATGACTAATGGAATTAGAAAATGATAGTGTCTGCCAGCCTTTACATAACAGAACACTTTGCAGTTGGCAAAACATTTTTACAGATGCTTATTGATCGTCACATAACCCTGTAAGTTAAGCAGGGAAGTCTTTGCCATCTCTATTTTGTAGTTTGGGACTCTAAGTGACTTTAAGGGACGTGTCTGAGAATAATAAGTGGGAAACTCCTATTTTTTTGCTCCTAGCCCTACACATTTTCTGTGGGTCTCAAACATAAAGGGCTAATCAATCAGTGAGATGGTGAAAGTCCGAGCTTCTGTGAGGAATAAAGGCAAGTCAATCATAAGTCTACGAAGTTCATGTAAGTTGGAGGATAGTCTTTTCAGACTACATAGTTATCATATGAGGTTCATTATTATTTTTTTTTTAATCAGTAATCAATCTTATACACATCAGTGTATACATGTCAATCCCAATCGCCCAATTCAGCACACCACCATCTCCACCCCACCGCGTCATTATTTTTTTAATGACTGCCATGTTAAAAATAAGCAAATTAGACAAGTATAAATCAATCATCAAATATTTGACAACCAATTTTAGGTACAGGAATGATCAGAATTGCTGATGTAAATGCACTAAAACAAATGGAGAAAAAAAAGTATAGAGTTCCTCAGTGTTCTGTGCAGGATAAGGTTTGTAGGTTTTGTTTTGTTTTTTTTAATTAAATCTTTCCCTGACATAGATGATCTGAGTATATCTTAAAACATTCATTCTAGCCACTTAAAAAAGGGTGTTCTCCTGTTAAA
Source organism: Balaenoptera borealis (assembly GCF_965194805.1). Taxonomy (NCBI): domain Eukaryota; kingdom Metazoa; phylum Chordata; class Mammalia; order Artiodactyla; family Balaenopteridae; genus Balaenoptera; species Balaenoptera borealis. The sequence goes on from NC_138867.1 coordinate 16,925,491, forward strand.
ATAAAGGGGGACAGGCAGGACAGAGACAGTAGTCTCCGTGATTCAGAGCAGTGCACAACTGGTGCACAGAAGTTGCATACATCACAGCGCAAGCAGCAAATCCCCGTGTTCCATCAGTTTCATATGGAGAAAAGAAGCGGGGAGGGCAAAGGAAAATGGTACATACAAGTCCATGACAGAGTGGCCTGGTATATTGGAAATACCTCGTGTCATTTCAACACAAGACAAAGCTAATGAGATGTGTCACAAAAACAGGGTGTGGGTCTCAAGAGTCCACCCAAAAGAGTGGAAAAAGAGGTCGTGATTAACTTCACCAGTTTCATTTTGCAGGGTACCACCCCTAGAAATCAGAGTCATGAGTGATTTGGAAACTTCTTGTTCACTTTTGCTTTTGAAAAGAAATCACAAAATATTGAAACAAATATCATCGTTTGGCTTAATTCAGGTATTCTTCATTAAACAGTACACAGACTTTATTGAGCAATTGAAAATATACACAAGGAACAATAGCTTTTTCTCTGTATTTTTTTTTTTAATTTGACTTTCTTCCGATTAAATAACCCATTTTCGATCATGAAAAGGGCACTTGTTTCTACAGTAGCTGTGCTCTGCTTGTTCAGTTCCTAGTACTGTTTCCAAGCTTCTTCTTTGCCATTGCTGAGGTTATATCTCCACTTGCTCAGGAAGCGAATTCTAGAAGGTTGCAAGAATGGACCCCCTAAGTTGTTCTTTCAGATTCTATTTCTCCATAGAGTTCAGCTAACTTTTTAAACTCGGGTCCCCAGTCTCCAAGGTACTGATAATCCTGGTCTGATTGTGTGGCAGCCGAATCCAGAGAGCTGATGGACCCGGCTTCCGATCTCTGACCCTCGTAGGCGTAAGTCTGCAGAGAGTCATAAGGCGGGACGCTGGGGTCCAGGTCGGCTTCAGCCAGTCTTTGCTTAATAAACTCCTGAACATCTATACTTTCCAGGGTGGAAAACGTCTGGTGCCTGGGGGTGAGTGTCACTTCTGGTCTGATATCTCTCCGGTGCTTGAACTCCTCGGCCGCAGACGGGTTCCTCAAGGCTGTGATGTCAAAGGCCTCGGTGTCTTCCTCGCCGCCCCCCTCGTCATCATAGGTGACCACGTTCTCCCGCACGTCCTCCTCTGAAATGATCAGGGGCTCTTTTTTGCTGCGTCTCAGGGTGATGAAAAGTACTACAATTGCTAAGGAGAAACGGAAAGAGGATGAAGGGTTAGAAAAAGAAGAAGGACATTCTTGGAGATCGGACATCAGCAACTCCCAGCCACTATCATCAGCTACATTCCATTTAGGCTTACGTTGTAACACAGCCCTGATCTCTGCACTCTGTGAATACCACCGCAAGAGTTTTTAACATCTTGAAGAATGTAGAAAACGACTATCTCTACAAAACATTGGGAATCGCTGATCTTCTGGAGAATGCTGTGATATTCTCATTTGCCAGGCTATGGCTTCAGGATTCGCGACCGGTGATGAAGTCAAATCATTCAGTCAGGGAAACAGATGATGGAAAAGCAATATGAAATTTTGACTGGAAAAATAATTCTGTGTGGGAGTCAATCTATAGATACTTATCCTTCTTAGGAGTACACTAAAGGCAGGATATTTTAAGTTTTTGTGAAATAGGAAGAAGGAGCCCCTATCTTTAACTCTTTCCTTTTGATGCTTTGTAGAAAATCAAAGCAGGAATATTTTACATGGTACATCTCGTTTGTTCATTATCCTTTAGAATAATATTATCAGGCATTAATTATTACACTTATCTATCAAGCTGCAAAAGATGTTATTTTATTTGTACACAGTTTATGTTTCATAGGAATTTTTTTGTTTACACAATGCTCTTTACATAACTTTTAAACTTAATCCTCAAAGCAGAGCTGGGGATTTCCTCATTTTTAAAATGAGGAAACTGAGACTCAGGAGAGATTACATGAGTAAATACCATGTAACCATAAGACCACACAAATGGCAGGTGGAAAACCTTGGGCTGTAGTTTATGACTTTTCACACCAAAGATGATGATGTTTCCATTACCATAATCAACTTCATTATTTAAAAAATATAGAACAAGGAACTGAGTGACCTGTTGGCCATGTGTCTTAGGGCACCTTAGCCAAAAGCAGTGAATAGGTTCTTATTATCAAAAATGTTGTAGCCATTGAATAAATTGATAGAAATAAGTCTTGGGTATTTTGCCTTGGTGGTTTTTCAATAGTTTCAGATTGCTCTATTTGATGGTATTAAACCATTACTAAATAGAAAGCTATTTCTACTTTATGTCATTAGGCCCAATACCCTTTACTTCATCTCTACAGACTGCTTGCTTCTTGGTTAGCTGATAATCTAGGCTTTATGATAACAATTATTAGGTTCACTAGTATTTAAAACATTCCTTATAATATAATAATCAGAGGAATATTCAAATGGAATGTAGGGTTGTTAGATTTAGCAAATAATGCATGATACCCAATTAAATGTAAATTTGATATGAATAACAACAGAAATATATATATGTATTATATATGTATAATACGAGATGAAACACAACAAAAATGCATGTATAATATACGTATACATACATATTACATACTATATATAATATGTGTGCATATACACATACATATATATGTGTAATATACAATTAAGTATGTCTCATGCAATGTGCAAATATTTTATGAATGCATTAAGTATATATATTAGATATTTGTCCCAATATTATGCATAGGACATATTTATGCTATACATATTATAGCATAAGTGTATATATATATATATCTCATAAGTATATTATAGCTTATACATATATATAGCATAAGTATGTCCCATGTAATATATCTGTAGATGTATGTGTATACATACACACATGCAGAAACTCCTACAGATATATTTTTTTTTATACAAAACTCACATTTCTATACTGTATTTTGTCTATTATCTATTTATTTATGTCTGTAAACTGTATTTTACCTGGAAATCCTGATTATATGTAAGCTTTAACAAATGGTCAGAAAGCAAGCGAACACCGGGTTACCTATCCTCTGACACAGAACATACCTGAAACCCTCGAATCCACCCTTTTACCCATCCCCTCTAAAAAATAACTTCTATTCTTCTTTTTTTTATTGTTTCCTTGCTTCTCTTTATAGTTTAACCCCTTTTTATGTATACCCATAAACAACACAGATAAGCTTTGCCTGTATTTGAACTAGATATCATAGTGTATATGTGATTTTAAGACTTGAAAATGTAGAGAGGAAGAGGAATAGATATTCAAGCCAGAAGTGGAAAGGATAATTATGAGAGGGAAATCTACCGTATGTGGAAAGAGGTGGTCACAGTGTACTGGGAAGAAGCTAATTTTGCATACAAGAGGCAAGTGGGAACCTGTGGGAATAAAGGAAAAAGAGACAAAACATCTTTAGGGAGGGTCAGGGAATCATCTGGAAAAGTATGGAATAAGAGGATACTGCCTAAGTAATGGGGAAATGCAATGGGGAGATTATAGTAGACATGGGGAATTAGTGAGTCACTGTGTTTGAAAGGGAGTGATTACAGGAAAAGCAGAAAATGAAATGCCGATGCTGCATGTGGCTCTGCTTCACAAATGCTCTGCTACAGAATACAGTAGTTTCCCCTTCACGTTGCTTATACTTTCTTTTTGGGAAAAACAAACAAACAAAACAACAACAAAGAAACATTTCACTGAATGCCATCAATATGCATTTAATACCTCACTGTTTATTTAGTGTAAATCCAGCCTACAGCTTTCTAATTCAGTGGCCCAAGCAGTATCTCAAGCAATGCACTCCATTCTTTCTACCCAGAGGTTTATATTTATCGTCCACCATATATTTCTGCTCATCTTTATGATTAAGTGAGGAGGCCGTTCTAGATCAAAACATCTATTTCGGGCTTCCCTGGTGGCACAGTGGTTGAGAGTCTGCCTGCCAATGCAGGGGACACGGGTTCGAGCCCCGGTCTGGGAAGATCCCACATGCCGCGGAGCACCTGGGCCCGTGAGCCACAGCTACTGAGCCTGCGCGTCTGGAGCCTGTGCTCCGCAACAAGAGAGGCCGCGATAGTGAGAGGCCCGCGCACCGCGATGAAGAGTGGCCCCCGCTTGCCGCAACTAGAGAAAGCCCTCGCACAGAAACGAAGACCCAACACAGCCAAAAATAAATAAATTAATTAATTAATTTAAAAAAAAAATCTATTTCTACAGACTGCCTAATTTATTATAGTAAAATTTCTTACTTTTGTCAATAAATCAAGTTATTTTCCTTATGTTGAAATGGTTGGTAGTTGATGCCAAGGGACTTTATGTGCATGTATAACAGGAAGAATGTGATCAATACTATTATCGAAGTATGGAGGTAATTCACATCCTTCACCAATATCAGTATCATATTTGCCTAATGAAACATAGTGGATAATGCTGGGTTTATTATTACGATAGCTTCTATTCACTTATTTCCCCGAATTTAAGAAAATATTCCTGATATATATGTGTTGATTCAAAATATAGATACTAGGTAAGTTTGAATTTAGAGTTTTACATCTATCTCTTTTCTAGACAAAGAGAGTTACGTGCCAGTGACAAATGATTCCTAGATTTGTTACATAACTATTTATTATAAAGATCAATTTATAAATAGCCGTACAATCTGGGATGCTTTTTAAGGGTGGAAGGGGATTTCCTCTATAATTACATCAGGACATCAGGACAAATATGGACACATGGTCCCTTTAGTCAAAGGCAAATTCAAATCAATTCAGAGAAGAATGTGGAAGCATGAATGAGAAGGTACACTCCTAATGAATTTCTTTACAATCATGTTTGTTCAGTAGAGGTTTCTGGAGCAAATGGCACACAGCAGACACTCCGTAAACAATTTTTATGTAGATGAACAAAAGAATAATCTCTGTGAGAGTGATAATGTGGCACTGGGTTAAGTGGATCTTCATGAATAGTAATAGTCTCACTAGGAAAATAATTTTTAAATATTTTTTTAAATCAACTTACTGCTCCTAATAATACAAAACACCTAATTTTGCTTGAGAATATTTTTTAAAGTTTGAAAAACAAACTAAATGTTTTCCCCAAAATCCCAAGGCCAAATTTATTTGAAGAGGATAAGTGAAGATAATAATCATACATATAAATTTGAGAGTTAAATCTCTATTTACGAACTGGCAGGCAAATAAGTATATTCAAATGAGTCTCCCACAGTATATCAAACAATACATGTATAACAGGGCAGTACTTCTTTCAGTGGTTCATCTGGGAAATATAATATGATAGAGCCATGGTGTTGTTAAAAAAAAAAAAAGAGAGAGAAGGGTACAGAGCTTGTCCTTTGTTCAAAATTATATTATAAATGATTTCTGGTATTTTCAAGTTTGATTACATAGTCTGGAATAAAATGAATTAATTGTAGTATTTTTGAGGTGTCTTTATTCTAATGAATATTTTATTCTTGGTTAGTATATTTCTTTTTCTTTTCTTCTCTTTAAGTCTGGCCAGGATTTTAAACCCAAGTGATTCTTTTTATATAAGAAAATTATAATGAATTTATTGTGTCAGTAGTTTATTCTATTCATAAAGGAATTCAAATTTGTGGAAACAGTTTTCTCTTTGTTTTCTCCTATATTATATTTACTTACTTATATTATCATTCCAGTGCTTGAAGTACTAAGGGGCTTTGAGTTTTCATAACTAAAACTGACATACAGCTTGCATTTGAATACATTATGTACTGACTCCTAACATACTCCCCCAAATTACTTTTCATAGCAGATTTGTTTACCCCTAAATATCACTTGATTCTTTATACCATCATATGTGAGTACTAAACTTGGTAGAATGAGGTGACCCAAGTCAGGGAGATGATTTTGATTAGCTTCTGTAGCCATAATTGGTAATGACACTTCTCACTGAAACTAAATTTTTCAAACTCAGGGGAGCCCATAAGGTCATTTAAAATAGCTTTCATGGTAAACAGGTTGGCAGTTATCTTCTCATCAATTCCACCTCCTCTCCTAGTTCCTCACTCTCCTCCCACCACACCCACCTTGATCCCCATTTATGATGAAATTTACATCCAAGAATAGGAGAAAACTATGTGGTGGATTCATCTAGGTCAGCAGATTATATGTGACGCACGGACTACAAAGGTAGCTGGAAGAGGTCTGATGCAGATCCTGATTCAATGGTCTCTTGCACTGGTTCACTCTGCCAACAATTCTGGTCCCTCTGACAAGTAATAGGGTGGGTTGGGAAAGAAATGTCAGATCCCTGGGAGGGAAAGAGGACTCTGACAAGCCCCTCCTCTGGCACCAACCTCTGATTGCATCATGATGGCTCACTCTAAATTCTCTCCTATCCATTTCTTGAAATGGATCTGAAGAGGTAATCCTGACAAAACATAACTCAACTCACAAGGTTTACATTTACCATTTAAAGTTAGGCCCTTTGGTTTTCAAGCACCATCTTCTGGCAATCAATATATACATAGATGGAGTCTGACCAAACTGTAAAATATTGAATCATACTTAACCTATAATAAAATATAAATAAGCACCACAAAAGTTTACAGATGACTCTAAGGTCATTCTAGTTGATATTTTATTTTCATAGATTCAGAAATAGAAGCAAGAGACTTCATGGGTCCTGATATCACACAGTTAATTAGTGGCAAAACTAGGGCTGAGTTTCCACAATCACAGTCCTGTTCACAAACAGCTACTAAGTAAGACATTTTTCAGTATGAAAAGATTAACTTCATGATTTATTTAGCTGTTGAGGTTGAATGCTATATCAGAATTACAAGTTCTAAAAGTATTGCTGCCTCTGATGTTGTTGATATTTTTCTTGAAACCTATGAGCTCACACATTAACCAACATTATTTCAAAACTACAAATGACTCCATCCAAGTCTGTGGGCCAGATATTTTCTGAATAACAATATAAACCCTTAAAATGCCATGAAAAATATAAATTACATTATAGTGATTGTTTAAATCTAAGCCTAAGAAATTCTGCAAACTTTGGATAAAACTGTAAAGACACATTTGAGTTTCAATAAAAATTGAGAGAGCAAACATATCAAATAGAAACTTTGTTTCATTAGCCCTGAGGTACAGCATAAAATATAGAAATGTTCTCTTATTTACTCCAAAGGGGAAACAACATTTTCAGAAAGTCAATTAAAGGGATGAAATAATAAAATGTTTCATGAAATAATAAAATGTTATTTTATATAGTACACCTAAATGTACCTTATATTGACATCTTTCAATCTTAAAGATTTTTAATTTTAGTATGCAAAAATAATTTTATCATGATAAATGAAAACAAAAGCCAAAGGTAACATGCCTCCACCAGCTGAAATATCTTTCAGAATAAGGCCTCTGGAGGAACTTATAGTAATGTCAGAGTGTTTTTTTGTTTTTGTTTTTGTTTTTGTTTTAATTGAAGTAAAATTGACTTATGAAAAGTCACTGAGTTCTATGCTTTTCAGTTTCAGTTAGGAAACCTAGAGGGTTCAATGTTTATAGTTGTTTATTCTTCGGGGTTTTGTTCTTGTTTTGTTTTCCTTTTTGGTTTGTGATATTTTGGTTTTTATTTTCAAAGACAAAAAAGGTAATTTGTTAATTTCTAAAGAAAATAGCAGTTAAAATATATATAAATGATCAATATATAAATTAATAAAATCAAGAAAGCCTGATTTTCCCATTTTACCATCTCTACCACACTTCTGCAAAAGACTGTACTGCAGTGAAATAGTTCTCCTTATGGTGAATCAAACCTCCACACTCCAAGTTGCTAAGTGCAACTGATACTTTTTGTGACTCAATTTATTTAACTTTTGGGCAGCTTTGAACACTGTTGAACGCTCTGTCCTCCTTGATGCACTTATTTTCTTTGTTTTAGGATATTATACCTTACTAATTTTGTTCCTTGTTCTGTGATTTTTCCTTTGCTCTCAGCTATCGCATCCTTCTTGATTTAGCGATCACACTGGAGTTTATCACAGCTCAGTCCTAGTCTATCCTCTCTCTCTTTATAGACTCTTGCTGTGGTGACATCAGCAAAATGCATTTCTGCTGTCCCCCAACTCAGGGAAGATCAGGGCCCACATTCAGCAAGAGATGAAAAGTCTTCTTTAATACTGTTCTAACTCAGTCTCATATCCAATTTATCCAAGATCACTTTTTTTTTTTTTTTAATTTTGGGCTATTTTTTTTTTTTTTTTTTAAGAAATTCACGTTCTTTTATTTATTTATTTATTTATTTATGACTGTGTTGCCTCTTCGTTTCCGCGCGAGGGCTTTCTCTAGTTGCGGCAAGCAGGGGCCACTCTTCATCGCGGTGCGCGGGCCTCCCACCATCGCGGCCTCTCTTGTTGCGGAGCACAGGCTCCAGACGCGCAGGCTCAGCAATTGTGGCTCACGGGCCCAGTCGCTCCGCGGCACGTGGGATCCTCCCAGACCAGGGCTCGAACCCGTGTCCCCTGCATTGGCAGGCAGATTCTCAACCACTGCGCCACCAGGGAAGCCCCAATTTTGGGCTATTTTACTTTTAGCCCTTGGAAACTTGTTCCAAGAAAAGACACCATGTCATAAACATTAAATATTTGTTGACTGACCTGAAATAATTAACACTGCAGTTTTCAAATGGAATCTCAGGTATTTCCAGTAAGCATTCAGTAAAGATTTTGGTAAATATTTCCATCCTGTGATTTGCAGCCTATTACCCAAGATCACTTTTGATTTCACCTAAAACATCTTGGTATTAGCAACCTTTCTTCAGCTCCATTTTAAGTCTACTGGTCGAAATTATGCTATATCTGAGTGAGACAAATGTGTCATATTCCTAGTTGGTTTGCCTACCTGCTCTCTTTACCATCATGAGATCTGTTCTCCCCTTCATTCATAATCATCTTTCTTCAACATGCAAATTTTATGATGGGCCGCCCCTGCTTTCAACTTCTCCTTAAACTCCTAGAACAAAGCCTACCATTTTTGCCATTTTACCCCAACCTGCCTCGACCCTGCCTAAACATCCTTTCTACTCAGTCTTATTCCACCTTGATCTCCACTCCTCTGTACGGGTAATTTGTCTTCTAACCCAGGAACAAAACAAGGGATATTCCTTGCAAAAACATCTGTGTCTCAAAGTACGTAGTTTGTTTGTTTTCCTTATATATGCACAGTAGCAAGAAAAGAACAAAAGATAAGGCTCCTAAGAGAAAACTAGAGAGGACACACTGGAAAAATATACATGTACCCGTTTTAAACTGTAAAGCAAAAGATTATTTACATCTGCCTTTCTTATAAAATAATCTGGATTTACTTTCTTGTTTTGTATAGCAATTCTCAAGAGATTACAGTAATATTAGTTTCAAATGCAGTTGTGATAAGATTCCAACTATTAAAAAGATAACATAAAATTAGAGAAAGTACTTTATTTTAATTTTCTATTAAAATAAAATGTAATGCAAAAATAAACTAAAAGAAGTATTAGTTTTAATTTAATAAAATTTGATATCGCTGAGGCAAAATTTATTTTATATTTAGTCCTTTAAAATTCAGCTAAGATTGATGATCAACTCACTTTAGGCTGATAGAAATTTCTACAAGAAATTTATTCCTTTTATTTGGTGGTTAGATTCATCGCAGAGTAATGTCACTTATGTTCTTTGAAATAAATCGTAAATGCCCTTTCAACAGGAAATTTAGAATACTTAATATCAATTCTTTCTAAAATAGGTCCTTTCCAAAAAGATTTCTCTTACTGTATCCCTTCTTTTAATATTTCAACTCTTTCATCACATTTGAACCAAATCATTTCCAGATGAACTATGGTATTGAGAAAGTTAATGAAAAGAAACAGCCATGTCTTGTTATCACGTAAAGCATTACTAATTCCAAAGTTTTGTCAGAATGACTCTTTCTCTCTCTCTCTGTGTCTCTTTCGCTCTCTTTTCTAACGCGCCGTTGCAGGGTACATCCAGGATTGCCATCACACATTAAGACGCAGAATGACTTACCTAGGAGAATGACGACGCACAGTAGAATAGCGATTAAGGCTCCTGTACTCAAGCCAGCCGAGGACAGGACGGCTTCTGCACGGCAGGTCCGCACGCGCCCGTCTCTCTCGCACGCACAAACCCTGATGGTGAGGGTACTGCTGCTGCTGAGAGAGGGGATTCCACCGTCAGAGATCATAATGGGGAGGTAATACACATCCTGAATAGTTCGACTAAATCTCCTCCGCCTTGTCAGAATGCTGGCTGTGTTATCTACGGCAGACATAAGCAGAACAACATGGACTTAGTGAAGCCGCCATTGAAGAGTCACATTTCCTTGAATGGATAAAATGGGCATGTGTGATTTCTTTTCCGTTTATGAAATGGATAGAGGAACGTGAAGGGGAGATTATTAACCAGGGACTGAAACTCATTCTCCAATGGAGAAACCTATGCGAAACGTTAATAGGGCCTGGGCTGAAGGGGAGGGGAAATAGTGGATGACAGAGGAGGAAGGAAGCGATAAGCATTTGGGGCATGGGCGTCATAGCCAAAGGACTGAAAAGGATACGTGGATACCAGACTTCGGGGTGAGCCAGTGGCTCCTACCACAAACCTGGTGACTCTGAATATAAGTGATAGAAATAGACAGCTATGGTTTTAGCGAACTTCGGGTTAGGTTAATGTACAAAACTGTTTAAGAATCATTGGTACAGATAATGTATTTATGGAGACACCAGAACAATTGATAAACTATTTTAAACTTGTGATTTGAAGCACTCTTGTTATACTGGGCACACCATGGGTATGTTAATGATGAATAAAATAGTTAATTTCATTTTTTAATGTGCTTTTAAAATGCTATGTACTATAGCAAATGATTGCATGATCTATTTTGATCAGTCCACACAACCCTATAAGGGAGAGGATGTTCAATTCCTTACATTTTAGGGAAAATCATTTTTATTAGGAATAATAATTTTAAAATAAATAACCTCAGTCCCAGAGGATAAATTGCCTCAAATCACAGAGCTAGTGAATAATCAAGCGACAACCCCAATACATTCTAGAACCCTGTTCAAAACCAGGATGTCATACTGCCTCTTCTCCACCAGTTCACTTCCAATTGGTATTGATGCCTCAGATGCACATAGGAAATGTTTATCTTAGCATTGTTAGTCCCCCTGCTGTGTCTGTTAGCTAAAAGGCCCTTTTGGTGCACACTTGGATGTGCTGCTCAGAACCCCTGCATGAAGTGACTTGTTGCCCGAACTGTAGATTGCCACCTGGCCCAAGGTTACACTTTTCTGGAGCAGCACATAACCAATGACCCATTACTGCAAGGTTATAAAGGTCAAGCCATTTCTGCTGAATGCAGAAAATACTGAAGGGCAAGTTGAGTTCCAGAGCTTTCCCATGGGGTCAGCCATGGACACATTCAAATTGCATGGCAGCTCAATTGCTCACTCTGCCTTTCTTTCTTCCCCTCCCACTGTGGTCCACAGATGTTGATCATGAGGGCACACTCCAGTAAACATCCTGCCCCCTAAACTCCAATCCAGAGCCTGCTTGCCAGAGCATCCGAACTGTGACTACACATATGAGTTAATTACTTTTCACTAAAAAGTCAGTAAATCATTAGACAATTACTTTTAGGGATTCTTCTTCTCCTATCAATTTCTCTTATTCTGAAAACTGGAATTTTTAAAATTATGAGTATGTTTATGATAGTCATGATACAACACCCTACAGCTATATTCTCTTGGTTGTACATTGCCAAACTAATGCAATAGAAAGACAATAAATATTTCAAATATTCAATATAATGCAGGTAATAACATATGAATAATACACATTATATACATAAATTAAAATTATATACACACATATATGCACATACATACGTATAAGTTGTTGAAGGTTTGTTATAGAACATAAATAAATAATCTAATAAGTTATTAAAAATATTTTCTCACCTGGAAGAAGAGAAATTTAAAGAAAAGTGTGTCGATTGCCTACTCTGAAGGAGGTTTCAGAATGATGGGAAAAAAAAGAGGAGAAACTGCATCACGTGTGTTTTTAAGAGTATAGCCATCACAGGTACCCTCCTGGAAACCTGACCTTTGAGTAAGCACATCTATCAGGTGTAGGATGTTGCTTCATGATTAATATAAACTTGCATATATGCACAATTCCTTAGCCTAAGGAAGAGGTATGAATATGTGCTCATAGGCAAAAACACGTTTGAGAATTTCACTGCCAGTCCTCTGAAGAAGAGATGTAAGACACTGGTCCCTGGTCTCAGTAAATATCATAATGTGTGGAATGACATGATAACATGCAGGGGTAGATGGGGACTCTCTTTCATGGCTCTAGCCTCATGTCCACTTTACATTCTTAATCTGGAAGCATGGTCTTTTTCAAGATAATTATTGGAAATGCAATCAGAAACATGATGAGAAACAAGAAGAAAGCCTGAATATGTTTCTAGTGCATTTTAAGTTCTCAAATAGAAAGCTCTCACACATGGAGACATGACAATATTTTTTCATTTTTCCAGCTGAAGGTTTGACTTTTGAAAAGAAAAAGAGGATTCAGGAAGCAAAGAGCTTCCTACACAGAAAGGCTTAGCACAACAGAATAATGAACTCTTGACGAGGGATATTGTGTACCTCCCTGGAACTGCAAAAAATGTACTTGGCAGTAGGCTCACTGAACTTGAACAAGAAACTTTGAAATAAAATGAAAGGGATAAGAAGATATATATATGTGTGTGTATATATATATATATATATATATATACACACAGACACACACACATAAATATACATATACATATGAGAACAAACTTTGTCTTGCTGAAACTGAAATATTAGGTGACAAGAAGAACAGCAAATCTCTAAACTTGAAATACAATGTTTAAAAAATAAACCAAGTATTACAGAAAGTCTTGCATAACTTTAACTGGATAAAAAACTAATATCAATTGAATAAAGGGAAACCATAGCAGGATGTAAATTCTGTGGATGAGAAGAGCTAATTATCAATGTCAAAAAAAGGACAATCTCTAATAATGTGTACCCAAGTTTGGTTCTTAATTTAACTGTCAAGAGTTTGAATGAAGACAGAAGATTATAGAACACTTGGAAGCCAAGCTAATATAGCTAACGTATTGGATTAAGATTTAAGGAGATTTTGAACAGCTAGCACAAAGACCTTAAACTAACAAGAAGACAGGAACTAAAGATATGTGTTAGATAGTAAAGTTTGAAAAGTATCATACGGGAGAGATCTTGAGTAACATCTATTATTTTCAAATACATATACTATCTGAATGCAGCAATGAGGCAATAGATCTAAAACAGTCTCAGAAGGATTCAATAACAATATGGAATTTTTATGCAGATCTTTATTGAGAAGACTTCATTGGAATACAGCATATAAATTTGGGTCTACTATCTTAAAAGTGATACTTTAACCCAGTTTAGAAGACCTTGACTGTGATAAAAGAGTTAGAAAAGTATGTCATATGAAGAATCTTTGAAACAAAGAGTGTGAAAATTCTACATGTCTTATATGAATTTAGGGGCCTGAAATGACTTAGAAATTTAAAGAAAAATTTGGGAAACTCTCTTAGTAATTAATGTCTTTCTGAATATAATCAATATTTTCCTGACATTCCCAGCAACCATAACTTTGATGCAATGTGGAAATAGCCTTGAACATGGTTTAGTCTTTCAAAATAGATGACAATGTGTTATTTATTTTGTTGCATATCCCATTTTGTTCAGAAAATGATACGGACACATATAGGAGGAAGCAGGGAGACTGCCATGCAGATATACAATAGCTGAATCATGGAGATATTTACAAATATCATTGTGATGACTGTGAAAGAATTGAAATTTTGAGTCCTTTGAAAAACAATAATAATAACAAAATTTTATTTTTGCAACTATAAGAAGTCCAGGGACTTCATAATTGATCATTTTGGGGGGATCTTTCACACAAAAAATATTATAGTAAAATACAAGTTTGGGTAGATAGATATACTTCCAACTTCTATATTTCTATAGGGACAGAAGGCTACAGAATACAACAGTATAATACAAGTAACACAGTGCTTCTAAAATTCAGATATAATTTTCTTGAACTAGTAGTATGTGCTCTATTATTTCTTTGTTCAATGGTTTGAAAGATCTTGAAAGGTTCTAATCTCTGTGCTACTTTCATAAACTGTAGTACAGTTTAAGTTAAAATAAGGCATGCTTTTAAAATACTCCGTGGGGCAAAAACACATCCTACATTAAAGTCCAAAATTACCTTATATCTTGGAAAGTATTAAAACCTAAAAAAAAGTGTCAGGGTTGGAATAAAGACATAGACATAGAGAATGGACTTGAGGACATGGGGTGAGGAGGGGGAAGCTGGGGCGAAGTGAGAGAAGCATTGACATATGTATACTACCAAATGTGAAATAGTTAGCTAGTGGGAAGCAGCAGCATTGAACAGGGAGATCAGCTCTGTGCTTTGCGACCACCTAGAGGGGTGGGATGGGGAGGGTGGGAGGGAAGCTCAAGAGGGAGGAGATATACGTATGCATATGGCTGATTCACTTTGTTGTACAACAGAAACTAACACAGCATTGTGAAGCAATTATACTCCAATAAAGATGTATAAAAAATTTCATTTACAATAGCATAAAAGAGAATAAAATGTTTAATATATTTAACAAAAGAAGCACAAGCCTTGTATACATAAAACTACACAACTTCATGGAAAGAAATTAAATATCTAAATAAATGAGAAGATATCCCATGTCTATGGGTTGGAAGACTTAATATTGTTAAGATGACAATGTTACCAAAAGTAGATTCAATGTAATCCCTATCAAAATTCCATTGGTGTTTTTTGCAGAAATGGAAAAAACTCATCCTAAATTCAAATGGAAATGCAATGAATCTCAAATAGTCAAAACAATCCTGAAAAAGAAGAACAAAATCAGAGGACTCACGCTTCCAATTTCAAAACTGACTACAAAGCTATAGTAATCAAGACCTTGTAGTACTGCCATAAAGACAGACATAGAGACGGGTGGAATAGAATTGAGAAATAAACCGTTACATTTACGGTGAATTGATTAAAAAAAAAAATCGTGTGTTCTTCAAAACTCGTAAATTATCAGATGCCCATACCCTCCCTGCCATTTCAACGGATTCCTTATCTGATCATGCAGACATAAAGGTAAACTTTATCTCAAGTATAGCCTAGCAGACTATTAAAGCAATATTTCCAAATCTATCACAATAGCAGAAACATTTGAGATCTTCGGATGCAGCTCTGTAATTGGACTAAACTTTTTTTAAAAGCTGAAGAAAAGCTAGGAGACAGAAACTTAACTTCCACCAAAGAGATACATATGCATGGCTTCATAGCATTTTCATTTTTATCTGGTCTTCCAGCAGCAATAAGATCCATTCATAATTTAACTGTCATCAGAGCCCATGCAGGAAACAATGCTCTTTTGCATTCCTGCAAAGTACCTTTCACATAACAGGTACTTGATAAATAATGATTTGAACTACACTCAGCAGGAGCCTGTCTTCTGTTACAGTTTCCTCATTATATTGACATGTATTAAGAAATTAAAACCAAAATGAACTAATCTATCTTGATCTCCTCATGCTCTCTGCTGAAGGTTGATTCTTTTTCTCCTGCTTCCTGACTTTCCATTCTTTTAATCCTAGAATTGCCCTAATCTCAATTTTCAACTGGATTCTGCCAGTTCATTTAAGTTTGTAAACATTCTCCTGGCCTCTCTTGTGTTTCTGCCAAACCACAAATGCATGATCCAATATGTCATTATGTTCCTATTTGCACCCTGGAATGTCACCCCTTTGACCACATGCCACACTCCTTCCTGATGCTTTTTAAATCCCAGATAAATACAACCATACATTGTCTAAAGACTCTGCTTTCAGATTCATAAACAATGCTGGTAAATAGTTGTAACCATCTTAAGTGACCCCAATAAGTATATAGGGTAACTCCTCTAAGTTCTCAAAGGAGGTTAGTAATCAATTTATTAATATCCATATTTCATCAGATGCCATAGACTAGCTAGCTATTCTAAGCTTATTTTGCCATTTTCTCTTGAGTGCTATTCCTCCACTCACAGCAGGAAAACAGCTTTTTCTGAAAAGCTACCATCTATTATCAACATATGAAAACCACATTTGAAAACTGCTCAACCTTCTTTGCTATTAATTATGTCTATCTATGCATACAAGACTCTGTGACGTAAAAAAAGAACATGAATACATATGAAACAAAAATATGAATCTTGAAGAATATCAGCAAATCTGCTCATGAAAAACACATATAAATTTGCATAAGAGTGTTAATTTAGATGAATAGGGTAATAAAGAAGAAAAACAGCTTTTTAAGTAGAAACCCAACCCAAAATCTAAAATAATTCATAAGGATGTCACAATAATATAATAATTGCAGACACTGTAGAAGTACAGAGAACAGCGGTTTACCAAAAAAATAAAAAATAAAGTATATGAATTTAACAGAAACCCTCTACCCAATATTTATCACATACCTTTAACAAATACTACATTTTTAGTAGGAAATGGATGAGTCAAGTACAATAAATTATGGAGTCATGATATTTATAAACACTGAAGGAAACTCTAAAGATAAATCCTTAGACTGAAAAAGCAAACACATATTCCTGTTCTTAAAATTATTTAAAAATCTGTTTTTAAATAAATTTTACCCCCTTAAGGCAGAGGGTAGAGTTGATGACTCCTGCAGCATTTACGTGATTCCGAGCAAGGAAGGAATTAAGGCAAAAGAGTGTAACCTACATTTTCACAATAGGAAAGCAAAACAAAGTGTCACAGAATGGCAAAATTAGTCAAATTTTTATTGCTTAGAATATGTGTCAGCTATTTGTTTTGTTCTGTTTTCCTTTTTTTTTTTTGCTGTCACTGTGAGTAGGAATATAAGAAGGTGTTAAGGTGTGGGCTGACAAACCCATTAGAAAAAAATACATGAAAGTTAAAAAAAAAAAGTCAACAGAGGTTAAAATCACTAAGGAGAGAATAAAAGCATATTTTTCTATCTGGAGCAAAAGACTCACTAAAACAAACCACTACATTTGCAAGTCACCCTTTCCCATATTGGGGTCATGATGGCTTACAGACTGTTTGCCTTCTCACTAGTCAAGCTTTGAGTCTCTGCCTTCCCATAAAGGATAGTGTGAGTCTATCAAGTATGACTGGATAAATGCTAGTAAGTGAAGACTGAGACTTGACCGGGAGGAGAAAGGAGATTCGTAGCTGAACAAAAACAACGTGTCTCGTGTCTCAGCCTCATCACTGACAGTAGTGACTTGGGGCACAGGTGCTCCCACACCCCCTAGAGGCTGTCTGAGGCATCATTTGCAACTATATTCTCAGGACAGACCGTGCATGTGCTATTTTATTTAGGAATGGGAGAAAAAATGCTAAATGGTCTCTTGAAGCCCTGTGGAAAAAAAAACAGAACTTTAAATGGTTATAATCTACAGAGACATTAAGCACATTACAATACCAGCTGTGAGTTCTCATTTGAAGGACAAAAATAAATGATGGGAATATCAACTACTAGGGATCTGACAATGCCAAAGAAGTACAAAACAAATGTAAAATTTCTCATGATTTCCAATATGTATCAAACTAAAAAACTGCATTTCACTCTCAGTGGACTATGAAATCTGAACGAAAATGCCCCAAAAGACATCTTCTTAACAGCTCATAGTCAAATTTGAAAATATCCCTTATCTTAAAATCAATGCAACATAAACTTAGATATTCCTTCACCAAACCCAAACAGCCACAAGGAAAATCAGTATTTCCTGACAATGATTATTAAGTATTTTGTTAAAAATGATAAAACTTATAAATAATAAGACCTTCACTTTTAAAAGTAATATTACAAGGAAATAATAAAAAGTAATAAAACCAAGGGAAAAAAAATCTTCAAAATTCTGCAACAAGGTGAAAATGACAGTCTACAGAATCTTCCATTTAATATGATTTACAATGGTCATTTTTGATGCAGTTCACTCACTATTTTAAAAAGAATGTGCTATTTGAACCCATTCATTTTTTCTTTTTTAAAATTAATTTTTATCGGAGTATAGTTGCTTTACAATGTTGTGTTAGTGAACCCATTCGTTTTTAAAGACTGGAAATGTCTACAGAAGTGGAAAACATGTATCTAAAGAAGATAACCTAGAGACAAATATGAGCAGTAGGTGTTCTTGAGAGCAAATTATCAATTAAATTACGATAAGGATTTTCAATCTGAAAGGCACATGAAATGTGATTTAGAACCCTGAAAATAAACAGAGATACAAACATATACATAGTTAAAAATAATCTCTTCTCCTACTAAAATCTGTAAGATTTACAAATGCACTTGACAGTCGGAATTAAGCCTAGGAATTAGTCTGGCAAATCTCCTTGCATCAAATAAAACCTAGTCCCTCAAAAGGCAGCATAAAGATCATGAAGCAGAACAGACTTGTAGACAAATGATGATTTTATATTGGTGGATTAGGCTACACTTTTCTATCACAAAATGAATGAACAAAGGTACTGTATGCACAGACCCACCTGGGGTAAGCCTAGACTCCCAGACTTTATGACATTATGGCTATAGTTCATTTATTGTAGATACATTCCTAACCTATGTCACAGTGAATAATAAACAAAATTAGGCCCCAAATAAAGAAACTTTTATATATGTAGGATGGAACACTTAAGAAGACATTTGTTTTCTAACGTTCAGATAAATTAGCAGATTCCAAATTAATGAGGGATAAAACATAGGGCAGGAAAGATCTAACAAAGATGGCGAAGAACTGAAACAACATGAAACATTACCTTAAATTTAAGTATTTATCAAGCAGATCTGGGCTGTGAATAGGAGAATCCTACCAGGGTAAAAATGGAGGAAAATCTTCTTAGTTGATATGAGGACATTAGCTATGATTCCAGGCATAAACACTATTAAGGTATATGTCTCTGGGATTCAGCTTTTATTGTGGTCAAGGGTAGGAGCCTAGAGTTTCTCAAGCTCACTCTTTACAGATGAATTTAAAACATAAGAACAGGAATTTAAAGTTGGGGAAGAGAAAAAAAAAAAAAAGCCCAAATGATCAGTTACTGAAATCACCCAAAAATCTCTAGAACAAAAGGGAATGGGAGAGCTGGCTTTCTATCTACTAGTGGCTGACAATGTGTTTATTCAAGACAGCCATCTTTGAAATGGCTGCTTCTTTGAAATGGATTCCTGTCAATCAATCAAATTTTAGTCACGCAGTTACATTACAAAAAAATAAAAAAGAAAAGAAAAGCCAGCCGTCAGGGTTTACACTACCTTTATATCTTTACAATATCATCTTCATAATAATTAGAGGAAACAAATAACAGATTATTCCTTGAGCTAACATTCTGTTCAAGAAAGCAAGAGTCCTATCTATCAAAGCAAATACATCCATTCAGAGAAAAGGTACTCCAAACACTCATTGCTTTAGTTGATAGCCATTTCTTCCTTTCATAGAGATGTAAATCTTTACCATCTTTATAATATCTTGATACGTTAGGATATGCCCTCTTTTCTTCTCTTTCCTCTAACTATACACATCCTTTTTCTTCTTTTCCTACATTCTTGCTTTTCTCAACCCTTTACCATTTGCATTTTATTAACAGATTATTAAATTCAGTTTATGATAAAAATTATATTTAACTTATAGATTAATTTGGAAATTTGAGTGTTGATTTACTAATGGGGTAAAGATATTATTTTGTGTTTTTTATATTTTCACTAACATTGCCTTTCAAAATGGTGAACTTGAACATTATTTATTGGAAATTTTTTCTCTGATGATCTTACAAGAGTTTTTTGTTAATTTGTTTGATTTGTTTTTACCATTTTAAATTTATCTGATTTGCTATTTATTCATATTTTTTACATATAGAAAATCTAGCCATTTGGGGCATTTATTTGTATTCCAAAATTTGGCAATCTATCCAATTGTTTCTTAAGATGTTTCTGTGGATTCTTTTAAATTTTCACAAAGACAATTGCATCTCATTTGTTAACAATGATAATCTTATGTTTTGTTTCTATGTATTATTGTTCTTTTGTTCTATTTTTGTTTTGTTTTATCCTTTTTGGACTGAGGAGAACATTCAGTACACTGCTGATTAATTGTAGTGATTGAAATATCCTGAGACTAGCAGAATTGTCCAGCTGAACCCAACAGAAATTGCTAATGCTTAGAAATGTGAGCTAAATAAATGAACAAATGTGCTTTATTTTAAGAAAACTGGTTTTGGAATTGTTTTCTTTTTCAGCAATAGTTGTTTTTTTTAAGCAATAGCTAAATATTTCTAACTTTTTATGTAAAATTTCCTATCACATTTTGAATTTGGCATATCTCTTGTAAGCAACATATAAGGGTTTATTTTTAAAATAAAATATATTTAAAAATGATATTTAATCTGTGACTATGGTATATTTGAACTACTTTCTACTTCAAATAAAATTGTCATTGCTTCTATTTTGCATCTTTTATTCTACTTTCTGACCTCTGTTCTACTGATGAAATAAGTTTTATTATTTAACTTTTCAAAAATCTCTCTTTGCTTTGGAAATTACAGACTCTTATTCTATTAACTCTCCATTATTCTAGTGTTAACTCTTCAAGTTTTAACATTTGAAATGAAATGTTAATTGAAAGGCTTTTTTGTCTATTATTTCTTGCAGAGATCCTGAAGGCAAAGATTAATACAATATTTGCCAAAATGTCAGTAGCTAAAAATTAAAAGTTTCTTTTCTTATACATTGGAAAAAAGTCTTTAATAACCGTCCTCCCTTAATTCCTGATAGCTTACCACTGTTAACTACATATAGAGAATGTTGACTATAGGAAATTCTTTTCCTTTAGCAGTTTGAGCGTATAACTGTTATCAACTTCTGTCATCTTTTTTTCTTTTTTAACAGGAATCTACTTTAGATCTAATTAGTATTGCTTTTTAAATATTCTGCCTTTTCTTTTTGATTAAATATTTTTTCTCTTTATCTTTGAGGTTTAGCACTTTTAAATTGGCATATTCAAGTATAGATTTGATTTTCTGCTTGCCTTTGGGTGTTCTTTTTTTTTTATAATAGCCAATTTTTTAAATTAATTAATTAATTAATTAATTTTTGATTGTGTTGGGTCTTTGTTGCTGCACGCAGATTTTCTCTAGTTGTGGCGAGTGGGGGCTACTCTTCATTGCAGTGCATGGGCTTCTCATTGTGGTGGCTTCTCTTGTTGTGGAGCACGGGCTCTAGGTGCGTGGGCTTCAGCAGTTGTGGCACGCGGGCTCAGTAGTTGTGGTGCACAGGCTTAGTTGCTCTGCAGTATGTGGGATCTTCCCGGACCAGGGCTCAAACCCGTGTCCCCTGCATTGGCAGGTGATTCTTAACCACTGCACAACCAGGGAAGTCCCTGGTGTTCATGTTAATTGTGAGGGTCCACATATTTTCAACTTTGAAAAATTGTCATGCAATTTTATCTACATATATTGCTTGTTGCTATAATTTCTTTCTAATTCTGCCAAATATTTTATATTCCATATCTGTTAAGTGTTCTCACAATTTTTAAAAATTTTGATGTATCTGAACTTCGTTTGCTTGAATTAATGGATTTTACGTTTGACTTGTTAAATCTCTCTGTGTCCAGTCTAGAAGTAATGCATTTTTTTATTGTTCTCTCTTTGTATCTGTGTGTGTGTATATACAACATATACATATATATACAAATATACATATATACATCATACATGTATATATTCATATATGTTTACACATAATTAAATTTTCAATGTATGGATAATTTATATCTATATAGTCTATATGTATAAATCTATGTAATTTCTAGATATAATTCTATACACATTTCTATATATTTAATACCTATATTTTAATATTTATCTTATGTATACATGACATATATACATACATATATATAAACAAAATTTCAAATTTTAATTTCTGTATATGTTTATATATAATTATGTATATAACACTAAACATCTATATATTTTCATGTCACTTTATATACTTTTCTATCTATACAAAAACTGTAGTTTTATTTTAATAAGGATTTTTAAATTATTTTTATATAAATATTTTCTTTCATTGTCTCATTTCATGTAATCACTTCTAGGTCTTTTTAAAAAAAAAGTTCTTTTTTTTAATTTTGAAAATGCTAAACATGCTAATATTCAAGTATTTTTCTGTTCATTTATGTATTTTGCATGATTCAGAGTGAATTCATTTTCTGATTTATTTCTTATTATTTATTGACTATCTTTTAATTCTTTGACTTTCAGATTTATCATACACAACAATAAGCATTTCTCTCTGTCTAATTTTGGAAACAGCTTTTTGTCTCTACTCACTCTTTGCCATAAAGCAGTTTTGGAGATGCCACTAAACCCATGGCTTCCTGATCAGTCATCCTGGCTTGGAGTCTCTGTTTGGTTTCTATTGTTCCCTGAATATTCATGTTCGTGTAAGCAGGGGGCACAGAAGAACAATGGTTTTAATTTTTTCTTCTAGATTTCTTTATGTTCTGGGGGCATGTAAATGTTTCCTAACTCACAGGATGCAATGACCAAGCTGCAGGATCCAGTAGGCCTGGACTTGCTGACTCTTACTCTTTGTAGTTTGTTCTGGTTGTTGGTCAGAGAGGTGTTTATGTACCCATGAATATATGTATATATTCATTTTGGTATAACTATTCCATTTTAAATTTCATCTTTGTAACTTATTATCCATAACTGCCTTCTGTTTAGAGAAAAGTCCATCTTGACTCTACTATCTTTATACAGCGTCATTAATTCCCCCAATGCTACAAAGTAGATATTTCAAACCAAAACTTAATGGATGTAAAAACTGAGGTTGAGAGAAGTTTGGTGGCTTGTCTTATCTAGCATAAACAAGGCTGTTTGCTCAAGCATGTGTTTTCACCTGTGTGCTAGTATCTTTTTTTCAGAAAATTGCTGCTTTTTCTATCTGAAAGAAATTATTTGCGTTATGTATAATTTCATCAATTCCCAAAAATGTTTAAAATAAATTAAATAAATTTAAAAATAAATTAAAACATCTTTACTCCCATACAACTGCCCACAGGCATCACATACTTGAGATGGCATAGCTGATTTAAAGCATTCATATATATGGTTAAAATAAATGTTAAAAAATTTACATCAGCATTATAAACACTTTCAAAAGTGTGTACATATTTGAGGGGAATTTTTTGAATGTGAGTTCCCAGCACTGGTAATATTGTCATACAACTAAAATGAGACCTTTTGAATATATTCATCAGTTAAATTGAGAAATTCCAGGCATAATCATCTTGAATGAAGGACTTTTAGTCACTAATGTGGGTTTCAACAACAGTAAAATTCTCTTGTTTTTCTAAAATACTTCGGGAGTTACTTACATTAAATAGCTAGATTACAGCATATCTTCAAATCTAAGTCAATTTTTATAATATCATCAAATTAAAATTACTTTTAAAATGTAAATAAAATTTTTATTGGAATGGAAAAAATTCAACTGAAATATAAGTATTATTTCTAAATATGTGTTTCTAAATATAGTAAATTTCAATCTACTAAAGCAGAAAGTTGAATGCTCTCCAAATTATGCAATTATTTGAATATGGGAAAATATGAATTTATTTTCAGATATTTAGCATAGTTAATTATAATATTTAAATACATTTGGGATTGTAGGGTGGGATGTTCAGATGTAACTAAATGTTCAACAGTCAATTAAATACAATTTGTCATACACAAACATGGATAAATATATATTGCCATAAGTACAGCTGACCACAGGGATAGTTAAAATGAGAGAGACAAACAAGCTTGGTATTTTTATATGAATTTTGTTATGGCCACATGCACAATTTAGTATCCTTGTTATGATTATTTAAGGAGGCTTAGGGATAATGGAAAAAATGTTTAGCGGGTTGTCATTTAGTGATTTTATTTTTGCTTGAATTTGAAAATGCTTCTCCATGAAGGGTACAGAGAAGGAATTAACTATTTACTTCAAAATGTATGTGCTATTGTTTCTTTCATGTGATTCTGAGGCACATCTTAAATCCTAAATAACAGTATATTCAGATATATGTGATCAAAAACTAGTTTTGAGAAGAGAAAGTTGATGCCAGTCAGAACACTGTACATATTGAGTGGCTTGCTGTTTCCCTTCCATATGGAAGAAAGACTTTTACACAACTTTGAGGAATCTACCAAATAAGGAATCTAAATCATGGTGAATCTTCTCTAGTTATTATGTTCTTTTTTCCCTATGCAATAAGAAGTTTAAACAAAAATAATTCAAAAATTTCCACAATGCTCTGTAATTATGCATATGTATCTACCCATATTTTGGAAAAACATTCATAATAACAAGGGGAAATATAATTTGTACAGCACATCTTGATAGCCTTGCTAAAGCAAGATGATTTCAAACATTGCAGTTCCTCTTCTAATGCTCCCTAGGACATATTTTTCATTTTTCCTAATTTAAATTTTTTCCACTTCCTAGCAGTTGCAGCAGCTCTCGTAAACATGTTTGTCAGCTAAGATTTCTCTTAAAATTTACCCAAGAGCATATTACACGTACATTTCTTGTTTAAAGGGATGCTTCTGAATAAACTCATTGAAAGTTATTTGTACATATGGCTCAATTTTAAACACAAGCTATTCACGGATCATAACACATTAACATCAAACTGACTTTGAATGTTGATTTGCAAGCTGTTCATGAGTATATAAGAATAAAGCAAAGCTGCTCAGGCCTACTCCATATCAAGTCAAAGCAGATACCACATAGATCAAAAAATATATGTATTCATGTTCACCTTCATTGTCCTTCAGAGTGAAGTTTGGGTTTATAGACAGATGTTCATCAAGAAAGAAGTTAAACTTTTGTCCATTGGCAAAATCATCCTTATCAGTGGCACTGATGGTATGAATAACCTAAAGAAAAGACAAAATTAAATACTAAATTTAATTTGGCTTCTTCCCTTGATTTTAATTATATTTTAACATTTTCCGTATCCAACTTGAGTGCTTTCAAATTCTTATTCTAGTAAAAGTATCAGCTAATTTGCTCTCCCTTGCATTAGACTTTAAGAAATGTATTATGGCACACCATATAATCATTCACACTTTATTTTCTAGCATGGCACAAACATTTAATTTTTTTTTCCTTTATTACCCACAGTACCTTGGGGCCAATTAGTTG
The DNA here is from genome assembly GCF_965194805.1 of Balaenoptera borealis. NCBI lineage: Eukaryota > Metazoa > Chordata > Mammalia > Artiodactyla > Balaenopteridae > Balaenoptera > Balaenoptera borealis. The sequence continues at coordinate 16,950,925 of NC_138867.1, forward strand.
TAAGGTTTTGTGTGAACATCTGTTTGGGGAGATGTGAAATATGGTTTGTACAAATACCAATATCCCAGTGTTGATGTAGGACAGCCTTTCTGTACATGCTGGTCTCAGTCAGCAAATGCAAAAGCACTAGAGTCATAATTTTTGTTTTAGGAGACCTCTGAGATCATGATCCAGCCCCTGCGTTTTAGGGACGAGGACTCTGAGTCCCAAAAGGAGTGTGATGTGCCTCAAATCTGTAAAAATGTGGCAGAGGTAAAACTAGACCGCCCAGAGCTTTATGAAATTTTTTCATCCCTAGTGGTTGAGAGAAAGTAATACCCAAATTTGGACTTTACGCACATTAAGGAACAGAGAAAGTTAGAATATATATAAAAAAAAAAAATCCCAGGTAGCCTAAGAGCAGCATACACATTCCAATCGTTACAGTCATTACAATCTTTAAAAGTAATATTGAAACAAACAAGCAAGATGATGTTTTCCTTTTGAAAAAAAATTAGTATCCTAATGCTCAAGTGTCCTCTTTCCAGCTTTTCCTTAGAGAAATTGAAAACAGAGGGAAAGTAGAACCAGAAAAATAGTATTTCCTGCATATGAAATATAGTACGTGCATTTCAAAAATTGATACGATTTCTAAGAACATTTTACTCAGTTTCACCGCATTTCAATATTTTACAGGTGAGATAATCCACCAAAATGCATCATAGTTAAAACCTAAATTCCTCTCCAGGTACTGAGACTGTTTGTTAGCTTGTGAGGGAGATGAGGAGGAATATAAAGGCACTGAGAATGAGTGGTCAGGGAGAGTAGGAGCAGAAGAGCATGTGTTTTCATGAAGTGAAAGTGAAGAAAGAACTTCAGGGTATAGAAGTGATCAATTTCCTCCATATATTCCAGTGGCTCATTCCTTATACCCTTTCCCATCACCATTCAGAATTTACTTTCTCAGCAGGAGATCCTGGGTGAAAGCCCCTCCCCCTACATATTCCAAGAAGTTTCTATCATTCTTCTCTTCATTACTTCCCTCCATATTATTTATCTATGAACTGAAAATTTACAAGTTGCTTTTTTTTTTTTCATTGAAAGCACAACTAGTATCTGGACAGATACATATATTTTTTCTTGCTATCGCCTTTTGACTATAAATAGAATAAACTGATGGATAATCAGAAGCAATCTTTATGATTTTTCTCAAGCGCAGGAAAAGCTCCATAGCATTTAGAGTGTGCAAAATCTGAAGAGCACAACTACATTTTCTACACGTTAGTTACTTAGTAACAAATTGAAATAAAATATCAAATTTTCAAGGTTGTTTTCAGGGTTAGATAAAAGAAATACTGTCAGCCCTCCATGTCCGTGGTTCTAAATCTGTGGTTTCAACCACCACGGGCCAAAAATATTTTTAAAAATTCCAGAAAGTTCCAAAAAGTAAAACTTGATGCCATGCAGTGCCAACTATTTAGATGGCATTTACATTGTATTTACAACAATTTACATAGTATTCACATTGTATTAGGTATTATAAGATATTATAAGAGATGATTTAAAGTATATGGGAGGATGTGTGTAAGTTATATGCAAACACTACACCATTTGGTATAAGGGATTTGAGCACTTGTGGATTCTGTTATCTTGAGGGGGGCGGGGTCCTGGAACCAATTCCCCACAGATTCTAAGGGACGGCGGTATAAATTTTTCTTTGGGAAAATAAATGTCTTCTCACTCTTATTCTTCATTCATTGTGATTCTCCAATTTACAATCCTATTTCCTCAATGATACCTCATAACATACTGACACATTTGCAAGTTCACTTCTTATCCTAGGATGTAACTCTGGAGGGGATTGGTAAAGAACAATTAATTTAAATAAACTGAGCTATTTATGTTTTCTGTTATCAATGCTTTGGAACAATTTTCTTTTCTTCTCATTTCAAAGTTAATTTATCACTTATTTTAAATTTTCTTAAATTTTTACAAACATGAGCTTATTCAATTTGTTAAACACTGATATAATTCATATTATATTTTGTTTACTATTTTTTTGTTATCTCTAAAATATAAATATCCCTTCCATTTTTATACAGGTAATTTCAAATCTCAATTTACCAGGAAGCTCACTTATGGCAAATTTTTCTTCCTCAGAAAGGGTTCTCAGTCTCATCTACATAGTAAATGATAAGTTGGTTACCACATTTTGTTTAAGAGTGAACGATTCATCTTGAACTTTTGTAGAACTGTTGGACATGCATCTGTACCTAAATATTTTTCCATAATATTTCTGAGAGATGTTTCTAAAAACCTAGTATGTTGGTCTTCTTTTTTTTAATCTAGAACTCCTAGATATTCTCTTGATGAGAGAAGGTATATTCAATTTCTTTTTTGGTTGTTTTACTAATGACCTTTTCTCTTTCATTAGGAAATGGGTTTTCCATTTGTTTCCTCAGACTTTTAATAGAAAACATACCTAAGAAGTTAACATGTTTATGACTTTTAGAAGATTTAAACTTCTGGCAGATATCAGATAATTGCCATGTTTCCATTCATCAATATTTTCTACCATTCTTTCAGACTTATTGATTTATCTACACTGTGCTACCTGTACTCTCTGTGCAGCTAGTTGGTTATGTATGATCCATAAAAAATTTATTTTCTGACTCTCTTTCCTTCTAACTGGACTCCAATGTTTTCTATCACTTGCACATTATGCAATAAGTACACAAAGTATTTGATTATTTTGAAAGATCTGAGATTTACTCTAACAAAGGGAGAGAAAACTCAAATTGATGGATGGTATTTACAAATAATTACTAGCAGAATTTTTTGATAATGCCCATGAATAAGGATTCATTTTTGGTAGAAAATAATTAAAACCAATTTTATATTCCTTTTATTAAATAAATGTATCCCCTTGTTTAAATGTGTTTAAAACATATTTAAAATCTATCACTTCTAGAGTGCTTTAATTAGGAAAAATAGTGTCAGAAATTTATACAAATAACATAGTCTTCTATTTGGTAAATGAGCTAACCCTAACTAAAACAAATTAAAAAGGAAATTCTATGGAATGCATTGCATCTTCTTTTAATTAATAGAGTTTGCCTTATAATATGATCTCAAATGATCATTTCATTTGAGAATAATACCAACTTTTGTTAGTTAGCTGAGGTTTATCTTCGATAAGATGTAAAATCTCTACTGATCTAGTTAACTTTTTCCATACAAAGTTGTACTGTTAATAATATCAGTAATACCATGGATATCATGGGGGCAGAGGCTGGTGTTATGTAATAAAATGTTTTCTTTTATATGTTATGTTTTCTAAGTTTACTTCTAAAAAGAAAAAATACAGAGGGAAAAGTCAATATGAATAAGACAGAAAGCATTCCCTTTGTTATTTCTCAAAGTTTCTAGGTGTAGGCACATCTCAACTATTTTGAATTCACTCTTCTTTGGGAACTGATTTCAAATTTCATGCATGCATGATTTTCTTTTTAGTATTTTTTATGCAAGTCACTTAAAAGATTTTTTTCAGAACAGGAAAATATATTAACTCAGAGAAATATATTGTTGAAGTTTATATTGATACCTGAATCGACCTGAACTCTGCTCTTACATGTGGTTTGAACCTCTGCTTTCAGAAAAAAACAGTCTCTTTGCTGTAGCCACATGCTGTTACATTTAAATGCACAACATCCATAACAGAAGTGTCTGTAATTCTAAAAGCTATTGTCATAGAAAGAGGAACTGTCGCAATACAAATACGCTTCAGAAAAGCTATTTCACAAATCATTATTTAAATAGTTTCCTATTCCATCCCTGCATCAAAATATACAGTTTCTCCAGAAATGCTACAACCATAAGAGTAAATGAACCAAAGACCTCAAAATTAAATAATAGAAAGATTCAGACAACTTTCCACTGTAATGGGTTAATCATACAATTGACTACATGAATGGGTAATGATTTCTTTAAACGCAGGTGTAATAAGCAATACTTTTAAAATGATGTTTTTATTCCCTCAATGAAATGTCTAAATTCATTTTGGTGAAAGAGTTGGAAACAAAAGCTCAGATAACATAAAGAATCCAGTTTTCTTACAGTGACATCGAAAATCATGCAATACTAAAGACAGCAATGATGCTTAAATGTGAATATAGTTTACAAAGAATAAGCAGTATTCACATAACTTAAAATATATTAGAACTTTGGGGGGCTAGGTCTAGCAATTACTTCTTGAAAATAGTAACAGTTATATGAAAAAAAGATAAATACTATATAAATGGTTAATGGGGCTCAGAAAAGAAATGGTTTGTCACAGATTTAGCCCTCTCTAAAAAATGGAATAACTTTTCACCTGAGGAGAACAGGACAACCCACACTTAAAGGAATTTAAGACATATCTAGTCATATACTCATAGAATCTCAGGCTTGGAAGGGCCCTGAAATTCTGACAATTTTCTTCATTTTAGAGATGAAGAGACCACTTGTCAACATCACATTAAATTACTTCTTAAGAAGGCTACAGAGTTTAGGTGGTCAGTGTAGAGGGTAAAACAGAAGGACCCAGGCTAACAATGTGACATTAAGAGGAAAGCATGGCCAGTGAGAATGCCTGAATGGACTTCCTCATGAGCAAAAAGTGGACAACATGCGAGGTCAATGGAAAAAGTCAAGGTCACATGCCAATATGAAGAGAGTGCAAGCCAGAAAACTGAGACTAGCATTTTCGATTACAGAGAAGATGTTTACATCCACAGGGGAAGGATCAGCTGATCCAAGAGCAAGGGCTGAGTATCATCTGCTCAGAAATCTAGTAGTGTCACCTACACCTACAAAACTGGTACATGTGAGTCGCTCCTAATACAAGATCACACTTTATCTTTGAAGTAAAAATTATTAATTAATTAGTTAATTAAAACAAAATTTTTAAAAGAAATAGTCTAAAAAGAAAACATCTAAAAAAAGCTGATGATTTTTGACTCTTTATGTCACATTTCAAATGATCTAAGTTTAAATTCTCTGAATAACCTAGGAACCAAACAAACAAAGATTCAGTGAGGGAAAGGTCCTAAGTTTACTAAAAGTTGTTATTTATAGATTAGGTAATTGATACCTAAGTAAAGCAATATTTATTTCTAGATATTTTATTTTCTTAAAGTGGTATTACATGGTATAGTGTTTTAAGTTTCATTTTCTAATTGTTTCTAATATAAAGAAAAAGAAGAAATACATTTATATTGACCTTATATTTAGCACAAGTATCAATTTTATTCACAAATTCAACTACTGTATAGTAGTATTACCACTATTATTAGTAGTATTGTTATTATTAATGAATGTTTAATTTTATCAAAACCTTTGGCTTCACCCATCAAAATGAATTTTAATTTTTCTCCTTCTCATTTTAAAGTAATTATTTTTTCTGGATTTGCTTTGACAATATTTTATTTATGGTATTTCTATGTTCATGAAAGAGAATATCTATAATTCAAATTATATCCTTCTCAGGTTTTGATTTCAAAGTTTGTTGTCAGCATAAAATGAGTAAAAAACTGATTGCCCTTTTTTCCTTTTTGATACAGTATATTTTGATTATCACTCCATTTGAATATTTTCAATTTTTATTACTTTATTGGCTCATGGCTTATTTAAAAGTGTCTTTCTTCATTTCTGATGGAGTTTTTCTAGCAATATTTTTGAATTAGTATCTTGCATTATTTTATTGTAATAAAAATGAGGCCAATTCTTTGAAAATTATTAATACTTGCCTTGTGGTCCTGAATATGGTAAATTTTGGTCAATGTTTTGTGTAAATTTTGAAAGAATGCATAATCTAAAGTTGTTCAATGCAATGTTCTATATTTGTTAAACAGTAAAGTTTGTTAATTGTGGTATTCAATTTTTAGTTTCCTTAATAAAATTTTATGTGATTATTCTATCAGTTTCTGGCAGAAGCATACTAAAACTCTCAGCACAATAATCTTCTCTGTAGACATTTCTTAAATATTTTGGTGATTTTATTTTAACATAAATATTGATATATACTTCTTTAAGTTTACATTATATTTGTTTGCTTTTTATTTTTCTACTTGTTCCATATTTATTATCTTATTTCTTGGTTTTTAAAAAAATTACCATGACTTCTACCTAGCTATTATAAATTTGTGTACTAAGACTTTCTCTTTTATTTTGCTTATCTTGTGTTATAAAACAAAACTATATCTCAACAGCAAATATGAAAATTTGTCATTCTAACTTTGAATTTTAAAAACGTCACAGAAATCCACAGGGTTATTTTGGAAATATTAAATTGGTTATAAACTTCATATTTTATTCTTTACATTTTAGTTTTGAAATATGCCCTTCTAGAATCCTTGAAAATAGGTCCTATATAAAACGATTTTTTTCCCTTTATCTTTGTATCATAAAATATAAAAAAGCAAGATAAAATCACATGCAACAATTTTGTATATGTGTGAATTATTTAATTGAATGAACATTTTAATAAACATAATAAAGGTCAAGAAATAAAACTGTCAACATCACTTTATTTAGGAGTATTTTAAATTCCAATTTCTATTATCTTGTTAGTTACATAGTCTTTTACTATTTTATTACTTAAACTAAAAATTACTGTATTCATTCTTGACACATAAAATCTATTATAAATTAGTAGTTTATCAATTACCCCAAATTTAAGGAGTTTAGAATATTTTAACTTTGTCTCCTTCCTTCTGATACCTTGTTCCCATGTATACTATGTATATTTTAAACCCCAGAAAATATTCCTTTGTTTTCTATTCACTCATTAATAATTTATTGTTAACAATATATTTACTGATTGCTTTGGTCTTTAAGGATTCTTGCCACTCCAAGATGCCAATTTGATTATTTTCTTTTTTCTTTTTCCAAAAAAAGCTTTAATGTGTGTATTGGCAAGGAATTTTCACTTTTTTTTTGACCTAAATACGAGTTTTTCTTGTCTTTATTTATTTTATTTATTTATTTATTTTTTAAGCCCCTTCCCCGGCCGCTGGCTTCCCAGACCATGCCTCCCCGGCGCCGCCGCGACCGCCACCGCGTGCCCAGGACCCTTGCCTTTATTTTCAAGGACGATTTTTGGTACACAAAAGAATTCATGGTTGTCAGATAGTATCTCTGGCTCTTTGGATTTATCTTTCCTTTTTTTTTTTTTTTATCTTTCATTCTTCCTGATTAAATAATCAGCTTTTGAAATTGTTCTTTTAAAGGTTTTGAGTATTATTTTTATATTCTACATACTAATCCTTCATTGGATAAACGGTTTGCATGTATCTTTTCCCACTATGTGGTTTTTCTTCTTATCCTCTTAACAGGATCTTTCAGAAAGCAAAAATATTTAGTTTTGATCAAGTCCAACTTATCAATTTTTTTCTTTTATGGATTATGCTTTTGGTGTCATCTAAGAACTCTTTGCCTGGCACTACATCCGTTTTTTACCCCTAACAGTATTATGTCTTTTTTCTCTAGATGTTTTAAATTTTAAACTTAATTTTATTTCTGAAATTTTATTTCAATTCATCTAGGTATAGTTATTTTTGTAAACAGTTGCTCAGATTTTTGTTTTTGTTTTTCTCTATGCTTCTTGAATTTTTGACTTGTTGCTTGCCAACAGTATGGAAAAATTTTCAGTCATGATCTCCTCAAATATTACTTCTGCCCAATTCTCTTTTTTAATATCCCTCTGAGAATTGTATAACTTGTGTATTAGACCTGCATGTTCCATATCTTTCATATTCTTATTAATGTTTTCTATCTTCTTGTCTTTCCATGCTTTAACATGAATATTTAATCTAACCTACTTTCCAGTTCACTATTTTCTCTTCAGCTATGTCTAATCTGTTATTACCAAAATCGAAATCCTATATTAAGTGGCTGAATTTTTTAAAATCTAAATGTTCTATTTGCATGTTTAACATTTTTCTCAATTGTACTTGTATAATATATGTTAAGAAAATAATTCCAGCATGTGTGCATCCATTTCTAACACAATTGAAGTATGATTTGGTAAGTAAATCATTATGTATCTGTACCATAAAATTCTTTACTGTTTTTGAAATGGTGATATAGAAAAATATTTAAGCACTGGAAGTGATAATCTTAATACATTGCTAAGAGTAAACCAGATAACCTGTAAATACTTTCAAATATAATTTTCAGTCATTTTGTCCTCATTCATATTTTCTAATTTTCTTGTGAGAGATAACATGAGAAAATTTCATGTTTTTATATAAAGTGCCCTCCATTTATATATATGTAAATACCTCCCCTGGAAATATTAAAAACATATAATCAATGATAACTTTAGCAAGCCATAATTGATTGTCCCTCATATACAAATACACAAGGCAATGTTTCTCAGGACTATAATTTTGTCACAAGCTTCAAAATGATTTAAAATAATTTTGGATGATATATTTATTCTGGTTTGCCAAAGATAGTAAAAGGGGCTATCTGACTCAGCTGGACCTAGACCCTTTTGACTTTTCTCAATTCATCTGTGGCCAACAGACTTCAAGGTGTCCATCATGGAATGCATGGCTCTTTGTAATCCCTTCCCCTAAAGTCTTTGTGATTTGCGTCCCGCTTCTGGCCAATAGAATGTGGCAAAAGTGTTGATATATTACAATGATTACATTACATTATATGAGACTGTCAGACTCACCAGAGAGACTCTCTTTACTTGTTTGATGAAGTAAGTGGCCATGTTGGGGAAGCCATATGACACACACACACACGCACAAACTCTGGGTGGCATCTCAGAACTCTGGGGAACACTGAAGAGCCAAGGAACATCCTGAAGCTCTCAGGTCTGCAGCTGAAAGTAACTGAATGCTACCAACAACGACGTGAGCTCAGAAGAGATCCCCAAGCCTCAGGTAAGAACTCAGCTTGATTACGTCTTATGAGACTCCTCCAAAGACCTAGCTAAGCCATGAGCAGAATTCTGATCTGCAGAAACTATGAGATGATAAATATGTGTTGTTTTAAGCTGCTAAGTTTGTGTAATTTGTTACACAGCAGAGAAGACAGATGCACGTTCCCTTCCCATGTCCCACTTGCTTTATGGGCGTCAAAACACTGGCTTCCCTTCGGAATTGTCATGCTCCTTTAACTGGCTGCCATGTTACATCCAGATTCATGTCATGTTCAAGCTCTTCTCTCCATCCTTCACTCTCCCCACCTCCACCAATCATTCACACTCTTCATGTTAAAACCTAATCATCTTCTAGTATCAATACCACTCAATGGCCACTATATGTGACTCCCTCATTCCCTCCAAAATACGTAGACCAGGCCAGTCTCTCCTCCCCACTCTAGTCTCTAAGCTTCATTAGGACAGGAAAAGTTCACTGTTTCCTCCTCATTTAATACAGGGCTGTACCCAAATCATTCAATATCATTTTATTGGTATAATAAATGCATACATGAATGAGTTCATCTGTTGAATTACATTTGGGATCTGCAGAAAATGTATTTTCTATGAGTCTCAAAAAATCTATTTGGTACTTAAAATAAAGCTTTATAAAATTATTTTTTACCTAAGCACAAAAATAACACTGGGGGATCTTTGAGGATTATACCTAAGAATAATAGAAATAGAACTGCTTATTTTTCTTCCATTCAAATGTTAGGAAGGAAAAAATTAACTTACCTGGCCAGGCTTAGAATTTTCACAGACAACAATATCATATTCCCTGGCAAGTTCGGGCGGATTGTCATTGACATCCAGAACTCTAATAACCACTGTGACATGGCTCAGCAAACTCGGATTGTCTGCAAAACACATAGGGATGCATTTAGTCTTTCCATGCATACTTTACAGGCTTGGTTTAAAACCAATCTCCTTAATACTGTAGCTTGTCACTAGCCCCATATGCTGCAGCAGGACTTTTGGCAAAAGACATCTTTATGATGACACTCTTTGTTAGAACTCATTAACTTACAGAAAAATGAAGAATGAACACCAAGGCATGACATGAATGCTAAAATGATATTTTGTCATATCAAGGAAATTACATGTTATTCAGGAACTGAAATGGGAGAAAGTTGTCAGAATTCATTGTATGCTGTCAGAGTCTAAGGGATGAACAACTGGTTTCATCATTAATCTAAGAAAAACAGAGTAGTTGGGGAAAAAAATCACATGATCTTTAAAACATTCAAGGTTTCAAGTCTAAATCAACTTGGAGAAAATAGAAAGTAAAGTTCTTTACACCAGGGTAAAATTTTTCTTACAGAAGAATATATGCAGTTTGTGGTGTCAAGTCATACTTGCAGAAAAATAAAGAATAATTTAAATTAGAACTTAGCATGGTATTCATATATAACTCTGGTAAACATCAAAATATTACAGTTAATATTTTAAAATACTTCTTGAGTGCAGTCTTCTCATATTTCAGTAAGTTTATTAGTTCTGAGATATAAGAAAAGATAAATGTTTGGTTTATTTTATGCATCAAAGCTAAAACTGAAGAATTCATAATGGAAAAATTAATGAGAAGGCAAAAACTAAACACATTAGGAAAAAGGGAATATATATACATACACAGAAGATATTAAAGATAATGGATTTTTAAATTATCCATTAAGAAAATGGATGGATTAGACATGCCATAGGTACTTTTAAAAGAAGTAGAAAATCAGAGTAGTACTACAATAACTAAAGAAACTCAATTTTTAGGTAAAAAATCAGGCCTAGATAATTTTATCTAAAGTTAAAGATACAGGTAACTTCAGTCTTATACATCTTTTCCCCAGAAGACAGAGTAAGGAGGAAATACTCTACAACTTGTTTTTGTGGCCAGTAAAACTTTCACATCAATACCATATGCTCCCACTCATGAGAGATATTAGCTGTCATTGGACTAAACAAAATAATACCAAACCCACTCTACTGGAATGGAAATGAAAGCCTGTCATCAGTTTAGTTCTAGGAATGTTTGCATAGTTTGGCATTAAACCAAGGAAAGAAAGAAGGGAGGGAGGAAGGGAGGAAGGAAGGAAGGAAGGAAGGCAGGCGGGAGGGAGAGAAGAAATGAAGAAGGGAATTTTAAAAAGCATAAATATTATCCAAAAAGTTAATGAATTAAAGGAGGGACAAAAAACACATAGATGCTTATCTTAATACACATAGAAAAAAACAAAAAATAAAATTTAATATCCATACATTCTAAACAAAACAAAGCAAAATCAAAAAAAAAAAACTCTTAGCAAACTAGGAACAGAATGTATCCTCTCAAGCTGATTAAGGATACGTTCAACAAACAACAACAAAAAGTACAACAAACATTATTCTTAATGGTCAAAAACTAACAATAGTTAATAAACAAAACTATAAGGATCCTTGAAATAAATCTAACAAAATATATGAGAGACATATGCAAAACATTTTACTGAATGTCATTAAAGTAGATCTAAAGTAATTAAGAGGTATATTGCCTATGTGGTTGGAAGACAAAATATATAAATAAAGCCAGCCTCTCCAAATTGATGTGTATTTTTGATGTAATCTAATAGACATCCAATGAGAAATGTTCACAGAAATTGAAAGCCGATTCTAAGATTTATAAGTACTAAGATTGTCCAGACTTGTATGAAGTACAGAAAAGGATAATTGCTCTACCATTTATCAAGCTTTATTATTTGGTATTAGAACCTAGGTCACTTTGACAGTGTCGAAGGGATAGACAAACAGAAACAGAAAACAGAACACAGCCACAGATCCACTATATACAGAAATTTAATATATGGTAATGATGCTATTGCAGATCAATGGGGAAAGTACAGATTGATCAAGAAATAGTTTTAGGGGCTTCCCTGGTGGCGCAGTGGTTGAGAGTCTGCCTGCCAATGCAGGGAACACGGGTTCGAGCCCTGGTCTGGGAGGATCCCACATGCCACGGAGCAACTGGGCCCGTGAGCCACAACTACTGAGCCTGCGCGTCTGGAGCCTGTGCCCCGCAACGGGAGGGGCCGCGATAGTGAGAGGCCCGCGCACCGCGATGAAGAGTGGCCCCCACTTGCCGCAACTAGAGAAAGCCCTCGCACAGAAACAAGGACCCAACACAGCCATAAATAAATACATAAATAGTTTTAGTAAAGTTTGTTACCACGTCATTATCATCATTATAAAATGGGCCATAACTACACTATACACAAAAATACATTTTGAATAATTAAGGACTTAAATATATAAGGCAAAAATTATACATACTTTAGAAAAAATATTAGCATGTAATATATTAAAGCTCATGAAAGATTTCAAAATATAAAATGCACTAATCATAAAGGAAGCATTGATAAATTTGATTACAGTGAAATGTGACTTTTTTCATTTCCTTCAAATATGCCACAAAGAGGACAAAATGTCACAAAATGAGTGAAAATATTTGCAGCACACACAACTGACAAAGGATCTGTATCTCTAATATATAGTGCAATGTATTGACTCAATAAGAAAAAGAGATAGCTCAATAAAAAAATGGGTAAAACAAAGGACAAACATTTAACAGAAGTAATATAAATGGCAAATAAACGTGAAAAAGTTTTCAACATCAATAGTATTTAAAGAAATACAGCTTAACCAAAATAAGTTATCATTTAATCCCAACAATATTGACACAATATTAAGAAGTTTGACAAGATTCTCCAAGTACTGGATTGGATATAGACCAATGGGAATGACTGCAAATTAAAGTAAACCACATGTAATAATTCATACGGTTGTATACTCTCACGTCCAAGATCCAGCCATTTCCTTGGATCATATCCAAAGGAAAATCTCTTGAAAACATACACCACCAGCACAATTAATAGGAACAACAACAGGAAATTACAAATGTCCAGCAACGGCTGAATAGATACAATATGTGATTATTTATATCATAGAGAAAATAAATGAATAGCAACATAACTGCAACATTAGGGACAATCTTAGAAACAAAATGTTGACTGAAATATTTTTTCAGAAATGTCTCAGAAGATTGCATTCAAATATGGTAGAATTTTGCAAAGCTGAAAAAAAACATGCAAAACTAAATAACTGATTGCAAAATGAAATAGTATATTGTTGGGGATATGTTCCTAATAACACTAATTCTTAAGTACAGTGATATGTTAAAATTTATTTATTATCATGTTTTGCAATATCTTCTTTGTAACTGTTGAGTACTACATTAACTATACAGAAAAAAGTTACAAAAACATCTTAAAATTAATATATTGTGTAGATTGCTTAATATATAATAGCTACCAGAATTGGCATTAATGAATTTTTGTCACTATACAGTGAAAGATAATGAGATGCTTATATATTATATTAGATAAATAATTAATATAATATTTTATATTATAAAGATAAATAGATCCATGAAATTAGAATTAGTTAAATGCTAATTTAAACATTTGCTTATTTAGAGTGATTTATTATGAAAAAGCATTGCTAAGCTTTTCTAGAAGCTAATACTTGATCTTTTTATAATTTTAAAACTGAAAGAGAATATTCAGCCTGAAATCTCATTTTGTAAATTACAAAATTGAAATTGACACTGTTTAAATGACATATCTTGGCAAAGCCAAGGTTATGGTTTACTTCTCAGGCCTCACTACTGCCACTATATAAAATATATCTTTTCTATTGTAACCATTGTATATTTGTTAGTGTAGTCCTATATTTCTCAACCAGGTACTTGCTTACATTTAAGAGCAGACAAAAGCAATCTGTTCCAGAAATCTGAGGCAAGAATAATATTGTTAGTTTTAATCATTGGTATCAGCAGCCTTAAAATGAGTAAATAGTTCTCTGCTCCTTTTCTGAACAGAAAGTGTTAGAAGCAACCTTGGCGTATCAGAAAACTGTTTTGTAAGAGAGGATTCTGGAAAGACTGTATCTTGAGGAAGGAATAGAATAAAAAAACACCTAAGCATTTGACCGTTTTCAAGCATCACCTTCTCACTGCCCCACCTCTGCATCGCTCACGCTGTCCTTTGGAACTGGCATAGCCTGGCCACATTCCATACCTGGGTACAGGAAACTAAATCCTTCTGGATGGAAACAGACTCTCTCCATGTTGCTCCAATGTTATTGTATATCTCCAGTGTACAATTACTATTCCATCACTTAAGGATTAAAAGTACAGGGCTGAGATCAGACAGATACTGATTTGTCTGTAGGCTTACTACCATTTTGTGTTCTGCGGGGAAGTTAAACTGAATCTAACCTTACTGTAGATGCAACTAATGATCTGTAGGACATGCACTCTCAAGGGAGCCTTAGGAGATACGGATAAAGAGTTATGAAAAACAGAATGTCAGAGTAAGCTTAACGTCATTACTGATGCAAATTGAATAATTGCTGTCTATTTCCTAAAAGTAGGATGGTGTATAAAACCTGTAGCTTTAAATTCCAGATAATTAGAGCTGAAACCCCACTACAGTTTTATAACCACTTGTGGCCTACCTACACTCATTCTAGTATTTTCTGCTCAATAATGAAATTAGCTAAATCTATATTAGTAAATTGGCAAGTTCCTTTGGGTTTTTATTTCTCATTTCCCACAGTCCTAGGGTTAGTATTCTACCCTTTGGATGCCAATCACTTTACCTATAAATGTGAGCATATTCATGTATGTGAGAAGCACTTTGCTAAGGCAAAAATTGGATAATGTCCCTGGAGTTCTTAATGCAACATTTCTATTATTGCTACTATTATTTTTAGGTCCATGCTTCATTTGTAAAAATCAGTTTTCAGTCCTTTTGATGGCAGAGTAAATAAAATACACCATATTCAGACAAACGTCAGTAGGAGGCCCTTTCCAGAATTCTTAAGGAACATGAACTTTGGAAAGTTATTTGTTATTTCTATACCTTAATTATTTAATCTGTAAACAGGAATAAGAATCATGTAATGTGCCAAACTGTGTTTTTGAGAAACAATTAAGGAAGCTATGTAAACTTTAAAACACTGAGACTGGGAGAGAGCAGAATACCAATTTTAATCCTTTCTGAAAATGAAGGACAAAACAGAATCAAGAACAAAACAGATGGCACACTGACAATCCTATACATGTGCTTTTCGGCACAAACTATCCTGTACTATGTACAAATCATCCAGGTCTTATGCAGTACAGGTGGAACAGGAGCTCACATCAGCAGAGCGCCCCCTATGGAGATAAGGATGCAGTGAAGATTGTATCCCAGTGCAAATGCAAATGGCATGTTAAGATATGTAGAGGGGAATAAAGACACAGACCTACTAGAGAATGGACTTGAGGACACGGGGAGGGGTAAGGGTAAGCTGGGACAAAGTGAGAGAGTGGCATGGACATATACACACTACCAAACGTAAAATAGATAGTTAGTGGGAAGCAGCTGCATAGCACAGGGAAGTCACCTTGGTGCTTTGTGACCACCTAGAGGGGTAGGATAGGGAGGGTGGGAGGGAGGGAGACACAAGAGGAAAGAGATATGGGGACATATGTATATGTATAACTGATTCACTTTGTTATAAAGCAGAAACTAACACACCATTGTAAAGCAATTATACTCCAATAAAGATGTTAAAAAATAAAAATAAATAAAAAAGATATGTAGAGGATTCACAATAACTTGAAGAATAATCGATTTTATCTAGTGAGTTACTTTGAAAATCTGATATGAACTTGCTACTATGTTGGGCTCTAGAGAACACAGAAACGGTGAAATATGCCCCCCTCTAGATTTCCCATTAGCAATATGGATTGGAGAAAACAGATTCAATATTAGTATTTTTTCAATTTGTCTTCTTTGAAATTGTGACTTATGTATGTAACATATGTTTACTGCAAAGCCATTATTACTTAAATATGTCCTCCTAAAAACCTAAATCATATTCATTAGTATATGTAGCAAGGTTTACTGGGGAATTCAGTAGCTTTCTAATTATTCATATCCTGAAGTTAGCATTAAATAATTGGAAAATATATAAATATATTAAATTTTCTTGTTTATATCATGTAGATTATTTTTCTGAAAATGTGGTTTCATTCTTTTTCTTTATGAAAATTCACTCACAATGAAAAAGCTTATATACTTCTAAAATACTAAACTGCAGTGATTACAAATTTAATTAAATGATTACATTTATAGCTGTCTAAATTTCATAAATGTCCACGCTTATAACAATGCATTAATAAATTTTATTTTTGTAGTCTGCTTCTTTGATTTCTATGAAAAGCTTTCACTATAAGCAAATATCTACAAACCAAAACAGTCTGCACTCTCAAAAGTTAATATGCACAGGTGACAGAACATTTTAACATGCTTGGCTAATATTTTATTTATGAACAAACATGTTTCCACCATTTCCTTAAACAATTTATATAAAAATAAGTTTTGCAAACAAGTAAGTGCTCAAGTGAACCTCAAATATTCCACATGGTATAGTTGTTTGGAAACAAAGGTAGTTTTGATATTTTTTCTTGTCTTTTTAAAATCTTGTATATGAAAGTCATTTAATATATAGGCAAAAAATAAGATAAAATAGTTAATAAGTAATAGAAAAACTCATTAATATGTATTTAATATATGTAAGAATTACTTTATGGAAAAAATTATCACAATGTCTGGTATGTGCCTGGTGTCCCTAATATGCCCTTTTTTCTCTCCTTCTTTCCCTTCTTTATATCTTGTTTAAATAGTAATTGAGAAATCAAATATTGTAATAAAAATAATTTGTCATAATGGATAAGAATATATATCTTATATCTAGTAGATTAATCCTCAAACATCTCTTTCCTGTAGTCAAACAAAATGGTTTAAAATAAAGCATTCTGTGATTATTATACAATAGAAAACTAAAGCAACCCTACATGTTTTAGATCACTTACTTATTTCATAATAGTTAAAGAAAACTAATACTTGCCTAGAAGCACCTTCAAAAATTATAAGGCAATTAGAAATGCATCACTCAAAACTCATTCCATGAATTTATTTAATTTTTTGTCAGTTTACAATATAAAATCTTATTAACACCCTGGTCATCAATAAAGATCCCAGGTTGAAGTGAATTACTTAAAATAAATCTCAGCTTCCTTAAGGACATTATTTTTTTCCTAGTTACCCATAGATCCTCCAACACTTCTAATATGTCTTTAGTGTTATTGCCTGAGATTAGTATAAGTTGGAGGCTTCAAAACTTTGTCATATCTTTTATTTCAAGAATGAACACTGTCTTTGTTCTATAAATCAGAACTGTAGTCAAAATAATTCACCTCTATGTGAAAATCATTACATTGGGTTGGGCAATCTAAGTATTTGCTATTGATTATAAAATTAATTAAAAATACGTTTTTAAAAAACTCTATTAAAATGTCACAATTGGCCCATTCAATTATATTAAAATATCTAACAAATGTAATGTTTATTTTCTATGTTTTAAGTAATAATTCAGTTTTAACATTTATTTTCCATCTTGGTCTATTCTTCTGTAATGCCTATGAACTATTATAGCTTTTATCTTTGTTAGGGTTCCCAAAATTCAGCTTGTGATCAACTATTGTTCTGTCCTTTGAGCTTATATTTGCAGTCATATTTTTATGCTGCCTAAAAGTTCACTAATAAAATAAATCATTTTATATTCTTTTTCATTTTCTGCATGAGCAATATAAGGATAATAAAAATTTTCTTATCATATACAGCCAACACCTCAAAGTGGTTTTGTTAATTATAACAAAATAGCTAACAAGAATTCATTAATACAAATTAGATACATATATATTTTAAATATTTGTATTAAAATATTTGACTATATAATCATTCACCAATCTCAGATCTCTGGATGTAGAGATAAAGTCTTATCTCTGAGAATGGATGATCTGCTTGGGGTTACTGTCATCAGTCCTGTAAAAACCACATGCACTGCCTCGTCGAAGAATCCAAAATTGATTTAATCCAAGTGAAGGAAAACATGAAGATAAATTCAAAATAATTTAAGTACAGCAACATTTTTTTATGAAATTCCCTGAAGTTTTATAATATATTTATTATATAATTTATATAATATTATAAATTATATATTTTATATATATATATATAAGTAAAACTGTTGGTATGCATGGAAGAGAGTCCAGTGTTTATGGTCAAAGTTGTCATGATAATTGAGTAGATAAATATTAGCATTTATAACAAATTGTGGGTATGTTGTAAATTCATGTGTAAAGTAAATTAATCTTGATTCTTACCTCTCATTATATACAAAACATGGCTCAAAGTAAACCATAGACCAAAATGTAAAACCTTACATTTAAATATATAATAACTAATATGGTAAAAGATTTATTACCTTATGTTTTAGCAAACATTTCTTAGATAATGCCAAAAAAGTCAAGAATCATAAAATAAACCAAAAATATACAATTATACTTTTTCCAAAAACTTGCCCTTCCTCAAACAGCTCTGTAAAGTAATGTTTATTAAGGAAATGAAAAGATAAGACACAGAATATGAAAAAATATTTGAAAAGCAGATACCTGATAAAGTCATATATCCATAATATATTAAAATCTCAAAACTAAATTCTAAAAAGCTAAGCAACCTTATAAAAATGTGCACAAATTTTAACAGCAATTTCACCACAGCAGATATATAGATGTAAGCACATAAAAATATTTTCAGCATCACTAGTCTGTAGTGAAATGCAAATTGAAATAACAATGTTATGTCCCTACACACTAGAATGGGGGGGTGGATACACTGACAATGTCAAGGCTGAGGAGTAACTGTTGGTGGCAATGGTAATAGCCACTTTGGGAAACAATTCGGCATATTTTTATAACTTAAACATACTTTTTGGCCCAAAAATTCCACCTCTACCTCTTGACCCAAGGTAAACTAAAACATATGTCCTCAGAAAATCTGATTGTAAATATTGATAGAAGCTTTATTTAGAATAGCTAAAAGGTGGAAACAAGTCATATTTCCATCAACAAATTTAAAAATAACAGTGTGGTATACATTCATATAAGAGAATAACTGGTAATTACCTATTGATAAAGTCATGGACAGATATCAAAAGCATATGCTATATGAAAAAAAGCCAATCGAAAGAGTCTATATGTTTTACCTTTCATTTTTATTACATCTAGGAAAAGCAAAACTATTGACTCAGAAATCAATCACTAGTTTCTAAGATTTGGAAGTAGGGGAAGGGAAATCATTTCAAAGAGAACTTTCTGAAAGTGACAGAATTATGCTATATCATTTTTGTGGCATTATTCATATGACTAGATGTCTCTGCAAAATTCACCAAAATTTATACTTAAAAAAAAGTGATGTTACTATGTAAATTACTGCTTTATAAATCTGACTTCTAAACAAAACAGTGATATATTCTGAGATTTTTGATTTGGAGCCAAGAAACAGTATCACTTAGTTTAGATATTAATTGTATTATGAATAATGATATTAGATTTTTAAATTTAAATATTATGGAAATAAAGCTTTAATTAATAAATATTTGTTTAAAAATGTGTAAAACGGCCTAAAAAATCACAAAATTCTCAGAGACAAATTTTACAAAAGATGCATAATACTTCCACATGAAAACTACAATACATTGCTGGGAGAAATCAAGGAATAATTAAATTAATGGAGATATATACCATATACATGGATTAGAAGATTTGACACTATTAAAATGTCAATTCTCCCCAAATGATTTATAAATTTTAATCCAATACCAATCCAAATCTCAGCAGCTTTTTTTCTTTTTTTGGTAGAAATTGGCATACTGTTTCTAAAACTTATAAGGAAATGCAAAAAAAATCCAGAATTCTAAATCCATTGTGAAAATGATGATCATAGTTGTAAACCTTTTGCTTCCTGATTTCAAAATTCTCTGTAAAGTTACAGTAATGAAGATAATGTGCCATTGGCATACAGACACATATAGTAGTGTAGACAAAGAAATCAATAGAACAGGAAAGAGTATCCAAAAATAGTAACAGGTGTATATGGTAAATTGATTTTTGTCAAATTTTCCAAAGTGATTCAGTCATTTTCCTGTATGGGAAAATAATCTACTCCCATCCCTACATCACTCAGGCACAAACAATTCTAGATGAGGGTTGAACCTAAACTTACGAACTAAAAATACAAAGCTATTAGAAGAAAATATTCACAGTCCTGGGTAGGCAAACATGTTATAGACAAGGCAAAGGGATGACATTATAAAAGAAAATCTGATAATGTTAACTCATGATAATTATAATTTTCTGTTCTTCGAAAAATACAATTAAGTAAACAAAACAGCAAGGCTCATAATGGAAATATTCATATTATGTTATATCTCCAATAATTTATGTTCAGTATATAAAAATAATTCTTACAATATTTAATTATAAGAAATCAACTCAAAACAAAGTGGGCAAATGCTATCACAGAGTAATATATACATATGACCAGTACAGATGTGAAAAACTGTTTAGCATCTTTTATCATTAAAGATACAGAAATTAGTAACACAATGTAACTCTACTACACTCCCAAATGAATGGCTAAAATTTAAAGAGATTATCCACTCCAAATGATGAGGCACAGAGCCAGAATTCTCATGTTTTTATTTTTTATTTTATTTTTTAATATTTTTTTATATACTGCAATTTTATTTCAATCGCACAAATGAAGTTAGCATGTGGGAAATTTAAATGAAACAGTATGGTAAAAGTAGCAGAGAACCAAAAACTCTAATAAAGAAGTACACCTAAAGCATGAGAATTCAACATTCATTACTGTTCCATCTTCAGTTATGATTGACACTTGACGCTTGCAAATTTTGAAACAAACTTTGAGATCATGATGACTCTCCTGAAGAGATTTCAGCACCAGCACTAAGATTTGTACATTCACTTGGTTTGCAATTGACTTGTTAGCCATTTACATAGTGTATAGTACGGATTTGTCCCAGGTCAGATCACAGTGTTGAAGGAAAGAAGTACCTTCCTGTAATTAGAAAGGATCCCCTACACTGCACTCAGCTTAAGACATCCAATGTACAAGAGCACGAAAACCATCATAATATTGTGGCTCCAAGGAACATAGTTTTGATAAGGAAAATAACCTAAGCTTCTGTTTCCCATTTTAATTACTGAAATCTCTAACAATGAAAAATGTTACAGCAACATTGAAAAATAGTTTGTTTTTCATAAAGTTAAACGTGCACATATTGTGTGATGGAAACATTCAACTCATAGGTATTTATCCAGAAAAATGAAAACATAGCCATACAAATACTGGGTACAAATATTTATAGGAGCTTTACAAATAATAGCCCCAAACAGGAAACAAATTAACCGCTCATCAACAGAAAAATAGACAAATTATGTTATATTCATAAAGGAATATTATTTATAAATAACAAGAAATAAATTACTGCTACTAAGAAATATGGTTTAATTTCAAAATATTATGTTGTTCAAAAGCAGCTCAAAGTATATATACTGTATAACCCAAATCTTATACACTTGTTGATTCCATTTATATGAAATTCTATAAATTGAACGTGACAGAATAAATCACAATTTTGTTACCGCTGAGGAATGAAGGGTAAGGGGATTGACTGTAAAGGAGAACCACTCTGAAGGTACAGAAATGTCCTGTATCTTGATAGGGATGTAATTACATGGAAGTGTGCCTTTGAAAATCCATTGAAGTGTAAGGAGATCTGTACGTTTTAGTAAATGTCA
This sequence comes from Balaenoptera borealis, assembly GCF_965194805.1. Classification (NCBI taxonomy): domain Eukaryota; kingdom Metazoa; phylum Chordata; class Mammalia; order Artiodactyla; family Balaenopteridae; genus Balaenoptera; species Balaenoptera borealis. The sequence continues at coordinate 16,972,683 of NC_138867.1, forward strand.
GTATTATCCTTTTTTTAAAAAAAGACCCTTAGTTATGGAGAAGAGAATGCTCATACATCCTAGACAGAATCCTATTCTAATTACTGGCATACAGTTGATTGTGGGCATCAACTAAGTAAGTGTTACACAAAATCAATCATAGTTAAGAGAGTTGAATTAATGCATTTTAACAGGGCTCCAATGTAAAATCATTTTCTAAATGTTGACATAGATGCTAGAATATTTTATCATTATATATAATAATTTATAAAAATGTATTTCCAACTTTTTGATCTGTGTGCTACTTTTTAGTAGTTTCCAAAATGTAATTTTGTCCCTAAGCCCCATGAAGATGTACCAAGTAATGACTGATATTAATTTAGCATATAGTTCAGTCATATTTATAATAATGATAAGAACTGACATTTATTATGATACCATGTGCCAGATACTGGGTGAAGATACTTCATTTAATCCTTACTGTAATCCTTTGTTATAGATAAGAAAATATGTAATATTTTTGTTAAGTAATTTCCCCAAGTTCCAACTACTTATAATGAACGGAAACAGAATCTAACTAGAGCCTCCCTTACTTCAGATTTAGTATTCTTAAGTATTATGCATTACTGCCTACTAGAAAATGTAAGAACTTTATTGATAATACAATGATAATTAATTAGATATAAATCAATACCCTTCATGAATATAGAAGTAAAAGTGGAGAAGTATATATAATGAAAACAATAAAAAAGCCAGAGCAGTCTACATTTATAAAAAATCTAAAATGTGTCCAGATTCATATACAAGATATTAAAACATCTTTTCTATAACCTTTAAATTCTTACAATTTCAAGGAACAAGAAAGGTGAGACTTAGGACAGTTAGTGTCATTTTGGAACTGAATACAAACATTTTAGAGTGGAATTTTTCTGCATAAAATGAAATCTATTGGTTGAGATCTTTAACTCACATATTAAACATACACACTAATTTCAGAGTCAATCATTGAATATCGTTACATATTTATTAAAAACATATGTTAAACATTCTCTTTTTGAAAAACATTTGAGAATACTTCTAGAAATATATGCTCTTAGTATGTGCACTCTTCGTATATACCTAGAGAAGTTTTTCACATGCAATAAGAACCATGTATAAGACAAGTAATATCAGCAATATTAATAATACCTGAAGCTATAAAAAATAGAAAACAACCCAAAGCCATTGGAAGTTGTACGCATTAGTTAAAATACATTTATTTTCTCATCACAGTGAAAATGAATAAATTTTTGCTGTACTTCTCTACATGGATGAATCTTTAAAACACAGCACCAAAAAAAAAGAAAATTCACAGAAACTGCATATAATATTAGGCCACTTATATTTACAATGCCCATGAGTCAATAAATATAAAGATGCAGTTATATACATAAATATAGATAAATGGCCAAACTGTATTTGGTAAAACTATAAAGAAAACAAAGGAACAAATAATACAAAATTCAATATTGATGAGCTCTGGGTGGAATGGAGAGGAATGTCACAGTGAGGCACATGTAAAGCTTATTTCTTCAAGGTGGGTGGCTCTTAAATTAGTGTTTATTTTATTACTTAAACTGACTATATACTTAAGATATCAGTATATCAATATTTGATATATCTTACAACACCAGTTGAAAAATAGTTGGTCCAATTATTTTAATGTATCCATATATTAATAGAGATATGTGTGTACATACACATACATATACATATCTTCATTCATTATTTCAAATTATGTTCTAATTACCAGCTAAGCACAATTTTCATAGTTTTGTTTATCAGTGTCTTCCTTTAAGGGTTTTACAATTTGTACTTTTACAAAACTTTCCCTTTTCCTAAATCATAGTCATATTATCCTACATTTCATTTAAGGTTTAATTTTTTTCCTCCACAAATTGGAAGTGCTTATTTTTTATGGTTGTGAGGTAGCTAAATAAGTGTACTTTCATTTTTTTTTTTTTTTTTTAAGTATTGTCCCCACCCCAGATCTACAGAGTCAGAGACTCTGAGGGTGAAGCCAAATAATCTTGTTTTTTGTTTGTTTTGTTTTTAATTAATAGCTACTTTATTTATTTATTTTTAGCTGTGTTGGGTCTTCGTTTCGTGCGAGGGCTTTCTCCAGTTGCGGCGAGCGGGGGCCACTCTTCAACGCGGTGCGCGGGCCTCTCACTATCACGGCCTCTCTTGTTGCGGAGCACAGGCTCCAGACGCGCAGGCTCAGTAGTTGTGGCTCACGGGCCTAGTTGCTCCGCGGCATGTGGGATCTTCCCAGACCAGGGCTCGAACCCGTGTCCCCTGCATTAGCAGGCAGACCCTCAACCACTGCGCCACCAGGGAAACCCAGTGTACTTTCATTTTCAGAGTCAGATGACATACCTCTGTCTTCAACTGTTTGTTGCAGTGGCTGTCCATTCTCCCCACTGGCCTGCCAATAACTGTCTTTTAGCAATTCGCATGGTTTTCAAAGGATGCAAATTGTATTAACACATTTACTTTTCAAAATTGCTATGTGGTTTAATATGTCATCAATGTTAGTATATTTTGCTTTATGTGTTGTTTGAAAATGATATGTATTCTTTAAGTTTACTGCAAAATATATATACATATATATGTAGTTAAACTCAAGTGTTTTTCTTTTGTTCTTTGAAACACTTTTATCATTACTGACTTTTTGGTCTGCTTAATAAAATGTTTCTGAGAGAGATCTGTTACCATTTTCCTCCATGATTATGTTTTTTGTTTATTTTGAATGCATTTAATTAGGTACATACAAGTTCCAAATGGTTACATCACTGGGTGACTTTCTTATCATCCTGATAGCTTTTTGTTTTAAAATATATTTTGTCTGATACTAACAGTTCTGCCAGATTTCTTTTGGTTAGTATTGTCTATTTTTTTATTGTATTCTATTATTTTAAAACTTTCTATATCTTTATATCTTATCATGTGCCTATTAGGAATAGCATAAAGATTATTTTTTCTTATTTCACTCCAGTATGGTAACATTGTTTGTTTATCTCACTTATGCCACTTTGGTTATTAATATATATTTTTACCACTTTACTGTGTGCTTCAAATTTGTCCTAATTTGTCTGTTTTTAATCCTTTCTAATATTACTTTCCAGTAGATTAAGGTTTTATTCTTATTAAATTTCCGTTCTAATTTTACATCTGTATACTAAATTTCTTTTATTTTTTTAATCTAGAAATGTTAACATGCTTGTGTAACTCTGGAAAATCTAAAAACAATTGGCATCTTCACTTTCTTCCTGAACATTACAAGAACTGTTATTTTATTTATTTATTTATTTATTTATTTATTTATTTATTTATTTATTTATTTATTTATTTTTGGCTGTGTTGGGTCTTTGTTGCTGCGCACAGGCTTTCTCTACTTGAGGTGAGCGGGGGCTACTCTTTGTTGCAGTGCGTGGGCTTCTCATTGCGGTGGCTTCTCTTGTTGCGGAGCATGGGCTCTAGGTGTGCAGGCTTCAGTAGTTGTGGCTCGTGGGCTCTAGAGTGCAGGCTCAGTAGTTGTGGCTCACGGGCTCTAGAGTGCAGGCTCAGTAGTTGTGGCACATGGGCTTAGTTGCTCCGTGGCATGTGGGATCTTCCTCGACGAAGGCTCAGACCTGTGTCCCCTGCATTGGCAGACAGATTCTTAACCTCTGTGCCACGAGGGAAGCCCTGCAAGAACTTTTAAATGCTTTAATTCCAATCAAGTCTTGCAAGTTTATGCCTATAAGTTATGGTGATGATGATGATGCTTGAGGTTTTGTTAATCCGTCAAATTTGACATTTTATGTTATTACAGAGTCAGTGTCCTCATGTGTACCATTTGCTTTGTCATCATTCCTTACTGAATCTTAAACTTTCCTTCTGAGATAATTTTCTTTCTTTCTAAGAACTTCCAAAGTAACAATGTTAACCTCCTCAACTTTAGTTGTTTGAAAACATTTCTGTTTCACACTTGTCAAAGAGTCATTGAGGCCAACGTGATGTGAAATGACATGTAAGAAGTGTCACATACTCAGTGTTTCTAACAGGTAACATTTTCACATTTTCACTTCCTCTACCCAGAACTAAGTTGAAAACAGAAGACATGCCTTATCTTTACGCTTTGTTTGGCAGGATGTGAGTGTGAATGTGTGTGTGTGTGTGTGTGTGTGTGTGTGTATCTTGGTTCACCCTATATGACTGTCATGTTTTGCAGCCTTAATTTCTTTGGGAGTATTTTGTCATACTGAAAAAAATAACTACGTGGTATTACTTATGATTTAAAAGGAGCATTACGGCAGATTAAAGGAGGCAAGGGTTAAAGACTATTTAGACTATTTAGAAAGCTATTGCAATAATCCAGTGGGAGTGATGGTTGTTTAGACAGGGGTGGGAGTGATGGAAATAGGAAGAAGTGGTGGCCTCATGGATATTTTTTAAAGTATATCTGACAGAAGTGTCTGATGAACTAGAAGTGCAGCATGACAGAAAGAGAAGAGTCGAATGTGACCCTGGGTGATTTACATAGCGATCTGAAGACTATGACCATCGTTGAGATGGATAAGGTATCTGGAGGAGCAAATTTACAGAGAAATTGGATTTTGAGGAAAAGTTTTACTTGGATCATGTTGAGTTTGAGACCTCGGAAAAAAGACATCAGAGTGGCTAATATGGTATTCAGGGAAAAGGTGACCAAGCTGCCACAGATTTAAATTCAAGAGTTATCTCTATGTAGATGTTAACAAAAGTCCATTAGATTGAATGAGATTACTTGGGCAATAACTCAAGAAAAGTCTGAGGACTGAAAATCGGGAGGCGCCACAATTCAATGAATGAAGAGATTGGGAGGAACTAAGCAGCACGCTGAGAAAGAAGAATCGGTGAAGGAATAAGAATGTTGTTTCCTTTAGCTAAAGAAAGAACTTATTTCTTGAAGGAGTTGTGTCAATTGTGTCAGATTTGCAAATTCTTTGAGCAAATGGAGGCATGAGAACTATACCTTGGATTTTGCAGTATGAAGGACAAGAGTGATTTTGGTGAAGTAATAAAGATAAGATTCTTTAGAGTGAGGTTGAAAGAGCCTGAGAGAAGAGAAAAGGCAGACTGTGAATACAGGCAATTCTTCCAAGGAGTTTTTCAGTCAAGGGAATGAAATAGTAGAGGTGTATCTGGAGGGAAACAGTGCATCAAGGAAGGTTTTTGGGTTTTGTTTGCTTGAGTTGATTTTATTTTCAGATAGAAAATAAAGCCTGTTTTTGAGGACAGGGGAATTATGTACCAGATAAGGAAAAAAAAATACAGGAAAGAGGAGAAATTATTACTGGTGCAATGTCTCAGAGTGAGCAAGGAAGGACAGGATTCAGGGCACACATAGCAGGATGGCCATAAGCATGGCGTGAAGAGTTCATTCACAGTAACTTTACAGAAGCCAGATTTATGGGGATTATTGCCCACAGTACTAGTTAGGTTGGTAGATATGATAGAAGGAAAATGTGGACACTCTTTTCTGACCGGTCTTATTTTATGTCACTAGAGAAGCAAGATTATCTGATGTATGTAAGGAAATTTGAAAAAGTATTGAAGAATTGTAGAGAGAGGAAAACGATAAAATACATATTTAGCAGGACTGTATGTAATTGCTTGAGTTACTTGAGTTTCTTTTGAATAAACAAATGTGTTCTAATTCTTTTAGAATTTGATACTGAGATTGGGATAGTGCAATTAGTAATCCCTCAATGTATTGACATATTGGGTAAACAATGACAAAAATGGAATGTATTAGATATTATAATTGTCTGATCAAACTCCTCCTTGTGTGTAGAATCCAAGAGTTTTGAATGGAATTGACTGCAAGTGAAGATAAAAATATGAACCACGAAGGTCCTGAGCCAGTGTGGACAATCCCATACATTTTGCTACACCAAGTAATTAAATTATGGGCACATTTTGTGTATTAAATATTATTGTTAAAGACAGTGAATGGAGGTTAGTTCATAAATGACTTAATTGGAGCAATGTTTTTAATGGTTGTCCAAAGTGACAATTTATCTCACTCTGGGTGTGAATGAGGTTGAGTGTATCCCACCTTAAGTTGGCATTCATCCTGTTAATATACTAAAAGTTAACGTAGTACTAGTTGCTTGTTACTATAATATAGCAACATTAAAGCAAAATATGAGATAAAAAGAAATGCAGAAATGGAAAAATCACAGAGAAATGGAGATAGATACCTGATCAAAGTAAGCCTGAAGCCCGATTCACCTAAGAAATTTGCAGGTAAATGAACCAATAAATTTATTTTAAATCTTAGACCAAATTGAATTATTTTTTGATATTTTGGAGTAATCTGTCATATGGCTATAGGTAACTAATACACTGACCCATGCATGTATAAATAAAAATTTCAGAAAAGTATTTTATTGTATTACTTTTGATCATTGGTTAAAGCAATGCCAGCTTCTTTGTGTGTTATTCCCTTTGTGTGCTAAGGAAAAAGGGCCCATTAGGAACTTTTGTGTGCGAGGGAAATTGCTAATATGAACACATTGTGGAAGACAAATTTTATATATCAAAATAAGCACACTGACAATAACAAAAGAATGTGTAGAAGCCAAAGGGACTTAAAACCACCCACTCTTCAGTAACAGGGTTTTATATTGCTAGCTGCAGCTGCTAACAAAAATTAATTTCAGATTAGAAGACAACAAGGAATGAGTTCATAAAATCTAAATTTAATTTCCATTGCCTGCAGTTAACAATTGGACTAAATTTGAAATTTGTGGATGCTAATCTTTGAATATGTTTGCATGAGAATTGAAGGGGAAAAATGAGAAAGATTCAGTGAATAAAGAACATGTACACATTGGTTTCTGGACTTGAATTATGCATATAATCTGAGAGAAAAAATGAAACAGGGAGCTGAGGCAAATCTTCATATCAATGCACAAACATGCAGTTGTTGTTATTGTTGCTTAAACTGTGAACTCTGGAGACAGCAGAACCTTTTGGACTCATTAGAAGTATGAATAAACAAGCATCTCTTCGACTTTGACTCCTTTGGAAGTACAACTGTCATGCAAGCAATTAATGAAAGAGAGTCCCATTTCGGTGTATTGATCAGATAGAATACATTCTCACATTCAGTGCATGGAACAAGGAGAAATCGAATATTTTAGGTAAAATGGGAAATATACAGTGATCATTGCAATGTGTAGTGAATGATGAAGTTGTTGGGTAATTAAGGTGGGTGGAGAAATGAGGGCAAAGAATATTCATGAATTCAACAAAATTTTATTAACCCAGTTCTATATGTCAGGAAATTTACTAAGAATTTGGGAATACTCTGATAAACAAAGACAAAATAGACCTGATTCTTAGATTTGAGATGTTCACAATGTAGTAAAGGTGAAAAATACCACAATAAAATGTGATAAGTGCTATATTCAAGACTAGTAAGTGATGAACGTTATTCTAAGGCCCACATAGAGTACAGAAGGGAAGGAGCTGTAAAGTTTGCCTGAGGAGTTGAGAAAAATTTCACAGATGTTGTGACATTTGAAATAGTTCTTGAAAGAAAATAGCTGTTTGTAAAGCAGAAGAAAATGAGAAGAGGGCTTTGAGAGATGAAAGGATTATAAAATTATTGAAAGAACGTGGCCTGTTTGAAGGTCTGTGACTAAAAGCGTGATATACATTTTTCAGAGGATTAAGCTGAGAACAGAGGGCCAAATATTATCAAGAAAAACCATATATGTCATATATGAAGTTTATTTCTCAGGCAAAAACAGGACATGTGTATGTGTGTGAGTGACTGTGTGTGTGTGTGTGCATGCGCATGTGTGCATGCCCATGAGAGTAGCACTACATGGAACTATGACATAAATCAAATTGTTATTAAAAACAATGTTTCTTAAACTTAATTTACATTAGAATCACATAGGTCAGTGTTTTTTCAAACTTTAGAATGAATGAGAATCACCGATAGGGCCTGATAAAACCCAGGACACTGGGCCACAACCAGTTTCTAATTCATGGGGGTCCCAGATATTTGGTCAAACATTATTCTGTGTGTTTTTGTGAGGCTGTCTCTAGATAAGATTAACATTTAAATTGGGAGACTGAGTAAAGCAGATTGTTCTCCATTATGTGAGTGGGCTTTATGCAGTCAGCTGAAGACCTGAATAGAACCAAAGGCTGATCCTCCTTCAAATAAGAGAGAATTCTCTTGCCTGATGGCCTTCGAGGCATTGGCTCTCCCTGGTTCTGGCCTTAAGATGTACCCTAGGACATGGGATCTGAGGATTTTAGACTTGCCAGTCTCCATAACTGCAGGAGCCAACATAAGCCAATTCCTCAAAATGAATCACCATATTGATTCTGAATCCTATTGGTTCTGTTTCTCTGTAGCACCCTGAATAAAACAGGTACAGCTGACAGCAGAATGCAGGCTAATCTTTATTCATCTCAAGGCTGAATCCATGAATTATCCACTCTATGAAATCTTCACTGGTCCTCTTACAGAGATTAAGTCACCATGTTTTCATGTTTCTCTAGTCCCTTAAAAATGTATCACCACAACTCCCTCTTGCGCAAGCATTGCAATCACAACTAACTGCTGAACAATCATTGACAGGAAGACACTGGAACTCACCAAAAAAGATATCCAACATCCAAAGACAAAGGAGAAGCCACAGTGAGATGGTAGGAGGGGCACAATCACAAGTAAAATCAAATCCCATAACTGCTGTGTGTGTGACTTACAAACTGGAGAACGCTATTACCACAGAACTCCACCAACTGGAGTGATGGTTCTGAGCCCCACGTCAGGCTTCCCAACCTGGGGGTCTGGCAACGGGAGGAGGAATTCCTAGAGAATCAGACTTTGAAGGCTACAGGGATTTGATTACAGGACTTCAGCAGGACTGGGGGAAACAGAGACTCCACTCCTGGAGGGCACACACAAAGTAGTGTGCGCATTGGGACCCAGGGGAAGGAGCAGTGACCCCATAGGAGACTGAACCAGACCTACCTGCTAGTGTTGGATGGTCTCCCGCAGAGGTGGGGTGTGGCTGTGTCTCACCATGAGGAAAAGGACACTGGCAGCAGAAATTCTGGGAAGTACTCCTTGGTGTGAGCCTTCCCAGAGTCCGCCATTAGCCCCACCAAAGAGCCAGGGAGGCTCCAGTGTTGGGTCGCCTCAGGCCAAACAATCAACAAGGAGGGAACCCAGTCCCACCCATCAGCAGACAAGTGGATTAAAGTTTTACTGAGCTCTGCCCACCAGAGCAACAGCCAGCTCTACCCACCACCAGTCCCTCCCGTCAGGAAACTTCCACAAGCCTCTTAGATAGCCTCATCCACCAGAGGGCAGACAGCAGAAGCAAGAAGAACTACAATCCTGCAGCCTGCGGAACAAAAACCACATTCAAGGAAAGATACACAAAGTAAAAAGGCAGAGGACTATGTACCAGATGAAGGAACAAGACAAAACCCCAGAAAAAACAACTAAATGAAGTGGAGATAGGCAACCTTCCAGAAAAAGAATTCAGAATAATGATAGTGAAGATGATCCAGGACCTCGGAAAAAGAATGGAGGCAAAGAGCGAGAAGATGCAAGAAATGTTTAACAAAGACCTAGAACAATTAAAGAACAAACAGAGATGAACAATAAAAAAACTGAAATGAAAAATACACTAGAAGGAATCAATAGCACAATAACTGAGGCAGAAGAATGGATAAGTGACCTGGAAGACAGAATGGTGGGATTTACTGGTGCGGAACAGAATAAAGAAAAAAGAACGAAAAGAAATGAAGACAGCCTAAGAGACCTCTGGGAAAACATTAAACACAACAACATTCGCATTATAGGGGTCCCAGAAGGAGAAGAAAGAGAGAAATGACCCGAGAAAATATTTGAAGAGATTATAGTTGAAAACTTCCCTAACATGGGAAAGGAAATAGCCACCCAAGTCCAGGAAGCACAGAGAGTCCCATAAAGGATAAACCCAAGGAAAAACACATCGAGACACATAGTAATCAAATTGGCCAAAATTAAAGACAAAGAAAAATTATTGAAAGCAGCAAGGGAAAAATGACAAATAACACACATGGGAACTCCCATAAGGTTAACAGCTGATTTCTCAGCAGAAACTCTACAAGCCAGAAGGGAGTGGCATGATATACTTAAAGTGATGAAAGGGAAGAACCTACAACCAAGATTACTCTACCTGTCAATGATCTCATTCAGATTCGATGGAAAAATCAAAACTTTACAGACAAGCAAAAGCTAAGAGAATTCAGCACCACCAAACCAGCTCTACAACAAATGCTAACGGAACTTCTCTAAGTGGGAAACACAAGGGGAGAAAAGGACCTACAAAAACAAACCCATAACAATTAAGAAAATGGTCATAGGAACATACATATCGATAATTACCTTAAACGTGAATGGATTAAATGCTCCAACCAAAAGACACAGGTTTGCTGAATGGATACAAAAACAAGATCTATATATATGCTGTCTACAAGAGACCCACTTCAGACCTAGGGACACATACAGACTGAAAGTGAGGGGATGGAAAAAGATATTCCATGCAAATGGAAATCAAAAGAAAGCTGGAGTAGCAATACTCATATCAGATAAAGTAGACTTTAAAATAAAGAATGTTCCAAGAGACAAGGAAGGACACTACATAATGATCAAGGGATCAATCCAAGAAGAAGATATAACAATTATAAATATATATGCACCCAACGTAGGAGCACCTCAATACATAAGGCAACTGCTAACAGCTATAAAAGAGGAAATCGACAGTAACACAATAATAGTGGGGGACTATAACACCTCACTTACACCAATGGACAGATCATCCAGACAGAAAATTAATAAGGAAACACAAGCTTTAATTGACACAATAGACCAGATAGATTTAATTGATATTTATAGGACATTCCATCCAAATACAGCAGATTACACTTTCTTCTTAAGTGCGCATGGAACATTCTCTGGGGTAGATCACATCTTGGGTCACAAATCAAGCCTCAGTAAATTTAAGAAAATTGAAATCATATCAAGCATCTTTTCTGACCACAAAGCTATGAGATTAGAAATCAATTACAGGGAAAAAAACGTAAAAAACACAAACACATGGAGGCTAAACAATACGTTACTAAATAACCAAGAGATCACTGAAGAAAGCAAAGAGGAAATCAAAAACTACCTAGAGACAAATGAAAATGAAAACATGATGATCCAAAACCTATGGGATGCAGCAAAAGCAGTTCTAACAGGGAAGTTTATAGCAATACAAGCCTACCTCAAGAAACAAGAAAAATCTCAAATAAAAAATCTAACCTTACACCTAAAGGAACTAGAGGAAGAACAAACAAAACCCAAAGTTAGCAGAAGGAAACAAATCATAAATATCAGAGCAGAAATAAATGAAATAGGAACAAAGAAAACAATAGCAAAGATCAATAAAACTAAAATCTGCTTTTTTGACAAGATAAACAAACTTGATAAACCATTAGCCAGACTCATCAAGAAAAAGAGGGAGAGGACTCATATCAATAAAATTAGAAATGAAAAAGGAGTTACAACAGACACTGCAGAAATACAAAGCATCCTAAGAGACTACTACAAGCAACTTTATGCCAATAAAATGGACAACCTGGAAGAAATGGACAAATTCTTAGAAATGCAGAACCTTCCAAGACTGAACCAGGAAGAAACAGAAAATATGAACAGACCAATCACAAGTAATGAAATTGAAACTGTGATTAAAAATCTTCCAACAAACAAAAGTCCAGGACCAGATGGCTTCACAGGTGAATTCTATCAAACATTTAGAGAAGAGCTAACACCCATTCTTCTCAAACTCCTCTAAAAAATTGCAGAGGAAGGAACAGTCCCAAACTCATTCTATGAGGCCACCATCACCCTGATACCAAAACCAGACAAAGATACTACAAGAAAAGAAAATTACAGACCAATATCACTGATGAATATAGATGCAAAAATCCTCAACGAAATACTAGCAAACAGAATCCAACAACACATTAAAAGGATCATACACCATGATCAAGTGGGATTTATCTCAGGGATGCAAGGATTCTTCAATATATGCAAATCAACCAATGTGATACACCATATTAACAAATTGAAGAATAAAAACCATATGATCATCTCAGTAGATGCAGAAAAAGCTTTTGACAAAATTCAACACCCATTTATGATAAAAACTCTCCAGAAAGTGGGCATAGAGGGAATCTACCTCGACATAATAAAGGCCATATATGACAAACCCACAGCAAACATCATTCTCAATGGTGAAAAACTGAAAGCATTTCCTCTAAGATGAGGAACAAGACAAGGATGTCCACTCTCACCACTATTTTTCAACATAGTTTTGGAAGTCCTAGCCATGGCAATCAGAGAAGAATAAGAAATAAAAGGAATACAAATTGGAAAAGAAGAAGTAAAACTGTCACTGTTTGCAGATGACATGATACTATATATAGAGAATCCTAAAAATGCCCCCAGAAAACTACTAGAGCTAATCAATGAATTGGGTAAAGTTGCAGGATACAAAATTAATGCACCAAAATCTCTTGCATTCCTATACAATAATGATGAAAAATCTGAAAGAGAAATTAAGGAAACACTCCCATTTACCATTACAACAAAAAGAATAAAATACCTAGGAATAAACCTACCTAGGGAGACAAAAGACCTGTATGCAGAAAACTCTAAGACACTGATGAAAGAAATTAAAGATGATACAAACAGATGGAGAGATATACCATGGTCTTGGATTGGAAGAATCAATATTGTGAAAATGACTATACTACCCAAAGCAATCTACAGATTCAATGCAATCCCTATCAAATTACCAATGGCATTTTTTACAGAACTAGAAGAAAAAATCTTAAAATTTGTATGGAGACACAAAAGACCCTGAATAGCCAAAGCAGTCTTGAGGGAAAAAAACAGAGCTGGAGGATTCAGACTCCCTGACTTCAGGCTATATACAAAGCTACAGTAATCAAGACTATATGGTACTGGCACAAAAACAGAAATATAGATCAATGGAACAGGATAGAAAGCCCAGAGATAAACCCACGCACCTATGGTCAACTAATCTATGACAAAGGAGGCAAGGATATACAATGGAGAAAAGACAGTCTCTTCAGTAAGTGGTGTTGGGAAAACTGGACAGCTACATGTAAAAGAATGAAATTAGAACACTCCCTAACACCATACACAAAAATAAACTCAAAATGGATTAGAGACCTAAATGTAAGGCCAGACACTATAAAACTCCTAGAGGAAAACACAGGAAAAACACTCTTTGACATAAATCACAGCAAGATCTTTATTGATCCACCTCCTAGAGTAATGGAAATAAAACCAAAAATAAACAAATGGGACCTAATGAAACTTAAAAGCTTTTGCAAAGCAAAGGAAACTACAAACAAGATGAAAAGACAGCCCTCAGAATGGGAGAAAATATCTGCAAACGAATCAACAGATAAAGGATTAATCTCCAAAATATATAAACAGCTCATGCAGCTCAATATTAAAAAACAAACAACCCAATCCAAAAATAGGCCAAAGACATAAGTAGACATTTCTATAAAGAAGACATACAGATGGTCAAGAAGCACATGAAAAGCTGCCCAGCGTCACTAATTATTAGAGAAATGCAAATCAAAACTACAGTGAGGCATTACCTCACACCAATTAGAATGGGCATCATCAGAAAATCTACAAACAACAAATGCTGGAGAGGGTGTGGAGAAAAGAGAACCCTCTTGCACTGTTGGTGGGAGTGTAAATTGATACAGCCACTATGAAGAACAGTATGGAGGTTCCTTAAAAAACTAAAAATAGAATTACCATATGACCCAGCAATCCCACTCCTGGGCATATACCCTGAGAAAGCCATAATTCAAAAAGACACATGTACGCCAATGTTCATTACAGCACTATTTACAATAGCCAGGTCATGGAAGCAACCTAAATGCCCATCAATAGACAAATGGATAAAGAAGATGTGGTACATATATACAATGGAATATTACTCAGTCATAAAAAGTAATGAAATTGGGTCATTTGCAGAGATGTGGATGAATTTAGAAGCTGTCATACAGAGCGAAGTAAGTCAGAAAGAGAAAAACAAATATCGTATATTAACGCATATATGTGGAACCTAGATAATGGTACAGATGAACCAGTTTGCAGGGCAGAAATTGAGACACAGATGTAGAGAACAAACATATGGACACCAAGGGGGGAAAGCGGCACGGGGGGTGGGGGCGTGGTGGTGGGATGAATTGGGAGATTGGGATTGACATGTATACACTAATATGTATAAAGTGGATAACTAATAAGAACCTGCTGTATAAAAAATAAAATTAAATTAAATTTAAGAATTAAAAAAAAGAAAACTTATCACCACAGTAATTATCCATAATGCAATTATTTGCTTAACTTGTCTTTTGCATTAGACTCTTAAATTCCTCAAAGACAAAATAATACCCTCAATATCATTAGTGCCTAAAATACTACACTACCTAGCAAGTATCATTTATTAATATATTCTGAGTGAGTTAGTTAAGGTATACTTTAGGACCAAGATGATAAAGTTTACCATACCAAAGTACTGGAATGGTAGCCAAGGAAGTAGAACATTCCAAGAGGAAAGAGGATGATTAATATAGTCAAACATCACAAAGAAATCAGGGGGGATAAGAAATGAAAAGTACTCATTGGTTTAGCCATTGGGAAGTGATGAACACATTGGCAGTTTCTGAAAAGCACTTAGAATAAAAGTATACGTTATCCTGAGCTAAGACATTAACATGGAAATTGAGGGAGATGAGAGCTAGGCACTTGAAAAATATATTAAGAACTACTTATTGAGTGCCTACTAGTGCTATTATTTTACTAAGGAGTCATATAAGAGGAAAAGTAAGTGATGACATATAAGTTTGAAAGAATATTTATTATCCTATAAAAAAAATAATACCCCCAAATTTTACAGATATTTTAGGGTTATGGTAGGTAGAATTCTAAAGGTGCCAGCACATGATTTCTGTCCCTTGGTTATTCAACTAAACACTAATCTGGGTACTGTTGTGAAGGAATTTTGCAGGTGTAATTAAAGTCCCAAATCAGGTGACCTTAAAACACAAAGATTATTTGGGTGGGCCTGACCCAAATGGGTGAAAAGCACTGAAAGCAGAGACTTTCTCCAGATGGTAGCAGAAGAGAAAATTAAATAGATTCAAGCATAAGAAGGATCTGACACACTGTTGCTTGTTTGAAGGAGGTAAAGGAATGCAGGCAGCTTCTAAGAGGAGGGAACTGCCTCAGCTAACAACCAGGAAAAGAGTGGAGCCCTCACACCTACATCCTCAAGAAAGTGGATTCTGCCACAAGGAAAATGAGCGTGAAATCAGATTCTTCCCTGGAGCCTTCAGATAAGAGCCCAGCCCCGCTGATACATGATTTCAGTCTTTCCAGATTTAAAGCAGAGAACTCAGGTGAACACTCCTGGACTTCTGACCTCCAGAAATCATATGATTATTTGTTACACATTAATAGAAAAGTAATAGACATTACCAAATAGCTCCATTATGGATTACATTGTTACCTGTAACATAAATGTTCCACAGGTATTTATTGAGAAAGTACCCTTCCACCAGAACTGTGATATGTGATAATAAGACACCACTTTCTATTTCCCTGACCAAAGACACATATTGAATTTATTTGATTATTAGTGTATTCTTTAAAATTGTGAAAATAATCTTATGTCTCAGAATGAATTTTTAAAATAATAGAATAAACCTCAATCAGTTAAAATACCTGACCAGTACTTGGGTTCAATGGACATCAGCTGCCACAGAGGGTCATATTAGAATAAGCACAGATCTAGGAACCAAAATATTTAGATTCATATTTTGTGTGAGTCTCACTTTCCTTTCTCTTATAAAATAAGAAAATATCTGTTTTCTCTATTTCACAAAAATTTTTGTTAGGATGACATGGTTGTAAAGCACAGCATACAAGTGCAGATAGCTGCTAGTTATGTTTAGCTGCAGCAGTAAAAGATATCACAGACCAGACCCACGTCTCCTGCCTTTCCTGCATGACTGGGCAGCTGAATAATCACTTTGACCTAGAACCACAGGATGAAAAAAGGCAGAGCCAAACATCATGTAATTAACAGCTGCATTGCATCTGAGCCCCACCTGAATGCTCAAAGGATGCCCACTTCAGCTGTGACACCCTCAGCTTTCACACTGGTCCTCTAGCAGGAGGCCTGTTCACCTGAAGGAAGGACCAATATTTTGTTTTTGTTTTCTTTTGCACAGAGGTGCTTTGCTCTTATTTTCTCTTAAATCCTGGTGCATTGCTTCATCTGCCCAGAGAAGGAAAATTTCTCTTCTCTTAACCCTTAGGTAGGCTAAACAAGTATTTTAAAACATTAACTTCTAATTTTAATTCCATAGAACAACAGTCACCTCAAAACTGTTACATTAAGGTTTTACAAGATCCCATTTCTGCTCTTGAAAGACAATGTCAATAGAATGAGAAGATAAGACACATACTGGGAGAAAATATTTGCAAAAGACACATCTAATAAATTAGTTACACAAAACATGCAAAGGAGTCAAAATTAAACGTTAAGAAAACAAACAATCTGATTAAAAAATGGGCCAAAGACCTTAATAGATACTTCACCAAAGAAAACATACACATGGCAAATAAGTATATGAAAACATGCTTCACATATACGTCATCAGGAAAGTGCAAATTAAAGCAAGATACTACTACATATCTATGAGTGGCCCAAATCCAGGGAAGACTGACAATACCAAATGCTGGTTAGGATGTGGAGCAATGGGAATTCTTATTCATTCATATCTGGTGGCTATCCAAAATGACACAGCTGCTTCATAAGACATTTTGTCAATTTCTTATAAAACTAAACATACTCTTACCATATGATCCAAGGATTGCACATTTTGTATTTACCGAAGGAGCTGAAAATTTCTGGCCGTACAAAAACCTACACATGGATGTTTATAGCAGCTTTATTTCATCATTGCCAAAACTTGGAAACAACCAAGATGAATTCATCTTCAGACGATGAATGGATAAACCTCTGGTACATGCTGACAATGGAATATTATTGAGTACAAAAAGAAATGAGCTATCAAGACATAAAAAGACATGGAGGAACCTTCAATCCATATTACTAAGTGAAAGAAGCCAACATGAAAGGCTACATACTGTATGATTTCAACTACATGACATTCTGGAAAAGGTAAAACTATGGAGCCAATAAAAAAGATCAGTGGTAACCAGGGGCAGGGATGGGGAGACATGAACAGGTGGATCACAGAAGATATTTTAGTGCATTCAAATTACTCTGTATGATATTATATTGATGGGTTTATGCCATTATACATTTATCCAAAGCCATAGAATAAGGAGTTAACCCCAAATTAAACTATAAACTTTGGTTGATTATGACGTGTCAATGTAGGTTCATCAATTGTAACAAATGTATCACTCTGATGGGGGAATGTTGATAGCAGAGAAAGCTAAGCATGTGCAGGTGCAGAGAATATATGGCAAGTCTCTGTCCATTCCTCTCAATTTTGCTATGAACCTAAAACTGCACTAAAAAAAATAAAGCCTTTAAAAAGATCCTGTTGAAAAAGTATCCAAAATAGAAAATACTTTGATGACATGGCTCATGTTAAAGTAAATGCTTACAAACAATTGTACGCGGAAGGGCTCCCAACTCCATTTAATAGGCACTTAGGCCAAGCAATCAGTAAGTGAATGTGAGCTTTTCCAGACACAGTCTCCCAATATGGCTATAAAATCTTAATTAGTGCTCATTCTTTCTACATACCTGTTTATGATTAGGATTAAATTATATTTTAGAAGTGCTCATTGAGGAGTCTCTAAGGCTTCTTTACTACCATCTATAAAATTCAGGATGTTACTCTTTACTGTACTGTTTTACTTAGTAGATGTGTATTAACTCATTTCCCATATGAAATACTAGCAGATGGTAAAAAAAAAAAAAAAGAACGTAGTCAGTACATATTTAAGAATTTACTTCAGTAAAAATGAACGTTTCCTTTAATAATGATTACAAATAATATAATTTTCATGATATACTTGAACTCATGTATATTTATAAATGAGCTTCTACTTGACATAAATATTATTTGGGCTGAGGTGAGATTTAGAAGCGACCTAAAGTATGGCTTCCGATCAAAATACCTCTGGAGTTGAACTTGATGTTATTTTAAAATAAGTCCCTATTTTTCCTGACAAGCAAATATCATTCTCTCCAGGGATTCTTCCCTTCCTTCTTCTGTACATGGAACCTGTTCTCAAGAAGAACTACACAATATTTTTGGAAACTTTTCAATGTCTCCATCACATCTACTTCAGTATATCAATCCATTTATTCTTTTATTGTAAAACTAATTTTAAACGAGCCTTTATCATTTGACAGTTATTTTATTGTCCTTGGGTGACTAAGACCATGCAAATCTAGACCTAGTCTGGTTATTTTGAAAATGAAAATTAACCAGGATGATAACAAATGAACCCACTCATGTATTCTTTATAACACTCATTTAAAAGTAATTTTTCAGCACAGTATTTCCCTTTGAAAATGCTAATTTTCAAAGGGAAATACTGTGCTGAAAAAATATCTAAATGGAAACCACTTGAGTTGATTTTTCTGATGCAAAACATGAAAAATTCAGGTGGAATAGAAAAGACTGGAGTAGTTTAATTACTGATTTGTGATAAAGGACGTTATAAAAGAGCATAAACCACAATGAGCTATCAGCCCACATCCACTAGAATGGTTATAGTCAGTATGTAATAATAAATACTGGTAATAATATAGAGTAATCGGAACCCCCATATCGAGTTGTTGTGAATGTAAAATTTAGCCACTTGGGAAAACAGTCTGGCCGTTCATCAAAATTTTAAATATAGTTTCTTTATGACCCCGCAATCCCACTCCTAGGTATATACCCCAAAGAAATGAAAACTCATCCACACAGAAACATTCATATTAATGCTCTTAACAGCATTCTTCAAATGAGGCAAAAAGTGGAAGCAACCCAAACATCTATCAAGTGATGAATGGATAAATAAAATGTAGTATATCCATATAATGGAATCTTTTTTAGCAATAAGAAAGAAGGAAATACTAATACATGCTACAATGTAAATGAACTTTGAAAATATCATGCTAAGTGAAATAAGCCAGTCACAAAGGACCATGTGTTATTGATTATTTTATATGAAATACCAATAAAAGGCAAATCTATTGCTATAGACTGAATGTTTATGTCTCCCCAAAATTCAGAGTGGACCACTCATGAGTGAGATTAGCACCCTTATAAAAGAGACTCCGGAGAGATTCCTTGCCCTTGCTACCATGTGAGTACACCACTAGGAGACAGCCATCTATGAACCAGGAAGTGGGTTCTCACCAGACACCAAATCTGTTGGCCCCTTGATCTCGGATTTCCAGCCTCCAGAACTGTGAGAAAAAAATGTTTGCTGTTTAAAGCACTCAGTTTATGATATTTTGTTATAGCAGCCTAAACAGACTAAGACATCTACAGAAACAGAAACTAGATTAGTCGCTTCTTGGGTTGAGGCATGGGGAAGGGGGGTAGAGGGTGATGACTAAGGGGGACAGGATTTCTTTTTGAAGTAATGAACATATTCTAAAATTGATTGTGGTGATTGATGCACAGCTCTGAATTTACTAAAACTCATTAAACTATACACCTTAGAAAGGTGAATGGTATGGTATGTAAATTATTTCTAAATGAAGTTTTAATATTTTAAAAATTTCTTATACTTTCTGAGGGCAAAAGAAAGAGAGAGCATAATTTCATTTTACATAGCTTTATTTTCTAACATGAAGTATTCCTAAATTTTAATATTTATAGTTCACTCATGAGCATGTTGGAATCTTTTAAAATGTATATGTAAGCTGGGTATACTATACTAAATTTTAGTATAGTATATATAATACTAAACTTGGGGCAATTTGTACCTTTCATTTATTTCTCAACATTTAAAGAAAGACTTCATTTTCTTGACAGTAGTCCATTTTCCTAAAGTTTTATTCTAATTTCATTTGAAGACAGTTATGTACATCTTTTTGAACTCAGAGATAATTGTTGATATTTATGCTTTTTTAAAAAAACTTAGGTGTTTAGCACAATGCAATGTTCTGGATGAGGATGGAACAATGGCCTTCCTCAGTTGTATATCATGTATGTCTCTTGAAAAGAACTTAGACCTGCTTGTTGAAATTCCAAGAGCTATTCTTTTGCTATAAAATTTCTAAGTGTTAATTGAAGCTTGAAGAAGGTTGTTATATTGATAAAATTATTCAAGCAAAATGTTAGATTTTCATTTCTTCTCTTTATTTTCCTAAACTGCTCCACTGTATATGAAGTATTCTTCTTCTACTTAAGTAAGGCATAAGCACATGACAAAGCAAGTCTCACAATTAAGAAGATAACCAAATATTTTGACTCAGCGATGCAGACTAAGTGTTCTGTGATGCCAATTTTCCACCACTATGTGGGGATTAAAGTAAAGAAAAAGGTATAAGCTTTATTCACTGCATCTGACAATGAGTAATTGTACCTACTTCATGCTATGTACTCTGCTAGATCATGGCATAAAAAATAGAAATCATGAAAGCCCTGCTCCAGAGAAAGTCTCAGCATAAATCTTCATGTATAAGTGACATCTTTCCTATGGTACATAATGTAAAGAAATTTACCATTTTCTGAAGCAGCAACTGTGATGTTGTACCATGGAGTTTCTTCTCTATCAAGAACCTTGGTAGTCTTAATGGTTCCAGTGTTGGCATCAATGTTGAAAAACCTGTCATCTTCAGCATTGTAGTCGATAAAGTATCTAGAGAAAAAAAAAAAAAATTGGTTACTCTTTTACTTGATGCTATAATGAAGAAAAGAAAACTGAACCAAGGGAGGTATTAAATCTAATATACTCAAATATTGAAATGTGTATTTTTACTTCCCATATTTGGCCCTTAAGATTTGCCCACCTGTTTTATATTTGCATAGAAATGATATCAATTATTTTTCTGTCAGTCTTTAATTAAGGTTTAATTCAATTACTAATTCAAAAAGTTAAAAAACATAACACTAAACTCCATGAATAGAATAGTAGGTAGTAGATAGCAAAAACACAGTAATTAATAAGGGAAGGATTAAGAAAACTGCCTCTGTGAAGACCAGAGTACACTGGGAAAAAAATTAAACCTTTAATGAAACTTCTCATTGCTATATGTACAATGTTTTTAGGATAACAGATGTTAAAGATTAATTTATCTTGGAATTTCATCATGGCTGAGGTTTGAAGATAAATACAAAATGAAAAACAAAACATTTTAATTAATGACCGTTGTGTCTCCATCACCTAGCACCGTGTTTAGTCAAAGAATGAGAAAATAAACAGGAAGTAGTTTGCATCCTTAGCCACAAATCTTCTTCCCTCACTAGTTCATGTAATTTTGTAGGGCTCTCTTCTATTAGGTTTGGCCTCCAGCTTACTTTGACAATAGAATGAGTTGAAAGTGATGGTGTTCTGTTCCACATTTGGGTCTAGATTTCATGAGACTTTAAATGTTTCCTCTTATGCTCTGCCACTACCATAAGAAGCACATTCCAGGGCTAGTCCACTGGTTCCCAGAAGAAAGATGAGCCCCAAGGGCAGAACTGTCAGCTTCCCATCCTAGAGTAGAGCTACCTAGTAAATGAGCAAATGTAGGAATGAATGCCCTGGAGATAAGCAGACTTGGCAAAGAGAAGCCAGCCTAGTTCAGCTGATCCTCAGCTAACTCACAGACACATACACCATGGTTATACATGACTTTTTTCTATACCCTGAGTTTTGGGGTTTTACATTATTCAGCAATGGTTAATTAACATAAATGTGAATAAATAATACAGTCAACAATCATCATATGTTCTAGAAATGTTCCAAACTATTCCTAAAACAACTTAATGAGTTTTTTTTTTCCTCCTCAAACCTCTAATACTTCTTCCCTCATCATTAATCTTAGCTTAAGTGACATTTCATCTACACCTGAAGAAAAAAAGATGAACTATTATGTGAGAAGTGCAAGGGGCAGAATACTTGAATATGGGGAACTAAAGTGCAAAGATCCAAATTAAAGAAAGAGCTTGACTTGGTTTAAAAACAGATAGGTGTTTCAATGTAGCTGGCAGAATGAATGAAGTGGAGGGCTAGGGCATAGGACGAGCAAGTCCTATATAGCACATGGTTAAGAGTTTTAAATTTTTTACAAAATCAATGGGAAAACATTTTTAACAAAGGAAATAATGGATCTATTTACATTCTGGAGAAATGACAGTGGCTGCTTTGAATCTTGGATTGTAGAATGTTAAAAACAATTCAGAAAAGAAATGATGTCATCATGGGAAAAAATGGAAAAATTAGAAGAAAATGAAGTGTATAAAATAGTGCTATATATTGACTACAACCTGTAAAGCTTTTTGTTATAGTGGCATTGGTAAAAAGAAGAAATTACAAATGACTCAATTTTTGTGTTGTATCTGTATATTTGATCTAGCACGTAATTAATAAGCCCATTCATGGAGCTGGATAAAAAGTTAGGGGAAAGATTCCCTTTGGGAGAAAAAGAGTTTGGGAGAAGTCAATGATTTTGACATGTTATATCTTAGATGTCAATTAACATAAACATATGGAATAAAAAGAAGAAAATTAGAAATGGGTGTGGAGTTCAAGCGTACTTTCTGAATGAACAGGAAATATAAATTTGAGATAGATCAGCCTAAATGTAAAGTAATGGGAACAATCTCATCTGGGAGAGAATTGTAAGAGAAAAGGAAGGGAAAGATTGAGCAGTACAGCACCCAATCTTTTGAGTCTAAAGCAGTCCATCATCTGAATAGGAGAAGGTACCAGCAAAAGGAGAGGAACAGCCCAGGGGAGAAGGAAAGCTGGGAGGGAGAGGAGGCATAGAAATCAAGAAAGGAGTGTTCTAAGTGGACAGCTGAGGTAAATTTTATTAAGTTGAGTGAGGTTAGTAAAGGCTGAATTGGATTTGACAGGATGGACACCATTGGTTAATTTGAAAAGAGTAGTTGCAATAAAATATGAAAGGATGGAAGTTTTACTGTAGTGGACTCAAAAGTATATTGAATGTGAATATAGGAAGTTCATGAGTCCTGAGACTTTATCAGATAACAGTACCTGAAGGAAAGATGAGAAAAATGGCGCCTTATGTCATCAGAGAAGTGGGTTCAACAAATTAATGTTTTTCTGATATGGGAAATATTAGTCACTGTCTTTGCTGAAGAAAATAATAATTTTGAAAGAGGGAGGAAAAAAAGGGGACTTCCCTGGCAATCCAGTGGTTAAGATTCCACACTTCCAATGCGGGGGTGGGGGTTCGATCCCTGGTCGGGGAACTGAGATCCCACATGCCATGTGGTGCAGCCAAAAAAAAAAAAAGAAAAAAAGGGGGAATATCTAAAAAAAGAAAATTCATGAGAAGGTGAACAGACTGGGTTCCAGAGCACAAATATAAGGATTTCCACTGAAAGTAACAGAGACACTTCTTCCATTTTAACATGAGGAAAATCTCAGAAGATAGGTGATTGTGGTGATGGAAATATTACAAACTTCATCATACTTTCTAGAACAGAGTATAAGCATAACTGAAATGCAACCTGTGCCTTGCATCGGCATACGGTGTTAACAGGGTACCTAGAACATATTGCTCAGGTATAAACCTCATAACAACCTGTGGACACACATGCGCAAACATAGCAGAAGATATTAACAGCACCACAGAGATCCAAGTTATAGAGCGTCCCAAGAAATCTAGGAGCTCATTTAATGAAAATAACACCTGACAAAAACAGAATACATCACTTGAAACTGTGTGATCAAAACAAGGAATTGGCTATTTTGTGTACCGGTTGTTCTAATAATAAATAGAGGTTAATTAAAGAAAATTCAACATGCAAAATCAATTTAAATGAGGAAAGATAGGAGTACAAAGCAAATCTGATTCAAAGAGACACGCGATCCAGACACCACAGAATAGTGGTAAAGAGGCATGCCATCGGGCTTTCCCAAAGCACTAGGCCATGGTGCACTGAAACTCCTTCACTTTCTTTGACTTGAGCTTATATCACAAAAAAACCTTCTCATAATATCCTCCCCCAGGGTCCTGATGCCGATGAAGGCTGAATTGCTAAGGAGATGTGAGAAATCTTGTCACACGAATAGAATAACATCCTTTAAAATGTAATCAGTTGGCAATCTGGTTATTATATCATCTAAAGAAACCTGTCTTCAAGACACTTTCCATTTTTGGGTAGTTTAAGAATAATGGTTCCTGAATTCTAAAGTTGGACCTAAAATTGAAAAATATTATTCAACTTCAATGTTTCCTGCAGCAACTATCAGCAAAGCTCAGATTACATTGTTATCAATGCAACCCTGTGTAATATAGAAGAACGTGCCCCATTTTAGAAATCTGATCACTTCACAGCTGTGAGTCTGGAAGAAAATGGGTTTTCTTCTGTCTATAAGCTAAATTAAGACTTTGAAAATGTACAGCCTCTTTATCAGAACAATCCCCTCTCTCTTAGGCACTTCACGCAGAGCTTTCTAACATTAAGTGCTAGTACTTGTGGTTAAATACTTTTAGAATATTTTTTATTTGATTTTGAAAAATATATAACCTATGTTTAAATGGTAGGTATAATGTGAGGCACGTGTCCCCAGACTCAAGTTATTTACTTCTTAGTTTTCTATGTGACTTAACTCTCTTGGGAAATCTGCAACATAAGGGCTAGATATTAGGGCAATGCTTTGAGCCAAAAAGTCTTATTCATGGAATTGCAATTGAATTTCGACTCAAGTAGAACTAAATAGTTCTGCTTAAGTATCCTTGGATTTCTGCCTAGCCATAGTAATAAAAACACAGAAAAAGGGAAAACAGAAATGTGAAAGAAACTATTCAAAACTATTTGGGGCGGGGTGGGGGGGGCGTTATATGTGCAATGATTCAATGCTAATTATTTAAAATTAAGAAGTTACATGGGTCCATAAAACTGTTTATCAAAAAAAAAAATAGATAAAATATTCTCAGTAGGTAACTTTTCAAAATATTTTTTGTAATAAAATACATTTATTTCCTTCACAAACCTTCAAAAAGTAAAGACAACATCTTAATACTTCATGAACTTATATATATATATTAAGGTTTTTTGCAAATGTTAATATTAATTTGACATTTTTAGATATATCCAGCAAGTATAAAATAAAGTAACCATTTGCCTAGGTGATATAGGTTCTAAATCGGGATTGATTATGAAGCCTAAGGAATTAGAGTTTTGAGAATTTTTTTTTTAATATCTTAGTTCATAGCTATCAAAAATGAACCAACGTGGGCTTCCCTGGTGGCGCAGTGGTTGAGAGTCTGCCTGCCAATGCAGGGGACATGGGTTCGAGCCCTGGTCTGGGAAGATCCCACATGCCACGGAGCAGCTGGGCCCGTGAGCCGTAATTGCTGAGCCTGCGTGTCTGGAGCCTGTGCTCCGCAACAAGAGAGGCCGCGATGGTGAGAGGCCCGCGCACCGCGATGAAGAGTGGCCCCCGCTTGCCACAACTAGAGAAAGCCCTCGCACAGAAATGAAGACCTAACACAGCCATAAATTAATTAATTAATTAATTTAAAAAAAAAAATGAACCAACGTAAGTTGAGGCTATAGTGTATATAACTGGATAAGATGTTTAAAGATATTCTTCAAATTCTACTTTCCCCCTTAACATAAGACTACATAGAGATGATATTTGAGAATGGGAGGAAACACTTATACACATTTATAAGTTCTTTACAAAAGCAAACTGATATGAGATAATAAAGGCTAACATTTATGGACCCCTTACAGTGTACTATATTGTGCTTTAAGTGTGTTCTAAATATTAGTTTATTACATACCCAGAACAACTGGATGAGATAGGTACTATTAATAGACACCTTTTTATAGAGGAGAAAACCGATGCACAGGGTGATGGAGAATTTTATTCAACATCAAAGAGCTAGTTAGTGCAAGAGATTAAAAATCAATACAGTCAATTAAGAAATATTGGGAATTCCCTGGTGGTCCGGTGGTTAGGATACCACGCTTCCACTGCAGGGGGTGCAGGTTTGATCCCTGGTCAGGGAACTAAGATCCCACATGCTGCGGGGCATGGCCATAAATAAATAAATATATAAATGCAAGCACATTAAAAAACAAAACAAAACAAAACAAAAAAAACACTTGTCCCCAAAACAAGTTTAAAAAATTAAGAAATATTTATAAGACCTTTTTTTTTTTTTTTAAGATCTTTTTTTAAAGTAGACAATATTTGAAGCTTTACCCATTCATTCAACAGATATTTATTTGAAGGAGTACAAGAAAGGAACAAGAAATATTTAAAAGAGAGGAACTAGCAAGACCTGAGAATTATTTAGACATGATTTAGTTAGGGAAACAAGTAGGCAAAAAAGAAAAAGGAAGTGTTTGCAAGGTAATACTGATTGATGCTCAGAGAGTTTAAAATCAGAGGTCAGAGTAAAATTCTAAGCAATTCAAGTCTTCAGGGAAAACATGGGTGTGATCAGTCTTGAAGGATAAGTAACAGGAGAGATGTGCATTAGAGATTATCTAGAAAGTATAAAATTTAGTAATTTCAGATGAGAGAGAGACAGAGATATCTTAGCTCTGGTTTGTGAACTGTGGCGGCATTTTTCAGACCACTATTATTTTGGTATTAGACTAGTAAGAGAGGAAGAAGGAGAGAGGCTTCATGTTGAGATTGTAGGTAGGACACAGAAGTTCCCTCCTTCACTCCCACATTAATGCCCCAGTCAACATTACTACCCCTACACAGTGTTACACTAGAGTAGAAGAACTTACTTTAAAATAAAATATTCTTTGATATGGAATGAATATTGATTCAGTCATATCATCAACTAAACCAATGAGAGAATGCTTGAGAGAGAGATTAGAAGTGGTTGGTGGGGAAAAATTCAACCCACAGTGCACTTCTGCATAGGTTGGTTTTCGAAGATTAATAGACGAAAAGAATGCCAAGCAGGGTTTACCCAAAACAAATTTCCCAATTTTCAGATATCATAGAGGTAATAACCTCTTCAGCCCACTGAAAAACATCTCCTACATTATTTTCCTCAGTGTATAATAAACTGTAGATCCTGGCCTTGATTCATTCACTACGTAAAGATGAAGTCTATGGAAATTTTTTCCTAAAATAGATCCATCATACTGTGAAAATGGCATGGATCAATAGTAAGAGAATAAACACAGGCTTGGAAACCAAGTAAACGTGATGTTCATCACAGATAAAACCACTTATTAGCCCTATGACCTTAAGGAATGTATCACCTCTCTGAGCTTTCTTTGTTAGCATAATGGAGATACCACGTACATCATAATTTTATTTTGACAATAAAGTGAGGTAATATATGAAAGTATTTTATGCTTGAGTATCAAGTGATATGCCTCAGTAGATAACTGTTACTTGTCTTAATGTCTCTTAGGATGGTTTTCTCTTTTTTTCCTTTCTTGGAAAACTTGGGTCTATTTTGTTGAGACACTTCAAAAATAGTAAATGCTTTTTTTTGTTTTTCATTTCTTTGTTTGTTTGTCTTTTTCTTCTGGCAAAGTATGTGAACACAGTGGGATCTGAATAAGGGTTACTATTGAATGAACAAGAGTCTCCATACAAATAGCATGAACTGCTGTCCATTTCTAAAAAAAAGAAATCTGTCAGAAAACTAAATTATTTTTAATTTCCTCCTCCATGCACATGAGTCAACTTTCATTTGGAAAGTTTATGAGAATAAAGCTCTTTTCCATCCACCTGAATAGCATAGGTGTATGACTTTGCCTCATAAGCGAATGAATAATCTAACCAGGCATTCAACAAATATAAAGAAGAACCTGTTAATACCTAATGTAAAATTAAGTAAGGCATTTCATTGTAGCCTTTATTTCTTTTGTAAATATTTTGATGGAAATAATCAGGCCAATAAATCATTATGCTTTACTTATCAAGAGCAGTATGTTTTCATATAGAGATTACGATTTTATAGATTCCTAACGTTATCCTTTATACATATTCTTAATATTGTGTTTGAAATTTGTTATAATAACTCAGGAAATAAACTTTTTTTTTACAGTGTGTACTTAGTTTGTGTCTTCCTTTCACTGAGAGATATCTAAACATTGCAAGAAGGACAAATAAATGTACACTTTTTACAGTATTTCATTTAACTTATAGTTCTCAAACTAATTTTAAGTTGTAATACAATTATCATTTTTAACGCCCATTTTTTTAGACCTCATGTTGAATCTAAGAAAAAAAGCCACTCCATAGTACATCTAGATGATGCTTTAGACGAATCTACAGCATATGTGACCAAAAGGGTTAGTATGAGAGTGGAAATATTGAGGCAGATTCAAGGGCTACTCTAATATGATGATTACAGCACATTATAACCCAACCACCACTATAAGCTCACCGCATCCTCCGTGAAGTAGGTGTCAAGATAATATCTACTGGGTTGGCCAAAAAGTTCGCTTCGGTTTTTCTGAAGGGAAAAACCTGAACGAACTTTTTGGCCAACCCAATATACTAAATGCTACCTAGGAAATTTTATGATCAATGATCAATAAGATGTTACCTATGGGGGATTGATAATCTCCTGGCTATAGACAGAGGAAGTGCAATTAAGCTTGTGCCAGCTCAGATTTGTCCACTAGTCCTTTAGAGCCCTCTAATTTGACAAGTCCATATTCAAACCCTGACTAATTTCACGCTGGTAGAGAAACAGGTCCTTTTAACACAGGAGATCTTGCAAAGTTGCCACTATAGTTTATAAACCTGGGTTACAATTTTTATTCCTACAACTACTCTCTGTTCTGTCATTCAATATATGCACCATTTCATAGTTCTAGTAAATACATTTTAGTGCAATGGGCAAAGTGAAAAGAAAATGCATTACATTGAAATAAAATGAAAATTTATTGTTAAAATTGGAATTTGTGGGCAAACAAATAGGCAGACAAGTTATGATCGCAGGAAGCAGTCAATCTCAATAATGATTACCTCTATTCAAGTATTTTCTTCAACAGAAGCTACTTTAAACAAATTACCCAGTTCATCATTTGACACTCAATTTCCCTTTGATTATATAGGCATAGATTCAAGATAATTATTAGTCATGTTAAAGTACATTAGAAAAGTTATTTTTCACTTCGATAACAAAATTTCAGTCCTCAGAGGCACTTATTATTTTCATTATAGTCTGTCCATATCACCATAAAAATTAATTTAAAACTTATGTAATGGAAATCTATTTTTACAGTGATTTACTTTGAGAAACGTCTGTTGGCTAAAAGTGTAGAAGATGTCTTTCAGTTGTCACACTTTTGATACTTGTACATACAGAATGTGAGTGGTTAAGCAAATATATTTGAGATTTTGCCTCCCAAACAGCTGTTTTTGTAAGTTTTACTGACTATGATCAATAGATGGGATAAAGTTTAATCAATATACACCCTTTGGGATATTATAGCAGCTTGGCCTTATCTTTAATTTAACAAAAAGTCACACACCTGCAGTATACCTGCGGTATAGCTATACTGAAAAAATGAATAATTTTTTTATTCATTAAAAAAATTTAAGATTCCCTTAGCTCACTTTGGGGATGCAATTTATTCCACAAGTCATGCATCCAGAAAATAATCTTTCTAAAAAAAAATAGAACATAGGGATCACTTGTCACTTGGTAGTGTATTGTGTTTAATAAAATGGGCACACACATAGCACAGAGATATTTTGGAAAGCTTTTTAACTTCCTGAGCCAAAACCTCGATCCAAAGAAACAAAAGCACCTAAAGAAGTAAAATCTCCACACAAGAAAATATGTTTCTGCCTGTTATTTATGCCTCTAAGTAATTAAGATTTTTAAAATTCCAGTAATCTTGAGTTCTGGAAATGGTATGGAACCATTTTAAGCATTTTTTAAAATTTCTTTGAAAAATTTACATGAAAGCTATTTGGATGTTTTAGTCTCCAGTCAGTAGACCAACAGACGTCACTAAGCCTGGATTTAGGCATTCATTCCAGGGCTAAATGAGTTACACATGCCCACTCGGAAAATAGGTTCTCCTTCTGGTGTCAGGACTCTGACTTGGGGTGGTTACCGTCACATTCTAGGCTGTTAGGTAAATTTGAGCCCCAAATGGAGAAATGTTCAGGGGTCTTCTGTATCTTTATTGAAGCATGGTAAAAGTGACCACATTCTATCCAATCGCTATGGTTAGTTAGCTGTGTGATTGGGAGACAGTCACTCAGGCATCTCAGTCTATGATATCTTCATCTCTGTAAGAACGGGATTGTCTTGGTCATCTTTAGGTTCCTTCACATTCTCAAATGCCATAGTCACATGACGTTTCACAGTAAAGTATTGGTCAATCTAAATGTGCTAACTTTGTTATCTGCAATGTGATAAATGACAAAACACAAGTCAAAGACAGACTTCCGGTTTTAAATGGAAGCCTGCTTTCTATCTGAACTCAGTTTGCATGAAGTATCCTTAATGAGTTATCTCCTTTATATCAGAAGACTATGACAGTTTTGATGAGGGTATATTAAGGCTTTCTATTAAAGGTCCAATTAAGATATTTTGACTTTCACTAAGCTAAACTTTTATAAGTCTATTTGGTCTATAGAATAAAAATTCAGTTTAATATGAATATATTTTGTTACACATTTTCTGAGTATTCTTGTCTTTCTTTTCAGAAGTTTGAATCCTGTATTCAAACTTTCTTAATCAAAAATTTTTACTTTCTTTTTCAAGTTTGCCATATGACCTTGTCATTATTTTGAAATATCTATTTTTTGCTATTATAACATTCCAAATTAATGAGGTATTCCTAACTGCCATCTCATCATGAGCTATGTGAAACTTTCAGAAATGTGTAAGAAAACAACACACTAATAAGGATGCCATGAATATACTGGAATCATTTATTCTCTGAGGCTACAATTAAACTCAAAACAGGATGAGTAATGACTTCTAATTCTCTGCAACTATTCTTTTTTTTTTAAAGATATTTTAGAAAGATTTTTTTTTAATTTAGCAAATATTTCCAAACCTGATCACAATTTTATTTCTTATGTTAGCATATATATTGGCTATTGTTTCCTAAATAATGTCAAGGTAAGCATTTGAAAAAATTATGCAAGATTTTTAATATTTCTTTCTGATGGCTTTAAAGTTACTATACAAAGAAAATATTAAAATTTTTACCAATAAGTAAATGTATAGATAAATGCAGATTATAAATCACAGTAGAAAAGAAGTAAAGATTGGGGGATATACTTACTCATATAAATTCATACTAAGGCTCTTCATCCTATGAGAATTATTAATTGAGGGCTTCAATAATTTTCTTTATGTTGCACTAAATCAAGTGGCATAAGTCTTTGACTTTACAATATGGAGGAACTCTAAAATAAATAACAGTTTTTTTCGTGAGATGCTAGAGTTAAAAATGGAATTCTCTTCAGCATCTCTTTTTCCCAGAGTATGAAACACATCTGAACATGGGAAACGTTTGTTTCCTACTTTGTGGTATCAGACTTCTGTAAATGCAGTTTATTATTATTATTAGTTGAAATATACAAGAGGCAGATTTGGGGGCTTTAAAAAAACAGGGTTTTTGTAGTAAAGCAAAACTGGGTTTAAATTCTGGATCTGCCACTTTATCACTATGTAAATTTGGCCAAATTACCTGCCTGTACCTTAGTTTCTTCATCTATAGAATGGGACTAATATTGCAGACTCATTAGGGTTGTTACAAGGGTTTGGGGCAGGCTGTTACAAACCCCTGGTCCACAGAGAGCAAGCAGCAAATGGTCACTGTTTTTAATAGCCACATGATATAGGGTCACATTTTCAGAAAACTCTCCTGCTTCTCGTGTCCATCATAGGACTGCTCATCTGTCAGTAGCTACTCAGGAAATTCCTGAATTCCATTTCCAATATGCCAGCAAGTGAGCACAGCCAGTTTAAATCAAGGTTTCTTCACTACTGGTAAACAGCCTGGTTCTGATTTTATTTTTAAGAAAGTTGATGATGATATTGCTGTAAATTGCATATCCTTGTTTTGAGTTAAAAAAGACAAAAGCTAGACATGACATGCTCTTAGAAATCTGAAGAATCTTACTAATAGTTTAGAAAATGGAAATACAAAAGAAAAGTCAGGAAGCTTTTCACAAATGCCTGTAAGACTCAAACTCCCTTTCATTATCAATTCTACCGACTTGGAGTTAATTGCATTTCAGGGCACATGGCAAGGTACATCTCTCAATGTGCGCCTCCTTAATTAGTACAAACATTTGGTCCCTGGGAAAGGTGGAAGTATGAGGGTTACTTTTGTATTTGTTAATGTTTTCTGCTTTATTCACTGTTTGCACCTAGAGGCCCATGTAAATGACACACTTTTGTTAAAATCAAGAACAAATATTATGTAAGTTATGCCCCCAAACACCAGCTATGGAGACTGATTATTTTAAGGCAGCTTTGGAAGGATTCATTTTAGTTGTCTAACCAAAACAAAGCAGAAAGAATAATGTACATGCTAACAGATTTGTGCTTCTCAATATTTGCATTTAAAGACAATATACCCGTCACCTTTGCATAGCAACAACTGGGTGAATGTGTGTAACATAGCTGGTGTTCAGTTAAATGCTCCCAATAATATAGAGCAATTACCGAGGCAATTAACAATATAATGGAACATTATAAATAAATTTTTTTTTGTAGTTTTTTACTAAATGAAACGTATGTTGAAACATTCACATGAATACACATATGTGTGAAACATACATGCTGGTATGTATTTCCCAAAAATATGTTTTCAAAATTTCTTTCCATGAGTATAATTAGCACCCCCATTTTACCAATGTACTACCCAGTTTGGTTTACTCTGGGTGAGGGTTTTTCAAACTCAGCACCACTGATATTCTGGACCAGATAATTCTCTGTTGTGGGGACTCACTTGTGAGTTGTAGGATGTTCAGAACCATCCCTGACCTCTACCTACAAATGATGGTAGCACTCCACACGCAGTTGTGACAGCCAAACACATCTTCAGACATTGTCAAATGTCCCCCGGTAGGGGGGATTTTGCCCTTGGGTGACCACTGTTTTATGTGGAATAGGTTTTTTTTTTTTGGTATGTTGGGATATATAGAGCAACATTGAAACAAGTTTGTCCCTGACCTCAATTTTTCCTCCTTTGGTCTACCTTTTTGGGACATATATTCCACCCTTTACAGCATTCTGAAATTTCATTATTATTTATTTTGAAATGCAAATCTTCCTATCACTGTTTCTTATTAAACTCATGCATCTCTGGTTTATCTTTTCCCCCCATTGACACTGCTGTCAGGATAAATTTCCAAGATGTCAGCTTGGAAAGCCTTTTCCAAGCGCAAAGCGCAAAGCCTTTTCATGATCTCTCTAAAGCATCTTTTTACAACCTCATTATTTGCTATTCCCGCACAGGTAACCTAAGCTCCTTGTGTACACAACAAACTGCAGTTATGTTCTCTGTTCTTCACCTGTCTAATCCTTAACCTGGGTTTTGAGCTTCAATTCAATTTTCCTCAACTCATTCCCTCCAGAAGATGTCAGGCATACTTATTCCCTATGTATGTATCAGACTTTTATCACCCTTATCAAAGAATGTAAATTTTTTCTCTCCACTGGACTTCAAGCTGCTCTGTGTGTGTGTGTGCATGTGTTTAATTTCTTTATCCTGAGGAATATCATAATATTTGCATATAATAAGGTGCTTTAAATATCACTTTTAAAAAATCAATGTACCTCCCACTTCCTTTAATTAAAAATATAGAATGCATCATTGATATCAAGTTTTAGTTTTTTTTTAAAAAGTCTTATCAATGTTTATCAAATATTTCCACATCAAACTCACAGCATGAAATATTTTTACTATCAAAAGCTGTTGGCTCCTTTTGGTAAATGGCCACATTTATAAATATCTTTATAACGTTAACTTTCAATGTAGACACATTTTCCCTATTAAGGGTCAAAAATGCTATTAAAATATGGCATTCTATGGAATGATGAAGCATCGTGGTCTTTCCTGTGCTTGGACAAATAAGCATATCAACTTCTGCTTGCATCGCTTAATTAAAGATCAATTTTCACAACTGGGTTTATGCCTATTATATCATATACTTTGTCTATCCTGCTTCAAGCAATGTCAGCTCTTGCTCTCAGTGTGACAGAAGGGTTCTCAACTAACAAGGTAATGTTACTGCATTCACAGTTGAAGCAGAATTGTTTAATACATACCTCTGTGCTTGGAAAATTGTTTCTCTCCATGCATGAGTGCTGTGGCCATTTTTTAAAAACTTAAGAACAATCATGCTTATATAAAAGAAAATGGAAACACTTTACAAACATTACATAGGTATCAAAGAGAATACTTATCATATTAGCTTTTGTTAAAATGGATGAGAACTAAAGAGAGTGAGAAGACAAACTTGAGAAAAAGCAGACAGATTTGTTTCAGAGTTCAGACTTTCTAGGACCTTAGGATTATCTGAGGGTATAAATACAGGGTAACTAAAGAGTTTTATACATTATGCAATTCTTTGAATTTGTCATAATTGAGACAAAAAAAAACAACAACAAACCAAACACCCTTCTTATTATGCAAGGAAACATTTAATTATCTTTGCATGACATATGACAATAATAAAATATTAGTCAGTGAGCACTTACTGACTATGCTAAGTACTTTCTGTCAATCTAATTTAATTCCCTCAATATATGTATGCAACATTATTATTCCTTGTTCATATATTTGATAGCAAGACTCAGCAAGGTTGAATGACTGTATAAGATGACACAGCTCGTAAATCAAGTCACCAGAATTCCCACATTGGTCTTCCTGTCTTCAGAAATGAGTCTCTAACTTGCCTTGGACAAGTTAGCATTTATTGAGTGACTATTAGGTGCAGACCACTCTGCTTAGCACTTAAAGCACATAGCTTGAAACACTTTCACAATAACTCTGAGAGATAGATATCTGTGGTGTTCTTTCACAAATAAGGATAAGTAATTTCCTAAAGGCTTATAGCCATGGTGGCAGAACAAGGAGTCAGAGCTGAATGTTTATTCCGAAACCCTCATTTGTGTGTGTGTGTATTTATACTTCCTATTGCTAAGATACCAAAGATTCTCTACTTTGTGATTAAATATTTCTCTCTAAATTTTCCCAGTCAATTATGCTCCCATCTATTAAGTCAAATGGAAAAAACTCATCTGTGTGGTCACCAATATATTCATGGAGATAGCTACATGTATGCTAAATTTGACAGAAACCCATCTGTTATTTATTCAGTTAAAGAATCAGCTAAGATTATAGTTGAATTATACTAATAGAAAATAACATGGATGGGATGTGTGGCTGCAACAGTTTGTCTCTGTGGCTCCAGGAGAAGAGTCTCTCTGAATAAAGATGCCAAAAATGCGAAGTGACTAGATGGGAGCCAAGAGATAAAACTAGGGAATGGGAGCTTGCAAAATATTGGTTCCCAGGGTGGAGTTCTGGCCCGAGCTCCTGTGGTGGGAGCTCTGAGTCCAAACCGCTGGACTAAGAGAGAACCTCAGACCGCAGGGAATATTAATTGGAGTGAGGCGTACCAGACGTCCTCATCTCAGCACCAAGACCCAGTTCTATCCAACTGCCTGCAAACTCCAGTGCTGGATGTCTCAGGCCAAACAACCAGTAAGACAGGAATACAGCACCACCCATCAAAAAAAAAAAAAAAAAAAAAGAAAGAAACAACAAAAAAATATGTTACAGACAAAGGAACAGGCAAAAACCTACAAGACCAAATAAATGAAGACAAAATAGGCAACCTACCTGAAAAAGAATTCAGAGTAATGATAGTAAAGATGATCCAAAATCTCAGAAACAGAATGGAGAAAATACAAGAAACATTTAACAAGCATCTAGAAGAACTAAAGAGCAAACAAAGTGATGAGCAACACAATAACTGAAATTAAAATGAACAATACTCTAGAAGGAATCAATATCAGAATAACTGAGGCAGAAGAACGGATAAGTGAAATGGAAGATAAAATGGTGGAAATAACTGCCAGGGAGCAGAATAAAGAAAAAAGAATGAAAAGAATTGAGGACAGTCACAGAGACCTCTGGGACAACATTGAATGCACCAACATGCAAATTATAGGGGTCCAAGAAGAAGAGAAAAAGAAAGAGTCTGAGAAAATATTTGAAGAGATTATAGTGGAAAACTTTCCTAACATGGGAAAAGAAATAGTCAATCAAGTCCAAGAAGAACAGAGAGTACCATACAGGATAAATCCAAAGAGAAACACGTCGAGACACATATTAATCAAAGTATCAAAAATTAAATACAAAGAAAAAATATTAAAAGCAGCAATCGGAAAAGCAACAAATAACATACAAGGGAATCCCCATAAGGTTAACAGCTGATTTTTCAGCAGTAATTCTGCAAGCCAGAAGGGAGTGGCAGGACATATTTAAAGTGATGAAAGGGAAAAACCTAAACCAAGATTAATATACTCAGCAAGGATCTCATTCAGGTATGATGGAGAAATTAAAACCTTTACAGATAAACAAAAGTTAAGAGAATTCAGCACCACCAAACCAGCTTCACAACAAATGCTAAAGAAACTTCTCTAGGCAGGAAACACAAGAGAAGGAAAAGACCTACAATAACAAACCCAAAACAATTAAGAAAATGGTAATAGGAACATATATCTCGATAATAACCTTAAATATAAATGGACTAAATGCTCCAACCAAAAGACATAGACTGGCTGAATGGATACAAAAACAAGACCCGTATATATGCTATCTACAAGAGACCCACTTCAGACCTAGAGACCCACACAGACTGAAAGTGAGGGGATGGAAAATGATATTGCATGCAAATGGGAATCAAAGAAAGCTGGAGTAGCAATTCTCATATCAGACAAAATAGACTTTAAAATAAAGACTATTATAAGCGACAAAGAAAGACACTACATAATGATCAAGGGATCAATCTAAGAAGAAGATATAACAATTGTAAATATTTATGCACCAAATATAGGAGCACCTCAATACATATGGCAAATGCTAACAGCAATAAAAGGGAAAATTGACATTAACACAATAACAGTAGGGGACTTTAACATCCCACTTTCACCAATGGACATATCAGCCAAAATGAAAATAAATAAGGAAACACAAGCTTTAAATGACACATTAAAAAAGATGGACTTAACTGCTATTTATAGGACATTCCATCCAGAAACAACGGAATACACTTTCTTCTCAAGTGCTCATAGAACATTCTCCAGGATAGATCATATCTTGGGTCACAAATCAAGCCTTGGTAAATTTAAGAAAATTGAAAACTTATCAAGTATCATTTCTGACCACAACACTACGAGACTAATATCAGTTACAGTAAAAAAAAAATGTAAAAAGTACAACCACATGGAGGCTAAACAATATGTTAATAAATAACCAAGAGATCACTGAAGAAATCAAAGAGAAAATCAAAACATACCTAGAAGCAAATGACAATGAAAACACAGCAGCGCTAAACCTATGAGATGCAGCAAAAGCAGTCTAAGAGGGGAGTTTATAGCAATACAATCCTACCTCAAGAAACAAGAAAAATCTCAAACAAACAACCTAAACTTACACCTACAGCATTTAGAGAAAGAAGAACAATGACCCCCCAAAGATAGCAGAGGAAAGAAATCCTAAAGATCAGATCAGAAATAAATGAAAATGAAATAAAGGTAACAATAGCAAAGATCAATAAAACTGAAAGCTGGTTCTTTGAGAAGATAAACAGAATTGATAAACCATTAGCCAGACTCATCTAGAAAAAAAGGGAAAAGACTCCAATCAACAGAATTAGAAATGAAAAAGGAGAAGTAACAACTGACACTGCAGAAATACAAAGGATCATGAGAGATTACTAAAGCAACTCTATGCCAATAAAATGGACAACCTGGAAGAAATGGACAAATTCTTAGAAAAGCACAACCTTCCAAGACAGAACCAGGAAGAAATAGAAAATATAAACAGACCAACCACAGGCACTGAAATTGAAACTGTGATTAAAAATCTCCTAACAAACAAAAGCCCAGGAACAGATGGCTTCACAGGCGAATTTTATTAAACATTTAGAGAAGAGCTAACACCTGTCCTTCTCAAACTCTTCCAAAATATAGCAGAGAGAGGAACACTCCCAAACTCATTCTACAAGGCAACATCACCCTTACACCAAAACCAGACAAAGATGTCCCCAAAAAAGAAAACTATAGGTCAATATCTCTGATGAATATAGATGCACAAATCCTCAACAAAATACTAGCAAACAGAATCCAACAGCACATTAAAAGGATCATGCAACATGATCAAGTGGGGTTTACCCCAGGAATGCAAGGATTCTTCAATATATGCAAATCAATCAATGTGATACACTATATTAATAAAATGAAGGATAAAAACCATATGATAATCTCAATAGATGCAGAAAAAACTTTTGACAAAATTCAACACCCATTTATGATTAAAATTCTCCAGAAAGTAGGCATAGAGGGAACGTACCTCAACATAATAAAGGCCATATATGACAAATGCACAGCCAGCATTGTTCTCCATGGTGAAAAACTGAAACCATTTCCTCTAAGATCAGGAACAAGATAAGGTTGCCTACTCTCACCACTATTATTCAACATAGTTTTGGAAGTTGTAGCCACAGCAATCAGAGAAGAAAAAGAAATAAATGGAAACCAAATTGGAAAAGAAGAAGTAAAACTGTCACTGCAAATAACATGATATGATACATACAGAATCCTAAAGATGCTACCAGAAAACTACTAGAGCTAATCAATTAATTTGATAGAGTAGCTGGATACAAAATTAATGAACTGAAATCTCTTGCATTCCTATACACTAATGATGAAAAATCTGAAAGAGAAATTAAGGAAACACTCCCATTTACCATTGCAACAAAAAGAATAAAATACCTAGGAATAAACCTACCTAGGGAGACAAAAACCTGTAGGCAGAAAACTATAAGATACTGATGAAAGAAATTAAAGATGATACAAACAGATGGAGAGATATACCATGTTCTCAGATTGGAAGAACTAACATTCTTGAACAAAATGACTCTACTACCCAAAGCAATCTACAGATTCAATGCAATGCTTATCAAACTACCAATGGCATTTTTTACAGAACTAGAACGAAAAATTTCATAGTTTGTATGGAAACACAAAAGACCCCAAATAGCCAAAGCAATCTTGAGAAAGAAAAACAGAGCTGGAGGAATCAGGCTTCCTGACTTCAGACTATACTACAAAGCTACAGTAATCAAGACAGTATGGTACTGGCACAAAAACAGAAATATAGATCAATGAAACAGGATAGAAAGCCCAGAGATAAAACCACGCACATACGGTCACCTAATCTTTGATAAAGGAGGCAAGCATATACAATGGAGAAAAGACAGCCTCTTCAATAAGTGGTGCTGGGAAAACTGGACAGCTACATGTAAAAGACAGAAATTAGAACACTCCCTAACACCATACACAAAGATAAACTCAAAATGGATTAAAGACCTAAATGTAAGGCCAGACAATATAAAACTCTTAGAGGAAAACATAGGCAGAACACTCTATGACATAAATCACAGCAAGATCCTTTTTGACCCACCTCCTAGAGAAATGGAAATAAAAACAAAAATATACAATTGGGACCTAATGAAACAAAAGCTTTTGCACAGCAAAGGAAACCATAAACAAGATGAAAAGACAACCCTCAGAATGGGAGAAAATATTTGCAAATGAAGTAACTGACAAAGGATTAATCTCCAAAATATGCAAGCAGCTCATGCAGCTCAATATCAAAAAAAGAAACAACCCAATCCAAAAATGGGCAGAAGACCTAAATAGACATTTCTCCAAAGAAGATATACAAATTGCCAACAAACACATGAAAAGATGCTTAACACCACTAATTATTAGAGAAATGCAAATCAAAACTACAATGAGATATCACCTCACACCAGTCAGAATGGCCATCATCAAAATATCTAGAAACAATAAATGCTGGAGAGGATGTGGAGAAAAGGGAACCCTCTTGCACTGTTGGTGGGAATGTAAACTGATACAGCCACTACGGAGAACAGTATGGAAGTTCCTTAAAAAAATAAAAATAAAATTACCATATGACCCAGCAATCCCACTACTGGGCATATAGCCTGAGAAAACCATAATTCAAAAAGAGTCATGTACCACAATGTTCATTGCAGCTCTATTTACAATAGCCAGGACATGGAAGCAACTTAAGTGTCCATCAACAGATGAATGGATAAAGAAGATGTGGCACATATATACAATGGAATATTACTCAGCCATAAAAAGAAACGAAATTGAGTTATTTGTAGTGAGGTGAATGGACCTGTAGTCTGTCATACAGAGTGAAGTAAGTCAGAAAGAGTAAAACAATTACTGTATGCTAACACATATATATGGAATCTAAAAAAAAAAAAAAAAGGTTCTGATGAACCTAGGGGCAGGACAGGAATAAAGATGCAGATGTAGAGAATGGACTTGATGACATGGGGAGGGGGAAGGGTAAGCTGGGACGAAGTGAGAGAGTGGCATTGACATATATACAGTACCAAAGGTAAAATAGATAGCTAGTGGGAAGCAGCCGCATAGCACAGGGAGATCAGCTCGGCGCTTTGTGACCACCTAGAGGGGTGGGATAAGGAGGGTGGGAGGGAGACACAAGAGGGAGGGGATATGGGGATATACGTATGCATATATCCAATTCACTTTTTTATATAGCAGAAACTAACATACCATTGTAAAGCAATTATACTCCAATAAAGATGTTAAAAAAAAAGAATACAAATTCTTTGTATTCTTTGTATATATGCAAAAAAAAGAAAATAACATAGAAAAGAAATATTTTAAATACTATTTAATTCATTTTAAATTACTGTGAGAGTCAATAAAATCTTTATATGTCAAAAAGTGGAAGTGTACCATACCTTACTAAGCTGTTAGCACTGTCGGGATCTTGTGCCAAAACTGTGCCAACAACAGTCCCAATCTTGGCATTTTCATAGACTTCCATGACATAGGAAGGCATGGAAAATAGTGGTGGTTCATCTACATCCCCAACAATGATCTTCAGCACGGTAGCATCTTTAAAAGGACCCAAGTGAGAAAAGCGAAAATCAAGATGTGTATTGGCTCCTTCTATGTTGAGGGTATATGACTTCTTTTTCTCATAGTTCAGTGGCTGTGGGGAAAAAATAAGATTTCCAATATTATGACTACCATCCGTTGTCAAACATATTTTCTTTTCCATTTTTTGAAACAAACAAACAAACATGAATAGGTTTAGGTCAATCTACTTCCATTTATAAACAAACTATGAAGTTTGTCTTAACAGTAACACGTAAAGCAGAAATCATGGAAACTCAAGTCTGAATCAATTGTGATTTTTCAGAGCCAGAAATACGATGATAACTAGCAACAAAAGGAAATTTCCCGCAGTCAAACAAATATTGATTTTTGCAGACTCATTCTTAGTCTCTTCTGGTAACTTCTTTCTATCTCCTCTTCAGCTTAAATTATTAATTTTTAAAATATTTGCTACTAATTTGCTAAATTTAAAAAATACATTTTTTAAATTTTGCATTTAAACAATTTATCTCATATCATTGATTTTTACCTATCATCATCTTATTTTCACCTTGCTGGTTTTAAACTTGGTATCTTATTTTAAAATCAGATAAATGTTTACATTTTCAGTTCAACAATATTTTCTTGAAATTTTAGCAAAAGATTTTATACAGACTTTTGAATTTCATTTTTGTTGTTTTAATTGTATTATATTTTTTTACTTTCTTTTTTGTTGCTAATACCATTTCATGTATTAGTTTTGTTGTTCATTCCCTTTATTATTATGTTTTGATCAACTTTATTTTTTTTATTACAGTATTCTGTTCGTTTTTTGCATTTACTTTTTAGCTTTGAATTTACATGAATAGTTTTTCATAATTTTTTAATTTTTTTCTTATTTTTTAAATCACCCAGCCAATTTTTTTTTCTACTAATCATATATGTCAGGAGTCATGAATTTGG
The DNA here is from genome assembly GCF_965194805.1 of Balaenoptera borealis. NCBI lineage: Eukaryota > Metazoa > Chordata > Mammalia > Artiodactyla > Balaenopteridae > Balaenoptera > Balaenoptera borealis. Next base: position 17,015,144 of record NC_138867.1, read on the forward strand.
CTTAGCATACAATAATGAATAAAAATAAGGTCAGTCTAGTGTTTTGTCCCAGGGAATATATGGTCTATTATAAGATTTATAGACATTTATAGCACTGTACATTTAGTGTTATAAGACATAGTAGGTATTAAAATAATAAGGATACAAACGTAGATACAGAAGTGTGTGAGCAGGTAGGTAATATTTGCAAGAGGAAGTACCTTTTTAGGTAAGAACTGAAGGTTTTGAAAGTGTTAAACATGACACACATAGGCTCTGTGACCTAAAATGAGCTTAGATTTAGGATTAGCTATATCAAAAGTCTCCATGTTGTTGCTAGTGCAGGTGATAAAGATATCAGCCTTTATTTTGAGCCTTGTGAATTACCTATAGATTAACATCTATGAAAAGAAACAATAGATATTTTTTTCATCCCTATTTCTGCCACTGATTTTTCAGTAGCCTATTTCAATCTTGCAGCCTTCTTTCTTGGCAGGATCAGAGTATGATCATTCCCTATGGAGGAACTCAGATATTTTCCTTTACCCTAAGAGCCAAGGAGAATTTGTAGAGTATCCTTAATGGGATCTTATAAACAGATGATCAGTCCTACTGATGATTATTTCCCTTATTTTTTCTGAATTGCCTTAGAAAAGTGGCCTTCCCAGAGACTGGAGATTGCATAGAAGGAAAAAAAAACCCATTTAATTTCCAAACCAGATTATAGGAACCTAGAATACTTCTCAGGGACATGGATGAGACTGGGTCATTACAATATTTTACAAGTGTTTATAAGACAAAATAAAAATTTAAATAATGTTAAAACTAAAATTCTTAAATGTGCACCATATATACAATACATATACATTTATATATGGTGCAGATATTATGTATTTTAGATTTATTTACTTTAAAGAAGGGTTAATTGATCTGACGTTTATAACCCACCAAGTGGGATTCATTTCCTTCTCGGGGAATTAAAACTAAAAATGAATTGACAAAGTAACTAACATCCGTCTTGTTTGGCAGATTGCATTACTTTCAGTTGGACCCACGGATTTATCGTACTTCTTTCCTTGACTCCTCTCTCCTTAACATTAGTAAATAAGAATGTCTTAGGCTAATTCAAGAAGTCTCATCCAAATTTAAATCACCTGTTCTAGAAATGGTACACAGTTGCTGCCTATCAAGAATTAGGTGCACGGGTGTGGTCCCCTTGGCGCAGAGGAGCATGGACTGTCCAGAATCCAGGCATTTTGCTCACGGAAAGCAACACGCTTGGCAGGTTTACTACTTGTTTAGATCAACGTAATTTTTTAGACTCAATCTGCTGTATCTGGTAGACTTTATAATGACTAAGGTTCATTGAGAGTCAGAAAGACTCTCAATGAAATTTGTGGAGATATTTTTGGCCACCTCTACCCCATCAGATATTATTATCAAGCTGTGCATCCAATATGACAGGCATTTCTTTTTCCATTTTTAGCAGGCCCCCTGGCAAGTTAGATGTCATTTTTCTTAACACTAACCTACCTACTGCAAAGGTACAGGCTGTTTATGTGAACACATGGTTTCATGTTTATGATTATCTCATGTATATTTAGCTACCCCAAGAGAATGATAATCATTTTGGAGGACTTGTTTTTCAGGCAGATGGATGGATAGGACCCATCTTGAGTCACTAAGGAAAGAGAGGATTATTTCAGGTTGGGACAGGAATTTAGAAGCAGATGAATTAATGTAGATGGAAATATTTTTAACAACCTCATTTATGAAGAAAACATGGCAGTGCTAAATTGCAAGTATAGAAAAACTGGGAAGAAATTACACTATTTATTCTTGGAGACTGCAGGATTTTGTATACAATATAAAGCATGTTAATTCTTTGTTTCATATTAAAACTACAATAGTATATAGAGATTAGATTAGGATTATAATTGTTATTTTTCCTCTTACTGTAAATCCTGGCAAAGCTTTCCAAATACTTACCATTCATACATTGTAAAGAGATATTCCAGTAATTTCTTAGTAAGCTTTTGCTCCTGGGAAACTAGTTAGAACTCTGTCTGTGGGTTTCACCTTCCATAGTTACCAGCAGATTTTTTTATTACCTAAAATAGTCTATCAAAAACAGTATACCAAGACCAGTGAGACTTATTCATCTAAAACCTGGTTTTGATGAAAAGGTGGAGGAAAAAAATTAAAAGAAAAAAAAAGAAAATGTACTCAGGTTATCAGAGTACCAAAGAAAGCAAAAACATGAAATGTCTGGCTGCGAGCTTACCTAACACAAAACATACCCTTCTCCTGTCTTAAAACAAAACAAAACAAAACAAAACAAAAATGGATACAGAATAACTCCATAAATATGAGACACAGTGGGAACTTGATAAGGGCGATTATAGAGCCAGAGATGGTTTTTGCACATAATAAATAGTTTTTTCCAGCTATACTATATTAAAATTTCAACTGCCCATGCTTGTAGGTTTTTTGGGCCGGATTCTGACAATAATCATTTGGATTGAACAGATGATTAAAACAATCAAGCTGAAAAAAAGAACTGGGGAAAGAGTTCTTCCTTCCCTTTTGAGCTACTTGAAGACTCCTGGAAAAAATAGGCTCCGGTCTTTGATAACGTTCACCATTATTTACTCCATAGATCTGGCCTCACCAAGATATTTGGTGGGGGGGTGTGAGTGTTTACAATTTGAACGTAGTTCAAATCTCATTTAACAAAATTTCAGAACTGTGCCAAGTTTCCTTTTTTTTTTTTAGAAACTGCAAATTTGGATTACCAGTTCAGTGTTTAAGACGAGAAGTAGGTGAGCCTAAGGCAAAGGTGTTCTCCTGGAGATTACTAACATAATATTAATGTTTAGAGAGAAATATTCTAGGAACACCATCAGATTCTTTATTCATTTTTATAGAATTTGTTTTGGGTTTAATTCCCTGGACAAGTCTCACTTGTGGTCCAAGTTCTGAGAGTCAGAAAACAAAGCTACCAACTCATTGATGCTCGTAGTTAACAAATGCTATGATTATTGATGTCAAATTTAGTAAATTAAAATTATTTTTAATAACTTATGTGTCCGTTATCACATAGGATATACTTATACTAGGAAACTATCATTTATCTGAAATGAGAAATTAACTAGTTAACTTCAATTTTAATTTTTTTTAATGTGTTTATCCTGGTGTAATTTTAACTTCCCCAGGCAGTGGGGCTCCTCTTACTTTTCTTTAGTTACTGTTTAATGTCCTAATGCAGTTCACTGTCACTGAGTTGACTCCAATTTTCATCTTACGTTTTAGTTTCTTAATTTTATCCTATTACTCCTAGTAATTACTTTCACATATCATTGCTCTTTCTAACTTTTAAAATCATGATTTTCCCTCTTTCATATGAACACATTTCATATTACTGTAGATAAGTTATCATCTTTCTAGCCAGCTTTACATATTTGGAACATTTTAATTGTTTCTCATTAATCACTTCTACTGTTCATTAAATCACACTAATATATTCCTCCTCTGGAACTATATAACCATCATAAATAGATGGATACTGAAAACAGCATTTAGCCAAGTTGCTCTATGACTCAATTCTTCTTGGAGTTTAAGAAAGTCCTAAAATTCTGTTTTCCTAAATAATAAGAGAAGAGACTCCATAGGACCTCTCCTTGGTCCAGTTTCTGTATTGCATCATCATCCAAGTTTTCCATTGCAGGAATGGGAGGATAATAATAGGACAGATACCGACATTTTAATACATGAAAAAATATCACTTCAATTATGCAAAAAATGGCCAAATCCTGGAATAGTGACTGAAATTATTATTATTGTTTTCTGAAAAAAGGCATATTTTAAATGATAGTAGTTTGCCAAAAACTTAAGAAAAATTGCATGAATTTGAATGTTTCATCAGCTAGGCTTTCTTATTATGCCATGATTCGTGGTCCTTGTCAAAGTCCTCTCCTGGATGGTGGACATTCTGTGAAGACTGGAACACATGTATAAGCCATATTATAAATTTCTCTATGCAGAAGAGTGTCATGATCATTTAATGTGTATAATTCCAAGGTTACTGATACAAATAAATCTTACATATTTGCTCACTGTCATTTGAAGACTGGGGAAATGAATGAAAATATTTTAAATATTTTAAAATATTTTAAATAACAAATACACATACATAATATATATGAAGTATATTTATATATTCTATATTATATTATTTATATATATTTACATACTAACACATATACATGTGTGTTACGTGTGTGGATATTTCAATAGCCCCACACATATGAAAACTTACCAATAACTCATGGGTTTGGATAGCTTAACTCAACAGGCTGTTTCAACTAGTACACTAAATTATATTGTAGGAATATGTGTTAAAAACTGTTAATTAATGTTCAAAATAGTTTCAGTGGATCTATCACTCCATGGCTATGCCTATAGATGAAGAGTCAGAACAAAAGTTTGCCCAAAGCGGTCCTCTGTCAAAAGGTATTATAAATATAGTGATAGATTTCACTGAATTGAAAGTTGGACTTTCCTCTTCAGCTTCTGGCTGAGCAGGAGGACCACTTTCCAGATATTAGAATCTTATAAGAATAAAAATAGTAGCTTGGCTGATTTTTTAAATAATAAAATCTCTAATGAATGTTTAGTTTTTGTAAATAGTTCATTAGCATTAGAAACCTATTTCTTCTTATATACAAAGTGTGCACGTGTCTGCCTGTGTGTGCATTTATAATAAGTTGGGATGCCTTATTTTTTATTACACATTGTGGTTCACAGTACCAAACTTTACAACCCAATGGCAAAGAAAGTCCTGATTCTTATTCTGTCACTCAACGCAAGTCAAAGAAATGATAAAGAAAAATTCAATAAATGCAATCCACTAGAAAATTTAAAATGTGGCTATTTGGAATGGACCTAGTGTGGTTATAGCTGGAAACATTTCATATATTTTCTCTCAGGATTAATTTAAACTTAAAAAATACTGTTATAACTTTTTATGTTTACTCTCACCATCCATCTCCGATCCTTTGTTAAATAAAGTGGTATAAAGATCTTTTACACACTACAGTATAAAAATTTTTAAAAATGCAAGGTACCCAGTTGCAAAAATGTTTAACAACTACTGTGGACAGAGATACACTTGTAGCACACACAGATACACATTCATGGAAATTATCAGTACATTCATAATGAATAATTAGAATAAGTTCTTTCTACTCTATTAGATCTAGCAGATTTAAGAGGGATATGGAATTGCTGTGTTTTCTACAGTGAAAAATTAGTGACATGCCTACCTTGATACATAAAACAGAGAAGATAATTCAAAGAAAGTATTTGTGACTGAAACATCCCTGGAAATGTTGCACTGCAAAGACAAAATTAAACTTGAACTTTGATAAAAATCTTTTATAGAAGACAGAGGGGGAAGTGGATCACCAAGAGCCACGAGTGACAGCATGTGCATGTGATACCAAAGGGGAAGGAGGGTGGGGAGGGATAAATTAGGAGGATGGAATTAACATATACACACTACTATATATAACAGATAACCAACAAGGACCTACTTTATAGCACAGGGAACTATACTCAATATTTTGTAATAACCTATAAGGGAAAAAAATCTGAAAAAGGAGATAGCTAGATAGATATAGATATAGATATATAGGAATCACTGTGCTGTACACCTGAAACTAACACAACATTGTAAATCAACTATGCTTCAATAAGAAAATATTGACATCATTCAAAAAAATATACACAGGATGTGTCATTCTTTGTGTGATTATAGGTGATTTGGATAACCTGAAATAAAGGAGGGCAGTAAAATAACCACATGGAGAGGTCTGGAAAGTGTAATTAAAATTTGATGCAAATAGAAAAAGAAAGGAAGACAAGAAATGTAGATATTGAGGTATTATTGTACTTTTTTATGGTAACTTTTGGTTTTATTTTTTATTTTTAAAAATTAATTTTTATTGGAGTATAGTTGCTTTACAATATTGTGTTAGTTTCTACTATACAGCATGAATCAGCTATACATATATCCCCTCTTTTTTGGATCTCCAAAAGTTATTGAAGTAGTATTGTACTTATTAGCCAGACACAGCCTAGAGTACTATTTTACCTTATTTTATCTCTTTGTAATCATCACTTCGTAAAACGTTAAAATAAGAAAACTGAAGATTAAAAGACTTGAGATAATTCATAGATCTCTTAAATGGCATGACCAAAATTTATATTTCATCTGACAGTAAAGATTGTATTTTCCACCACCCTTCATTGACTTGAAAACCAAGTTTAAGATTTTTGGCTTAAAATATTAGGCATTGTATTTGCAGTTAAATACACTTGAAGAAGAAAAGTGATACTACAGACAATATTTGTTGAGAGTCAGGAAAGCAAATAGGATTGGAGCCTTGAATTAAAAAGAAAAATGGAACAACTGCTTATTATAAAGAAAGCAAATTGGCACATGGACCACAAGAAGAGAATCTGAGAGAGAATGCTATGAAGCCCATCCCTAGCTACAGGGTTTATGTCAGAGGAAAGAGCACATCAAGTTGCATTCATCCATATCTTTTTTTTCCCCCCTTTTCACCCAGTCAGGCTCCATTAAACAATAAATGCAAGTTATCAAAGTGTATTTACAACGTACCACACCATGGACCGGTGAATTCAACTTGGCAATTTTCTGATGAAGGCATGATATAGACAGGAATGTGCAGATGCTCCTGCAAGCTGATTTATAGAGCAGTGCTGATTTTGATCTTTGGGAAGATTAGCTGTTCTGCCTTGCTGGCTAAAGTGAGCTGCCTTAGAGATTAAATAAGGAACAGATTGGAAAGGACTGTTTTATCTGTTCCCTGCCATCTGAATGAGTGCCTCTTAAAGGTTAAAATCCACAGTTATACAGTTTAGTTTTCAAATTGTAATTATTTATAACATAAAATATATAGCAATGGAATAACTCTAAAACTGATAATCCTAATCTGAAGGATTAAGAAAATAGGTCAATGGAAACATTAATGCATTTTAGAGGAAGTGTAGACTACATTAGAAAATAAATTCAGGAAAAAAAGAGAAAGATAATTTGGGCTCATTATCAAGGTTATTTTCAGTGCATAGTCATTACCATTGATGCAATTGAAACACTTATCTTGAAAATATCTATTGAGTATGTGTATATGTGTATGCAATACAGAATAGAGAATGTTAACTACATATATGTGCACACATATGCACATATACCATTTTGCCTTCATTTTTCACAAACAGCATCAAATTAATTGAGGCCATGCAGGGTGGCAAGATCCCCATTGTCCTTGACCCCACAACATATACTTGTATTTTGGATTATGTGTGTATTCACATCATCCACCACTACCCTCACTTTTTGCAAACATGATCTAACTTCCTACTTTATATAGACAATAGTTCTCAATAGGCAAGGATCCCCCTGCTACCCACACCCCACACGTATCCCAGCTAGATCGTTGCAAACTTATCTGCAAACATTTATTTCTCCCTCTTGTTTGATTTTGTCAAAGAAGGAGGAATATTATCATAGGTTCTTTCTTTCCACCTGGGATCGAGATCCTAAATGGTCATTTTTACCTCAGAGCATCTTTTAAATTCAATTACCCTCTCTTTAGTATCCTCAGTTTCTCGTCTCTATTGACCTTTTATCCACCTGCTATAAACACACTTTCAGTCTCCCAACTTACAATTAAAATCTCCATTTTATGATGTTCTCATTTATTTGCTATTTAAAGTTTCTCCCTGGCTTTACTACAAAGCTTCTCAAAGGGGATAGTGTTGTTTTTTTTTTTTTCCTTTTAATTTTTTCTCCCATTTCCTTGCCTCCAATTTTCTCTCCACCACACTCAATTTGTTCTTCTCTTCATTGTAGCAAATAATAAATATATATATTTCATTCAAGTATGTAAAATGGGTAACTCTTCAGACTCTGAAGAGACAGATTCCTGAGTTCAATTTTCTGTCAATCAGTTTCTACATGGACACAATTCTTTATTTCTGTGATTCAGTTTGTTTTATCAGTGAGAATAATAATATTCCCTATATCATAATGTTCCAGTTAGACTGAAAGGAATGATAACAGATGTACCAGCTCAAAAAAGATTTGGGGAAAGTTCTTAAAACTCATCCTGACACAGAGGAAACACTCAACAAATGTTATCTGCTGTTACTATCTATTGTGATGATAATGATGACGTGGGTGCTGATGGAGATCTGAAAGCTGCTCGTGAGAATCACCCTGCCCCCTTTTGCCAAATCGAATGAATCTTTATAATCCTAAACTGTGTTTCAGTTCTAGAATCCTTCACATTTTTAATGACTGTCTTCCTCCTGTTCAGCATCCCTTGGGAATTTTCAATGATAAAATTCACCTCTGTTTTTTGATATTTTCTGCAAAGACTCTATTTCTTTCCTGCCTTCTGCTTGTTTCTTAAATACTGGTGTTCCCTGGGGTTCAAGACTCATCTTTCAGAAAGAGTTATTCATCTGCTTACCTGGATTTACCTGAGTGAAGAAGCCATCCAAGGAATGAAAAGCAGACAATCCTCACTTCATTTTTTAGTCCATAGTATATCCATTAATTACTCTAATGCTTATTGAATGCCTACGCAATGTCAGAAAACATGCTAGACATTGGGAATGCAGCGATGAGTTAAAAAATAGTCTTGTCCTTGTGTAGTTTATATTAACAACTAATTAGAAATACTGACATCAAGTGAGACTTTGTCACTTCCTGCTTAGATAGCTTCAATGGCTCTCCATTGGGTAAAATTTAACAAAGCCCTGTGTGCTCACCTATGCACTAACTCCCTCACTCTCTCCAGGATCAATTATGTTTTTTAGGTCCTTACTGTACCATGTTCTACTCCATTCAGGTTCTTATTGTGTTTTCTTTCCTCTTCCTGTAATGCTCTTTACCTAACTACCTCCTAAGTTTCTTTCAGTTCTCTGTTCAATCACTGCTGACTATCAGACAGCCCCAAACACCCTAGATTTTGTTTTCCCAACAGCACTGTATAACTCTCCTTCATAGAACAGTTTTATTACCTAAGAATGCATGTGATATTTGATTGGCATCTCTCCACTTCCATAGATTGGAAGCTCTATGCAAGAAGACAGTGACTTTGGTTCTGCTCAGGCTCTCATGACTCTTGTAGAGCACAGTTACTGGCACATAAGAGACACTCAAAGCTCACATATTTGTTAAATAAAGACATGGAAGTTGACTATTTTTATTAACACATTTTTGATCCAAGTTTGACAATCTCAGAAAGATTAAAATGAGATACTTTAGGTGAAGAATCAATATTTTATATAGACCAGTGATGACTACTTCTTAAGTATTTACACACTTTAAGCTCTACTTTGCAGGCCCCTTTTGTAACATACAAAAGGCATATTCATCCTCAATTTTAAATCAATATAAAATTGTGATTATTAGAATAATAAATGAGAATTTACACGTGTGAAAAGTATATACAAAACACACAAATAGATGATTAGATAGATAGCTAGATGATAGATGAAAGATAGCTAGATTCAAATAGATAAATAGATGATTGATAGATTGAAAGATAGATTGATTGGTTCACTTCGATATTACAGTAGCACATCAGAATAAAATTTCTCAGCCTGTGCTCTGAACATATTACACAGTAGAATCATCTGGAGTACTTGTTAAAAAGGCCAATTCTTTACCCCCACTCCATCCTTTCTGAATCAAAATATGGAGGGAAGGGCCTAGGGACCTAAATGTTACTAGATTTACAAGCTGAAGTTGTTAAACATTTAAAGACTGAGACATACTGCATTAGGAATTACATTTAAATCCTTCTTTGCTAATTGCCTGTGTTCCACTTCATTTTTACAAGGACATGAGCATTATGTTCTCTTAAAAGCAAAAAGCAATAGATTTAGTCCAATGACAAATTCTTATGAATAAAAAAGAATGGGGAAGAAGGTTAATGGTTTCACTAAAAGATCCATGACTGTCAAGCAAACTCGTCTCCTAAATATTGTTAGCCAACATGATGAAGTTTTTTACATTAGTTAGAAGGTCTCTTAATGCTACTTTGATTAGTGCAGCATAGAGTAATGACATTAATAGAAGAGGTATTCATGATAAATCTGTTATCTGAAAACAAAGATGGGGCAACACATTCATAGTGTATTCTATATCCAATCTTCCCACCCTACTAAAATACATTTCTTAAGAGAGGATTTAAACAGTTAGACATAATCATAATTAAAATGTAATTCATATTAAAAAGGAAATATTTGATCATTTTAATGACATGACAATATACATTATTCATACCTCTGCCAAATTTCCATTCATGGAAAAATGAGTGAATTGCCTAAATCACTAACGGTATATATATATATATTTTTTTTTACCTTCTTTAAGGAAAGGATCCCTTCTCTGGTCTCTTTGTCAGTGGAGATGGAGAATATCCCAACACCATCACCATTAATGATGGAGTATGTCATGTCCGCATTTGAACCAGTGTCCGCATCATTTGCCTTGATTTTCCCAACAGCTGAACCAACTTGAGCTGACTCAGGAACATACAGCTGATAGTGTTCTGAAAAATATTTCATATTAAACTTATTTAATGATAATAATGTTCATAAAATAATCTTATAAGAAAGGGACATTAAAATATTTAGACCATACATCTATTTATGCTTATACCTCTTTCACAAATGTTCACATTCCCCTATAGACACTTATGAATTAGACATTAAGCATAATGGACATGTTGTTACCAATTGTTTTATTGTCAAGTTACAATCATATCTATTACAGCAAGTTATTTACTATAGCAAATCTCAAATAGCTATATAAATAACAGAAAGCTTTAATTAAAATGTAATTTTATAAAGAGTTTCAACCATGATTAAATTAATGGTGATTTAACATTATACATAAATACAATTAGACCACATGGATACGTGAATATAAAACATCTATAAAAATAATTTGGGGCTTCCCTGGTGGTGCAGTGGTTAAGAATCTGCCTGCCAATGCAGGGGACACGGGTTCGAGCCCTGGTCTGGGAAGATCCCACATGCCGCGGAGCAACTAAGCCCGTGAGCCACAGCTACTGAGCCTGCGTGTCTGGAGCCTGTGCTCCGCAACAACTGAGGCCGCGATAGAGAGAGGCCCGCGCACCGCGATGAAGAGTGGCCCCTGCTCGTCGCAACTAGAGAAAGCCCTCGCACAGAAACGAAGACCCAACACAGCCAAAAATAATTAAATTAATTAATTAAAAATAATAATAATAATAATTTGTCTGAGGTAATAATTTTTTAGTTGTGGTATGATAATAAGTTTTTTTAGGTTAGTGCATCTGGTAAGTGTGTGGAGTATTCTAATTTGCTTCTAAAGGTACAATTGTATGTTTTAAAGTGCTATATGTTGCTACTGAACATCGACGTGTGTGTGTGTGTGTGTGTGTGTGTGTCTGTGTTTATTCATTATTCAACAGAGATATTTCCCAGTTCTCTTCTACAAATATATTTACACTACTTGACTTCAAGTGTTAGTTTTTAGTTCAACTGCCCTCACCAACATAACATTTCATGGGTAGAGCACCTTCTTCTGTGAAACACATGATCCCCTGAGCTGAATCATGTGCTTTTATCAGGATCTGTCATATTGCTAAAGGCTCTATCCCTCCTGATGAAGCTAATTGACCTGGGAAGAGCATGAGACCCACGTTTTTACAGGACTCCACCTTTCCCTTCACAGTTGAAGGGTAAAAGGATAGGCAGCTGATTCACAATGATTCACAAAAGGAGTATGTTCCCTGAAATGTTCAAACTGGAACTAGGAAAGAACTTCAGCCCCTCTTTGATGGCAATGCTGTGAAACATTGAAAGGGGCTTCTGACAATGGCCATATTTCCAAAATTCATGTTGAAATAACTAATCTAAGTGCCATAATAATTTTTAGAATCCTTAAAAATATTATGATGTTCCTAGGCAGTTACATACAAAATAGAACACTGTTCTGATGAGAAAATATATAGAAATGTTGCAAAATAAATTAGAACATATCTCCTAAAACTTTTTGAGGTAGTCTAGGAAGTCAAGTTCCTGGTTTCTAAAGTCTATAAGATCCAGCTAAACTATAACTTCCCATAATTCAGTAAGCCTCAGAAAGGACTTTCAACTAGCTAAAACTAGGATGATGACACTTGTAAAAAAACCAAAAAAAAGTCAGCACACAGAGATAAATAAGTAAATCACAGAACTATTATGATAGTAGTATTACAAAACACATTGTTTTCACAAAGAAAGTTGCAAAAATCTGTACCAGTGGGTCATAAAAGATTCATGGCCCAGAAAACATTTAGGTAGAGTCTTATAAGAGGAAGCATATCCCTGGAAGAAGAAGATCAAGTGCAAAGAAAGAACTGATACTTGTTGATACACCAAGTATTACAAGTATAGTAACTTTTCCCCATGCCCCGTTAGACAAAATGGAGTATATTAAGATTAGTACTTTAACATTTTATACACTTTCCGTATAGTTGAGAAGTTATGAATTGTAAACTGTGAAACAACCTTTAGTATGCAGTCTCTAAGGTGGCCCCTGATGTTTTCTACTTTTTGATATTCATGCCCTTAAGTAATTCCTTTTCCTCAAATGTTGGCTAGGCATAGTGACTCACTTCTAATAAATTGAGCATAGCAAAATTAATGAGGTGTCACTTTCAAGATTAGGTTATGAAAGGACCATGGCTTCTATAATGGGTACTCTTTCTCACTTTCCCTTAGATTGTTCCCCTGGGGGAATCCAGCTACCAGGTTGTATTGAAGCCCTACCTAGTGGACCATATGACAAATGACTGAAAACTGACAATAATCATGTTAGTAAGCTAGAAGCAAAAACCATCCCTGCCTCCCCCTAGGCAAGCCTTTGAATAAGACCATAACCTCTGCTGCTGGCTACACTGGGATCTCATGAACCTGAACCCGAGGCACCCAGCTAAGTCAAACCTAGATTTCTGATCTCCAGAAATAGTGAGATAATAAATATTGGTTGTTTTAAGCTGCTAAATTGGATTGATTTGCAATACAGCAATAGATAATCCATATACAACTGCACTGTAGTTGTCAGTGATTTGCAAAATACAAAGGACACATTTTAGTTCTTGTCATCCTGTGTCACTTTGCATAATGTTTGGGGAAATTAAAACCAAAACCATAACAAAACAAAAATCCAAACAAACAAACAAAAATCATGATAAACATTTATTCTTGGAATAATGTATTTAAATGTCTTTTAACCTCCACACCTTATTTTATAAAGAAATAAATTATTGCTGTTACGGCCAATGCTCAAGGTGAACCACTTGTCATATTCAAATTCTCAGCTCATCCTCCTAGGGGATACCATACCATCAAGTAATCACGCTCCTTGGTTTTTACCCAAAGGAGCTGAAAATTTATTTTGACATAAACACCTACACAAGACTGTTTATAGCAGCTTTATTTATCACGGCCAAAACTCGGAAGCCACCAAGATGTTCTTCAGTTGGTGAATACATAAATAAACTGTGGCACATCTACACAAGGAAATATTATTGTTAAAAAGAAATGAGCTACCAAGGCATGTAAAGACATGGAGAAACAATAAGTGCGTATTACTAAATGAAAGAGGCCAATCTGAAAAGGCTACATACTCTATGATTCCAATTATATGACATTCTGGAAAAGCAAAACTATGGGGCCAATAAAAATATCAGTGGTTTCCAGGGGTGGGGTGGGGCGAGATGAATAGGCAGAACAAAGAGGATGTTCAAAACAGTGAAAATATTCTGTGTGATACTATAATGGTGTTCATTCTGCATTATACATTTGTCCAAACCCCAAGAGTAAACCCTAAGTTAAACTATGGACTTTAGGTGATTATTATCTGTCAATATAAGTTCATCCTTGGTTAAAAAAAAAAGTACAATTTTGGTGATTGATGTTGACAATGGGGGATCCTATTTAAGTGTAGGGGCAGAAGATACATGGGGAACCTTTGCATCTCCCTCCCAATTTTGTTGTAAATCTAAAACTCCTCTAAAAAAATAAAGCCTTATAAAAGAGGAATATATTTTAGAAATAATAATTAGACATGAAATTAAAGATGCTATTATACAACTCAAAAGGATAATTCTAAGTATAGTGGATATCCTAAAAGTGTATAATGAAGACTATAAAATGCCCAAACTGATTCAAACTATTAAAATGCATAATACCAAAGTATTCAAAATGAAATGTCTACTAATCACTACAAAATAGCTGATAGATAATATTTATTTATAAATCAAGAGAGGTTTAGAATATTTCTGCAGAATGTCTAAGGACTGAATGAATAGCCAGATACTTAAAATTACTCTAAATTCCAGGAGAATAACTACAGTGAGTCTCTTTTTTTAGATAGCTTTATTGAGGTACACTTGATATACAAAGAATTGTACATATTTAATGTGTACAATTTCATGAGTTTGGACAAATGCAAACACTGGCAATATCATCACCAAAATCCAGGTGTTAAATACATCAATGCTTTCCAAAGTTTCCTTGCATGTTTTTGTTTTATTTTGTTTTTTGTGGTAAAAATATTTAACGTGAGATCAACCTTATTAACATATTTAGATGTGCACAACACTGCACTGTTAACTGTAGTCACTATGTGGTACAGCAGGGCTCTAGAATTTAATCTTCTAGCATACTGAATCTTTACAACCATTGAACAACAGCTCCCCATTTCCTCTATTCTCTTTGCCCTTTACAACCACTATTAAATTATATGCTTCTCTAAGTTTAACTATTTTGGAAACCTCATATAAGTGGAATCATGCAGTACTTGTCCTTCTGTGACTGACTTGTTTTACTTAGCATAATGTTCTCCAGGTTCATGCATGTCACATATAGTAGAATTCTATTATTTTTCAGGGTTGAATAATATTCCATTATTATTGAATATATACCAAAACAAACTAGATATAGAAGGAAGATACCTCAAAATAATAAAAGCATATATGATAAGCTCAGAGCTAATATCACACTCAATGTTAAAAAAATAAAAAGTTTTCTTCAAAGATCCAGAAGAAGGCAAGGAGCCCATTCTCACCTACTTCTATTCGACATTGTACTGGAAGTTCTAGCCAAATAAATAAGGACGAAAAAGTAAAAGGGATACAATGAGAAAGGAAGAAGAATTATCTCTGTTTGCAGATGACATGATCTTATAGGTAGAAAACCCTAGAGACTCCATAAGACAAAAACAAAACCAAATAAACAAATAAAAATCCTGTTAGAATGAAGAAACAGACTCAGTAAAATTGGCAGTTTTCAAAATCAACACACAAAAATCAGTTGTGTTCCTATACACTAACGATGAACAACTCAAAAAGGAAATTCAGAAAACAATCCTATTCACAATAGCATTGAAAATAATAAAATACTTAGGAATAAACTTAAGCAAGGAGATATAATCACTGTGTACTAAAAACTACAAAACATTGATAAAACAAAATAAATTAAAGGAGACATGAATAATGGAAAGACATCCTGTACTCAAGGATTATAAGGCTTAATATTGTCAAAATGTCCATACTGCCCAAAGAAATCTACAAATTTAATGCTATGCTAGTCTAATCACAATTCCAATGGCACTTTTTCACAGAAATAGAAAAATATTATCTTAAAATTTTTATGAAACTACAAAATACCCAACATATATAAAACAATCATGAGAAAAAAGAACAAAACTGAAGGCTTTATACTTCCTGATTTCAAAATATATTACAAAGCTACAGTAATTAAACAGTACGGTACTGGCATAAATATAGACATATAGACCAATAAAACAAGACAGAGAATTCAGAATTAAACCCATGCATATAAGGTCAATTGATCTTTCATGAGGGTGTCAATAGTAAGAATATGGGGAACTGAGTTTCTTCACCAAATAGTATTGGGAAAAGTAGATATGTACATGCAAAAAATGAAATTAGATACCTATGTTACTATACACAAAAACCAACTTAAAATGAACTAACAACTTAGAGGTAAAACCTGAAAATGTAAAATTCCTAGAAGAAAACATGGGGAAAAGCTTTCTTGACACTGGTCTTGGCAAAAATTTCTTGAATATGACACAAAGCATAGACAATAAAAGCAAGAGTAGATTAGTGGGACTACATCAAACTATAAAAAAAACTTCTGCACAGCAAAGGAGACAATCAACAGAATTAAAAGGCAACATATAGGACGCATGAAAATATTTGCAAACCATATATCTGATAAGGGGTTAATTTCCAAAATACATAAGTAACTCCTAAAGTCAATAGCAAAACAAAACAAAACAAAGACAATGAATAACCCAATTTTAAAAATGGGCAAAGGATTTGAGCAGACGTATCTCTAGAGAAGACATACCAATAGCCAACAGGTATATGAAAAGATGCTCAACATCATTAATTATCAGGGAAATGCAAATTAACACTATAGTGAGAGACCATCTCATAGCTGTTAGGCTGGCTATTGTTGAAGAACAAAAGATAAAAAATGTTGGCAAGGTTGTGGAGAAATTGGAATCCTTGTACACTGTTGGTAGGAATGTAAAATGGTGTAGCAACTATGTAAAACAGTATGGAGGTCCCTCAGAAGATTAAAAATAGAACTACAATATGATCCAGAAATCCCACTTCAGGCTATATATCCCAAAGAATTGAAATTATGATCTCAAAGAGATGTCTGTATTCTCATGTTCATTACAGCATTATTCACAATGGCCAAGATATGGAAACAACCTGAGTGTCCATTGATAGGCAAATGAATAAAAAGAATGAATAAAGAGCCTGTCTAATAAGATAAAAAATACCAGCAATTTGGAAAATAAAACTACTGAGTGTGTATGTATGTATGTGTGTGTATATGATATTCTAGTGAGATAATTATAGGATTACTAAAAGAGGAAATTAGAAAAAACAGAGATATTATGATAAATGGAGATGAACTCAATGAGCATTGGATGTCTCTGACAATAAAGATCACTAAGTATATAAAAATAGAGTTACTAGGAATTAAATAATTTCAAGGAAACCAAGGTCTTTGGGACCCGGGATTTTTTAGAGTAGAAAGCATATTCTAAAGAGCCCAGTGTGCATTTAATGCTCAAATATTTTATTAGTATTTGTGTTTAACATAAATATTCACATGTACCTTTGAAACTTTAATCCTAAATATAATACCTTTATGTTCTATCACATTTTTAGGATAATATGATTAACCATGGGAGGAAATATATTAAATTATCCTAAAATAACAAAAGATATCAGACAAAACTTACTCTAAACACTAATTCTAACAAAACAAAAAACAAAACACATGCAACTATCAATCCTGAAGACATATAACATGTAGAATCACCTTTAAGGATTCTGACAACTGAGAGTCAATAGTCCATAAATAACTAGGTATTATCAACTTTGAATAATAATTATAATACATGAACTTTTGTTTACCTGTTATTTTATGAAAACTGGCGTTCCCTATAGGAGTAAAAAACACTTGGGAGAAACTTTAAGAGATATGGTTCAAAATGTATTTAGAAATCTTTGACTAATAGTCTAAAGTTTTGCCTTTGCTATTCATGATATAATTCAATCACATAGAAAGAGTCAGTTTATTATTTAGAAAACAATGCACTCTTATCTAAATAAGATTAACAAAGGTCATAACTCATATACATGGTAAATGATCTTGTGCCTTTCCATGTTATTTTTGCTCAGTAATTGCTCTCTCTGGGAAAAAAAAAAAAAGACACTATCTTGGATAATTTTACAGTACAGTCTAATCAGCATTTCTATAGTTGCCAAAAAATCCCTAGAGTATTCTGCTTGAGCTCAAAAAAAGGTTATATATTGTACGAGTGTTATCCAATTTTCAAAAGGAGGACTAAAAAAAAAAAAAAACACATTGAGATTTTTATTTCACACAGACACATATAAGCACACGCACATAAACATATGATATATATAAACACAAACATATTACTTGAGTGTGTGTTACATAATATCACTATTCATGTATTAGCTTGAGAGAGAGAGAGAGATCATGTATTCGTTTCCCAGAAATAAATTTTATAATTAGGTCCATAAGGACAAACACAAATTTAAAACAAGAGACTTAATTCTTAATTCTCCATGTTAAAATTAAGGGGAGAGATTTTTATTTTTTTCCCAGTTTCCTTTTCTTGGAGCGTTTACTAGAGAAAACTTGTCATGCATATAACTATATATGTGAAATATATATATTTCATAGCTAGAACATATTTATTTATTTTAAAATCTCATAATGCCATAGATATAATCATAGATCTAGTTGATATAACAAAGGAATTGATTTTAAAACGATATCTCTTATAGAATAAGTTATGGATTAAAAAAAATAAAAACCCAAATCATTTAACATGTTTTTTAAAATACAGAAATTTATGTTTCACATTATTTAGTAAGTAAAACAGTCATTACATTCCTTAACCCGTATCCCTGCTTTTGTAAAAAACAATCATATTTAATAATTATGCTGCCCCAATACACTCATAGTAAATAACTTGGTTGTCATATACACAAGCTACAACAGAACAGCCCTGGTTATTGTTATGACAGTCATCAACTGTGGAAGGGTATTCTAGCTGAATTGTGTAGCAGTAAAGAATCACTGAAAAAAAATCCTTCATGGCAAAGCAAATTTTTTGTTTGGTTGACAGTTGAAGTAGGTAATGACTTGTAAAATGGCAATACAAAAACACCCCCAAGGACTTCTCTGGTGGCACAATGGTTAAGAATCCGCCTGCCAATGCAGGGGACACAGGTTCGATCCCTGGTCCAGGAAGATCCCAAATGCCGCGGAGCAACTAAGCCCGTGAGCCACAACTACTGAGTCCGCGTGCCACAACTACTGAAGCCTGTGCACCTAGAGCCCGTGCTCCACAACAAAAGAAGCCACTGCAATGAGAAGCCCGCGCACGATAACAAAGCGTAGCCCCCGCTCACTGCAACTAGAGAAAGCCTGCATGCAGCAACGAAGACCCAACCAGCCAAAAATAAACAAATAAATTTATTAAAAAAAAAACCTCCCCCCAAACCAACTACAGTGTCCACATTTGCACCACTATATATTGTGAGGAGATGGGATATAGTTTGGCGGAGGAGAAAACTACAATCAGCCAGCTGACTTAATGCTGTTAGGTAAGCTTTTTTCCTGCATCCATAATTTTGAGATGTATTTTGGTCTTTATAATAAACAAATATCACCAGGATGTGGTTAGCTCTGGTGGTGTTTTTATATAAAAATATGTTGAGATGCTTTAATCTGAGTTCTGAGTCTCTTTTTTCTAGTCATGAAAATTTTCTTTTAAAATGTTTATTTTTTGTTGTTTTTATTTTTGAAGGGATATTTACATTCATAATTTTTCTCTCTGTCCCCTCCTACATATAAAATACCATTGGGCTTATTGTATAAAGATTTTTCTCTTCTCCCTCATTTTTATATCATTGTTTTTATATTATTATTGGTTCTTTTGATTTTTACTGCTTTCAAGACTGATCTTAATTAAGCATTTTCAATTTTCTAGAACTCCTAATTTAGTTCCTACATCTCCTTTTACACATCATCAGGGTGCCTGTTTTTTTAAATTTTTTTTTCTAAACTATTTGAACAACAATGTATCTATATCAGAAACTTCCAAGACTTCTTTACTTATTATACTGAAACTATTTTTGTTTTTATTATATTAAACATGATAATTAGTTTTCTAAAAAGAAAATTTGTTGCGTATAGTTGGCTTATCCTCAGATCTCTGGATATCTGTAAGATTATCTTCTCTTTTATTGCGGTAATGCTCCTAACTTTTCTGGTTTTGTAGTACAAAAGGTTTTTTAAAACTTTCTAATCTCATTAATGATATGTAATTATTATTATGACTATTATGTTTTTATGTTTTTTAAATTTGTCTTTTCCCTGTTTATATCTTTCGCTTAAAGAAATTTCATGTTTATGTAGTAATATTGATTGATCATTTTATGTTTAATGTCCTTGTTTTTCTTCATCTTCCCCTCTTCTAGTGCCATAAAATAATCTCATTTTCTTTTAAAGCATAAATAGCCTATGTCTTTAATCAATCTGGTAAACCTTCATGATGTCAATTTATCTACTTTTTACAAGGATGACCAGTGGTGCCAGTGCCTTTCATTTCCTAATGTATTTTAATCTGTAACTCCAATTTGGACCTATACCAAGTCCTCCAGTATATATTACACTGCTTCCTAAGGGCTCCACAAAGTCCACTAGATCTATTTTCCAAACCAACTGGATGTTGATATCTGTTTTATCAGCCCCTCCCCCATTATTTTCCCTTAAGAGTTCTTGATTATTTATGAATATGCACTCTTCCACATGAAGTTTCGGATCAGTCTAGATTATTGACTCATTCAGTAAATGTTACTTACTTGTGCCAGCATAATTTCAGATACTAAGTACACAATAAACAAAACAGACAAAAATCCTCATCCTTACAGAGTGTACATTCTTATGAGAAAGAAAATGGGCAAGATATACGACAAAACTATACAGTATGTTATGCTGTGATAATGCTAAAGATGACAGATACAGAATGTTTATTAATCAGCTGTTTATGTGCTGATTAATCACCAAAATATCTCAGTAGCTTACAACAACAAATATTTAATTCTATCTTGTATTATATGAGAACTATGATTAAGCTACAACTACTAGGTTAGGCTCAATGCCAAGTGAATTTTCATTTCAGAAAATGAGCTGAAAAGGCAGTCATTGGGAAGGCAAGATCAGGAACACAGAATGAAACCACTTAAAGGCAACTTAAAGTGGCTTATGGCATGTCTTCTCATATTCTGTTGGCAAAACAAAGTCATTGGCAAAGCACAGTTAAAGTAGCAGGGACATATATGCCACCTACAGGAAAGCATGATAAGGGAGGGAAAGAAATAATTGTGAACAAATAATACAGTCCGTTCACTGTCTACTCTCTCGACTCAAATAACTATGTGCCCCTTAGAGGTAAAATCCACTTACCTGCTCCCTGACACCCCCAAATCTCTTTAAAACATGGCACCAGTCTTGATTTCAAGACCTTTTGATATAATCATATACAATGTGGCTTTTCTTGTTCCAGAGACCACTGAATTAGAAGGACACATTATTTGCCCACCAAAAATTCAATATATAATTGGGGATGAATAAGGGCAAAATTGTTGAAATAAACACCCTGTTTAAAAGGGAAAATATGTCAGTGGCTCATAGCAATTCAGAAATTATTGTCTGCAATCATTATAAGGGTTTCTGTCCCTAAGGCTCTAAGGCTAATTTATTTTTTGAACCCTTTACAATTGCATTTTTAGCCCTAAAAGTCATGAAATTGCTAGTTTCTTCCTCTTCTCTTTCATGTCTATTAGAAAATACACGATTTTTTTTCTGAGCTGATCTCTTTCTTGTAGTATCTTATCAAATACAGCTAATAAAAATCAACTCATATTATACATTCTCTCTTAATATCTCTTCTCCTAAAGCCATGGCTTCATTAGGTACATTTTCTGCCTTCCAAGTTATCCTAGGAAAATATTTATCAAAGCAAAACACAGTCACCTTCTAGCATCCTATAAGTATTACTTCATACTTTGTTCTTCTTCAAACACAAATCCACATAATTTGTTGGTGGTGGTGCCTTGGTCAAATTAACTGGTGAATCCTAAATTCAATGGGAAAATATCTTCTAATCACTGGAAAGCATGGCAGAGACAGGGAGAGAACAATTAAATCTACCAGGGAAGGTAAGAGAGACACCAAGTATTTGAGGATGAGAAGTCAGTAAAATACTATTCCAAACAGAATTCTCTGAGGAAGACAAATGAGAATGAATGTTGTATAATGATTGCAGCCTCTGACACAAACATCTTAAGTAGTTTTCCAATGAGGTTCTCTGAACAATGAATTCATTCTTTTTGTTTTAATGTATCTTTATATCATCTTCATTTTTAATGCAATTTAGCATATTAAAGATTACTAGAATAACAGTTTTTCCCCCTTCTCATCAATTTTGAAGATAATTCTCTATTGTCATCTGTACTCTGCTTTTGTTGATGGTAACTTCATAGTGAGTTAAATGGTTTTCTCTTTGGTTTTGGAATTCTAAACTTCACCACAACACATCTAGGTGATAGTATTTTACCACTCTGTTTGGAGCTTCTAATAATTGTTTATCTAAGGATTCATGTCTGTATTTATTCTTGAAAACTCTTAGTCTACTTTTTTGTTTTGAACACTGCCTCACCATTTTCTTTGGTGTCTTCATATGAAAGTCCTATGATTCTACGTTGAAGTTTTTTTTCCTTTGGTACATATTTCTCTCTCTCTCTGTCTCTCTCTCTCTCTCTAATCTTCAGCTTCTCAGATGCATTCTGGTTAATTTTCTTCAAACATGTCTTCCAGTTTACTTACTCTGTATTCAGCTGTGTCCAATCTATTCCCCCAATGTCAATGTCTATGTTGCATCTTCTGTTGATTGATAAGTACAGTTTTTCCATTTTTCATTTCAGAGCAAGCCCTGGTTTCACGCCAGACACCTAACTCTAGTAACATCTCTAATAAATTCCTATAATTATATACTTCCTCCTTTCTCCAGGGCTAACAAGCTAAGATGCTATCTCCCAGTGTCTACATCCTGCCTTATACTCTCTCTGGGCTCTCACAACATCAGGTTGCAAATTTCCCACTTGAAGTGCAGATTCACTCACACTACTACAACCACATGAAAATATAAATTAAAATTTATTGAGGGAAAACTTATAATTACATCAGTAGCAGAATGCACATAATTCCCTAATCTCTTATTTTTCCACAGTATGACATTTAGGCTTCACAGAACTCTACAACAGAGCTTCCGTAGAAAGGAACTCCCACTCCTATAATGTTCTCTATATTTTCAAGGTCAGGAGACAGAGAGCACTACAGCACCTAGGCAAATATGCAAGAGGGGAAGCTCCCTAGCTGAAGAGGTGGCTATATTGGAAAGAAGGAGCCTCTGAGTTCTATAGCTGGTGTCAGCTTATAGAGACTAGACTTGTCATATCAAACAAGTCTTCAAATTGGTTTTCCTCATTCCTCTAAATTTAAGCTCCTTTTTAATATTAGCTACCTAATTGTTGTCAAAATGTTGATTATGTATACACCTACATTTCTTTTTTGGTAAATATCATGAAGGTTGGTTCACTCTTGGCAACTATAAGATATGTTCCATGGAAAAAAATTAGAAAGTGTGTAGAGACAATTTTTTCTATGAATGAAACGTCTGTTACACCAAATGCCTAATACAGAGTCTATAGCATTTTTGATGCCTTAAATTCTTTTAAGATAGAATTTCTCCTTATCTGGGAAAGTTAAATATACTGGAACATTTATGATTTAAATGCCTGGATGTGAAGCTTAGACTTGCTGAGCTATGAGGTGGTGCAATGTGTATTATTGAATTTTAGGTATCAAATTGTTCATAGTACATTAGTAGTGTCTTTTTTTTCTTAGTTTGAATATATGTGAATAATTTCTAAGTGATATTCTACCTCATTAGCAAGTTTTAAAGATACCTGTAAATAGTGCTAATGTTACCTATTTTGGTGTTAAGACTACATAATTTTATGTGACATAGAGATACAGATATTATTTCATATTTGTTTCTGAATATTCCATAATTTCATATGCCATATATGAAATATGGCAAATAATTTTCAAATAATTTCAAATAATTTCTTAGACTCCATCATAAAATGTTAATGATTAGCTGCAGTACATTTAAGAAAGGAAGACTTGATGGGAATAATAAAAGAGAATTTGGTTCATTGAAGCTTGTCCCTTTTAATATACTTTTTTCCCAGAATAGTCTTGATTCTAATTGCTTTTTAAAAGACCTCGTACCTTTGCTTCAGTAGCTTTACCAGGTGAGCAAATAAGTCATTTCCTAAGATTAACCCCATGCCCTAGCCTATAAGGACTGTAATCAACTGATCATTACATTTATTCCAACTAGTTAATATTTTTATTACATAAATAATATTTACTTGGGAAAGTCACCACCTTTACACAAGATACATATTTATTTATAGATGATTCTGGGAGAAAGTTGATTGACACGTAAGTGGTTAAGATACTGTAATATGATTTATCCAGGATGTCTGACATCATAGGGTTAACCAGAGAGTTTCAAAATCTCTACATTAAACTGTTTTATGCAGATATAGTATACATTGGAAATGCTACTTTCAAATTTAAAAAAAAGACACACAAGGAATCTGGGATTTCCCTGAATCTAAGACACTTATATTGAATACTAATCATTAAGAATTATGTTAAGCTCTGCCTGAAATGTTTTTAATACGTGAATAAAATAAAAGACTAATTCTACAGCTATTCAAATGCCACACATTAAAAGGACAATTGTCCTATATCAGAATATTCACTGTAATTGGGAATAATACCTTTAAAATTGTTTAACCTACATTCTGTGTTATTACGTGTCAACATGCAGCATTGCAAAGCTGATTCTCCTGTACAAATTTTTTTTCTTCAAACTAATGATACAATGGGCCACTTTTTAACACTCTCTCACTTTTAATCATAAGCATGACTCATAAAAAACTGAAAAAACTGTAAACTTATAAATCCCAACTGAAAATCATTCCTACTTTTTTCAGCATTCTATGAAGAATTAGAAATTGATTTATAAAGACTAACTAGTAATAATCAAATCATTTCTAAGAAATATATGCCCATGTCCATAAACACACATATCTATACAAAACAGAATAAGTAAAGAAAAAAAAATCAGCCTACAACTCTGTCATAGCATACAGCCAAATAGATAAAAACAAATCATAAAATGATTGATGTGTTATAACCAGTTAGTTTCTAAATAGGCAATTTCAAATTATTCCAAAATATCCAACCTTAAAAGAATTCCACAAACTTATTTATTTATAGCTGTTATCTTGTCTGAAAGAATATTCTCTTCAGGTGTACGCATCTTGTTTAATAGAATGAATATATAATAAAATAATTTTTTCAATTGTTTTTATTTTGTATATTATCTCATAACATAGATAAATATATTTTGTCTTTAATAAGGTTGAATGAAAAACTATTTATAATAGACCAATAACTTGCCTGTTTTACTATTAATTAGAGAATTCCAGCTCTCTTTCAAAATGTATACTTTCAATTTAGCCAGGTTAAATATCAAATTGGTATACTATTTATTTAAGTATCTTCCATGATATTTCAACTTAAACAAATGGAGTGGTCTTTCCGTTCTGGACTTGATGGAATTGTATATATCTGACTAACTCTCCCATCAAATACAACTATACAAGCTGCGCAATATACATTAAATGACTGCCATTGGAGAGAATTCAATGCAGCGAGGCTTGGATGAGGTATAGTCCTTGAGGGAAAGGAAGCATAACAAGATGAGTTGTACATTCTCAATGACTCAGGGCATTTTTTGAATATGCTGTGCTGTGGAAAAGAGACCAAACAAATTACGTACTTTGTGAAACAGAGGTTGGGGTTAAAGGGCTGGCACAGTAGCTGAAATGAGAATAAAGGCACAAAGAAGAAACTTCAGAGAAATGAACCCCAAAATCTGAATGCAATTTTCCCTGTGATAATTATAGATATATGTACTACATTTGCATATGTGGAGACTCAAGGAAAGCAAAGCTGGAAGACAAAAGACCTAAGCAGACATTTCAGCAGGCATGAGGCACCAGGAATCAGAGTTCGTAAATGCTTGTGACTCCAGTTGATATTAGAGAAAAATTAGTTTTTAGGAGTAAGAGCTACTTCCCAGGAATAAGGGGAAAAATGAAATTGACCAGTTATAACAAAGTCTAACTAATTTAGGTAATCATACTCTACATATCTGCAAGAAAACAAACAACTCTCTGTGGAGGAAGGTGACATAATCAGGAACTTCTACAATCGTTTATCCATAATGTTCAATCAATAATAATAAGATATGCTTAAAAATGGAAAATGACCAAAACCGAAAAGGAAACAAGCAATAAAAAGACCCAGATATGATGTTGATTTAGGAATTA
The DNA here is from genome assembly GCF_965194805.1 of Balaenoptera borealis. NCBI lineage: Eukaryota > Metazoa > Chordata > Mammalia > Artiodactyla > Balaenopteridae > Balaenoptera > Balaenoptera borealis. The sequence goes on from NC_138867.1 coordinate 17,041,387, forward strand.
TTAGGAAAGGATTTTGAAATAATTAAGATTAAGGCTTAAGAACATATAGAAAGAAGGTGAAGAATTGTAGCAAATACCAATAATGTATATTTAATAAGTCAAGGGAAAACGATAGAGCCAAAATATGTCAATGCTAAAGCATATAGTTAATAAATTTAATACACAAGTTTAATTGGAGAATAAACATGGTGGAAAAGATTAGTGAACTAGTATATAGGTCAATATAAAATAGCTAGATTAAAAAAGAGAGAGAGAAAAAAATATATATATATAGAAGAGTAGACTGATGGTGCATACTTAAAAGACCAAACATGTATACTTTTGCAGAACCAGTAGTTAAGAAGTGAGGAAATAAGATAGAAGAAATATTTGAGTAAATGCTGACCAAAATTCCCTGGAACTCAATAAAATATAGCTTTAAAACGCCTTATAATTGAAAAGCAGATTCTTAAAAAAAGTAAATACCTCCTAGGTACAACATAGTTAAACTCCTGGAAAGTTAAGCAAAGAATATCTTAAAATAAGAAAGATCCGTTAAAGTAGAATAAACTATAGGAAAATGATAATAAGACTGAGACTGATTTTTTTAACAGACAAGATGGTGGTCAGCAGACATTACATCATTAATTATTGAAATAGAAAAAAATATCCTTAAAGCTAGAATTCCATTTCCATTGGAAATTACCCTTTTAAAAATGTAGGAAAAAGGAGGTCTATGAAAAAAACTAAAAAGGAAAAAAAATCATTGATAGTAGACTAGCACTAAAGGAACAGAAAGGGATTTTTAAAGAAAATTTAGAATTTCCTTTAAAAACAATTAATGACTATAGAAGGAAAAACGGAAAATAAAGAAAGAATAAATAGCACCAGGAAGGATAAATTATAATTGACTTAAAACATGATTCTTTAACAAAACAAAACAAAATTACAATTTCACATAAGGCTTAATTTATAAGATGACAAAAATAGCAAAAATCAAAGATTTTTGAAGTTTAAAGTTATTCCATTTTTCAAGTGATAAATTATATTTTAAGGTGGAATGAAATATCTAGAGCAAACATTAAAGAAAAATAGAAGAAAGTAAAATAAAAAATATTGATGGAGGATAAAATGAACAAAATTAAATACATGAATAATTCACAGAAAGTAAGAAAAGAGAGAAAAGAAACAAGTAGCAAGATGATAGACTTAAATAGAAATGTACCAGTAATTAATTATAAGTATAGTAAATAAAAATAAACAACAAAAATGTGAAACCAGATTAAAACAAATCAATGAAAACTTAGTGTCTTAAATAAAACTTTAAAAAAATAAGAACAATATAGTAAAAAAAGTAAAATGATGAAAAATATTATACCATCCAACTGTTAACCAAAAAAAGGAAAAAGAAAAATCTGGAATAGTTATATTAATACCAGGTAAATTAGACTTTAAGTTATGAATCATTATTAAAGAGAGATGTTTCACAATGACATACTTTCAAAGAGGAAGATATCATAACTTAAATCTGTGTGCATCTGGTAACATGATTTCAAACTATATCTAACCAAAATAAAACAAAACCAAAAAATACTAATAGAAAATAAAAGAATAAATAGAAAAATCCAGTATAATAATGGGATATAATAACATACATCTCTCAAGAGCTGACAAACAAAACATCTGTTTGGATATAGAAACTTGCAGTGACATAATGAATAAACTTGAACTAATTTATATATGTAGAAAACTAACCATGAAGCTGTGGAATTTACCTTCTTTTAAATCAAGTACCTGCTGACACTTAAAAAAAACTCTCAAGAAGTTTCAAAATATATGCCTGTAACCATGGTAAAATAAACTAGGTATTTTTTAAAGTATGCTAGAAAAACTCCAACTTGGTGGTAATTGAAATCTGCACTTCACATTCTGATGGATCAAAGGAGAAGCTTGCTTGCTTGTTTCTTTTAATTTCTGTTTCAAATAAAATATTAATGCCGAATATATTATATGCCATTTAGATTTGTTCTCATGAAAATGCAAATAATAAATTTAAAACAATGGGCCTTCATCTAAAATATTTTACCATCAATAAAATGACATCAATGTCAATATTTCCATCAGTGTTATTATCTCTTTTACTAACATTAAATTTACCCACATCAGTTACAGTTTTCTCATTCTTAGGTTTATGGGAAATACTGCCATCTACTGAACTTTTAGGACTTGATCCTCCCAATATTACATTGCACTATATCAACCCGAGTCACAAGCGGGCTAAAGTTGTTGGATGACAATTTTGCGATCATTTCAAGTTCTTAGGGGAAGTTTTGTTAAACGATCAAATTTCTACTCTTTGATTGTGATTATTTGACATGTGTTCTTCTTGTTTCCCCAAATTGGTTATTTACTCTATGAGGACAATTCTCAAATACAACTTCCTTCATTTAGTGTATAGAAGGTTTGTTTTATGAGCTTTCATGAAAGGTACTGATATTTATGCGCATTTTCTTTACACAGAATAATAGACCTCAGTGACTTTTTATCTGTCTGAGAATCAATTATGGAATAACCATAACATAGTTAAAACCAGAGAAGGAAATAGCAAGAATCTTAAGAAGCAAAATAAATTCCTTTCAATAGAAGGACTAATATTGAGGAATTACACCTTGAGATATTTTCTCTAAAGAAGAACTGGGCATCCCTTGTGTCCTTTGAGTAAGGATTCAAGCCACAGATGGGCTGATTTGTTCTCTTTCACTGTAAGTCTGACAAGTAGCTCCCTTTCCTAATTTTTCCTGCCCACATGTAGGCACTACTGGAATTGAGCAGTAGCTGTCCTCTTAGTTGAACGTGTACCATCCAATCTCTGTTCTCCCCTATAGCCTCCCTGACACTGACAGGCAACCCGCTTCCACCTGGACTTTTGTTTGCCTTGTATTCCAGGCCACTGAGTTTGCATCTGCCTAGTGTAGAGTCTTTGTAAAGCAAATTATTAGTCTAGTTCACCTGTAACTCTCAAATGCTTACTCAACACCCATTTACCTTAAATTAAGATACACTGATAACTTTAAATTAAGATACAAGATATAACAGCCAGATGTTTAAACCAGAGTCAATCAGTTATGGTAAAGCGTGGCTCTCTCAAGTGAAGAGAAAAAAAGTCAGAAGGAGAACTGTAAACAAAACAAAACAAAAACATCTTCAGAGAAACAATTAGACTACTGGGTCCGTTTGATGACTGATCTTTATAGAATTTGAACTGTATATAGATTTCATGGTGCATTTCATGGTGCTTCGTGAACGCAAGTCCTCATAGTACATCATTTGTTTTTCCTCCATGCGGTTTGCAAAGTTTCCCACTATATATCTAGCCACTTGGTGAGTTATAATGCTTGTGGGAAAATTAAAGAATACTTTACTGCAAGCTACTCTTGTCATGGTGACACCAAATCATTCTGAAAGCAGCAATGTGTTTAGTGCAATATGAGTGCACAATAAAATATCTTTTAAACAAATCAGAGTGTGAGGTTTCGGGTGTGTACTGCCTCTGTTTCAAAACACTAAGAGCATCTCAACATGTGGCAGGATTGACAGTTGTCAGTCATTCTGCACAGACTGCTACAGACTGAAGACATGTAGATCCCATTGGATATAATGAGTTCATTCAATGAGTGTACGTTTATTCTGTGTCCTTGACAGGTAAAACAATTGTTTTTCCTATGAACTGATGCTTCAGCAACTATCATCAACCAAAATAAATTGGGAATACACTTTTCTATATTCATCACCATTACAATTTTCTGTTGATTTCTAAAAATCAGTTTTAATGGACTTGTCAATTTAAAAATCAGTTTATGGAGAGAAGGAGGGAGAGAAAGAATGGGAGATATCATTTGTATGAAGATCAAGCATTTATTGAGCCCCTACTGTGTAGAGTTTGGGTTTTTCACTCTATTATAATAAGGGTTATAATATTAATATATACCTTTAAAATAGTGGTGGTAGAATCTATTTGAAAATAAGGTAGGTTGAAAATAAGGTTGGTTTTGTAAATTATAATAAAGTTTATATTCAGCTGAGTTCAACAGCACTTTTCTCATAATGAAATATGTGTATATGTATATTGTGTGGAATAAGGGATAAAATGAATACAAAAGTACACTGTAATTTTGTAAAATGACTTGAAATTTAATTATACTTCATGGCTTAATAATGTGGACTTATCTATGATTTATAATTTTCTTTCAAACATATTTTCTTCATGGAGCAAAAGCCACATAAAAGAACCAGGTCACATAATCTTATCCTTAGAATCGATATTTTAAAGTGGCTTTACCTAACGATGAATTAGTCCTGAATTTCTTTCACAATGGTCTTTTAACAATAGTAGTTTGACAGAGTATTTAAATTCGACTAATTTACTCATTCATTTAGTAATCATTTATCCAGGGCTGGGCAACGATATGAATATTTAAGGTTACAAAGACAAATCAAGCATCATTCTTACTTAGAGAGACTCACAGTAGGGGAGATATGCACCTATGGAAATAAATATAGCATAAACGTTCATGGGAAAGTGCTATGTAGAAGGAAACGAGGGTTAATTAACTCTCTGCTAATTCTGCAACAGAGTTCAGAGAAACTTGTAAGTGGGCTTTTAAACAAAGGAATGTGAGTGTGGAAAATTCTGGGCTGATTTAAGGATGTGCAAACTGTTATGTTTTCGGAACAGGCAGTATCCATTGTGTACTGAGTGTACTGAGAGCGATGCTGAGAGATAAGGCTGGGGACGGCCTTTCATACTGACTTGTGGAGAGCCTTTATTGACATCCCATGCTGTCTACTTCGTTACAGTTTTTAAACAGCATGTGTAAGAAGGACAGCTCCCCTACAGGACTTTTATGGTAATTAATAGTTATTCTATAAAATGCCATCCACAGTTTCTGCCACATTAGAAATACTCATATATGTTTCTTTCCCTTTCTGAGGGTGTCATAAACACCATTTCATTCTGAGCTCACAGAACTGACACTCTCTCCCCTTGAATTGCCTGATAGTTTGTGCTGTGTATTCACAAGGTTCATATTCTACTTTGAGATCAGACTTTATTACATTAGCCGTACCCTGTGGTTGGATGGCGTGTTTGTGTGTGTGTGTGTATGTGAAAAGTGTTCATTCCTAACCTGCAGGATTTTTTTTTAATTTCAGTCACAAAGCGCGCATTTTTGACTGTTTTGCAAGAGTAGAATGCCCATATCAAAATGTATCATGAATATCTCCATGAATTCCTTAGTGATACATAACTACTTCAGCAAATGCAGGATATCATTCCTTAGTACCACCATCTCATTTTTAGTATTTAACTGTGATGCCAACTGAAATGGATATCTAACACAATGACAATTATCTACCAGGTTCAGGAGACCACAGATGGAGTGATTTCTTTAGTCTTGTGTATAAAAGGAAGACCATACAAAACAAAATATTCTCATTTAAGATAATAGTAACATGATATTATATGTTGAAGTATAGTTGACCCTTGAACAACATGGGGGTTAGGAGCGTCCAACCTCTATGCTGTCCAAAAATGCATATAACTTATAGTCGGCCCTTTGTATCCAGGTTCCTCAGTATCTGCAGATACAACCAACCACAGATCTGATCATGTAGTCCTGTAGTACTTACTACTGAGAAAAATCCATGTAAAAGTGGACCCTTGCAGCTCAAATCTGTGTTGTTCAAGGGTCAACTGTACTTCAATCTGTTTTACATAAATGAATAGTGATAAGTGCAAATCAGAAGAAACAGGTACGTACTTTGAGGAAACCGTGGGGGGTTGTCATTGACATCTGTCAGGGTGATGTTGACCGTGGTGGATCCCGACAGCCCTCCAACTTGCCCAGCCATGTCTTTGGCTTGAATGACCACTGAGTAATGTTCTCTGGCTTCTCTGTCCATGTTATGTAAGGCAGTTCTAATAACTCCTGTAATACATATTTTAAACAAAACAGTATGGATTATACATTAAATGAGAAGCAACATAGGTATCTCTCTCTTTTTTCTTTTTTCTTTTAAGAAAAGTAGTTTTAACTGAAATGCTTTTGAGAGAACACCAGGCTTCTGAGACAAACAGTACCTTGACAATGTTATTAAAACTGTCTCATCGAAATATTTATTTATAACCACGCATCCCAAACCAATCTATTAGAGGCAAATGAAGATACCCATCTCTTGGCGGTCCTTGGGGTCACTGGCCTCTAGAGTGCGGCCCTGCAGTCCCTGCTCTTTCCTTCTGCTGGTGGCCTGAATATTTCACAACTCATTCTCCTCACAAGTGTCAGCTGAGATGTTTCGAGCAGAGGTTAATTTTCCTCCTTACAGAACAATTTACATAGTTTTCTGACAGGGTTGTCAAAGTTTGATGATGAAAAACATTGGCGGAGTGTAGACACTTGAACAAAGATTACAGGCAGGAGGCATTTTAACATTTATCAAGACTAAGAAACTGACTTTTTGTCAGGAAATAGCAACTACAATAAGAACTAGATCTAAGTACACAAGCAAAATAAAGAAAGTGATGAGATTGGTTCTAAAACTTGCATGTAAAAGTCACATTCTTTGTCTTGTAGTACCAGAAAAGAAATTTAATGCACTTTCTCATTAATTAATACTGGATTCAATAAAGAGATACAAAATGTTATATATCCATATGTAGTTATGTGTAGGTAAACACACACACGCACACATAAATTAGATAGCTTTGTCAATAAAGCCTTAAATTTAGAAATTGAAACACATTTTCTAGCAGGTCAAGTTTATGCAAGGACTATCAAACATGTCTTAAAATAAAAAATTGTCCTCATATACATGAGCCATATTAAACATAAGCATATAAATATATAAGCATACATGTGTATACATTTATATTTTATATTCATGTAAATATACACTATAAATATATTTGCTACTCCAAACATAGGTCACCATTTAACAACCACCTTTTTACTTTTATTCAAAATAGTTGGATCATGTCACTTTTGAGAAAGACACCAATGGCTTCAATCAAACTCACACTTAATTAGTTAGCAGCACAATTCACGGGACAGTGCCATTTATAATGACTGCCAACTATAGAGCTTGACAACCACTTTTGCAGACAATACGTTGATATAATGGGAGAAAATGGGTTTGTATATCCAAGTTGAAAAGATAGTCTTTTAAAAGTGGAAAGGATTAGTCAATCAGTTGTTTTGAATATAGAACACTTAACCACTTCTTTATTTTTTTCACTGAATTGATTGCATATGCAATGCTCTGAGAGGAGAGCCACAGGCCCCAGGAAAAGAGCTCTCCCTACTTTCAAAACTTGTGAACATATAATTGAGGGAATTTAGGAGAACTTTCCTGAAGCTGAATAGGAATGAAAATTATTCTTATCAAAAGAAATTATAATAATATGATAATAAATGATTCATCTAATTCGTGCATATGAAAAAGCCTCAAGCATCGTGATTAAATAGAACGTTTTATCACATATGATAATTATATAAGAAAAAATTAAATTGATGCAGAAAGGAACAAGTTAAGAATTTATGAAAATATTTAATGAAAGAATGTATACTCTCTGATATTTGGGGGGAAAAAAGATGCCATTCTAAAAAGAATACACTAGAAATGGGACTTGCCTCTGATATGTAGAAGTATGAGATTACTGTCCAGGATGTTTTACAATGAAATCATTACAATGATATTTGCAGAATATACATATGTGAAAATAAAATCTGTCATTAAAAAAGTGAATGATAGATATTTTTATGCAATTTGAATGTTATTCATTTCAGAGGATCAGAGAAGAGGAATTAGCACAACCCCTGTTTTACAGCATGGACTTTAATAATTTCATTGCAATTGCCATTATCTCCCTTCTTTTATAATACTGCTACTCTGACATGAAATGGGAAGAAATTTGTCAGCTAAATTTGCTTATGGAAAGAAAAGAGCATATCCAGAATTGACACATCTTTCTCAGAAACGATTGTTTAAGGGTTCATTTAAACTCTCGGTTCTCTTGAGAATGGCTCAGTTGCATGTGCTTAGCTATGACCTCCCCTGAGGGCACATAGGTAACTGGGGAATGTTCAGGCAAATTGCCATAGCAACATGATCCCTGTATACAATAATCTTATTCAAACATGTGGCCCAGATGCTTGTAAGCAGGGTAGTCTAGAACACAGCTGATGCACAATAACACATTTTTTCCTTTTAAGTAGACTTTATTTTCTACAGCAATTAGGTCCATAGTAAAATTAAGAAAGTAGACAGTTACCATGTACCCTTTTCCTGCTGGCACACACAGCCTCCCCAGCTAGCACCATTCTGTATTAAAATGATGCATTTGTTACAGGTGAAGAGCCTACATTGACACGTTATCACTCAAAGTACGTAATTTACGTTAGGGATCACTCGGTGTTGTACATTCTATGGGTTTGGACACATGTATAAGGATATGTATCCATCATTGTACTATTGCACAGAATAATTTAACTGCCCTAAAAATCCTCTCTGTTCCACCTATTCACCCTCCCTCCCCTCAACCTTGGCAACCACTGATCTTTTTACTGTTTCCACATTTTGCCTTTTCCAAAAAGTCATATAACTGGATTCATACAGTGTGCAATTTTTTTCAGATTGGCTTCTTCAATTAGTAAAAGGCATTTAAGGATCCCCCACATCTTACCATGGCTTGATAGCTCATTTCTTTTTAGTGCTGAATAATATTCCTCTATTTGGATGTGCCACTGTTTATTCATTCACCTACTGAAGGACATCTTGGTTGCTTTCAAGGTTTGGTGACTATGAATAAAACTGCTATAAACATCTGTGTGCAGGTTTTTGTGTGGACATAAGTTTTCAACTCCTTGAAGTAAATATCAAGGAGTGTGATTGCTGGATCTTATGTTAGGAGTCTGTTTAGTTTTGTAAGAAACTGCTAAATTGTCTTCCAAAATGGCTGTACCATTTTGCATCCCCACCAACAATGAATGAATTTCTGTTGCTTCACATTTTTGCCAGGTTTTGGTGTTGTCAGTGTTCAGACTATCACCATTGTATTAGGTGTGTAATGGTATCTCACTGATGTTTTAATTTGCATTTCCTTAATGGCACATAATGATGAAAATTGTTTCATATGTTTATGTCCATATGTATGTCTTCTTTGGTGAGGTGTCTGTTAAGGTCTTTTGTCCATTTTTTAAAATCAGGTTATTTGTTTTCTTATTGTTGAGTTTTAAGAGTTATTTGTATATTTTAGATAACAGTCCCCTATTAATAAGTCTTTTGCAAATATTGTCTCTCAGGCTATTACTTGTCTTCTCATTCTCTTGACAGTGTCTTTCACAGTTTAGAAGTTTTTAATTACTTTGAAATCCATATTATAAATTATTTCTTTCATCACTCACAACTTTGGTGTTATACCTAAAGTCAGCCTAAGATACCTAAGATACCTAATGTCATCTAGATTTTCTTCTATGTTACTTTCTAGGAATTTTATAGCTTTATATTTAGGTCTGTGATCCATTTTGAGTTACTTTTACCTAAGAGTGTAATATCTGTGTCATTTTTTTGGCATGTGGTTGTCAATTTGTTCCAGCACCATTTGTGGAAAAAACAAATGTTTCTCCATTGTATTATATTTACTTCTTTGTCAAAGGTCAGTTGACTACATGCATGAGAAACAATTGCTGGGCTCTCTAATCTGTTCCATTGGTATATTTGTCTATTCTTTCATAAATACTACACTGCCTTGATTACTATAGCTTTATAGTAAATCTTGAAGTAGGGTACTGTCAGTCTTCCTAATTTGTTCTTCTCCTTTATATTGTGTTGGCTATTCTGGGTCTTTTGCCTCTACATACAAACTTTAAAACAAGTTTTTCAATGCCTACAAAATAACCTTTTGGGATTTTGATTGGTATTCCATTGATAAAGTTGAGAAGAACTGACAATATTGTGTTTTACCTATCCATGGACATAAAATATATCTCCATTTATTTAACAATACTTCTTATTTGTTTCTTTCATGAGAGTTTTGTAGTTTTCCTCATATCAATTTCATACCTTTTTTGTTAGATTATACCCAAGTATTTCTTTTAGGGGAAGCTAACCTAAATCATATTGTGTTTTTAAATCAAAGTCTACTTGTTCATTGCTGGCATATAGGAAAGAGATTGACTTTTATATATTAACCTTGTATCCTGAAACCTTGCTCTCTCAAGACTGCATCCTTGAAAATAACTCCCACTGTGGAAAATGTGGACAGAACGCACATTCCAAGGTTAGAGAAGGGGATGCGGAGCCTCTGATTGTCTGGGTCCAGCTTGCTGGTCAACTGGCATTCACATCCTCTGGATGACCTCCCCCAATATCCATAACAACTACGACAGGTGATTCCAGGGTAAGTGGGTCAAAACTATGTTTTAAAAAGCCACAATTAGAAAGATGAAGTTCTGCCATTATGTATTCATACATTTCTTCACTTTTTATTGCCATCTTGTCATGTCAATAAAAGCATGTATGAGGATATACACACGCGCACAGACAACAAACAATATGCAATAGTAATATACATTTTTCAAAATTGTGAAGCCTTAACTCATGTACAAGACTAGGATAAACTATATTTACACAGTCCAAATAAGAATGATGTTTTGTTTTTTTGTTTGGCTTTTCTGCCATGTACCCATGGACCCAGTAGTTGTAATATAACTTATTTTTGCCTTCCAAATAAACATAATAAGGACTTACCACATGGCCTTTTTATTAAGTAAGTTTGTGAAGAAAACAACTCAGAGCAGCTAAATTAATCACCATAAATTATTGCATTGTTTGTTTGTTTAAAAACAAAGAAAACTCTCCTCTTTTCAGTAAATGCTAGGTAACTGGTAATGGCATATTCTGAGTGTTTGATATCTTCACTAGCAATGTTTACTTCAAAAATTTTAACAGGAATTTTTCCTCTTATCTCCTGTGATGCTGGGTTGAATCAACAGGATGTGCTTACCCTTGTATCATTTTGTTTTGTTTCTTATTACTTTCCCTTTAAACAATTGTAGGTGCCCCACTGCCTGCAAATTGCCTTCTGACTACTGCTTCCCAATCACGTTGCTGTGTAGGGGCCTGTAAATGGGAATGACTCTCTGTTCAATACAAGCTCATAACATTGAAACTCGTCTGTGGTCATAAACATTACTCAGTGAACCTGACTCACTAACCCACTTTGTGTTTTTGTTTCCTGACTGATGATATTCATATAGAGCAATAGACCCTCCAAAAATTTTTCTTGTACTTTACCCACTAAAAAGTATTTAAGATGGAAATATACAAATCTAGTTGATTAGATAATACCACAGAAAACTTCAAAATAAAACCCCTAAAAGTTTGGAACAAATAAACAAGCATGATATTCAAATTCCTGCAAAAATCTTCAAGGTACATATATGCATTTATAAGAGGAACTGGTAAATTTTCTTCTAGGTTTTAACTACACATACTCATTTTGGCTCAACTGCTTGTTTTGCCTCTGAATTTGTTCAATCGTTCATTCATTCATTTAAAGTCTATTATGTCACTTTGTAATGTCTATTAAAATGTATTGGAGCCCTAATGTTTCTCTAATGGGGCACAAGGGCCATTTAACAAAATCACATGAAGTGACAGTTATCATGCAACTCCAAGGGCACTATTTTAGACCTACTGAATCAGAATCTGGGGAAGTGGGCCCGGCATCAATCAGTATTTGTGACAAGCCCCTTCTGTGATTCTCATGAGCAGTCCAATTTGAGATATCCACCTACAGTTGAGAACATATGATATCTGGCCTCAAGGTGCTCATATTTCATTGGAGAATTTGCCCATTTAAAATAATTAATATGAACACTGAGAGGTTTATAAATGTTTAGAAGTTTCAATTTCTACACAATGACACTTAATATCTTGGCAGTAATAATTCATCTTTCCAACTACCTAATTGTGATGATCTAGGTACCTGGGAGATTTTTTATGTTATATATTAAATTGCTATTTGTTTCAACATTTAGTATATTATATGCTACTTCTATTCAACTACACATTATGAATTCTCCCTACTAACTTTGTAAAGATAATGTGGCTTCCATAAATTCCTGTCTACACTGAAATAAAAAACATCTAGACATTGAATCTATATGTATGTAACATTACCACAGTTTCAGAAACCTTTTTTCTTCATTTGTCACCAATCCAATGTATATTGAATGTGTCTCTGCTCTGTTTAAAATGTGGAATACAAAGACATATAGGATAGAGCTTATGACTTTAGAAGGTCATGATTAGAGTGTTTACAGACAGGGAAATGAATATGCAAATATGGAAAGTTAAGTAATACTGCAAATAGATTTTATTAAATGGAAGACAAAACACAGACTTTGAAGGTTTTAGTTATTGAAAAGGATGAGCATGACCAAGGAGTACTTTATGGGACAATGACAAGTTTGTAGGATATGGAAAGATAGATGGAGAAGTAGAGAATCCATGGAGAGGGAATCTGACATGAACAAAGGTGTGGATATAGAATGTGCACGGCTGTATTGACAACATTGGCTTCATTGGAAAAAACTGTAGGAGAATAACAGAGATTAGGTACTCATTAATACTCTCAGAATATTTCTAGGTCTTGTTCCTCAAGTGACTGAAAGTTTGAATAGCTCCACTGATGCCCCCGTGGAAAGTCAAGACTGACTACACTTCACTACTGGTCAGTTGTTACAGGCTGTGGTTGGGCAGATGCATGATTATCTCTACGGATAAATTTAGCACATTTCAGACTCTAAAGCTTCAGTGGATAACTGATTAAACTTCAGAATTTTATTTATATTTTCACTATACTATATATTTTATTTTTAAAGAAAAAATATAAGATATATGAAACACTGGCATCCCAGAATAAAAAAAAAAAATTTAACTTCAAGCTATGACTCATGGAATTAACAATCCTAAATTCATGAATGTAGACATTTTTATGATTTAGTAGGAAGATTCAATTTTTCCTCCTCTACATTTTTTTCTTCCTACCATTAAAATGGACGGTGAAGCGTTTTATTTCTGGTGAGCAGAAAAGGGTGGCGAGTTCACAGGTTTTGAGTATGGGCTGTGACCTAGGCACTCTCTTCAGGTATATAGCTCATATTTTTTCCCCATATTCTTCATGAGAGAGAAAGCTCAACGTTTAAATAACTTTCTCCAGATCAGAAATTTGCAGAAGCTGAAATATTAGCCAGGACTTCCTGACAGTAAAATCAGAATGCCACAGTGTCATTAGTTCAAGTAATGAAGTCCTTGACCTTGTAGACCCTTAGGAGAGGCTCGTACTATTGTGAAAGAGAGAGATAGGGAGGGGTGTGTTTGTGGAGGGAGAGAGAGAGAGAGGGAGAAAAAGAGGAGGTGGAAAGAGGAACAGTATCATAAAAAAAAATGGGCATTACCTTCTCTACGGATTTGGGGACATAGATCAGACAGATTCAAAGAGAATGTAGTTGTGTTTATGCATCAATAAATATGCTTCTGACCTAGAAGGTTTTATTTCAATATTTTTCTCCATTTTGCATTATGCTTACTGTTTATATCTGTTCTTAAGATTTCAATGTGATCTACAACTTCCAAAGACCAATCTTTCCAGTCAATATATTTAATAACCACACTGATAAAATCATAGGTTTGCCAGGGCATTTGTGAAGGCCAAATACTCTATAGACTTGCAGGCTTTCAGCTTAACTACTCCAGTCAGCAAGAATGTACTGAGACAGCACTCTGGGGAGAAAAATAAATAATAAACTTCAAAAAAGGCTTACGTGGGTGATGAAATTCCAATGGTGACGATGATAATGATGATGATGATGATAGAACTCTGACAGTTATTAAGTATTTGTTAATCGTAATGAGGAATATTTATGTTAAATCACTAAATCCTCACGCTAAGTCCTCACATCAACTGACTATGGACGCTATTCATATTATCCCCTTTTTTTATCAAAGAGGGATTCCAAGAACAGAAAGGTTAAGAAAAGTACCCAAGGACAGATAGGTATCATATAGTCAGTATTTAATCCATACAATTAGAATTCACAGCCTGCTGTCACAATCACTACCTTCTGAGCTTCTGATTCCTTGTGAGTCAATCGAGGAAAATACTGCAAAAGAGCCTGAAGTAGATTTTGGGAGAATGTCTGCATCTTAGTAATGTGATATCAGAAGAAATCTCTGTTTCTCTTGGCCAGTTTGGGTCCTAATAACACTGGTATCAAAGTTCTGATTATAATAAAGGAGATGTCAGGAAAACGGTGGATACAATGGGTAACCAAATGATCTGACTCCAAAAGATGAGGTTTCAGCCTTTTGTTCAACAGGAGAAAGAGTGAGAAACTTAGAAACCTAAGATTCATCTTGCTGCAAGTGGCCATTAGCTGTTTATGGTCTTTTTGCAGGGTATCAAATACCAGTACCATTAACTGTGGCTGGCCTATGATTGCTTTGACCAATACAGTGCAGTGGAAGTGATAGTATGGCGATTTCTGCCCTGGACTTAAGAGGATTGGAAGCTTCTACCTTGGTATGTATGAACTCTGAGCCTTCAGATAAATAGTCTAACTACCCTGCTAGAGACCACATAGAGAGGCCGTGAGATGGAAAGGGCTAGGGATGCATCTGAGCCCAGTTCCCCAGCTCTTCCCACTGAAGCACTAGGCATATGAGTGAACTCATCTTTGAATGAGTGCAGGTGCCACCTGAATGCTACCAAGTAACACAGTCAGTGTCGCATGGATCAAGAAATTCCCCAGATAACTCCTGCTCAACTTCTTTACTTCCAAAATCACTGTTGCTTTGAAAGTTCTGAGTTGGGGTAGTTTGCAATGGCATTCAAATTTGGAATACACACACAGACACACACATAGAAATTTGGAAACATACATATATACATATACCTATGCATACACGTACACACATATATACACACATATACATACATACATACACACATATGTACAAACACACACACATATATTCCTCACAGGGAAATAAATGATGGTTGGCTTTCTAGATCTACCCTTAACACCATTAAACCAAGACTAGGTATTCCCTAAATACTATATTCTCTTCTCTCTCCCTTACCCTCTCCCTTTCTCTCTCCTTCCTTCCCCTCCTTCTCTTCCTCCCACCCCACCCTTCTCTCCAGAGCTGGAGTGCATGTACACGTACTATACAGAAAAGCCTATGTCTAAAGTACTACAGTTATGGTACATGTATACGTATTTCATGAGTTCAGGTAAACACAGTATTTGGAAGATAAAGAGAAGAGGGAAAATAAAATTGACCTTCATATAACTGATGTGTAATGAACACAGGGAATAAAACTTCCTGTAAACACTGAAATTATTAAGATTATTATCATCTGGTAATTTGTACTCTGTGGGAGTAATAAAATTATATGTGATATTTTTAATTAAGAGAATTACATATAAATGTAATTTCAAATTTTTATAATATCAGATAAAATATTTTATTACAAGATACTGAATCCAGATATACTCTAACTTAAATATAAATGTATTGTCTTGGAAAATAATAATGAAATAATAAGAAAGAAATTTAGAAATCTAGAAGTAGTCAAGTATAATTCTCCCAAAATAGCTTATTCATGTGGTTTATTAGAAATTTAGGGGCTAAAAATACAAACACAAAAAAGGAATACTAAGTTTACTATGTAGATATTCCTTGTTTAAATATTGATATATTTTTCTATTACTATGTTTATTTTATTCTACAATTTATTTTTTTCATATGATGGTTAAAATGAATTTAAAAAGGTAAAATGCTTTATATAGGATATTTTGGGTCACAGATGCTATTTAAGAAATGGTACTTAATATGATTATATCAAAAAATTTTGGAATATTTGTTTTTGCGACAACTATATTTACAGGCATTTAATTAAGGAAAATACTAAAACATTGCTTTATAAAATATACATATACAAATGACCAACCTAAATGTCCATCGACAGATGAATGGATAAAGAAGATGTGGTACATATATACAATGGAATATTACTCAGCCATAAAAAGGAATGAAACTGAGTTATTTGTAGTGAGGTGGTTGGACCTAGAGTCTGTCATACTGAGTTAAGTAAGTCAGAAAGAGAAAAACAAATACCGTATGCTAACTCATATATATGAAAACTAAAAACGTGGTACTGATGAACCTAGTGGCAGGGCAGGAATAAAGACGCAGATGTAGAGAACAGACTTGAGGACACAGAGGGGGAAGGGGAAGCTGTGATGAAGTGAGACACTGACATATATACACTGCCAAATGTTAAATGGATGGCTAGTGGGAAGCAGCCGCATAGCACAGGGAGATCAGCTCTGTGCTTTGTGATGACTTAGAAGGGTGGGGTAGGGAGGGTGGAAGGGAGGCTCAGGAGAGAGGAGATATAGGGATATATGTATACATATGGCTGATTCACTTTGTTGTACAGCAGAAACTGATACAACATTATGAAGCAATTATACTCCAGTAAAGATGTGGGGAAAAAAAAAGAATTTGGACAGCTGGTTAGTAAATATAGCCATTGCTAATAATTAAATTATATAAATTTACAATTCAACATCATATCTTTAAAAGTATCTGAAAACATCTCTTTCTAAGTGAATTACTATATTTTACTATTATATATACTCTTGTTATTTGTTTATTTTATCTGTGTGGTAGAAATACTACAGAATTATATACTACTGCTCATCCTTTGTCAACTATATGTTCAGTGGTGTCATCTTGGTAACTTGAAAATCATGGGCAGTGGAAATATTTTTATTATGAAAGTCAGCAAATGCTGACTAAATCAAGGCTTAATCTATTTAGTTAGTGATTGTCTGGACTTGAAAAAGTAAAGGAGAAAGCATAAATAAAGCATATTAAACTCGTGTGTAGCTATTACATGCAAATAACACAAAAATTTGAAGAAATACTATTCTAACTAATGAAACCTATTGTTCAACTTAGCAGAAAAAAAAGTGGCTTATTTAATTGATGAAAAACTTAAGTTTTTACAAACATCTTTTATCTACAGGCTAATGTAAACAAAAGTATCAACCAACACCCAAGCTGGAACTAAACTCATTTGTCAATGACCTGAGCAACTTCTTTGCTGAATCAGATAGTAATCAAGCATTTATTTGCAGTAGGATTTAGTCAATATTCATTGGATTGCAACAATAGGTTGTATGTGGATGCAATCGTTTGGCAAAAAATCAATGCAAGCATTCTGTAAGAATCAATAGGCTATGTGGAATTTATAATAAGGAGTAATGTATGCATTATAATTGTTTGTAAATGGGGTGATATGTATCTTTTTTTAATCAGTGAAATTTGCTTATTTACATGCTTACATATTTTTGGTTGTTAAATATTTACTAGCACACCACTGACGACTAGCGTTAAATAGACTTGACAGAGTTCCAGGCAAAGAGTCACAAGTGCAAATGTTCTAATGTGGCTGCTTTCTGGCTTGTTGGAGGGAAACCTCTGAGGCCAGCATCTCTAAAGCAAAAAGAACAAGAAGAAGAGGAGATGAGATCAGAATGACATTATAGGCCAGATCATTTACAGGCACGTGCATTATTGTAGTGCTTTTGACTTCGGCCATAAAAGAGATGAGAAGACATGGGCAGGTTTTGAGCAAAGGGGTGATGTGATCTGACATATTTTCACATGGCTGTCCAGTGGTTAGGACTCCACATTCTCATTGCCAAGGGCCTGGGTTCAATCCCTGGTCAGGAAACTAAGATCCCAAAAGCTGCGTGCCGTGGCTGAAAAACAAAAAACATGTGCTTTGGCTGCTGTGTTGGGAATAGACTAGGTGGAACAGGGTGGAATTAAGGAGATAGGTCAAGAGATAATTACAATAAAGTTTGTTAAAACAGAAGTGAGGAGATGTCTTGAAGGTAATGTTTGCTGATGAAATAGATGTGTTGTATCAAAGAAAAATAGAAATAGAGTGTGATCCAAGGTTTTTGGATGGAGACATAGAAAACTGTTAGAAAAACTGTTTGTGGGGAGGTGGGTGGAGTTTCAGAAAGTGGTTTTGGATGTACTCTGTCATATGTGTCTTCAACCCCCCGGGGCAGAGATGTTCAGTTGGCATACAGCATGCTGGTGTTTAGAGAAGCAGTTCAGACTCTCATTATAATGTGATCAACATAAAAAGAATATCTTAGTATCTCATTAAGACTGATGAGATTAGCAAAGGAATGAGTGTATAAAAGAGGCTCAAATACTGAACACTGTCACATGCCAGTGAGTTTAGGAGAAAAGGTAGAAGCAACACAAAAGCAACGATACTTGAGACAGGGAGAAAACCAAGAGGGTGTGGCATCCTGGAAAAAGTATTTCAAGGAAGAGAAATGGATCCAGCGTGACAAATGCTGTTGCTAAGTCAAGTACGATGTCAGGGACATCATAACAGGGAATGTGGCGGCCAGATCGAAATTTAACAGTAGATATGAAATGAAGAAAAGGATATGTGAGGCATTTTGAAGGACATTTTTAAGGACAAGATGACTTATTGGAAGTAGGGTGTGAGGGAAAGGAAGTGATTCAGATGACACTCGGGCAGGCATTTGGCTTAAGAACTTGGTCAGCGGGGAATCCGTCTACAAGATTAAGAGTATAAGACAAAGATCAGTGAAGAGAGTGTTAATTCACAGCTCTATTGACTTTTATGTGCTTAAGAACTATCTGTGTGAAAAAGACTGATGGGTAGTTGAACACATGGCGTTTGTAGAAAGGTCTGGGTTGGCGAGTCAGGATAATAATGATACTTATAAAGAGACGGATGGATATAAACTCACTCTTGCCCAACATAATGAAAAGAGTGCCACTTATTATAATTAATGACCTAAATTGCTCTCTACTGAATCTTTATTCCTTGTATCATGTACTAAAAAATTACCAATCAGGACAGAAAAAATTTACTTAAAAAAAAAAAAAGGTAAATGAATTAAAATCAATGTATCTAATCTTAGTGAATGTCAAACAATAAATGACTATTTTGACTGGAAATATCATTACTTTGTTCCTTCTATAAAATGACTACTGGATGGACAGAATTACCCAAATTAGTCCTTTATGTTAGCAAGGTATAATTCAAGTGTAGTCAGAAAGTACTATAACAGCTTGACTACACTGAACTTTCCTCAACCAAATTTGAAGGATTTTTCTTGCACAATATAAAGATCATTCAGAGATACTTAGAAAAGTACACAACGTGACCCCAAAGGTGGAAGAAAAATGATTTGTAGAAAAAAATAATTTAAGAAGCGGGGAGTAGATTTTTTTTTTCAGTCACTAATTTGAACTGTCTATCCATAGCCTCCTTCCGCCACTTATTAATTAGTTATCAATGTGGCCCTTCCTTTGCCAAGCTATGTCCTACAAGACATCTGGCAACTAGAACTAATATAATATATAAAACCTGCCCTGTTGTAGCTTTATATTTTTAATGTCGTTTCTAAATTCCCTAAAGTAGCATATAGGCTTAGTATGGATCCATTGTTTCTTGTTTTTTCGTTTTGTGCGTATGTATGTGTTTTGTCTTTGTTTTGTAGCTAAGAATGTTTGTGTCTTGTGCGTTGGACAAGGATTCTACAGTTTGGAAGTGGCTGCTTTCTAATTTTCGTATCAAGATCTTTTTTTCACTGAATCACTTGCCATTCAATATATTTTCATTTTGTCTCTTAGTAGGAAGACCAGGCAGAAAAAGAACCAGGCAAAGAAAGAACCTAAGGCAGCCTAAGTAAGTAGAACAAATACTGTATTAATCAATGTAATATATTACAGACTGAATATAACAATCTGTTTCGCTGGAAATATTTGAGAATTCTTCATATAGAGTTATTTAGAATTTGAAGAATGAGTTATATTAGAGAACAAGAAAATAATCAGACAAGACTATGGAACAAGGATTGAACCAGGAAGAGAATTAACATGGCAAATAATGGCTGAGGAAGAAAGGCTAAATGAGGCATTAATTTAGTTATTTACAAACTTTTTCTATTAGAATAAACCCAGAAATCATATCGCTTTTGTTGATTTAGCACTTTTCACTGCTTATTTTAACGCTGTTCACTCTTAGGGTTCCAGAGAACCTATAGATGTCTCTCCAGTGCCTCAGGCACCATTTATCAAAGTTACTGCATGAGCTCACCAAGCAAGGGTTTATACATCTTGCTTTGCAGTATTTCCCTTTCAGAAATAATTCTAAAAGGAATTAACTAAACAGAGAGCACCAAATGTGAGTAAAGGTAAGTCATAAGCCTGAGATATTTCATGCATATGGGCAATTGAGGTGTATTAAGTAGGAATTTTGACATATTTTGACATTAGTTCAGAAGCAGTAGCATAATATATATATAAACATAACTCTTTCCAATTTTACTCCTTCATTATGTCATTTGAGATCCAAACTGATTCTCAGTTTGTCAATTTTTGCTTCGCTTTGTAACAGAATTTTTTTTACTCAAGCCCTTGATTTAAAAATATATTTTTACTTCTTAATCTCTCCTTGTAGTAACTTTGGCAAGGTCACTGGACCAGCCATTTCTCAAACTCTGGGGCTATTTTCGAGTTGTAGACTGGGTCAAGAGGCTTTGCTATATACCACAAAAATATTCAGAGCTTTGTTGAAGGGCTTATGAGCTGTCTTAAGAAATGTACTCACATTTTATTCGCAAAAATTGAAGATAATATTGTCTTTTTGAAATACAGAAGAAATATAGCTAACCAGCATCCAATACTACATTTAAAGTCATTCAGAGGTAAGTACTACAGGCTATTAATATCATTAAAAGTTATATTTATAATGGACTATTTCAAAAAATCTCTTATTCAGCTAAGAAAATAATAAAACCTTATCATTTGTGACAACATGAATGGACTTTGAGAGCATTATGCTAAGTGAGGTAAGTCAGACAGAAAAAGACAAATACTGTATGATCTCATTTATATGTGGAACCTAAAACAAACAAACAAAAACCCCAAAACCTCATAGATACAGAAAATAGGAGGCAGGGTGTGGGTGGAGGGTAGGCAAAATGGGTGAAGGGGGTCAAAAGGTACAAACTTCCAGTTATAAAATAAATAAGTCATGGGATGTAATGTACAACATGGTAACTATAGTTAATAATACGGTATTGCATACTTGAAAGTTCTAAGAGAGTAGAGAGATGTATCATCATAAGAAAAAAAGCTGTAACTATGTATGGTGACAGATGTTAGCTAGACTTATTGAGGTGATCATTTTGCAATATATAATACAAATATTGAATTGTGCTGTACACCTGAAACCAATATAATGTTATACGTCAATTATACCTCAGTACAAAATAAAAATATCTCTTATTCTACATGAATATTTTGAGGGATCTACTGTATCTTTTTTTTTCTTTTTAACTTCACTTTTTGGTCATTAATTGCATGTTTTAACCATTAGAATTTTCCCTTAGCTACATGGGTAGACTATTTACAAAAATGACATATTTTGGCAATATGATATGGTTGAAGGCCTCGGGGTTTACAGCCAGTTGCCTACACTCAAATCTCGGTTCCACCATTATCTTGTCTAACTTTCCTCAACTGTACATGGAAACACCAATACTACATATGTTACTTGATTAATGTGAAACTACATTAGTAAATTCATGAACACATTTAGAAACGTGCATATCACATATCAAATGATTAATATAGTTATCATCTACTTTGCAGGCATTTGTTTTTCTGTTTTATTCAAAATGGGTATATATATTTTTTCCAAACCGAATATGCAAGTCAAAAACCTCACAATTCCTGAACTGTTCTCTGATTTTTCT
This sequence comes from Balaenoptera borealis, assembly GCF_965194805.1. Taxonomy (NCBI): domain Eukaryota; kingdom Metazoa; phylum Chordata; class Mammalia; order Artiodactyla; family Balaenopteridae; genus Balaenoptera; species Balaenoptera borealis. The sequence goes on from NC_138867.1 coordinate 17,063,325, forward strand.
TTTCCCCTAGTGAATTTAGAATGGTGAGCTATTTGTTTTGTTTGCCTAGGCATTGGCAATATCTCAATGTGTAGTTCTAGAGGTTTGCATGTTTTTGTTTGCAATTCCAGTTAGAAATGCATCTTATAACCATGTTTTCGACAGGTTGACTACATCGAACTTCTCTTATCCGAATGTAGAGTTACTTTCCCTTCATTCTTTCTGATTTTCTTCCTGCTGCTTCTAAAGCCTATTTGTTACTCCCAAATCCAGGGCTATCCCTTTCTTTAGAGTTTCCTGCAATCCCAATTATATTAGCAAGTCTTTACTATATACTGTCATGATGGTCATTATCTCTCGGTATGTGTATATATATATGTAATTATGAAAATTTTCCATGTGCCAAGAATATGCTAAATATGACTTTGCAGCTAGTTCACTTAATCATCTTGAGATCCCAGTTCCTACTTATCAAAACTTAAACTTATAGAAACTGCTTTCCATCTTTTCTCTTTAATTGGGGCACCATCATTTAGGTGAAGAAGATGAACTCTACTGTCTGTGTCCCTCCCTCCCTGTGCTCTGTAGGTGCAAGCCTTCCATTGAAGCATCGCACCCATGCTTTTGCATGCATTCTCCAGTTGCCTGCTGTGGCTCCCTGCTTCCCCACAGGCTGCAAAGGTTGCTCTGACTGCTGGAACCCTCTCAGTCGAGAACACCGTGTGATGTTGTAAGTGGTGCCCTAGGCGGTGTATTCATCTACACGGCACAATTGCTTACCTAGCGCCTCACTGCAAATAAAGACAATCATAAAATTTCTGTATATCTGGGCCCCTGTAATGTCTCTTTTCCCTACAGTAGATTTACTATATATTGTCTTCAGATTTTACTTTGCAAACCTGTCATTAAACAGAATTAATAATGAAACAAAGACATCAGCCTAATCTCCATATGTCAATAGATATTCAACACAGCCTATTTCCTCCAATTGCATTTCACATGTTAAAAGAACCAAATTCTAACAAATTGGAAATCACCAAAATAATTCAGTTAATTCACTTAATGAAGTAAATAGTTCAGTGAGAGTTGATTGTGTTATCATATATTAAGTGCTCAGAATACAAAGGGGTACAGAAAACAATCCCCAAACACGTGTGCTTACAGATTAAAGACAATGACCTTTTTACTAACATTGTATGACCAAGTTAGTTCAACCGGGATTATTTCAAACATTTTAAAAAATTTATTTAGAGAATGAGGCATTGAGGTGTGGGATACCTCCTAATTAATATTTAAATTATTTTCTGGCTACCAAAATATGTAGGCCGTGGTTAGAAATGAGTGAGAAGATCTCGGGTGCAATTATACTGCTCCAGTAACTTCTAACTTGTTAGAAGTTTAGAAACATCAGTCAAATGCAAGACAAATTCTTTTTCCCTGAAGTATGCTTGTAATAGCATATGGGAATTTACGCTAAAGGAAAAATTCTATTCTTCTCTCATCTAATGTCATATTAAGCTATTTCTGCAGAACTATTTTTATAATGTGTGAAAGAAAAAAGCTGTAAATAACTATATTTTGATACATAACAATACTGTTATTTAATCGAGCAAGATGATGTTTTCCTCCACACTAGAAATCTAGACGATATTGAAAACAGTGTATGGATTAAGAACATGGGCTCTGCAGACAGGCTGATGGAATTCAAATTCTATTCTCACTGATTAACAGTGTGGCCTTAAGAAAATTACTTCTCTGTGACTCAGTTTCCTCCTTTAGAAAATGTGGATCATGAGTTCTCATCTTGTCATAAGGCTACTATAATGATTAAATAAAATAGCATGTGCACAGCACAGAAAAGTGCCCAGAAAAGCACGAGCAAAATCATAAGCAAAATTGAACATTGTTCTTATTATTTTTATATAGCGTCACGTGTCAGGAAGGTCAGATAATTTTCTCCCAAAGAATATGCTTAGGTGAACACTGTTCTCACAATTTTTATATAGTATTTCAACCTTTACTGAGTTTTGTAACATAAACAATCTAATTTTCAACTCCATATGGCCCAGTGACTTGACAGGAAAACATATTTTTCCATTATTCTTAATTCATTGATGAAGAGAAAGACACAAAATATTGCATGACTCATCTGGATTAGCTGATAAGTGTTTACTGATTTTCTACTGATCATTGATGACAGATTTGTTTTTCCAGAGCAAATGAATGAATGTAGGATGTTCCTTACATAAATTAGTAGGCAAATTTTTTGACATAAGTATATATTTGATAATTTTACTGATGCTTGATCATTAGGTGATTTTGATCATTATGTAATTCTTAAATTATATAAAACCAAAATTTACATAGGCAAATACATATGGGAACTCCAAATGTTGTCTTCTCTTGGTTTAATTCTCACGCCAAAGATGTTGCTATTGTGATATTTTTTTGGAACCACTCCTGGAAGACCAGAAGAAATGAGAAGTGATTGCTTTGTAAACCCTTAATAATAAAGTCCTTCATCTTCGGAAGTTGCATCTGATGGTTGGAAATACATGTAGCAACTTAAAGCTAAATCTAATTAATAAGAAATTAAAGAAAATGATTATGACGTGTTTGAACCAAAAAAAAGAGTATAAATTCTTAGAAAGCAGACTTTATGTATTTATATGTATGCATATATGTATTTATCTACCTAAATTCTATTTTACTTTTGCACTACAAACTGTCTCTGAATATGATTTTGGAAGGGAAGTTCAAAGGTATGTTTAACAAGCTTGACATGGTGTATAGAATATAATTCTTCAAAGAAATTGCCAAGAGTTACAATCATTTTTATGTGCTTTGGCAGAGGAAAAATAGGCATTTCCATTAATTTTTAGTCAAAACTGTATATTTATTACAGGTGATGGCAGCAAGAGAAAGTTTCCTAAAAGTAAAGTGGGATTTTTCTCTTAGTAAAGTGCCAATGAATTGTGAAATATTACCCGTAAAACCACTATTTACTGAAATAGGCTTGGCTCAATCGATGATTTTCAATTACTAAGTTAAAAAGCTCTCCCCTGATTTTTATATAGTCTGATTCACTCAGGGCAATAAACACTACAGAAAAGGATTATAAGCTGTGGATTTAAAAATACACCTAGTTCTGGAGCTTAATTAATAAATATTAATCACCTCTTTGATGGTTCAAATGCCATGCACAAACATATTTCCAACTAAAAATGCATGATTTTTTGAATTCAAATGTTTCTCTAGCAAAAGTGCTTTATTTCTGTGTTTCGTAAATGTTTTGTTCACATGATGTATCTTGAGGATATAAAGAAATTTATTTATGATTTAAATTTAATTATTTGCTTTTAAAACGTTTGACTAGTAATTTTCACATACACTGCTATCTCTAAACTCCAAGATATATTATCAATATAAATTAAATTCAAACTATTTTCATTTATAAAGACAAAACTCTCCATATAAAATTGTGGAATCACCATAGTCACTATTAAAAAAAACCCCACTACTCTGTATTCTATGCATTCTTTCACCTTCTGTCAAAATTTTCTCATGCTACGTTCACAGTTACTCACATATTAGTATAGTATATCATTCAGATACTAAAAACAAGAAAGAAAAAAAAAACAGCTGAAATCAGGATGATGTTTGCTCTTAGCCAAATCTCTACTCCTATTGGCATTTTGCAAGCATATATTTTCTTTTGTATCGTATTTCCGTAATGATGGAGTTACCTTTTCTAAGCAATGTGACTCAGCCAAAAATGACAGAGTAAATACCATCGCCTCTCAAGCAAACCTGAGAGAAAAGATTGAATGAAAACCATCTGTGCCTCTTTTCTTAACGGAGTTTTACTCCTCTGGGGAAGATTAAAGTAGAGCTCTGGAACTCTACAAATTGCAGGTAGATTTTTATCCGTTTAGATTGGACATACTAATATTACTGCCGACACACCAACCCTGACTCCTTATTTAATACCAAACTTTTTGTTTTGTCCTAGTCTGGGCACTCCTAATCCCTTTGTTCTGATTGCTTTTTTTATTCTATAGCAGTTACCAGCTTCTAACATTCTATGTAATTTTATTTTTATTATGTTTTTATTGTTTATTGTCTGTTTACTCCTCACCGCCCTCGACAAATTGAATGCAAGCCAGGTGGTCATGGATTGGAAAACCAAATGATAGAAAAATTCTTAGGGATGAAGTGTACATTTTTTTCTAATACAGTGGCTTGTGTCACAGGAAACACAAAAACACCATCTAAGTTCACCAACATACCCAAATGAGCTGGGGCTATAAGAGATGAAAGCAATGTGTTCAAAGCCTGTTTCCTGTGCTGTGTATATAAGTCATTCTGAATCACCTATATCTGGAAGCCTAGAGCTAGCAAAGCAACAATAAACAGAAAGCAAATGACTCATTAGAACTGCTGTTCCTTTTCCCCATACAGTGGAGTTCAAGGTTTTTCCCTGACATTGGGTCATAGCTAGGAAGAAGTTTTGATATAATTATTCCATGGATGTTGTGAATAAGCTAGATACTGAAATGCTGATCTTCTGTATGTGGATCCTCCCCAAAATTACAAAAATAAAGAGTAGAAAAATTTTTAAAACATAAAAACAGGAACAGAATTAACAGAACGTCTGTTCCCCTTGCTGGGGTTTGGTATGGCCCCAATAGCATCTTTGCTTCTCTAAGGCTGCTAAACCTCTGAAATAATAATGCCAGGTTACATCACGCCAGCTTTCAACTTCTGATCCTGGCAAGGAATCTCTCAACAGCTTCTAGATGAATAGTGTGTAGCCCCAAAGAGAAGTCATCCACACACTTGAGACAATTTCAGGCTGGCTTAGCATAATGGCTAAGAGCCTGTTCTCTAAAATGAGAATGCCTAGGTTTGTCGCAGGCGTTTTCACTTAATTCTCTGTGAATGTGGCCAAGTTACTTAATCTCTTTGTCCTTCAGTTTCCTAATCTGTAAAATAAGATAATAGCAGTGCCTTTTTCATAGTGTTATTAAGAGGATAAGATGAGATGAAACACAGAAAAGACTTAGAACAGTGCTTGCATGTGGTAACTGATCAATAAATGTTGTTACTGTTGTTTTTAAAGATATAAGCAATAGGTTGTACGAAGACAAAGCAGAGTGTGAAACAAGAAGTTGACTCAGCCTGAATATTTTACTGACTGGTTAGAAAAGACCTTTATGAAAGGTGAGAGCTGATCTGAGAATAAAGGGAGGGAATGAACCATGGGCTAATCTAAGAAAAGCCTTGCAGGCAGAAGTGAAAGTAAATGCAAACTATGCAAAGCTAGAGGGAGCTGGAGGAGTCCAGGAACATTAGGAGTCAGTGTGGCTGGAGCAGAGTGTATACGGGGAAAGTAAATCGGAGCAGAGAGGTAGACAGGCTAACTCATAGAAAGCCCTGCAGGCCCTCGAAACTGGCCTTCCAGTTTGCGGGAAACATTGGATGGTCTTGGTAGAGAAGGTAGAGGACTCTTTGCCTGGATAGGCTGAGCTCTGACATAAACAGTAGGGATTTATTTCTTGTTCATGTTCCACATCCAAGGATAGAGGTCAGCTGTGGCTCTCCTCTGTGTCCTTCCATTCTGGAGCCCAGGCTGAACAACCATGCGCCAAGGCAGACGGGAAGAGCAAGAGAGATGGAGTTACTTCTGCTGGGAACTGGCCCAGATCACTGCATTCACATCAAATTACCCCACAAGTCACATCACCAAGCCTCTGGATGGCGTCAGGATATGTACTCTTTCTCCTGAGACTCTCAACGTAACAGGTGTGGAAGAACATATACCGGAGAAAAAGGAAGAAGCAGGTGATTGTTAACAATAATACCATCCGTTAAAGTTAACATGATTGGGTGAGGTTTAAAAGGATCCTTCAAACCTAGGTGCAGGACGGGAATAAAGACGCAGACATAGAGAATGGACTTGAGGACATGGGGAGGGGGAAGGGTAAGCTGGGATGAAGTAAGAGAGTGTCATTGACATATAGACACTACCAAATGTAAAATAGATAGCTAGTGGGAAGCAGCTGCATAGCACAGGGAGATCAGCTTGGTGCTTTGTGACCACCTAGAGGGGTGGGATAGGGAGGGTGGGAGGGAGACGCAAGAGGGAGGAGATATGGGGATATATGTATACATATAGCTGATCCACTTTGTTATAAAACAGAAACTAACACACCATTGTAAAGCAATTATACTCCAATAAAGATGTTAAAAAATAAAATAAAGTAAAATGATCCTTCAATGGATGTTTTGTGGAGAACGCACTATATGGGAGCAAGGATAGAATTGGGGAGATGAGATCAGATGATATTGAGGTCTTCTATGTAAAGTGATAATGTCTCCACCTAAGATATTAGAAACAGAGGAGAAATGAAGTGAGTAATTGAGGATATATATTGAAGGTAGAGTCGATGAGGCTTGCTGATGGATGGGCTGTAAGATGTGGGAGAAAGGAAAAACTCAGGATGACTTTTTGTTTTGTTGTTGTTGTTTGGCCTGAGCAACAAGAAGAATGCATTTGTCATTTACTGAGATGGAGAAACCGGAATATAAATTAAAATGTGGCCTAAATGAGAAAAAATACATTTAAAAATCCACAAAATTTATTACTGAATTTAAATTAAATTACAAATTTAGAAGCAATAAACTACAGCATCAGTACTGAAAAATTCAAATCAAATAAATGATGTAGAAAACATGTTGAAACTTTCTCATAGAGAAGAGTGAAAAAAAAAAAGTAGAGAATAAGAGAGAAAAGCCAATACAGGGGATAGACTTCAGTATCTAATAAGTGACAACAAAGTTGTTAAAAATTATAAAATACAACACATGCATTGATCAAAGATAGAAGACGGGGAGGGAAGGAAAAGACAGATGAGGATAAGGCAAGGGGGGGAATTTTTCTGACTGGAAGATAATGAATTTTCAGATCAAAATGCTCATAGTTAAGAGAGAATTATAATAAAAGGGAATTGCATTGAAAGGTATTGATGCAAGGATTTTGTTTCTTTTGTTTTTTGTGTTTTTTTTCCAGTTTCAAGGTTAATTGCAGATTTGGGCATATTTACACCCCATCGCCCCAGGAAAGAAGTGTGGTCTCACAAGATAAAGTTAGAGGAGTTACGGTTCTCACTGACATTCCTAACTTAAGGGCAAGAAGTGCAAAATTTCGAATCCCTTAGGCCATTAGCGATTGATGCAATTTAAGAAAGGCTTTCATAGTGAGTCCCAGAGGCCAGCCCCAAGTAGGCAGAGACAATTTAGAAGCAGCAATCTCCTCTCTGCAGCAATACTTACACAGGGAACAGGTCCAGTAGATTGGAGGGTCAGTGTGCCTAAAAGCCTAGTCCAACTCAGCCAAGCCCCAGATGCATCACTGACCACTTATACTGCTGCTGCGTTCTCTTCTACTAGTTTTGTATTTGATGGTGATATGCCATCAGGAGACCAGCGGGTTCAGCCATCATTTCTGAAAACCCTACTTTCACTTACCAGTATAAGAAAAGTGAGAAAATCAATAAACTATTCTTATTAGATACTTTAGGTATGCATTTGTAATTGAAAATATCTGAAAACACCAACTATTCAAAAACAGACGTATACAGGCAGGAAAAAAATGATATGATGTGTTTTAAAGATACTTAAGGGTAGAACTATCAAAGTATCCATTGGGTTAGAATCTTATTCTATAAACAGATCTAAACATATTCAGCTAAATGCCTTGTACGTTTAATGTCTTAATATAAAGGGAAGAAGTCAGATTAGACATTCTGGAAGGTCTTGTAAGTAACTAAATATTACTAATCAATTTTCAATTTTACTTTGTTGTTTGTTTTCAGACTCAACTTTTGGACCAAATACTGCTCGCTGCCTAATTAAATGTTCCTCTTTTGTATTTCACCCCTTAGCTATTCAACTGATGCTCACATCATTTTGTACATGAAATCTCTATTTTGATTATGAATTATTTATAATCTGGTGTCAAATTTTCCCAGTAATTTTAATAATGAATTAAAGAAAAAACTTAGTTTTCAACTAATATTATAACGCTTTTAGTTTTATGACTCCAAATCTTCTTCTCTCATACTCTTCATGATGAATTAAGTTTTATACATGGAGGGATATTTTTAATTTAAATTAGGAAAAATATATATTTATTTCTATGTAATGAAAAGATTCACCTTATTTTGTGACCCTAGTATATATTTTTGATGTGTTTGCATATTTTGCTTACTCTTACAGCAAGGATAGCTTTATGGCAGAAGCTAAATAAGGAATTCCCAGTGAATTACTTCTTATCCCTACCCTGGAACATTTCCTTGATCTACAGATTTTTTCAAGAGTTTTCAATCAAGGCAAGAAGAAACAGCACATGCCATGGAAATCTATAAACCACTTGTTCTGAACTACACATTAAAAACTCCACGTAATAAATTCTAATATTAAATCAGTTTCTTAGAAATCTGTGGGTATCCATATAGAAAAGTCCTTGCTTAGGACTTTTTACAGTTTTACTTTTACAATTACAATGTTTGTAATTGTAAAACAAAAAAGTCTTCCAATTAAGATTAAGTAAAAATTAACACTAACTGACAAATATGTAATCCCTGTTTATTTTATCCCTATAGTATATGCTTCCTAAGTCAATGTGGGAACAATGAACACATGAAGGGAATATTTTCCAGGCAAAATTATAGGAATAAAGTTGCCAGAATGTATATCTGGATTTAAAAAAAAAAGTGTTTCGGGGGCTTCCCTGGTGGCGCAGTGGTTGAGAACCTGCCTGCCAATGCAGGGGACACGGGTTCGAGCCCTGGTCTGGGAGTATCCCACATGCCGCGGAGCAGCTGGGCCCGTGAGCCACAACTACTGAGCCTGCGCGTCTGGAGCCTGTGCTCCGCAACAAGAGAGGCCGTGATAGTGAGAGGCCCGCGCACCGCGATGAAGAGTGGTCCCCGCTCGCCGCAACTAGAGAAAGCCCTCGTACAGAAACGAAGACCCAGCACAGCCAAAAGTAAAGAAATAAATAATAAAAATAAAGTAATTCCTTTAAAAAAAATAACATTTAAAAAAAAGTGTTTCAACAGAATTGCTTGTCAAAGACATTTTTTCATAGCTAGTTGTATATGTAATTCTAAAAATACATTTAAAATATGGAGACATAAAGTAGAAAGACCTGGCCCTCAGCAACAGTATCATAACAATTTAGAGGTCCGCACACCCCATCAGAAGCAGCAACACAAGAATTCAAGTTCTGTGAAAAAAAAGATGTTATAGGAGAAAAGAAACCTTTAACCAGAGAGAGGATTTAATCTAAAAGATTGTTCAGAATGGAACTTCTATGTGAGTCTCATCAAAACCATAAGACAAAACTCTTCCTTTCTTCCCTTATCCCTTGAACACGCTTAGGAACCAAGCTAAAAGTATCAACCTGCATTTCTGTTTTTATTTAAAGGGATACATAGCTATGATAAGCAGATATAATAAAAACAAGAATTATGGGTCATAAGAATTCTTTTGTGAAAACTAGAAGTTAACTGAAAGAACTTCAGAATCAGACAGGAATAGGGTTCGCTCTCTGTCTTCCTCTTTTATAGCTCTGTGAATTTACTTAATCTCTCAGAACAGCAGTTTCCTCATATAAAGAATGGAAAATTAAGAGTAAGCTACAAATTTTTGAAGTTTAATTAACTTATATAATGTTCTTTGTAAGGTTATAAAACTTATTTGGGATTAAGTTAGCACTTAATAAATAGTAGCTATCAATGCTATTCGTGTTAACTTTTTATATACTTTTTCCTACAAGATACCAACCTTTTATTTGGTAGGTATGATTTACCATTAATTTTATTATTTAAATTTCATTTAATCTGTACCATTTTTATCATATTCACATGTTGGTGGAAACAAATGATTAGAATATGATTATCTTTAGAAGTTTTATTTTACTGACAATATTTATGTTATTAGCAGTATCTATTTATTACCTCCTCGTGACAGACCTAGTGCTATGACAGAAATTTGTGAGAGGTTAACATAACAGGGTAGAGAGATTTAGCTCAGAGTGGTGGCTGAAAAAAGTTAGGAAGGGCTTTTAAGGAAATCACCAGTTAGAAGTGCCTCTGAGACTAATTTTGATGGAAAAGTAGACGTTAGTCAGGTTACAAAAATGGTGGAAGGAGTGAGGCAGTGATACTGACATTTTACAGAGAGATGTCCTGGCATCATATTTTTGAGGAAGTATTTGAGCAAAGGGAGTTTATGTAGTGATAGAAAACATGATCCTTGAAAGGCAAAATAAGAGACAGATCACAAAAGGGTCTGATATGTGTTGATTAAAAAAAAAAAAGTATGGCTTTTATTCTGAAGGTGTTGGGGAGGTGAAGATTGGAGTTTATGAAGCAAAAATTGAAATGACTGGATTCTGATTTTCTGAAATACCAGCTGGAGAAAGTGTTGAGTATACATTAAGAATTCTAAGACCACAGGTAGCAAAACCATTCAGAGGGACCATGGAGACATGATGGTATATGAGCTAAGGGGGTATCAGGAGTGGCTAAGAGGGGACAAATTATAATACATCTATAATTAAGATAGAAAATACATGTTTTCTTTAAGTTTAGATAAAAGGATGCGTTTCTTTATAAGGAGAGTTACTAGACATCAAAATGGCTTCACACCTTTGAACACTGGATTTTTTAATGACCTAGATTTGGCTTGTAATGAGAAACCCAACTACTTTTACTCCCCCCTTTACATCTGCTTTGGGGTCTAATCCTTTTTTATGCTCCTGGATAAAACCTCAGACAAGCCCTCTAGCTTTTCAGGCAGTCCACATAATATACAATATAAATAGTTCCTTGCTTTGGCATAAAAATTCCAGATAAGATATTCATTAAATCCTGTCATAACAACAATCTGGTCCATAACAGCAGATTCCAAGCTTGGGTCTGCTCAAGACCTGTAAGCCTCCAGTGGGACATGAGCTAGTTGGTTTCTTCTTTAGATATCATTTTTTCTCTACTCCCAACTTAGCTGCAATTTTAAACCCTTCCAGAATCTGACCCAAAGGAAGGGATGGATTTGCTAAAGGCAACACAATCATACATGACAGAGTTAGCTGTGATCTTGGGTTGGTGTCCTCTCCATCACTGAGGCACCCTTGCTGGATCTTTCTCAGGGACCATTTTTGTGGACCTGCAAAAGCAATCGTCTTGATGTAGACAATGTCCAAAACTTCTCCAGCAGCTTACTTACCACTTCTCCTCCTTTGTGTCAAGGGAGCTAACAATCTGTCACTGAGGGTTATTTTAAACTTTCAGGCAGTGCTCTTGAGCAGAATCCCCAAGGTTGTCTTATTTTGCTGTGTGTGGAGCACATTCATCTTGCTAGAAGTAAAGGTTTGGCTTTCTCTCTCTGCCACCTTAGCCTTTCTCTCTCTGCCACCTTAGCCTATGATGTGTAGCCTCTTCTGCTGGCCCCTGGGGTCCTCAAGCCCCAGCGAACATATGACACACTCTTGCTGTGCTTACCTTCAAACCTCCTTTACTTGGCTTAAGATGAAGGGAAGGATTCCTTGCCTTTGCCCAAGAAGGGGTTGGCGGAAGTGGTTGATGGGCAGTCTGCTGCCAGTTTCCTCTGTTAAGGTCGTATCTTCCATGTTTTTGACCACTAACTCTCTTAAAGGAGGCAGGCGTGTGACTGTTTAATATTCCCCAAAGGACACTTGAGTCCTTCCTTTTGGAAGTAATGATAGACATCTCCTACTTCTCCTCAGAGGGAGATGAAATAGCCCTATTGTTTTTCCCTCAGCCTTTCTTTAGAGCCCTCTGTGGAACTGTTGAGAGAATAGGATGGGCTAACTTGCAATCTGTCACATAGGCCTTTAAAAACAGAATGTTTGTATTTTAATCCTGGTTTTGACTCCCATGAGGTTCTTTTTGGAGATGGGGGAGGCATAAGTGGGAGGAGGAAAAGAAGTTACAAAACATCTATAATATTCTGTTCTTTTCTCTTCTATTGCATAGCTTAAAAAAATCCTGCTTACATCCTATGTATTTGAAAATACTTTATAATATGTAAATTACATGTGCATATATGAAATTGATTACAGGCATACCTCATCTTAGCATGTTTTTCTTTATTGGGCTTCTCAGGTATAAAGGTTTGTGGCAACCCTGGGTAGAGCAAGTTTATTGGTGCCATTTTTCCAGAAACATTTGCTCTCTTCATGTCCCTGTGTCACATTTGGTAACTCTCACAATATTTTAAACTTTTTTATTACTATTATACTTGCTATGCTGATTTGCGATCTTTAATGTTACTACTATGACTCACTGAAGGCTCAGATGATGGGTAGCAATTTTTAGCAATTTTAAAGTATTTTAAAATTAAGGTATATACTTTTTTTAGACATAATGCTATTTCATATTCTGTAGACTACAGTATACTGTAAACATAACTTTTATATGCACTGGGAAACCAAAAATAATTGTGACTCAATTTATTGTGATATTTGCTTCATTGCAGTTGTCTGAAACTGAACCCGCAATATCTCTGATGCATGTCTGTATGTGTATATGTGCATGGATAAATGTCTGTGAATGTATATGTGTGTAGGTTTCAATGTATACTAATAAAATATACATACACATACAGGTATGCATATGTCTATGTACACCATATTGTCTTATACCTCACACACACTCTGTGTCCTTACACCTCACAAATACCCTGTGAAGGTGGCAAGATATAAATATTATTTACTCAAGAATTCCATGAAGTCTTCCAAAATCAACCACTGTATATGATAACTATATGCATTTGTATACTATAAATATTAAAGTTGATGCATAAGGGAATATATTTCTAAATAAGAGAGTTTCTCTCTAAATTATATCTTTCTTAAATTGAATTTCAATTAATATTTGTGGAGTACATTATTTTATCCCTTAATATATTTGCTAATGTTTAAACCCTGTTGTTATATTTAAGTCAACATTTCCTTTCCTATATATTTAGTAACTAACTGTATAGTATCTATATGCAGGCAATGGCAGTTAGATATATCATATTAATTAAGTACCACATTAGATATCTCCTTTCAGATTGTCCTCCCACATATTTGATATAAACCTTTTAAACTGCAGGGAAAAGTGACAACAAACCCCAGAGCTACACTATGTGATTGAGAGAATCGTTATCCCGGTGTCACTGGAAGCAAAATCAATTCATGTATTCTGTCATCCTTAGAAAGTACTCTCTGACACGTTGTCAGCAATAAATTTTACAGGATTTCCCCAAAGTCAATTGCTCCTTCTATTTGGGATTACGATGAAAGCAAATTGATTTTTCCCATACACAGAAGAAGCACAAGAGAAGAGATACTTCTAGTCTACTCACTTACTTTTTTTTTTACTGACAGATTTCTCCTGGCTCACTAATGTAAGGTTCTTAGTAATTGAAATTCTGGCTGTGAAATATATTCAGGCATAACCAACAGGAATATAATTTCCCTTAAAGTTACCTTCATGCAGGTAAGCAGAAAATTTATTCTTGAATAACTTATCTCTGAGCATGTTTTAAAAAATAAGGCAATTCTTTCTAATGTTTTACTGAAATTATTGCCAGGATATCATATTCAATTTTAATTTACTATATCTCCCATAATCTAGTGATAATCATATTTTTGTATTTTTCTTCAATTGAATTGAACAAATTCAGAAATAGCATTTAAAATCTTCTAATAAACTTTTTCTTGAAATATAATTTTTAAATAGAAAAAGATATGTTAAAACTGAGCTAAGACAATTTGCAAACAAGAAAACAACTACAGGTGGATTATGCTGCCATTTAAACAAGTTCTATTGAGGTTGACTATAAGGAAAGTGTGGATATAGGAACACATTTTCTTCCTCGTTTTGGGCAGCACAGATATGTAGATGAATTTAAGAGAATTATTCCAGCTGAATTAGAACTTGCCAAAGATGTGTAAATATATAAACTGCAGGTTGGAGTGACCAAATGTTAACAAGGAAGAGAAGGAACAAGCAATCAAACAAAAACAGAAACTGATGAAATATTATAGAAAACACTACATTTCTGCTGACAAATATGTGCATGCAAGCTGACCACTCTTTTGACATTTGTACAGAGAATAACAAATGGAGTTAACTTCTGTACAGTATTGTAGAGTACCTAGTGCTAGTTCAGGTTCCAAGGAGAACACTAATATCTCAATTAAAGATAGATGCTGGACATATATACACTACCAAATGTAAAATAGATAGCTAGTGGGAAGCAACTGCATAGCACAGGGAGATCAGCTCAGTGGTTTGTGACCACCTAGAGGGGTGGGATAGGAAGAGTGGGTGGGGGGGAGATGCAAGAGGGAAGAGATATGGGAACATATGTATATGTATAACTGATTCACTTTGTTATACAGCAGAAACTAACACACCATCGTAAAGCAATTATACTCCAATAAAGATGTTAAGAAAAAACAAAAAAGATAGATGCTGACATTAGCAACACAGCTGAATAAGGCATCCCTCATAGTTAGTACCCCTCCTCAACAACAAAGATTTGGCATCCATCCTTGGACAAAAATGCCTTAGTGGGAGCTATGGGATTCCGCACCATATGCCAAGGGACCTGGGAAGAGTCTCGCCTACCCATGAATGGGGTAATCGTCACAGAGACCTCAGTCACAGCTATGGATCCTGCAGTGGCCAATGAACTGGCTCCAGCCCCTCTCAACTGCTGTCTAAGAGCCCCTGGAGAAAAGGATCTTAGATAATCACCCATGCCTTCTATGTGGAAGTCCAGGTTTCCAGCATAGAAGTTCCAGTACATCATTGGAACAAAAACACCTGAGACTGAATACATTGGAGAGGGTAAGAAGAGCCATTTTACTTTACCTGAGTCATTCCCCCCCTGAGGTGGCACAGCTTAGTGCCAAGTGAGACCTTTTCGACCCATGATTTACCCTTGGGGGAAAGTGAGAGCATGTGAGTGAATGCCTGGCTGGCCCAGCTGTGTGGGACTTTGCCAAAGAGGCCCAACTGTCTCTCGCCCCACCCAGAGTACTGAGAAGTGAGCTCTATGAATGGGGGGTGGGAAGAAGCCAGAGGGCAACAAAGAGGACTGTCAAAGAGCATTAAAGGGACATGGATCCTCTTAAA
Organism: Balaenoptera borealis; assembly: GCF_965194805.1. Taxonomy (NCBI): domain Eukaryota; kingdom Metazoa; phylum Chordata; class Mammalia; order Artiodactyla; family Balaenopteridae; genus Balaenoptera; species Balaenoptera borealis. Next base: position 17,078,525 of record NC_138867.1, read on the forward strand.
GGTATCACAGACTCCATCAAGAAGCCAGCTCATGAGCCACTGGGGATGGCTTGCCTGCTAATTCCCCAAATGGCACACAGGCACCTCCATTAGTATACACGCCTCACTCCCACCCTCTGGCTGGCTCTCTGCACACACTCATGAAACTGTCCAGAGTGAGCTTTGGCAGATGGCTGGTGACCACCTGTCGAAAGCCAGCCTGACTATGCGGGCCAGGAAGGAACCACAGAGCTGAGCTTTAGGGCACTCTGGAGAAAGTGAAAAGAGGCTGTCAGCACTTGGCCTGATGTGTTGCATGATCAAAAGAAGGCATACAAATCTAAGAATTTTGCCACAAGAGGGAGCAAGAAGCGTGAAGCGGGCATCTCTACAGAAGGTCTGAGAAAGCCTCAGAATCCCTACCAGGGCTGACAGAAGATATTTCTCTCCCAAAGTCAGTTAGTAAAAACTGGAGGGGGCAATCACTACCGAAAATACAAAAACAGGATCTCAAGACTCCAAGAAATATGCAAAAATCAAGGAAACTCGACTCCACTAAGGGATCACAATTATCTTCCCCAAAGACATGAACGTCTGCATTTTACCCAATAAAGAATTAAAAATAGCTGTTTTAAAGAAGTTAAATTAGCTACAAGAAAATACAGAAAGACAATTCAGTGAAATCGGGAATATACTACATGAGCAAAATACAAAGTTTAACAAAAAGAGAGAAATCATAAAAAAGAAAATTCTGGAGCTAAAAAAAAACAATAAATGAAATGAAAAATGCCACAGAGAAAATCAACAGCAGAATGGATCAAAAAGAATTTTAAAATCTGTGAATTAGAAGACAATAACTTTGAAATTATCCAGTAAGAGGAGAACAAAGAAAAAAGAAGAATTAAAGCATATGTGATGTATTGAATAACCTCAAGAGAAATAATCATTGAAGTATTGGAGTCTTAGGAGAAGAGAGGGAGAAGGGGGCAGAAAACGTATTTAAAGAAATAATGGCCAAGAACTTCTCAAATATATGGAGCGATTTGCAAATGCATATTCATGAAGGTCACAGGTCACCAAAAAATGTAAGTTAAAGAGATTTTCTTAAAGACATATTATAATAAAGCTGTCAAAAATCACAAACAATGAGAGAATCTTAAGAAAAAATAAAAAGCTTGTAATTAAAAAAAAAAAAAACACCATAAGGCTATCAACAGATTTCTCAGGTGATTCTTACAGGCCATGAGAGAATAGGATGATATATCCAAAATGCTGAAAGAAAAAACTACCAAGCAAGAATACTCTAACTGGCAAAGCTGTCCTTCAAAACTAAAGGGGAGATAAAGACTTTCTTAGAAAAGAAAAAGCTGAGGGAGTTCATCACCACCAGAACTGCCTTACAAGAAATGATGAAAGGAGTTCTTCAAGCTGAAATAAAAGGACACTAATTAGTAACATGAAAACATATGAAAATATACAATATACTGGTAAAGGTAAGTGTACAGTCAAATTCAGAATACTCTAATACTATAACATGGTAGTGTGCTAAACACTTAACTCTAGTATAAAGGTTAAAGGACTAAAGTATTGAAAATAACTACAGCTACAATAATTTGTTAATGAATGCACATATCAAAAGAGGTAAATTTTGACATCAAAAACACAAAAGGGATAGTAATTTTGCATGTGACTATAGTTAAGTTGTTACTAGCATTATATCAATAGATATTTTATGTAACCTCATGGTAATCACAAAGCAAAATCCTACAGTAGACACACAAAAGATAAAGAGAAGGGAATCAAAGTATACCACCAAAGAAAGTCATCCATTCACAAAGGAAGGCAGGAAGAGAGGGGAAAACAAGAGAATTACAAAAAAGCCAAAAACAAGAAGATGGCATTAGTAAGTTCTTACCTATCAAAAATTACTTTTAATATAAATGAATTAAATTCTTCAATCAAAAGGCATAGTGGCTAGACGGAAAAACAAAAACAAAGAAGCAACTATATGCTGCCTATAAGAGACTCACTTCAGCTTTAAGGACACACATAGGCTCAAAGTGAAGGGATGGAAAAAGATATTCCATGCAAGTGGAAACCAAAGGAAAGCAGGGGTAGCTATACTTATATCATAAACAATAGATTTTAAGCCAAAAATGATCACAAGAGACAAAGAAGGCCATTATACAATGATAAAGGAGTCAATTCATCAACTGCAAATAATAATCATAAATAAATATTCACCCAACATCTTAGTCCTAAATATACTGAGCAAATACTAACAAATTTTAGGGAGAAATAAACAACAATACAATATTAGTAGGGGACATCAATACCTCACTTTCAATAATGGATAGATCATCCAGACAAAATGATCAATAAGGAAATATTGGATTTGAACTATATTTTAGAGCAAATGAACCTAACAGGCATATACAGAACATTCTATCCAACAGCAGAAGAATGCACATTCTTCTCAAGACATATGGAATATCCTCCAGGATAAATCATGATAGGTCACAAAACAAAACCTAGCAAATTTTCAAAGATTAAAATCAAAATACAACATCCTTTCATGATAAAATTCTCAACAAATTGGGTATAGAAGGAATTCATCTCAACACAATAAACAGCACATGTGACAAGCCCAGAGCTAACATCATACTCGAAGAAAGGTTGAACACTTTTCCTCTAAGATCAGGAACAAGACGAAAATACCCTTTCTTACCACTTTTATTACATATAGCTCTAAAAGTCGTATTCAGAGCAAACAGGCAAGAAAAAGAAATAAAATGCAACCAATTTGGTAAGAATGAAGTAAAACTGTGTTTGTTTGCAGATAATATGATCTTATATATGGAAAGTTCTAAAGACTTAACTAAAAGACTATTAGAACTAATCAACAAATTCAGTAAATTTGCAGGATACAAAATCAGCATACGGAAATCAGTTGCATTTCTGTACACTAACAACAAAATATCTGAAAAAGAAATAAAGTACTCACATTCACAATATCATCAAAAACAATAAAACACTTAGAAATAAATTTAACCAAGGAGGTAAAAATCTGTAAACTGAAAACTGTAAAACATTGATGAAAGAAATTGAAGAAGAAACAAACAAATGGAAAGTTATCTGGTGTTCATGGACTGACAGAATTAATACTGTTAAAATATCTGTATTACCTAAAGAGATTTATAGATTCAATGCAATCCCTATCAAATTTTCAATGTCATTTTTCACAGAAATAGGAAAAAACATTCCTAACATTAGTACGGAGCTACAAAAGACCTCAACGAGCCAAAGCAATCCCGAACAAAGATGAAGTTGTCACACTTCTTCATAAAACTGTATTAGAAAGCCATAGTGATAAAAGCAGTATGGTTCTGGCATAAAAATAGATGTATAGCCCAATGGAACAGAATCAAGTTCCCCAAAATAAACCCTTGCATAAAAGGTAAACTAATATTTGACAACAGAGCCAAGAATACTCAATGGGAAAAAGGATAGTCTCTTCAATAATAAATGGTACTGAGGAAACTGTATAATTTTATGCAGAATAAAGAAATAGTACTCTTATTTTACACCACTCACAAAAATTAACTTGAAGTAGGTTAAAGACTTAAGCATAAGGCCTGAAACCCTAAGACTCCTAGAAGAAACCATGGGGGAAAAGCTTCTTGACTTTGACCTTGGCAATGATATTCTAGTTAAGATACCAACAGCATAAGCAACAAAAGCAAAAATTAATAAGAGGGATTACATCAACTAAAAATGCTTCTGCAAAACAAAAGAAACAGTCAACAAAATGAAAAAACCTACAGAATGGGAGAAAATATTTGCAAATCAAATATCTGATATGGGGTTAATATTTAAAATATTAAGGAATTTATACAACTCAAAAGAAAACAAACAAACAAGAAAACCAAACCCACAAACAATTCTAAACAAAAATGGCAAGAGGAACTGAATAGCATTTTTCTAAAGAAGAGATACAAATGGTCATCAGATACATGAAAAGATGCTCAACATCACTAATCATCAAAAAATGCTAATTAAAACCACAGTGATACATCACCTCACATCTGTTAGAATGGCTATCACCAAAAGGACAAGAGATAACAAGTACTGGTGAGGGTGTGGAGAAAAGGGAAATCTTATGAACTGTTAACGGGAATATACAGCCACTATGGAACAGTATAGAGGTCACTCAGAAAATTAAAAATGGAACTACCATATGATCCAGCAATTTCACTTCTGCATATATATCCAAATGAAATGAAATCAAGACCTGTTCAGGACAATGTCATTCACAATAGCCAAGATATGGAAAAAACGTAAGTATCTACCTACAGATGAATGGTTAAAGAAGATGTGGTGTGTATACACGCATACACACAATGGAGTATATTCAGCCATGAGAAAGAAGGAAATCCTGACATTTGTGACAATATGGCTGAAACTTGGGGACATTATATTATGCTAAGTGAAATAAGTTAGTTAGAGAAGGCAAATACTCTATGGTATCATGTTCATGTAAAAATCTAAAAAAGCCAAACTCATAGAAGCAGAAAGTAGAAGGGCTGTTGCCAGAAAATGGAGGGGGAACATGGGGAGATGTCAGTCAAAAGAGTACAAACTTCCAGATAATAAGATAAATACATCTGGGGATCTAATGTACAGCATGGTGACTAGAGTTAACAATACAGTATTATATACTTAACTGTTGCTAAAGAGTAGACCTTGAATGATCTCAAAACAAAATGGTAATTACATGAGATGAAGAAGGTATTAACTAACCCTACTGTGGCAATCATTTATCAGTATATATATACACACACGTATATATGTACATATACATATATATGTGCGTGTGTATCAAATCATCACGTTGTATATCTCAAATTTTACACAATGTTATATGCCCATTACCTCAATAAAGCTTAAAAAAAGATAGATGACAATTTAGCCTGTGTGTGGCTATTAAATCATACAACCACCTCACAGCAAGTAGGGCTTAAGATGATTACCCTACTTGTTTGTATAATAGAAATATACTAACATCTATTATTTGTATAATAGATGTTTGTATAATAGAAAAACAAACAACATGGTATGGGGCTGAACAGGCAAGATAATTAAATATATTTTGAGGTTTGGAGAAATTAGCATTGATCTTAGGTCCTGAAGAATACATAACATGTTAAAAGTCAAGGATATGACAGCAGTAATCTTTTTTGTGAAATGTATAAATGTTAGATCAGAATTTAGTTAGTTGAACCTGTACTCTCTTGTCATCAATATTCAGTTTCCTACCTAACTAGAGATCAAATCTATGTGCATATCTATGAGTTTTTTACTTGGGAGGTAATGTACCAAACAAGGAAGATGATAACTTGTAATTAGAAACAATTATTTAAAATTATAAATTTTAAAATAAATTATCCTGTATTGTATGTAAAGAAAGCAAAAAGATGCCAGTTTTCAATAATATTAACTCTTAAATAAAACTTTGAAAAATAAAGCCCACATTCAAGACTTGGTATCATCAATGCCTTTATATAAAAGCCTTATAAGGTATTCATATACTCTTAGAAATAACACTATTTTTAAGACATTATTTTCTATACAGTTTGAAATTTATAATAGAACTGTTTATCAATTCATTTCAATAAATATATTTAGACCTTTTGTAATCCATGGTCTCTAAAGAAATGTAAAGGTTTCCATTTGTTTTAAATATTGTGAAGTTTAAAATAATTGATCTAAAAGATAGGTTTAGTTTTGCTGAATCAGCTTTAGATGCATTTTCCAACCGAAAAACAAAGTATCACTCATTTCAATAAAACATCTTCTCTATTTTCAAGAGAATTGTGCTTTGAAACAAACTGAAAATCATTAACTATTCTTACTCTGGGAAACTCATGTTTTTTGGACTAGGTGAGGAATAGCAATTTCCCCTGCAGGAGTTGGTCTTTTCTGACTCTTAACAGAACGTTTGCAGTTTGCCCTATGGGATGGTGTGCCTGCCAGCTGAGATTCTGAGCAGAAAGGCCTCCTACAATGTACAGCTCTTATCCCTGGTATAAAAGCCCTACCCAGGGATAAATGACACTGGAGGGAACTGAGGATGCTTTGTATCTAGAATTAGTCAATCTGATCACTAGACTGTTACCTTCACTCAAAACTGAAGCTACTATTGCAAATATTTAGAAACTCTTATAGGATTATTCTCCTGCATCAAAGTTATTTCTTTGCCGTTGTTTTATTCAGTTTTCTTGTACTGAGATTTAGCATCTACATTTGCATTTGTTTATCTGGATATGATCATTTTTATATGTGGCTTAGGAGCTTAAAAGATTATGTTCTGCCCATGAAACAATGACAGCATGTACATGTCATGTCAACACATAGGAAAGTTTTATATTATATCTCATGGTTTGTCAAGGAGTTAACTTACTGCAACACTGACTTTTGAGTAAAACAGATTAAAAACTGTATTTCTGGAAAAAGTTCATTAATAGGATCCAGTTTCCCAAATTCTAAAAGGAGAATAAAATATTTACTTTCTAAGCCTTCAGTATTATTTACTTACATAAAGTACTCAAACTGTCTGTGAAACTGTTTGTAATATAGGAGGCACCCATGGTGGTAATAATTAATACTTTTAATTATACAATTGCTGTTGATAAACACTACTAAATATAAGCAAATTTATTGTGCCTAGAACATTTATTTGTTAGTTATCAGCTTCTAAAATACTTTAGCATCTATCTTTTAGAAAATCAAGTTAATATTTTCAGGTCAAACTAAATTGTCTTTCCAAATTCTATAGTTAAATAAGAGTGACTGTCCACACAATCAGAAGTAATTGGGGGAAAAAAAACAGGGCTGTCTATCTCAGTGCTTTGCTGTTAAATTACCTTATAGTGAACTCTTTCCGGTTTTTTTATGGTATGGCTTTGGATCAAAAATTCTTTGAAACAAATAACTATAAATATAGCTAAATTACTATGTGTGGATCTCATATTAAATAAATAGTGAATGAGAAAAATATGAACTATTTAGCAGCTTGATCAGTATAAGATGAACTGCATCTACAGAACCAATTTCAACTATTTTAAACATTGGTGAAAAGTATGACAGTCCAGTACCATACAGACACTTACTCTTTATCCAGTTTGTTACTCCTTAAGCTGTTGATGATGTCAATATCATGTTAGAAGAATTTGGGACTCATAACAAAATCACAAGGTAAAATGTTATTTTTTTTTTTAAGACATGGGGGAATTTAATTTCTCAACATTGGCAGTTCCAACTTCCCACTACTCTTATTCTTACTGTCTGTCTTATTTAAAATATTGTTTAATCCCTATAATAGAATTCAAAACATTAACTAGACTTATCGTGGTGATCATTTTGCAATATATACAAATACTGAATTATTATGCTGTACACCTGAAAGCAATGTGGATAGAGATTAAACACTAGTTTTCAATTTCTAAGTGATTTCATGTCATACTTTCAGAAGAATTCTAGTAGCATATTTATTAATCTATCGTTCAGATTTTATAAGTTGTTTTAAAATGTAAATAAAATAAGACAAATGTTTGCCTCATTATGAGCATTTCTTATCTATCACCGTAAAATACTGACGGGGGGGCTTCCCTGGTGGCGCAGTGGTTGAGAACCTGCCTGCTAATGCAGGGGACACGGGTTCGAGCCCTGGTCTGGGAAGATCCCACATGCCGCGGAGCAGCTGGGCCCGTGAGCCACAACTACTGAGCCTGCGCGTCTGGAGCCTGTGCTCCGCAACAAGAGAGGCCGCGATAGTGAGAGGCCCGCGCACCGCGATGAAGAGTGGTCCCCGCTTGCCACAACTAGAGAAAGCCCTCGCACAGAAACGAAGACCCAACACAGCCAAAAATAAATAAATAAATAAATTTTTTTTTTAAAAAGAAAGAAAATGATAATTAAAACCATGATGGAATATCATTATCTATTAGAATGGCTAAAATTAAATTACTTTTAAAGATGGTAATACCAATTGCTTCCAAAGGTATAAACAACTGCAATTTAACTGATTATTGATAGGTAAAATATTGCAGCCTCTTTGGAAGACCAGTTGTAGCTTCTTATAAAATTAAACATATACCTACTATACAATTTCGCAATCCCACTACTAGGTACTTACTCAAGGGAAATAAAAACTTATATTCATGCAAAAACCTGTATATGAATGATTATAGTAGTTTTATTAATAACTGACAAAACCCCAATTATTCTTGAAATAGTAAATCAATCAAATAACTATTGTCTATCCTTATGGTGGAATACAACTCAGAGATAAAAAGAAAAAGAATTATTGATACATCTACTATGGATAATTCTCGAATGCCTTATGTTAATCAAAAGAATACAGACATAATACTACATACTGTATAATTTCAATTATATGACATCCTGGGGGAAAAACCCCCACAAAACTATAGGAATGGGTCACATTTCAGTGGCTTATAGGAGCTGGCAATTAAACAGTGATTAACTATCCAGAGACAGGTGGGAATTTTGAGGGACAATGATACTATTCTATATGTTGATTGTTAGCAGCTACATGACTACATGTATTGTCAAAACTTTTAGAAATGTTCATCAAAAAATAAAAGAATTCTACTTTACGTAAATTATATCACAATAAAATAAAATTAAAATGGAATGTAGCTTTATTACTTCATATTGAGCCATATATTGAGTTGGACAAAAGTTCCTTCAGCTTTTAAGTGAAAATAAAAGACACATTTTTCATTTTCACCAAGAACTTTATTGAACAACGTATTCACCCTTTTGTTCCACTACCTTCTGACATTTTTCAGGCAACTTCATAATTCCATCTTCCCAAAACTTTTTATCTTTTTGAGCAAAGAACTGTTCCGGGTGCCTTTTACAGTCTTCCAGGGAATTGAAATTTTTTCCATTAAGAAAATGTTTGTAAAGACCGAAATAAGTGGAAATGTGAAGTTGCAGTGTCTGGTGAATATGGCAGATGAATCAGAACTTCCCAGCCAAGCTGTAGCAGTTTTTGCGTGGTCATCAAAGAAACATACAGTTTTGCGTTAACCTGATGGAAGATTATATGTCTTCTGTTGACTAATTCCGGACACTTTTCACTGAGTGCCGCTTTCAGTTGGTCTAATTGGGAGCAGTACTTGTTGGATTCATCGTTTGGTTTTCTGGAAGAAGCTCATAATAGAGGTCTCCCTTCCAATCCCACCATATACACAACATCACCTTCTCTGGGTGAAGACCGGGCCTTTGGTGTGTTTGGTGGTGGTACATTTCGTTTGCCCCAGGATCTCTTCCGTTCCACCTTATTGTACAGTATCCACTTTTCATCACCCGTCACAATTTGGTTTAAAAATGGAACATTTTCATTATGTTTAAGTAGAGAATCACATTCGGAAATATGGTAAAGAAGGTTTTTTCGCTTAATCTAGATGGAACCCAAACATCAAAGTGATGAACATGACCAAATTGGTGCAAATGATTTTCAGCGCTTGATTTGGATATTTTGAGTATGTCGGCTATCTTCTGTGTGGTATAATGTTGATTGTTCTCAGTTAATGTCTCGATTTGATCGCTATCAACTTCAACTGGTCTACCAGACAATGGAGCATCGTCCAGCAAGAAATCTCCAGCAAGAAAATTCCCAAACCACTTTTGACACGTTCAGTCACAGCACCTTCTCCATACACTGCACAAATCTTCTTCTGCGCTTCAGTTGTGTGTTTACCTTTCTTGAAATAATAAAGCATAAATGCTGAAAGTATTGCTTTTTTTCTTCCATCTTCAGTATTAAAATTGCTACACAAAAATTCACCAAATTTGCTAAGTTTTCTTTTTTAAATGCACGCTGATATGACAGCTGTCACAATACAGTCTAACAAAATTGTTTCAAATGAAGCTAAAGACAACTAAGTACTACTAGAGCCATCTTACAGAAAAAAAATGAACAAACTTTTTGGTCAACCCAATATTACTCAGTGTTTCAGACTGTTTAAGTTATGAAAAATAAAGTTTTCACAACATCTAAATTCACCATATATTTTATTGTATTGTATTATTTTTTAGAGGACTATTTTTTAGAGTTCTTTTAGTTTCACAGCAAAATTGAGTGGAAGGTACCAAGATTTCCCATATACCCCTGTCCCTACTCATGCATACCTCTCCCACTGTCAACATCTCCCAACAGCATGGTATATTTGTTACAATTGGTGAACCTACATTGACACATTACTATCAAATTCCATATTTTACATTAGGGTTCACTCTTGGTATTTTACATTCTGTGAGTTTGGACAAATGTATAATGACAGGTATCCACCATATTAGTATAAACAAAATAGTTTCACTGCCCTAAAAATCTTTTGTGCTTCACCTATTCTCCATCTCCCCACTCCAAACCCCTGATTTTTTTCTACATCCACAGTGTGCCTTTTCCAGGAAGTCATATAGTTGGCATCGCATCCTATGTAGCTTTCTCAGATTCACATTTTTCACTTAGTAATACGCATTTTAGTTTCCTTCATGTCTTTTCATGAATTGATAGCTCATTTCTTGTTAGCACTGAATAAGATTCCATTGTCTGGATATACCACAGTTTACCCATTCACCTACTGAAAGACATCTTGGTTGCTTCCAAGGTTTGGCAATTATGAATAAAGCTGCTATAAACATCCAAGTTCAGATTTTTGTATAGACATAAATTTTCAACTCTGGGTAAATACCAAGGAGCACAATGGCTGGATTTGATGGTAAGAGGATGTTTAGTTTTGGAAGAAACTGTCAAACTGCTTTCCAATACAGCTGTACCAGTTTTCATTGCCACCATCAATGAAAGATGGATCCTGCGGCCCCACATCCTTACCAGAATTTGCTATTGCCAGTGTTCTAGATTGTGTCCACCCTACTAGTGTGCAGTGGTAGCTCACTGTTTCAATTTGCATTTCCCTGATGACACATGATGTGGATTATAATCTGTATTTATTTTGGCCAAAGTACAGAAAATAATTAATAAATATTGATAAATAATGCTGGGAGAATTCCCTTAATAAGTAAGTTGAAATTATATATAATCAGTGTACTAATCTTTTCTTTCATACAGAAAAATAACTGCTCCTGAACTTTGAACTGCTTGAAGATTCTGTAAATTTGCTTTAAATTTTAAGCAATTCACATATGCTCTCCAAATTATTAGAATTCTATATTTATGGAATTCAGTTTAACGCATTTCAACTTTATAAAGTATATTTCACCATCAAAAATGTCCCTGGTTTGTAGTGGGACATTTAATAGAAAATGACTGATTTTTTTAGGAGGAAAAATACATGGTACTTTATGATTCTGTTACTTTACCACTTATTAATTGAAGTGTAAAAATATTTTCTTATTCTAAATGGTATAATGAAAAATATCCAGACTATCTACTTGAAAACATCTTGAGCATATAATTATGACTATAATATTTTAAATGTTTTTTAAGAATTAATACATTTGATGTCCCTGCATATTTTCTCAAAGTGTGAGTCCACATAAATTTAATTCGCCTTTTGGGAATTTTTTCTTGAAATAAATTAAACATATTTGGATTAGAGGAGAAAGGAACAGTTCAGAGATAAAAAAAAGTACAAATGTCTTGAAAATTTGGACTTGGAAAATAACTGCTTTTCTAAGATGGTCAACATGACCTTTGCTCCCAAGTGTTATTTCTGTGATTATGTTATTTTACACTGTAAAGAGCTTTTTCAGGTATAAGTAATGTTACTAAGCATTTGACCTGATAGGAAGACTGTTCAGGTGGGCCTAACCTAATCACCTGATCCCTTTAAAAGCAGACAGAGTTTTTGCTGACTGATAGCTGTAGTCAAAATAGAGGTTTTTTTTGCGGGGGGAGGGGGGATTATTCATTTATTTATTAAATTTTTATTGGAGTATAGTTGATTTACAATGTTGTGTTAGTTTCAGGTGTACAACAAAGTGAATCAGTTATACATATACTTATACCTACTTTTTTTTTTTTTTTTAGGTTTTTTTCCCATATAGATTCTCCTCTATATACAGGATATTGAGCAGAGTTCCCTGTGCTATACAGCAGGTCCTTATTAATTATCTATTTTATATATAGTAGTGTGTATATGTCAGTCCCAATCTCCCAATTTATCCCTCCCCTCGCCTTATCCCCTGGTAACCATAAATTTCTTTTCTACATCTGTGACTCTACTTCTGTTTTGTAAATAAGTTCATTCATACCCTTTTTTTAGATTCCACGTATATGTGATATCATATGATATTTGAAGTTGAGAAAGATTTGACAAAAGAGCTATTGTGTTGCTGGATTTGAAGAGTGAGGGGCATCTGCAATGGAAGGACCTCAGAGCAGCCTCTCAGAGAGGCGAGTGACCACCTCCGCCTCAGAGCAGCAAGAGAACTGGGATCTCAGTTCTACAAAAGCTTGGAACTGGATTCTGCCAACAACCTGAAAGAGCTCCCTCACAGAGCCCCAGAGCCTCAGGATACAGATAAAAAACCGAGTCAGCTGACACCGTGATTTCAGCGTTGTGAGACTCTCAGCAGACAACCCAGTGTAGCCCACCTGGAAAACTGTGAGATAAGTGTTACTGTTTCAAGCTTCTTAATTGTAATTTGTTAAACAGCCATAGAAAACTAATACTGATGTAGTAATGGTGAGAAGAAAGAGGGGATTGAGGAGGCAAACTTATTTTCCTGTGGGAGGGCAAAAAAATTTAAACAGAAAACAAAACAGTAGGAATTCTGACAAGCATATTGACTATATGATTATCCTTTAGGCTTTGAAAGAAAAGTTACTATTACATTCACATATATTTAATTTGAACAGCACTTATTTTCTAATCTTTTAAATTTCCTTTTCCTTTTTAGTTTCTAATTTTTTAAATACCCCAAACATATTATATACCAGTTATTTTAAGATCAGAAAAGAAATGAGGTTCTTGAACAAATTTTATTTATTTATTTTTACATCTTTATTGAAGTATAATTGCTTTACAATAGTGTGTTAGTTTCTGCTTTATAACAAAGTGAATCAGTTATACATATACATATGTTCCCATATCTCTTCCCTCTTGCATCTCCCTCCCTCCCACCCTCCCTATCCCACCCCTCTAGGTGGTCACAAAGCACCGAGCTGATCTCCCTGTGTTATGCGGCTGCTTCCCACTAGCTATCTATTTTACATTTGGTAGTGTATATATGTCCATGACACTCTCTCACCCTGTCACATCTCACCCCTCCCCCTCCCCATATCCTCAAGTCCATTCTCTAGTAGGTCTGTGTCTTTATTCCCGTCTTGCCACTAGGTTCTTCATGACCTTTTTTTTTTTCCTTAGATTCCATATATATGTGTTAGCATACTGTATTTGTTTTTCTCTTTCTGACTTACTTCACTCTGTATGACAGACTCTAACTCCATCCACCTCATTACAAATACCTCCATTTCATTTCTTTTTATGGCTGAGTAATATTCCATCGTATATATGTGCCACATCTTCTTTATCCATTCATCTGATGATGGACACTTAGGTTGCTTCCATGTCCTGGCTATTGTAAATAGAGCTGCAATGAACATTTTGGTACATGACTCTTTTTGAATTATGGTTTTCTCAGGGTATATGCCCAGTAGTGGGATTGCTGGGTCGTATGGTAGTTCTATTTGTAGTTTTTTAAGGAACCTCCATACTGTTCTCCATAGTGGCTGTATCAATTTACATTCCCACCAACAGTGCAAGAGTGTTCCCTTTTCTCCACACCCTCTCCAGCATTTATAGTTTCTAGATTTTTTGATGATGGCCATTCTGACTGGTGTGAGGTGATACCTCATTGTAGTTTTCATTTGCATTTCTCTAATGATTAATGATGTTGAGCATTCTTTCATGTGTCTGTTGGCCATCTGTATATCTTCTTTGGAGAAATGTCTGTTTAGGTCTTCTGCCCATTTTTGGATTGGGTTGTTTGTTTTTTTATTATTGAGCTGCATGAGCTGCTTGTAAATCTTGGAGATTAATCCTTTGTCAGTTGCTTCATTTGCAAATATTTTCTCCCATTCTGAGGGTTGTCTTTTGGTCTTGTTTATGGTTTCCTTTGCTGTGCAAAAGCTTTTAAGTTTCATTAGGTCCCATTTGTTTATTTGTGTTTTTATTTCCATTTCTCTAGGAGCTGGGTCAAAAAGGATCTTGCTGTGATTTATGTCATAGAGTGTTCTGCCTATGTTTTCCTCTAAGAGTTTGATAGTGTCTGGCCTTACACTTAGGTCTTTAATCCATTTTGAGTTTATTTTTGTGTATGGTGTCAGGGAGTGTTCTAATTTGATACTTTTACATGTACCTGTCCAATTTTCCCAGCACCACTTATTGAAGAGGCTGTCTTTTCTCCACTGTATATGCTTGCCTCCTTTATCAAAGATAAGGTGACCATATGTGCGTGGGTTTATCTCTGGGCTTTCTATCCTGTTCCATTGATCTATATTTCTGTTTTTGTGCCAGTACCAAACTGTCTTGATTACTGTAGCTTTGTAATATAGTCTGAAGTCAGGGAGCCTGATTCCTCCAGCTCCATTTTTCTTTCTCAAGATTGCTTTGGCTATTCGGGGTCTTTTGTGTCTCCATACAAATTGTGGAATTTTTTGATCTAGTTCTGTGAAAAATGCCAGTGGAAGTTTGATAGGGATTGTATTGAATCTGTAGATTGCTTTGGGTAGTAGAGTCATTTTCACAATGTTGATTCTTCCAATCCAAGAACATGGTATATCTCTCCATCTATTTGTATTATCTTTAATTTCTTTCATCAGTGTCCTATAATTTTCTGCATACAGGTCTTTTGTCTCCTTAGGTAGGTTTATTCCTAGATATTTTATTCTTTTTGTTGCAATGGTAAACGGGACAAATTTTATTTCTTAATGTACTTTTGTAGAAAAGGCAAAATATGAATGATAGCTTATAGCATCCTTTAGTCAACTTGGTAACCAAAAAAGAAATACAATATGTTGCATTTATAAAAAGTAGTTCATAGACCAGGGGATATTAGTTTTGAAATAAAATAATATTTAAGTTTCTTCTACTTTTTACTTATTTCCCTTTCAACAAAACTAGTGAGAGAACAGACTCAAAAAGTCAATTAGTAAAGTGAGGTTCAAATGCAAAGTCTCCTGTTGGTAATTACATTTTTGGAAATACTTTGCAAAACAAGATAAAGACATAATAAAATACACAGAATGACCTGTAGAATAGAGTTTGGAAGAAAAGGATTTCATCAAATGTAATACCATATTTTGGAGATGAGAAAGATTTTACAAGGAGAAATAAGATCTTTCTAAGAGCCTGACCCACATACACTCAAGCTCACATGCACAGTGAGTATTCAATTTACCCTCTGCTATCAGCTCTTGAGTTTAGGGGTCACCTAATGATTGACACTCTCCATCCCACCCCACCCCCCTTTTAGAATCTGAGGCTAGACTGCAGGTTTGTGTGAAGCCAAAACCCAAAGTGGATGATACAACAAGTCAACTTTTACATTTACTTCACCTCAGGAGAAAAAAATAATTCATAATATGCATGTCTCAGTTCAAATTCAAATTCATGTTTTTTGAGACTCTCATGCCCATTGGGTAACAGAAAATATGTGGGATCTAATAAAACACAGTCATCAGTTTGGCTTACTTTTTTCACTGACTTTTTTTAACATTTAAAAATATATATACTGACTTTTTTTTTTTTTACATATAACTTATTTACAGATGTTTTAAATGTTTTAAATCTCATACAAGGGAGCATGTTCTTTTAAAAACTGGTCATTCTTTTACACATGAAAATCTATCTAAGCACTTACCCGGAATGTTCAAGATGCTATTCAGCCTTTGGAATTTATCTTGATATTCTGGCATTTATTTCAAGTGAGCATATGCTACCCATTTGAACAGTGGTGCTGATGAAATGTCACATAGATATTTTGAGGAAAAGAAAGAACAAATGGGTCATCTAGTCTCCCAGTGTGCTGTTTCTTACTGTGCGTAATAGAGGTAAATATCGCCATACAAGAATTCTTGCTGTGACTTTATGCTTCAATGCCATAGATATGTAGTTTAACACCTGAAAAGTACATAATTGCACAGCGTGCATTATCTCCACGCTTTAGTTCTAGAAGCTTGGGGTCCCCCATCCTGTTTAATAAAACACTTAAAATGTCTTTTCCATTCTCTATCTATTCCACCTTTCCTATTCAATTCATGGCAGTGTGATAAGCTGTAAATGACATACTATTATATCTCTACTATTTTTCTCCATCCATGCATTTATTATGAGCTTTTGTTTCACTCATGACATGTAGGGTATGTGAAATGAATGCAAAGTGTGCAGGAAAAAAAACACTGAATTTAAAATTATAGCATAATGCACCTATGCTTTCATTTCCATAGCAAATAAAATACTATGTACGTGAGAATAAGTAGGTAGGCTTATCTAGCTGGTATAATTTTAGAAAAAATGCAGAATGAACAAAGAGAACTTGGGGAAATTGGTATAAAAATTAGGGGAATGAATGTATCTATGTTAATTCCCCATTTTGTTTTAACACTGATGAGAAAAGGTCACATAAAACTCTGGAAATTACACTGAAGCTGGAAATTACACTAAAGTACTCATCTCACAGTTTTGAGGAGTTTTTGTTTTGCAGATATTTAAATATTACAATAATGCAACTGTGCCTTAAAATTAACAAAATTAATGCTTTCAAAAACATTTCTTTTTATACTGCTAATGGCCATTTGGGCATTTTGGGAACCTTTCAAATAATGACAGAATTTTATCAGGGGAAAATGCCTTAGCGAGGAAATAAAATGGTTCTATCCTCCTGCAAAATTATAATTTACAATTTTTTTCAATACTTCATAATATACAAAATATGTGTTGGCTATATCTGACATTTACAAACAAATATGAACTTGATCATCCCCTATACCTTCAAGTATGATAAGAATGATAAAATCCTTTCAAGTACACGGATATTGATTAAGGGAGTCATTTTGATTTTGAGTCCTTCTACGCCTAAATATTAAATTCTTAGCCTGCTAGAGTGAGTTTGGGAGCAGTTTTAAGCTAAGATGCTCCTAAGCCAAAACTTTTCAAGTGAATTTGGTAGAACACCAAGCTTGAGTGATAATCTCTAAAGGGAAGAAAATGAGATGATTGTTTAATCAATAAGAAAATGGAAGCTACCCCATCTCCCTCTGGGCTATTTCACTTTGTTATGTACTAAACACATTGATAACTTTTGCACTGAATAAACCTATTTAACTCCAATTCTCAGTTTACTTGACCAGTGAACATTTCTTCATTTTATTCATTTTCAATGAGTCTATTAATATTTCACAGGAAATGTTTTGAGAATTGAAATTCTATGTCACAGAATGGAATTCTTTCTTAGAGAGTTTTTCTTTAGCCTTGAACAATAGAAACTTTAAAAATTAAAAAAAAAAAAAAAGTTAGATACTCCAGTATTTAACTTTTGCATATAGTTCATAGATTTGTTGAGGAAAAAAAAAGATACTTAGAATTTATAAGGTTTTTAATTAACATATTGACAAGTTTATTTCCTGAAATCGATTCCACAAAATGAATGCTGAACAATGGAATAAATTATTCAAGAACCAGTGTGCAAGAATTTTGAAGAAATGCATTAATCTCTGTGAAGTAACATGCATTCAGCAGCAAGTCACGATTTGTTAATCTAATTACAGTATATCCTGAAATCTTAAAAAAAATAGTGACTTTGATTATAATAATGTTTTTGACATGATCACTCTACTAGCCTTTTAAACAAATAGAAAAATTTGTTCTGAAGAAATTAATATTTAGGGACACTCAAAATATCCTAAATTTCTCTCCCATGATCCAATTTTCTTATGGCAAAATTAGTGTGAAACTCAAGATAAATTTGTAGCAGCATTTAGAAGGCCTTCAGATGATTAATCAGTTCTGTAAGTTATTATTGTATTTGTGATTAATATGTTGATATAGGTGGAAAGCTGATCAAATGTACAAACTATGCCAAATTGAGAGAAACTCAGGTTCACTAAATCAAAATCCAATCTAGGTAGAAAACCCAATTATAACTGAAAGGATGAAAAATAATGTAAAATTCTAAACCTAAGGATGAAAAAATCAACTGCATGTTTTAAAAACAGCCCCAAATCATGTGCAAAGATATTTAGAATGTTTATTTAAATATATGCTCCAATTGAGTCCCCTCTATGATGTGTCCATCAAAAAGAGTGATGGCAGCATAGGTTGCATTGAAATAAGCTAGCATTTATTGACTGTATCCTATGTGTGAGACACAGTACTGTACACTTCACGGCATTAAACCAGTTAATTCAAAAAACAAACCTGAGGTTGGTACCATTACCTCCATTTCACAGCTCTTGAAACTAAGGCATGAAGAATTTCTGTAATTTTCCTTGAGGGCAAGAATCATATCAGTTTTATTTTTTTCTGTATATCCATATGTAGAAGAATGAATGACATAGAGTTGAGTATTCATAAATATGTTTGAAAGAAAGACTGAATGGCTTAAGGAAATATAGACAAGAAGATTTCCACAGGTTAGACAACAACCATGATAATAATTGGTAGAATATTTCCATAAAAGCTTTCTTAACATATTTATAAAGACAAACATTAAAAAAGAAGAAGAAGAAAACCTTAGACCTATATTATCACTTATCTGGAATGTTGTAGAAAGAATATATATAAAATTATTTTATTATGGTATCAATACTATTCATGTCATTTTATGAAGGATGAAATAATACATTATAAAATTATATAAACTACCTCAAAATAAATGAAAACAATTCTAGACACCTTTAATTATTAGATACATTATTTTGTTTTCTGGAGTAAAAATTATTTTCTATATAAGTAATAAACTGGGGAATGAATCATCAAATAGCCAAATTATATTTACATTTTATTGCCTAAAAAGACTTAACTTTAAAATTATTGATTAATATTCATATAGTTGCTACATGTTCAACGTTATTCTTTGTAGGATGGGAAACTAAAAGACACCTGGTAATTAAATAACTGCTTCTTCTTATCAGCAACTTTCAGTTATGTTGGTTAGGCAATAGCATACATGAATAAAATTCTATGCTACTGCTTAAGTCATTATAGATCTTCATTAACAAAAGCAAGTTGTTTTGATCTTTAAATTTTTGAAGCTCAGGCAATATGTAAGTTATGAATGGAAAGGGAGAACGGATCAGGATATTAACATGAAAAACAGAGATTCTCCTGAAAATAGAAATCATTTGCACATGGAAATATGGTATTAGATTAGGGAACAGTAAGGAACTTAACCTAAGAAAGAAGTGTGATTATACCATAAAAGAGTTATTATTATGGTAGTGAGAGTTTAAAAAATGTCTTGATAGTATGGAACTTTAGATTTTAAATTACTTGCAATAAGATATTGGTCAGAATATGTGATACACAGAGCAGTGATTTAGTATGAACATTGTACTGTTCTGCAGGATGGATTCAGAAAAAGGTATTTAAATTCAAGTTGAACTTATTTAGCCTAGTAAGAAAAGCTAAGGAAAATGTAATAATGATCTTTAACAGAACTAAAACAAAGAATATCCATGACAGGTTTTCAGGAATAAATGATGTTTAGATGACCCATCCTAAATGACAAATGGAAAAGAATAATCAAATATACCTTCCAATGTCCACTCTGGGAAAATAGATGAAATTCTATGACAACAGCCAATGAAGAACATGTGACTAAAGAATTATTTCTGTTATATTTAAACATGTTGAATTTGTGCACAAGTAAAAAATTTAAGAAAGTGTTTTGTAGGCAGATAGAAATAGATAAAGGTCAATTTTCCAAAAATCATTTGATTCAAATCAATCTCCCAAAAGCAAATTGTGTTTTAGCAAAATGTTCTGCATCTAAAGAGAACTAGAATATTTCAATGTCACAAAACCTGCAAGAGTAATGGGGGAAGACATAAAGAAGTAAGGGCACACACCTGGGAAAGAGGGAGGAGATTAAGAGCTTATACAGGCCATTATATTTAATGAAAGAGTTACTTGTGCCCTTGTCAAAGTTTGTGTTGGAGGATAGGAGAAGATATGCAAAAAGAGGGAGAAATGTATCGAATAAAAATGAAAAGATACACACACCCCAATGTTCATTGCAACACTATTTACAATAGCCAAGACATGGAAGCAACCTAAATGTCCATCAACAGATTAATGGATAAAGAAGATGTAGTAAATATATACAATGGAATATTACTCAGCCATAAAAAAAGAATGAAATAATGCCATTTGCAGCAACATGGATAGACAGATTGTCATACTGAGTGAAGTAAGTCAGACAGAGAAAGACAAATATCATATGATACCGCTTACATGTGGATTCTAAAAAAGGGTATAGATGAACTTATCTACAAAACAGAAATAGAGTTACAGATGTAGAAAACAAACTTACGGTTACCAAGGGGTACGGGGGGGGGGAGGGATTAATTGGGAGATTGGGATGGACATATACACACTACTATATATAAAATAGATAACTAATAAGGACCTACTATATAGCACAGGGAATTCTACTCAATACTCTGTAATGGGCTGTATGGAAAAAGAATTTTAAAATGAGTGGATATATGTATATGTATTACTGATTCACTTTGCTGTACACCTGAAACTAACACAACATTGTAAATCAACTATACTCTAATAAAAATTTAAAATAAAATAAAATTATGGTATGAATTGACACTCAATTATGTTTTTTTAAATGTTGAAATCATCAATTTTAATAAAGTTTTGAATTAAATCCCAATTCCTTAATCTGTTGTGTTTGGATGAAACATGTTTTCATTTTTAAATTAGGAATTAAAATTTGCTGAGAAAATAATTTTGTGCCCCCAAACTAAATTGATAATGACAGAAGTAAAGAAATTTTATGTACACAGGTCAAGTTGATGATGAATTCAAGTATTTCATACTTTATCTGGACAGAATAGATCAAACTATTTCTTACTATATAAAATAACAGTTTGATGAATTAAACATTCGATAATTTATTGTCAATATTATTTTGTATATGTAAATGACTATATTTAATATTTAATCAGTTCATTATAAGAGATTATGTATTGTTCTTATCCTAAAACCATAAAAGCATCTTTTAGGATTTTAAAATCTAATATTTTTCATGAGACTTATAACCACAATGTATGTTAGGTAAGCAATAGTATATATATACACATATACATAAACTAGTTTACTAATCCTGAGTGACTCAAATGTAGGAGTAATATTCAAAGTAATTAAACAGACTATTTAAATACTATTTATTACAGATAATTTATACAGTAATATTTGTCATTTTAAACAACGGGTAAATTTATACATGTATTTTTATTATTTTATCAAAGGATCAAATATATTTTTACTCAAATGTCCTGTTTTACAAGGTTTTATAAATATGAATGTCCTCACATTGACGAATTATTTTAACCTTACATTAAAATCCAGTTGATAATTGTACTCACCTTAATGTGGCTGATATACCAAACAAATGCCATCTACAATAGGAATTTCCTTATGATGCTAAAGCACCATTTTAGTTGTATTTTCTTCTTCCTAACTAGGCATGTGACATGTACCATAATAAAAAAAAAAAACAACAGATTAAACATATTTTGGGGCATTTAGTTTTACCAATAATAATAAAGGTAATTAAAAATTACAAACTATTCCCTCATTTTCTCTTAAAATTGTGGTTGGTTTATTGATTTCTTCGATGTAATAACAAGGACTTTCTCAATGTAAAAGTATAAATTTGAAAACTTAAAATGGGACAAATCATCTGAAATGAATGCTTGGGTAGTTACAAATTAAAAACTTCTTTATGCAATTACATTTTATTTTTCCTATGCATTTTTGAATGAGACATTACTAGATATTCTCTGTGAGGCTGTTTGTGGTCTTTGCATGCACTTATGAAGGCATTTGCATGTGTATTGTTATATTTTCACCCAGACTTTTAAATTGACATAAAGCCCTCATTAATATTCTATTAGTTTCTATGATTCTCATTAGCTTTGAAAAAACAAATAGGATGATAATGACCTTCCACTTATTTTAAATGTTTCTCTATTCTTCTAGGGCATTAGACCACTATCATAAAAGACCTGCTATAGTAATTTGAAATGTAAATGTTATCCATTTAATTAATAAGAGATAACTGTCTATCAAGAATGGCTGCAGAGAATTAGTCACTATTAAATAAAATAATAAGACTTATCAGCTTAGCTCAGTTTTGAATAAAATAAATGAAAGTCAAAGAGTTCAGTGTGGTTTCAAAGATGTATGAATGAAAGAGATTTTTTTAAAATAAATGAACACAGTCTTGTAATGAATGATGTTTCTTAATTGTCAAAAATAAGAAATGAAGGTCACTACATGGTGTTATGTTCCCTGACTGAATGACACCTCAGTCCTGAAACAGTCTTACCAGGACAAACATCTGTTTCTTTGTGTTAACACTGGAAATGCTGATTCCAGAAGAATCAGCATTGCCTGAGAACTTGTACACATGCACATTCTCAAGCCACACTCAGACCCATACATATACCCCTATATATACCCCAAGACCCATACACATATTAAGATCCAGAAATTAATTGTTTTCTTTTTAGTTGTTGTTGTTGTTAACCATTATATTTTACTTGTACAAGGTCTTGCATTGAGTAAATATTTGCTGAACACAGGTGAAATCTTTTCTGTTTTTTTCTCTTGCCCTTCTTATTCTATAACCTCATTACACTAATCTCTCTCTCCCTCTCTCCCTCTATAGATAGATAGATAGATATAGATATACTTACATACCTATATATATATATACATTATTGAGATCTATTGATTTTTCCAGTAATACATATTTTCTTCTCCTTTTCTCAGGCAAAGTGCCCATTATAAAGAATGCACAAACCAAGGTTGATGCAATATTCTTTTCTGAAAATTAATTTTACTCTATGAATGTCTATATAAACACAGTGTGTTACATTCAAGGCACTGTGAAAAACTGGCTGGGAATGGAATCATATTTAGTATTTCAGTTTTTGGTATATTATTTTATTCCTTATTTAAATATAGCCTCACAAACAATTATGGTTTAATACAGCAAAATAGACTAGTTTTAAAGCAATTGAGATTACTGAAATACTTATTTATATGGATGCAGTGTCTTTCGTTAAAAATTGCGAAAATTTTTTCAGATAAAATATGGAAATGGCTTAATGGCTTAAGGTAATTAAAGAAATGGTGCAAATTAGTTATGCTTTCAATATAGAAATTTTAAGTAAGCAAATTCTGTTAGTGAGAAGAAATACCTGAAATCAGTAAATCTGCATAGATTTTAAGGAACATAAACACTTATTATGAGGGAGGGCAAAGAACGAAAGCCAAAGTTTGTGTTGCTGCACTGAAGGATAGTTAGATGTGTGACTAAAGACTGAATCAAGTATCTGGACACAAAGGGGCTTCTGTGACATTTAGGACAATTTCAACTTTTATTTCTAAGGATTGGGAGATACTGAAGAATTGTAAGCAGGTTCATAACATGGAAAGATATACATTAAAAAGCTCATTCTCACTCTGTATGAATATGCAGAAGTCTATGATTTGGTGGGAATATCAATATTTACAAAAAGTTTCAAGATATTCATATACTTTTTGAAGCCCGTTCCAGGATTTCTGCTCAACAGTTATGAGAGAATCCAGGCAACACAACCTGGGAAACAGCAGACCAACTGGGGGATTTTGTAGCACTTTTGAGGAAAATGACAAATGATAATGTATCATTAATGGGAATAAAGAAGAGTTGACAGAATAATGTATTGCAGAGAATACACCAAAATTCCATGAAGAAAGATTAACTATCAGGAGGTGAAACAAAAGGAAAATTCTAGAAGAATGTCTAGGTTACTATCTGGCTAATCCAAATGAATGAGTGATGAGAAAAGAAAACAAATAGAGCACTGTAAGGGCATATCACAGCGTGTAGTACTGGTGTATCTCTAACTAGAAATACCTGATAAGCACTTAGATACACCAGCTTGAAATTCCTTTGAAATTTATGGGCAAGGGGTAAGGTTTTGCTTAAAAAAAAGAAGAGTAAATTATCTTATGTAATTTATCAATGTAAGAAGCAGGTAAAGTTCAGACACTGAGCAGTCAGAGAAAACTTATGAGAATTAATGAGCTTTCGGGTCACAACCTTCTGTGCTTGTTTCATCAAATCTAGCAGATCCTTTCACATCCTAATATTTTATTAGAGTTAGAGTTAGACTACTGTAGGGTTGATATTAGGTTAACTGTGCTTTTCACATCTGACTCCTCTGTGGTCCCATTCGGAGTTATGAAAGGGGGCAAAGTTTGCCTGATGAAAATTGGTGAAATCTTATGGTCTTAGTGTTAGGTTACAGAATTTTGACATGGGACCTTGTCAAACAGAATTTTATTAAGTAAATCAATTTAAATTTAACTCAGTCTCAAAGTTTGTCTTCGTTCATAATAGAAAATTATACGGTGGATAAACGATCATGAAAACAAAGAACAAAAATAAACTGTGGAACAGAGTAAAAGCAGAAGAATCATGTATATAATGGAGAAACCTAATTTTGAAACCTAAATGCATGTAAATGTAACAAGATATGTGTCTAGCTCAATTCCAAAGACAGGTCAAGAGCATGACTTGAGTAGACCCTAATGCACATGCATGATGATTTCTTTATGTCACATATAGTCACCACCAAGGATGGAGAAAGGAATGCTGGCATGTAGGACCAATTCCTGGATATTTTTCAATAAACACATGCAGATAATTAATTATTATTGTATAGTGTACACCTAGCTTTCCTCCCCTCAAAAACTAAAGAAAATGTTGTTTTGCAAAAGATTGAGAAGCATAAAATACGTGTTAAGACCTTGGTGCTTGGAACTGTGTTCAACAAAGCCACTGTAGAATCTGATTCCACAGCTGCATCAAGATACACGGATAACCCTTAGGCTGATAGAACAGCAACATCACGTAGTGGTAAAGGGCCAGCCTGCAGAGTTTGAACTGCATATTCACTACTGGCTACCTGTGTGACCTTGGGGAAGTATGTTCGCTTTCCTGTGTTCTGTCTTACCCATCTATAAAATCCAGATAATAATATTGTAGCATTGATAGAGCTGCTATGGGAATTAAAGTAATGCAGTTGGAAGAGTGCTTAGTAAATCAATGATTACTCCTTTTACTCAGAGGATTGGACAATTTCTCTCATGTTATCCTACTGAAGCCTTTGGTATTGAGAAGGTTCACTTGAGAAAACGAATCATAATTCTTCATTTTCTCTAAAATAAACTGATCTGTGTTCACCATTTTTCTCTATATGATTCCCATAAGCATTTTAATCCTCAGAAATATTAATAAAGGACCAAGTAAATTAGTACAATTTTCTTTACTGGATGGTGGTGTCAATCCCTTAAAGTTCAGGAGAGCTTACTTTGAAAGACCACTCCCATAGGAATAGTGATGTGGGAGAAAAAAAGCAATATGATAAAAATATAGGTATTATCTGACAGAAAGATTAGAAGCTGTGAGAAGCATTTTGTCAATACCTGTATTGAAAAACAAAAGTATAGCATTATTGGGAATGGGGTTATTGTCAGTGATAATATTTGATTATAGTATTTGTTTATAATCTGCTGGTCAGGGGTATTTTAAAAGCCAAGATATTTAGACTCAAACTCTGTTATTATAGATAATATACAATAAAGAGCACTCAACACAGTTATTTTCAGAAATGACTTTTCTTAAGACATATATTGGTTGGGACATAATTAAAAGAGAAATTTCTTTAGGTGAGGCCCATCCGTATTCCACCAAGAACAGTAATGGTTTATTTTATTTAACATTAAACAATATTGTGCCACATTAATGAATTACATTTTTCCAATATGAGATGCTAAGGAAATGAGAGATAATCCATAGTTGTCCTTTCACTATACTCTGCTCTTTCCTCTTTGTTTTGCTTCTTCTTAGACTGCTAGGAATTACTAGAAACTGTCAGGTTCAATATCATTAGATCGAATATCAACAGAAACAAAATTATTTACTAAGGAGTAATATTGTATCACTTCTGAAATATTTTAAAAGCCACAATAGTCTTTTGAAGTAGGTATTTATGTGTTTCTAACTATTTATTTTAGCAATTAAACTATATTTTATTGATAAAACCAGATGATTATATGTAGAAAGGTTTTAGTTCTGGTTTATATCCAGAATTTTGGAAAATTTAAGCCTTTCTTAACCCACATATACACTAATATAAACCAGAGTTTTGAGAAGAAATAGAAATTCCCAGATATTTCTTGTGGCTGTTTCTTTGGATACTGAATCCAAGTATCTCTAGAAAATGTGTTACTGAAATATTTCTTTTAATTAACTCATATAACTTCAATCAGCTTTCTGTATTCTACTTTTCCATTGTTTAAATTTCACAAATCTATCTTACTCCTGTAATTGGAATAACAATGCTTAAAATACTAAGGTGGTTTTCTATGCAATAAACTCCACAATTATAAACACATGTAATTGTTGCAATAAAGCTGTGAGAGAGCTGCTATTATATTCTCCATTTAGATGACTTTGCCAGGTTCACATAGACAAAAAGTGTGAAGTCACACTAGGGTCCCAGCATTCTGACCTCTCAACCATTACACAAATCACAATTTAACAAAGAAATTCATTTACACAAACCAAATTTCACAAGGTCCTCACAAACGGAATAGGAAATGAAGAGGAAAAGGAGCAATTTTCTAGATTACAGCTTCTATATATTTTTCTGACGTGGCAGCAGAAGAGATAATATTAAACTCATAAGTTTGCATCATAATGAATTTGGTGAGGAGCACAGGGCTCAACTTAATAGGCAGAAAAAATAAGAAATGTTCTTCACAAGGATTTGCAAACCTAAGAGTTCAGCACATTTAAAAGGTGACTTTGCAAAATGAAGAAACTACAGAAAAACTGGTTTTCACTTAAGGATTTCATTTTAAAAATCCAAACATTGTTACAAAAAAATAAAATCCAAAGAAAGATAAAAAAGAAAGAACATCAGTAGGTGTTCACTCATAATTCGTTTAAAAGTTTGACTTCTATAACAAACTATCTTATTTCTCTTTATCTACCTTTTTTTTTTCAATAGTGTTTACGATTTTTTCCTCCAAATTTTTTCTTCAGATGGAGGTTTTTATCATTTGTACCTGCATGTCTTAAGTTTATATTAACTATATGAGTCACTAGTTGATTGTCTCTTAACTACATTAACTATATGTCACCAGTCAATTATTATCATAAACTTTATATACACCACACAGGGGTAAAAAGGATATTAGGTATACCAAAGATAAACCTGAATTAAATATAGCTAAATGCTTTGATAATTCAGCCTGCAAATGTCCATGTAAATAAAATTTTGTCATAAATTTGAAAAGTTAAAAAGCCTCCAAAAT
Source organism: Balaenoptera borealis (assembly GCF_965194805.1). Lineage (NCBI taxonomy): Eukaryota > Metazoa > Chordata > Mammalia > Artiodactyla > Balaenopteridae > Balaenoptera > Balaenoptera borealis. The sequence continues at coordinate 17,106,175 of NC_138867.1, forward strand.
AATAATATTTTATAATTTGTGAGATCGCAGAAACAAACTTAAAAAGATACTTGACAGTCTTTTTACCCATTTACTTTTCTGGCATACAAATCCCTCTTTAACATCACTAAAGAGTTGAGTAATTGTGCTACCAATGCAATGCTCTCAAATTAGTATTTACTGTAATCATTCGAAACTACTTCCTTATATTGTGGCAATAGCTCAAAAATAACTTAAAGATCAGTTGCATTTCCAGGGCTTAAGCATCTTTTACCTTTCCTTTAGCTGAAATGCAGACAAGAAAAATATCCTCATAAATAGCTGAGTAATAAGATAAAAAGAATATGAGACCCTATATGCCCACATGAAGTTGAGTTGCCTCGCCAACCCAAACAAGCTGGGCTACTTTTCTGAGAGAGAAATAATCCTCTATTTTATTTAACTACTATATTTTCACTCTCTATGCCACAGAACACTAACATTACCCTAACCTAGAATATCCACATTTTCCTTAAACAGTTTGCGTGTCATAAAAAAATCTTTGCTCTTATCATTTTTAATGACCATGTAATATTCTATCCTATCAAATGATGATAAATTATTTTTCCACTCTCTTATTCTTAAAGATTTAGGTTGTGTTTAAAATATATGATCTTATGCACAATACCATAGACAACATCTTTGTTCACAAATTTTCTTTAAGTTTCTGATTATTCCCTTAAGATTGAGTCCTAGAGGAAGGATATAAAGGATTTAAGATCCTTGAGACATGGGGCAGTTTTAAAGCTCTCGTTTCTCAGCTCCACATCTCTCTTTATTTACAACTTTATTTTCATTTGATTCCTGATGCTAAGGGTCAGACCCTGCAAATGACATATCTGCTTTAACAGCTGTTCCCTTTTAGAGTCTATCAATAGGGACGCTAGAGGGAGTAGGAAGGCAGGAGGAGGGAGAAGGACACGCTCCTTCTTGTTTTTTTTATTTGTCCCCCTGCCTCCATCACTTTGTTCCTGTCTCCCTTTCTGATATTGTTTTTGTTGTTTGGAACTTCCAGAACCAGCTTGTGTATCCCTCAAAGGTATCAGCCCCAGTAAGGCAGAATCACTCCTTAGAGATCCCTCATATCTCCATGAGGTCCCTCTTCCAAGCTTCTGAAATGCCAACAGCATCTGGACAGCGCCTCTTCCTCAGAGACCTGTTTCCCCATTTCAGAGTACCAGAGTTAGGTGGGTCCCCTTCTCTAAACTTCTACGTTCTATTAACTCCAGTCTCTCTGCTCTGTTTCCAAGCCCTAGATGGGGAGGGGCAGAAGGTAGTTGCTTCCTGGCAGTTGCTATCTTTGAGTTAATCAGTGTCTTTTTTTATTTTTGTATTTACTGTTCTCTAACACATTTTTGAAAGATTCCTTATCTTATTTCATCTCTGTTAAAATAACTGACAGAATAACTTTTTTTCTGACAAGATATCGATTGATAAATTGATAATACCAAATTTCTTTATATAAGCAGGATAGGAATTGTTAGTTTCATCAAGCCCTCTTGAGCAGTATCATGTTAACTCAGTTGATAGGTGAAAGGATTATAATTTTATAGGTGAATAAAAGCATAATGTATTTTATTACTATGGAAGTTACTTATCTCGTATATATGTTTATTATTTGTCATATTTTCCAATACTTTACTGCTTAGAAAGCTCTTTCCCTTTTAGATATTTGAACAATACTCACATACTTTCTTCCATTTTATAAAGTTTGTTTTCATATACATTTGACTCTTTAACCCTTCTGGGATTTGTGTTGTGCTGTTGATCACTAATCCTTTTATGTTAAAAAGGAAGAGCCTAACCTGACATTGCTGCTTAAAGAAATCTCTTATATTTTCTTAGCAATTATGTATGCCCTATATTCTATATAATCAGAAACTGTACTATAGTAGTTTAATAATTTTCTCATATATTATTTTCCTAGTATATGCTGGGTCCTTTAGAAATGTGATCACTATTTTCATCCATGTGGCCACTTCTGCAGCTTCATGGATATCCATCAAGTTTAATCCTTGTAATGCAGTTTTCCTTTTTCTCTTCTTTTACTGTATATTGGTGATTGTTGTGTGATGAGGGCAGGGTTGGGAGAAAAGATAGTACAACTTCATACTGGTTAACAGCACGGGCTTTTGAATGTTAGAGATTGTTTTAGAATGCCAATTTTCAGTCTTGCTAGATTATGATCTTGAAGGGGTCATTTAAACTCTAACTCTTGGTTTATTTAACAATAATCTGATCATTATCATTATCTCATAGAGTTTCTGTTAATATTAAATGAAATTAGTGTTTAGTAGTGAAGTGGACATAATTTAGGAATACAACAGATGGTAGCTATTAAAATTATTTGTCATTTAACTTCATCTTCCATGTCCACTCAAAGTGTCATCTGTAAGATCTCCCTGATGTATAAATTCACTAAAATTTTACTTGGGCACATTTTCTAATCTTCCTGCCAGATAATTCAAATTTCCTCCCTCTGGGCATTGTCTATACATTGTCCCCTGTTTTACTATTGCTCAAACCACTCTCCATTTTATTTGTGCAATGCCTGCATGCCCAAGTAGCCTTGAGCTCCTAGAAGCTAAGAATGGCACATAGTGAGTGAGGGAGGAAAGAGAAAGGAGTTGCTCTGATCTAGAGAGTTGTTTTATAGTTTTGTCATCATTTCTATCAACTTCTCTGTCCCAAAACTTTATTAGTTTTCCTTTTTAAATCATTTTCCCTTCCAGTTGAGAAACTCTTCCAATCATTTCTATAAACTCATTGCTCTATTGCTTTTACTTATCAGGAGAAATTAAGAAAGTAACATAGCCTACATTTTACACAGATGTCAGTTTATAATATTCAAAATACTGTAAAATATATAATTTTATTAAAAATAGCAACAACTTAATCTGCAAACAAATTTTTCTACCCAGGAAATATGAAGAGTTGGATGAAAATATTATTTAAATATATATTTTGTTCTTTTTATATAAAATCATCCACAAATCATTTATTTTATAAATAGAAATTTGTACCTCTTAATCTCTCTCACCTGTTTCTCTCATCCCCCACAACCAATATATTAATGTATATGAATAAATATATATTGATCAAGGTGTTATTTACAAGACAAAAGTATTGAGAAAAAAGAAAACTTCATTAATAGAACCATGTTTTAATATAATAAAATGTAATTACATTCAGCTATAGAACTAATTATATGTATTATTATATATATTTAAGTATTTTCATAGGAATAATAAAAGGGTAGAAATATGTAAATTATAGCTTTGTTCAGATGGGAAAATAATACTCAGAAAGTTTGTCAGTAACAAATTACAAATTAGGAACTTAATGAAAATCATTTACACCTGCTAAATGCTTAAGAAATGCATTAATACTGCAATAAATATAGCACTTTTCCTTTAGAAAACCTGACATTCGCATGTGAAAATGGGTGTTGCAAGAGCTGCAACTTAAATTACAGTCAAGTGATGGCAGGAGGGTTCTCTGAAATCAGATGGGAAAGTTGTAACACCTGATGTGGGTAGGTGTGGAGCTCATTACAGATGCAGTGAGGTAGGTGGTAGATGTCTGAAATGTGCATGTTTGCACATTTTGTGTATTCCGCTGGACGCAGTCTTCTGTGTTCACCTAGTGTTTCTTATGGGTAAAATAGTGCATAAACAAATGCAAAATTTGCATTATGCAAAAATTATCACATTGGAGTACATTTGTGTTTACAAAACAGGCTTTATAGCAGAACTCACTGTATTTCAAATTCACTAAATCACTACTATTTGCATTGTTGCAAAAAAAACCCATGGGGCTACAACTAGAGATATCATAAATGTTTTCTCCACAGTGAGCACTCAATCAAGTTCCACCTCAAGCTAGTGATAAGAATCTGTGGAGAAAATTGTTGGGGGATTAAAAATATTATTACAAAGAATGAAGAAAAATAAATTGTATAGTTTGTCTCAAAAATGATGTGATTTTAATTAAGCCATTACTGTAGATATATTACATAAAGCAGTAATAACTCTGTACTAATTTAAATTTATTTGAAAAAATTGGAAAACCTTGTCCATTTCAACTCATCAAAGACAATCACCTAAGATGGAAAAGTGATTCAGTATACACAAAAGTAGCTTTCGTGTTTCTTTAAGTATAATTTGGTTAAGTGATTATACCTGTAATACCAAAGGAATTGATTATATGATCTTAAGTATTGTAGATTCTAAGTTTATACCTAGATTTCTGAACTACAGAGGGCTTTATTAAGTATTTGCATAAAATTCTTTGAAAACGCAAAGAACACTCAGAAAGAAACAAGGGCACTATAAAACAACATCTGAACCATCTTTGAAGTTTAGACAGTGAAGTTAGCAACAACACTTTTTAAAATTAAGTTTCAAAACATATAATTATTTCAACGGCAATTACCTTACTGTTTGTTAAATTCATACTAACTCTAAATCTCCACTTTCAGAATTAGTAAAAGATAAACCATATTTTTCAACTGCAAACAATAAATATTCTTAGAAATTGTGTAAAATAATTGAAATCAACTTAATGTTTTGAAAAGTTAAAAAAACAGTTAAAACTTTTAAAACCATCTAAAATAATTTAATGCATTTTTCTTGGGAATTTCTAATTAGGAAATATTTTATTATTTCTATATAATTAGTAATCTGTACTTCCCTCCATATCCATTCCTGAAAATTCTTGGTATCTTAAAATAAAATGCCAAAGAAATTCTTGGTATAATTAATTTATAATTAATCTCTGTGTGTGTATGTGTGTGTGGGGGGTGAGTAATCTTTATCTTTTATTCCTATTGCCCACTAGAGTCTCTGGCATTTTGTGGGAGATGAATGTTAGTGCTTATTGAATGTTAATGAATTTTTGTTGAAGAAATGAATGACAAGGTCAACTATGTATGGTGGATCACATAATGTAATAAGGTCAGAGGCTTAGGTGACACTTAAGAAGGATATCTAGAAGAGAAATTATATCATGAGGAGAGGCAATCTTGCTACAGTTTGGGAGTAGTGCATACCTAGGACAAGGCCTGAAACAGAGGGGGTGTCAGGTAATTAGTGTTGACTGAACCCAGAGTTTTGTCCTTTATCTTACTTGATTGCCTGTGGTACAATAAAATACCTCTTTCCTAGTGTGCGATTCTGTGCGCACATTCATGCGTGCATGTGTGAAATGGACGGGTAATAGAATTATAGCTCCAGGACTGTGTGTGCATATAGAACAATGCCACAATTTGCTGGAAGGATACACTCATAATTATTTTCTTTTTCTGCATTGACCTTCTGTCTCCAAACTAATGGTTTTTTTATTGAACAAGTACACATTAGGGGCATAAATTGTGGTCATGTTGTATCTTTGCTACAAAGGATACTTTACAAAAATATCACTGCAGTGTTAACTCTAAGGATGCAGGGCTCTTGCATGTTAAATATCATCTTGCCAGCCAGAAAGAGACCAAATCAATGATCACTGATCTGCTTACACAGCAGAAATAATTTGTCTACTCCATGTCTTGTCTACACATTCAAAGCCTAAAAATGTAATAGAATTATTTTGCCTGACATACAATCAGTTATAAAATTAGTCATAAAATCACAATTATTGTTCCTTCCCTGACAGTGACACCTGGGCTTGTCCTTTACACAGGTTTCCCCCATGGCAATCAGCATCCTGGGGGCTGCAATCAGGACCAGGTTAGTGCTCTTCAAGCTGACATTTTGGATAACTTCAACTCTAAGAGTCGAAGTCAGAATTTATTGCAAGCACCAGCTATAGCAACCTTTAACTTTGATTAGAACCAAAGTTGAATTTCCTTAAGTGTGTGAAGAGGATAAACAACTTCCAGAAGTGAGTTCATCTTCAACATCACCAATCAAAAGCTCAAACATAGAAGTCAAAATAGGTTTGATTGCACTGCTGTTTACCTACTGTCAAATAAGAGTATGCATTTCCACACTTATTTACTTAGAATATACGTTGCAGCACCACTTTACTGCAATTAAATTATATTGATAATTCCTTAGAACACATAAAGCTTTACATGTGTCTGATCCTGCATGTGTGTGTCTAAGTGTGTAAGATTTTTAATGTTCATATCTATCCTGACAGGAAATTAAGGGAGGCATATTTATTCACATTTCATACAGGAGAAAGTTGATGCTCAGGGTCAAGAACTAATTTAATTGGGCCACATGAGGAGTATATGTCAGAGAAGAAATGCAACTCTGTCATCTGAGTCTGGGTCCAGTGTTCACTCCCTTGTAAAATTTGCTTCCCAGAGCTCACCAGTAATTTTTTCTTGTTTCAGATCATGTCTGGACTTCGAAGAAAATGCAATATTACATCTCATTCAAATAACTATCTCTTTAAATTGGAGCCCTGGAAGCAAATGAAAACCTAGAATTTTGATTAGAATTTGAGGGAGTTTTGCTACCCAATATAGTTTTACATGTCCCCACAGAAAAGACCATTTAATTACTAAAGCAAATCAATTGCTTTATTTCATAGATTTCAAAAATTAGGTAACTATAGACCAACTGTGTTTCAGATAACTGTAATGGATTATTCATATTTTTTAATAAAGACCATTAGCTTAAGTATAGATTTTTTTCATCTCTCTAAAGCTTTCATGTAAATAATTCTCTAAACACTCTTTTTAAAACTTGTGTCTTGATTTGGAGGTTAAAAATATATTTATGATAAATTTAGAAGGAATTGTGTCAGTGTGCTTTATGGGCAAAGATATGCTACACAGGATACAGGCATATTGCATAATCAGCATAAGCTTTAGTGACAGAGAGCTGAATTTGTCTAAATGCTGTCACCACTGACAACATTTTTTGGTTGAATCCTGTTTTGAACATGATTTATCAGCTACAAAGAGATCACAGGATACACCCAGTTGTTCTCAATAAGACAACGTATTTACTATTTATAAAAGTGGCTTCAAATAAGATTGGGCATATTCGTATCATTCTATGGAAAATATGATGGGCATAGTTAATTTAAATAATTGTGAATGCCAGTTTGGTAGCTTCATTTTTGTTTCCTGGTAGTATTTTGTTAAAATCAGAGAAGGAAGATGTTGTCAGCAATTTAGACCCTGATTTTATTCTATTAACTGAACAAAAGTTAACATTTCAGAGTCTTACACATACAGGGCAAGCAACAAATACTGACTGAATGAACGAATTAGTTGAAATGAATCTTATGTGTGATTTTCCTTTTATATGAGTTATAGAAATAATTGAAAGCTTTAGTTGAAACACATATTATTTTTAAAAAGAGGAAAATATCCAGAGAAGTAGAAAATAACACTTGTTTTATGTTCTAAAAATATGATTCTCCTCCCACATATATCCCAATATTTGGCAATTGCTGCAGGTGATTCTCTGACTTTTCAAATACAAAAGAAAATTAAATCTCTTGGTTTATTGGAATGAGAATAATCAGCTATAGATCAATCTCAGTGGCATATTTCGCATAATTCATGTTAATAGAACATAAAACTGACACATTATTTAAATTGTATTCCAAATGCAAAATTGTATATTAAATATGTATTCATTTTGGCTGTAGGCATATTAGTTAAGTGGTTTATATTTAAATCCTTAATGTATGGATTTTAAAATTCCATTTTACTAGTCAGCATACTAGCAAGCTATACAGTGTGGATAATTGTATACAAGGATTATTCATAAATCTGACAATATCTTCTCATGATACTATATAAAATCATCAGAAGAAAACTGACACAGTGGTATGATTGAATACTCCTGAGAAAAGGCCCTAGCTTCTGAACAAAGGAAGAAAATACAAGGAGGAAAGTTCAATATTTCTAGAATAAGAGAATATATATATTTTTTCAAGTCACAAGAGAAAAGATTAAAAACCTTTCACTCCAATGACCCACATGATGGGCATGGTAATAAAAAAAGGCTTTATCAATATTAGAAAAGAGAAAAGCAATGTGGACAGCCCTGAATGTACTCCATGAGTTCCCAGAAAGAGAGAAAGTAGAGTCAATCCATCTAAGCCTTTATGGTGCCTCTATCTTCCTCAGATGAACATGGGCCGCGTCTAGGGAAGTGGTTTCTAGTGTTGCCTGCTCCAGGTCTCTTAGTCAGGGATGCCTTATGGAAATCCACATGGAATCTTCTTTCTGTCCCTGGCAAGTGGGAACATTTTTAAATACTGTAAATGCTGCAGCTTCTCAATGGCAGATAAATTCTATGTCTGTTATATATGCCTGTCTTTTCAAACTCTGGCTGTTTTATCATTTCTGTGAAGAGCTGTATTCATTTGGGAACCAGAAATTCCAGTCTATATTCCAGAATTGGTCATGTTCCTGGTAATGAGATTATTTTGGTGAAATAATTGATGTGAACCCATATTTTCAAATATGGAAGTCTTCTGAGAATTATTAGTTTCATCTGTCTTTTTTAAGAACATCACTACCATTTTATAATTTTGCACATTGAGATCAAAGACTTGTTATTGTTTTCTTTATAGCTAATTGTATTACAACTTAGTAGATATATAGAATAATAAAATCTCTGATAGTAATCCTTGGAATCCAAAAGTCAAGAAAGTGGTTTTCTGTATTGCATGTGTCTAATTTGACTCAATAAATAATAAAATATTTCCAAAATTTATCATTAAAATACCTATGTGTTTGAAATTATGACATGAGTTAAAAATTACCATACATCCAAAGTTATTGCATGAGAAGAATGTTGTAAATAGGAAACAGTAGAGTAATAATTGCAAATAGGCATAATTTCCATCCATAAAAAAGTTGAATAGTTTTTGATAACTGTGTGTGAAATTAAAATAAAACAATGTATCTATATAAATGACGATTCTGGGAAAAGAGAAATGGGAGAAGGAGAGAGTTCTAAATGTATGTGTTTCAATGTTTATGTGCCTTGAAGAGATCATGATAGGTGATTACACCCTTTGGACTTCAGAGGAGTGCTCACCAACTAGGGTTTGACTTGAAGGTGAAAGAGCAGGACACGACTAGGAACTGGATGCTCTTAGCATAGGATATAATCGTAGTTTCCATCATATATATTCCTTAGGATAGTCAAGTCAGTCTGTTTCTCTTCTCTACAGGGTCCCAAACATGATTGAGTCTTCTTCTCTACAGGACCCCTAATATAACGGAGGCCCCTCTTTTCCAACAATTGCAGAGTAGAGCACCACACTAGCTGGACCTTAATCAGCATCCCCTCTGTCCTGAAATACTGCATGAGTTACATTCCAGCTGATACCTGTCTTTGTTTTTCTAATATAGAAGTATTTCAATGATCAGGGTTTTTAACAGGTTAATTCAGCATCTATTCAATACAGTTGTATGCACAGGCATGCTCACTGATTATATACACATCTTTAATCTCTTAACGTGCTCATATTTTGTACTGGGTTGTATATGCTCATCTATGTTGTCTTATTCAATGCTCCCAAATGCCATTCAAATGGGTCTGTGAAAGGCTAAATAACGTTTCCAAATTATACTTCAAAAATAATCAGTGAAATCAGGATCCAGACCACAGTTTGCTGACTCCAAGTCTTTCCATTAAGGATCAAAGTCCATATTCTAAAGATATACCTTTATTTATTTAGTGAAATATAGTTGATTTACAATGTTGTGTTAATTTCTGCTGTACAGCAAAGTGACTCAGCTATACACATATACACATTCTTTTTTTCTATTCTTTTCCATTATGGTTTATCCCAGGATATTGAAATTAGTTCCCTGTGCTATACAGTAGGACTTTGTTTATCCATTCTTTATGTAATAGTTTGCATCTAGTAACCCCAAACTCCCAGGCCATCTCTCCTCCACCACCCCCCACCCCCTTGGTAACCACAAGTGTGTTCTCTAGGTCTGTGAGTTTGTCTCTGTTTCATACATAGGTTTATTTGTGCCATATTTTAGATTCCACATCTAAGTGATATCATATGGTATTTGTTTTTCTCTTTCTGACTTACTTCACTTAGCATGATAATCTCTAGTTACATCCATGTTGCTGCAAATGGCATTATTTGGGGTTTTTTTAATGGCTGAGTAGTGTTCCATTGTATATATGTACTACATCTTCTTTATCCATTCATCTGTCAATGGACATTTAGGTTGTTTCCATGTCTTGGCTATGGTGTATAGTTCTGCTATGAACATAGGGGTGCGTGTATCTTTTTGAATTAGAGTTTTGTCTGGTTATATGCCCAGGAGTGGGCTTGCTGGATCATATGGCAATTCTATTTTTAGTTTTCTGAGGAACCTCCATACTGTCTTCCATAGTGGCTGCACCAATTTACATTCCCACCAACAGTATAGGAGGGTTCCCTTTTCTCCACACCCTCTTCAGCATTTGTCATTTGTAGACTATTTAATGATGGCCATTCTGACTGGTGTGAGGTGGTACCTCATTGTAGTTTTCATTTGCATTTCTTCAATAATTAGCAATGTTGAGCATCTTTCCATGTGCCTATTGGCCATCTGTATGTCTTTTTTGGAGAAGCGTCTATTTAGGTCTTCTACCCATTTCTCAATTTGGTTGTTTGGGATTTTTTTGTTGTTACTGTTGTTGAGTTGTATGAGCTGTTTGTATATTTTGGAAATTAAGCACTTGTTGGTTGCACTGTTTGCAAATATTTTCTCCCATTCTGTAGGTTGTCTTTTTTCTTATGGTTTCCTTTGCTATGCAAAAGCTTGTAAGTTTGATTAGGTCCCATTTGTTTATTTTTATGTCTATTGCCTTGGGAGACTGACCTAAGAAAACAGTGATATGATTTATGTCAGAGAATGTTTTGCCTATGATCTCTTCCAGGAGTTTTATGGTGTCTTGTCTTATATTTAAGTCTTTAAGCCATTTTGAGTTTATTTTTGTGTATGGTATGAGGGTGTGTTCTAACTTCATTGATATGCATGCTGCTGTCCAACTTTCCCAAAACCACTTTCTGAAGAGACTGTCTTTTCCCCATTGTATATTCTTGCCTCTTTTGTGGAAGATTAATCGACCATAGGTGTGTGGGTTTATTTCTGGGCTCTCTATTCTGTTTTATTGATCCATATGTCTAGTTTTACACCAATACCATGCTGTTTTGATTACTGTGGCTTTGTAATATTTTCTCAAGTCTGGGAGGGCTATGCCTCCTGCTTTGTTCTTTTTCCTGAGGATTGCTTTGAAAATTCTGGGTCTTTTATTGTTCCATATAAATTTTAGGATTATTTGTTCTAGTTCCATGAAAAATGTCATCGGTAATTTGATAGGGATTGCATTAAATCTGTAGATAGCTTTGGGTAGTATCGTCATTTTAACAATATTAATTCTTTCAATCCAAGAGCATGGGATACCTTTCCATTTCTTTGAATCATCTTTAATTTCCTTTATTGATGTTTTATAGTTCTCAGCATGTAAGTCTTTCACCTCTTTAGTCAGGTTTATTCTAAGAATTTTAATTCTTTTGGTGAGATTTTAAAAGTTATTGTTTGCTTACATTCCCTTTCTGCTATTTCATTGTTAGTGTAAAGAAATGCAACCGATTTCTTCATGTTAATCTTGTATCCTGCTACCTTGCTGAATTCATTTATCAGTTCTAATAGTTTTTGTGTGGAGTCTTTAGGATTTTCTATATATAATATAATGTCATCTGCATATGGTGATGATTTCACCTCTTCCCTTCCAATTTGGATAAAGTTTATTTCTTTTTCTTGTCTGATTGCTGTGGCTAGGACTTCCAATACTATGTTGACTAGATGAAGTGAGAGTGGGCATCCTTGTCTTGTTTTAGAGTTTAGTGGGATGGCTTTCAGCTTTTCACCATTGAGTATTAGATTGGCTGTGGGTTTGTCATAAATAGCTTTTATTATGCTGAGATACATACCCTCTATACCCACTTTGGTAAGAGTTTTTATCATGAATGGATGTTGAATTTTGTCAAATGCTTTTACTGCACCTATTGAGATAATCATGTGTTTTTTTCTTTTCTTTTGTTGATATGGTGTGTCAAATTGATTGATTTGCGTATGTTGAACTATCCTTGTGAACTTGGGATGAATTCCACTTGGTCATGGTGTATGATCTTCTTTATGTGTTGTTGGATTCAGTTTGCTAGTATTTTGTTGGGAATTTTTGCATCTATATTCATCAAAGATATTGGCTTATAATTTTCTTTTTTCGTGGTATCTTTGTCTGATTTTGATATCAGGGTGATGTGGCTTCATAGAATGTCTTTGTGAGTGTTCTCTCCTCTTCAATCTTCTGGAAGAGTTTGAGAAAGATCAGCAAAAGTTCTTCTTTGTATGTTTGATATGAAGACACATCTTTAGACCAAAAGTGTTTTGTATGTTCAATTTGTTCTAGATATTACTTAATGTACTGTTACAATATTTTTTTCCCAGAGATATCCCTGTCCTATTTTACCTTCTGAAAAAATAGGTTCTATTATTTGCCTAAAGTAGTCATTAAATAATGCCCCATCAAAATTATTTAGCTTCTGAGTATATAAGACTCTGTACAATTTATCCTATGAATGAGAGTTATAAATCAAGCTCCAATTGCTTGCTTAGAATACCGTGCTGCACCTGCATGAAACAAACAACACCAGTGGTCTTCAATGGCACATATCTAAACAGTTGGAAAATCATATCAAAGGTAAGAAAAGTTTTATGGAGATGAGAAGATTAAATTTAAGGCAACAAACATTTGCTTCTTTTTTTTATTGTGGTAAAATACACATAACACAAAATGGCAACAGGCATGTTTTAGTCACTTATCATAATGTGATGTTGTATGCTAGGAGGTGTGTTTAAACAAAAGCAAGATAGGCATGTTGCATCTCAAGAATAATATAGTGTATTCACATATATAGCATAGAAATACAAACAATGACTATATTACTCAAAATGGGTATATAAATCATAACTTCAGGCAAACATTAGGAGCTATCCAGGGTATCATGAATATATTGTCTCTCATCTCTAAAATAATCATGTAAGGTACTCATTGGTTTCCTCATTTTACAGATGACAAAATAGTGACTCAGACAGAATAAATTACTTTTCTGAAGTCACAACCACTAACTCTTTCCACTATACCATGCTCATTTTCTTACCTAAATGTAGTTACTGAAAGTCATGATTTGATTGCGGTAGCCCACAAATAGTATATCAGAATGGTTCATTGAGAAAGCGATAACAAAAGAAATTGAAAAAAAAATTAAAAGCTTTAGCCTCCATGTTTCAATAAATTATTTTGTTGAGTATTCTATGCTCCTGCCCTACTGTCCAATACTTTCTCTCTTTCGTCCATTGAGAATCATCATTTTTAATATTCCTGAAGAGAATGTGCTATAAATGTGAATACTGAAAGATGCTGAGGCAACACAAAGATTGAGAACTACAGCTATAGATAAAAAGCCATATACTTAAGAAGTACTGGGTAGAGAACAATTAATTCTAAAAATCAAATCGGTTTCCATGAGTCATTCAACTTGCCTGGCTTTTAGTTAAACTCAGAGAAGCAAAAGTGTTAATATTATTGACTGTATTTACATATAATTATCAAGTGCCTTAAACAAAAGACTATTCCCTTGGGTCTACCACCCCTATCAGTCAGCTACAGCTAGCAGTCAGTCAAGCAGTCAGCTGGAGGGAGCAGTTCACCAGTGTTTGGCAGGACTGAAGGAATGTGAACAACAGTGAACCATCTTGACAGGCATACTGCTGTTGCTGGATTTGTTTTCAAGTGATGACATTAGAGGGAACTGAGCATTTTGAGTGGGTAGAGGCCATGTCAGTAAAACCATAAGTAAAACCGTAAATGCTCAGCTAACAGAGGAAATGCCACATATAAGGCATCATAAATATTTATTCACACAATGAATACATGAATAAATGCTTCAAGAATGTGGAACAAATGTCAATTGTGGGCCATAACTGTGTATGATACTGACACACACATACACATAATTTCTAATAAGTATATCACAATTTATAATATGTAAACATTATAAGTCGATAGATAGCAGAGGGCTTTTCAAAGCTATTTATGACATTTGCTTTTATTTTTGTTTTCTGAGGTTTGCACGCACAGCTTCTGCACAGGGAAGGATTGGGACCACAAAGCCCTCATCTCTTAATACTTAACTTACTCCTGCTTTGGAAGAATGCTTCACAAACTAAGAATGACAGTCTCCTATGGGTCTTTTGCAAGCACAGGTGTGCCCACACCAAAGCTTGCCGTCAGTACATTTTGGCGGACTCCCAGGGCTGTGCATGTATTCATGTACCTGAACATTCCCAGTAGGAAGGGCTTTTGTTTTTTGGTTTTTTTTCCCACAAGAATAGCCCATAGGCTTTGTCGATATCATAGCAGTTTTTTTATAATTCTCATTCTGTGAAACTCCTTAGTTATCATCAGATTTAGAGAAAAATTAGAAAAGCCTTTTTTTTAAAAAAAAGCATATGAAATTTTAGTGACTAAAGTGAAGCAATACAGTGAGGGGAAAAAAAAAAAAACAAAGGTGAAGAAGAAAAACAAGCCAGGGTCAAGAAATACAAAGAGAACAAATAGTTCTTGTAATGTATAAATTACTGTAAATAAAAATGATAACTGGTAGTAGAGATATAGAAAAGGATGAGAAATATGGCTGAGATATTGAAATGTTTAAGCCATGCATTTTGGGGACATATTTCGTTAACAAAATGGGAAATGCATAAGTTTTAAAAGAAGGCTGACATGGATCTCTGTGAAGGAAGGACAATTACTCTTAGAAGAAAACACTCGTACTGTATTGTTGCTTGGAGAAGGGGAAAGCCCCCTTGTAGGTGTCAGGTGAACAAAGAGAAGTAAAAGAAGTGCCATATTTCTCTGCATAATAACAATTGAGTGTAGAATATTCTGGAAGGTGTTGAGAAGATGGAAACAAGAAAAAGTGGCCCAAAGAGTGAGTGAGAGGGGGCCTCATTGAAATAAAATGGCGGTTTAAATTTCCAGTGAGACAGATTAATGAAGAATTTGTAACATTTAATTTTCTGTTTCCAGTTGATTCTTTTTGCATGAGTCATAGTTACCTCCCATACTTCCTGAACCTTCAAAAAATTCTAGTTCCCCCAGGATCCTGTGTTAAAAGTGTTTTGGGCATTAAAGGAATGGGGACTCTGTTCTCCAGCAGAGGCAGATGAAGATAGTAGCCCTAGGAGCTAAAATTGGACTTGGGACCTGGCAAGCGGAAGAGAATCTTCCTCCCTGTTTCTACTTGAACCTTCAAAAAAATACTGGGGACAGCACTTTTCTTCCCAAATTGCATGGGATGGGAGCTTCAGCCATTTATATAAAAATTAAAAGACAGGCTTATTGCAAAAAATTGTAAGAGGTACATAAGACCAAAGGAAAAAAAAAAAATGAGAGAGAGGAAAAAATAAATATTCTCAAGACTACAACTTCATTATTCTTTTCTGATTCAGACACTCAACCTGTCTAAATTCAATAAGAGGAAAATGTTTGAAAAATGAAATAATTATGGTAAATTATGGTAATAACATAAAATGAGAGTTATATTAGAAACTCATGTTATTTTGGAAACCACCCTCTGTGAATCACATTTTATTTCTATAAATATAGTGTTCTCATGTATATGTCACACAATGTACATATCATTATGGAAGATATAAAGATGAGTAATGGAAATTCTCAAGGAGTTCGCATTCTAGGAATTCATTTTTCAACTATATACATATTAAATATGTTGCTTTTATTTGTCAGGAATAGTTTTCTTTGTGATCTTGCAACTCACTAATGATTTTTTTTATGATGATCCCCCCAAATACTTAGTTTTCTAACAGCAGTTAGATACTAATTTTCTGTCATTCATTTAAGAAAGATCCTAAACTATAAGGTTACATGACTGACAGAAATAGAAAAATTTTAAAAAGATGTTTATAGAAGACCAAAGATGAGGCACACGTTAGAAAGTGTAATAAAAATAACAATTACATAAAATCAAATTCGCGATAAAAAAATCATTTTTTTCTACAGAACTTTTATAGACTTAATTTTGTAGTTACAGTTAGATAATATATCTCCTGAGTAAAGACAATTAGAAACATATTTCCAAGTGTAAGTCACTATGTGGGATCTGGTTTGGAGGGCAACAAGAACACAGTCATGTCCACATCTTAAAGGAGCTGTCATAACATCACTTATGTGCAAAATCTAAAAATATTAAACTTGTAAAAAACAGGGAGTAAAATGGTGGTTACCAGGGGATGGAGGGGCTGAGGGGATAAGAGTGATGGTCTTTAAGGGTACAAACTTGTAACAAGTAGTAAATAAGCCCAATCCAATGAACAGTATAGAAATCCAATGCACAGTATAGTGAATATAGATAATCCTGTACCATATTTATGTCATGTGATAAATATCACTACATTAGCAATCATATTATAATAGATACTAGATAGATAGATAAATAGACAGAAAGAAATAATATTATCCTAAGGCAGTCTAGATTTCATTTTAAATATCTAAGATATTTGATTAGGAGAAAATCTAAGGAATTCAACGTGATTGCAGTACATTTCAGGGGAAGAAATAGCCTCTTAGAATAAATATAAATATACGGAGAAAAATTGAATTGCTTGGTGACTGCATTCCATAGATGATGCTTAATGAGGTTTAAAGATTAAACAATACAATTGGAATATTTCCTGTCATCCATCTATTCAGTATTCAAAAATTAATTACCATGCAGCTAATAGGACTCAAGATACCAATGTATTAATTCCTGGCATTTTCTGCGACAGTCGCTATTGAGCAGGATACACAGAGTGAAGTACAAAAGAAGATAAATCTATGTGTTTTCTTTTTTTACCAGGAAGAAATAGTATAAAACATGTTCTAATTAACCAACAGTGATTCCTATCATTTCCTATCACTTCTATTTTACAGTCAGTGAAATTATTGTTTTCCCTTCCTGGTAACAGCTAGTAAACTTGTTACAAGAATTTGATATTTGTGAAAAGGCAGATTCAATTGGTTTCATTTCTTTGTTTGTTTGTTCAACAGCTTTATTTCAGTTTAATTTACATACTATGAAATTCACTTAAGTGTCCAATTTAAGCCCATTCAATTATATGAATCTATCTAAGGCTAAAACAAACAGTTTAACTGACTAACACAGAACACTAATCTATAATTTTGTTTCGTGAGAACTATACCCATAGCAATTCAATTCAATAGATATTATTAATTTTGTTCATGTCATAGGACATGATGATATCCTTGCTATTGAGAAGGAGAGTTATCAGACATCTATAGTGTCTTTAAAATACTTTGCTACTTCAAGATGACGGTAATTTTTTTTTTTTCAAATATGCATTCTCAATGGAGTATCAGAGAAAACTGCCTTTGGTTCCATTCTCTGATGTCACAAATATCAACTTTTAGTATAACTTTTGATATTTAGCTTAAGCCAGTATGACAAATTTCCTTTTCCAGTTTAGTACTGGTATGAGAACTATAAAATGGCTACTCATACACAGAGAGAAGTGTGCTCTCTGTGGATCATGGATTTTGGATTGAGAGGAATGAAGGTCATCTCGGGGAGCCTGCTCTACACCTGCCTGGGCAGTGCATTGTGCTATCAAGGTGATTTATCGTCCTGCAAAGCACATTTCACAAAGATCCAGCTATCAGCATTGAATGTGCCTGTACATAAAAATAACATATCCAGAGTGACAACGCTGCTGGAGTATAATTGCTTTACAATGTTGTGTTTGTTTCTGCTATATAACAAAGTGAGTCAGCTATATGTATACATATATACCCATATCCCCTCCCTCTTCTGTCTCTCTCCCACCCTCCCTATCCCACCCCTCTAGGTGGTCACAAAGCACCAAGCTGATCTCCCTGTGCTATGCAGCTGCTTCCCACTAACTATCTATTTTACATTTGGTAGTATATATATGTCAATGCTACTTAAATCTAGAAGATTGAAAGACCAAAAGAGGAAGCACTGGCACCTGTATAGAGATAACAAAACTTTCCTAAAAACCCCAGTGGTCTTTCCTTTATATCTCACTGACCAGAACTGGGTGACAGAAGCTGTGGGGAAGCTAGGAAATCTAATATTTTAACTGAGTTATGTCACTACACAGAAAATCAGAGTTCTGATAGGATCCGCAGAGTAAGAAATCAGTATTGAGTGGACAACCACTTGTGTCTACCATAGTGCGTTAACTATTTCTTAAATGCTATATAAAATGGACTTCTTGTGTTGTTAATCCCCATACACTCTGCTGCAGTTCAGGAACTCTTTAGAATTCTTTCCTAAAGAAGACAAAGTATGACAATATTTCTTTCAGCAAATTGATGATATGACACAGCTTTGAATTACTGCATTGAATTTTTCTCTAAAAGAGGCGAATTTTTTAGCATTGGGATTACCAATTAATATTTTTCTGTGTTATGTACTCAATCATAGGAAAATTATTTGAAAATTTTTGTTCATGCAATTATTATTATTGTTATTATATGAATTAGGGATGGGCTATGAAGGAGAAAAACTGACAAAACATATTCTACTGTGGAATACTTTACCTTCTACAGATATTGTGGGCCATAATTAAATGTTTTAACTTCTTAGTTATTAATAAATATAAAATATAGTTTTGGGGAAAAACTGTATGCAAGTAGATTTTCATATAGAATTATGAAAAATTAATATTGAAATCTATAAAACATTTAAAGAGCCTTTACATCTTTTAACCAAACATACATCATGATCTTCTACAAACATTTTTTTGTTCATTTTTGAAATGAAATACATTTGAAGTTAAATACTGAGGTTAAATAGAACCAAAATTGTTGATGTATTTAATTACATCATGCAGACTGAAGAATGTTACAAACTTTGTTTTCAGTTACATCCTAGGAAATGCACTGAGGCCCTCCACTAAGTGCTTTTTTCATAGCTGATTGATTTCTACTACAAGAAGTTAAGAAAAGCTCATTTTTGAGAATCAAAGCTATTATTGGTTAAGACCTAAGCATTAAAGACAATTACTTCACAGTAAGCATGCCACTTTGCCTCATCTAGAGACACTATTCTGAGTTGGGACAGTCATATTTAAGCTAAAAGGCTAGTTATTTTGCCTAATTTATTTCCCTTTAAATTACCATTCCACATTTTCTAAAAGCATTTTTCTCTTATTAAAAATATTTATAGGGGAGACCTTCAAGATGGTGGAGGAGTAAGACGTGGAGATCACCTTTCTCCCCACAAATACATCAAAAATTCATCTACATGTGGAACAACTCCTACAGAACACCTACTGAACGCTGGCAGAAGGCCTCAGACCTCCCAAAAGGCAAGAAACTCCCCACGTACCTGGGTAGGGCAAAAGAAAAAAAGGAAAAACAGACAAAAAAATAGGGACGGGACCTGCACCTCTGGGAGGGAGCTGTGAAGGAGGAAAAGTTTCCACACGCTAGGAAGGCCCTTCGTGGGCAGAGACTGTGGATGGCGGAGGGGGGAGCTTCAGAGTCATGGAGGAGAGTGCAACAACAGGGGTGTGGAGGGCAAAGCGGAGAGATTCCCGCACAGAGGATAGGTGCCGACCAGCACTTACCAGCCTGAGACGCTTGTCTGCTCACCCGCCGCGGCGGGCGGGGGCTGGGAGCTGAGGCTCGGGCTTTGGAGGTTAGATCCCAGGGAGAGGACTGGGGTTGGGTGCGTGAACACAGCCTGAGGGGGCCAGTGCATCACAGCTAGCTGGGAGGGAGTCTGGGGAAAAGTCTGGAGCTGCCTAAGAGGCATGAGACCATTGTTTCAGGGTGTGCAAGGAGAGCAGATTCCTTCCCTATCTGCCCACAGAAGGCAGAGCACTGCCTAAATGAGCTCCAGAGATGGGTGTGAGCCGTGGCTATCAACTTCAACCACAGAGACGGGCATGGAACGTTAACGCTGCTGCTGCAGCCACCAAGAATCCTGTGTGCAAGCACAGGTCACTGTCCACACCTCCCCTCCTGAGAGCCGGTGCAGCAAGCCACTATCAGGGTCCCGTGAACCAGGGACAACTTCCCTGGGAGAACATACGGCACGCCTCAGGCTGTTGCAATGTCATGTTGGCCTCTGCTGCCAAAGGCTCGCCCCGTATTCCAATTATAACTAGAGTATCCCTCCCTCCCCCCAGCCTGAGTGAGCCAGAGCCCCCTAATCAGCCGCTCCTTTAACGCCCTCCTGTCTGGGTGGGAAACAGATGCCCCCAGGTGACCGACATGCTGAGGCAGGGCCAATCCAAAGCTGAACCCCAGGAGCTGTGCAAACAAAAAGGAGAAAGGGAAATTTCTCCATTCAGCCGCATGAGCAGCAGATTAAAACCCCACAGTCAACTTAATGAACACTGCATCTGTGGAATACCTGAATATACAACGAATGTTCCCAAAATTGAGGTGGTAGACTTTGGAAGCAACTGTAGACTTGGGGTTTGCTTCTTGTCTCTGATTTGTTTCTGGTTTTTATATTTATCTTAGTTTAGTTTTTAGTGCTTGTTATCACTGGTGGATTTGTTTATTGGTTTGGTTGCTCTCCTCTTTTTTTAAACTTTTTTAATTTAATTTTTTAAAATTTTATTATTTTTTTTCCTTTTTTCTCTTTTTGTGAGTGTGTATATGTATGCTTTTTTATGTGATTTTGTCTCTTTAGGTTTGCTTTTACCATTTGTTCTGGGATTCTGACTGTTCGTTTTTTGTTGTTGTTTGTTTGTTTTCTTATGAGTGTGTGTGTATCTTTCTTAGTGTGATTTTGTCTGTTTAGTTATGCTTTTACCATTTGGTTTGGGGTCTTATGTGTTCTTTTTTTTTTTCTTTTCTTTTTTTTTTCTTCCTTTTCTTCTGAGCTATGTGGCTGGCAGGGTCTTAGTGCTCTGGCTGGGTGTCAGGTCTGAGTCTCTGAGGTGGGACAGCCAAGTCCAGGACATTGGACCATCAGAGACCACCAGGCCCCACGTAATATCAATCGGCGAGAGCTCTCTCAGAGATCTCTGTCTCAACACTAAGATCCAGCGCCAGCCAATGGCCAGGAAGCTCCAGTGCTGGACGCCAAACTAGCAAGACAGGAACACAAGCCCACCCATTAGCAGAGAGGCTGCCGAAAGTCATACTAAGTTTACAAGCACCCCAAAACACACCACCAGACGTGGCCATGACCAACAGAAGGACAAGATTCAGCACCACCCACCAGAACACAGACACCAGCCCTCTCCACCAGGAAGCCTACACAAGCCACTGAACCAACCTCACCCAGTGGGGGCAGACACCAAAAATAATGGGAACTATGAACCTGCAGCCTGAGAAAAGGAGACTCCAAACACAGTAAGTTATGCAAAATGAGAAAACAGAGAAATATGCAACAGATGAAGGAGCAAAGTAAAAACCCACCAAACCAAACAAATGAAGAGGAAATAAGCAGTCTACCTGAAAAAGAATTCAAAGTAATTATAGTAAAGATGATCCAAAATCTTGGAAATAGAATGGAGAAAATACAAGAAACGTTTAACAAGGACCTAGAAGAACTAAAGAGCAAACAATGATGAACAACACAATATATGAAATTAAAAATTCTCTAGAAGGAATCAATAGCAGAATAATTGAGGCAGAAGAACAGATAAGTGACCTGGAAGATAAAATAGTGGAAATAACAGCCTCAGAGCAGAATAAAGAAAGAAGAATGCAAAGAATTGAGGACAGTCTCAGAGACCTCTGGGACAACATTAAATGCACCAACATTTGAGTTATAGGGGTCCCAGAAAAAGAAGAGAAAAAGAAAGGGACTGAGAAAATATTTGAAGAGATTATAGTTGAAAACTTCCCAAACATGGGAAAGGAAATAGTCAATCAACTCCAGGGAGCACAGAGAGTCCCATACAGAATAAATCCAAGGAGAAACATGCCATGACACATATTAATCAAACTATCAAAAATTAAATACAAAATAAAAATATTAAAAGCAGCAAGGGAAAAGCAACAAATAACATAAAAAGGAATCCTCATAAGGTTAACAGCTGATCTTTCAGCAGAAACTCTGCAAGTCAGAAGGGAGTGGGAGGACATATTTAAAGTGATGAAAGGGAAAAACGTACAACCAAAATTACTCTACCCAACAAGGATCTCATTCAGATTTGACAGAGAAATTAAAACTTTTACAGACAAGCAAAAGTTAAGAGAATTCAGCACCACCAAACCAGCTCTACAACAAATGCTAAAGGAACTTCTCTAGGCAGGAAACACAAGAGAAGGAAAAGACCTACAATAACAAGCCCAAAACAATTAAGAAAATGGTAATAGGAACATACATATCGATAATTACCTTAAATGTAAATGGATTAAATGCTCCAACCAAAAGACAAAGACTGGTTGAATGGATACAAAAACAAAACATATATATATGCTGTCTACAGGAGACTCACTTCAGACCTAGGGGCAGACTGAAAGTGAGGGGATGGAAAAAGATATTGCATGCAAACGGAAATCAAAAGAAAGCTGAAGTAGAAATTCTTATATCAGACAAAATAGACTTTAAAATAAAGACTATTACAAGAGACAAAGGAGGACATTACATAATGATCAAGGGATCAATCCAAGAAGAAGATACAACAATTGTAAATATTTGTTTACAATTACAATGCACCCAACATGGGAGCATTTCAATACATAAGACAAATGCTAACAGCCATAAAAGGGAAAATTGACAGTAACACAGGGGACTTTAGGGGACTTTAACACCCCACTATCACCAATGGACAGATCATCCAAAATGAAAATAAATAAGGAAACACAGGCTTTAAATGACACATTAAACAAGATGGATTTAATTGATATTTATAGGAGATTCCATCTAAAAACAACAGAATACACTTTCTTCTCAAGTGCTCATGGAATATTCTCCAGGACAGGTCATATCTTGGATCACAAATCAAGCCTTGGTAAATTTAAGAAAATTGAAATTGTATCAGGTATCTTTCCTGACCACAATGCTATGAGACCAGAGAGCAATTACAGGAAAAAACAATGTAAAATATAAAAACACATGGAGGCTAAACAATACGCTACTAAATAACCAAGGGATCATGAAGAAATCAAAGAGGAAATCAGCAAACACCTAGAAACAAATGACAATGAAAACACGAATACCCAAAACATATGGGATGCAGCAAAAGCAGTTCTAAGAGGGAAGTTTAGAGCAATACAATCCTACCTCAGGAAACAAGAAACATCTCAAATAAACAACCTAACCTTACACCTAAAGCAATTAGAGAAAGAAGAACAACAACAACAAAAAAAAAAAACCCCGAAGTTAGCAGAAGGAAAGAAATCATAAAGATCAGATCAGAGATAAATGAAAAAGAAATGAAGGAAATGATAGCAAAGATCAACAAAACTAAAATCTGGTTCTTTGGGAAGATCAACAAAATTGATAAACCATTAGCCAGACCCATCAAGAAAAGAAGGGAGAAGACTTAAGTCAACAGAAATAGAAATGAAAAAGGAGAAGTAACAACTGACACTGCAGAAATATAAAGGATCATGAGAGATTACTAGATGCAACTATGTGCCAATACAATGGATAACCTGGTTGAAATGGACAAATTCTTAGAAAAGTAGAACCTTCTAAAATTGAACCAGGAGGAAACAGAAAATATGAACAGACCAATCACAAGCACTGATATTGAGACTGTGATTAAAAATCTTCACACAAACAAAAGCCCAGGGCAAGATGCCTTCACAGGTGAATTCTATCAAACATTTAGAGAAGAGCTTACACCTACCCTTCTCAAATTCTTCGAAAATATAGCAGAGGAGGGACACTCCCAAACTCATTCTACCAGGCCACCATCACGCTGATGCCAAAACCAGACAAAGATGCCACAAAAAAAGAAAACTACACACCAATATCACTGATGAACATAGATGTAAAAATCCTCAACAAAATAGTAGCAAACAGAATCCAACAGCACATTAAACGGATCATACACCATGATCAAGTGGGGTTTATCCCAGGAATGCAAGGACTCTTCAATATATGAAAATCAATCAATGTGATACACCATATTAAAAAAATGAAGGATAAAACCACATGATAATCTCAACAGATGCATAAAAAACTATCGACAAAATTAAACACCAATTTATGATGAAAACTCTCCAGAAAGTAGGGATAGAAGGAAATTACCTCAACATAATAAAGCCGTTATATGACAAACCCACAGCCAACATCGTTCTCAATGGTGAAAAGCTTAAAACATTTCCACTAAGATCAGGAACAAGACAAGGTTGCCCACTCTGATTACTATTATTCAACATACTTTTGGAAGTTTTAGCCACAGCAATCAGAGAAGGAAAAGAAATAAAAGGAATCCAAATCGGAAACGAAGAAGTAAAAGTGTCACTGTTTTGCAGATGATATGATACTATACTCAGAGAATCCTAAAGATGCTACCAGAAAACTACTAGAGCTAATCAATGAATTAGGTAATGTAGCAGGAGACAAAGTTAAAGCACATAAATCTCTTTCCTTCCTATACACTAACGATGAAAAATCTGAGAGAGAAATTAAGGAAACACTCCCATTTACCATTTCAACAAAAAGAATAAAATACCTAGGAATAAAACTATCTAAGGACACAAAAGACCTGTATGCAGAAAACTATAAGACACTGGAGAGATATACCATGTTCTTGGATTGGAAGAATCAACATTGTGAAAATGACTATACTACCCAAAGTAATCTACAGATTCAATGCAATCCCTATCAAACTACCAATGGCATTTTTCACAGAACTAGAACTAAAAATTTTATAATTTGCATGGAAACACAAAAGACCCTGAATAGCCAAAGCAATCATGAGAAAGAAAAACTGAGCTGGAAGAATCAGGCGCCCTGACTTCAGACTATACTACAAAGCTACAGTAATCAAGACACTATGGTTCTGGCACCAAAACAGAAATACAGATCCATGGAACAGGATAGAAAGCCCAGAGATAAACCCACACACATATGGTCACCTTACCTTTGATGAAGGAGGCAAGAATATACAATAGAGAAAAGACAGCCTCTTCAATAAGTGGTGCTGGGAAAATTGAACAACTACATGTAAAAGAATGAAGTTAGAACACTCCTTAACACCATACACAAAAATAAACTCAAAATGGATTAAAGACCTAAATATAAGGCCAGACACTATAAACCTCTTAGAGGAAAACATAGGCAGAACACTCTATGACATAAATCACAGCAAGATCCTTTTTGACCCACCTCCTAGAGAAAAGGATATAAAAACAAAAATAAACAAATGGGACCTAGTGAAACTTAAAAAACTTTTGCACAGCAAAGGAAACCATAAACAAGAGGAAAAGACAAACCTCAGAATGGAAGAAAATATTTGCAAATGAAGCAACTGACAAAGGATTAATCTCCAAAATATACAAGCAGCTCATGCAGCTCAATATCAAAAGAACAAACAACCCAATCCAAAAATGGGCAGAAGACCTAAACAGACATTTCTTCAAAGAAAATATACAGATTGCCAACAAACACATGAAAGGATGCTCAACATCACTAATCATTAGTGAAATGCAAATCAAAACCACAATGAGGTATCTTCTCACACTGGTCAGAATGGCCATCATCAAAAAATCTACAAACAATAAAAGCTGGAGAATGTGTGGAGAAAAGGGAACCCTCTTGCACTTTTGGTGGGAATGTAAATTGATACAGCCACTATGGAGAACAGTATGGAGGTCCCTTAAAAAACTAAAAATAGAACTACCATATGACCCAGCAATCCCACTACTGGGCATATACCCTGAGAAAACCATAATTCAAAAGAGACATGTACCACAATATGCATTGCAGCACTATTTACAATAGCTGGGACATGGAAGCAACCTAAATGTCCATTGACAGATGAATGGATAAAGAAGATGTGGCACATATATACGATGGAATAGTATTCAGCCATAAAATGAAATGAAATTGAGTTATTTGTAGTGAGGTGGATGGACCTAGAGTCTGTAATACAGAGTGAAGTAAGTCAGAATGAGAAAAATAAATACCATATGCTAACACATACATATGTAATCTAAAACAAACAAAAAAATGGTTCTGAAGAATCTAGGGGCAGGACAGGAATAAAGATGCAGATGTAGGGAATGGACTTGAGGACATGGGGAGGGGGAAGGGTAAGCTGGGATGAAGTGAGAAAGTGGCTTGGACTTATATATACTACCATATGTAAAATACATAGCTAGTGGGAAGCAGCTGCATAGCACAGGGAGATCAGCTCAGTGCTTTGTGACCACCTAGAGGGGTGGGATAGGGAGGGTGGGAGGGAGATGCAAGAGGGAGGACATATGGGGATATATGTACATGTATAGCTGATTCACTTTGCTATAAAGTAGAACCTAACACACCATTGTAAAGCAATTATACGCCAATAAAGATGTTAAAAAAAAGAAATTAAAAAAACCACAATGAGGTATTTTCTCACACCGGTCAGAACGGCCATCATCAAAAAATCTACAAACAGTAAAAGCTGGAGAGGGTGTGGAGAAAAGGGAACCCTCTTGCACTGTTGGTGGGAATGTAAATTGATACAGCCACTATGGAGAACAGTATGCAGGTCCCTTAAAAAACTAAAAACTAGAACTACCATATGACCCAGCAATCCCACTACTGGGCATATACCCTGAGAAAACCATAATTCAAAAAGAGATATGTACCACAATATTCATTACAGCACTATTTACAATAGCCGGGATATGGAAGCAACCTAAGTGTCCAACAACAGATGAATGGATAAAGAAGATGTGGCGCATGTATACAATGGAATATTACTCAGCCATAAAAAGAAATGAAATTGAGTTATTTATAGTAAGGTGGATGGTCCTAGAGTCTGTCATACAGAGTGAAGTAAGTCAGAAAGAGAAAATAAATACTGTATGCTAACACATATATATGGAATCTAAAAAAAAAAAAAAATGCTTCTGATGACCTAGGGGCAGGACAGGAATAAAGATGCAGACATAGAGAATGGACTTGAGGATATGGGGAGGGGGAAGGGTAAACTGGGCCGAAGTGAGAGAGTAGCATTGACATATATGCACCACCAAATGTAAAATCGCTAGCGGGAAGCAGCTGCATAGCACAGGGATGTCAGTTCAGTGCTTTGTGACCACCTAGTGGGGTGGGTAAGGGAGGGTGGGAAGGAGGCTCAACAGGGAAGGGATATAGGGATATATGTATACATATAGTTGATTCACAGCAGAAACTAACACAACATTGTAATGCAATTATACTCCAATAAAGATTTTTTTAAAAAGACTAGATTAATAATTTCAGTGGAGAATTAAAAGTGATAAAAAAAGGAAATTTCAAAACTAAATTTAAAAATTACAATAAGCAAGAAAAAATAATATTTATAAACACAACTTTCTTGAAATTTCAGAAAAGGAATTTACATAAGATTTAAGAGTGGAACTCTTACTTTTTAAAATTTTGTGTAGTTATTTGGACTAAAAATATTCTTCCAAATGAAATCTTTTTTTTTCTACTTTAGATGGACTCTTTCAAACTCATCATGGTGAACTATATAGTAATTTTGGAAATTCTTGTCAATGTTAAAGGAAAGAGAGCAAAATGAGAGAACCTTACTGAGTACCTATGTTTTTCCAATGACTGGCTTAAGTAACAGCATTGCATTACCCTCCTCACTGGAATTGGCATTATCATTATAAATATATATACAAGGAAACTAGAACATAAAATTTAAGTAGCTTGACCAATTTACTATGATACTAAGTACATCCTAAGATTTGACCATGAAGTATTCCCAAGTCATTTTGGAATAACCCTTGGTATTTTGGAAAAATAATAAATATGAATTACTTCACTATACTAATTAAACTATAACATGACTAAATATTTATTTGTTTTCATAGGAAGGCCAATTAAATATTTCTTTATTATATTTACAATAATGCCTTTTAAAAATAAGTAGTAATATTATTTGTGCCTTTAGAACCAATAGGCATCACTAGGTGAAGTGCATTTTATTTGATGTCAACTGCCCTGTTCCCTGTGGAATGCATGTCATTAATGCAGAAAGGTTTGACAGACAAGAGATTTGAAACCCAACGTCTACCCTTTTTTTAACATCATGTCACAGAAACATTCAAATACTAAAGTGAACTAGAAGTGTTGAAAAAAATCTGGTATGTTCTTTGTATCAATATATAATTAATGGATTACTGGACTGAATGTCAATATTATGACATAGTATGAGTGTGTTTCATGTTTGGTAATTGCAATCATTGTTGCTTTTGTTGTGGTCATCCATGTACAATGCTTGGTGTCAGTCTATTTATCTCTTGTAAAAATAAAATACAGTGTGTGTGTATGTGTGTGTGTGTGGAAAAAAAAAGAAGAAAAAAAAAGAAAACGGAAAAAAAAATATATATATATAATTAAAAGGTAGTCTTTCTAGTATTACTGTTCGTATGTATCTGAAAATCAAATGTAGAATTTATCAACAGAAATGTTTTAAGCTACTATATTTTCTAATTAAATATTCACTTTAAATAAGTAAAAATTAATATTGTATGAAAAATGATTCACAAGTTAAAATATAAGTGCATCTATATTAAACTGCATAAATGTGTCAATAGTCTTTATTAGGTGTGTGGCAAAAAACCACTATGAGTTTCATTTACGCAGAATCCATCATTGACTATCACTGATTTATGTTTCATATTAATTATGGTCAAAAGAGCTGGTATTCACCACTGCTAGTGCTGTAAGCAGTTGTAAATAAAGAATAAATAGGATTTTGTAAACCTGCATACCCTTGTTTTCCCTGACATCAGGTTTTAATCCAGGTTTTCATGTTTCCTGAATTGACCATAAGGAAGATTCAACACATTCCCATGTGAAATAGGTACAGGCATACGTTAACATATATGTACCAGCTAAAATAACAAGAAGTAATTCATAAGTTGTGGACTATGAAACAGCTAGTGGAGAAAATCATCATGTGGCTATAAATACTACGACCATTCAAAGATATGCATTCTCATTTAAAAACCTCATACCTGCCCTTTGTGAATCCTCCAGTCTAAGACCCTGGAAAGAAACATGGTAGGTTTCTGGTTTTGTCTTCCACCTAAGTCAAGGGAAGTAGTTATTTTATAGCAACTCAATCATCAAGCTTCTGTTATCACCTCCTGACCTAAATTTTGTAGTTTCTAAAGAAGCAAAGAGTCCTTGTACATACAGATTTATTTTTAAAGCAGTTGACAGTGTATTAACTAGAGTACGATTGACATTTGAGTCGTGTTAATAAACAACCATAAGCCCAGATTTCTCTTCACTTCAGTTCTCTGACCACTTCATATGGCTTTCTTACTCAGCTGCCTTCCTCAAAATACTTTGCTTAGGGTTAGTAGTTTTCATGAACATTAAAATGGTTCCTCCATATAATAATTCTAAAAGTGTTTTCTTGCTGAGTTAAAATGAATATATTTAAGTAGAATTATCCTCATAAAGCCTACATTAACACGATTTCTACATGAGTCTGGCCGGAAATATTATATGTCTTTTACAATTCATTGTCATCTCAGTTATTTTTTCATAGTCTTCTGTATCTTTCAAATAGTAGTTAATGTTAAATCACTCATTAATGGGTATTCCTCTTTTGTCGTTATACATTAAGCAAACATCGTGAAATAGTTTCTGCAAGAAAACTTATTTGAAACAATAAGTTATTCACAAGATTTATGTTTCATCATATTGAGTAATGGGATTCCAGTAGAAAACAATACATACCTTATTAAACAAATTGTGTATAGTATAGTAACTCAAGAGCCACAAAATTATTTTCTCTGGATACAGCAATTCATACATAGTTAATATAATAGGAAGCAAGGCCTCATTGGCAGCTTGTTATTGGAAAATCAGGTTAAGTACCAAGATGTACCTTTTAACATAATGGAAACAAGGCAATCCAAAGTCCTGATCTTAACCATAATCACTCACAACTCTATTTGGGCACAAAAGTTCTGATTTATTATAATTCGTCTTCATCGAAAGTACTAATTGGAAACGTTATAATATAGTCATGCCAAATGAGAGGATAGAATTAAAGTATTACTATTAAAATGTACATTTTTAAGTAACTATTATCCCAACATTTATTATATAACATCTCATCTATAGCAACTGATTCCTTAGTTCTAGGTATGTTTGTATTTTATTCCAGTTATTTAAGGCACAATTTTCACTAAATTTATTAGTTCTAAGGATGTTTAATTGCATTGTAAGAGGTCTTTTGAGCTTAAATTACCAAAAAAGTCTTAGCTTTGAAGAGAATACTCAGCATTTTGTTTTCTAATTGCTCTTAGCACTTTCTACAGACAACAGGCTAAGAGATTTGCATATTTAAACAATCTTTGTAGTAGAGCATATATCCATAGACTCCCATGATGCTTCAGACAATACAATATTGAAATTAAAACATATCAACGTGGAGGCATACACTTCATTCAACAAATCATTTTGCTTAAAGAAAGGAACAAAAAATTGTAGGAGCAAAGATCATTTCAATAGAGCAGTACCTGAATAGCAGCTTATTTATATTTCAGATAATTATTTTTGTTTACTGAAGTACTTAATTAACCCATAATAAATATGTACAACCAAATGCAATTTTTATTTGAATATTGTGTTTGATGTATTTGCTTCACTAAAACACAAACTACAGCAGAGTCTAACACTAGTCAAATCTTGTCCTCAGTGGCCTGCTTTCTTTGTCCAAAGTAAATACGCATGCACACACACACACACACACCTACTTGCATGTGCTCACACCAACACATGCAAACACTCAGACAGATAACTCAGACATACACTAACACACAGAATTTGGTATTTGGTATTAAAGAAGATCAAGAAGTGTGCGGAAAGTTTTAAAATCCATATAAGATGTCTATACCCTAGCCATGTTCTATTAAGTAAATATAATATTTATGTATAAATAAAAATTTGGCTTTCTATAAGGACAGTTGAGTAAATCCATGTATGTGTGCACGTGTGTGCATGCATGAACATGTGTTTGTGTGTGTGTAATCCTAAAACAAGGTAACTGGAATGGTCTCCTCATTTCTTTCCTTCAGGAAGATGCATATTTAAAGTGAGAAATACACATCTTTCATATATAAAAGAACCATGGTTATTGGGAAAGTACCACAAAATGAGCAATGCTATTATCAAGTAATGATTTGGCTTAAGATTTTCTATCACTACAATGGCAACCATATTACAATATGTAAGTGCATTAAATCAACATTTTGTACCCCTTAAATTTACAGTGTTATATGTCAAATACACCTCAATAAAAAATATTTTCAATTAATTTAAAAGTCTCCTACCAGAACAACATGTACATATATATACGTATATATATACGTATATGCATTATACATACACGTATATATGTATATATGTGTATATATACGTATATATATAGATATATAATTTTTGCCCCAGAATTTTGATTATTCGGTTAATAAACAATTTTTTTCTAACTATTCAGTAATAGCTTAGTACTACAAGAACGTATATATCTCATACTCACTTTAGGTCACATTATGTTGTTTGTTTTTATTATCTCCCAATTCTTATTTTTTATTTCACTTAATTAAATATTATAATTCATTTTATAATTGTAATGCATATAATACGTGGATATATATGTGTATATTCTTCATTTACATATCTATATCTATACACCTTTTTCATTCTTTTCTTCTTAAATTATAGAAATTTAAGGGGTTAAGCAGTATGTCTGAGACCTCTTCGTGCCAGTGTACTTTGTGTTGGAGTGCACCAGGGAAAGAAAGAAGGCACCTTCTTGTAAACATGATAATGACAATCCTCCTAGCAATCTAATGGCTTAACTATTGGAGTCTGATTGTCCATAGCATCGTTTCAGCTGATGTATCTCATCGTCTGAGACAATGGTTAATAAACTGTAACCTGTAGACTTACTGAGCAGGGTTCCCTGAAAAATTGTTGTATGCTATGTAACAATATGAGGATAAGGGGATATTTATGACCAAATATGACTCTTCTCTGTTAGTTATGTGGCAGTGCCCTTTACTTGAAGATCCCACATGTTAACTTGATTCAGAATGCATCTCACATGACCAGAAAGGATCCAGGAAGCTGCTGGAACATCATGGACCTCTCTCTGCTCCATCTGTGTCTCCCGATTGTGTATGTTCTTGAAACTGTTTATTAAACTTGAAACATTTCATACTGAACATTTAGCTACATTAAAAATGGGTTTATATTGAGCTTTAGCCAAGTTTCTATTTACAAATTGTTTGTCAATAAGGCCATGAGTTTTTGTGGTTTTTAGACTATGCTGCTATAACATAGCCCTAAAATGAATTTTTGAGTATCCTTCATTTTCATTTTGGCATCACATAATATAATATGATATGATTATTTTGGCTACAGAAAAAGAGAAGAGGTGGAGCAGAATTCATATTTTTCCTTAACAAATGCTTATATGTGTTTGGCTTTATTCTCAGTTAATCTGTTTTACGTAACACAATACTTGAGGGCTGAAGCATTATGTAACCTCTGTTTTAAATAGAAAGCATTTATTTAAATGTCACAGAAATATGCAAAGATAAGAAGCATTTTACTGGTATGGATATAAATGATGGATAATCAAATATTAAGGAGAGCAGTTAATTTATCTTCAATTATTCAATCACATTGTTTTAGAAAAAGTGAGGGCATTTTTTAATGTGCTAAAATAACAATGTCTAATGTGGAAGAGTACACAGACATGAAAATATTGCTTTCTTTTATTGTAGCATGCATCTGTACACAAATTATCCATAAAGACACTAACCTGTTTTAGGGTCTACAGAGAAGTAGGGCTGTCCCTGGAGAATGCTGTAAACCACCCGAGCACTGTTTCCATAGGTAGGGTCATCTGCATCAGTGGCTGTCACCTGTAGAACAGAGGTACCTGTGCATTCAGGAAAACAAATTTTAGTGTGTGATGGCATTAAACACATGATTAATTTGTACACAGAAAAAGGTAATGCTGAAATACTTATGGAGAGTGATAATTTCTTGTACTTCTTAGATTTCTCTCTCAAACACGGTCCCTGCTTTCTTTCTGTGCCACTAATTGTCCTAAATGAGAGCCCAGAATGGAGTGTTTGGTTTCAGATAGTTTAATGTGATTCTTTATATGCTGATACCATTATAAAGGGTCTCTTTTAACCCTCACATAATCAGCGTCGGGTTAGGTCAATGCTCAAGAATCAAATAGGTGTTAACTGGGGATAAAAATCAAAAGTATTTTGAGAGTGCACAGTTGACTCTTGAACAATGCTGGGGGTACTGACAATTTTCAGTTTTTAATTTTAATAATTAAGTCTATGATTTAGGTCTGACACACCTACTAAGGGTCTAATATATACTTAACTACAAAGTTTTTACTTCTATGTTGGAATTCATACACAACTTTAAGCAAAACTTTTTCTGTACCTTCAAAGGATCCTAGAAAAGTTAATAGACTTAGTATGCCAAGTTCATTTGACAACCCTTATTAGCAGAACATAAATGTACAGCTGGCCCTCCATATATATGGTTCCACATCCACGAATGCAACCAACTGCTGATTGTGTACTATGCTATGATCTGCAGTGGTTGAATTTCTGGTTATGGAACCCACGGATATGGATATGGAGGGCCAGCTAAGGGACTTGAGTATCTGCAGGTTCTGGTGTCCACGGGGGTCCTGGAACCAATTCCTTGCAGATACTGAGGGATGACTGTATATAGCTTTTTAATAAAATGCCATGATTTTGGCCTCTAAATAGTATTTTTACATTGAGATGCTAAGCAAAAATATAACTAGTAATTATGCACACTCAGAAGAAAAGGACTGTGTTATACCTAAGAGAAATTTCTAATTGTGGATAATAAAACATAATGGTGACACCAAATTCTGGCAGGAAATTAGGCCTTTCATACACTGCTGGTGGAAATGTAAGTTTAGAAAATTCTTAAATAAACAAACATACATTTACCATACAATCCAGCAAATTGTACTCTTGGGCATTTATGCTAAAGTAATAAAAATGTACGCTCACATAAAAGCCTATTTACAAATATTCACAGCAACATTATTCTTAGTAGCACCAAACTGGAAGAAGCCCAGATATCCTTCAACGGGAAAATGGTTAAACAAACCATGGTACAGTATTACTATGGAATACTACTTAGCAATAAAAATGAACAGAATATTAATATATGCACTAACTTGGATAAATTCTTCAGGGAATCATACCCAGGAGGGGAAAAGACAGTCCTCAAAGGCTATATACTGTATGATTCCATTTATTTAACATTCTTGTAGTGATGCAATTTTAGAAATGGATGACAGATTAGTAGTTGCCAGAGTCGGGAAAGAAGGAGTGGAAAGGGGTGGGTTTGGTCATAAAAGGGCAACATGAGAGATAATGATGATGCTGGAATTGGTCAGTATTTTGATTATGGATACGTGCGAACTAAACACATACATACACACACACAGGTAAAACTAGGGAAATCTAAATAAAATTGGTAAATAATTTCAATAACCTGGTTATGATATTGTTTTATATTGGATATTTTGCAGGATGTTAGCATGGGGTAAAACTGGGTAAAGGGTACAAGAAATCTATATTGTTTCTCATGAATGCATGTGAATCTACGATGACCTCAAATTTTAAAGTTTAAAATGTATATCTTCTTGCTTCACTGTTAGTCCATTCTTAGAGAGCCTTATTTGGGCTTGGATGTGTACCATAATTTTTCTCATTATAGCACTATGATTTCTGGCTTGATAAACTTTTCAGAGCTAGTCACATGTAGACTACCTCTTCCATGACTAAGTATAATAATTACTATAGAACATTAAACACTTCTGCTGTGACATCTCAACACCTGCTCCATACCCATATTCATCTCTCCAACTTGTTCAGAGAATACCAGTAGGTAGATATTTACCCAAAAATGTTGGTTTAGGAGGGAGGCATTTTCATTTGGTACCTCATTGAAGAAGTTAAAATCTGTAGTAGGTACCCAGGTCAGACTCTAAAATGTGTAAAAAAGCCCATACTATGGTTAAAATGTTATAAAATTATACCAGTCAAATGTTTGATCTTATAGGAAAAATGCTGATCATACCGGGCATACAAGAATTACTAGGATTCAAAAAAAAAAAACAGTATAGATAGAAAGCAGTAAAATAATGGCCATCTTTTAAGAAACCACAGTTATAAAATACTCAGGTTTTAAAACTTGCTGTGCCCTTACAATAGTGATTTAGGTCTAAATAATTTTAATGTCTAAACTGTAGCCCCAAAGCAACCATTCCATGAAGAAAACTGGGAAAGGCAAATAGTGCAAGATCACGCATCATTTACTGTGACAGGCTGAACCACCACAGGAAAGAAAGAGTGCTCTGCTTGGCTTGAGCTGTCTTTAAAAGCCCAAGCTTGTTAAGTGAAAGCTGCGATGCATGAGTGGAGTGACAAATGAAATAAAGAAAAAGGAGAAAAAGAGGAAGAAAAGAAAAAAAGGTAGTATGGTGGTGTTGACTAAGTGATGGTTTAAAGTACCAAAAAGAAGTGGGCAGAGCAGAAAAGAGTTCCACAGGAGAGAAAGAAAATATACTAACTCTCTACCGTGGTCAAAAAGTATGGTCATTATCAATCACAGACACCTCTGTACCATTGGTCGCAAGGGTAGTGGGCAATTCTATCTGTGTGTAAAGCAAAGAACAGTAAATTACCTCTATCATTGTTTTTGGTGGCATCTGAAGGTATCAGTCTGCCACTTTGAGTAAACAGGTTGCTGGTTGAAGGGAGCATAGGTATATATGCACAGCACAACTCAACCAAAAATCAACCTGCCCCAGAATACAGCAGGAGTGAGTTAAATAGCAGGGGTGGAAAATAAATTGTTCAAAGATTCCCTACCAAGGAGTTCTAAACCAAAAGGAAAACATTATACTTATTTTATTTTCTTGTTTATTTGAAGGTTTGATGGGAACATTTTAAGAACCATTGGTGCTTTTGGAAGTTCTTTTACATTAGGAAAAAAAGGCTTTTTTTTTTTTTTTTCATTAGAAATATATAAATAATAAAAACATAAAACGCCTTAGGGTGTGTGTTATGAGTTGGATTGTTTTCCCTCAAAGTTCATATGTTGAATTTCTGAACTCCAGTGCTTTAAGAGGTGATTTTATTAGGAAATAGGGTCATTATAGATGTAATTAATTAAGATGAAGTCACACTGCAGTAGTTTGGGCCCCTACCCTAACATGACTGGTGTCCTTATAAAAACAGGAAATTTAGAGGGAGACAGACAAACACACACACACACACACATACACACACAGGAAGTACATTATGTGAAGATGAAGGCAGAGATCAAGGTAATATTTGCACAAGCTAAGGTAAGTCAAAGACTGCCAGCAAAGCACTAGAAGCTGGAGAAGAGGGTTGGAACAGATGCTTCCCCAGCGCTTGAAGAGGGAACATGGCCCTGCTGATACCTTGACCTCAGGCATCTAGCTTCAGGAACAGTGATACAATAAACTTGTGCTGCTTAAGCTACCGAGTTTGTGGTCCTTTGGTGCAAGCAGCCCTAGCAAACTGATACATTGTACTACGGCTGCAGTGGAAGGAAGTGACATTTATTCTCAGAATTTACGGTTGTTCTTTGACTCTGGACAAGAGTCTGAAGTTACAAGCCAAGAAAAAAATGATGGATAATATCCTAGACTATTTGATGCCAGATACATCAAAAAGGAGATAAAATCAAAAGTTAATCTCACAAGTAGATAAAATTAAATTAGGTAGGAATTAATGGTATTTGATATTTTTTCTGAATATTAGGCATTACTAGCGATCCACCTATTAGCATTCTAAGTAAATTAATTAGTTACATTGGTCATTTTAATAAAGACTTTTTTATTCCTGCTTAGAAGTTTAAGTAAAAAAGAAATTATCAGTATGGATATATCTATGTCTCAGAAAAGTATCCCACATTGGACAATTCAATTCCTTTATTCATGCTATGGGCCCTAACTGTGTACATAATAGAAGAGAGAAAATTATTATCCTCTACAGTGTTAGATTTCCAAAGAAAAATACGTAAAGATACCTAAAAGTCCATTATTCCACTAGAATATTAAAATAATTATCTAATTTTCTCTGGAAATTATTATATGGATTTGGTCAATAGATATTAAACTAACAGTCCCTTCCCTACATAACTGGCTTCCAATCAAAGAAAACTTTAAAAAGTGCTATATAAGCATTTTTAATTTTTTTTTAAAATTAATTTATTTATTTATTTTTGGCTGTGTTGGGTCTTCGTTTCTGTGCGAGGGCTTTCTCTAGTTGCGGCGAGCGGGGGCCACTCTTCATCGCGGTGCGCGGGCCTCTCACTATCGCGGCCTCTCTTGTTGCGGAGCACAGGCTCCAGACGCGCAGGCTCAGTAGTTGTGGTGCCACGGGGCTTAGTTGCTCCGCGGCATGTGGGATCTTCCCAGACCAGGGCTTGAACCTGTCTCCCCTGCATTGACAGGCAGATTCTCAACCATTGCGCCACCAGGGAAGCCCGCATTTTTAATTTTTACAACTGTTTTCATTAAAAACAATAACCACAGAAACACTGCATCTTAAAGTTTCATCGTCTATTTAGTGTACAATATTTTCACATTAAATATTTCCTACGGTGCACACTTAGCTAATCCCCTGCTAGGGATTAGAGCCTCTCAGCTGATGTTTGAAACAAATCTGAAAAGAATCAAGTACATACAAAAGGTTTCAAGATCTCTTTTCTACAATAAAACTTGTCTTGTTTCCTTTTGGGACTGCCGTGTGTCAGTCTTTCCATGTGGTTTCTTTTTGTACTACTGTTTTATAAACAGCAACATTTTGTAACATTACATATCAATGAGAAACAGAGGGGACTTTCCCGAAAGTCTCCGAAGATCAATTTGAAATATTTAATAAGGCATTTTAATACCAAGCAGATATTCTCTGAGATTGCAAATCATTATGCATGACTTGTCAGGGTTCACAGCTCTGTTAAAATCTCAAGTGAATTAACATTGAGCAAGAACTCTAAGTAAAAATAAGCTGGAGATTTATGAAGGCTGAGAGTATCTCTCTGAAGGAATCTCTTAGGGCTTAATTCCCAGAAGATTTTTCCAGGGACTGTGACAAAGTAATAGTCATCAAGATACAACTTAAATTTCATTCCTCACAGGAGGGCTGTAATTTCACCAACAGAGAAATAGCACAGTATTCCAGTCATCGTGTAATTTTGTAAAGCCTTGAGTATTCACCCAAGAGTCACTGGATTAAAAAAAATCCTCTGCAAGTACACTTATGAAACATCTGGGTAACAGAGCAGAATTCACTATTCTAATTGTATATTTTCAATCACAGCTATTGTTAGTTTCTGTGTTCTTTCAATTAGATCCTTTTTATGGAACTACCTAATGTGAGATTTGACATTACTCAAGTAAACTTTTTATCATATTCCATAAATGAAAAAATTAAGGAAATAATATGTATTTAAGTGCCAGTAATGTGGGATCCCTCTGCTATATGCCATTTAATTTAATAATAAGATAAATCTATTGAGAAAATTACACCCAATGCCATTTTACAGGTGGGAGCATCGAGGTTCATAAAGGTTATATAGTTGACAATTTGAGAAGGCAGAATTCAAGCTGGTCCTATCTGTTTTGCTGTGACGTTCTTTCCCATATATGCCATCGCTCCATTCAGCCATGATCTGTTGAGTGTTAATAGTCACAAGATCTTCTGCCTTGTTCTTGTCTGTTTCCTTGGTGGTATGTAACAGCTGTCCAGATGCATCTACTTGTAGAGAGGCAGCATTATATTTCACCCCACATACACACCATAGCCAAAGGCCAAGTCAGTAAATATATTTTGTCAGCAGAGGCTGTATATAAAATACTTCGGGGGAAGAAATCTCCAAGTACCGACACCAGTGATGTACTCTTCTGTAGCCTTATAGAATGCTCACAATTCTCTTGATTTCTGTACAGAGTAAACGGTTGCAGTAAAAAGTGACTTGACTATCATATCCCCACCAGTCTTGCATATCTTCTAAATCCATTTGCATGTTGCTCTCACATTCCTTTCCTACCCTGTTCTGCTGTTTGTAGGAATCTTACACCTGTCATTGACATTGATTAGTGTTTCCCATGTCTGTCCACTAAAACCCAGCTCCTGGGTCAGGTAACACCACCGTCCCAGCCATAAGGATGCTCAGTTCCTTCAGTGGTTGCCTCACAGTTCACCATTTGGCTTTTCATTTCTCCTACCATGTTTGTAACTTGTTCCACAGACTCAGTCCCTTCTGTTGAACTAAATGACAGTGGATTTGATTTTCCTGATTAAGCTCCAATGCATACAGAAGGTATTAACAAGTTTCTCCCCAAGTATCCTTCATTTCTTTTCTGGATAATGACTATACTTTACCAAATATAAAGATTAGGTTCTGTACTTGACTCTAATATAGTTACTACTTTCAAATGAGAATCTGGGTGTTCTTTACATTCAATAACTTGAAATTACTTAACATATTGGAATGTGACAAGTATATCATTTGGAGAGCTGTCTATTTTATGCAAAATTTAAAAATGAGACTTTCGGGGAGAATGTTTTTAACGTGGAGGAAAATTCATACATATATACACTCTATCAATCTATTTATTTACAGATATAGAAGAACAGTAATTCAATACTTCTTAAAGTATTCCCTAGTTTAGCATGTGTGATAATCAAGTCCACTGCATAATTGCTGATTTTATATCAATTTCTTATCAAAAATTAGAATTTGTATAAGTTGCTTTAATGCTCATGCTTTACCAAGTATTCCATTTAAAAAATAAAAGTTATTAACAAACTCAGCATTTTTCTGAATAACACACTATTATTTAAGCTGAATTTTCATTCAATGATAAAAACAAAAACAGAAATAAAATCAAAACCAATAAACTATGAAACAATTACTACCAAACAGAATACCAGGGACAGAAATATTTTGTCCTTCTTTGCCACAAAAGTTGCAATAATTTTTCAGAAGTGTTTAATAGAAGATTATAAAGTATATGCTATATATTATATATACATATTTATGTAAATATATGTGTACATATCCACTCACATAAACAACTGACATTCAGTCATGAATATCAATCATTGAGGAAATATAATAATTTCAATTTCTTTATCACCAATTAGCTGAAAAATAGATTTTTAAATATTTTAATAGCACAGTCTCCATATTTTACAGTAAGCAAAA
This sequence comes from Balaenoptera borealis, assembly GCF_965194805.1. Taxonomy (NCBI): domain Eukaryota; kingdom Metazoa; phylum Chordata; class Mammalia; order Artiodactyla; family Balaenopteridae; genus Balaenoptera; species Balaenoptera borealis. The sequence goes on from NC_138867.1 coordinate 17,146,714, forward strand.
ATAAAACATAACAATACAGATATAAAATTAAAATCCTCTTTATGTCTTAGTCCCATACCTACTCCTACCAGATCTACTATTAAAAGTAGCAATATTTTCTTTGCCCTAATATTTGATCTTTCATTTTAATTTAAAATTTTCTGATTGTATCACAATTGAAAATTGTCATTGATATAATTAAAGATGAAGAATGCACTGCATCTACATTACCTCCCAATATCTCTCCCCCACCATGCAATTTTAATTACATTATTAATTTTAATTATGGTAGCATTACTTTTATTATTATAGATAAAATGTTTAAATCCCTATCTCTTGCTACATTGATTTTAGGCAGCAGATGTTGTTCCTGTAATGATTTCTGAGGAAACATATATAATTCATCATCTTTTCATCTTTGAATTTTTTCAGTTATATATTTGAAACAACCTAAATGTCCACGGAGAGATGAATAGATAAGGAAAATGTGATACCGATATAGTTATATTTCAGCCTTAAAATAAGAAGGAAATCCTGCCATTTGCAACAACATGGGTGAACCTGGAGGGCATTATACTAAGGAAAATAAGCCAGACACAGAAAGACAAATACTGCATTATCTTACTTATATGTGGAATCTAAAATATTCGAACTCCTAAAACAGAGAATACAATGGTGGCTGCCAGGGGTAGGGCAGGGAGAGAGAAAATGAGGAGATGTTGGAAAAGGATACAAAGTTTCAGTTATGCAAGATGAATGAGTTTTGTAGATTTAATGTACTGCAAAGTGATTATGGTAAACAATACTGTATTGCATACTTGAAATTTGCTAAGAGGGTAGATCTTAAGTCTTCTCACTACATACACACACACATTAAAAAAAGGAAGGAAAAAAGAAAATGGTAACTATGTGAGGTGATAGATGTTAATAAGCTTGACCATAGTGATCATTTGACAATGTACACATACATCAAAACATCAAGTTGTACACCTTACATATATGCAATTCCTATTTGTCAATTATACCTCAAACATAATTTTTAAAACATAAAATAAAACATAAAACATAAAATTTAAAATAGAAATTTTAAAAATGGATTTGATGTTTCCCTTGTTAAGTTGGAGTGCTACATCTTAATAAGTGTGGCAGAATGGGTTCATATATTTGCCAGGCAGATCAAGGACTCTTGTGTCCCCAGAGGGAGGAGTCGTTTGCATCAGAAGCAAGGACTTTGTGATATTCACCTACTGGTAAGAGCTCTTTTATTCTTTTTTGTTCCCCGCTTATGTGGGTTTTTTGGTTTACTGGAATCTATTTTCTGCTTCATCCTTATGTCCCAATACCCCTATGTGAGCCATCCTTAGGAAAATCAAACCAAACCAAACCAAACCAAACCAAAATCAAAGGCTTTAATAAAACACATTTTCTTTGTATGTACAGAATAGGTTGAAAAAATTCTTCCTTGCTTTGAAATCTTTAATAAGTTGCCCAGGTGACTTCCTCTGTTTTTTTGGATTTATAAGGGATTTGGGGGCAGAACAGTTTTCACCTTTAGTGTTTAGGCCTGTAAATTTGATCTGTCTCTTTTACCCCATTAATTAATTTTTAATGTTTTCAATGCTCTGGAATTTTTGGAATCTCTGGATTTATCCACTGTTGGCACCCTATCTTGTTATTATGATTCCTTTTTGAAATACTTATTTCAAAATACTTTTGGAATATCCTCTCTGATGTGTCAAGGGGAGAAATATCAAAACGAGTGGGTTAAATTATGTTGCAGTAACAATCCCTACATTTCAGAGGCATTAAACAATAAAAGTTGATTTCTCACTCACACTGCAAACTATGGCTGAGCTAGTGTTACTTTGTGTCAAATTATCAGCCCTCAGGGGCACTGTCTACTGAACTGCCACCCTCTACAATGTTGCTGTGGAACTTTGCTGACAATGACTCTTTTGAATTGAAAATACTACACAATGTTTGGGGAAAATGGCCTTTATGATACAGTTACATAAAATATTTTATAATTGTAGTTCTTGCTCTTTGGCTCATCTATATACAATGTTTCTTCCTGTTTTCTCTCTTGATGTATACCAAAACTAATTCCTGAGATCAAATTATTTAAACATATGATCTAGATTATTTAAAATATACAAACATCAATATATCACATGCGAGCTACTTTGGTTCTGTACATACAGGTGTTTGCAAAGCACTGAATCAGGTAAATCAAAGTATAGACCACAGAGTTTTATTGCCTCACTAGGCTGGTTATTTTATTATTATTGTATATATGTGTGTGTGTGTGTGTATGTGTGTGTGTATATATATATATATATAAAATTATACGTAATTTTATTATAAAATGTGTATAAGTGTTATTTTGTGTATGTGCGTGTGTGTGCATATCTATACATATATATATGTGTATATATATGTTTTTAAGACTGAAAATTAAACCTGGTGGAAGAGGTTTATGAAATGTTGCTTGGAACCAGCAAGGTTTCCGTGACTTTGTCAGTAGCTGCTTTAGTCACACAGAGTGTAAATTTAGTTACAAAGCAATTCCAAGACTGGTGCTCTTACATCTCTTGGCTGAGAGGACAATACAGAAACACTCCTACTCAAAGCAATCTCTTTTTGTTAATTGTATTTATCTTACAGAATATTTTAAATTAAAGAAGTCAAACATGATCTTAGTAAGAAAAATATATCTCCTGTGCCATTTCCCTTAAGAAAAGCAATCTTAGCAGTGTCTTACATGTCTTTTCATAACTCTCTCCACTCATTCAAAGGTCTGTCTTGTAGTTATGTACATACTAAACTGAACTCTATGCAGCTTTTTCTGTAATAACAGAACATGGCATGGAAATGTCCATGCCATCTTGGTAAATATAATTTTCACAGCTACATGATATTCCGTATTGTTTACTGATGTGCACTTAGATTCTTCTAGTTGAGCTTCTTTCTGTTGCTGATAACAACTTACCACAAACAGTTGGGTAAAACAAAAGCCATCACATGTTCTTATTTTTCTGTTTGCTTCTTCCTTGCCATATATACATGCCATGTTGTGATAAACTTCCAAAGCAGTGCCCCCTTCAGAAGGAGCAGAATTTTTCCAATATTTCATGGCACTTCAGTGTGATACAGCAGTGGAAGATTTACTGAGATCATTTAGTTAGACTTACACTAATGAACACATCAGTGAGACTTGGAAACATTCCACTGTGATGGCCTTAGCTAAATGGAACCATGGCTTGTATGGTTCCTTTGCCAACAATTGTTCAGTGTGCTACCAAAAATTCAATACTAATTTTCTTCCATGAAGAAAGTCAATGGCAAAGTCAGATAAGGATTGATTAGTTGAAATTTAATAGTAGATAACTCCAAGTCCCGTTCAAGATAGCAAAGGATGAAAATCCTCAGCTCACCTTCTCCCATGGACACACTAAAACTACAACCACATATAGAACAACTATCTCTGAGAACAACCTGAAGACCAGCAGAACAGAATTTCTACAACTAAGGATTTAAGAAAAGGCCACATGGAGACTATAGGAGGGGCAGAGATGCAGTCTAGTGAAACCCGTACCCCTGGTGTGACAATCCACAAGTGGGAAGGACATCACAACTGCAGAGGACTCCCTCGGGCCTGAGCCCCACACTGTGCCCCCCAGCCTGGGTAACCTGCATGCAGAAGACGAGCCCCCATAATGTTTGGATTTGAAAACCAGTGGGGCTTACGTCTAGGAGAGCCAGAGGAAACTGATACATCGCTAACGAAGGCCTTACATACAAACTTACTCACCCCAGGTCCTAGTGCAGAGGCAGCAGCTTAAAATGTGCCTGGGTCATGTGAGAAGGAGATTCATTGACTAATTTTAGGACATGTACTGAAGGAGCAGGGAGCAGGTGAAACTTTCTCCAGGGACAGAAGTGCTGGTGGGCACCATTTTTTTTTTTTTTTTTTTTTTTTACTCTCTTTTCACCTAGCTGGCCCAGCACTGGGGGCACCATTTCTGTCACTCTCCATTTACCTAGTTAACACCATGTGCCCTGCCCTGGAGTTCCCCTGAGGCCTGGCCACCAGCACCCCTCCAAAGCAGTTCCCACCCTACCCCATCCAGTGCGTGCCCCCAGCTGCCACCAGAGTCTTTCTAAAGCAGCGCCCACTCTGGGGTCCAGCCTAGCACACCAGCAGTTGTGGCGGTGCCTCACAGCCAGACATGTTGGGGCCAACCCAGTGCATCACCACTCTCGCAGCAGTTGCAATCACACTTCTAAGCCAGCCAAGCTGGGGACCAGCCCTGCCCACTAACATGCCTACAGAAGTCATGGCTGGGCCTCACAAACAGCCAGGCAAATTAAAATGGAAAAACAGTGTTCTAAAATCTATGGGACACAGCAAAAACAGTTCAAAGAGGGAAGTTTGTAGTGATAAAGACCTATCTCAGGAAACAAGAAAAATCTCAGATAAACAATCTAACCTTACACCTAAAGGAACTAGAAAAAGAAGAAAAACAAAGCCCAAAGTTAGTAGAAGAAAGGAAATATTCAGATCAGAGCAGAATCAAATGAAATATAGATTAGAAAAACAATAGGAAATTCGAGGAAACTAAGAGCTGGTTCTTTGAAAAGATAAAGAAAATTGATAAATCTTTAGCCAGACCCATGAAGAAAAAAAAAGAACATGCTCAAATAAATAAAATCAGAAATGGAAGAGAAGTTACAACCAACACCACAGAAATATAAAGCATCATAAGAGATTATTACAAACAATTATAAACCAACAAATTGGACAACCTAGAAGAAACAGATGAATTCCTAGAAATATACAATCTTCCAAGACTGAATCAAGAAAAAGTACAAAATATGAACAGACCTATCACTAGTAACAAAATTGAATCAGTAATCAAAAAAACACCTAACAAACAAAAATCCAGGACCAGATAGCTTCACAGGTGAATTCTACCAAACATTTAAAGAAGAATTAATGTATATAGTTCTCAAACTATTCCAAAAAATTGAAGAGGAAAATATGCTTCTGAACTCATTCCACTAGGTCAACATCACCCTGATACCAAAACCAGAGAGGAAAATCACACACACCCACACACAGCACCCCCCCCACACACACACAAATATAGGCTAATATCACTGATGAGCATGGGTTTAAAAATCCTCAACAAAATATTAGCAAATCAAATTCAACAATACATTAAAAGGGTCATACACCATGATCAAGTGGGATTTATCCCAAGAACGCAAGGATGGTTTAATATTTGCAAATCAGTCAATGTGATACAACATATTAACAATTTGAAGAATAAAAGTCACATGAATAGATGCAGAAAAGTGTTTAACAAAATTCAACATTCCCTTATCTTAAAAAAAATCTGAACAAAGTAGATATAAACAGAACATACCTCAGCATAATAAAGACCATAAAATGTTTTAATAATAAAGGGGCCATTTAACTTGTGAAAGCATAGAAGATCTAGACTGACCTTCACAGAGTTCTCTCCTTACCAGTGTATGGGAGCAAGAATATATTTTCCATTTACTAAGGTGGGAAATGAAATTTAGCTGAGAGAAACTTAAGAGCACTCTCAATTAAGACAGACGGCAGGCAATTATGACCCTGAAGGACTGAACCCTGAAAAACAGAGGGAATAAAGACATCTGGTAGATGGCAGCAGGAATCTACAATGGCACAGACATTCCTCTTTCCCACTGTGCCACCACTCTCTACCTGATCACTTTGCCTTCTGTCACACCTCATCACTATACCTTCTTGCTATACCTGACCGCAGCGTTTTTACTTTATACTTAATCACTGTGCCTTCATTCTACACGTGGTCACGATGACTTCCTCTAGCCTTGATCCCTGTATGTTCACTCTGTACCTGTTTGCTGGGCACTGTATATTCACTTTAGTCCTCTTTGCTGGGCCTTTTCCCTATACCTCATGCTGAGCCTTCTCTGTATACTTGAACACAGAACATTCACCCCACACCTGATTGCTCTGCCTTTATCCTATACCTGACCCCTAGAAAATGGCAAAAACTACCCAAAAAAGTGGGGCTGAGTTTACTGCACATGAGTTTTTAGAATGAAATTTCAGGAGCATGTGCTCTAATACAATGATTTCACACTTAAAAATATTTTTCTTTTTTTTTTAAATATAATGATGGGAATGTAGAGCTGCTTTATTTTAGGACAGTGATTCTAGACTCAGAGAGGCTTAGTGACAGAAAGACTGCCTCAAGGCTTTTTTGGTTTCGTTTTGTTTTGGCATAGCTAGCGGGATCTCAGTTCCCTGACCAGGGACTGAACCCAGGCCCTCGGCAGTAAAAGTGCGGAGTCCTAACCACTGGACCACCAGGGAATTCCCATATTTTTCATTTTATAATATTTCACAGCAATTTCAATTTATGAGCCTTTGTTAAAGTATAGGGGTAATAGCATAGACTAATTAATATTATCAGTGATAATTAGGTAATGGCTAGTGTCTAATATGAGATTTTTTGTTTGGTCTATTTCTCCAGAAAGGAAAGAAAGAAGAAAGGAAAGAAGAGGAGAGGAAAGGAGAGGAGAGGGAGAAAAACAACAAAAGTGGCCATAATTAGGATAAATTTATATAAAACGTCAGTACATTTTGTAAATATTAAGAATGATTTTAATAAGAAAATTTTATATCTATAAATTTATGTGATAAGTATACAGAAAAATATCACATGGAATAATAGCTCTTCACCTCTATAAAAAGTATATTTTGTCTTTATTCCATATAGAGTCTATTTATTTATTGACTATTACATTTGTGATACTTTGTTAGGTGCATATGACACAGAAATAAAATAATAAAAAATGTGAAGGACCTACAAATTAGCAAAATATCAGACAAGCTCAAATTAATGTATAATATAAAGTAGTGAGCAATAAAATATAAGCTGGGGGTCCTCAACCCCCAGGCCATGGACAGTTACTGGTCCTCTGCCTGTTAGGAACTGGGACGCACAGCGGGAGGTGAGCAGTGGGCGAGAGAATGAAACTTCATCTGCCGCTCCCATTGCTCCCAACTGCTTCTGCTTGCATTACTGCCTGAACCATGTCTCGCATTACCATCTGAACCATCCCCCCACCCACCCCAAGCCCCCACACCCCGGTCCATGGAAAAATTGTCTTTCACAAAACCAGTCCTGGTGCCAAAAATGTTGGGGACCACTGTAATAAGCCCAGGATGCCCTAAGGTCAGTTGTAGTAAAAATTTTTAGTTGTATTTTTTTTAAAAAACGCACTATCTCCATGAAGAGAAGTATTAAGTTCCAAGGCTAATTTATACACCAGAATGTTCCTTTAGCCATTATGAAAATTTCACCCATTATATTTTTTACATTTACTTGAACATAAGTTGTATCTAGAATTGCCAAAACTGATTGGTTGGCTTTGTATTCACATTTCCTACACTGAGGAGCATATACATGAAAATCATTTTTGAATATATTTTTTAAAACATTACGTGAAGATTTGGGAATTCCCTGGCAGTCCAGTTGTTAGGACTCTGCACTTTCACTGCAGAGGGCCTGTGTTCAATCCCTGGTCAGGGAACTAAGATCCTGCAAGTCCCATGGTGCGGCCAAAAACAAAAAAAACATAACGTGGAGATTTAATTTTTGTAAATTGGGTCCAACTTATAGTGAAATAATTTATCTATTCCAGTGAAGTACTTTCTATTATGAATTGATCAGTTTTATTGGGGAATTCCAAGTCTGGTATACTTTCATAAAAAGTAAATGGAGAAACTAAGGAATCTGAAGTAGCATAAAGTGAAATCTGGTAGATTATATCAATCATTGAATAAAAGTGAGAAAATAAATTGGTGTTGTGGTCCTTCTTGAAAAAACAAATGTAATTATTTACAAGAAAATAAAAAGAATCATTACTACATAAAGCAATAAAACTTTTTTACCAGATATCCGAACAATGATGTTCAAAAAATTAAGAGGCTGTATTTTTACAAACTCTTTCCTCTAAACATAAGTGTAGGTGGAAAGGGCTGACATATTATCATTCAATAAATATTTACAGAACATTGTTTCAAGTGATGTACAGTAATATAATACAGCAAAAGTAGAGTAGTGGAACTTCTGAGCCTTCTCTTCAAAAACCCTTAAAGCTTCTGCTCTCACTCTCTTGAAATGCTGCCCTAAGAATGAATGTGAAGTATTTCCCCCATTTCATGAGTTGTCTTTTCTTTTTGTTGATGGTTTCCTTTGCTGTGTAGAAACTTTCTAAAGTCCCACTTGTTTATTTCTGCTTTTGGTGTCAAATTTAAAAAGTCATTGCCAAGATTGATGTCAAGGAGTTTACCCACTATGTTTTCCTCTAGGAGTTCTATGGTTACAAGTGTTACATTCAACAAGTCTTTAATCCATTTTGAGTTGATTTTTGTGTATGGTGTAAGATAGGGGTCTAGATTCATTCTTTTGCATGTAGCTATCCAGTTTTCCCTACCCCATTTATCAAAGAGACTATACTTTCCTCACTACATATTCTTAGTTCTTTTGTCATCAGTTCATTAACCATATATGCATGGGTATTTCTGGGCTCTTTATTCTGATCCATTGATCTATGTGTCTGTTTTTATGCCAGTACTGTACTGTTTTGATCACTACAGCTTTATAATATAGTTTGAAATCAGGAAGTGTGATGCCTCCAGCTTTATTCTTTCTCATGACTGCTGTGGCTTCTAGGGGTCTTTTGAGGATCCATACAAATTTTAGGATTGTTTGTTCTATTTATGTGGAAAACACCATTGTGGTTTTCATAGGGATTGTATTAAATCTGTAGATTACTTTAGGTAGTATGGACACCTTAACAATATTCTTCCAATCCATGAACACAGACTATCTTTCCATTTATTTGGTCTCCTTCAATTTCTTTCCTCAGTGTCTTATAGTTTTCAGTGTACTGATCTTTCACCTCCTCTGTTAAATTTATTCCTAAGTATTTTATTCTTTTTGATGCTATTGTAAACAGGATTGTTTTCTTAATTTCTCTCTCTGATGGTCCATGTACAATGAATGATATTTTGAGCCAGTCAATTGTGGCTTGGTTTGTTACAAAACAAAAGCTAACTGATACAGAAGAAAAGTTATGAGAAGTTAAGAGGAAAAAGCTTATGAACCTTAGAAAATTTTGTCCAATGTATGATTCATCACTTGTTCTATGTGATTCTTCATATGCACCCTAATCTACCATGTAGGATTGCAGTGTCAGCTTCACTTTACTGAAATTATCTCATTCTGAAGTTATGCCCCAGGGTAATAATTATAAAATTGCTACTAGAATCCTGGAAGATATCCAGGTGAAGCTCCCAAGATGTTTGGGAAGAATTAAATTAGTTCCCCAACAAGCAGCGCAATAAAATAAGCACAGCTGGTGTCTCTTCTTGTTGCTTTGCAACAAAGAACACAGCTGCAAATGGAAACAGGTCTGGGGTTTAGAGGTTGGAAGGGAACAAAGAAAACAGGAAAAAGATTGGGGATGTTTTAATACATCTCCAAAGACAAAGAACCTTGCAGAATTTAAGGGTCATAGAGTAAAACTTTGTATCTTCTCCTGATATGCCAAATTAAGTTTTAGTACTCCACTGAAATTAGAGTTCATAAATTATATATTCATAATTTTCATAAAGTATATTCTGCTCTCTCTCCAATTAATTAAAAACCATTATTCCTATAATCTGGTACAATTTAAAAAATGCTTTTAAATAATGTTTAATTATTGGTATATTTTATTAACATATAGAAGAGACTAGGTAGAGATTTATATATTTCCTTATAAATATGTTTCTGCGAAAAACAAAGATGTGAAATTTATTTTCAAGCAAATTAGACTGTGATCTGGCATGGTTTTCTTTGAACCAATTTCCATATGTGAAGCAATTTTTCGAAAATTTAAGGTGATTGCAATACAACCAAATTTAAATTTGTACTTCTGATTCCAGGCAAAAACAATACTAGAATTGAAGAAATGTGGGTATACTTACACACAAACAGAAGAGACAAAATTATTGTTTTTTAAAAAAGAGATTTACCAATACACACAATTAAAAATAAACCTTTGCTAGCTTTTTTATGATAATAATATATTTTATTATAATACCACTAAAGGTCTTAAGACAATTGTTCCCTTTCCATCTGAGAATGGCAATGCTATTTACAAATAAGATTTTATTCATTCTATCTTCATTTTCAGAAAGCCACACATGCACCTGAACACTGACTCCAAAAAGGGAATAATTTCATCTCATGGTCACTGCCCTCTTTGAAAAACACAGACTTTTAATAAAATTACAGAAAATCAAATTAAAGAAGTACTTCTATAGAATAATCGGTAAGAGGTGGTAAAGTCATCAAGATTGGAATGATAATAAACCACATATCAGAGAAAAAAGAAGACAAAAAATGTTAAGTGTGTATTGATAAAATATGTACCAGTCTCTTCATAGTCCTATCAGGTTACATTTGCCCTCCAGAATATTATAATGTCATTCTGTCCACATATGTTCACTTTGTTGAAGGCAATCACATCTTTAGATAAGTTTTGAAAAAAGCAATGTGACAGCCAATAGCTTACTAGACACCCATCATAATTCAAATGGTCCTTTTCTAAATCAGTGCTACAAAAACAGGCAGATTTAAACAAGCACCACAATGACTCTCATGTAGCCACACCTGTTACTCTACTTTCTGTGAGCACAAATATCCTAACTTTATTCAATGGTTTTCCTCACTGTTTTCAAAATGTTATCCATTTAAATATGGCAACTAATACCTAAACATGAACATTGCTTACCTGGGCAGATAGAATTGGTTTTGGTCACAAAATATATGGCATGAGCATTCCAACACTATGGAGTTCTCTTTGGAAGTGACTCGAAATTTAACAAATATTTTTTCTCCCATTCATGTTTCTATTTTGAAATCTTTTCATTCTTTTATTTTGCATGTTTCTTAGGGCAGGGATTCTCAACTGAGAGCAATTTTGGCCTCCAGAGATCTTTGGGCAGTGTCTGAAGACATCACGATATGGCAGCGGTGGGAGGGATGCTATTGAAATCTAATGAGTAGAGAGACCAGGAATGCTGCTGAACATCCTATAATGCACAGGATAGCCCCCATAGCAAAGAACCTACAAGGCACAGGATAGCCCCCATAGCAAAGAACCTACAAGGCACAGGATAGCCCCCATAGCAAAGAACCTACAAGGCACAGGATAGCCCCCATAGCAAAGAACCTACAAGGCACAGGATAGCCCCCATAGCAAAGAACCTACAAGGCACAGGATAGCCCCCATAGCAAAGAACCTACAAGGCACAGGATAGCCCCCATAGCAAAGAACCTACAAGGCACAGGATAGCCCCCCTAGCAAAGAACCTACAAGGCACAGGATAGCCCCCATAGCAAAGAACCTACAAGGCACAGGATAGCTCCCATAGCAAAGAACCTACAAGGCACAGGATAGCCCCCATAGCAAAGAATTATCCAGTCCCACATGTCAATAGTGGAAAGGTTGCAAAACTCTTCTAGGGGGATACGATACCCTAGATATTAGCTGAAATTACATGGCGTATGTAAATCTAAGAGATAAAGAAAAACCTTATTTTAAAACATGCAACAAAAACCACTTCAGTTTATTTTGCATCTTTCTTTTTGAAAACATCCAGAATGCCACAGACTTTGTCTGCTTGTTATTACTCACTGACAGAAATATACTATCACGTTATGCTGTTCTCACTGGCAGTATAACACCCAGCAACTACTTGGAGGTCTCCATGACCATTTCTTAGCAATGGATAAACAAGAAACAGTCATCTGATAAAAACGTGCACACATAAGAGGTCCCTGGTGCTGCCTTCTCTTGCCCGCTCTGTATTCTCATATCACATTTTGCAAAGCTCTACAGGGAATCCATCATTTGCACGATGATCCTGCTTATGCCCCCGTAATCACACAAGCAGGCGTGCGTGCACACACGCACACACACACTCTAAACTATACAACCCCACAGGGAAGAGAGAGGAGTGTTTTTCATCATGTGTCTTCTATGTAAAATGCACTTTTTTCTCCTTGTCTAACTGAAAAAGCCCCACACATTATATAAGATTCAGAGGATGTCTTCTCTAGTCTGCAAGCAGGGCTCCCAGTCAAACTGTATGGGCCCTCTATTTTTTTGCTTATCAAACGCCATATTGAAAATTTCTGTTTACATGTCTGCAGTCTGCTCAAATTTAGGGGCTTTGTTTTATTTACCGTTTTATTACTAGCCACTATCACATTTCTTAGCACATTAAATGCCTTCACTCTCTCTCTCCTTCTTTCCAGAAAGAATTGGAGAGATTAAAGGATACAGTTTTTTTTTTAATGACTGGATGATTCAAAACTCAATTAATATGTATATGGTAAAAACAATGATCTTATCAGTCACCTTCTGTTGCAAAAATTTTGTTGTCACCTATCACACTATTGTTAGCTATTATTAGTATTGGAAACTGGTATAGTTTTAAATGTAAATATTATTAAGGTCTATTTTCACAAATCTACATTTTACTTTTCATTATCATTTCATAAATAACATGTATATATTATTTTAATAAAGAAGAATGTACTTCTCTCATACCAAATAAACCTGCAACCCTCTTTGTAGAAGTAATCACTTTTACTTGTGTGTGTGTCCTTCAGATATTTCTTATGTATGAGTATGCATATTCTGTAACTCGTATTTATTTTTAAAAATAAAGTAGATTCTATTCCACATGGATTTCTGAAAACTTTTTTTCTCACTAAAATACTCTGGATCTTGGAATGTCAGCATACACAGTTTAAATTCATTCATTTTAAGGCTGCCTAAGGTATCAGTATATGAAGACTCATTCATTTGAGAATTTCTTTATTAGTGTACTTTAAGTGTGTTTTCTATTTTTCACTATTGTGAACAATACTACAATGGGCATCCTTCCTTTTATATCTTTGCATATCCATGTCAGTATATCTATAAAATAGCTTTCTACAATAGATATATGTTCTTTTAAAAATTTTGATAGACATTGCCAAATTACCCTCCAAAAAACTATGAAAATCAACCTTTCTGCTGATGGTTCTGCACATTAACAATTTTGTGAATTATCAAATTTGCATACTTGGTAGGTGAACATTGCTATCTCCTTCTCCTTCATGGTTTCTTAAATTACTAGTGAAATTTGAGATTTTTTTGTATAATTAACATGTGTTTATTTTTCCTAAGAATCTCCTGCTAACGTAATTTCCCCATGTTTATTTGATTGTAGTCATTTTATCCACTCATCAGAACTTCTATGGATCCAATTGATTCTACAGTTGATAGGAAACATGATTTAGATATCTGAAATCAACTGTTAGCTTCACCACATGCAGAAAGAAATATTGGTGCCATAGCAAAATCATCTAGCGTCACAATTACATAGAAATGGAAAGGAGGGATGATTTTCTGTATCATTCCCAAATCAAGCCACTTAATAGAAACTGACAGCACTGTTTCTCTTCTGATGCTAAAACCTTACTCACCACTCCTTTGGATTCAGTATTAGGTTCAATTCTTTGGTTATTGGGTTCATGTTGAAACCTAGAATTTGTCCAGCTATCAATTCAGATTCAGTGCAGCTGCACGTATCTGAAATCCAACTCGATAGCTTAAAAAGATGAGATTTACTTTCTTAAGAAGGCTCTTGGGATTCGCAGACCAGAGCTGGAGGTCAGTTCTGTAATGGATCATTCTTCCAGGCCCTTTTATCTTTCTGCACTAAGCAACAGGCTTTCATCTATATGGTTGCAAGTGGCTGCTACATTTCTGTACCACATCTGCTTTAGGCAACAATTGAAAGGAAAATGGTGATGGGTGAAATATGCATGCCAGGTGTGATTTTTTTGGCAGGAAATCTGTATCTTTCCTGGAAGTTCCACCTAATTGCCTCTGCTTAACATCTTACCATCTAGAATTACATCACATGGTCATTCTTAGATGAAAAGGTATGGTAGGAGATGAATATTTAATTCTGCACAGTGTCACCCTGATCAAAACTGAGTTCTCGGGCTTCCCTGGTGGCGCAGTGGTTGAGAATCTGCCTGCCAATGCAGGGGACACGGGTTCGAGCCTTGGTCTGGGAAGATCCCACGTGCCGCGGAGCGACTAGGCCCGTGAGCCACAATTACTGAGCCTGCGCGTCTGGAGCCTGTGCTCCGCAACAAGAGAGGCCGCGATAGTGAGAGGCCCGTGCACCGCGATGAAGAGTGGCTCCCGCTCGCCGCAACTAGAGAAAGCCCTCGCACAGAAACGAAGACCCAACACAGCCATAAAAAAGTAAATAAATAAATAAATAAATAAATAATTATTAAAAAAAAAACAAAACTGAGTTCTCTTAGTAATAGGAGTGGAAGCTGAATATTGGATAATTAACAGCATTTACCTAAATGGAAGAAGAAGCATGATCCTATTGTTTGTGACAAATGCCATATTTTTGTATATGTGTATATAGTCAGCTGGGCTGTCAGAACACTAACTGCCCTGGATCAACAGGTGCCTGTCTATCAAGAGTATTAGAGGGTCATTCTCTAAAATCCCTTACAGTAGAGGTTGGCAAACTTTTACTGTAAAAGGCAACATAGTAAACATTTTAGGCTTTGTGAGCCATAGTGTTGGCTGCAAACTCAACTCTGCTACTGCAAAGCCCAACTACCATAAGCAATATTTAAATGCATGGGTATGGCTTTGTTCTGGTAAAACTTTGTTCATAAAAACAGACAGCAGGCTGGATTTGTCTCCACTGCCATGGTTTGCTCTTCTGTCCTGCACCACATTACTAGTTTTTTTGTTGTTGTTGTTGTTGTTTGTTTGTTTGACTTCTAAAATTAGAGGCAGTGCAAATACCACTCATTCTTAAGCCCACAATGTAAAGTGAGTTTCTCACTCCACTAACTTTTATATCACCTTCCATATGTTCATATTACAATGTGCATTAGATGCTATTATAATTTTTATGTATTTGTTTTTCCACAATGAGTTCATACACACACACACAATATGATTTCCAATATTCAGCCTAAAGCTTGCCATACTCTTTCACCAGAAATCATGCTTGGAACTGTGGTACAAAAGAGACTGAAAGCCTACTCTGCTTTGTCCCTTTTCTCCACTACTTTCAGGCATTAAATATTTCTCCTTCAACCATACTCGTTTCCATAAAAGAACTTAAGAATACAGTTGACCCTTGAACAACTTGGGGGTTAGGGGTACCAACCCCCTGTGCAGTCAAAAATCCACGGATAAGCTATTACGGTTGGCCTTTGTGTAGGAGGTTCCTGTAAGTGGACCCACGCAGTTCACACCCGTTTAGTTCAAGGGTCAGCTTCCCTAGTATTTCCCTCCCCTTCCTACCTTTCTCTCCAAGTCCTAGATGAGGACTGAGATGTCTTGGCTTGTTCCTAAGTCCTCCAGCCTTTGCTGCAATGATTCCTTTAGGCTTCATGATTCCTAAATGTCCAGCATTCTTTAACAGGCTCACATGTACCCACTTAGCTTTCACTGTGTTCACACACATGTATATATTTCAGGGTACATTTCTGATAACTTTTTTCCTCCCCTTGTCATTTTCCTTGGCTTTTCAATCTCTGTTCTGATTCATTTCAACTATTTTCAATGTCAACTGTTTTCCTAAATATTTTTCTAGGTAAGGTGGGAGGATGATATACTTTCTGGATCCTTCTCCACATACTTCTTTCATGCTAACAGATGAATCATGTTTTGCCTGAATGAAAGATTTGGGGTTTCAGTCTTTTCTCTGTAGGCTGACAATGGTATTCAATCGTTAACCACTTTCCAATATTTCAAGTGATAAATATGATGTGAAAATATCTTTTCCTAATAGGTAATTTTTACATATCTGAAAGTTTGTAAAAATTTTCTCTGTATCCTTAGGTGAATCCTGGCAAAGTTCCTAAAGCCTAAGTTTGATTCTTATCCTATTACCCTTTCCAGGAACTCTGGAAGTCTCTTAAACTTGTAAATTCTGTATATTCCTCACCTCCAGGAAAAAAATGTTATTGCTCCTCTACTTCATCTGCTGTTTCCTGCTCTCTGGGAACATGTGTTATTCACATGCTAGGTCTAATTAACATATACTCTAAGTCTCATCTATTTCTCACAATTGCCATATATTTGTATTTTTGCCCTCTGATTTTTAGCTCTTTCTTCCAGTCTGGGATGTTCTTAAGTTCCAGAAAAATAATTTGGGTCTTATCAGTGACCCTTCATGCCTCAATGCATACAATTGATTTTTTTGTTGTTTACTTGTTTATAGAAAACATGGCTTTGAGTTACAGAAATCTCTCTGCAGTGTCCTTAAAACACTAGTGCTCTGATTATCTACCGTTCAATACTCTTTCTTGGTAATGACTGCTGTGCCCGTTTTCTCTCTATGGTGCTTTGCCTGCCCTGGTGACCGTCGTTTCCTTTGCGCTCCCCGGGGTTCTTACTTGGCCCCTGGCAGTACCTTACCAGTGGCATTTTCACAAGTGGCGGAGTCATAGAGCTCTTCGCTTTCATAGGAGAAGATGACTGGCTGATGGGCTGTCAGTCCCTTGACAAGGTGCTAGGAGGAAGGCTGTTCTGGAGTTTTCACACAAACTCTCACCTGCCAGGAATAATGGTGTTGCGCTGTTTAACTTTCCTAAGAGACCAACGAGCATGAGTGTCTTCTGGGCCTTTCCACAGGCTCTCTGAGTCTGGACCCTGCACTCTACTCTGGTCCCTGGGGAGCCAGATTAGCAATAGCTTTCTCCCCTGAGATTCTGGTTAAGGAGGAGAACTTAGTCTCTCTTTCTAACCTGCTTCCCCAACGGATTCAGAAGCTATCTGCCAATCTCAGGAGAACTAAGATGAGTGGATCTGGGAAAAAAAAAATAAACTGCAATCTTGAATTAAAAAACCTTATGTATATGAGACAAAGGATGTTAACAAAACATATTGTGGTAATCATTTCACAATATATGTAAGTTAAGCCATCATGCTGTTCACCTTAAACTCATACAGTGCTGTATGTCAATTATATCTCAATAAAACTGGAAAAATTTTCAAATTATAAAAACCATATATATATATCCAATTACACAGAGTGACTGGATTCGTGACTATAATACTTAATTTAAAACCCATACATATACAGGAAACTTAAATATGTAAAACCTTTATTCAAAATATACGTTCTAAATCCAAACTGAGAGCCTCACAGAGGTAATAAAAATATTATTATCACAGCTGAACATTATTTTAATTATATTTAGGAAATTTATCATCTGAGATAAAAATAAAATAAAATAGCTAAACCATGGAAATCTGTGAGTGGCGGGAGAGCCCCAGATGATCAGAAGACTGGAGACCTCAATCACGATTTATCAAACGCAGTGTAGGCTCTGCATTCAGGAGAGCCTAGAGTCAATTTCTTCTAGCAATTTGGGAAAGAATTTGGGAAAGTTACTTACATACTGTACACCACTTTGCACAGCTTTAAAGTGGTATTCAAAATACTTCACAGGGTTGTCATATATTTTAAAATAAATAAGGGATGTAAATGTTTAGGAGTGTCTGCAAAGTTTATTGATTAATGTAGCTATTGCTTGTACTATTAATACTAGTATAATTTGATCATAACCTGCAAGCATAAAAGACGTAGCAATAGATTTCCAACATTATATTATCTGTATCTATACAAATTGTCACTGAATGTGTTGGTATGGTCAAAGAATTATGCCAGTTAAGCAAGAATTGCAAGTGTTTTCTCATGTATGGTTGTTTTTCCTTAAGATCAAGCTGTTTCTAAAACTTACAGATTCAGAAATTTGTTTTAATAAGTATTAGAATAGCTAGGCCAAATATTCTTTAACACTTTAGGCCATAGGAAATTATGAAAATATTTTGGAACTTCTTCAGATTTCTTCACTCCCCTCCCAAAATTTAAAAACTGGTCTTCAAAAGATGATTTTTGGATCATCAAAAATATATTAACTGCCAAAATATAAAAATGATTTCTCTTACCCATATCTGACATTTCAGGCACAGTTACGATATATGGTCCATCTGTGAACTTCGGAGCATTGTCATTGATGTCTTGCACTTTGATAATAAACTCAGATTCAGGTTCAAGGGGCTTGTTTGTTCGTCTGTCAATAGCCTGAGCATGAAGCACATAGTGGGTCTTCTGCTCTCTGTCTAGGCTTTTTGTTGAGTGGATGTCACCCGTGGTATCATCAATGATAAATATAGTCCCAGCACCTTCTCCAGTAAGGATGTACTTCACAGATCCATCACCTTTGTCAGAATTGGAGTGCAGCTGTAAATAAAGATGGAATAATTTAACACGAAATTATACTCCAACTTCACATGGTGTTCTCTGAAAACTGCCTATCTATAATTTAATACTTAGTTTGATTATGACTTTTCTTCTCTCCACAGTGTCCCATGTGTTGCTACAATCATCTATTGGTCTGCAGTTTTTCTCCACTTGGTATTAATATGGATATTTTTATTATGATCTGCCTAAGATCCAATTATTGATGTAAGAAAAATTAATAAGCAATACTTATTAAAAGAAAAACAATAACCCTTGCGGTCATTCTACTAAATCCACACTTTACTACCTACATAGACTAGAACTGGAAAAAGAAACTACCAGTAAATCACTGTTGCCTTCCATACTTGTAGGGATTTTTTTTTTTTAATTAATAGCTTGTCATTCTATTTCAACATTAAAATTAGAAAAGAAAATTGTAGGACAAATTGACATTCAAATTATTTATTAAAAATTCCACAAAAGAGGCACTTATTTGTCACAGAAGCATTAATTTTATAATTTGGAAAAATAAATATTTTCTAGATTAATTGTTTACATTTAGAATTTACAAAAAAATTGTGGTAGAATATTCTCTTTCTTGAAAATTTATGAAACTTTAACTCAAAATTTAAATAACAGTAATAGATTTAATCAATACATAGGCCCTAATTTTTAATTAATTGAGAAACACTAAAAAATTTCACTTATTAAATTAAAATGATCGAATATTCTTTGAATAGACATTATAAGAGTAATATTTCAGCAGAGAATTTCAACAAGAAAGATAAATAACGGTAAGATAATTATAAGCCTCTTATTATCATTTATATATTAGCAAATGCTTTTAAACTGCATATGGTTCACACTTAATATCTTGCTATAACTTATAGCATCAAAGTTCAGTTAAATATTTCCATGAATACTACTGCTATATTTCTAGCTAAGAACGACATCAGTATTTTCTTAAATGGCAAACACATACTTGAAGAATGGTTTCTCCCAAGAGACCTGAACAGTTATCCTTCATATGAAACCTTTTTGGTCACATAACCTCAACTACTCACTTTTTGCACATTTCTGACCCTTGCAAACATTGAAAATATATAACCTTGTTCACATAGCGTTTTGGTTTCTAGCCACAGTAAAGTGAAAATGTTCAAGGTTTATGTTGAAGTCTCTGAACTCTTAGAAGATATTTTTCAAAAGATAAAATATAGGGATTTCCCTGGTTGCACAGTGGTTAAGAACCCGCCTGTCAATGCAGGGGACAGGGGTTCGATCCCTGGTCTGGGAAGATCCCACATGTCGCAGAGCAACTAAGCTCGTGGGTCACAACTACTGAGTCCATGAGCCGCAGCTACTGAGTCCATGTGCCACAACTACTGAAGCCCACACGCCCTAGAGCCCATGCTCCATAGCAAGAGAAGCCACCGCAATGAGAAGCCCACCCACTTCAATGAAGAGTAGTCCCCGCTCGCCACAACTAGACAAAGCCCGCATCAGCAACGAATGGCCATTATCAAAAAGCTAGAAACAATAAATGCTGGAAAGGGTGTGGTGAAAAGGGAACCCTCCTGCACTGTTGGTGGGAATGTAAATTGATACAACCACTAGGGAGACTAGTATGAAGGTTCCTTAAAAAACTAAAAAAAGAACTACCATATGACCCAGCAATCCCACTACTGGGCATATACCCTGAGAAACGCATAATTCAAAAAGAGACATGTACCACAATGTTCATTGCAGCACTATTTACAATAGCCAGGTCATGGAAGCAACCTAAGTGTCCATCGACAGATGAATGGATAAAGAAGATGTGGCACATATATGTATAATGGAATATTACTCAGCCATAAAAAGAAATGCAATTGAGTTATTTGCAGTGAGGTGGATGGACCTAGAGTCTGTCATACAGGGTGAAGAAAGTCAGAAAGAGAAAAATACCAAATGCTAACACATACATATGGAATCTAAAAAAAAAAAAAAAATGGCTCTGATGTACCTAGGGGCAGGACAGGAATAAACACGCAGACGTAGAGAATGGACTTGAGGACACAGGGAGGGGGAAGGGTAAGCTGGGATGAAGTGAGAGAGTACCACTGACATATATACACTACCAAATGTAAAAGAGATAGCTAGTGGGAAGCAGCTGCATAGCACAGGGAGATCAGCTTGGTGCTTTGTGACCACCTAGAGGGGTGGGATAGGGAGGGCGGGAGGGAGGGAGATGCAAGAGGGAGGAGATATGGGGATATATGTATACATATAGCTGATTCACTTTGTTATACGGCAGAAACTAACACAACATTGTAAAGCAATTATACTCCAATAAACATGTTAAAAAAAATTTTTTAAAGACCCAATACAGCTATAAATAAATAAATAAATAAATATAAAATATAGAAAAAGACAATATAAGGAAAGAACTATTAATATGGGAAAATGAAGGCATCTGAAACATAAATAATATTACATCAGGAAAAGTTTAACTTGTTTATTGAAAATACATAGGACATAATCAGGGACAAAATTCTGATGGGAATCACTCAGCTAGATTAAACAAATTAAATCATTTCAAAACTGCTTTTTTGGAGTTTTTCTAAAAAGGAGTAAAAATACATTAGCAAAATATGAAAAACACAGCTTTCAAAGATTCACACTTCATTAGTAAATTAACTACTAAAAGAAGCAGTAAAATGAGTTGCATAGAGACAGATGTATGCATGTATGAAAGTGAATTTATTCATTTATTTATGTCTCTTGACATATAATTTTAGCACCTACAAGAAAAGATTTATCATTTATGCAGCAGACGTCTACACAACATCGACAGAGCGGTCTATTTCACATTCTCCAACTTTGCCTCTATCCATGACCAAAGCACAGCAAAGTAAAGCAACAAATTCATTGAACAAATGTTTCTAAAACCTTTTCTGGAACATTTGTGTTATTAAATTAACAAAAGGTGAGATCGCTTTAATAGCTATTGCTATACTGTGTATAAATTATAAATCTATATATTATAAATATAAGTAATTAAAAACACTTGAGGGCAAGGGTTAAGCCTTCTAACAACTAATTTTTGAAAGATATAACAATGGTGACAATTAACTCTTTTCCTCAGGATATATTCGCATACTCTTTTATATTTTAGTGAGGTTAATTTGAAATTATTTAGTCTTGGATTAAAGGTTCACATTACAAAGGGTTAACTATATTTATATTTTTAAATAGGCGTATGGATGTAGACCAGAAACAGAAATATGTAAAAGAAGTAGTAAAGTTGTCAGTCTAAAGCATCTGTTAAAAAATTATATGTTCTGTGCTTTATACTGATTATGCTAAATAATTCAAATAAAAGATAAATGCCAGTAGATTTATGGCTTTAGATTTTAAAACTTGAACCTGACTTCACATTTATAAAGTTTTGAGAATTAACATATAACTTAGCATGTTTCAGAAGTTATGTCTAATTAGAAAATAAACGTGCAATACAATCAGTGAACTGTATTTCACCAGTATTTATATTACTGTACAACACAAAGTTACATCAAAATATTATAACTATGTATTTGGATTACATAAGTTGTTGATAATACTTAGCTTGACTGTTTTACTAAGGTAGATGATCATTTTATTAATGGATTTTTTAAAATCTTTCATCTGGCCTGCTGGAATCTTGAAATGATAGTTACCATGTAACACTAATGGAAACCCAGCACAGTAGCAGTAGGTCAATTGATTAATAGTTTATATGATTTTTTTTTAATTAAAAAAATTTTTTGGAGTATAATTGTCTTACGATGTTGTGTTAGTTTCTGCTGTACAATAAAGTGAGTCAGCTGTATGTATGCATATATCCCCTCCCTCTTGGACCTCCCTCCTTCTACCCGGCCATCCTACTCATCTAGGTCAGGTCATCACCAAGCACGGAGCTGAGCTTCCTGTGCTTTATAGTGTGCCCCCACTAGCTTTTTTTTCTTTTAACATCTTTATTGGAGTATAATTGCTTTACGATGTTGTGTTAGTTTCTGCTGTACAACAAAGTGAGTCAGCTATATGTATACATATATCCCCAAATCTCTTCCCTCTTGCACCTCCCTCCCACCCTCCCTATCCCACCCCTCTAGGTGGTCACAAAACACTAGCTGATCTCCCTGTGCTATGCGGCTGCTTCCCACTAGCTATCTATTTTACATTTGGTAGTGTATATATGTCCATGCCACTCTCTCACTTCATCCCAGCTTACCCTTCCCCCTTCCCGTGTCCTCAAGTCCATTCTCTACATCTGTGTCTTTATTCCTGTCCTGCCCCTAGGTTCTTCAGAAACATCTTTTTTTTTTTTTTTTTTAAGATTCCATATATATGTGTTAACATACGGCATTTGTTTTTCTCTTTCTGACTTACTTCACTCTGTATGACAGACTCTATTTTATGCATGGTAGTGTATATATGTCATTCCTAATCTCCCAATTCATCCCACCCTCTCAGTGATCCACCCTCAGGATTACTTCTTTTCCATTGGACCTATTCTCAAATCTTCAGTTCTATCTACAACATGCACTCTGCAACAGGGGTTGGGGGAAACACTGGCTACACTGTCTTGTTTTCCTTAACAAGTAGGTTTTAAGATTCTGGAAGAACACGTTTTGTATTAGGTTTTGTAAGGCAAAAAATGGTGAATGAGTGAGTGAATGAACACGTGAATGAAATGGATGAGCAGTAACGAGTGCAGTAGAGGTAGAAATCTTAAGACATGGAGAGAAAACTTTTAGATACAGATAACCAGGTTATACAGATAATCAGACTAGAAATGCGCTATCTTCGAGGGTGGGCAGCAATGAGACATCAAATGAAAGAGACTGGGAGTCTAGTATGTAAAGTAGGAATGCTCTGGATATAAGCACGGTACTGACTTAGTAACCAGTAAAATATTACATTGTAAATTTAGCTAGCTACTAGACTATTTGAGAGATTTCTATGTTTTTTACATTAAATATATAAAAATATTTGGAAGATAAAGTTGATTTTCATCATATATAGTTCAGAATAGTAGCAGGGTGTTATCATAACACACAGTGGTGGGAATATACTTTTAGAGTCATGAGATTTTGCAAAGTGAGTGATATTTTTATGCTAAAGAAGAGCTATTATACTGTCCTAAAGCAAGAGTAAAAAAATCTTTGTGTATCTGATCACATAAAAACATAGGGTTAATTAATTGTTCTTTAAAGAACAGAAAAGGGGAGGAGAATGCAGAAAGAAAACATAGTCACCCAAGTGAAGCAAAATGAACACTTCTCTGACATTCTTTTAATAAATTATCTCTTCCTTAGTGTTAAGGAGTTACCCACAGCACTTAGAAAGCTAATGTGACACACATGAGTTCCCCCCAGAAGACTATTTATTCACCCTGGACCACATTAGGATGGGGACCTAAAAATTTATAGCTTTTACTCTAATGCAGAATTCCTCACTGAGATAATATTCTATCCTTTGGGGAAGAATAACTTTAAAAGGTTAAGAAGATGGTGTCAGAGCAATTAATTTATAAAGTTGCTTTTAGTTAGGACTTCAAGCTATGTTATAAAAATAGGTCACTAACTTAAAATTGTGATATTTTGGACTACATAATTTATGCATTTTTATGAGTAGGAAACTTCTATTTACAATAATAATTCCAGTAGAAACCAGAAACAGCCAGAAATATTATACAGTAATTCCATTATAATCATTTTCTCCACCACATAAAATACAAGTGATGCAATGTGAGACCTACGTGAGGATCATAGGAAAGACATGTCATTAAAACTTATTATGCATCTCTCATTCCAGAATGTGCTATATTTTAAACTATAAGCAGATAAAACAAAATTCAATTGAACTCTTAATAAGTAATTGATGCGAAGAAAAAACACATCGAAGAGTAACAGCCTATTGGCAATTAACACATCAGCCTCTTCATGTAAAAAAAGGAATACATAACCATCAGTTTTAATTATGCATCAATACGTAAAAGGATATGTTAAAAACAGTAACAATAAAGCATTGTGTTCAACCACAAAGCTAATGTTAATCAATTAAAAGGTTAAGAAATTAGATGAGGGTAAGAAAATAAGGTTTGCATTTGTTTAACTAGAAACATCCAAGGTCTTTGCAAACATGCAAAGGTCACATGTTGAATTTTAGTTTCTAGCTTTTAACTGCTTTATTGGTATTCTTAGAAAAGGAAACAAGTGAATGAAAAGGAGGAAGGGAAAAGGAGAAGAAAGGAACACATTTTTAACTATTATAACCCCTGAATCGCAGCTTAGGGCTACTAACACACAAGATGAAAAACTACAAAATACCTCTATAAAGTCTGAGGCTGTTTTAATTCTGTAGGCATCAGCTTTACTTCAGAGAGCCCCATTCAGGTGTGCCAAATATTTGGGCAGTGCAGGAGGCATTCAGTGGTTGAGAATTTCGCTATTAATTTCTGGGAAGCCTCAAAAAGTGACCAACTGATTAGAATTGAAGGGAGATATATATAAGGCACAGGAATACCTATTATCTGTCAGAGTTCATGCCTTCTTTTATCTCCCAGTCAAGGTCTAGTTGAGAAAGGGGTGGCTCTGGCAGCTGGTTTTAAAGAAAAAAAATCTCACAGAATACTAAACATTATTATAATTCCATAAAAATACTGGCCCAAACCATTGCCCACACATTCCAGTGTGCTGTGATTTTATCCCCATTTAAATTTGGCCATCACTGTTCATTTTAGCCCCTTTTCCTCAGGTAAGAAAGCAGTAATTGCACTTAGAAGGGAGGGCAAAGAAAGATAATGGACGTGTGAGTAGCTTCAGTCCTTTGGAAAATTCATCTGACAATAAAATGTAAGATTCTCATTTGATCTGTCAATCACTTTGAGGAGTTTATTCATCCAACAAACATTTTTTGGAATGTCCACCATGTACCAGTCATAGTACTCTGTACTTTAATCCATCACTGAACAAGCAGGCTGAGATCCCTGCCCGGGTAATGCCTACATTCATTCCACTGCGGAAAAGCAGACAGTAAGCAGAAAACATGACAATATACAATACGCAAGACCCACATTTAAAAAGGAAAGAGAGAATAAATGAAGTAATATCAGAAGTGGTCAGGTGGTAAATAGAAGTGGTGATATTAAATAAAGGAATATGGTAGGTAGAATATTTGTCCCTCAAAGATGTCTATGTCTTTATTCTGGGAGTGTTTGAATATGTTGCTTTACATGAAAGAAAGATATGATTGAAGTTGAGGTCTTTTGAGATGAGGAAATTACCTTGGTTTCTTTAGATTGGACAGATCTGAATATCTGGGTCCTTAAAGGGGAGGCATCCATCCCAGCTGGGTGAGACAGAGAAATGGAAGTGTGAGAAGGATTCAGCGCTTCATTGCTGGGTCTGAAATGTAAGAGACTTTGTGCAACTCCCAAGAGACATCTCTAGAAGCGGGAAAAGCCAAGAAAATGGATTCTTCCCCAGAGCCTACAGAAGGAACGAGACCCTGCCTACACCGTGATTTTAACCCCGTGAAAACTATGTTGAACTTCTGACCGAAAGAATTATTAGAAAAAAAAACTGTTGTTTTAAGCCACTAATTTGGTGGTGATTTGTTATAGCAGCAATGAGAAACTAATAAAGGAGTCAGATAAGGCATATTAAAAAGATGACATCTTAGCAAATTCTGGAAGAAGGTGAGGGAGATAGCCAAATGCACACTTCAGGAAACAGCATTCCAGGCAGGGGCAACAAAGAGCGAGAGGACCAAGTTAGGAACATTACTAGCAGGTTCCAGAAACCAGGAGGAGGCCAGTGTAACTGGAGCAGCATGGGCAAAGAGGAGGGTAGTGGAGAAGACATCAGAGAACTTACTGGAAGTGAGATCATGAAGGACCACTGTATGACCTGGAGACACTGGATGGCTATGACAGTGGCGTGTCATCGTCAATTTACATCTCAAAGTGACGCTGCTGGCTTCATTACTGAGAACAGGAACTAGAGGAACAAAAGTGAAGGCAAGGGGCACTAACAGAATGCTACTGCAGTAACAAGATGACTGATGACAACAGCATGGACCAGGGGTAGTAGTGAAGGTGGTAGGAAATAGTGCAATCAAGAATATATTTTGAAAGTGAAGCAAACAACACCAGAACAAAAATAAGCAAGTGGGGCTACACTGAACTGAAAAACTTCTGCACAGCAAACAGAACCAACAACAAAATGAAGAGGCCACCTAGGGAATAGGAGGAATTATTTGCAACTCACATATTTGGTAAGGGGTTAATATCCAAAATATACAAAGAGCCAATACAACCCAATAGCAAAAAAGCAAACAATCCAATTCAAAATTGGACAGAGGAACTGAATGGATATTTTTCCAGAGAAGATATACAAATGGCCAACAGGTACATGAAAAGATGCTTGACGTCACTAATCATCAGGGAAGTGCAAATCAAAACTATAATGAAACATCACCTCACACCTGTTAGAACAGCTATCATCAAAAAGACGAGATTTGGGCTTCCCTGGTGGCGCAGTGGTTGAAAATCTGCCTGCCAATGCAGGGGACACGGGTTCGAGCCCTGGTCTGGGAAGATCCCACATGCCGCGGAGCAACTGGGCCCGTGAGCCACAACTACTGAGCCTGCGCGTCTGGAGCCTGTGCTCTGCAACAAGAGAGGCCGCGATAGTGAGAGGTCCGTGCACCGTGATGAAGAGTGGCCCCCGCTTGCCACAACTAGAGAAAGCCCTCGCACAGAAACGAAGACCCAACACAGCCATAAATAAATAAAATAAATAAATTTTAAAAAGACAAGATTTAAGCATTAGTGAGAATGCAGAGAAAAAGACACTTTTGCACTATTGGTCGGAATGTAAATTGTTACAGTTACTATGGAAAACAGTGTGGAGGTTTCTCAAAAAATTAAAAATAGAACTACCATATGATCCAGCAATTACCCTTCTGGGTATATATGCAAAGGAAATGAAAACTGGATCTTGAGGAGATATGGACAGTCCCAAGTTCATTGCAGCATTATTCACAATAGCCAAGATACTAAACAACCTGAGTGTCTGTCAAGAGATGAATGGATGAAGAAGATGTGGTATATATACCTATAATGGAATATTATTCAGCCATAATAAAGGACATCCTGCCATTTGTGACAACATGGATGGACCTGGAGGGAATTATGCTAAAAGGGATAAGTCAGACAGAGAAAGACAAATACTGTATATCACTTATATGTAAAATCTAAAGAAGCTGGACTCATAGAAACAGAGACTAGAATGGTGGTTACCAGGGACTGAGGGGTGGGGGAAGAGAGTTGCTGGTCAAAGAGTACCAACCTCCAGCTATAAAATGAACAAGTTCTGGGGAATCTGATGTACGGCATAATGATTATAGCTAATAAGAGCCTATTAGATACTAAGTGAATAGATCTCAAATGTTCTCACCACAGAAAGAAAATGATAATTATATGATGGGATGGAGGATTTAGATAAGGATACAGTGGTAATTGTTTTGCCATACACAATTGTATCAAATCAACATGTTGTACATCTTCAACTTACACGTCATATGTCAATTATTTCAGTAAAGCTGGAAAAAAAATGAAAGAAAGGGAAAAAGCAAAGATTTCCTAAAAAAGATGATATGGGGTATAAGTGAAAGGGGAAGTGAAGCACAAATGTTAGGTGTTTGGCCACAGTTGCTAAAAGTATGAAGTTGCAATCATCCGAGATGTGAAAGGATCCAGGCACAGGAAGTTGAAAGGAGAAGATTAGGAATTCAACTTCAGACATGCTAAATGAGATATTTCTACTAGAGATACCAGTAGAGATTCCAAGAAGTCATTTGTATATGCAGCCTGGAGTTCAGAAGACAAATGTTGTTGGCTTTATAAACTTGGTAGGTATCAGGACAAAGGTAGTATTTTGAGCGATGAAACAGGATGATATTATCAATGAAATAAATGGAGAAAAAAAGTGGAAGGACTGATGATTGAAACCTGTAGGGTTTCAAAATTCAAAAGGTAGAGGGACCAGAAGATACTGAGAAAGAGCAATCAATGAAGCATGTTAGTGTCCTGGGGGAGAAAATGAAATGGAAAATTAAGCACCTGTGTATAACGATAGCTATATGAAAATAATAATTATTGATTATTTTAGAGGCAAAAGAAATCTGAAGTTTCAGCTGGAGGGAGATGGTTTTACAACTTATGAATTATTAAAATAATAATGTGAGTATATTAGCTCTGAAGAACTATCCATAATTTGCTGTTCATTGAGAAAATCATATTGTAGAATAATACAGAAGACAAATCTTATTTAGAGAAAAAATATAAATAACAATAAAACTACATATATAATATATTCCTATTAATTAACATGATCAAGTAGAAAATTAGAGAAAGATATAATCCAGGCATCTTACACTTGAGGGAAGACAGAAAAAGAGGCTACACTGCAGTGAGCTAGTCAATTTTCCTTTATATTTCTTTCATAGTTTTAAGTTATTGAATGAGTATCCATTACTTTTTAGTATAAATGTTGCTGTTGTTATTAAACAAGGATTCTGGGTTTTATTAAGGCCAATTGTGTGGAAAATCCATAATATATTGCAGCAGTTTCTCAAAACAGTAAGAATAATTAGAAAATCTCAGGTACCATTTGATATCCACGCATAGCCTCTAATCTTTGTTTACTTCTCATTCTGAGATGTTTAAGAATTTGATCTTTCTTATGGCCATGCCTCAGGGTGCTAAATTCTGTCCTGAATTCAGCCACATCTCTCAGGCTACTGCATTAAGTTGCCCAGTATTGCTAGCTAAAGCTTACTCATAACTGTCTGCATGTTTAGTCCGTCTTGAAATTTTTGGATATGTATCCCTTCCCATCTCACATGTCCCTCACCTAAGCTTTATAATTTCTACAACTCTATTTAGCTATCCCTCTGGCCTTGTGCTTATTCTAAGTTAAAAACCAATTTGATGTAATGAAATGGGAGAAATTAATTGCAACCCCACTATGTAACAAGCAGTATGCTGAGATGAATCATAGAGAGCTATAAATTTATAAAGTTTTTTAGCACAGTGAGCAATAAAGATTATCAGACCCACAAAGTAGTCAATGTTCTGACAGAGGCATGAGTTGAAACCAACTTTCTGTTGCTGGGAAGTTTTCCCAAAGGGCGCTGACTCTCAATTTATAGACGTATTTCTCCATTTCTATAAAAAGATGAAAAGGATTTTCAAGATTTTTAAAAAATTCTCATCAAACTTTTTCCTTAAGCATTTGCATTCTGGATTTAACCCTATCACTCAACAGAAATTGTTCTAAGGTCAGCAAACATATCCTGGTTATTGACTATGTTAGTGAATAACATATTTTTGAAAGGAAAGGGCCATTTTAAGAACACGATGATGGTAACTCAACACAGGAGACAGAATGCAAAACTCTCAAATATTGAGTGTTCACTCTGGAAATGCAGAAATGGAAATAGTGAAGTTTTTTTTTTTATGGAATAAACTGTGGATTGAGGATCAATGAGGAAGACAGTACGAGCTGTCTTGCTAAGTTTTTCTGTGCTGGAATACGAAGTTATTCCACACGGCGTTGAGCCCACATAACTCTGCATGTTGAAATAAAAATTCTGCGGTCTGCAATTGTGCACAGATTTTCCTCTCAGTTAAGCTTGCTAAGGATAGAAATGTTATTCAGAAATTTTTGAACCGTAAAATCCAAGTTGCTCAGTTACAAGCCTGAACTCATTCTGTATCTTCTGTATCTTCTGTTGTGTTTATCATCAGATTGAATAACCAGAGCTATCCTACTCTCCTGTCACTCAAGATGAAATTTTATGTGTTAATACTGATTTCTTTCTTCATTTCTCCTCATTCAAACTTTCTAAATTCTTTGATTCCATCTCCTTAAAACCTCCCACCCCTCCACCCCCTTCTCTCCATCACAGTTACCACTGAGTTAATGCATGCTCTCACACTAACTTAGACTATGGCTGTTATCCCCTAAATGCTCCTATTATCTCTTTCTGTTTCTGTTCCATCCAAGTTCTATTCACACTACAGTTCAGCGTGTTATTTATAAAATTTGAATTTGATAATTTCCTGAATAAACCATTTTAGAGCATCCCGCGGCCTTCAGCTGGAATGCCCCTCTATCTGGCTCCTGTCTGTGTGCCCAACTTGATCTTTTCACACTTCACCATGGACACTAAACTTCAGTCAAACTAAACTAGATAATCTAGCTCCAAAAGAGCCAGACTGTCCACAGCTGATCCCCTTCAAACTCGATATTTTCTATTTATCTGCCCAGAGATAAGTAGTTTCCTATCTTTTGTGAAGTATCCTTTGAACTTTTCATTCAAATAAGCTGCCATTCCTTTGTGATGCCAAAGAACCCCTTGTTTACCTGTCATTCAGCACTTACTGCTTTTTTTTAATGAAATTCCCCAGCTCTCCCAATTTACTTGACTCTCATTGAGGGCAAGAGCCACATTTCATTCGTTTTCATGTTTCCAGTACCTAACACACCTCTTTTCAATGAATATTACCAAAGAATGAAATATGATTGTTAACATTTTCACAAATAATTTCATGATATATTATAGTGTATCAAATAGGAAATAAAGAAATTACAAAGTTATAAAATAGAGTCAAGATATTAAAATAATACCAAGAGGAAACTTGGTTTAACAGGAAGGAATGAAGAGATCTAAAAGTGGAGAGTGGAGAGGTAAATATTTTTAAAAAAACACTTAAAAAATCAACTTAGACAACTGATTATTTAAAGCAAAATTAATAACATTGTAAGATGGGTTTTATAAGGTTATTTGACTAAAACGTATGATGGAAGTAGAAAAAAATGGAATGGGCAGATAAACGCAATTATACTGTTGTAAAACAAAGAATGTGGCTCACCACCCAGTTCTACAAGGATTAAGGCATTAGCCACTGCAGTCGCTGATGGACATTGCACCCTGAGAGGAGCTCAGGATGAAAAACAGGATGAGGCACTCTGTGGTTTGGAAAAACAGGCCCCTTAGATAGTTTGATGTACACCTCAGGAAGAATTTTAATGTACCCAGATTCTTGCATTTTTTCATATATAGAAAAGCATTAAAACATTACCTGAGATATCTGTTCTTTGTAACTAACAGTAATCTTTTACCAAGTTGTATGCTTTTTAAAAAAATTTTATTGGGGTATAGTTGATTTACAATGTTGTGTTAGTTTCAGATGTACAGCAAAATGAATCAGTTATACATACACATATATCCACTCTTTTTTAGATCCTTTTCCCATATAGGTCATTACAGATTATTGAGTAGAGTTTCTTATTAGGAACTCTACAGTAGGTCCTTATTAGTTATCTATTTTATACATAGTAGTGTGTATATGTCAATCCCAATCTTCCAATTTAACCATCCCCCCTTACCCCCTGGTAACCATAAGTTTATTTTCTACATCTGTAACTCTATTTCTAAGATGTATGCTTGACTACACATACTCCCTAGCCAAAAATCATACATATCCTGGCTTCTCCACTATCCCTTTGGAGCAGTCCCCTCAGAGGGGTTACTGGGGGGCTGTCTCCCAAGGCAGTCTTCAGTAAGACCCTGAAAAAACTTAAACTCACAGCTCTTATGTTGTGTGCTTTTCCTCCAGTAGACACTGTCATGAAGGTATTGAATTTGTGAAGGGGAGAATTTGAAGGGTGAAGTGGAAGTTGAAAAGCAGGAAGTATCATGTGTGAAGCGGGCAGAGGGAATAGTGTAGCAAACATGAAGTGTCAGGTGTGAAGTGGTACAATATTGATTCCAAATAGACTTTTATACGTTGTGAATTCACATTGTTTGGCACTAGAACAAACATGACAACTTAATAAAGTGATGCATAACTTAAAAAGTCAATAGAAGAATTAAGCAGAATTATAAAAAAAAAAAAATTGAATAAACCAAGAGGAGGTAGAAAGGAATGTTAGAGAATAAAAACCGATAAGACAAAGTAGGAACAAAACCAATATTGCCAATGTCTACCAACCCTATCAATCATCATATTAAATGTAAATATACCGTAGACTTCAGCAAAAATGGTGGAGTAAGGACCGCTAAAAATTTCTCCTCCATAAAAACAATGAGAACACTGGCAAAAAGTTGTAAGAATCAACTTTTTCAGAGCTCTGAAAATTAACCAAAGACTTAAGAATTCCAGGGAGAATGTAAGCAAGAAAAACAGCTGAATCTTTGTATGAACTGTTAGCTTTGGTGGTCTTTTAATTTCCCCCACTTTCATCCTTCCCCCTCTCCCTCAGCTCCACAGCAGTCTTGAAAAGCAACATCCTGAAATTGCAGTGAAAACCCACAAGGAAAAGTCTAGGGCCAGGTAGCCTCACAGGTGATTTCCACCAAACACTGACATAATTAACATCACTTCTTTGTGAACTTCTCCAAAAAATAATTTACAACTCATTGTATGAGTCCAGCATTATATTGACACCAAAACCTGGTAGAAATATCACAAAAAGAGAAATCTACACGTCAATTTACCTTATAAATATAGGACACAACAATCCTCAACAAATACTAGCAAATCAAATTCAGCAACACATAAAAAGGATTATACACAATGATAAAGTGTGATTTATCCAGGAAAGCAAGGTTGCTTAAAACATACTAAAATCAATCAATATCATAAAACATACCAATATTATATGATTATCTCACGGATTCTGAAAAACCATTTGACAAACTCTAACACCCTTTCACAATAAAAACAATAAATAAACGAGGGATAGACGGGAACATACTCAACCTGATAACATACATCTACAATAGACCAACAGTTACCATCATAATTAATAGTGAAAGACTGAAAGCTCTCCTCCAAGTATCAAAAGCAAGACAAATGTCCACTCTGACACTTCTAGTCATCCTTACACTGGAGGTTCTAGCAAGGGCAACTAAGAAAAAAAAAAAAAAAATGCATCCATTAGTCATTAGGGAACACAAACTAAGATTGCAATGAGCTGATACTTCATCCCCACTAGGATGGCTGAAATTTTAAGAAGATAGAAAATACAAGTGTTGACAAGGATGTGGAGAAATTAGAATGCTCATACATTGCTGACAGAATTGTAAAATGATGTTGTCATTTGGAAAAACATTTAACAACTCTTCAAAGAGTTACACATATAGTTACCATATGACCCAGTAATACTAGTTTTAGGTATGTACCCAAGAGAAATGAAAACAAATTTCAAACAACCTCTAAACAAATGTGATTTCCAGGGACTGGGGGTCAGAAGAGAAAAGGAGAGTGACTACTAATGAGTATGAGGTTTCTTTTTTGGAGCAATGAAAATGTTCTGGAGTTAGAGAGTTGTGATGGTTGTGCATATATGTTAAAAGCCAAAGAATTGTACACTTTAAAAAAGACAGATATTATATTTTGTGAATTACATCTCAATAAAAAACTAATAAACTATATAAATGTACTAAATACACCAATTAAAAGGCAGAAACTGTTAGATGGAGTTAAAAAATAAGACTCAGCTACATGCTGCCTACATTAATGTACTTTAAATGAAAATACATAAGAAGGCTGAAAGTAAAAGATGAAAAATGATATACAGGCTAATTATAAGTATAAAAAAGCAAAGCTTATGAATATCAGACAAATTATACTTCAATACAAAGTATATTACAAGAGATAAGGGAGACCATTTCATGAGTTATCAAGAGCAAAAACAAATCCAAAATATGCATAAACTTAATTATAGAACACAAAAATTCATGAAGCAAAAATTGACATAATTAACAGGAGGAATAGGGTAATACAATTACAGGTGGTATATTTAACACCTCATTCTCAGTAATTGATAGAATAAATATACAAAATTATAAAGGAGAGAGAAAACCTTGATTATGCTATCTCAATTTAACAAAATTGCCTACAAAACATTGTGCTCAACAACATATTCTTGTCAAGCTCACAAGGAACGTTCTCCAAGAGAGACCACATGCTTGATTATACAAGTAACAATAAATTTCAAAAGGATATAAACTTACAGATTATGCTATCTGATGAAAATGGAAAAATACAAATGAATCAAAACAAGATATATAGAAAAGGACAAATATTTGGAGTTAAATAACACACCTCTAAATAAACCATAAGCCATAAAGAAGTCAAAAGAAGATTTAACAAAAATAAATAAATGGGACTCCATCAAGCTTAAAAGCTCTTACACAATAAAGGGAACTATCAACAAAATGAAAAGGTCACCTACTGAATGGGAGAAGATATTTGCAAACTATATATCCAATAAGTGGTTAATATCCAAAATACATAACTCATTTTACTCAACATCAAAAAAAAAAAACAAAACCTGATTAAAAAATGGGCAGAGGACCTGAATAGACATTTTTCCAAAGAAGACATACAGATGGCCAACAGGCACATGAAAAGATGCTCAGCATCACTAATCATCAGGGAAATGCAAATCAAAACCACAATGAGATACCACCTCACACCTGTCAGAATAGCTATTATCAAAAAGACAACCAATAACAAGTGCTGGCAAGGATGAGGAGAGAAGGGAACCCTCATGCACTGTTGGTGGGAATGCAAATTGGAGCAGCCACTATGAAAAATAGTATAGACATTCCTCAAAAAGTTAAAAATAAAACTGTCATATGATCCAGTCATTCCACTCCTGGGTATTTATCTGAAGAAAACAAAAACACTAATTAGAAAAGACATATGCACCCCTATGTTCATTGCAGCATTATTTACAATAGCCGAGATATTGGAAGCAACCTCAGTGCTTATCAATAGATGAATGGATAAAGGAGAGGTGGTGTATATACAAACACACAATGGAATATTAGCCATAAAAAAAGAATGAAATCTTGTCATTTGCAGCAACATGGATGGACGTGAGGGTATTATGCTATGAAATAAGTGAAACAGAAAAGACAAATACTGAATGATTTCACTCATATGTGGAATCTAATAACCAAAACAAATGAACAAAAATAACAAAACAAAAACAGAGTTATAGACACAGAGAACAAACTGGTGGTTGCCAGAGGGGAGGTAGTGGGGAGAGGAAAGAAGATGAGGTGAGGGGGATTAAGAAGCATAAACGTCCAATTGTGAAATAAATGAGTCACAGCTATAAAATGTATGGTGAGGGGAATATAGTCAATAGCAATGTAATATATTTGTTTGGTGACATAGAACTAGACTTATCATGGTGATCGTTTGGAAGTGTATAGAACTACTGAATCACTATGTTGTATACTAGGAACTAACATAGTGTTGAAGGTCAATTATACTTCAAAGAAAACAAACAAGCAAACTCATAGTAATAGGGATCCAACTTGTTGTTACCAGAGGTGGAATGTGGGGAGAATGGGAATTGGATGAAGGTGATCAAAAGATACAAACTTGCAGTTACAAGATAAATAAGTACCAGGGATGTAATGTACAACATGATAAATATAATTAACATGGTGGTATGTTATATATCAAACTTGTTAAGAGAGTCAATCCTAAGGGTTCTCATCACAAGGAAATTTTCTTTCTTTTTCTTTAGTTTTGAATCTATATGCGATGATGGGTAGTCACTAAACTTATTGTGATAATCATTTCATAGATGTATGTAAGTCAAATCATTATGCTGTGCTTATACACTGCAGTACATCAGTTATATCTCAATAAAACTGGAAGGAAAATCAAGGAGAATTAACAACATATTGAATTGAAATATAAGGAAAACGCAATATATCAAAAAGTATGGAATGCAGCTAAAGCTATGTTTAGAGAGAAATTTATGGTTTAAATGTATATACAATTGACCCTTGAACAACATGGGGATTGGGGGGCTGAAAATCTACAGATAACTATAGTTGGCCCTCCATATCCATGGTCCTGCATCTATGGATTCAACCAACCATGTATTGTGTAGTACTGTAGTAAGTATGTATTGAAAAAACATCTGTGTATAAATGGACCCATGCAGTTAAAACCTATGTCATTCAAGGGTCTACTGTATCATAGAAAGTGCCCAAAAGCAGTGATTTAAATTTCCACATCAAGAAGATAGAAAAAAGAGAAAATTAAACTTCAGGAATGTAGACTAAAAAACAAAAAAATACAGTTAAGAGAAGACATTTTAAAAGGGAAAAAAACAGACAAATGAAGAATATTTTAAGAGTCAAAATTTAGTTATTACAAATTTACAAAATCCTAGCAAGCCAAAAACATAAAATTTTTAAAATAAAGAAAAAAAATTTACCAATATCAGGAATCCCATGACAGATAACACAAGCATTAAAATGTCAATAAGAAAATAAATAAAAATAAGTTTCTGCCAAAAATGTTAACTCATTTGAAATGGACAAATTTCTTAAAAACACAATTCATCAAAACTGACTAAAAAAAAATGGAAAAAAGTTTTTTGTTTTTTGGGGGATTTTTTAGTTTACATATTTATTTTTCTTTTACATTCATCCACTTTCAAAAAGCATTTGAGGCAACTTACAATAAAACTGCTGGCCCAATAAATAGAAGAGCCAAAAGATAAAGAAGAAAGGTTAAAATTACAAAGAAAAGGAAGAGAGAAAGAATGCTATTAAATAATCCTGGTTGAATGTTGCTAAAGCAATTAAATATGAAATTTAGTTTAGAACTTCCCACACAACCAAGTCAGAAAAGTCCACATAAGGAATCTGATATATAGTTAATTATATTTTAAAGTAATTGCTTTTATAATCTACATCCTTGCCATAAAGAAAACTTTAAGGCAGTATTTCACAAACTCAACACTTTTGATAGTTTAGACCACATAATTCTTACTGAGGGAGGCCATCCTGCATGTTGTTGGATGTTTACTAGAATTCTTAGCCTATACCACTTTGTGCCAGTAGCATTTTCTTCCAGTCTCTAGACATTCCCAAATGTCACCTGTGGAGCAAAATTATCACCAGTTGAGAACACCTGCTTGAGCCACAGACAATTTCACCAGTGAATGTTTTTAAACATTTAGGCAAAAGAAAATACCAACACGACATAGCTCCTTCCAGAAAATAGAGACTGCTTCCAAATATATTTTATGAAAACAATGTTATTCTGATATTAAACCAAGAAACTGTTAGAGTCCAATACCCCCTTGTAAAAATAAATGGAATATTCATCATTACATATTAATTAGCAAATCAAATACAGAATTATATGAAATGAGTAGCATACCATGAGCAAGTGAAGTCTATCACATTAATGAAAAGTTTGTTTTACACTCAAAAACCAAACAATGAAATTAACCACTTTAACATAATTAAGGAGAATAATTATATGGTTATCTCAATGAATGCATAAGCATTCAACAGAAGTCAATGTGCATTCATGATATACTCAACACATTAAAAATAGAAGGAAACTGTCAACCTCATAATCAGTACTTAAAGAGGTAAAGCTAACCATCAGACTTTGTCATGAAAGACAAATATACAAATACCTTTCCTGCTAAGACTGAGAAGGTAAGTACATGCATTTTTACTACTTATATTCAGAACTGTATTGAAAGTCTTAGACATTATAATAAAACAAAATAAAAACAAAAAAACAACAAGAAAAACTATACAGATTAGAAGGAAAGAAGTAAACCACCCTGTACTCAAAGATAATATGTTCATCTCCCTGTAAAATACTAAGGAATCTATGTATATAGACACATAGATACACACACACACACACACACACACACACACACACACACACACACAGAGTACACTTCTGGTGACTTTAGCAAAGTCAGAGGATTCAAGGACAATATTTAGAAATTGAATTCATTTCTACATACTAGCAACAAACAAAATTAAGACATTAAGCAATACCATTTATGATAGCACCAAAAAGCCTAAATACTTAGGAATAATTTTTTTAAAAGATATGTGAAGATCTCTTTACTGAAAACTACAAACTATTGCTAATTTTTTTTTTTTAGAAGAAAACAAAAAGAAAGCTCTAGCATATTCATAGATTGGAAGTGTCCACAAAATTATAATTTTTTTTTGCTAAAATTGATCTATAGGGTATATGAAATACTAATCAATACCACCATGGGCTTGTTTGTACAAATTGACAAGCTGATTCTAAAAAATATATGGAAATTGCCAATGACTTATAATAGTCAAAGTAGTTTGGGAAAAGAGAAATGTAATTGGCAGATTTCCACTATTTGATTTCAGGTCTCAAAAGAAAACTACATTGGTGTAAATATAGACATACAGGTTAAAGAGACAGAATAGAGAGTCAAAAAATAGACCCTACATACTTATATATCATAACTTAAATTTCAACAAAGGTCATAACAAAACTTCATAATTTAATTTAATGAAACATTGTAATTTAATAGGGACATTTCTTCTAAAATTTAAGGAAAAGAAGCTGATGATGTCCAAAATTCTAATAGCAAGATGCCAGCTAAGAAAATGACTCAGCTCAAACACATTCTAACCTTTATACAAAAAGAGGAAGGATGGCATGGCCTGCGGAAAAGAGACTCCTGAGGGTGGTGTCATGAAAATTATTCCTACACCTTGAGACCTAATTAAGGAACTACCAGTATTTGCCTGACAGAATTTCAAATTTGCTATGGACCAGTGACTCCTTTGTGTCTCCAATTTTGTCCTTTCTGAATATTTATTAGTTTTCTTATGCCTCTCCCATCATTGTGTATGTGGTGGGCAAATGACATCTTTAGATTTTCACAGAATGGCAGATCAAGAAGAACTATACTGGAGGATATGTGCTTAAAGACCTACACCCAAGGAGCCTCATCTACAGCTGGACTTGAACTAGATGATGAAATGCTGGGTGTTGAGCTAAAACTATAATGGGATGATCCTTGGGGGGACCCTGGGTGGAAATGAGTGTATTTTGTAGGAAAAACATGCATCTCTGGGGTGTCAGTGAGCAGGCTGTGATAGGCAGCTATTGTAATTACCCATAATAATTATCATCTCCTGCTGTTTACACACTTATATAATTCCCATCCTAAAGTATGAATGGGACACAGAAACTCCTTCTAATTAGATAAAAGTGATGGGACGTCATTTTGAAAAATATTTATAAAGACATTGGCTTCTGTCATGCGTGTCCATTCTTGTCATGCTTAACTCTTTGTTACTTTCTTTCCTTCTTGGAGCCCTGAGGGAAGCAAGCTATCATGCATGAGAATCCCTACAGAAAAGCTTACATGGCAAGAAACTGATATTTCCAGCCAGTACACAGCATGGACCTGAGGCCTGCTAACAGACGTGTGAGTGAACTTGGATGTGGATTTTCTGCACACTTTTTCCTTAAGATGATTGCAGCCCCAGCAGACAACTTAATCATAGCCTTATGAAAGATTTTGAATCAGAGACACCTAGAGAAGCCAAGCCTGAATTCCTGACTTGCAGAAACTATGAGATAATAAATCTTTGTTGTTTTAAGTCACTGAGCACTGGGGAAATAATTAATCCACTGCTGAAGCATAAGGCAAGGCTGTATCTCAAAACAGTATGCTGAATAAAATGAGCCAAATGCAAAAAAGCATATATATTTGTTCCATTTGTATAAAAGTATAGACTAGATAAAACTAAGCTATAGTTAGATAAATCAGATCAGTGGTTGTCAGAATGAGGGGTGCAAGTGATTGAGTGCAATGTTTTAATTATCTTGATTGGGATGGTTTACAGAGTTTTCCAATGTCTTCAAAGTATGCACTTATTATATGCCCCTTATATTGCATGTAAGTGTAACTCTTTTTTATTATTAACAATTATAAAAATGTATTAACCATCAAGAATATACTGCAATGGTTACTACATAAAAACGTAATCATTGATATAGTATCCTTGCCATTGAGCTTACAATCTAAAATGAAATACAACAAGGATGCTGTAAAGCCTACCTCAAAATTTCCTCCAGTTACTAATGGTTGTTTTGGCAAATGAGTGAGGTAAAATGACCCATCATTTCAGGTGCAATGTTAATAAGGTTTTGAACATGACCTTTTTCACTTATACCCAGACATTGTTCTTAACTGTATTAGGCCTGGTAAGAAAAAAGAATACTTAGAAATTTGGTTAGAACAATGAATTATTTCAAGTTGCCTTGTAGGACTTAAAACTTAGAGCTTGAAAATAGAAATTCTACCTTCAAAAGTAAAGGTTTATAATTTTTCTACAGCTTACTAGGTAAAGAAATGTTCAGATTCTTTTCCATTCTGTATTCTCTTTGTGGGATCTATTTGGTTAATCTTCCTTTAAAATATTCCTTCCAAGTTCTTATAAAACTATGTCCAACAATTAATTAATTAGTACTTGGAGCCAACTTTGGAGTGATAGAACCCTACTGTCACTCTTTTTCTTACAAACAATATAGAAACCACATTTATTTTGCAGTTACTATACTCTCTAAATGCCCATGTCCTATTAATGTCATTTTATTGGGTTGGCCAAAGATGTTACGGAACGAACTTTTTGGCCAACCCAATACATGAAAGAATAGACTCTGCTGATGTGAACAAATTAAGGGGAGATAGTCCTGGATTATCCCCATGTGCCCAATGTAATAAGTGTTCTTATAAGAGAAAGAAAGAGGCAGGAGAGTAAAAGAAAAGATGTGATGACAGAAGCAGAAGTCAGTGAGAGAGACACAGAAAGAGAAATATTTGAAGATGCTATACTGCTTGGCTTAAAGATTTGGGAATGGGCTACAAGTCAAGGGAAGTAGGCAGCTTCTGGAAGCTTGGAAAGAAACAGATTTTCCCCTGGAGTCTCCAAAAGGAATGCAGCTATGTTGCCACTTAAAGTTTAAGACTTCTGACCTCCAGAACTGTGAGATAGTAAATTCATGTTACTTAAGCCACTAAGTTTGTGATAATTTGTTATGGCAGCAGTAGGAAAATTATACAGGTGCCTGTGTCATATATCCTGCTAAAAGACTGACATATATTTTCTTACAGTAACTCGATGAGGTGATGAGTTAAATACTATTATTACACCCCTATTTTTTAAATTAACAAACCAAATCATGTGGCCATTAATTAATTTTGCCCAAGGTTACAAAGCTATTAAATAAGACAATTTAGATTTGAATCCCTTAACTTCAGAACCTGGACTCTTACACTTTAGCCAAATGACATTATTACATATACACATATATAGCTAATGAAAAGTCTAAATGTCCTAAATTGTAGATACATTTTCACATCTTCTGCAATAGTCATATTTTAAATATCCAACTTGTTTAAGTTTAAACATTAATTATATGTCTCCTCTTAAATGTGAACAATCGAAGGTTGATGAATTGTATAATATTTCTATTATATTCTTCTTCTGATATTCCTAATGTATCCTGTATTATTTACATAGATCCCATCTATATATACATGATTGGAGAGTACATAAAAGTGATTTCATGTGTCTATTTTATATGTCAGCATCTATATATTGAACACTTACTAAGCACCAACTAACTTGAACAACTATTAAGGACTAGGCAATATAAAAGTAAGTGCAAATTCAAGTACAAATAAAATGGCATTCGTGCTTAAGTTCTAGAGCTTACAAAACAAGATCAGATCAGGAGAAGTCTGAAGAGGTTGGTAGGGCTCAGGTTTCTGAATGATATGTCAAGGAGTTTAAAGGTTTTTATTGAAAAAAGAAAAAAACTCTGAGCAATTATGTTGACCTTGGAAGGGAGGTGTATATATAGAGAGAGAGCAAATGACAGAAGCAAAATTGAATTTTAGAGTGATAAAGCAATGTAGAATTTGATTTAGAAGGGGCAGACTGTGGAAAGCCTGACAAGTTAAGAGGCTACACACACACACACACACACATACACACACACACACGCACACAAAGGTTTGAGATGCAACACAGGGACACATTAGAGATACAGTAAATAGGCATTATATTCAAAACCTAAAAATGGATTGATTTTATAACATAAGAAAGAAGAGGTAGAGTCATGGGTGGCAATTTGTTTACTATCTTGGAGACTGGGAGGATTGTGCCTTTTACAGGTGAAAAGTAATGCAGGAGACACTAAAATGTAGGTGATGGTTTTAAAAGAGAAGATACAAATATGATAATAGTTGGGGAAAAATGAGTTTTGAGCTATCTGGAAACTCATAAGTAGATCTGGGCAGTAGAGAGACAAATGGTACATCAGAAAATAAAAGATATGGACTATAAATCTAAAGGCTCTCATAGATGGTAATTAAATCCAGAAAACAGGTAAGAGAGCCAAAAACACTTCTATAAACATGGAAACATCAATATTTTAGGAAAAAGCCAATAAACACTCACCTCCCACACACATATATTGAAAAGAAAAAAAGAAAAAAAAAGAAAGAAAGAACTTCCTGGAGCATTTTGTGGAACCCTTTCTCTGCTCAACAAGATCCAGGGTATCAATCACTTGGAGATACTGCTGGTCTTCAAGAATCCCTCCAAAGCCACAAGAGTTTAGGATGGTAGGGAGGTGATGAGAAGCTAAAGCAGACAAATGCCTATATTTCAGAGCCCAAAAGCCAGGGCTCAAAATCCTTGGAATGTCTGGGCACCAAAGTGGTACTCAGAGCTGAGGCAGCAGATGCTGGGAGACGGGGTAGGAGCAGCAGTGAATGGGAGAGACCACTAGCCAGAAAGGGCAAAGATTCAGACTGGAACAACAGGTAAACTCCCATGACAACCAGGCTGTGAAGATGAAGATGCTTGGAATGGTTACTATACCAGCTCTCTGACAAAATTATAGGAAGAGAGTTGAGTTGAAGCAGTCCAGGGACAGGGGCAGGGTCCTATTATCAGAGGAGATATTGATAGATGCACATGCTCTATAGAAGAAAGTTTCACTAAGTGGGGCCCACAGGAATACTACCCATGAAAACTAAGTATGTATTCACAACAACAATAAAAATTATGAAATACATGAAAAGGTGCCTGGACAAGCACAAGCGAGAAATGAAGTTGAGAAAAACTGCAGATGTACAATCAGATAAGAGAAAGATTATAGTGCACGCAAAAATGATTATAGGAATAAAGGATGTAATTACAAAGATGCTTGAATAACAAAAAGCCATTAAGAATGAACAGACATCTGAAAGAATACCATCTGGAAATAAAAAAATAGCATAGGAATCAAGTTTTGTAGTGGATGAGTTAACAGTGGATTTGACAACACAGAGGAAACATGCGTGAATTGGAAGGTAAGAGTATGAATACAAAGGGGAGCAAAAGCTAATTTTCTTTTCTACCTCCCAAATGCATTCTTACTTCTGGCAATCATTCCAGCACAATGTATTTAATTCTACCAGAGTCATTATTTATGCAAGAGTAGGAGGGATCACTGACCACAGTAGGAATTCAGAGAGATGCAAAGCATTGGTAATGGCTTATTTCTTCTTTTTTTAAATAATCTGTTCACAGGTACTCAATATTGAAGAAGAAAAGAAAGCAAGGAATGAAAGAAAGAGAAATGGATCGAGGTAGGGAGAGAGAAGGGAAGGGGAAAGAGGAAATATTCATACAGGGCACAATGATAATACTATGCTCAAATTAAAATGGAAGAAA
This sequence comes from Balaenoptera borealis, assembly GCF_965194805.1. Taxonomy (NCBI): domain Eukaryota; kingdom Metazoa; phylum Chordata; class Mammalia; order Artiodactyla; family Balaenopteridae; genus Balaenoptera; species Balaenoptera borealis. The sequence continues at coordinate 17,190,800 of NC_138867.1, forward strand.
AATGGAGTAATGAACAGCATCATATATTGTCAGTGGGCTATTTTAGAAAATGAGTAGATTTAGAACAACTGGGCTATATTTACATTAAGTTAGCCCATAGACTTCTTTTATGTAGTAATGACAGGCTGTTATTCTTTTTCATGACTGACACCACATTAAAATATGACAATAGGGCTTCCCTGGTGGCGCAGTGGTTGAGAATCTGCCTGCCAATGCAGGGGACACGGGTTCGAGCCCTGGTCTGGGAAGATCCCACGTGCCGCGGAGCAGCTGGGCCCGTGAGCCACAACTACTGAGCCTGCGCGTCTGGAGCCTGTGCTCCCAACAAGAGAGGCCGCGATAGTGAGAGGCCCACGCACCGCGATGAAGAGTGGCCCCCGCTTGCCACAACTAGAGAAAGCCCTCGCACAGAAACGAAGACCCAACACAGCCATAAATAAACAAATAAATAAATAAATAAATAAAAATTAAGAAAAAAAATATGACAATAAATGTGGGTGCTTTGGAGTGTGATATCTTTGTAGTATTAAACAATGGAAATATTCCATAGTTTTGATTTTCTCATTTAAAATGTATAAGTAATAATAACTAACAGTCAAGATAATCACAGGGATAAAGAGTCATGAGATACCAGTAAATCACATATTCTAATGCTTAGTAACCAAAAACAAGTCCTTCAAGAGTAGATGATATTAATAAAATATTATATAACATAACACAGTTATCCCTTGGTATCCACAGGGGATTGGTTCTAGGACCCGCCTTGGATACCAAAATCCACAGACCACAAGTTCCATAGTCAGGCCCTCATATATGTGGATTCCACAGACCCAAATTCAACCAGCTGGGTATCTTAAACACAGTACACCATCCACAGTTGATTGAATCTTCACCTGAGGATATGGAGGGCCCAACTGTATATTTATTGAAAAAAACCCACATATAAGTGGACACAAGCAGCTCAAACATGGGTTGCTCAAGGGTCAACTGTACTTAAATATTCACATATCTCTACACAAGTACTGGAAGAAATGCAAATATTAAATCATAAACAGGTTTATATGGATATCTTTATTTTCTCTCTTCCTACACAATGCATATTGAAGGTGTGAAAATGAGTAAAGGAAACCTCATTTAAAATGGAGTAGTGAGGTCCCAAGGGGCAGCTCTCACCAACACATCACTCACCACAGCTTGCAGACCCCACCAGGAAGAAAGATTTCCCCAGACCCAGAAACAACCAGCTGTCCACTGCCTTCAGCCAATGAAGAACCACTGCAGCCCTCCCCGAGCTCTTTCTTTCCTGTATAAAAGTAGCCCCTCTCCTCTGTTCATGGACCAGCCTATGGTTCAACAGAGCCTGCTTGTCCTAATTGCAATTCTCTGCTATTCCCAAGTAATACCCTTCTACCTCACTCAAAAAGACTGATAATACAAATAGCCCTGTATTTATTAAAAGACTGAAGTTGTAGTTTAAATTTTTCAAGAACAAAAACACCTTCAGGCCCAGAGGGCTTAACTGGTAAATTCAATCAAACATTAAAAAAAAAAATAAGCAATTCTACCTAAACTCTTCCAGAAAATAGAAGAGGATGGACTAAAATACTTTCCAAATCATTCTGTAATTCCACCTGATTCCAAAATAAGACAAAAATATTACTATAGAAGTACAGGTAAATATCGCTCATGAACACAGATAAATTCTAAAGAAATATTAGCAAATCAAATCCAGAAACATATGGAAGGCCAAAACATCATGACCAAGTTGAGAGTATCACAAGAATGCAATGCAGATTTAACATTTTAAAAATGAATGTAATTTACCATATTAAACTAAAAATAAAAATTAAAACACAAACATTTCAATAGACATAACACAAAACACTAGCAAAATCCAACACTCATTACTGATAAAAGAAAACAAAACAAAAAAATAAAAACAAACAAATAAAAAACTACCAGCAACCTAGAAACAGAAGGAAGCATATTAACCTTATAAAGGTCGTCTATGAAAAACTTACATCTAACACCTCATGATTAAATTTGAAAGATGGAATGCTTCCCCCTCTAACATCAGGAACATGACAAAAGTGTATGCTATCATCACCTGTATTTTACATTTTACTGGAAGATTTACCCTAGGAAATAAGGTAAAAAAGATAAATAAAAGGTCTCTGGATTCGAAAGAAGTAAAATTGTGTGAACTCAGAGATATTATTATTATCTATGTAAAAAATCCTATTGAATCTACAAAAATATTGTTAGAACATAAAAGTCAGTTTAGCCAGATGAAAGGATATAAGATCAACCATCAATTTTATCTCTGTATACGAGTAACCAACAAACAAAAATTGAAACCAAGAATATTATTTAAATAGTATAAAACTACTATATATAATCAGGAACAAATGTTAAAAAGATATGAAGTACCTGAACATGAATAAGAGAAATTAAATATGGCTAAGAAAAAATAAAGAAAACATAATTATAAGGAGAAATAACTGTGTATGGGTGAGAAGACTCAATATTTTAAGATGTCTAGCCTCCAAAATTAATCCATAGGTTTAACATATTGTCATTTAAACGCCCAGTGGGATTAACACTACCCCATTTCAGGACTAATTATAAAGTTTTCGTACTCAAGACAGTGAGGTATTGCACAAAGACAGACAGATACATTAGTGAAAAACAATAGTGAGACCCTGAATATATACATACATACATGGCCAAGTGATTTTCAACAAATATGCAAAGGCAATGCAGGGGAGAATTTATATTCTTTTCAGCAAATGAAGCAGGAGATATTGATATACATGCACAGTTAAGTAAACATCCTTCCATAACTCACATATATACACAAATTAACTCAAAATAGGCCATAGTACTAACAGTGAAACTAAAAGTGTAAAACTTTGGAAAAAGTATTTAAATACTTTGTGACCTTGAGTTAGGCAAAAAAAAAAAAATTGATATAATATCAAAAGCATGATCCATTCAGGGATATATTGATAAACTGGACTTCATCAAAATTTTAAAAATTGCTCTTTGGATAATATTGTTAAGAGAATGAAAAAATAAGTTGTATACTGGGTGAAATTATGTATGAGTCATATATGTCATAAAGAACTTTTCTCCAGAATATTTAAGAAACTAAATCAATAATAAAAAACAATCCAATAAAATATGTCAGTAAAATATTTGATTAAACAATTTACCAGAGAAGAAGGAATATAAGCACAAGGGAAAACACTCAACATTATTAGTCATTAGAGAAATTCAACTAAAAGTTGTCATGAGGTATCACAACATTTTTTTAATAATAATAATAAAGACTGACCATGCCAAATGCTGGCAAGGATGTGAAGGAACCCTGGGATTCCCCTACACTACTGGTGAGAATGTAAAATGGTACAGTTGCCCATTTCTTAGAAAGATTAACATACAGCACTCTGTGATCCAGCCTTGACACTCCTAAGTATTTTTCCAAGAAGAAGGAAAGCATGTGTTCATATAAAGAGTTGTTCACACATGTTCTTAGCAGTTTATTTGTTATAGCCAAAAACATGAAATAGCTCAAGTCTCTCTCCATTAACAGGTGGGTGGATAAACACACCACGTTACATACACAGTGTAGAATCATTTGCAGCAAAAAATCAAAACCACAACTATTTATATATGTTACACCATGGATAAATCTCAAAATAATTATTCTGATTAAAAGAAGCCAGACAAAATAGAGCACTTCCTTCATGATGCCATTTACACCAAACACTGGAAAATGCAACTTATCTATAGTAATAGATGGAGCAGACAGAAAGGATTCTCAACGGGCATGAGGAAATTTTGGGGTGGTGGATATCCTGATCTTTCTGACTATGTATATGTATGACAAACCTTACAAAATCACATGCTTAATTGAGATTATTACATGTCACTTACACCTTGATAAAATGCAAAACAGCAACAAAAGTGTCAATGAGGCCATAAATTCCTCATATTCAAGAAACTATGTAAACGACATCTTGATAACAATCATTCATCTATCTATTTAATCAGTCATCATTTGTCCATTCTTTTATTCATGTAATCATACATTTAATAATTCACTCATTTGTTATTTATTTACTCATTCAGAAATATTGAGTATTCTCTCTGTAGTCATCTATGTTCTGAGCATATGGTATTGAACACAGAAGCAAAATCTAGGTTCACATAAGCTATTCACATTTAAAAATAAACATAATAGGGACTTCCCTCATGGTGCAGTGGTTAAGAATCCACCTGGCAATGCAAGGGACACAGGTTCGATCCCTAGTCCAGGAAGATCCCATATGCCTTGGAGCAACTAAGCCCGTGTGCCACAACTACTGAGCCTGTGCTCTAGGGCCCGAGTGCCATAACTACTGAGCCTGCATGCTACAACTATTGAAGCCCATGTGCCTAGAGCCCGTGCTCCACAACAAAAGAAGCCACCACAATGAGAAGCCCACACACCACAACGAAGAGTATCCCCCGCTCGCCGCAACTAGAGAAAGCCCACACACAGCAACGAAGACCCAACGCAGCCAAAAATAAATAAAATTTTTTTAAAAGTAATTGAGCTTTTGGGCTTCCCAGGTGGCGCAGTGGTTGAGAGTCTGCCTGCCAATGCAGGTTCGAGCCCTGGTCTGGGAGGATCCCACATGCCGTGGAGCGGCTGGGCCCGTGAGCCACAACTGCTGAGCCTGCGCGTCTGGAGCCTGTGCTCCGCAACGGGAGAGGCCGCGATAGTGAGAGGCCCGCGCACCGCGATGAAGAGTGGCCCCCACTTGCCGCAACTAGAGGAAGCCCTCGCACAGAAACGAAGACCCAACACAGCCAAAAATAAATAAATAAATAAATAAAATTAAAGTAATTGAGCTTTAAAAAAATAAACATAATAGTACATAACTAGTAGGTATTTTTTTGAGTAACTGTTATTCCAGTTCTGCAATAAGTAGTATTAATGTATTGTTTTTAATAGTTGAACCTATATGAGACTGTCTTTGCATGGGTAACCTCTGGTTTTATTGAGTGCCGATCTTAACACAGAGCTCAGGAAACTCCCTCTACGAAGAATCACATGGAAACCCAAAAGACAGACACACCACAAAACACAGAAACAAAAATATTTTTCCCTGTTCTCCGTAAGTCCGTCACGGACTCTGTGGCCAATAGGGTACCATCTTCTCTTACTGGTATCTCATCTCCAGCCAATGGATTTTAGGGAACAGCTCAGCCCCTCTTTATCTACTTGTGTTATATAAAGATACCACCTCCTTCCACTGGATCCAAAGCTGTCTTCTACTGGTCAGAAATCTTATTCAATACTCTTATTCAAAAATCTTGTCTCTGCATAAACAAAAGATGTTCTCCCTTTGGGCTAGAAAAACATACTAAATTTTCATGTTTTACAGTAAGTTTAATAATACATATGGGCATAGTTTAACAATCTTATGAGGTAGGTATTATACCATTTAATAGAGGGGAAACTGAGGCTATGGAAAGTTAGTCTTACCTGGGTAGGACAGCAAATAGCTAAGACAGACTCACACAAAGGCTGGTACAATACCAAAGTCCATGACCTTAACTTTCATAGGATAATATCACTAAAGAGAAGTTGAATAATGCCTTTGGTTATTTTAATTGTCACAACACCCCTACAAATCTGCTTTTACCATTTTGTCTAATGAGGGAACCTAATATCAGAGAGATTAAGAAACTTGCTTAAGGTCATTGTTTTAAGTAGAGAATAAATTACTGTAACAAACAGATAGGGGTAAAATACAGTATCAGAGTACTTCTTTGTCTTATTGACTCTAGAGGTAAGCAATCTATTTCTAGCATGGCAACTCTGCCATCCTCAATTCATGGCTTCCATGTCTGGGTCCAAAATTATCATTCCTGTATTTGCATGTCCCAACCAAGGGGGGAAAGAAAAGAGAAACTGGGAAGCATGCATGCAGTTCCCTCCTTAAGAGTCTGTAGCAGAGCTGCACATACCACTGTACTAACAGCCAGTTTGCTAAAACTTAATCATGGCCATACAAAATATAATGAATAAGGTATTCCCTAGCTGGCAGACATGCAAAAGGGATGCTTTTATCACTAAATTGTACAACAGGTGATCAGATATTAGGATACAACTAGCAGGCTATCCTCATCTTCATATCGCCAAAAATGCGTGGCTCATAGAATTGAACATTTTGTCTGATTTCAAAAGGTCTTTTTGCCTCACAATATGACATAGACTACAAAGTTTAGTTCTGTGCACAGTGTACAGATATATAGGTGCTTCCATATAAGAGTGGCAACTTATGAATTATATATATGCCAAGAACTCAGGCATTCTTGAGAAAGATGTAGAAAGGAACTCCTAATGTCTCTTCTTATATAACCTTCTTAATGTGCTCTTAAATATAACCTTCTTGACAGCTTACCAGTTTAAGAGGTGGGAATTGGGCAGTATCTTGTTTAGTCCTATATAATGGTCTCCCTCCAGAGAGGAATTTTTAGAGTGTGCGTTTGACATGTGAAAGTAAGATCAGGAGGGTAAGATTTCATGTCTCCAACTCTGCCTTAACCACAATCCCTAAGATTTCTTTGAACGCCTCTGTTCCTGACAACTGGGAACCTTTGCTTCTATATAGTGGAAATGTGAATCAGCAGAAATTAGCTTGAAGTTCCTGCTACATAATCACCAAGATAGGAAGGTAAATGAGCTGCATTGCTTCGTTATGTCTAAGGCATCCTTTATTTATGTGCCCAGATATCATCTCTCTACTATCATCATCATCATTATCATCCTCCTCAACATCATCTGCCTTCTAATTGTCAATGTGTAACTATAGTTTTTGTTTTCAACCATCAATCAAAGTTATCCACATCTTCATGAATTACTCACACTTTCACAAATACAGAAGATTTTCATCATTTAGCTCAGTATAGTTACAGATACCAAACTAACCTGCTGTATTAGGTCTTAAGACTAATTGTACATAATTAATATCTATGTTTTTTGTCAGTAAAAAGTAACAACGAATCCTTATTATGCTAGTACTTTTCATGATGCAATTTTCCCATTCTTTGTAAATCAATAGATTATCTCAATTTCATGAGTTATTTTTGTTCTGATTTTATCACTACATTAAATTCTGCTATCACTCTTATCTTCTACATTAATTTTCATAACATATTTACATATAACTGTTTAGTTTACAAACTTAAAAAAAAAGAAAAAATCTCTACCTTGAAAATGCCTCATACTGCTTGTCGATACTTTCTTTTCTTGGATATCTAATCTACCAAATACCAGAACATCACAGCCTGGTTCATGCCAACTCTTTTTTCATTTCTGCTTCAATAGCTTCCCTGAAGAATGAAATGATTTTCCATCGCCAGCAGCAAATTCACTAGAGACAAATTTACCTATAGGCTCTCTAGCTTTATTGTAAATTCTTTCTTTCTTTGAAGTTTATTTCTATATGGCCACATTTATTTTGAGATTGTTAATGATGCCTCCTAAATTAAAATATGGGCTAGAGTTACTTTCAAATCACATTTTATAATGGCTTTGGACAAAGATTTGGTCATGAGAACTATAGTGGCACAAGTGGAAGAACTTATACTTTTTATAAGAGAATAAATGCTCTAACTGATCAAATCAGGCCTGTTGAGTGTTTTTCTTATTGAATGATATAGAATTAAATCGAGCAAATTAAAAATTTTAAATGCCTTTTGAAGGGAGAAAAGCTCACAAATAAATGTGTTATTCCAAGGCACATATCAGGAAAGTCTTTAAAATTTACATTTGAGAGGAAAAATAGGTACCATTAACCCTATAGTGGATACTGGAAAATAGAAATGTATCTATGACCTAGAACTTTCTTGAAAAATTAATTATGACCATTATAGAAAAAAAAGTAATGAAAAGACAGATAATGTAAGCAGTACCAAAATTCTCTAATACAGGACTCTATATAATTGCCAAGGGGATTGATGAATACATTTTAACTAATTGTTGGATTATTTATCTTTTACTCATATAAAATTAGGTTTTACTGAAACTGCTTTAAGATCATTTGTCTTACAGAGTGAAGAATGATTAAGTGATTTGATATCTTCACATTTTTTTAAAACATTAGAGTTTCTAGCATATACATTAAAAACTCATAGTAGACTGAGTCCAGAGAGAATTGTAGGTGAAAATGGAAAACACCATGGGAGCAGAGGAGGAAAGAATGGTTGGCTCTCTTTCATTTTAAATGAAAAGCAAGAGGCAGCGGAAAGTTTTTCACATCTGTAACTTTTGGTATTTTCTGCATTTTTTCACTACATCTAAGGCATCCTTCATTAATGTACACAGGTGTCAGACCTCTACTAACAAGTAAATATATTTCTCCTTATCATTATAATCAGCTGAATTATTTTCTGCAGAGATAATGTATATTCTGGCCTAAACTATATTTTCAATTCAAGTATTAGATTAGCACGGGACATATAAATGAAAAACTAAAAGGATCACCCTCTCCCTACCCAGAGATGAGTGAGGACAAAATGGATATTCCATGTGGCGTAGCCTAGATTAGTGCGTTATGATGCAGAAAGGAGCACGTCCAAATTTACATAATAAAAGCCATATTCTTAAGACTATATTACCTACAGCAGAGGCAACATAGCAGAATGACGGTCAAGAGCCTAGTTCTGGTGGCAAAATTTCTGAATTTTCAGGAGGACGCTTATACTTACTTGCCCTGTGATCTGAAATAAGTTCCTTAACCTCTCCGTCACTCAGTTTCCTCCACTGTAAAATAAGGATGAAAACAGTTCTCCCTAACTGCTAGGTGTGCTGGATCAAACTCCATTCCTAATGACATAAATGATTTTTCTCCTAGTTCTGATAAAACTGATGGAGAAGACACAGTTAACCTTTCTATAACTTCAAACCTTACTGAATTTATCAGGAAACCTTATAAGGAATAGATTTTTACTTTGTGTTGCCTACATATAGCAATAATGTATCAATATTTGTTTGTATAAAATATTAAATTTCACTAAACCCCTCTCTTCTCTTGGGAGTAGTTTAGTATCAATATTTTGCGTAGCCTGAGACTTGTGCATATGACATCTGATTCACGAATGTCAAATTATTTGAATAAACATTCTTTGCTGCTCTAAGCTGCATTGACTTTGTCTCTGCCTAATTAGCAGGGACAGATCCTGATAAAATCTTTTAGAAGGTTTTGCTGGTTTATACTTCAGAATTATAAATTAATCTGCTCACTCCCATTCATAGCACGAATGCAGGAGTCCGCAGTGGAAAGAATATGAAATTGAGAATCTGATGAGCTTCTGTTCACATTCTGATTCCACCATTTATTAGTAAGGCACACTTAGATAAGAAGTCTCTTAACGGCTCTGAAATGGGTTCTTTAGAGAGCTATGGACGTGGAAAGAATGGATCAGATGAAATAAGACCATGAAAGACATAAATTACATCCATAAAACTCATATCTACATATTATTATTTTAGGTATTTTCAACTTTCAAAGCAGCAAGAGTGAGGGGGGAACATGACTAATTTTAAATAACCACATCTCATAATAACCCATGGGCATGGGCTGTTGCTCTTACATTTCAAACGAAATGCCATTTCAATTAGGAATTTCTGGATAATAAAGACAAACATTTCTTTTATTGAGGAAAGCTCATTCATCAAATGGAGCTACATGCACTTCTGTCTCCCTTCCCTCTGCCCCTCTCCACATGCTTTCAGGAATAGTTCTGTTTCATTTGTTGGAGCCTATAAGTGTCTTATCTAACCGTGGCACATTGTTTAATGTCATGGCATTGAGTACAAATAATTAAAACCTACTTGAATTTTATGAGACATTTACTAGAGGATTTGAGAATGATACACTTTTTTTGTAAGTAATGTGCCTTTCATGCATTTTAAATTATGTATACATTACTGACATTAAAATGTTCTGTACTATTTATTGAGTGCCTATTCTTTGCTAGATATAATCTGGTATCCTTTATATACAAATATCATACAGGTAGCTATTACTAATATTTTCTTCATTTTATAAAGAAGTAGAAACATATTATACTTCTAGGATTGTATTAAAAAAGTTTATTCATTTATTCATTCAATATCCATTTAAATTATGTTCCAGGTGTATAACACGGTGCTGGTTTTTTAACAAATGTATGTTTATTTCTAAAAATGCATAGTCTGTCTTTTGTAGATTACAATATATTTAAATGGAGAAAAATATACACAAAACTATATTTAAAAGAGCATAAATTTTTGAGAAGTGTTAGACTATTTCCAAAATTTATAGTACAGACAAATAATTAGGAATCATTCAGAAAAGTTTTTGATTTTTATTCTCTACACGCCAGGCATTCATCTTACAATATTTTGACAAGGAACTCATGTGTAGATGTACGATAGAAATTCAAATATTTATGAAGTCACGTGGCCTGTTACTTGGTAGACATTGTGGATTTAGTGATATTTTATAATTCTTCAGCATTAATCACAAATATATAGTGCCAATTTTAAAATATTTTATATTTCAGCCTTTCATAAGTACATTTCTTTAGTTGAGATTAAAAATGATTAAATTAGGGTTAAACTGTTTTTAGATAAAAGTTAAAGAACAAACTGTCCTTTGACCAATAGGTTTGGGGGAAAGTGATTACATCAAATTAACACCTTCTGAAGAGCTAAAAGTCTGGGATATAGTATATGATGATGAAATGTTTGCAAATCAATGAATGTTTTGATCTTGGGTGACAGACTAAATCCACATGCTATTTGATGAGACAGAGGACATAAAATAATTTTGCTTATGATTTTTGGGAATCAAGAGAATAAAATTTAATGTAATATTTCCCTCACTTATTTGCAGACATAACCATACATCACATGGATGTGTGTAGCATGTCACATAACTAGTGTTTTTAAAATATACTTTGTGATATTTTGAGCTATTTTAGATCTCTAGAAAATATTCTGCATACATTTTTAATGACCAAATATCTCTCTTCAACTTGTATTATTTCCTTCTGGAATTCAAAGAGAAACTATTATTTGCAACTGTATATATGTGCATATATAATTAATTTATATACTATATAATGCATATTATATATTATACTTGTAATGGCCCTGGGCTATAAGTATTCACATTTAGGGAAAGACCATTAAATTTCTTCCAGTATGCCGTCTTACTTCTTCCTATTAATGTTATATTTCCTGGGTTTTAGCTGGGCACATGATTATCTAGCTAAAGCCTGCAAAAAAAAGTAGGCTTCAGCATAGTGGTCTCAGGACTCAGCCTTCTTATACTGTCCCTGGCTTCTCCCAGAGTGAGTGACCCAAGAAAACTGGGAGCTGGCCTCTGCTGACCTGGCCTCAGAAATCACACGGCATCACCTTCACCACTTTCCATTAGTCATAAGTGAGTCACTGAGACCACCTTAGAATTAAGACTGAGTCACAGAGGCCAGCATAACATCAAGACTGAGTGAGTCACCAAAGCCAGCTTAGAATCAATCATCTCTTAAAGAGAAGGATGTCAAAGCATTTTCAGACTTATTTTAAAACTTCCATAGTCACAATTTGTGTGTGTAGGTATTTTTTGTTGTTACTGTTGTTTTGCCTGTTTACTTATTTTCCGACGTACTACTCCATTAACTCAGAGAGAATATTTCTCTTTCTCAGTGTTGTATTGCCAGCTTCTATCAGAACATAAAATGAAACACAAAATAGTAACCATCCCATAGGAATTTTGTGACTAAATGAAACACAAATATTTCAGCCTGATTTTCTTCAGCTGTAAAATGCAGAATAAATGAATCATAGTGTTTTCATGAAGATTAATGAGTTGATATGTGTAACAAAATTCGTGTGTGTGTGTACACATATATTTGAGCCTATAGGCCATGGCTTCACTAAATGGTAGTTATTGCCAAAATCTTTAAACTCCAAAATTGTTTTGATATAGTGAGTATTGAATAAAATTTTGTTGTATTACTGGACTACTTAGAGACTTGGAAATTAGGCCAAATACTGAACTTTGAAGCAGCAGTAATAATGCTCCTTTGGAAACATAAAGAAGCAACCACTGGGTCTGAAATTGAGAGTTCATGAAGGGAGCAGTGAGGGATAAAATCTTACCTGGACTTTCCCAGTATAATTATTAAAATTATTATGATGATGGACAAAAACCTGAAATGTTGAAAGTGAGAAATATCATTCTCTCTGCATACATGCCACCTTTTTTTGATCCAAGTCACATCTTTTAATTTTTCCCTAAGTCATTGATGCTAAGTTAAATAAGCCAGACACAAAAGAACAAATACTACATGATCCCATTTAGATGAGAAATTTTAAATTGTCAAATTCACAGAAGCAGAGAGGAGGGTTACCAGGGCTGGGGGTGGGAAGGGGCACAGGGAGGTACTGGTCAAAGGATACAGAGAATCAGTTATGCAAGGTGAATAAGAGATTCACTGTACAGCCTCATCCCTAAACTTAAAAATAAATGTACTGTATACTGAAAATTTTGCTAAGAGGGTAGATTTTATGTTAAGTATTCTTATCATACACACAAAAACACATAAATAAAGAGGTCTTTAGGAAACTTCTGGAGCTGGTGTATATATTTATGGCATTGATTATGGTATACTTATTTCCAAACTCTGCAAATTGTATTGGGTTGGCCAAAAAGTGCCTTCAGTTTTTAAGTAAAAATAAAAGACACATTTTTCATTTTCACCAAGAACTTTATTGAACAACGTATTCACCCTTTTGTTCCACTATCTTCTGCCATTTTTCAGGCAACTTCATAATTCCATCTTCCCAAAACTTTTTCTTTTTGAGCAAAGAACTGTTCCAGGTGCCTTTTACAGTCTTCCAAGGAACTGAAATTTTTTCCATTAAGAGAATTTTGTAAAGATCTAAATAAATGGAAATCTGAAGGTACAATGTCTGGTGAATATGGTGGATGAATCAGAACTTCCCAGCCAAGTTGTGACAGTTTTTGCCTGGTCATCAAAGAAACACGCGGTCTTGCGTTATCCTTATGGATTATGCGTTTTCTGTTGACTAATTCCAGACGCATTTCGTTGAGTGCTGCTTTCAGTTGGTCTAATTAGGAGCAGTACTTGTTGGAATTAATCGTTTGGCTTTCTGGAAGGAGCTCATAATAGAGGACTCCCTTCCAATCCCACCATATACACAACATCACCTTCTTTAGATGAAGACCAGCCTTTGGTGTGGTTGGTGGTAGTACATTTGCCCCAGGATCTCTTCCGTTCCACCTTATTGTACAGCATCCACTTTTCATCACCTCTCACAATTTGGTTTAAAAATGGAACGTTTCATTACGTTTAAGTAGAGAATTGCATGTGGAAATATGGTAAAGAAGGTTTTTTTGCTTAACCTAGGTGGAACCCAAACACCAAAGTGATGAACATAACCAAGTTGGTGCAAATGATTTTCGATGCTTGATTTGGATATTTTGAGTATGTCGGCTATCTCTTGTGTGGTATAATGTTGATTGTTCTCAATTAATGTCTCGATTTAATAGTTATCAATTTCAACTGGTCTTCCCGACCATGGAGCATGGTCCAGTGAGAAATGTTCAGCATGAAACTTTGCAAACCACTATTGACATGTTCGAGCAGTCACAGCACCTTCTCCATACACTGCAAAAATCTTTTTTGGTGTTTCAGTTGCATTTTTACCTTTCTTGAAATAATAAAGCATAATATGCCAAATATATTGCTTTTTTATTCCAGCTTCAATATTAAAATGGTTACACAAAAAGTCTTTTGATAAGTCTTTTTTTAAATGCATGCTGACATGACAGCTGTCACATACAGTCTAACAAAATTGTTTGGAATGAAGTTAAAGACAGCTAAGTGCTACTAGAGCCATCTTATGGAAAAAAACAAATGAAACTTTTGGCCAACCCAATATACATTAAATATGTGCAGCTTTTTATATGTCCATTACAAGTCAATAAAGTGGTTTTAATAAAGATACTAAAGGTATGAAGATTTTTACATCAATACTCATGTTAAATTAAATATGAAAATAACATATCAAACCTGCTTCAAGAAGGAACAAGAAGATATTTTAAAAATAAATTGATTTGAATTCAAAATTCTTAATAAAATGTAAATGTCAGACTCAGTGGTTTTCATTGTTAAGTTTTTTCATACATTCAAAGAAGAATTAATATTATTATACACAACTTCTAAGTATAATTATTACTTGGATTTCCAAAACTGAAAAAGATAATAAACAAAAGAAAATTATAGGCAAATATTCTCCATGAATATTCTCAACAAAAATTCACCACTAAATGGAAAGGATAACATACAACGACTAAGTAGGTTTATCCCAGGGATGGAATATTAGTTCAAAATTTGAAATTCAATCAACATAGATCATCCCATTAAGTGAATAAAGAATAAAAATCATAAGAATACTCAATAGATGCAAAAAAGCATTGGGTGAAAAAATGCAACAAACACTCATAATAAAATTGTCAAAAAATAAAAAGAAACAGAAATAAATATCTCATGTTGACAATGAATTACCACTAAAAAGCACAGTTAAGAGTATACTAAATGATAAAAAAAAAATAATGCTTTCTCCTCAAGTTAAGAAAAAAGGCAAGAATATTCACTCTAGTTCTTTCTATTCAAAACTTCACTGGCAGTCTTCACAGAGAGCATGAGAGTCTATTTACAAAATTCTAAAGATCTACAAAAAAATCGCCAAAATTAAGTGCATTTAGTAAAGTAACAAAATAATAATCAATATTTTAAAACATGCATTTCCATCTTCCAGCAAAACTTATAAAACCATATTTTAAAAATACTATTTACAATAGCATCAAGAAAGCACCATAATTAGAAATAAATTTAATGAAGTGTGTAAAACCTCTACACTGAAAACTACAAAATATTACCCAGAGAATTTAATTACAGAAGATCCAAATGAATTAAGAATTATGCCATGTTAACAGATTTGAGGACTCAACATTGGTAAAATACCTTTTCTCTCTAAATTTATATATATATGTATATATGTCATATATATATAATTATGTAATATATATAAAAACTTTACATATTTATGAATCCAAATAAAAATCTTTGATTTTCACATGAAAATGTGAAGACCTAGATTAGCCAAAACATTTGGGAAAAAGAAAAGAACAAATTTTAGGCTCTTGGAAATCAGGACCACATGACTTCAAGCCTTAGTTTTAAACTACAGTAAACAAATATATGTCAGTGAGATAGAATAAGAGAGTTCAGAAAGAGACACGTATGTGGTCACAATTTAGACAAAGTTAATAGAGAAGATGTTCTTTCAACAAATGATTCACAATTTAGACAAAGTTAATAGAGAAGGTGTTCCTTCAACAAATGATAGTGTAACAATTAGATATTTGTCTAGAAAAAAAAATGAACAAAACCTAATACAAAACTCAATTCAAACTGGATCATAGATTTTCAAAAGCTAAAATGTCAACCATCTAAAAGAAAATATACAGTCAAATTTTTAGGATCTTGTAAGTCAAATAATTCTGAGAAAGGAAAGAAAGAAAGAAAGGAAGGAAGAAAGAAAGAAAGAAAGAAGGAAAGAAAGGAAGAAAGAAAAACCACTAGCTACATAAAGAAAAGTATATAAATTAGATTTTTATCAAACTTAACCTTCTCTTCAGATATCATTATTCAAATGAAATAGTAAGCCTCAATCTAAGAGAAAATATTTTTAACATATACATCTTACAAAGATCTTATATCCAGCATATATAAAGGATTCTTGTAATTCAAAAATGACTAGGTAAACCTCCTAATAAAAAATATGCAAAATACGTGAACAGACACTTCATAAAAGAAGATATATACAGAATATGTACCAGAAAAGATGTCAGCAGAGAAATTAAAACCACAATAACATACCCCTTCACACATTCTAACATAGCTAACATAAAAAATTGGTAATTCCAAGTGAGGATGCAGAGCAATAAGAACTGTCATGCATCACTGTGAGAATGTGAAGTATACAACCTTTCAGAAAATAGTTTGGCAGTTTGTTATAAAGTTAGACATACACTTACCATATGACCTAGAAATTTCACTTTACTCAAAGGAAAGAAAGCAATATGTCTGCAAAGACATATATGTATGGCCATAGCAGCTTTATTTATGTTAGCTCAAACCGGAATCAACCCAAATGCTTATGAGCAGGTGAACTGATAAAAAAGATAATATATTCATAAATGGCCACAAATAACAATAGGGATAAAAACTGAGGATAAACTACATCAAAATAATCTCAACACAAAAGAGTACATACAGCATGATTTCATTTATATGCCATCCTAGAATGGGAAAAAAAAATCTATAGTGACAGAAATCAGGTCAATGCTTCTCAGGAAAAATGGAGAAAGACAATATCTGGGGAGGTAGAAATGATCTCTATTAGTGTTGGCCAAGTGAAATATAACGTAGGTCACATATGCAATTTAATTTTTTCTATTAGTCACATTTAAAAAGTGTAAGAAACAAGTGAATTTCATTTTAACAACACATTCATTATATCTATTATATCTAAAATGTTATCTCTTCCTGTAATCAAAAATTTTTTAAATTATTAACTAGATATGTTATAGTATTTTTTTCACACTGTTTTCAAAATCTTATACTCATTTTATACTATAGAACATTTCAGTTTGAACTAGCAACACTTCAAGCTGTTCAGTAGACCCTTGTGACTACAGTATTGAACAACCAGCTCTGTACTTTGATCAAGGGAGTTGTTACTAGGGTATAAACATCCATCAAAATTCATTGACCCTTATTCTTAAATGTGAATATTATTATATATAAACCATGTAGCAATTATCAATAAGTGGATAAAACTGTGATGTTTGATACTGTTGAAAAACTAGAAGGAAAATTCTCTAGTGGAATAGAATAAAGATATACATGAGAGAGAGAGAGAATTTAAACTATGAAAATGAAATCTCAGATCCGTGGGGACAAAAAAAAGGATGATGCAACTAGTTAAAATTGGTGGCAAAATAACTAAATGTTCCTTCCTTGGAAAAAATAAACTTAAGACTCTTCACACAATACCCACAATGAATCCCACTGCATTAAAACTTTAAATATAAATATTAAGGAGCTAAAAGAGATATTGATGGCTTGGAATTGGTCTTTTAGCATAATTTGTATTTTCTAAAGAAAACAACAAAGGAAAAGATTGATGATGACCCCAAATTACTAACATATCTTTATATTACAACAATAAATATCACCAAAATAGAGAAAAATAATAAACTGAGGCGTAAAAGATTTTAGCATAGATGTTACCACTAAATGGTAGATTTATTTTATATACATTTAATAATTATAAGAAAAAGAAAATTGACATATAAGCATATAGAAAAGTGGTAGATAATTCAGGAAGAATAACTATATAAGTCATGGGGATATAATGTACAGCAGGGTGACTATAGTTAATACTGTATTACATATTTGAAAGTTGCTAAGTGAGTATATCTTAAAAGTTCTCATCACGAGAAAAAAAATTGCAACAATATGTGGTGACACACATTAACTAGACTTATGGTGATCATTTCACAATGTACACATGTATTAAATCATTATGTTATACACTTGAAACTAATATAATGCTATATGTCAATTGCATCTCTTTCTCTCTCTCTCTCTGTACACACACACACACACACAGACATAAATGGTCAGGACATAAAGAAAAAAATATACAATTTTTATTTGGTTAGGGTGTACATGCTTGAACCATTCTTCAAGGTTTATACATTTGGCTATAGGTACCAAAAACCATCAAACCATGTATAGTTCTTGAGCCAGCAATTTTACTTTTACAAAATCACTTACAGACATGTTGAACAAAAAAACGCTTGCCTCCACTCTAGGATATCACATCCTTGTCTTTTTTGTAATTTTGAAAATAACCATATAGATTTCCACCCGTCTCAATCACTTCAGATATTAAAATTGGTTCCTGACCTAACTGGAATCCCCAGTCTGTTGCGAGGTTTGTGTCTTCATATTCTACTTTGTTTTTTGTCAACAGTTTCAACTGCCTGGAGTCACTGTCTTTTCATTGCAACTATTAGTTCTTATCACTCTTTCTTTTACTTCATTAATTAAAAACAAAAGTAATAGTGACACTTTCTGTGAACCTAAAACTTATAAGCCCTTTATCTGCACTAACCCATTTAATCTTTAAACCAACCCTAAAAGATTAATATCACTACACATTATGAAGATCAATTAACATGGACAAATGGTTAAATATCTTGCCCAAGGTCATACTAGTAAATTGTTGTTGTGTAGGAGACATGACGCCTGAATCTGCACTTTCAGAATCACTCACACCTGTCTCAGGTCATCATACAATGCTTGTTATTTAAGAAGTATCAAATGAAAACAAAATTAAACCAAAGTCGGTTTATAATATGGGGTACGCAATGAGGTTCACTGCAACTTTCTATATAATAATGAATCATTGAAAAGAAATACAATGTTGAATATCGGTAACTAGTTAGATAAATTATGGTATATTTGAAAGTGGAATATTATCTATCAATTAAGAATGTTATTGTATCAATACATTTATCGATGGAAACTTATTACATAAGTTTTCAAATGTAAAAAAACCCTAGAAATAATTAGGACAGGAATGATCCTATTTTTTCAACATAAGTGTATTTTATAGGTACAGAAAAAGTTCTACAATGGCATAGAAAAGTGTCGATGGGAAAAATTTTTGAAATATAGTACAAAAGGTGATTTAAAAATGATTCTTTTGTCTGCATTTTCAATGTTCCTACAATGAATACATTTATTACTTGTGAAATAAAAATGAACAACATGTATCTATAATCATTATAACATGCCATAACTAACATCATCTTACATATACACTGTGCTCTTTTTTCAGTAAAGTTCAGGAACTCAGCAATAATGAACATTCAAGTCTTTTTTTGTATTTCAAAAAGCAGTGTAAAATACAGTGAAGCATGGGATGGACACTTGGCACATTTATGAGTAGAGCACCGTTCTAAAACGTTCGGAATTAGAATGAATTCAGAAGAGAAAAAATGCTCAGCATTCAGAGATGGTCAAACAGGATTTTTTTACGTAACAGTGCCACCATCACCACAACAAAAATAATGGGAAAAAAAATCTTTAGGTCCCAGCTTTTCATGGTACACTTTTAAGAATATATTAGTCTAGAATAACCAATTAAGGAAAACAAAAAAGTCAATAAAGCATGCTAAAAATAATGTAATAGGCCTTCAGTTATTTCTAAATTAAGATGGCCCTGCTGTTTCAACATTGATGTAAAAATGTCAACATGACAGATTTTTTAGTTTGCACTGAGTGCTCTATTCAGTCCCCCATATTACTATATAATACATTAGTTTACTTTGTGTTTGATTTTAGAGAAATAGAGTAATTGCTTCACCTCCATATTTTAAAGCAAACCTATTGAAGTGAAAGTAACATCTTCTGGTTTGTTAATGAGGTTTGGGGTTGCTATGTCAGTGTGGTGAGTCAATCAGTTCTACAAGATATTGACCTGTATTTCCAGTCAGTCTCCAGGAATACACAGACTCTAACCCTAAAAAGGAAAATAACCAAAAACTGAAATTCAAGTGAGCAGAAGAGGGCAGCATGGTATAGGCTCCTGTCAGTTCCAAAATAACCCCCCATCAATGCTCCGGATATTATACACGTGAACTCTAACTTCCCCATGTCCTCACTGCACTCGCTATAGACACTCAGTATGCTATACATCACATATTGGATATTTGATTAGTTAAGGTACAGCTAGAGCTACCCTTAGAATCCCAGAGGGTTACCCTGAGAGAGATATACTTCAGCTCACATGAAGTTCAGCCTCGGTGTAGTAGTCATTGGCGGCAGATGGCGGCCATGGGAGTGGATTCTATTCTAGCTCCTTCCAGCTTGCAGCTCTGACATGACCTGGGGCCTCAGGGCCCTCTGCTGGACCCTCAGCACCCCACAGGCAAAAGAAGGAAAACAGGCAGTACAGATCCCCTGTGGATGGAGTGTAAATTTATCCCTTCCATTCTTACTCCGTTTGAGGGAAATAGATACAAATGGAATTAGGACTGGGAAATGTAGGCACTGAGGGGGTACCTCTATAGACGGAGAGCAAGAATCTTTGTGGGCAGCTAGCTGACTCTGGCATGCACCATTTCACAAATCTAAGATCTTTTCACCATGGGCTGACCTCTTGGAGAGACCAGATGTTCATTTTTGTATATACCAAATTAGGATGGTACGTGGCAAAGCTTGCAAAATTTGTTTAATGAGTGAGTGAATCTTGGAATGCAAAGGAGCATAATTATTCTTATTAGTTGTCAAAATTATGGATATCTGTCTATCACTACTTACTGGTAAATAATACCAGTTACTGATATTGGTAAATACCAACTGAGATCACTGCAAACTATCAGAATATTGCTTAGGGCAACTTGTCGCTATAGGCTCTCAAAAATTTCACATTTATTCAATAGCAGAATTTTAAATTTTTTTGCATGTTATTATCTCACACAGAGACTTAAATTCACATCTAGGGTAATTTTTTTTAAAAACGTATGCTACATAGTCGTATGTAGAATTGTCACTAATAAAAAATAGGCACTAAAAAATCAAAATTTATTTTTTAAAAAGCAGCGGTTTTTTTTTTCATTTAAGGAATAAATAATGGGGAAAAAACATTTTGGGACTAAGGTAAACTGTATAAATGGAACCACAAGGCTCATTTTTTCTCAGTTATCTTTTTATAACTGTACCCCTGAATGCATAATCTCTCAGAATAATTAGAAAAAGCAACATTAAAGGCTAAAACAAAAAAGAAAAAATACGTGAAATACTGAAGGAAACAATATTTATACAATCTGAAATAGCAAGTCAATGATAGCATTTTTTAAAATACATGTATATAAAATATAAACTATATCCTGAGGCAAATGTTTCTGGAAGTTTTAAAATATTCTCAGGAATAATTTGCATGGTAAGCAATAGTAAACAATGCAAGAACAAATTTAGTTTTTAAAACAGACAAATATCTTACTTAAGAAAAACCTACAGAGTGAAAAACGCATATTTGTATAAATGTAAATAGTGACAAATATCATTTGATAAGTTTTTACAAAATTAACAAGGCAGGATAATCTAAGAAATAATAGCCATAGAGTATTGTAATTCCCAATGATAGAAATAGTTTTAAAAAACCCCAAGAAACCTAAGGTTGAAGAGGGGAAGCTCTGATGTAAGAAAGTTACAACCTCTGAAAAGCTTAAGGATTATACAACACACATTACATTAATCTCTACTCCTCCCCATATGTTGGGTCTCTGCTATTTTTATTTGTTTTCAAATGTCACTACAATCTTCGTAGTCTCAATATGGCAACAATTGTATCATTTTAAAATGATATGATACTCTCTGGTGATCCAAGATGCAAAAATGCCAAAGCCTTTCTTCAAATATTAGTACTGAAAAGAGCAGAATTCCAATACATATATTGCCAGAAAATTGAAATAAACCATATTTTATAAGCTATTATTTCAAATTCGTTGACGCAATAAATCTAGTATTTTTAAAACAATAAGATTATAAGTAAATGATGTATGTTTAAGAAAATATCTTGTATGTCTTCTAAAAGGATATCATCAACCACTGTCTTAACATAGTTGAAAATCAAAACAATGCATTACATACACAAATACTGGTATCAATAACTTCCATATGTTATACCATTAACATTTAAAAGTAAAAATGTATCCATTCTATATCATACATTAACACTAATTTATATTTCATTGTATTTTGTATTTTAATAGTAAACTTTCTGTTATTCTTGTGATTACTATTTAAAATGGCTTTTCCCAAATCCCTGAATGGTGCCGCCACTGCATGACAATGCCTCTAAGAGCGAAATAAAGCTAAAGAATTGAGAAAAGACAAATGAAGGAATCTAAGACCACGTGACAAAGCAGAAAAGATGAAAGTCTGATGTGAGACCTTCAGAAAGCAATCAAAAAAATCTAGCATGAGAGGAGAGAGAGAAAGAGCAAATAAAATAGCAAACATCAGACAAAAGTTCAAGGTAGAGTGGCAAATTAAATGAATTTAAAGACACCTCTAAAAATGTGCAGTGAATAGTAGTAACTTCCATTAAAATTATTTTTAAAACGAATATAAAACAATTAAATATTTCCAAAGTTATGTCAGATAAGTAATACTTATTTTATTGGATGAAGCACCTATTGATATTTACCAGTTTGTGGAATCTCTCTCTTGCTCCCTCCTATTCTTGTTGAATTTCTACCACTCACTGCCTATAATCTACTAATGCCAAAGGAAAAATCTGTTAGATTGTGCTTACCAGTTTGCTTATAATAGGGTATGAAAAAGCCACAGAAAAATTGAACCTTTTTGTTATTCTCAAATGCTCAAATATTCTATGTTACTCTCTGGATGCTGAGAACTGGTAACCAAGCAACTGCAGCAGAGGCTGGAATTTGTCTACTTTGGAGACACATAGACCTTTCAAGAAGGCCATAAATGAGACGACCTGAGATGAAAAGGGAGATTTCATTCTTACAAAAGATTTGTTGAAATTTGTGTCAGCTAATTCATTTACATCACTAGATTCTCCATAATAAAAATAAAATCTTCACTTCAAGTGCTTAACGAGAAAGGAACATAAATAAATACATGTAACTGGTGGAATGTGTCATTCTTCAAACAGTTTAACCTAAGAAAATATTCTGGGGTTAGTTCCACATTTTTGCTTGACTGTGAAATGGATGTTGTTAATTTACTGGAATTTATAGCCATTCAAACTTACACTTAGCATCTTCACCTCACTCGTTGCATTGGCTTTAGCAAAACGAGCTTCTTACTAGATTATGTATCAGTGCTTTGTCATTGACAAGACTGGTGTCCAGTATGTAAGTGACATAAGACCTATAATTTTGTATAATCAAAAATATCAACACCATTCAATGGAATAAATGGACGATCATGTACCTCCTTCACAGTAATGACTCCAACTTCCAATATATTTTAGTCATGATGTGAAATCATGACTCGCTGTTAATGGAGAAGTTTAAACTCTTTGGAATCAATTTAAAAAATATATTTGTATCTCCGCATTCACCATGGTCTTTCTCTCCAGTTCCCCCAAACGGGGGTTTTAGCTGCTTTTTGACTGCTTACCTAATGGTAGGGACTAGCTGTGAGAGTGCCAATCAATGTGCATTCAAGGGTAAGGGCCACCTATATCTGAACCATGTGTGTTATTTTCTCCACCTCACCTCCCTGTGTTCTGAGTGAGCTCAGGCATCTGAGGGAACCGTCTGGACTGCACTAACATTAAAATGATAGTTTGTCCGCCCTAATTGTCATAAAATAATTGCCTTTACAAATATTAATCTCTCAGAACTCTGCAGCCAGACCACATCCGCAAATGCTGACTATTCCAGCCGCTGATGATATGATCTTGGGCAAGGTATTTAATTCACTGCCTTTCAATTATTTTGTCCCCAAAGTGAAAACAATAGTACTATCTCCCTTAGAGTGTTGCAATGAGGTAAATATGAGTTGATACATACACTTAGAATAATGTGTAGCATTAATAATTACTTTAAAAATATTAGACACTATAACTGTAGTGATTATTAATACATTTATAATTCCAGTTCATTTATGCTACTCTGTAGTCAATTAAGACGTCAGTTAGAAAGTTGTCAACTCAGTAGTCAATTAGAAAGCAAAGAACCAAGGGGAATTAAAAAAAGAAATGAAAACAACTTTGCTACTTCTTGTATGCAAAACACTATAAAAACTGTTCATAGTATATATTTTTTAAATGTTTTCCAAAAGAGCTAGTACCAAAAATAGCTAATAGAAGGAGAGGGAGAGAGACAAACTTGGGTTACACTGTATTTCTTTTAAAATCTGTGAGAAATGTTTAAAATCTTTAAAGAAATTATATATAAGAAATCTTATATATATAAAGAAATCATATATAATATATGCATATACTGAATATACGTGTGTTATTAATATACATTGTATAATGGATATATTATATATATACAGAGGTATACATATAACATGAAATATATAGAGAATATATGCAATTGTATAATACATTTGTATATAGACATATATATTATATATAAATGTTTGTAATTACTATTATTGCTTATTATTTTTACTAATGTTGCTACTTTACAACCATACATAGAACTCTGAAACCAGTACTACTGGAAAACACCAATTCTAAGGCAATAAATTCCACAGTTGAAGGAATGGGAAAAGGCCAGCCCAGTATAAGCTTTTTCTGAAATTTTCCCATATGTTCATTTGGAAGAAGTTCATATTGTGTCGTCTCTTGCCTATTTATCAATTTTCAGATTCATAATAGTGACTCTCATATTTTTTTACTGTAATCAGAAAGGTGTTACTCATGTTTTATGATCCTTTTAATGTACAATTAAGTTGCTAATATTTTGTTGAGGGATTTTGCCTCCATGTTCATCAGGAATATTGGACTGTAATTTTATCTGCTTGTGATGTCCCTCTGGTATTGGTATCAGGTTGATACTGGCTTCATAAAAAGAGTTTGGGATGAAAGGATGGTTCAATATATGCAAATCAATCAATGTGATGCACCTCATTAACAGAATGAAGGAGAAAAATCACATGATCATCTCAATAGATGCAGATAAAAGCACTTGACAAAATTATATATAATTACCATTATTATTATGACTCTTCTATACATGTAACATATACACCATACCATAAATGTCAACATAACCAAGCATATTGCACGATTTTGGGTTTCAACCATATTCCAGGTCTTTCATGGGCTGAATATCTGATCAAAATACCCCTGTTATGCCTTGAATCTTCTTTACTCTCTTCCTAAAATCCCTAATTTTTCAAGATCTAATCTTAAAATTTTCTAGTCACTATGTTACAAGAGATGAAACAATGGAAACCAGGATGCCTATGTTTCAATTCTGGTTCTTCCTTTTACTCTGTGTGTAATTTCTAAAATTTTATTTCCTTCAGCTTTCCTTTATTCAATGATTACAGATTATCTACTATATGGCAATGCTTGGCTATCGGCTGACCACCCAGAGGTACGTGGTAAACAAAAGACATATTGTACCTACACTTAAGGAGTTTGGAATCTAATGATGAAGCCAGCTGTTGATACACAGATAATTAAAATTAAAGAATTCTAATTTGCTCAGTTCTATAAAGGAACAATGGAAGTTGCTACGAGAGGATATAATAAGCAAGTGTAGCTGAGAGAACCAGAAGAAGGAGTAGCAATAGATGAGGATGGGAACGCACCCAGAGCCCAGACCATGCCATTCAGCCTGGGTTACAGATTTGGAATTTAATCTAAATCCACTTAGAAGCCACAGAAGGATTCTAAACCCTAGAATGATGAGACCAGATTTCTGTTTATAAAGGATCAATCTGGCAGCCGGATTGGGAGGAGTTTAGATGGTGCCAGAAAGAGAGGTGGGTACCAATTAGGAAGCTACTGCAGTGTTTAAGGTGAGAGACGATGGCAAAATAAATTAGGGAGGAGAGAGGCAGAACGAAGAGAACCAGACAGATGTGAGCTACATTTTAGATGAGGAGCTGACAGGACTCACTAACAGACTGGGTTGAGGGAGAGGTGAGCGTGAAAGGGGTGTCAAGAATGATTCTCAGGTGACTTGCTTCAACACTTGAGCGGATGGAGGTGTAATTATTGAAAACAGGACTCTGCAGGGGATCCAGAGACAAGTCAATGGGAGGAGAGAGGCTTAGAGCTAAATTTTGTACCGGTTAATTTTTGAGGTGCCAGCAAAGCCTCCAAACATATATATTAAGTGTATGTTACCTATAGGAGTCTGATGCACAGAAGAGAGGTTTCAGTTAGAAATATCAATGTCTATATCGTCAACAGCGTCCTCATGTGAAAATGAGGGTGGCACTGTGTGTGACAAAAAACAGGAACATGTCTTTATTCCCGTCATGTTGAGAATGGACTTGAGGATACGGGGAGGGGGAAGGGTAAGCTGGGATGAAGTGAGAGAGTGGCATGGACATATATACACTACCAAATGTAAAATAGATAGCTAGTGGGAAGCAGCCGCGTAGCACAGGGAGATCAGCTCGGTGCTTTGTGACCACCTAGAGGGGTGGGATAGGGAGGGTGGGAGGGAGACGCAAGAGGGAGGAGATATGGGGATATATGTATATATATAACTGATTCACTTTGTTATAAAGCAGAAACTAACACACCATTGTAAATCAATTATGCTCCAATAAAGATGTTAAAAAAAAAAAAAATAGAAAGCATTGACTGAAAAAAGAATTAGGTTACAAAGCAGTATGTAAAATATAATCTAATTTATTATGTAGTTAATAATTATAAAGATTTCGAATATGAAAAAACAAAAACAAAAACATGAACATGTACAAAATGCCAGGCACAAAACACTGGGCACAGTCAGAGGATGTGTGAGCCTAATGATATTCCTGCACCTTCAAAAATATACATGTGTATACATGCATACATACACACATATGTAATGTTCAACATATATTTAATAGGGGCAGAAAGAAAAATATTTCCCTTAATAAAAGTTGTATGCATTGTTCTTTATACCCAAAATAAGAAATGTACTGAACAAATAATATCTATATTATGTGAAAACACATTAACTTTTGGAATTATCTTTCCTGTAACAGCTTTCCCATCACTTGTAACTGGATAAGCTCGTCACTCAGTCTCACTCAGTAGAGAGGTAACTTCCAGAGCTATCAGTCAAATCCTGTAGCTGCACATGACAGAATTTCTGTTTCACAGGAACAAAAACACAGTTCCTAACCCAAATGGCTTCCAGTTACAGAATTTTGAAAGTAATTATCTGACACAGCAGAAGCCAAACAGCGCTCTATTTTTATTTTCCATTTCAAACTCTGAATGTGAATCAGATTCTCACCAGAAATGTGACAGAAACAGGAGGAAAAGAAATAGATTTACTTATTCATCTACCGCTGCTGAAGCAGAGTCAATACTCTGAAAAATTCAGCAAGACGTTCTCCACTTTTCCACAGCTCTTGTTCCATCACTTCATTTCGTGGTGTTCTACATCAGACTACTTTTACAGGAACATTAAGGAATTTAAATGTATATATTTCTTTTTAACCACATATGACAGGTAAACAGTAAAATGTCAGGCGTTATTTGGTTTCTAAATTTTAGTCAATGGGACCTAAAGATAGTTCTCTGTCACAGGCTTTTAATTTATTTATTTTTTTAGAAATGCAATGCACCATTTATTTATTTATTGTGTTTGTTTATTTATTTATTTTTCATTTCTGGCCACACAGCATGCAGGATCTTAGTTCTCCCACCAGGGATCAAACCCATGCCCCCTGCAGTGGAAGCACAGAGTCTTAAGGACTGGACCACCAGGGAAGTCTCTGTCACAGGCTTTTTAGAAGTATTGTCACTTCACTGAGAGAAGCAAGCCGGGGCACAAGTGCACAATAAAGTACAACTTTATTTGTTATATATCTACAAAAAATTATGACAACAGACATTAGCATATAGACTTATATGTAACATGCAAAAACTATACTTTATGTGAACAAATCATTTTTACACTTTCATAAAGGTGAACCAGTTATGGTAGAAATTTTACTTCTCCTTCAAGAGAAAGACATCTAGACATCTATGCACAGAGGCACTCTTGAATATAACAGATTATAAGCCTGATTCTTGCATTTTATTTCCCTGCTGTTTTGACAAACTTTATAGCATGGCATTCAGAACAATGAAACCATTTGATTAGCCTAGAGTGTGGCTTGGGCAATGAATAAATAATACTTACTGGGGCTTCCCTGGTGGCGCAGTGGTTGAGAATCTGCCTGCCAATGCAGGGGACACGGGTTCGAGCCTTGGTCTGGGAGGATCCCACATGCCGCGGAGCAACTGGGCCCGTGAGCCACAATTACTTAGCCTGCGCGTCTGGAGCTGTGCTCCGCAACAAGAGAGGCCGCTATAGTGAGAGGCCCGCGCACCGCGATGAAGAGTGGCCCCCGCTTGCCACAACTAGAGAAAGCCCTCGCACAGAAACGAAGACCCAACACAGCCATAAATAAATAAATTAATTAATTAAAAAATAAAAA
The DNA here is from genome assembly GCF_965194805.1 of Balaenoptera borealis. Taxonomy (NCBI): domain Eukaryota; kingdom Metazoa; phylum Chordata; class Mammalia; order Artiodactyla; family Balaenopteridae; genus Balaenoptera; species Balaenoptera borealis. The sequence goes on from NC_138867.1 coordinate 17,219,165, forward strand.
AATAAAAAAGAACATTTAAATAACCAAAAAAATCTTAAAAAAAAAAAAAAATACTTACTATACTTCTGCAACAACTACTGCTACTACTCCATTTGCTATGAAAGAAAATCCCATGAGTCTATATTTTTTCACCTATATTCCCACTCATATTTTGCAGGTTTCTTCTACAGACAAACCATATAACTTGGATAAAGTAGTCAGCATTCAAATAGTGACCTGTGGCTGTTATTTGTGGTAAATAGATTGAACTTGTTACCTACCTTGAGCCTACTCTAAACTAGTCACTGATTATTGACATTGTACTAATTTCAAAATACGTAACGTAAGTAAATTATTAAATGAGTTTTATGTAACTGGGTGTAATGTGTTAGGGGTGTTTTAAGTCATTTAGCTAATACAATTGGGACTGTGTCAAAAATGAGTATTTACTGCCCCAGAGCTAAAGTGATCGTAAAATTTATCATCAAATGTTCTCTATATTTTATTTTGGGAAAGCAGTGTGTAAACCAAGTACAAACCAGGTCCAATGGGGAAAAATAGAAGCATGGTTGACTTAGAACAATCCTAGAATAAAATCTTAGCTGCTGTTACCCTGTTACATTCATTGTGGATTTTTCTGGTATCAGCAACAGGAAAAAAAAGAATTTTATGCGTGAAAGTTAAGGTTAGGAGGACAAGAGAACAGACATAATTTGTCTGTAATTTAGCCTTAGAAAAGAGAGGGTGAGGAAAACAAATAAAAAACAGGGTCTTGGTGCTGTATTCTTGAGCGTTGGGATAGAATCTGAGGGAGAGGGTTATAGAAGAAGGCTTGATAAACCTGCTCTGGCTTGGATGTATTCTGGAAGAAGGGAAAGCTTCATTGCAATACAGGTTTTGGGAGAAGGAGTAGCCGTACCTCTGCATACATGGAAAGCCATCACCTAAATAGGAAATGATAAGTTTGGTAATAAATTATTCCCTGTCTTAAATTAGTTCCCGGACACTACAACTGGAAAAGTGATCCAGATTCAAACATGTATCTTCTTGAAAAACATTTGAATATTTATGTATGAAAGAACAAACTATTCTTTCTCAAAATCATTACCAAGATTCAGCCACAACCCAATGGACTCGGGTTTTTTTGAAATAGTGCTGTAAATAGCATTACGTTATGAAATAGGACTCACTATAATTAAACTAGATTTAATAGCATATGTTAATGGCATTTATTGTTAAAAAAGCATGCATGAAACACACTGATAGAACAAGATAAATTGATAATAGGGTATTCACACTGGTAAATAAGGTAATTCAATGTATAAAATATTTGTTAGACTTCTAGTTCAGAAAAGATGGTGTAGACCCAATTTTCCCATTCCTTCCTCATAAGCACAATTATAGACCCTGAAAATGGCACTGGGGACAATCATCAGGGAATCTGAAAGGTGGAAAGAAGGAGAGCTTGTCTGTAACCCTAGGTCTGGAGGAACAGGACAGCAGCATGGGAAAGCCATCCAGACCTGGTTTTCTGTGACTCCCAACCCTGAGAAAAGAAGCTACCTGAGTAGGCCCATTTCTTCCCTGGATCAAACAGAATTCCCTCTGACCACATCAGGTAAGCAGACAACACCGATAAGGGGGATTGCTTGGGAGCCCCATCAAGAATAAATAGCCAGTGGGAGCACTCTGCTTCCTCATAAAATGTGAGACTCCCCTTTTTCTACCAAGAGCTACTGAGACAGGGGGTAGAGTTGCTGGAGAGACCCAATACTAGCTGATCTGGCCCCAGAAACATCTTTGACTTCATGGTCGCAATATTCTCCATCCCTGTCCAAGGATGCAAAAGAAGCCGAAGGTCACTGGTAGGGGAATTCCACCACACCACTCCACTACCAAGAGACACTTAGCAGACTGGCTTTGGGAAAACTCATTTGGTCCTCGCAAGAGCACCATTTGGGATAATGGGGGACTCCAGGGACTTTAGATAAACCAAGCAGACCAAAATATTGCCACAAAGACACTGAATATTTACGGCCATTTGAACCACAGTCCATAAAAGAAACCCAAGATCCACATGCTAAACTTAAACTGGGTGGCTACCTGTTAAAATAGAACATTTAAACAGAACTCAGAGTCTCCTTTAATTATAGGAAAAAATGTCTAGGAAATAATAAAAACTCACCCATTATACCAAGAACCAAGAAAATCACAACCTGAATAATGAAAGACAATCACCTGATGCCAACACCAAGATGAAGCAGTTGTTGGAATTATCTGACAAGGATTTTAAAGTAGCTTTTATAAAAATCCTTCAATAACAAATTACAAATTATCTTGAAACAAATTAAAAAAGAAGAAAAACAGATAATCTCAGCAAAGAAAGAGAAGTTATTTAAAATGGCCAAATGGAATTTGTAGAAACAGAAAAAAAAAATCACTGTATAGGCATAATAGTGGAGATGACAGTGGATAGAATCAATTAACCTGAGGACAGAATGAAACCCACCCAGTCTGAAAAATAGAGAGAAAATAGTCTGGAAAAAAAATAATAAACTGAGCCTCAGGGACCCAAGAGGCAATAACAAAAGATTTAACAGATATATTACTACAGTTCTAAGAGGAGAGGTGCAAGGACTGAAGCTGGAAGGATTATGAAGAAATAATGACGGAAAACTTCCCAGATTTGGTTAAAAACACAACCAGCAGATCCAAGAAGCTGAGAAAACTCCAAACAAGTTAAAAGCAAAGAAATCCACACTATGATTTATTATAATTAATCTTCTGAAAATGAAAGATAAAGTGTTAGAAGCAGCCAGAGAGAAATGATGCATTACCTTTAGAGAAAAAACAATTCAAATGACAGTGGATTTCTCCTATGAAATAAGGGAGACTAGAAGGAAGTGGTACACTATTTTGAAAGCTTGAAAGAAAAGCACGGTCAACTATGAATTCTATGTTGCAGAAATATCCTTCAAGAATGAAGGGAAGTAAAAACATTCTCAGATGAAGGAAAACAAAAAGAATCTGTTGACATTAGACCTAATCTTATAGATTGGCGAAAGAAAGTTTTCAAACAGAAAGGAAATAACAGATTAAGTAATTGTGAAGCATCAGGAAGGCAGAGTAATAAGGAAAAAAAAAGAGAAATACAAATAAATACAATAGGTTCTCCTCTCCTTGTGAATTTTTAAAATCATATTTACATATTGAAACAAAAATTATAACATCATCTGATATCCAAGAATATAATATTTTTAAGTAAGGAAAATAAAGGGACCAAAATGAAAATGAGGTTTCTGCATTCACTCAAAATGGTAAAATGTTGACATTAGTAGACTCTCATAAGCCACATATTATATATATATATATATATATATATATATATATATATATATATATATATATGGTAACAACTAGATCAACTACAGTAGAAACTATACAAAGAGATACACACAAAAACACTACAAATAAATTGACAGACTCCTAAATAATGTTCATGGAACCCACATAGTGGCATGTAAAAAGAAACAGACAAATGAGAACCAGAGAAAACAAATAGAAAATGTATAAGAAAACTGAACTCTTATTGATTAACATATCAATAATTACCTTAGATGAAAATGTCTTAAATATAATAATGATAATATAGAGAAAGCAGACTGAACAATGGAACAAAATCCAACTATATGCTGCTTACAAAAATCTCAATTCAAATTAAATGACATAGGTAGATGTTGAACATAAAAGAATGGAAAAGAGATAGCATGGAAATATTATTTTATTAAAAAAAAACTAGTGGTTATCTTAGTATCTGACAAAATAGACTTTGTAGCAAAGAAAAGTACAAGAGACAAAAATAATGATAAAAGGACCATGAGGAAGACATTACATTCTCAATATGGATGCACAAGAGAGCTTCAAAAATACATGAAACAAAAGCTGATAGAGTTGGGAACTTCAACACCCCCTTCTCATCAACTGATAGAAATACAGACAGAAAATGAGCAAGGATACATATGTGAACTATAGGAAAAACCAAAAGGATCTGATTGGCATATATAAAACACTCTTTTAAAATAACAGCATAATATACATTTTTTTTCAAGTACCCATGGAACATTCACCAAGATAGACCATATCATGGGCCACAAAACAAAACTCAAAAAATTTAAAAACATATTGAAATTATACAGAATGTGTTATCTGATTTTAATGGAATCAAACTGAAAATGAACAACAGAAAAAAAACAGAAAAATCTCTAAATACATGGAGATTTTAAAAGACATTTACAAATTATTTCCTTTGAGGAAGTCTCAAAGGAAATAAGAAATATTTATAACTAAATGAAAACAAAATACACCAGATCAAAATATGTGGAACGCAACTAAAGTGGTGCTAGGAAGGAAATTTATAGCTATATGCTTACATTAGAAATGAGATAAGGTCTCATATCAATAACTTAAGTTTCTACTTCAAGACCTAGGGAAAAAAATGAAACATAAATTCAAGTAAATAGAAGGAAGGAAACAACAAAGATAAGAGCAGAAGTCAATAAAATTGAAGACAAGAAAAAAATAGAAAAATTGATGAAACAAAATTCTGATTCTTCAAGAAATCAATTAAACTGATAAACCTCTAGGAAGACTAAAAAATATTTTTTTAAAAAAGCAGGAAGACAAAAATCACTAATTCAGTGTCAAAGATGGGATAACATTACAGATACTGCAGCCTTTAAAAAGATAATAAGGGAATACTATGAAAAACTTTATGCTCATATATTTGAAAACTTAAAAGAAATGGATCAATTCCTTGAAAACCACAAACTATCACAGTGAAAAAGATTATCTGAATTGTCTATGACCATCAAAGAAATTGTATACACGATTAAAAGCTCCCAGACAGTAGCATTATGTTGGAAGTCTAGTTTTCACTGGGTAATTCTACCAAATATTTAATATCAATATTAATCTCAATGTTACAAAATATCTTTCAGAAAACATAAGAAGAGGGAACATTTTCTAATTAATTTAACAAGGCAATATTGCCCTGATACCAAAACAAAAGTCAATACGAAAACAACCTAATTATTAGTATCTCTCATGAAATTGAATGCAATGGTCCTCAAAAAAATCTTAATAAATTTATTCATCAATGTATAAAAGATGAATTGGGATTTAGTCCAGGTATGCAAGGCTGGTTCAACTTTTGAAAATCAATAAATGTAGACCACCATGTCAATAAGATAAGGAAGGAAAAAACATACTAATCAATGCAGAAAAGCATCTGGCAAACTCCATCTGTTCATGATAAAAACTCTCAGCAAGTTAGAAATACAGAAGAATTAACTCAACTTGATAAACAGCAACTATATAATAAACCTACAATTAACATCATATTCATATCATGAATACTTTTCCACTAAGATAAGAACATGGCAAAAACGCCATCTCTTATCACTCTAATTCAGCATAGTACTTAAGTGCTAGCCAGTGAAGCACTAAGGCAAGAAAAGGAAATAAAAATGCACACATCAAGGAGTAGAATCAAAAGTCTCCCTGTTTGTAGAGGACATCATTATATATGTAGAAAATGTATCAAACAAACAAATGGAAGAAAAAAAATCTCCTAGAATAAATGAGTTTAGCAAGTTTGCAGGCTAGAAGATGAACAAACACAAATCAATAGGAACAATGAACATGCAGAAACTGAAATTAAAACACAATACCATTTATAATCACTCCAAGGAAAATCATAAATTTAATAAATTGCACAGTGATAAAATATGCACAAAGTATTTTATGTACCATATGCTGAAAATTGCAAAATGCTGATGACAGATATCAAAGACTAAATGAAGATATCATGTTCACAAATTGGAATACTTAACATAGTAAAATGTCAATTCTTCCCAAATTCATCTATAGGTTTAATATAATGCATATCAAAATTCCAGCAAGATCTTGTATAGACATAAACAAACTTATTCCAAAATTTCTATGGGAAGACACAGGCTCTTAACTAGTTAAAACAATCTTGACAAAGAAGAAACCTTGCTATCTTTGATATCAATGCTGGCCATATACCTACAGTAACCAAGAAGATATGCTATTGGTTGAGAAAGAGACATGTAGATCAATGGAACAGAAAAGATGAGCCAGAAATTGACTGACACAAATATGCTCAACTGAATTTTAACAAAGGTGCAAAACCAATTCAAAGAGGGAAGGATAGTCTTTTTAATAAATTGTGCTGGATCAACTGGATATCTACAGGCAAACAACAAAAAACAACCTTGCCCTAAACCTCACACTGTATACAAAGTTATCTCATATTACACTGTAGACATATATGTAAAACCTAAAACTATACAACTTGTGGGGGGAAAAGAGGAGAAAATCTTGGCACATAGCACTAGGAAAAGAGTTCTTAGATTTGGCACCAAAGCAAGATGCATAAAAGAAAAATATTCATAAATTGGACCTTGTTGAAATTAAAAACTTTTTCTCTGTGAAAGCCTATGTGAAGAGAATTAAAAGATAATTTAGTTGCTCCCTAGAGACTGGGGAAAGGATTTGTAAACTACGTATCCAACAAATATTGTCTAGCATTTTATAAAGAACTCTCATACTTAACAGTTAAAAAAAAAACAAATAGAAAATGAGCAATGACCTGGACAGACATTTCACCAAAGACGCGGATGGAAAATAAGCATGTGGAAAGCTGTTAAATATCATTATCCACTAGGAAAAAGAAAATTAAAACCACATGAGATATCACTACTCATTTATCAAAATGTTAAAATAAAAAATAACAACAACACTAAATGGTGGGGAAGATGTGAAGAACTGGACCACTCATACACTGCTGGCGAGGATATAAAATAACACAACCACTGAAGAATACAGTCCGGCAGTTCCTTAAAAAAGTAAGCATGCTACTACTATGCAATTCAGCAACTGCACATCCTGGCTTTTGTCCCAAAGAAATGAAAACTTATGCATGTTCACACAAACAGCTAAAAACAAATGTTCATAGCAGATTTACTGTATAGCTCAAACTGGAATCAGCCCAGATGTCCCCCGACTGATGAATGGTTAACCAATCGGTGGCACAGGTCTATCATGGAGTCCTATTCAGCAATAAAAGGGAACAAACTATTGATACATGCACCAAATTGAGTGAATCTCCAGACTTACATCAAACGAACAGCAGCCAGTCCCAAAAGGTTACATATTGTATGTTGTATTTTTCTATTTCTAGTTCTATAACATGTTTTAAATGGCAAAATTGTAGAGAAGAAAGAAGCTAATTTTTACTGTTTGTCAGGGGTTAAACATAGTTGGGGAGTGAGGGAGATGAGGTGGTAGCAGGAGTAAAATTGGTGTGGTTACAAAAGGCAACATGAGGGATCATGAGGTGTTGCAAGTGTTCAGTAGCGGAACTGTGCTGGTGGGGATACATGAAGCTACGCAGACAACATTTTTATAAAACTTACACACACACACACACACACACACACACACACACACACACACACACACACAACAGTATAAGGAGAGCTTGGGAAATCTGAATGAAATTGATGAATTGTATCAATGTCAGTATCCTGGCTGTGACAATATGCTCTAGTTTTGCAAAATATTACCATTAAGAGGAAGTGGGCAGACAGAATTTTCAAGAGATATCCCTCTGTATTATTTCTTACAAGTGCATGTGGACATATAATTATCTCTTTAATTTTAAAATAGGTATACTTAGTTGGAAAAAAACCCAAATAATCCTGATGAGTTTCCAGAACTTTGGCAATACTCTTAATGGATAAGCATCTTTATTGTGTAATTGGGGTGGGAGCAGGCAGCATGAACAGTCTCTGCTTACTACCATGAATAATTCTTCATCTTAAGTCTTATGCAAATCTAGAAGAAATCTCTAAAGATCATCAAATTTGTCTCCATGCTTTTATCAGAATTTTAAGTGTAAACTGTATCAGATGTTAAGAATCAATTTCCACTCATTCCAAAACTAATAGATAAATCTTAGGGTCTTTGAAAGCTCTATTTCTGCTAATTCTTTAAGTACAGATGTTAATTAAATTCTGTAATTTGGATGTTCAGATAAATACACTATAAAGCATACATTAAATGATAAACTATCATTAAAAGTTACAGAAAAGGAGAGTAGAATATATAGTTATTACATAGCGTATGTAAACACAATTATTTGCTGATGTGAAAATGCATGATAATACCTTCACTGCTACATTACTGTCCCAGGGGATTTTTTTCCCCTCTTGTCTAAGATCTAACACAATGGAAATCAGTGAAGTCAATATGTTAAAATTGGTGACTATTTAGTTGGCTTTGACAACAATGCTGATATATGTATCTTTCACACATTTGTATAGCCCCAATATTTAGCACATGTAAAGTTTGCAAACCACCTATCATTTTCAAGGAACATTAAAGCACAGACAATACATATTTTCCTTCATGTGAGGTTTCCTGAGGTCTTTCTGCTCAAGACGACGGATTGAGAAAAAAAAACATTTTATTTCTTCTTCCTGAAGCCTCATTAAACTCTAAGAAGTATTTAAAATATATAAATACTTTGCAAATTAAAGATGGTAAGTTTTGCTCCCAACACAAAAGACATTTTAGTAAGTTCCTCAAAAACAAATTATAAATGAAACGATGATGACTAACATTGAAAGACAAAGGAAACTATATCCTTAAACACGTGTGGAAGAGCCCTGCCATGCAGGATTTTGCCTTGTCCTGCATATTTCCTGAAAAGCTTAGGAGTCAAAAATGCTAAGTATAATGGAGGGTAGGGGTGAGATGGAGTTCTAAAACATAAAGGTACATGGAAAAATTATGGAAAAGTACTTGATGTCTCCAAGCAGAACACTCAACGGCCAGCCATTAACCTCTCTGAACAAAAGTGCACATTCTTGGAAAAACTAAATGTAAAAAAATTTTTTTTTAATAAATTTATTTATTTATTTATTTTTGGCTGCTACTCTTCGTTGCAGTGCGTGGGCTTCTCATTGCGGTGGCTTCTGTTGTTGCGGAGCATAGGCTCTAGGCACACGGGCTTCAGTAGTTGTGGCTCGTGGGCTCTAGAGTGCAGGCTCAGTAGTTGTGGCGCACGGGCTTAGTTGCTCCGCGGCATGTGGGATCTTCCCGGACCAGGGCTCAAACCAGTGTCTCCTGCATTGGCAGGCGGATTCTTAACCACTGCACCACCAGAGAAGTCCAAATGTAAAACATTTTTAAGAAAAACTTATGATGTCTGAGGCAACTAACAAAAGGAGATAGTGATGAAATTACCTCAAACTCTCATCATCTGTCTCAAGGTCTTTCTCATCATCTATCTCAAGGTCTTCTGTACAGTGGTAGGGTTTTCTGTATCTCCATTCTAAAAGGTGGGAAGTAATTATAGCCTATCTATAGTTAACAAGAGTAGGAATAAACATGTCGGTATTTTACATATTTTAAATAAAAAGACAACCAAGGGAAGAACTATATAATTAATGATAGATGACATGGGAAAAATGGGAAAAGAGGCAGGAATATTAAAGTAGTAGATCCTCATATATTGATACTATAGCAGGAAATCAAGATAAAGTCTAGTCATGTTAAAATAAAAGAACTAAAATATTACAGATTGCTTTTTATCTGTAAGAAAAGCTGTGAGAAGGGAATGGAAGGGAAAAAGAGGAATATCAATTTTGTGATAACTTTTTGTACCATTTGCCTTTCTTCCCTATGTACATGTATTATATATCAGTACAAATAAAAATAAGCATATTAAAATAATAAAGGTGTTATGAAGACATATATGTAGAGAAAAAAATACTTGGGCTCATTTAATTCCTCTTTTTAAAAGAGGAATTATTCAAGACCATGAGATTAAGCACATATATGTTACATTAAGCATTCATTTATAGATGTCAATTTCTAAAACAAAGTAGCAATTTACAACACAATTAAAGATTCTTGTCACTTTATTCAAGGTATCCTCATGTATCATTAGTAAAACGAACCTAAAGACCAGTAGTTCTGAAATATAATTTAGGATCATTTTGGTAGCTTGAAAAATACTGATATCAGGGTTCTATTTTCAGATTTTCTGACTTAATTGATCGGATGTTCACCCTGGGCTTGAGGATTTTTAAAAACTTCCCATCTAATTCTAATATTCAAAGAAGGTTGAAAACTATGGGTATCTACCTTATGAATATTTGTCTTCTAGTAATATATACCAGATCAAAGCTTTGTTTTTAATACATTAACCCAAATGTAGGATTTTCTGTACCTTCATTCTTGTTATTTTAACATTTCCTTAGTGTCTGTAGACACTAAGGAAAGTGCAGCTGTAAAGCACAGAATAGAAATAACTTCTAGGCAAATTAAGAGCTCTCCAGAGAGAGTCTTTAGTCCCTCACAGCTGTACTGCACTGACGCTCCACCCACCCCAACATAAATATTTACTTAGTGTTATTTGTGCCGATAATCAATGTGTAATTAGATATTATTTTACCCTTCCTCATCTCAATGTTTATAAAAATAGTAATAAAACTAAAAACTCCTCATGGTCAATTTAATTCAATGGAACAATAATAACAGGGTTCAAAGAACAAGAATAACAATGGCAATGCCAGAAGAAGAAAAAAAAAAAAAAACGGCATGGGACCATAACATAGGTCATATTTAAGAGGGAAATGTAATTTCCAGTAAAATATCTATGTCTCTCTTATAGTATTTCCTTTCTGCTTAATGTCCTCCTATTTTAACTAAAAGTAGTTTCTATTGCTTTGAACACTATAGATATATTTAATACTTCTTATAATTTTGATATAACAATAGAAAGAACCCATGCAGGCAAAGCAGCTAATGAACTGAACAAGCAATTACTGAGCATACAAGATGTTGTAGAACAAGTTTACGAATCATTACTTTTAGCTTTATACACACACACACACACAGATATATAAATATACATATATACAAACATACATATACAAAGTTGGTGGACATTGAAGTGAATTCAAAAAAGAAAGAGTGATCTATAATTATTCTGAGTCTCTTTATTTTCAAATAGAATGAATGACATTTACTATATCTTGGTGACGCAATAGGTAAAATAAAATAATGAAATAAAACAAAAGTCAAATATAATGAGCTTTCCCACACAGTGTGCCAAATGTGTGTGTGCATGTGTGTATAAGTGTATCTTTTATGGAACCCCATCTTATTTTGCAAGCATTGATACCCCATTGCGAGACTTTGGTAGGAGACAGTTCTGCCTCAATTATGTAAACTTCAGGAGCCAGACTGCATCTGCCCCACTTGGGCAGCCAGACCACTGACACGTGACTTAGGCTGAGGCAACATACGCTCTCTTGTCTGGAGCTTTGAAACGTGACCAAGTGACACAAAGGCCAAGGGACAGATTTGATATTATTTGTAGTTGTGTTATCACGAACAGTAGCAGTGCATATTGAGGACAGAGTGTCAATGGCAATCTTCTGACTCAACTGTCCCTGGCGTATCAACTTGGCTTCATTTATAGCCACTCAACTTCCCTTGGTTCCTGCTCTAATTCAACACTGACTCACTGGCCTTTCTGCCAGTTCTGTGATCTAGCCAATAATCATCTGGAAAGTTACTTTTACACTTAAGTTACTGAGTCACATTCTGTTGCAGTCGAGAAAATGATTTACTAAATCATGCCTTTGAGGGCAACACCCACTCACACCTCCACAGATACAAACGATTTGAACAATAAAAATGCCTGATGCCTGAAACCAAGGGGAAGAGAGCCAGGCTTGACCCTCCCAGTCTTCATAACCTTCTTTACATATTCGAATCAAGCTTTTAGATCCACAGTGTTTAATCTCATTCTGTCTGCCTATAATTGTATGTGACCTTCACAGACTCATACTTTTGTGTATATTATGCACATGGGGCTAGGTTTCCTATCTAATTGGTCTAAACTTGCATCGTCCAACATTTTAATCAAAAATTGCAAGTAGCTATTTAAATTTAAATTAGTAAAACAAACATTCAGAACCTTAACTACAATAGCCACATCTGAAATGTTCAACAGTCACATGTGGCTAGTAGCTACCATAATGGATAGTGAAGATATAAAATGGGACTATAATTGCAGAAAGTTCTGCTGGACAGCTCCGGTCTAAACACATTATGATAATTCAACTTTCCCCATGGTTAAATCAGAAATCCAGACTTAAGTTATTCAGCACAGGTTGACTGTCATTAATTCAGTATGTGCTTGAACAGTAGTCCAATAAGGCTGAAAGAAATTATGCCTTCTCCATAAAATGAATTTATCTTATTATTATATGTGTGTATATATATGTGTATATATATATATATATATATATACACATATATATACACACATATATATATTTGTTAACTAATGTAGATTTGTTTCAACAATAGGACTCTGATTCATAGAGAAAGTAGTACCTAGAAATGGGAGGCTTTAAAAGACAGAACCTAAAATGTGGATCTGAAAAATATTTGGGCACTTAAACTCTCTATCTAGCTGCAAGCAAGGAAATCCTTTCTATAACAGAGCATAGAAACTGATTGAACTGTTGCCTGCCAATTTTGGGACTCGGGCTTCACATACTTTCTGAGTGTGCAGCTGTAGGGGATTGGCTAGAATCCTAATCGCATCATTTGTATCTCTGATTCTGCCTTTGCCTGGAATCTGTCCTACTCTTCAGGTATGCAAGCTGGCAAATCAATTCCCATATTAAACTAGTTCCAGATAGTTTCCTTCAACAGCCAGCAGGGTATTACTAACCAACACAGACATGTCAATCACTAAGGCAGATGAGAAGAGTTCAGGATGAGTAGCATTTTGAGGAATACCTAAATTTTTAGATGCTATGGATTGGTAATGGCTAGAGGGCACCAACTAGATGTTCTGAAGAAGTTGAATAGCTCTATTACGAATAAGTAAAGACTACATGGATTCATGTTAATTTACCGCCTCCTTCTCTATCACTACTGGATCTTCGTGAATATGGGCCAGCCTCCTGTAAATAATAAGGTTCTTCAGAGAAAATAACTTCCTGGGTAAAAAATTAGCTGTGGAAATACAATTCTCATTTTTTAAATATTTTACTGTTACTCATTTTTTAAAGCCACTTTATTGACGTATGATTAAACCCAAAGACTATACATATTTATACATGTGTACTCCTTGAGGAGTTTGAAAATAAGTATACATCCATGAAACCATCACCACAATCTATGCCATAAACATATCCATCACCACTAAAAGGTTCCTCCTGCCCTCTTTTGTTGTTGTTATTATTATTTGTGATAAGAACAGCATAAATTCTACCCTCTTAGCAATCTTGTAAGTATACAATACAGTGCTATTTTATTCTCACTCATGCTTCAGATTTCGTCAATCGCTTGCTCCTTCTTGAGATTTTTCTCCCTATTTATCGACTCTGATTCCATTTCTGTTCCATTGTTTCTAAGTCCTCTTGAATTTTATTTGCAAACTTTAGACCAAGTTTTCTCTTTTCCCTTATAACATTTTGTTCCACAGAATTCCATTCTGAGCCAGAAGTCCATGTATGTTTCCCTAAATTTTGATGCGGGGCTTCAATCACCACTTAAACCCCAGTATCTCCCATTTCTACCCTTTAGCCTGCATCCTTCTTCCAGTGTTCTGCATCTCTCCATACCTGCCCACCTGCATGCCCACGAAGCACCTGGGACATAGACTATCCAAACCTAGCTCCATCACCGTCACTCCCAGACGTGATCCTCCTCCTTTACTCTTTAGCTGTCGCCCCCCAATTTAAGGAGGTGCCTGCCCAACATCTTCAAACAGCCCTGCATCCCCCTTTCTCACTCTCAACAGATGCAAAGTCTTGTCAATTCTACATCCTAAAATAAAAAAGTTTTAATTTATTTACTCTCTCCAATTATTCTGCAATTACCAGATGCAAGTCTAGATTTATGCAATGGTAAAGCATCCTCTCTGCCTTCAAACTTGTTCTGTATGTCTCATGTCACTTCACACTTGAAAATCCTTCAATTCATTCCCAAACACTTGGAGATAAACTATATTCTCCTTTGAATCTCCAACCAGCACTGGCCCTCGGTGGCCTGTCATGCTGTCTAGCTTCAGCCCCACTTCCACTTCTCAACATGTGATCTGTGCTCCAACTGCTGTGCTTGTATATCCTTAATTTCTACTTATATACTTTTGATATGTCATTCCTAAAATTCCAGTGCAGGTCTCTCTTAACCAATATACTTTACCTGTCCCATTTTCTATTGATGGCAAAATATTAGTTCAAATTCTTCCTCTTCTGAGGAGCGTTCCCTAAATGGAGCTAAGTCAAGTATATTACTCCTCCCCTTGCACCATGATCCACTATGTTTAGCACCTCTACTGCACCACTAGTACTGTGATGCTATCATCTGTTCTTGAAATCACCTCTTCTTGCCTTCATTTCATTAATTATTGAGATTGTATGTTTCATTAGTATAATATCCACATTTAGCACAGTGTATGGCATGCTGTTAGTTTTTTAACAGTTGAATTTACGTTGAAGCAGTAACTTTCAAAATGAAATAGGATTCTTGCAATCATCTCATTCATTCACTTCTTTAATGTGCATAATAAAACTTTGTTCTGAAAGTTTGGATTTACCCAGGTCAAAAAATTACATAGTAGAAAAATCAAGGCTACCTGTCCAATGTTCCTTCCGCTACTTCTTGCTACTTATATATGTGTTGCAAGTATGTGTCAAGTGTTGCCCTGAGTCGATAATACATTATATGGTCCATAAATATAGTATCCCTTAAATCATTATGGAAAAGTAAATAAGCAAACTATGCTTTATTACCCCCTTTTTTATGCTATATTAGCTCCTTTACAGAAACCTACCTTTGATTTTCCTGAAATTCTTTTTCCCTGCAATTCTGTTGCTCATATAGAAGAGCGATTGCTTAGCAACAAATATATTGATGCCACATCCTTTTCTTCTTAAAGTCAACAATGTCTTCACATTTCTCTAAATATGAAGCCCACAGTTCTTTATTCCAGAGACCCTGTAATATCCATGTCCTATTGTGTCTAGCCTCATCTCTCTCTTCTCTACTGCTCATTACCTAAATTGGAGTTACCCGGTCTTTCTTTGACCCTCAAATACACAAACTCCTTCCCATTTCAGGATCTTTATATGTGTTACTCCTTCATAATGGACACTCCTCCATTCTCAAATGTCATACACAAGCATAGCATCAACTTGGTGTGATTAGCTCCTATTCATTTTTCGATCCTGGCCTGTTCTTCCTCAGAGAGTTCTTCCCTCACCCCCAATCTAAGTTTAACACTACACACAAGTACAACATACTTTCAAAATCCTCATCACAGTTTATAGTTGAATATTTATTTGTATGAATGTTGGCTTAATGTCAATGTCTCCCAAGATACCTCCTTCATTCACCACTATATACACAATGCCTTGTAGAGTGACGAGAACTGAGGATGTATTCAATAAATTTTAAATGAGTGAATATGACCTAGTCTTCAACCTTTGTCAAAATAAACTCAGCTGACAAATATCATATGATATTGCTTATGTGAGGAATCTACAAAAAGGATACAAATGAACTTATCTACAATACAGATATAGAGCTACAGATGTAGAAAACAAACTTATGGTTACCAAGGGGTAAGGGGGGGAGGGATTAATTGGGAGACTGGGATTGACATATACACACTGCTATATATAAAAGAGATAACTAATAACGACCTACTGTATAGCACAGGGAACTCTACTCAATACTCCGTAATGGCCTATGTGGGAAAACAATCTAAAACAAGGGTGGATATATGTATATGTATAACTGATTCACTTTGCTGTACACTTGAAACTAACACAATATTGTAAATCAACTATACTCCAATAAAAATTTGAAAAAATAAATAAATAAACTGAAATCAAGCTATGGTTCCAAACAAAGCAAACCAAAGAGAAGACTATATTAAGTTAGTATATTTTAATTTTTTTATATTTTATATTATTTTATTTTTAGCATAGAATAGGATTTCACACCATATACCATTCTAATGTCTATAAATATAGTGACAAATAAACCATATATAGGGACTTCCCTGGTGGTCCAGTGGTTAAGAATCCACCTTCCAATGCAGGGGACGTGGGTTCGATCCCTGGTCGGGGAACTAAGATCTCACATGCAGCAGGGCAACTAAGCCCGCGTGCCACAACTACTTAGCCTGCACACTTTAGAGCCCATGCGCCACAACTAGAGAGAAGCTCGTGTGCCGCAACAAAGAGCCTGCACGCTGCAACGAAAGATCCCACATGCCACAATTAAGACCTGACGCAGCCAAATAAATAAATAAATAAATAAATAATAAAAAACAAAAGCAGAGATGGCTAAAACATTAAAAAATATATATATATAGGAAACATAAATAATCCTAGAGGAAAGAAATTCATTATATTTCACTCTGTGATTCTTGTAACAAATGCCTGGTATTTTCTTTATGAAATTCAAAAAAAGTAAAAACTAGATGTATTTGAAGACTGTCTAGGCTCAACTTCAAACTAAATGCTTTTGTTATGTGAGGTCTGGTGCAATTAAATGTTCAAATATTCATTGGATAAAAATCAATAAAATAATGAAACATTTCCTGAGAATAATCTAATACCTATGTTGAAACTATTCATTTCCTTAGGGCCAATACATGTTGAAATAAATCAGTCCACAATTAGTTATGAAGTACAATATGATTTTTTGGAATGCATATTTCTACTCTTTCACATTTTGGGAGTATTTGGATTTTCATTTTACTTCTGCATGAAAATAGTGAATCATGGTAAAAAAAATATTATTTATATACAGAAGAAATATTAAAAAGATTATCTAATCCAAAGATTGTTTTTGTGTAAAGAAAAACCTGACGTAACATATGACAATAAAAATGGCAGACAAAGCTAATAAAGACATCTCTTACTATAAACAATTATAAATTTAAAGTACAATATAACTGAGACAGAAACATTGAAAGGTAATTCACTGGAGAAAGGAAGGAAGAGAAGATTTTTACCAGGAAAGTCATTTGCAACTGGCAGATAGTCAGATGCCTTTGGGGAAAATTAAACTGGATACAGGCCATGAGCACGAAGATTTGGTTTTACATCTCCTAGAGATTAGAAACTATGACTTTCAGTCCCTCAAGCTATAAAATTAGAAGGGAGATATCTGAACAAAGCAAGACTACTTGAAAACAAACTCCATGAAATGAAAATTAGACTATCTACCCACTAGCTTAAAAAAATAGCAAGGAAGCTTGTGGCCTGTTAAGAGCTCTTGGTAGAAAAAAAGTTTCCTGTGATAAACTGAAACCCAAACTTGCAGCCCAGAAGAAAGGTATACAAGATTTATTTTTGTATTGCTAGTGTTCTTTTGTTGCTGTTTTCATTAAAGGTATGGATAAGAATCAATAGTTAAAAATTAATATATATTTAACTGAATCACTTTG
The DNA here is from genome assembly GCF_965194805.1 of Balaenoptera borealis. NCBI lineage: Eukaryota > Metazoa > Chordata > Mammalia > Artiodactyla > Balaenopteridae > Balaenoptera > Balaenoptera borealis. The sequence continues at coordinate 17,236,728 of NC_138867.1, forward strand.
CTGTAAACCTGAAAATAATACAATGTTGTAAATCAACTATACTTCAACTAACAAAAAGAAAAAAAGAAAAAAAAATGTTAAATAAAAATAAAATTTATTCAGATTTATGAAACCAATTTGTTGTCAGGAAACAAAAAAATAAGTGACTCTCTATGGATATTCCTCAAGCTATATTTTAGAGAAATCCCATCAAAATCCTCATTCCCACTTATCACACACTATTGAAGACAAGTGAATATAAAATTTTAAAAGGCATACCAGGATCAAATTTCCATGACTGTGGATAGACAAAGGAAATATGCAAATTAATCAAGCACAAAAAGAATAATAAAATTTGAACAAGATTTTGAAATAGGTGGCTTGCAATAATTAAAGTCATAAGAGAAGAAACAGAGGTCAAAATGAAAGGAGAGGTTGCATATAAAAAGGAGAAAAGGAACCAAAAAGAACTAAAAATTTAAAAATATATTCAAGGTAATATTTGTGTTTAAGTCAAAGAATATACTAACTATTCAACTTAGTTGAAGAGAGGATTAGAATGCTAGAAATGAATCTGAGAGAAATTATATCAAATAGAAGTTTTAGAATGAAACAATAAATGAGGAAGAAGAAAATTCAAAAAAATAATAGATGGGATGCTATATTTCTGTAAAGTACAAAAATCCTAATAATTAAACAGAAAATACTGATTTCAGTCTGTTATGGATTGAATTTTGTACCAACAAAATTCACATGTTGAAATTCTAACCCCAGTACCTTATTTGGAGATAGGATCTTTACAGAGGACTGATGTCCTAATGAAAAAAGGAAATTTGGACACAGATACCCATATAGTGAGAACACCATGTGAACATGAAGACAGCAATCTACAAGCCAAGGAGAGAGGCTTGGAAAAGATCCTTCCCTCAGAAACTACAGAAGCAACCAACCTTGCCAACATCTTGATTTGACGCCCAGCCTCCAGAACTGAGACAATAAATTTCTGTTGTTTAACCACTCAGTTTATAGTATTTTGCTATGGAAGCTCTGGCTAATTAATACATAGACCAGTAAAAATAGAAAGTCCTCTCTCTTCATAAAAAAAAAATCTTCAGCGCCTAAGCACATTAGTAAGTCTACAGACAACAAAAGACATAGAGATAATCCTGAAATCAACCTAAGAGAATGGGATGAAATTTAAAATGGAATTTCAGCAGATTTCTCATTAGCAAATATAGGGTCCAATATAAAATATATCTTCAATAAAATGATAATGAAAAAACTCAACCTAGAATCCTATACACAGGAAACAATCCTTCAAATAAAGAAAGAAAGGAAGCTTTTACTGCTTTCAGGCTAAATAGAAAAATAAATAAATAAGTAAAGGCCATATATAGGCAATAAGTAAATCAAACCAGGAGAAAGAACAGTGGTAGACACAGTAACAAACAAAGATACTGGTAAAGTTGGGTAAATCTAAGCAAGACAATGTTTAAATGACTTTAATAATAATTAAAGAAATCTGGAAATTTCTTTTAAAAAATGAGAAAAGAAGATGCTAGACAAATATAATATGAAAAAGGAGAAAGTGATTAGTGTTTAAACATCCTAAGATATTCATATTGTTTAGGGTAACTGTACTGGTATCAAATTTAAGCTTTCTAAAGTACCTGTTAAAAAGAAATCGGCTCATATTTCAGTAAGAAGTAAACTGAACCCAAGAAGTTTGATATAGAAGCAAAGGCGAGTAAAAAAGTTGTTAAATATGTTAAACATATAAATAAGTATATACTTTATACATTAATACTAACAACAATAACAATAAGAAGAAGAATGAGTGACTGGGTGGCTTAAAAACAGTTTGGCTAGTAGGCATGTAAAAAGTAGAAAACACAATAATGTAATCAAAATGTGGTCATTCTATGTCATTGTATAGGAGGTTGATAGAGACACTAAGTTTTGACGTGAAGTCAAGAATGCACAAAAAAATTAAGAGCGAGCACAAACATCAAAAACATAAAACATAAAACTTTCAAACCAGCAGAGAAAAATCCCAAGAGAAGTTATTATAGTAGAATAAAAGGAGAAAAAAACAAAACAACAAACAGAAAACAGAGTGCCCATAAAATACAAAATAAATTGGTAGTAACAAGTCCAAGCATATTAGAAATCAAAATAAACAATGGAATAAAATCATTGCTTAGAAAAATAAATCATCAGATTGCATTAAAAAACTTAAGTTTAAAAGTCATTCGTGTGTGTATTATAAATGACACATGTAAAATGTCATTAGAGTGATGTAATAGTATGGACAATATACTCAAAAACATTTTGATCAAGAAAAACGTGTTCTATGGGTGTCAATGTCGGATCCAGGCTGGCACTATTGCCACTTTGCACTGGATAATTCTTCATTGGTGGGGGCTGTCCTGTGTGTTACAGAATGTGTGGCAGCATCCCTGGCCTCTACTAACTAAATGCCAGTAGCACCACATCCCTGCTTGTTGCAACCAAAAATCAGGTCCACATTACAACTTTCAGGGACCCTTGGCCCTTTTGCCTTTGTGGGCCTTTTTTTTTTTTTTCCAATTAAAATGATAAATTCTATTTGCAGTTGCATTTATATAAAGACTAATATAGACAGCTATATTCATGTTCATATTTTATTCTGATTTGAAAGCACATTATGACATTTTCCTGAACCCTTTAAGGAGCCGTAACCATAGTGATTATGCCAAATGAAACAAACAGACAATTTATCAGGGGCGAAAAATGCGTCCAGACATTGCCAAACACCCCCAGGGGTTAAAGTCACCTCTGGCTTAGCACCATGGATAACACTCAAGCCCACGTACACACACAGACACAGGTGGGTGCATTTGCACAGTGATAAAAAGTTCACGAGGTGAATAAATGCATACATTGTGTTCATAATAGGTACTGCTTTGTATTGATGATGCTTAAAATTTTTCTGGTGTAGCATTGAGAAACACTATATATAATGAGTGTTAATGCTATTAATTTCAACATTTTTAAACAGTTCAGATAGAATGTCACTCTTCTCTAAAAGTAAAATTAAACTTAGTGAAATCTGATCTCTTAAAAAAAAAAAAAAAAAGAAACAGGTTCTATATCACTACAAATTAAATGAAGTATATGCAAAATCAAATTTCTCTTTTATGCACCCAATTTCTTTTAGGACCGGATCTAAAGAGTTAAATTTCCACGATGACTATTGAGAAATTTCTATATCCATAATGGAACTGTATGCCATGAATTAATTTCACATGACATCATGTCATCACATTGTCACTTGTGTAAAATTCAAATGTCATGTTTTGATACAGGACGTTTTCCATTTCAAACAAGTTATGGTAAAAATATTCATAAAATTATTGTCTTTACAATATCAGATGACAATTGGGACCTTTTCTTGCTGTGTGTTTAATTTTTAATTCAGAGTTCATGATGACATTAAAGCTATCTTTTCTTTTTCTGAAAAGCCTGAGCCTTCCCATTCCTTCATACATGATTTATTCTCTCTTCAACCTCAAAATCATTTATTTAATTTGAAGCTACAGTACTTCATATTAAAAGAGATTTGAAGGTGCTCTTTTAAAGAAAGAAAAAAATATAAACTAATGGCAATAACAGTGATGATGAGAGGGGAATTTTATGCACTATATACTAGAAACTGACTTTCATTAAAGAATCAGATATCTTACAATTTGTTCTTTGGCACTGTCATAATTAATCCCCCTTCCCATGAAGAGATCACTTAACTGTTTCAAGCATCATTGCCTTCTATTACTTGAGGAATTTGGCAAGATGTTTTCTTAGTTCCTTTATACTGCTAGAATTCCTTTCTTACCCTCTATATGCTTGTTGTTGTTGTTGTTTTAATAAAGCAAATTGGGAATAATTGCCTAGAGTCTACACCTCGCTACTCACACATGTAGGACATGGGTAAAGAGGGGAGTGAGAGGTAGAATTTTAGTAACTAAATTCTTCATAGATGTAAGCAATATCTTCTCCATGTTATAGTTTATATCTAGAAAAAATTCTAACACTTATAAGAACATACACCATAAATGAAGGGAAGTGAAGACGGAGACTATAATTCATTTGTTTATCCTGAAAAGAATCTAAGTTCTTATTAACTTTTATTGTCAAATATATATTTAATGTCAATATAGCCCAAACCCTAATGTAACATTGTTAATAGATTAGGTACCTTAGCCTAAAACATGCTACTAAGTAGGAACACAGTTTTTGGTGTCTTACCTCTTGTTTATGATTTTTTTATTCTATTCTCTTTAATTACTAAATAATGCAATGTGGATAATATCTACTTAAAGATATACTGAAGTAAACATAGAGTTTCCTTTATTTCTCATACAAGAATTCTTGGTTAAAGAAGTCATCCTCAATGTTTTTAAAATGAAAATAATATATATTTATGGAGCAGAACACCTAGCTAGTCGCAAGCAATTATCACTTGAAATATATGAAGCTCATTTCCAGCACTTGTGTGTTAAAAGACATTATTTCCAATGTATGTCCTTAGTTAAATTCTAATAGTTACACATATTTAAATATTCCTAGCATGTACCAGTAAGAGTCAATATACTTTGCAGTTACAACCTGCACACTAGGATATATTCTACTGGTAAATATGAAACATATATGCAATACAGCCAGTAGGTAGTGTCCAAAAATAAGAAATCATGTGTATTTTAAATTATAATTTCTGATCTCTAAAGTAAGCAATTCCACTTTTACACCATCTTTTTTATTCATTAAGTAATATTTTCTAGTATATGTAATAAACTGTAGATATTAATACCTTAAGAATGCATTTTTAATCTACTGTCACTAATTCTGAACACCAAAATCCTCAAATTTCAGAGGAATCCAAACCAAATAAAAATGTAATTTCAGTCAAAGGAATGCTAAGAATGATCAAATTAAAATAATACATTTCTATAAAGCAAAAATTATAAACAAAGTCAAAAGGCAAATGGCAACTGTGAAAAAATTATTGGTAACATCACTGGCAAAGAATTATTTCATCTATTATGTAAATATCAACAAGTATAAGTTAAAAAGACTAACAAAAGGGCCTGAAGCGTCAGTTAGTAAAAAAGGAATATTCATATCCCTTCAACTATGAAAAGGTGATCATTTTACTCATAATAACAGAAATGTAAATTGAAAGTACACAGAGATACAATTTTTCACCTATAATATTTGTAAAATTCCAAGTTTTACAGTCCTATCTGTTGGCACTGCTGTAGAGAAATATTTATTCTCATACATCAAAGAGGTGCAAAATACACCACCACCTATGGAGGAGGATCTGGTAACATCTACCAGAATTAAAGATTTATTTATTTTTAAATGAGAATCCCACTCTGGAAATCTCTCCCACAGATACACCTATATGTACGCTAAATGATGTGTGTAAAAGGACATTCATTACACTACTGCATGTAATGCAACAAAACAATAAAAATAAAAACATCAAGTTGATAAACAGAGATGAATAAACAGAGAGTTTATAAACAGAGATTTTTGTCTCAATAATTTCAAATAATTATCACAACCATTAACATGACTACAAAAGGCTATAGTTTATGGAGCCCTTTCCAGTGAATTACCACATTTGATCATTACAATAGGCACTGAGGTAGATTCTGTGCAAATGAAGATGAAGTAGTCCCAGAACCTGCTTTCAAAGCATTCACAGTCTACTAGGTGAGGCAGATATCTCAAAGAGGGGTTCCAAATATTTTCTGGAAATGTTCATTAGTAAATATTTTAGACTTTGTGGACTGTAATTTCTCTTGCCACTACCTAATTCTACCATAGTAGATTGAAAACAGCCATATACAATATGTAAATGTAAGTCTGGCTGTATTCCAATAAAACATTATTTACAGAAACTGAATTTGGATTTCATTTCATTTCCATGTATCACAAAATATTATTGCTTAAATTTTTTCAATAGTTAATTTTTTTTTTTTAATATGCAAGCAATACCAGCACATGCAACTAGATGAATCTGCACACAGGCTATGGTTTAACTAACCCATAATCTAAACTATAAACTAAACTTTATAACACACTTGAGTTAGTAACAGAAATGTCAAACAGTATTTCTCAGCATTACGTGTAAGGAAACAGAAATGCAGGGAATTAAGACACTTGCTAGTTGTAATACAGATAATAAGCAGAGAAGCCTTAACTCAAACTCGGCTCTTTACTCACTAATCATTACTATCTCACGAAGGCAATGAGTCTACTCTAATGCTAGGTGTGATACATGGCCTGCACTTTAGGATGTGTGTGATATTTTATACAAAATTATGTTCTTAGTTATAACGGAATTCATTCAGCTCTGTTCAATTTTGAAAATAAAAACAGATTAAATGGTCTATATTAGTTTTTACATAATTTTTGGAAAAGAGAGAACATTTTTGTTGTAAAACTATAATGACATTACCATAATTTTTTCCAAGAAGAGAGGACTTACTTGCAAACAAAAGTCCTTTCTTTCCAAAAAGAAAGGACTTACTTACTACTTATAGCTTCCTTACTCTAATCTTTCAAGTATTTAAAAAGATCTTTAATAAGTCCATGAGGTTAAATCCGTGAGATATATTCATACACTAGTTTTGGTATTTGATTTCTCATGGCCATTACACTCTGAAAAAAAATTATGGATTGTCAATTATATTTATCTGTATATATGTATAATTATATATATATTTTAATGGTGAGATGGTGTACGTATTATACATGTATATATAGTTATACTATGTACCATTAAAACTGCCGTATGTTCATGGCCTTAGCCTCATTAAAAAAAAAAAAATCTCTTAGTAGTGAATAATGCATATTGACCAATGTCAACAAAATAAATTCCCTCATAATAAACCCAATCACTAAGAAAAGTCAAAGAAAATTATTATAAAAAATATAAAAGAAATTGGTAAGTATCAAAACAGTTTGGCTCGAGCTCTTATCAAAAGTTTCAGATGTTGTTTTATAATGTGAAATATAACTATAGATACAAAAAATTACTATCCAGAGCTCAAGGATGACTGGAAGCAAACTTATATAATTCATGTAGAAAATATATTATTTTAATAACAAATATTGCATTGGATTACTGTATGATTATTATCTTGTATTGTATGATTATTATTTTGTATTATATGATTATTATTTTGTTTCTGTTGACAAAATTCCTGCTGGAATTTCAGTGACAGAAGGGAGTAAAGGAGATAATTTTCAGCTCTTTGGAGGTACTCCCGTCTCATGCTTATAGTAACTGTAATGATTCTATCTTCTATTCAGGAACACTTTGAAAATATATGGCTCTCGTTCATTATGAATGTATTTATAAGTGTGAAATATAAATTCTCTTCTCTAATAAAAATAATGGAACAGGAGGTTATTATAAGTACATATGGATTGTTGAATTTTGCAGGTTTTTTTGAACTGTCACAGTTGTGTATGTACATATATATGTATGTAGGTGTATATGTATGTATGTATGTACATGTGTTTGTACGTATGCAGGGGGTTATGGATGAGGGGAATGAATCCACACAATCAAGTTAGAATTGCTCATAAAGGCAGATGAATATTGAGTAGAAAGATTATGAATGAGTGAGGGGCCCCAGGTCAGATAGGGAGTAGGGGGGCCACACCTTTGGGTGTGACCCTTTAAATTTGTCTGTTAATACTACAACAGAATGGATACCGATTTCCGCAGAACCTCCACAAAGGAACAGATTCACAGCCCTCACCACCTCCTGATGGCTAACAATCTCTCAACCATATGTTCATTGGCACCCAAGCCCAGAAAGACTGTTTGCAACTAATCTACTGATTGAGCTTTCATTTTTCACTCAAACTAGGTGACCCACCAAAAAATGAGAAGCTATCTGATCTTTCCCTAACTTTTTCTAGCAACTTTTGTTTCCGTTTTTTAGTTAAAGTGACAATAAATATGCATAAAAATTTTTTTAATAATATATATTTTTTCCTTTTGGTACTCTACAAAGGAAACATTTTTCTGTTCCTTTTTTGTTTCCCTGCTTTTCAAGGATTGAGAGGATTATAGAAAAAGGATTTTGAAGTTCATAACAAAAATAACTTTATAGTAATTCAATATATTATGTTTTTACTTTAGTACATTTATCTACATTTACTTCATGGAACAGTCTGTAGGAAAAAAGCATAGGATGAATATGAGGGGTTTTCCTTCTTGTTTTAATATGCACATAAGAGAATGATAGAATTGTTCCAGATCTTTTTTGTGTTTCACATTCTGACTCTGTAGCTCCTGCCTTGTATGGAAAATATAGCTGCCACCCAGTCCGTGTTGGAAGAGGGGCAGAACAGATGGCTTGTGCTCCTGTACTGCCTACACATTAGGGAAGCACTGTGGCTTGGATGGAGTACTATTTTTTTTTTTTTTTTTTTAGTACTAACAGTGTTAAAGTGAAAATAAATAGTCAAGCAGGGAGGCAGAAGTCACTGAGCCTGCAGTCATAAAGATTCTACTGCTGTGATTGCTGCTTCTCCCATAGGTACTGAACAAACCTAAGTGTGCCTGCTTCTAACAATCAGTAATCTATTAGAAGGTCTCTCTACTTCTCACTCTATTCTTTACCCTGGAGCCTTGACACATGCTTAAACTGTCCCTTATTACTGAGCGCACAATTTCCTAAAGGGTTTGACATGCCATTAAATTGTCTTGTCTGCATTTCTGAGAGAAAGGGAAGTTGGTCTGAAGTTACTGGTCATTTTGTCAACTTCATTCTTTTGGGATTTTAACAAAACCTGTACACCCAGTTTATATTTAATCTATATTTAAATATATCGATATTTGTATGGAAATTAATTTGGGGGATTGGAAAAATATCCATGTGTTTTTAAAGGCTGACATAAATTCAAATACCGTCTCTGTAACAGTTAGCAGAAATATATTAGATGCCGTATATAGTGTCTTCTTTTTAGCCTCATGTGCAATAGCAATAGATTAAAAAAACTGTAAGTATCAACATACCAATAAATGACACGGTGAATTCTAATATATCTTCATGGTAATAAAGAAGAAATAACTGAATTGTGTGTTTAATTAAGTGTCTCCATTTTACATGAGAGAACAGAAAGAGTAATATGCTGGTAAAGAACATTCAGTCTAGTCTGTATGGACCGATGTTTAGGGAGATGTGACATGATTGGTGAAGTTCATTTTTTATAATTATTATTTTAAAATGTTTAGAATAAGAAATAGCATTCTATAACATAATTCACTTAAAGTGCCATGTCTCTTCAAATCCAACTGCAACTCCACCCTCATCCCACCTCCCAATTTCCCAGGAGAGGAAAAAACAAACCAATAAAGAAAAACTTACTTTTCCAACATATTGTGGATCTGGTCCCATATGTTCTTCTAAAACAAAGAACTGATTCCAAACCCATCCCCTTTTGGGACGGTGGTGGACTTCGGTTTCACCTTCGATGTGTTTGGTTTGGTTTCTGGTCCCCTTGATGGAGCTGTGTTGAGCAGTTCCATAACACCTCTGCACAAAACAGAGACACACGAGGACTGGACAGATGCAAGATGTGCTCGTAATTTTCATTGTAAGATAACTTTCCAGTTCACAGTTTTCTTCCTTTTCCTTGTCAGCTACAAATGCTTAGTGAGCATTCGAGAGAGAAGCCAAAGCATCTTTTGGAAGGACATTCCAAATTAAATTGTTTAGCGTGTCCATGATTTAACTGTCCAGCAGGGAAAGGTCAGACTACATTTACATCCTGAAACACTTGGAGAAGCAAAGCTGTAGTTGTGTGATCCTAGGTCTTCACAGTTGGTGAACTGGGGCAACCATTTCCTACCTAATCGAGAGAGAGAAAATTATATACATTACAAAACATGGCAGTTTTAAGTATTTGCTCTGAATGCAAATTATACTGTTTTGCAGGGTGATGATGATAGGAAAAGAACACATGCAAGTTCTTTTGGAAATAAACACAAGCATACATACACACAGCCAGGCATAAGCCTGCACGCTGCATTTTTACAGGGACATACATATTTGTATTTTTAATTCTCAACTATATATGTATATATATAATTGAACATATATATCAATATATATTATATATATATCGTTTCAAAGAATATATACATAGAAACAACAAAAATGAAGCCCTAGGGAGTGTTAAAATGCTCAAAAATTGACCATGAGTATGTGCCCAGACCTGAGTTAGTATGATCTCTTACACTACCTGATCTATTAGGGACTCCACTCTAAGTGCAAATTGTTTATTTGTTTTTGTGTTTATTTTGCTTTTGTTAGATGTGATACAACTTACTGCACATTGTGTACATCGATTTTCTACTACATATGACTCACACAATTTCAACAAAATACTCCCTAGGGTTGAAAAGTTTTCACAAACTATCACAGCAATCAAGTATGTACTGAAATTGTTTAGTAAGTAAAATAGAAGTAAAATAGAGGAAAGAAGATGGCTGAAAATGTATGTCACTGAAAGTTACTCCACGCTTGGGGATAAGATTGGCACAATTGAACATGAGTAATATTAACAACTGAATCAGAGCTTGCATGGGTTTTAATAGGCCTTCAGATGATGCTCTAGGATGTGGTCTTTACCTCCAGGCAAGACAGTGATTCAAGCTTGGGAATGACACTACACAAAATTCTAGCAGCTATGCCAAGAGAGGTATAAGGAAGAAAAGGATGGTGGCAAAAAGAACAGAGGGGAAAATATTTCGATTTTCAAATAAGGAATGCTGAGGACTTGGACTTAGGTTTTAGTACAACTGGACAATAAAGTAAAACTTGAGAAACATTTCTGGAAGACAAAAGACAGGATTTGGGAGAGAAAAGCTTGACTAAGATTATTAGCTTATTGAAAACACATAAAACTGTGTAGCATGTTTTGCTGTATGTTTATGTATGCATGTTTCAACATGTGTTTAGAAAAAAATATAATGACTCAAGATTATAGCTATCCCATCTAGTAAAAAAACATTAGATGAATCACTTTCTCACTCCATAAAATTCACCCTTGCAAATCAGCACAAATGGAAATGTAGACCTAAATGAATTGCAAGGTGGTTGACATGAAAATATAAATGATTTAAAAAACTGAATATAAATAATCAGTCATAGTATAATTCTTCTATGCAATTGAGAAAACTAAGTAGGGGATGGAAAAAAAAAATCACAAGACCCAGAGCAAGGTGGTTTTCTCTATCAGTATCTCTCCCCATAAATTAGGGTTAATAATAATACTTACCTCACCAATTGTGTAAGAATTATACTGGATTTGAACTGGGATTTTATTTTAGTCAGCTGGCAAATATAAATTAAAATGTATAATATTTTTTAAGGGCAAAGATACATTTTTCATTGATTTAAATTAAAATGACTCAAAAACTTTTCTAACATATTAAAAAAGAGCAATACCATTTTAGCTCCAACATTGTAAGAGCAATGGAAGGAAAGTCAGAAAACAGAGGCTTTCTCATTTTTTTGACAATTTATTTACAATATGCACTTATGTGAAACATCTAATTTTGAGTCTCAATTTTCCCATTTGTGATGAATAATTGATTTTAATATTTGCTTCAGTTCACTGAATAAATTATCTGGATACTTTTAAAGTTTTATTTTTAATTTATCAAAAGTTTCTTAATTTTCAAGTCACAGATCTCAAAAAAGAGACTTTAACTAGCCTTTCTTCTAGAAATCAAGTTGATTAATATATAAAAGGTGTTGTTTTCTTAATACTTTTACACCATTTGGTGTGATTTTTAAATGAAATTAACATCTTTGCCTTTTATGCCAAGTTATTTAACAAAGCATAATTCATGAGTAGAAGGTGAAGAAAGTGTCTTTTGTAATGCATTACAGATATGTAGAATGAGTGTTTTCTTTACAAAAATGATCTTGAATGGCATCCCCAAAATACATAAATACATTTTAATCTACCTATGCATTATATGTTTATGAATCTCTATTATGACAATTATGAGAAGTGGTAAGTAAGGCTCTGTGGAACAAAAAAGCAAACGTAAACATCACTACTGTACTTTTGAAAGCAATTTGATATACTACATAATGAGAGGACAGAAATCCAAATGTGAAAATTGTCTACTCTATATCAAGAAATCCATCCCTGTATAGGTTAGAATTAAAATGCAAATAATAATAAAATAAACCACTGGTTGAGAATAACATAATAAAAATATGTTACAGCCATTTTCCTTTTTTTTTTTAAACTAAGCAGCATGCAGCCTTCAAACACCCTTCCTGCTTTCCTGGAACACTCCAATATATGAATTCTCATAAACAGAGACATAAGCATAACACCTAGGGACCAGATACTTCTTCTTCTAACCTTTTAGTTAGAACTTGCACCAATGACATATGCATATTAATTACAGGCTCCCATACCCTGGAGCAGATGATGGATGGATGTAGGCAAAGATGAGACATTTTTCACAGCAGCGGTAAAGGTCTTAAGACCCAGATGTAGCCCTGGTGAGTTCAGCAGCCATGATGGACAGAGTTCAGTGGCAGCTGCATGAATTAAGGGTCACTTTGGACCTGCAGTTTCAGTGGCGAGTACCTGACATTGTTTCTTACTGCCTAACTTCTGTTTGTTCCTACTTCTTGCCAAACCTGATTTTTAAGGCCTCTCACCAATTTTGACGGCTACATAATATTCTTCCAATAAACTGATTTGTTGCTTTCCTTGGCCAAAGTTGGTTTTTGCTGTTTGAAAACGAAAACATTCTCTTATAAAAAGCATTACTCCCATAATACTCTAAACACAAAGTTCTTTCCGAATAATGCATTACCTGCACTAATGTGTAACGCAGACCTCTCTCCCCGTTGCAGTACCTAATTGTAGTGATTCAATGCTGCTTCCAGATATTAGTCCTCTTGCTTTTGTAACTACTCCCTCTTCTGTAGTAGAATTAATGACACTGTACTGAGTTAAGAGACATGACCTCAAATGCTCATTCTGTAGAAAATATCAGTTTATGAGCATTTTATTCTCTGAGCTTCACATCTCTCATTTATGAATAAAAATTTTTATTGGATTATCTTTAAGCATGTTCAGTTAATTCTTTGAGTTTATGATTTAGTAACTGTGTATCATTTAAGACTTTTCTTATGCTGACTTATGTGAACATCACCCAAGATTCAATGATCAGCCATTTATAGCTTATAAGTATAGTCATTCCTTCAAAGGGCTCTGAGTAAGCACCATTCTCAAAGAAAAATATTGTCATATTCACTCCAAATGTATTGCTTGTAACTTGGGCCTTTGACTGGATTTTGTTTCCAATTCATTCTTAATTTATAAAACTGGGAATCCAAAGAAGTCTAGAGAATGCCTTCTGTTTGCTTTTTTTAAAAAGATTTCTTTGCTCTTTTTCTTGTTTTGAAAATTTCTTTGTAAAAAATACTCTGTCAGCTTTATTTTATGAATGTATCTTTCCATTCTCCATATGTGTGGGGTTATGTAAGATACTATTTCACATGTTCAAAAAGCCTAGGATTATAATTGCTACCGACATCTAAACTTTAGCATTATATATTACTGGTTGGAATTGACCTGACTTTGCATAGAGCAAGCTTAGCTAAAGTAGAAAATGTCAAAAGAAGATAAAGTATGATGGAAAGTTCATATTTTTGGAATGTTTTCATTGTAGATATATAAGGACATCTTGTGTGGAGAAATACGTGTTAATGGTAGTAGGATGCCCAGTGCACAGAAGGGGGTCTTCCCAAATGTCAAACCTGTAAATCTATTGGATGAGAAGGCTGTTCTTCACGAGAGGGTGATACATCTTGAAAATGATGTAACTTAACTTTTCCATGGTAAATTATTAAAATCCATCATACTGCCAGGCAGATTTAAATATAAGAAAATTTATATTATATTTGAATTCTGGGGTACATATATAAAGAAAAAGTTACAAATACTGAACAAAAGCTTTTTTTTTCAGTTTAATAAAAATAAATTTACTACTATCTATCTGTGTGTGTATGCATGTGTGTTTGTATGTATGTATGTGTGTACTTACTACCTACCTTCAGGATGTTGTGTTCTAAAACCTTAAGTTATCCTTTAGGTTGGTGTTTACAGGCATAATAGCTATTGCTGGCAAGATGCACTCTCAGGTATATATCTGACCCTGAAACTATGGTTTCCATCATTTTCAGATCCAATGATAAATAATATCAGTATCATTCTCTTGTTCTAAGTCTAGTTCTTATTCAATTTCCAATGATATTGGCTTCTAAATTTTGGTTTTACCTTCCTGTTCTCTACTCTCAATTTTACTATTTTTTCCATTAGTGTTTTATTCTGCCTTAATTGATAATTTATTTGATTAATAATTCATTTTACTCTTCTCCATAGGTGTCAACTGGATTAAACAGCTCTTGCTTACAGTCAAAATGCAAATACTCATAAATCACATGAAATTGCAGAGGGCTTCACCTAAATTTGTTGCAAGTTTTATTTCCAGGTTGGCTCTCAAATCAATATTTTTGATTTCAATCTGACCATTTTAGGATATTCTCATAGCCCCAAGATTTGCACATAATCAATTGCATTCACTTAAAACATATATATTTACTATATATTTAAAACATATGTATTTAAAGGTAAAATGCTTTATATTATTTGAAAATGTGGCTCTGTTTAAAATATAATGAAATATCTAAATAATAACATACATAAAACAAGAAGCAGTAACTTTTACATAATGTTTTTCTGTTGGAAATGTTAAGTTTCACGGAGATGGTGATAAAACCACTACATGTGCAATTATACCCCAATAAAGATGTTAAAAAACAAACAAACAAACAAAAAAACCACTACATGTGTACTTGTAGGCATTACTTCCTGACATGGCTCATTCAACTTTGCTTGCCTTAAAAGCCTTATTCTCCAAACTCCATTTAGTAAAACCTATCCTCTGAGGCCTGGATTAAAGGGTGTTTCTTTACAAAGACTCCTCTATTTTGGGAGACAATTCTCTTCGGGTCTTTTGTGTTTCTGCACATTTTCTGAGCAAGAGGCACTGACAGCTTTGTTTCATGCTATCTTTTCAAGGATGTCTGTATATCAAACAGCCTTGGAAAAAAGAGATACTTCCCTCTCCTTTGGGGGAAGTGGGTAGATTTGTTTTTTGACTGGATTATAAAGATAACGTATTTTTCTAGGAAGAAGGTTGGAGAGGTGTGCTAGCAGACCCTTTATAAGACAGGGGATTCAAAAATCAGGGTCCTTTAGCTGTGATCCAAATATACTATGTGTGTGGCATATACCTAGCTGCTTCCTGTCTCCCCATGGCATGTGAGGGGCAAGGGAAACTCATGCTGCCTGCTGTGCTGTGGGCAATAAAGCCTTTGATCCAGAGTTTTGTGTGTTCTGCCAGCATCTATAAAACTGTGGCAACCTAACTTATTAGCTTCATGGTAAGATAAAATCTCAAATTCTTCACTTGAAAGTTTGGATAACATAGTTCAATGTAACTGCTTGCTTCTCTGAATTACTATAACATTTATCTAATTCTTTCTTACTTGTGCAGACCACCATTTTAATTTTTTATATAGGTGCTATTTAATTTGTCTTTGTGTCAGATTTTTTAGAGTTCTCACACTGTGTCTTATGTATTTTCCATTTCCTGTATTGGTTTGTGAAGTACCTTTCATATTGTAGTACCTTTCATATTATTTGTTGAATGAAGGGATAAATACATGGGAAATAGACATATTAATTCAGGGTTTGTGCAGCAAGAGTGGTGTTAAAATACCAAGTTTCAACTTAGAACGTTTAATTCTAAGAATGTGTTACAGAAAAAAACCCAAAACAACAACTTTTTAAAAGCATGCTTTGATGTGGCTAACATTATACTTTGTTTTTTACTTAAAAGCCTGTCACAATCAAAGAAGTGCAGGTACTACATAACAAAGTTTCATTTCATCAATCAAATCCTGCTTTCCCACTAAGTTTGAGGAAATTAAGGAAGCTGTTCAAATATTGAGCCAAATATGCATGAGTAAACTTTGCAAATGACATATACTGTATGCCATTATGAGTAATATTTTATTCATATATAGATAGATCAAATACGTATATGAACATTCCTACTACATTGGCATAGGCATATGTGTGTGTGTATATGTGTATATGTGTATTTATATATATATATAAAACAGAGACTATTCACATTGTCATTATTCTTCTGTCTCAAGATACACTTTATTTTTAGATTATTGCAAACATGCTTATGTAGAGTTTTATTTTAATATTTCATATATTCCTGAAATTATACATAGAAGTAGGAAGAGCAATGTCCTGAAAGTATATGTATACATAAGATGATATTCACCATATTGTTCGATCCGGCTGCAACAGCTAATATCACAGAATTACTCCCAATTTTCATGTTGCTGATTCTAATCTTCATAATGCCTAGTGATCATTATTCAAAAAATTAGAAAATGAAAATAGAAAAAGAAACTGATGGTATCAAATGCAATATATCCTTGCTTATCTGTATTTGTCAGAGTGATGAATATTTCTAATTTCTTCATGTCTTCCAAAAATATTTCTACCTATCACACTATTTTTGTGATTTATGTTCTTGTGTATGTGTGTGTGTGTGTCTGTATTTCACATGATAGGATTCATAAAATTAATTTTAAAAGGATTATTTGGTTTGCTTTAAAGTATGAAAAAATACTAAAGGCATCCTACTGGTACAGAGACTCCTAGTGGCCCAATTATCTGATGCCAAACATAAGTCTCTGTACCTCACTCCCCCAGAATAAAGACTACATTTCCTAGCCTCACTTGTAGCTGAGCATGGTCCAATTCCTAAATTCCAGCCAATGGAATACAAGCAGAAGTACTGTCTGTTAACTTTCCAGGAAATTTCCCTAGAAGACTGTTGGCATGTGTCTGACCTATTCTTTCCCCTCCTTCCATCTCGCCACTAGAATCCTGAATGTGATGGCTGGAGCTCCCTTTTGGACCATGAGAATGAGAGTCATAGCCTGGAGAGAGAGGAACAAGCAACTTTATCCCAGAGAACACTGTAGAGTAGAGCTGCCATGTGAGCCCTGGGCTGCCTTTCTGAGCTCAGTTAAGAGAGAAAGTATTTCAGTCTTTGTAAAGCCACAGGTATTTCATGCTTCTGTTACTCAGAGCTGCCCATAACCCTGATTTAACAACCATTGAGCTGAAACAGTATATTCTCCACGACTTTGGAGATGAAGGAGGCTTTGGGAAATAAAATACAGAGGAAGGAAAGGAAGGAAAGGAAAATCAGAATAAAAACATGGGACAATGCTGGATGACAGCTATTCTAAACTCCAGAGAACTTATTTTTGGTGACAGCCTTCTCTGCAGCTTTCATCACAAATATGAAAATGTGCAGGTCTTGCTTTTCCCCCTCTTTTTCCTCTGAAGTCAGAAGCCATATCTTATGCTATAACTGTGTCAACCCCAGCATGCACCACTACACAAATAGAAGGGGTGACAACGGTCTCCCTCAATGCCTCTCCCTTTGAAATCTACCCTCTAGCTACTTATCATCTCCTCAACCCCCTGCTTGAAATTCCTTCATGCCTTTGCCTCACCTGCGAAAGAGAATAAAAAACTCACACGAAATTCATGACTTTTCAATATTTGGTGCCTTTTCACTTCCCCTCTCATCCTTGCTGTCTGCCCGGGAAACCCCACGACCCACTCATATTTTATCACACTCACTGTCTCCTGACCAGGCTGCACTCCTGCTAGCCTTTATGCCTCTGTATACATTGTTTCTTCTAAATGAAAAGCCCATTATTCTGTTTTAATAACCAGCACATCACCAGTTTCCCAAGTGAGTTTTTCAGCGACTATCACTCTGTTCCCAAGGTCCCCTGTTCTCTCTACTGTCGTGACGGAGGTCAGAACTTGCCACCCCAAAATACGCCACCTGGTGTAGAGATTTGAAGTTAAAGACACTTGAAAATCATCAGATGCAAAAGAGCACCTCGATCTTACTAAAAGCAGGACATAAAACTCAAATATAGGAGATGTTCTCCTTGTTCTGGAAGGAAAGAAACATTCTCACCAGAGATGGCAAATGGAGACCAAGAGAAATCTGTATAAAGAAACCTTGCTAGGGCTTCCCTGGTGGCGCAGTGGTTGAGAGTCTGCCCGCCAATGCAGGGGACACGGGTTCGAGCCCTGGTCTGGGAAGATCCCACATGCCGCGGAGCAACTGGGCCCGTGAACCACAATTACTGAGCCTGAGCGTCTGGAGCCTGTGCTCCGCAACAAGAGAGGCCACGATAGTGAGAGGCCCGCGCACCGTGATGAAGAGTGGCCCCCACTTGCCACAACCTAGAGAAAGCCCTCGCGCAGAAACGAAGACCCAACACAGCCATAAATAAATAAATAAATAGATAAACCCAAAAGTTAAAAAAAAAAGAAAAAGAAAAACAGAAATTTGTACCTTATAAAAAAAAAAAAGAAACCTTGCTAAATTTATTCATATCTATCTAGTCACTTCTCTACCTAATTAAATGGCCCAAGCCCCTTTGTCTTGTCACTTTTTCACGATTTCCTCCTCTTTGTCCGACTCAGTATGGAAGTGTCTGCCTCAAACTGCCTCTTCAGGTCTTAATTTCCTTAAGAGGGATCCCATGTCACAGAAAAGTTATATTAAATAAATCTGTATGCTTTTCTCTTATTAACTGGTCTTATTCCAGGAGCCCCAGTCAAGAACCTAAAAGGTAAAAGGAAAGATTGCATTTCTTCCCCTATAGTGATATTTATCACATGACCTACACATTTCCTTGTCTGTCTTCCATACGAGACTACAACCTCCTGCCAGAATTTGTCATCTTCATACCCTCAATGATTAGCATAACCTGCTGCAGGCAGTCAAGAGTCAGTTGAAACCAGGTTTGTGCTTCTATCAGTTTTGAGTGTCCTATTTATTAGTCATGTGACCTAAGCCAAATTTTCTCCTATGTAAAAGAGGTCTAATAATTCATGAAAGCTCTGTAAGAATTAATCAGAGGTATGGACGCAGTCAAGAGTACCTGGATTACTCTGTCAAAATCTACCACCACTGCTGGGGAAATAAAGTATGTCTTTTAAAAGCAAGAGTAGCATTACTCCTTACATGATACAATACATGCAACTTGCATGTATTATTGGAATTATTTCCCATGATTCAGATAACAGCAAAGTATTTTAATTATATTTTGGACTTTATATTTTTTGGAAGGAAATTAAAGTTAAACATTAAGAGACAAGAGTACTTGCATAATGTCTTGATAATGAATATTTAATACTTGTGTGCCTTTTCTTAGAGCTCTGGTTCTCTATTCATATAATGTATGGTGTTATGTGTAATTTTAAAACAGTTTCCCATATGTTCTGAAAAACTTTTTGAAAACACACATTTTATAAAGTAACTACATAAATGCTTCAAATTGACGCATACACAAAAAGATACTTAGTGGTGGGTATCATAAATCTACAATGGAATGGAAAGAATTTAGCTTTTCTCTAGTATATTTTCTTCAACTATTTCCACAGTAAACTGGCTTATCTTTTCCTATAAAAAGTGTAGGAATATGATTCTCCCTTTTTTGGAATATTTCAGTTTCTTTAACTTATATGAAAGTTTGTTGAATTAAAATATAATATATAACATCTTGATTCCAATTTGTAAGAAAATAAAGTGCTAAATTTTTCTAGCATGCCACATATATGTCAAAGTTTGTAAAATATGGAGTCAAACCAACTTTGAATTTAAAACTGTATTCCAGATAGTTTTCCTTAGGAAATGTAAATCTATAGGAGCCATAATATCGTTTAACTCTGAGATATTGCACTTCTGAATTTTAATTGATGAGAAAATATGATAAAATGTCCTGCACAGAAAAAGGCACATGTGATGTTTTTATATATACATAAAATATTACGTTCAAATGGTCTGATAATTAATAGAACTTTATATTTCTATTAAGGTTCAAATTTACCTTCTACCATTACAATCATACTCTTACCAATACAGCCAACTTTTACATCACATTATAAGCCCGTTATACCCTAAGACTATCCCATTATTTTTTTTTTTTTAGTTATACAATTTTTATTTATTTATTTATTTATTTTTGGCTGTGTTGGGTCTTCGTTTCTGTGCGAGGGCTTTCTCTAGTTGTGGCAAGCGGGGGCCACTCTTCATCGCGGTGCGCGGGCCTCTCACTATCGCGGCCCCTCCCGTTGTGGAGCACAGGCTCCAGACGCTCAGGCTCAGTAATTGTGGTTCACGGGCCCAGTTGCTCCGCGGCATGTGGGATCTTCCCAGATCAGGGCTCGAACCCGTGTCCCCTGCATTAGCAGGCAGACTCCCAACCACTGCGCCACCAGGGAAGCCCCAAGACTATCCCATTATATGCCATCTGCATGGTGAAGACAATCAAACAGATCCGTGCACTGGTGTCACCAGAGATTCACAATCTCCAACCATGAATGGTTCTCAGTGTTCCTTTATCCTAGTGCATGCCATAAACCATGTTGTCTGTACAATTTTTCTAATTATAACCCAATTGTCAATTTTTACAACCTACACAAAGATCAAAAAGACAGATCAAGAAGACACTTTATCATAAGCCATATCCCCTAAAACTCTATACTCCATATGCTTAATAATTACAGTAGTTTGAATGCACAATGCTTGCCCACATACTTTTGGATGCTTTAACAATTTTAGCCCTTAACAGTTTTATACTTGTCCTTCAAACACACGCACCATTCACTCTATGTCTCCCCAAAGTGCAATCCCCACCACTTCCTCTTCCCTGCACCCACACATAACACACTGAAAACATTTTTTTCTATAAAAATTTATCACATTTTCTTGTTTTCTCAAACTAGAGTGTGAATTTTTAAAAACAAGATGGATATCCACTGTCATTTCTCAAATACTTGGAACAGAGTGGGCATAAAGAAATAAGTTTGAATGAATTTCTGCATCATCTAATAAGAAACATAAACTTAATTTACTACATAGTTAAAAAATAATGGCCTAAGAGGTCTAAACAGCAATCGAGGTTTTCAATTTAAACTGTTTTTTGATATGGTTTGATAATTTATAGTATACTCAGTAATGCCAATATGAACCAAACTATTGCAGATCCAATACTGCAGGGACATTTGCTGCCTCTCTGTTTTGTATCCAATAAAATTTTTTAATCAACTTCCAAAACATGCAATTTACTGTACTGTTGTTTTGCAGGACAGCAAGATTTTAAAAATGGAAATGAAGGCAGCCCCTAAAGTAATCAGAAACTGACAAGAGAAATAGAACATATATAAATAGCTTAAATTCCACATTGCTGCAAAAGAATTGTATGCTACATTATAATGTATAAGTTCATTCTCATATTCTTTATTATTTGATTTTCACAGTAATCCTGTAAGGTAACTGGAAAGTGATAATATATTTAAAAATGTGTGAATAACATGCAAAAGGAGTTGAGATGAGAAATAGCATCTTCCATATTTGAAAGAGTTAAGGAAGTTTTAGAAGAGGATATCATTTCATGTGGGTTTCAAGGGTTTCACCTAAGGATTTTGATTTCAAATATTAAACTCATTTAATATTCAGCAAAGATTTATTGAACATCTATTATGGGTCAGTCACTGCTCTAATGCTGGAGATGATTAACTAAAAAAAGAATGTTCTTGTTATTATGTTAATTATTATATTATACTTAAAAAGTAAACAAATATACAAATAGTTTTTAGGTATAAATATATACCATGGCAGGAAAACCAAATGAAAACCAACATGGTGTGTTAAAGGCGAGTGAATTTAGGGAAGTTCGAAATGAGTGCTTAGAAAGAAGGCTTCTCCTGTGGGCCTGATATTTGAGAATAGGCCTGAATCACAAAAAAATAAATGTAGATGTAAGGGAAAATCATTCCAGACCGAGAAAACAGTGGACTCCAAGGTCCTTAGTTCAAGATGAGCTTATAATGAACAAAAAAGTGCAACCCAGCTGTGCTCAAAGGTAGTGGAGCTGAGACTGGGAAGAGGTGAGCTATAGCATCAGAGAATGACAGAAGGAAATGCACTAAGAGCTTTTGAGATAATGAAATTTTTATTTTTTATTTATTTTTTTAAGCTTTCTGAGGCAGTGTAGCCCTGTCATTTAGAATATGTGGTTTATTATATTAATGTAAAACACATACATGAGCTCTCCCTTTTATCAAATTTTAACCATACAGTATTGTTCCTATAAATATGATGTTGTACAGATTTCTAGAATTTTCCATCTTTCATGACTGAAACCTTATTGGACAACAGCTCTCCCTTTCCCCCTCCCCAAGCCCCTGGCGACCATCATTCTTTTTTTTTTTTTTTAATGAGTTTGACTACTTTAAATACCTTATATAACAACAAGAGGTTGTTTCCACCTCTTGGCTATTGTGAATAATGCTGCAATCAACACGGAAATGCAGATATCTCTTTCAGATTCTGTTTCCATTTCCTTTGGATATATACCCAGAAATGAGATTGCTGGATCATATGGTGGTTCTATTTTTAATTTTTTTGAAAAACCTCCAAACTGTTCTCAATAGCAGCTGGACCATTTTACATGCCCATCACTGGTTCATGACAGCCTCTTTTTCCACATCTTTGCCAACACTGGTTATTTCTTGTCATTTTGATAAGAGGCATTCAAACAGGTGTGAGGTGATATCTCACTGTGGTTCTGATTTGCATTTCTCTGATGATTAAGGATGTTGAGCATCTTTTAATGTGCCTGTTGACCATCTGTATGTCTTCTTTGGAAAAATGCCTATTCAGATCCTCTGCCTAGTTTTTTAATTGAATTTTTGCTTTGTTTTGTTTTTTGTTAGAATTGTATGCTTTTTAAAAATATATTTTGGATATTAACCCTTTATCAGATATACGATTTACAAATATTTTTTCCATACCATACATTACCTTTTCATTTTGTTGGAAGCTGTTCAGAAGCTTTTTAGCTTGACGTAGTCCCACTTGTTTATTTTTACTTTTGTTGCCTTTATTTGTGGTGTCATATCCAAAAAAGTCCTTGCCAAGACTGATGTCAAGGAGTTTACCCTTTACGTTTTCTTCTAGGAGTTTTGTAGTTTAAGGTCTTACATTTAGGTCTTTAAGACATTGTGAGTTGATATTTTATATGGTGCAAGACTGAGATCCAAGTTCATTCTTTTCATGTGGATATTCAGTTTTCCCAGCACAATTTGTTAAAAAGACTATCTTCTCTCCATTGCATATTTTTGGCACACTTGAAGATCCGTTGTGTTTACTTCTGCATTCTCAATTCTGTTCAATGTCTGTTTTTATGCAAGAACTATGCTGTTTTGATTAGTATTGCTTTGTAACATTTTGAAATCAGGAAGTGTGATACTTCCAGCTTTGTTCTTCTCTCTCAAGATTGTTTTGGTTATCAGAATTCTTTTTGGTTTCATATGAATTTTAGGATTATTTTTTCCATTTATGTAAAAAAAATGCCATTTGGTAGCAGTTGCATTGAATCTATAGATTGCTTTGGATGTTATGGACATTTTAACAATATTAAGTCTTCCAACACATGAACATGGCATATCTTTCCGATTTGTGTCTAATTTTCTTTCAGTAGTGTTTTATAGTTTTCAGTGTAGAAGTCTTTCATATTCTTGGTAAAATTTATTCCTAAGTGTTTTATTCCTTTTGATATTATTGTAAATGAGACTGTTTCCTTAATTTCCTTTCCAGATTGCTGCTTGTAAGTCTACGGCAATGCAACACAACTGATTTTTGTAGGTTGATTTTGTATTCATCAACTGTTGAATTTGTTTATTAGTTCTAACAGGATTATTTTTTTGAGGGGGGTGTGTTTTGTTTTTTTTTGGGGGGGTTGGTGGAATCTTTAGGTTTTTCCATGTATAAGATCATGTCACCTGTGATTAGAGATAATTTTATATTTTCCTTTACTATTTGGGTGCCTTTTTCTTTTTCTTGCCTAATTGCTCTGACTAGGACTTCCAGTACTATGTTGAATAGACGTGGTGAGAGTGGGCATTATTGTGGGTCCTGTCAACATTCCAAGACAGAAGACAGAAGCCATTCTCTTGAAAGTGCCCTAAAAAATTTAGAGCAATAGACATATGGTCCAGTCTTTTCTGTCCTTCCCCAGGGAGAAGCCAACAGCTTAGAGTTTCCTCCCAATTGCATGGTGCTCTTCCAGGAGGAGGGATTATGGTGAAAGAGTGCCACAAATTTTCCTACTGACTTTGATATGTCTGGTTTCACACTTCCTTGGAGTGCAGAAGCCTTGTAACCAGTTTCTGAATTTCTTGTAATGGGAGTTTTTCTGTGTATTGTTGTTGAATCAGTGTCTACATGGGAAGGAGGAGGATCTGGAGCTTAATATTCTGCCATCTTGCTGACATCCCTCAGGACATTTGATTTTCTGCTAATTGAAATGAGAAGATACTGGAATATTTTGAGGAGTGTATAACATAAACTGATTTAAAAGAACACTCTACCATTCATAGGGAGAATGGAATATGGGGAAACCAACAGGATTAAATAAAGAAAGAATTTGAAGCTTACTTCAGAAGTGCAGGTTAAAGATGATAGTAGCTTCCTCAGAGAACTAAAAATAGAATTACCATATGATCCAGCAATCCCACTCCTGGGCATATATCCAGACAAAGCTATAATTCAAAAAGATACATGCACCCCTATGTTCATAGCAGCACTATTCACAACAGCCAAGACACAGAAACAACCTAAATGTCCATCAACAGATGAATGGATAAAGAAGATGTGGTACATATATACAATGGAATACTACTCAGTCACAAAAGTGAAGGAAATAATGCCATTTGCAGCAACATGGATGCAACTAGAGATTATCATACTAAGTGAAGTAAGTCAGAAAGAGAAAGACAAATACCACATGATATCACTTATATTTGGAATCTAAAAAATGACACAGATTAACCTATCCATGAAACAGAAACAGAATCATGGACATAGAGAACAGACTGGTGGTTGCCAAGGGGGAGGGGGTTGGGGGAGAGATGGAGAGGGAGGTTGGGGTGAGCAGATGTAAGCTTTTATATACAGGATGGATAAGCAACAAGGTCCTACTGTATAGCACAGAGAACTATATTCAATATCCTATGATAAACCATAATAGAAAAGAATATATAAAAAAAAGTATATATGTATAACTGAATCACTTTGTTGTACAGCAGTAATTAACACAACACTGTAAATAAACTATACTTCAATTTAAAAAAAAAGAAGAAAAAAATAAATTAATTAAACTAAAATATTCCCTTAAAAAAAAAAGTTGATAGTAGCTAAGAATAAGTTACTAGCAAAGGGGGCATAAAGATAGATAAGCTAAGACTATGTGTTAGACTATATAATTGTTGGATTAGAAGTTAAAATTCAAAAAGAATTAAAAGGGGTAGAGAGTAACAAGGTAGGAATGAAGACTTTTGTCTTTAAACCTAGTATCTGCTACCTATGAGGCATCTAAAAGATGTCAAGGGGGCAGCCAACTAAACTAGTATGTAGCTCAGTGGAGAGATCAGGACTAAAGGTATTCGCATAAGAGTCAGCAGGATACTAAGGTAAGTTAAAGCCATGGGGTAATAAACTCATGTTGGAAGAAATTAAAGTAGGTAAGGGTGCAGGGCATAGAGCTCAGTACTGGGCATCAAACGTTGAGAGTTAAAAGCAGAAGATCAATAGCCTGCATAAAAAATGGGGGAAATATGGTAGTGGTGATAGGGGGCAGGTGATATACCATAGAAACCTAGAGAATAAAGTAATTTAGGGGGGGAAGAATTACACAACTAATTAAAACAGTATCTTTTAAACAAGACCCAGAGACCATCAGCCTACCTTAACATTGAATTTATGTTAATATATTTATAGAATGAAGTACAGAAATTAGCATGTTAAACATGGATACTACATGCTATATAATGAGCTATATGTTAAAGCCATTACCTTATTTAACTAAATTGTTTCATGATCATTTTCTACTTGAAGATACTAAGACTCACAGCATCTAAATAGCTTGCTTGAGACATGAGATTTGAAGCCAGTTCTACTTGAGTTCAATGTCTTTCTCTAACACTGGATTTAAATAGACATAGGGTTGAATCACTATGCTTGTCTTTTTGCTGTTGATCCTTGAGCTGAGAATTATTTGATATTTCAAAGCTTCAGTTCCCTGGCTGTTGAATGAGTATGATAGTAGTAACTATCCCATAAGTTGTAGTTAGTATTATATGAGTCAAGTGAAGATAAAGCATTGAGAACTCTTTCTAACGCATAATAAGCCCTTGAAATGTGTCAGTCAGTAATGTTATAATTTTTTGTTATATAGATATCCCATTTAAGCATTTGACTCATATTTATTTTTATTACATGTTACTTTTTCTATCCACAAAATTTAAATATAAAGATAAGGAGGGCCTTTTCTTTTTTATATCTAAATACTATCCTAAAATTAAAAAGTAAATGTGTGCACTCTGATACTCAACTACACATAATGTTTAGGATAAATGTGAGTTTTCTCACATATTACCATTATCTATATTTCTACCAACTAAGAAAAATGAAAGTCATACATATTCAAATGTCTTCTAATAGCTTCAATAAGATAAGGAGCTTATGGTTTAAATGAGTCTGATTCTCCTATCCTTGCAAATGAGGATAAACTCGAGGAACAAACTCTACATAGGTGGGTTCTTCTTTAATGGTAGGAAAATTTTCTTTTGAGATGATTTATGGTAAATAAAAAGTACACAGGGAAATTACAGAAGACTTTCATCATCTATACTGTTATTAGTTTCTCAGACCTATAAAAGGAAAACTAACCCTAAAATTTTCAAGGCATTACTAAATTTTGAGGTATTAATAGAAGGAGATACATTAAATATTTGTTTTTTTGAGGGAGCTTAGAAAGTAAAGGGTTTTACTTTTACGTTCTGAAATCTCAGAGTTCTTATTTGCAATTTGGTGTTCTTATCTCTAGTTATTGCATTTTCCTGTATATGCTATTTTGTAGCTTTTAGCAATTAGAGAATTAAGCAGGTAATATGTTTGCATAATAAAATCATTCAAGAGACTGAATATAAGGAAGGGTCTCTTGTAATAAAGTCCCTGTGGATACTCCAGTGAATTCTTGTTGGCAGCTAAAGTATAACTTTGTTGAACTATGGTGAAAACAAAACAACAAAACTGTAAAATGTCCTCCAGAGTATTATTAGATAACTTGCTGATATGTTTACATGCGGAATTTACCACATTGTTAATATCAACATAATTGCTATCTTGTGGTCCCATAAAAATAAAGCCTTTTTAACTGATATATCTTTATTGGGAATATTTAGAAGGCATTTATATCCATGTTCCAAATAATTAAAAGTATATTCTCTAGGTCTAGATTTTTATCCTGGAGACATTTATTATGATGGTGATTTTATTATTTGCTCTTATTATAAAAGTTTTACCTCCTCAAGGTATGAAAATAAAGAAATAAAAACAATACAATTGGGTATAAAGAGAAAAGCAAAAAAACAAAACAGAAACAAAGCAAAACAAAAAAAAAACCCACAAAAAACCCTCCTTCTTCACTTGATTCTAAGTTCTACTTTCCATATATAAAAATTAATATCCATATATAGTCCTGAAGATAAATCATAATAATAGCTGTAGCAACAGAGGATAAATGAAAGAAGAAAATTAAATTGATATATTTTTACACTGAATCATATTATACTAATGTTTGAAATTGCTTTTTGCCCAAATAGTAAATGCATTTGATGTTTTCTATAGCCCTTATGTTATTTTTATTTATTTGTTTAAAATTTTTTTTTTCCGGCCACGTCACACAGCATGTGGGAATCTTAGTTCCCCGACTAACCAGAGATAAAACCCAAGCCCCCTGCAGTGGAAGTGCACAGTCTTAACCACTGGACCACCAGGGAAGTCCTCAAAGTTAATTTTAACTACCACAAATCACAAATGTAAGAATGTACATTAATTTAAATACTCCCTATCTTATTGATGAACATACAAATACTGAACCCTTGAAAAGCATACACTCTTTCAAATCAGTAGACAACATTCTTCTTTTCTTCCAAAAGATGTAAAATCTTCAAGAAAAAACAAACAGGCTTTTAGTTTATTATTTGATAGAATAAACTATGTTACATGATTTTAAAAAAAGCAGTCTGTTTCTGCAATGTGTCTTTATTAGCATCGTTTTGCAAATGTAGATAACTAAGCTCATTTGAAATATGGTTAAATAGGAAACAAAAGATTGTCCACACTTTTTCACCTACATCATGTTAACTTTGTAAATTATCAAAATAGAGAGCAAATCTTCATGATTCACCTTGTCCTGAGAGACTATCTGGATTAGCCAGTTGGTAGACTTGAAAACCAAGGGCTTTGGAGTCAGAGTAATCTGAGTTTCAGTCTTGGCTCTGCCACTTATCACTAGTAAACTGGGTCAACTAAGCAAGATAAACTTCCACTAGATTCTGAGTTCACATGCTTGAAATAAGTATAATAACAGCATCCAGCATGAATAATACAATTAGTATATGAGATCATATCTCCAAGAGCCTGGCATGTATAAATCTCTCAACTGTAATTAGTAACAATATTATTATTGCCAGTAAAACGATGATCATTCTATTGAATTCTTTTGGGGATAAAAGCCAGTTGTGAAACATTTGCTGCAGGGCTGGACCGTGTGGATTTACATGTCAGCACATACATCCAAATAGGAGGGACATGTGTTCCTAAAGTGCTTTTGTTTCACATCTGCTCTAATAGCTATGTTGAAACTCATATATTTTCTAATTCTCATTATCTGTCTTAGAATTCAAACTTTTGGTTCACACATGTGAGGAGAGAGGGAGAGAGAAGAGGTTTCTGTTGTTTATTTTTATAAGTGCAGTAATCCTATCAGATCACTACCCTTATGACCTCACTTAACCTTAATTACTTCCTTAGAGGACCCAGCTCCTAATCCAGTCTCACTGGCAGTTAGGGCTTCAACATATGAATTCTGGGAAAAACTAACATCCATTCCTTAACAACATTTAAACCCTAGAATCTAAATTATATGTAAGGGCTTCCGAAAACTGTAGGAATGAACCTAAGCACTTTCCATGAGCTACATAGAAGGGAATGGAGGCAAGGAACCGAACCGTTGAAGAGAGATTGCAGAAGCAAGTGGAGCCATTAGGAGTGAATCTCAGCCAAAATAAACTTGCGGAGGGTGAGGGTGCACACCCTGGGGTAACACCTTATCTGCAATGGGACCTTGAGTGGGGAAGGAAGGTGTCAGGTTGGTAGAAAAACCCTCTTGGACCCAGTATGGTTCAGCAAAGCAGAGGAAGAAAGACTGTACCCAGAATCATACAAATAGCAGATATTCCGAAAGTCATCTGTCTCTAGTGAGAGATGAAGTTGACTTGCATGAGCCAACTAATCTTGATAACTGTAGTGCTACCCCTATTAATGTATTAGGCTGTAATGTGGGAAACCTCTTTTTTTTTTTTTTCCAATGAACTCATAAAAAAAAAAAATTGTTATAAAACAATTTATATAACAAATGCTGGAGAGGGTGTGGAGAAAAGGGAACACTCCTACATTGTTGGTGAGAATGTAAGTTGGTTTTCTGAGGTTCCTCAGAAAACTAAAAATAAAATTAACATATAATCCAGCAATTCCACTCCTGGGCATATACCAGGACAAAACCATAATTCAAAAAGATACATGCACCCCTATGTTCATGGCAGCAATATCCACAATAGCCAAAACATAGAAAGAACCTAAATGTCAGATGAATGGATAAAGAAAATGTGGTACATATATACAGTGGAATACTACTCAGCCATAAAAAATAATGAAATAATGCCATTTGCAGCAACACGGATGCAACTAGAGATTATCATACTAAGCAAAGTAAGTCAGAAAGAGAAAGACAAATACCATAGGATATCACTTATATCAATATTTAGAAACTAAAATATGGCACAAATGAACCTATCTACAAAACAGAAACAGACTCACAGACATAGAGATCAGACTTGTGGTTGACAAGGGGGAGGGAGAGGGATGGACTGGGAGTTTGGGGTTGGTAGATGCAAACTATTACATTTAAACTGGATAAGCAACAAGGTCCTACTGTATAGCTGGGAACTATATCCAAACCATAACGTAAAAGAATATAAAAAAAAATGTGTGTATATATATATATATATATATATATATATATATATATATATATATGTATAACTGAGTCACTTTGCTGTACAGCATAGATTGGCACAGCATTGTAAATCAACTATACTTCAATTAAAAATAATAAATAAAATAAAATCTAAAACAAACCAAAAAACCGAAAACAAAACAAAGAACAATTTATAAAAACTGAATATGTCTACATGGCCTGAACATAATAAGCAAAGGAGGCAAAGTGCTCAAAAATTCCATCCCCCTAAACTTGGCAAGGGACATAATGGACAATTCTCAGGAAGAAAACATAAGAAAGCTTTCAAATGTGTTAAGACAATCATCAACCTCACTCATAATAAAAGACATGGGAATTAAAACTTTAAAACTACACTGACATCCAATTTCTCACTCAATAGACTGTAAATCAATCAATCAATCCCAAGTTTTGCTAACTCCTTTGGTAAGCCTGTGGGAGGAGGCATGACACATTACTTTACTGACACATTACTTATGGTTATATAAAATTGGCGCATCCCTTTGAGGATAATCATCAGTTTCTAGAAAAATTATAAAGCTTATTCTTGACTAATAAATTTACGCTAGTAGTTTGTCCTACAGATTGTTTATTTAAAAGAAGAATAAAATTTAAAATTGAAAAGAAGAATAAAAGGTAGTCAGCAGATTCTTTTCATGCCGTATGAGGAACACCTTGTGTAAGATTTAATCATAGGCCCAGGAAATCATCTATGTAAAACTTATGCAATGTTTAACACCATGTTGAAAGGAAATCTTTTGTTACAGCCAAAGTTTACCTGTTAACATTTACTTTTTAATATCTATACACAGATGACTAGTTGAAGGGATTATGAGAGGTCCCCCAGCACTAGGTAGCTCCTTCTGTACCGATATGGAGAGATGTCCAAGATACATTGTTAAAGGAGGAAAAGTTTCAGAAGAGTGTATCAAGTGTGCTACTAAATGCTTCTTTGAAAAATGCAACAAAATATGCATGTATATTTACTTCCTCATGCAAATCTTCAAAAAAATATATGATAAATTTATAGTACCTCCTATTTGGAAAAGAGTGGAAATCAGGTGGAATGTACTGGATAGAAAGGACATTTTCTTGTATATATTTTATTTTTCCTTTTTGTATTATTTTAAGCCATATAAATGTATTATCTAGAAAAACTTAACAAATTTTGCAGTAATGAGAATACTTGGTACTGCCCCACTCTTCTGCTCATGTGTGTAAATAATTCTAAGCCAATGAGAGCAGATAGAGCATCTGGTGCTGGAGGTAGTATGCAGCTCCCGGCTGTGCTTGATACTCAAAACACAGTATGTTTTCCAGTAGTAATGTTTTAATAATTATTATCCATTTTAGCTGCAACAGATAAAATTGCATGTTGATTTAACGCCACTAAAACAAATAAGAACTCATCAACTAGTATGTAGATTAAGAAGTTGCTATATTTGGGAAGCCAGATTTTAAATGAGAAAAAAAAAAGTCTTTCAACTGATAACTCATCTAAGATATCTTCAAGGTGATTTTTAGACAAAGAGAAGGATTTAGGGATAATGGTGGAGAAGGCAAAGTTATTCTTTTCTTTATTGAGAGGAATTGCATTTGCTTAGGTAAGGCCAAAAGAATCACAGCAAAAGACTTTCTAATTGTCTGAAGCTTTCACTTGGTTTCAATAAACATGCTAAATGAATTAATGACATTTACTTGAGTCAGTGTGGTTGTCTTAGAATTTTGGTATTTACTTAAATTGTGCTCCATACACAAGCAACATTGGCTTCAACTAGGAGCTGATTAGACATGAAAATTCCCAAGCCCCCTTCCCCACATCTAGTAAGTTTCTCAAGACGGGGCCAGGTGTCTGTGTTTCAACAAGTGATTCTGATCCTCACTAATGTTTAAGAAGTACTGCCCCCAAATATTATGCATCTGAAATGACAGTGTATCCTGTCTCTCATGTTTGAAAAAATCATGAGCAATCTTCCTGTAAGAAAATAAAAGACCGGGCACACATGTAAATACGCACTGTCATTTCTAACGATGGTAGACTGCACATCTTTCCAACACTAAATACCTGTGAATTATATTGGATTCAAAATCGGGGTGATGGATACAAAGCCTATTAAAGGACCACTGTTACAGGCTGAATTTTATCCCCGTGAAATTCATATGTTAAAGTCCCAACCCCCAGTACCTCAGAATGTAACTTTATTTGGTGACAAGTTCTTTCAAGAGAGGATTAGGTTAAAAGGAGGTTGTGAGAGTGGGCCCCAATTCAATATGACTGGTGTCCTTTTAAAAGAAGGAAATTTGTTTTTCCCTGTGAAAAGGCAGCGAGAGGGTGGCCAGCTGCTCCTACCAGAGCCTTGACTTGGACTGCCAGCCTCCAGAAATGTGAGAAAATAAATTCCTGTTGTTTAAGCTACCCAACTTGAGGTATTCTGTTATGGCAGCCCTAGAAAACTAATACAGCTACTAACTCAATTTTTTTTTCTTCTAAAAGTAGCAAAATAATTAGTCCCAGATGAGAAGCTAGAGTTAAAGTTTGATGGACTTATCAAAATTAATTGATCCTGTTTTAAATTACATTAAATCTAACCATTATTGTTACCAAACTGGAGGGGGCAGAAAAGAAAACAAACAAAAAAATCCTATTAACAGATCTCTCATTTTTCTTGTCTCTAAAATGAAATTACTAAGGACAAACTATGCAAACATTAAAACACCAAATTAAAAACAATTTAATCTCATATGCAATACACTACATTCAAATTAGCAATGTATTTAACAAAATGTCACATGTTTAGAAATTTCACCTCAAACCAAACTCCAACTTAAGACTCTAAACTGGCTAAAAGCAAAAGATTGTTGCAATATCACGGAGTGAGAAAAAAGCCCTTGTTTGTTTGACATTCTTATGGATAAATGTGCTCAGTTAGGTGTCTCTCATATTTCACTTCTTACTGGAACTTTATAATAATCTGTGAGAATCCATTCAAAAATTTTAAATGACTCTAACCATTAGCAATTTAAAGTTTCCTGCCTGGGTTCAAGAATCTCTACACTACAACCCACCAAAGAATAGCTTTATTTTCTAATATTTCTCAACCAGATCCTTTGCTCTGCTTGTTCCACTGCATTCAATATTGCTAAGGCAAGTTTTGATCACCTCGACTATCACATATTTGCCCATGTGGTTTCCTCATCTTCTGTTCCTTGTACATATCCAAGTCCTTCAAAGATTATCCCAAGTCCCATCACATCAAATTGCCTCCATGTTTATTTCTCATTGGCGTCTTTTTCTTTCTAACTTTTATAGCACTTTTAGGCAATTTTCACATATTTGCAGATAATTTTATTCTACTTTGTATCATTTGCTTTTCAAAAAACATATCATTTTTCTATTGGTCTGACTTGTTCCTCTCATTACATAGCATGTTTTAAAATATATAGTATATTTTATGCTTCAAGGTTATGTTCCTCATTTTCCAAGTAGGAAAAGTTTTCAAAGACTTAGACAAATATTTGAATATTAGTGTTATTTGAGCTTAAGTCATCCAAAAAAAGCTCATTGTAATTTAGGAAGAAATTAGCTTATTTATAAAGATGATTGCCACTGAACATGATCCATGTGGACATAGATGCTGTTGAATAATCAGTATCGATGTTACAAAAGAACAAACAGCTTTATTTGGGGTCTTAGGAACTGCAATTCGGGAGACACAGACTCAGATAAAAACAAGTGATTTGGGAAAGAGAAAGAGTCAGGGGCTTATAAAGGCAAAAGCCAAAAGGTTGTTAAAAGTTGTCTTGCAAGAATTAGGATTGGCTCTGATGCAAAGAAAGAAATATTTGTCCTTAAAGGATACGCTATCATGAGTTATTTAGGGTAAGAGCCCTATAAGTACCTTGAGTTTCTAGAATATTGCACAGATGTTCTGGATGCCTATGTTAAGATAATAAGCCGTCAAAAGTACAGACTCCATCCAGGCTGAAATGTTCATAAGTCCTACTTCCTCGATGGCCTCTTGGCTGCATTTTAGAGAACGCTCATAGCAACACTGACTCCATTTTGCTTTTTCTTTCACAATACGGAGAAAAAAGTGTTTACATATGTATAACTCACAATACACTCTAAACAGCTTCTAACAACCTTTCTATAATATGATTTAAAAGAAAATATTTCCTAAAGTATTTGCTTCTCTCTTCTTAGCTCATATTTTTTTTTCTTTTTTTTTTTAATACCTGTCAGGTTGGCTAGTAGGTCTGGATGAAAACTAAAAGCTGGTTCCATCTGAAATCAGGACTAAGACATCTAATTTACTTTCTAATTTACATCAATGTGTGGGTAGAAATAACCAATTATAAAAAAAAAATTATTTCATCATATCAAAAAGAAACATATACTATCCTATAGAATGTAATTAAATCTTTGCACAGAGAGAACCTAGATTCTTAGCAACTGAAGGTCTCAGTGCCTCATACATTTGTTGATAAATTTGTAAGTAGTAGTAATTGCCTCCCATTGGACAGAGAGATTATAGGCATAAATTAACTGTTGAGCTTAAATTTCCCTTTTGACATTAATCTAGGTGCTGTAGGAGGTGAGCATGCTTGTTGTAGAGAATCTGAGGGAAGAGAATCAGGGTCGGGACCAGCATGGCCTCATGGCCCTGAGCCTTGTTTCCAGGAGCAGGACGGTGGCTGATGAGTAAGGAGATAAAGGTGGGGAGGTGAGGAAGGGGTAGATCCTGTCAGGATCCCAGTAAGAACTTTGCTTTGAATCTGAGTGGAGTGTGCTTAAAGCACAGGAAGGACACGATTTGCTTTTCCTCAGGAACGTTGTGGCCGCTCTGTAGAGAACAGACTATAGAGGGACAGAGGCAGAAATCTGGGGACCAGAGGCCAGGGGAGAGATGAGAGCACCTTGGACTTGAGAGAGTGAGAAGGGGTCAGTTTTTGGATATATTTTGAAGGTCAAGCCAAGAGAATTTGTTGATAATTAAAATGTGGAGAGTAAAGAAAAAAAAAAAGAGGTAACTCTAAGATGACTCCAATACCTTTGAGCTGAACAACCAGAAAAGTCACGTTCTCATTTACAAAATGTTTCCATTTACTGTAAAATTTCTAAGGATGCAGGGTTTTTTAATGGTGTATAGGAGAAAATATTAAGAGGACAGTTTTCTGCACCTTAAAATTGTGGTGCCTATTTGATCGGCTCTTGGAAATGATGAGTGAGCAGAAAGATATTCAAGCTAAGAGTTCAGAAAGATTTCCAGGCTGTGAGTTATCAGAATAAAGACGATATTTGAATATTTGAAGCCGGACAATATCATCTGTGGAACAAGTATAGATAGGAATGAATCAAAGAAACTAGCCCTTGGATCCCTAATATTTAGATGAATAGGAAATGCAGCAGTACCATCAAAGAAGCTTGAGAAAGAGAAACTGGCGAGGTAAGAAAAAACTTGTAGAATATGGTGGCCTAGAGGCCCCAAGAAGAGCATGCCCCACGGAGGAGGCGAGCAGTCACTCTTTCAAATGCTGATATTAATCTGATGACCTAAGACTAAATTATTACTATATATTTAAAATGAAATAAATAACAGAATCATTCAAAATAATCAAATGTTTAAAACAGATATTTTCCTAGGTGCTAAGAAAAGGGGTTCTGCCAGGTGTCACAAAATTCTTTTGTTCTATATTGTATTATCTCAAATATACTACTTTATGCCCATAAAAGAGGAAAACCGTGAAATAAATTTAAATTTTACTTATTCGTATTTTATGGAAAGCCAAGAAAAAATTCAACATAAAATGCTTCTCTGTCCTTTGGTCTCCTCTCTCCCCTCTACTGTGCGTTGTGTGTGTGCATTCTGCATCGACCAAAGCTCCCATGTCAGCAGGAATACCTGCTCAACCGTAGAGAGCAACATTCTCGTAGCACCAACAAGACAACTCCTTAAAGATAGCGCTCCTTCTTCATCTTGTAAGGGGCTACCACGATGCTGCTTAGAGCTGGATTATGTAAACTGTCAATAGTATATCATTTGATGTATAGCCGTGTGTCTCAAAAAAAATGTATGTAACTGTGCCTTGACGTCTAATGGGTGGAACAATTCTCGGAGCTTTCTGAGATGCTCTTGCCAGGCTATCATCCTCAAATCCCTGGCTTGTTCTGAACTGTCCGTGGTCCCCAAATAATTTCTCTTTTTAAGAGGACTTCTCCATTTAATACATTAGAATCTGCTTTGTGCCTGTGTGTTCCTCATGTCAACACCACATCCCAACTTTACTCTCTCAACTCATATTATTTAACAGCCTCTTGGGTGCACAGTACTTTAGCACTGCAGGCAGAGTGGTGTAAGTGGAACAAAATCCCAAAGGTGACAGAACTGGACTAGAATCTGAGCCCTGCCACTTAACAGATGTGACTTTAAGAAACTTAAACCGGGCTTCCCTGGTGGCGCGGTGGTTGAGAATCTGCCTGCCAATGCAGGGGACACGGGTTCGAGCCCTGGTCTGGGAAGATCCCACATGCCGCGGAGCAACTGGGCCCGTGAGCCACAACTACTGAGCCTGCACGTCTGGAGCCTGTGCCCCGCAACAAGAGAGGCCACGATAGTGAGAGGCCCGCGCACCGCGATGAAGAGTGGCCCCCGCTCGCCGCAACTAGAGAAAGCCCTCGTGCAGAAACAAAGACCCAGCACAGCCAAAAATAAATTAATTAATAAAAAAAAATACTATACATTCAACGCTCATTTCTTAAAAAAAAAAGAAAAAGAAAAAGAGTGGCCCGCACTTGCCGCAACTAGAGAAGGCCCTCGCACAGAAACGAAGACCCAACACAGCCATAGATAAATAAATAAACCCAAAGTTCAAAAAAAAAAAAAGAAAAAGAAACTTAAACCTATTTGTATCAGTTTTCCTAATGCAGGATCTGGTACATAATTTCAGGGCCCAGTGTAAAATGAAAACGGAGCCAGTGAGTATTTTAAAATGTACCTGCAACTTTTGTTTTTATTCAGGTATGGTGAAGGCAACAGATCAGGAGATGACTGCCATTGAAAAGACAGTTTATTACCCACAGTACTTAAGAGTGGGAAAAATGTGCCACGCCATGACACACAGGACAACACGAGAGAAGACAGAGGCTGGGGGGTGAGAGAGCGCAAGGCAGACAGCGAGCCAAGGGAACTGCCAGAAAGGCTTGATGGTGGGTTTCTAGGGAAATAATGGGTGCGACAGGGTAAGTAAGCTGAATAATTTTGCCTTGAAAGAATTCGGTAGGCTCCCAGTTGTAGGAGGATTCTCCCTGGGGTGATCTGGGCGGGAGAATCAATACGATCCTGCAGCAGAAGAGCTAGATCAGGCTTGTGGGGGAGGAGGTGTGAACTTGGCATTGGTAAACTTTGCATATGACAAGCAGAGAGCCCTTTGCTTTCTCTAAGAATGCACTAGCCTTGGGAGAAGCGTCCCTTTTTCAGTCAGCAAGGTCCCAGTTGTCAAAACGTCAGATGTAGAAACTAGAAAACAGTTCTAGAAACTAGGAACTAGTTAAGACAGTGGGCAAGCCAATCTCTGTTCCCACACCCGCAACCCACTGCAGATGGTAAATCTCAAAGGACTGCCTTCGCTTCCAAACTGAGGTACGCTTGCCTGGCTTGGAGGTGTTCAGGAGATCTGAGTCTCCTGCTGAACGTCCCATCCACGGCTCTGCCCTGGGGAAAGGAAAGCCGCTGCCTTGTCTCCCCCTCGCCAAGACGCATGGAGTGGGCCCGACCCTGAACCTCCCTGGGGCCGGGCCCAGGCTCCCACTGGGACAGAGGGCAATGACAGGGTCCCCCCTCCTCCAACTGCCCACTCACCTGGGTCACTGTCCCAGGAAGAGGCAGCAGGAGTCTCAGGATGCGAAAGAGGGGCACGCAGCCTGGTGGAGCTCAGGGTACCAGAGGCAAGGGAGTGGGCAACCACCAACAAAGTGGCCAAAAACATAGGGACACTATGGGACGTGGGATCCGGAGTGAAGTGATACTCCAAGTCCCAGTGGGTGTTCCACTGCCCCATCTGACTGCACTTAGAAAACACAGACTCAAAGGTAACATTCATCAGAAGTTCACGGAGCATTAATCCCCCAGGGCAAGGCCCTTCCGAGCACAGGGCCCTGTGTGCCTGCCCTGGTTGCACACTCATGAAATCAGCTCTAGATCCAGGAGACAAGTGTTATGTCATATTTCACGTCCTCTAGACCTAACTATTCTGACTTTTGTGTGGCAACCAGCTGTGCTCAAACTTAACCTAAGCAGGGCCTTGCTTAAATGCTCAGCATACATCCCATTTTCTGTCCCAGGAATTCTTGCTACTCTTGCACACAGACACTATGGAAACCAACTCAGCCATTCCGGCATGCACAAACTTTGAAGTGCAAGGGAGTGTATAATCAAAGAGGAAATGCTAACTGATGGACAAATATTCCCATCTTTGGGCCCCTGGGCAGACAAGTCTGAAGTACTTTCTCCACATTCCCTCAGAACCCAGCTGCATCAAGCCCCAGCTGCAAACAATGACCAACTCCAGAGGACAAGCTGTGACTGGCCTTCCTTTCTGCTCTGGGTCATAGGTCCGACTGGTCACATGTGTTCCTTAGGATGGCATCTCAAAATAAACCATCTGCTAATAAGCCCTTGAATAAAGACACACTTTTTGCAAGAACTCTTATAAGTATATTAGTTATTTTGCAGGATACATGAGATAATATATGTAAAATACCAAATACAGGACGTGGCCAATTACAGCTACTTAGTGTCTTTGAGTTCCTGATCCTTTCTCTCTCAATTTGAAACTGCTTGATGTATAATCTACAGCCAGATGTATAAAATATAGCTTTTGTTACTTCAACAAAAACAAAAACTCAATCTCTATTTCAAGACTGAATTTAGTCAAATCCTAGGAAATTCTGTCTATGCAAATCAAAATAGTCTTTTCTGGATTTCTGGATTTTACCCTTCTCACGGTGACAGATGGGGTTGGTGGAGGAGGACCTAGTGTCAGGTAGAGGCAATCATCCCACCTTGTTCCAAAGGAGAATCCTGCGGTCTCAGTGGGTCTCTGGCTCTCTCTCCTAGAGGATCTCCCCATGTCCTCAATGTCTCTCCATGCTCATCAATATCTCTGGGCTACTCCTTTGCTTCTTTCAAGGATATGGGGAATTTGGTTCATTTTGACATCACTCAAGGGCTGCAGGAGATGGGGGAGAGCAGGCTTGACTCCCATCCTTTTTGCTGTTTATGCAATGCTGCCATTTATGTTCTGTTGTCACTAAGGCATGTTGGTGTTTAAGGGACAGAACTTATTTCCTCAGGATCCAACGAGGAAACAGGTTAGGTCCCTTCTGCCTTTGAATCAACAAATGTGACCACCTCTTTCAGCTACCTCTTTCCTAGACAATGTTCAGGGATAACAGGGATCATGATAATTTTTCAGAGACCCCGCCAGTTTCCAACTCAATGCTTCTTTGTTTGCTTTTCTCCCCTCCACAGCCAGAGGCATCTTTGACAAATCTGGTTATGTGGGGAAAACAAAACAAAACCCTTTTTACTGTTTAAGGCATAAACTTATGGATTAGAGTTCTCCAGTTTTGCTCTCGAAAACAAAACCAAGTCTCTTAAAACGCAGAAAGCATTTTCTCTCCACAAAACTAACTATGCCTTGAGGCGTTTCTACAATAAAACTCTGAGAGCAATCAGCCCGGAATGGGGATTGTGCATGAAGAACACATAATCAGTATAATCGAATTATTATCCTGTCAAGAAGGAAACGTGTCCTTACGAACCCCAGCATCGAGGGAAACCTGACAGGCACTTAGTGACTGCTCAATTCAGCCTGTGTGCAGAGGAAAGGCAGTCGTGTCATTGAGGGCGCCACGAGGGGAAGGGGCACAGAAGCAGCAGGGCACTCAACTAAGTTTTGTCCAATAATGAAGAAAAGGAGGAGAGCATGGCAGGTGCAAAGTCAAGATCAATAAAACACAAGAGTGCAGAGAACCTATCTGGTATCAAGTAATCAGAGCAGCATTTAAGATGCCAGGGGAAAGGTGCAGGAAAGAACCTATTATTTTTGGTGCCAGATTTCTCAATAAGGTAGCCACATCCCAGGTTGCCTTGGAAGGTCTCATTTTATCCCCGTCGTCCTGACATGACTATTAGTGTCTACACTTTCCATACTTAAAGGTGTCTAGGTTTGGGTAATAAATTAGAGTCTTTCTACTCTGTAGGCAATCCAAGCAAGTACTTAGCACATAAAAAGTATACTCTTAGCCAACCCCCAACCATCCCTTCAAAGAAAACATTTCCATGATATGAGTTAATAATTCTAAAGGTGTATTGAAGTAGATATCATAGAAAAAATCAGATTCTTATTTTACTTCATGTCACTCGACAGTTTTATTTTTTTAATAATAATATGTGGGACTAGTTAGGAGGACCTAAATAATCTCCCCTTCTGACCCTGCCAGGAATACATCTAACACAAAATTTTGTTGAATTGAATGGAATTAAATATACAGATATAAGATAGTAATTAGAAAGTAAAGAAACTTACAATGAAGTGAGAAAAAAAAGATTGAATATCTATATAAATATCTATTTATTCATCCATCTTTTTCCAACTTTTGGATGTTTCATGAAAAATGTGGCATTTGCTATGTACCTAAAAGATGCTGTGTAAATCAAAAGCTTGGAATACAGGCTATTCCATAAGGACTTACTTTCTGATTTTATTAATAGCATATTACTCTATCAATGTGATTTACTTAGAAAGGGTCTTATATACAAGACACTAAATGTGAGATATATATAGATACATATATATATATAAATGACATAGCTAACATATATTTACTGATTATAAAATAATCAGTTTATCTAAATACATATTTAGAGCTGTGCTACATTATTTTATAGATAAATTACTACATTTCAAGTATGTATTGAAGGAACAAAAATTAATGATAGATGATTTTCCACAAATTTTCCTCCATCTCTTTCCCTAAATTTAACACCATCTCCTATCTCTGGGTAGACAGACCCAGCTCGTAGGTTTTATTTATGATTACTTGGACACTGACCCAAGTGGAGAGAACTAGAGAAGCCAGGATGATTAATATTTTAAAAAGCAGAGAATCACCACTCAGAGATATATTATAAAAATCTGTCATAATCCAGGCCCTCAGACATGCATACTAGATCACACAGACACACACACACACACACACACACACACACACAAACTGACTTTACTGTATTTTATTCTGGGGTTGCCACTTACTTAAATCAATGCACATTGATTTACAAACAAATTGTAGTGTGGTGTCAGGCAGAAACCCATCACCTCATGAAAACCATGCCTGTCACATGACTAGAGACCACTGTATCTCTAGAGTCCTCTGATGGAAATGGACTGAACCAGAACAAAGTGAGGAGTGTCCTCCAACACAAATATCTGCCCATTTCCATAAAATGAACACTATCTCCATCGCCATTGCTCCCCAATACCCAATCTTGGAGGCCAGAGTCTAGAAAAGGGGATAAATGACTGCACCCCATCCCTTTCAATCAAAGAATGAGGGCTCCAGCTACTGCTGGCACTGCAGGCACGGAGAATACAGGAGGGGAAACAGAAGAAATAAGAGGGGCAAGAGTGGGGTAAAGATAGAAATGGATGAAATTGGATTTTAAGTTTAATATTTTCTACCAGACTTAAAAAAAAAAAGTTTTTGTAACTGTAAGTGGCCAGAAAAATTCTAAAATATGACTGACACATCATTAAGGGACAACAAAGTTAGAAATGGCAAAGTGGTTGTGAGGCAGTATATGGAGAAAGTAAAACAAACATTTTTTAAAAACGATTTTTGTTTAGTTTATTGAACTATGTAATTTACACGTTGGTATGCATTCTTAAGCACTTTTCGAAAATAAACAGGAAATTAATTTGTTAACTAAGCACAGGCATTAAAACTTAGTAGTGTCACCCTATTTTTAAGGAGTAAACACATTAAGCAACATGCCAGTTTTCAAAAAATAATCTGAGTTGTTGGAATAAGAAGTTATGTGGGGCTTCCCCGGTGGCGCAGTGGTTGAGAATCTGCCTGCCAATGCAGGGGACACGGGTTCGAGCCCTGGTCTGGGAAGATCCCACATGCCGCGGAGCAGCTAGGCCCGTGAGCCACAACTACTGAGCCTGCGCGTCTGGAGCCTGTGCTCT
Source organism: Balaenoptera borealis (assembly GCF_965194805.1). Taxonomy (NCBI): domain Eukaryota; kingdom Metazoa; phylum Chordata; class Mammalia; order Artiodactyla; family Balaenopteridae; genus Balaenoptera; species Balaenoptera borealis. Next base: position 17,279,402 of record NC_138867.1, read on the forward strand.
GCAACAAGAGAGGCCGCGATAGTGAGAGGCCTGCGCACCGCGATGAAGAGTGGCCCACGCTTGCCGCAACTAGAGAAACCCTCGCACAGAAACGAAGACCCAACACAGCCAAAAATAAATAAATAAATAAATAAATAAATAAATAAATAAATAAATAAATAAAATTAAAAAGAAGCCTGAATTCTAAAAAAAAAAAAAAAAAAAGAAGTTATGTGTTGGGTCCCTTTCTCTTTCATTAATACTCTACTCAATACAGTTGTGATAGGCCATATCCCAGACTCCTTAGTGTTAATTTCATTCTACATACTCTGGAGGATCAAGGGCTGATTATGAGCATCTTGTAATTTCACCTGTTAGGATGATCCACCAAATGAATACTATAGGCATCTTTTGATTATTAAGTACAATGTACAAAGAGTTGCTTTTCATTTTCTCTACCAAAAAACTAACAATGTTTCTTTGTAACATATTTTCTCTGATTTTAATGAAAAATAACTCTATCCAGAATTGCCAAAGTAAAACTTTCAATCTCACTTTATGTCTTTCTGTCCTTAGAGGAGGCTGTGAGGATTAAACAAAATAATCCATTTTATAAACTACAAAAGTAGTTTACACATATATATATGACATTAGTAGCTTCATTAAATCTGTTATTAGTCAAAACTATAATTACATTATCCAGACTAAGGTGTTTGGAATTGCTGATGGGAAGTTCCATTTAAATTCACATTTCTAGATAACTCTGTTATACAATCTCCTCAATTTTTAATGAGCAAATAAATCTCTGGCCACTTTTCATACCAGTTGACATGGTTCCTGTAAGATTTGCTAAACATATATTGCAATTTCAGAGTTATAATAATTGTTAATGTTATTTCCATTAAATTTTTCATGTGGGAAAGTCCTTCTTCAGATTTTAAGCAGCACACAAAATATTTTAATATTAAACTCTAATGTTCTAAATAAAAGTTTACAGGTTCATACAAGTCTTTGAGAAATCAACTGAAATATCAACACTAGTAACATAATAATGTGTCCTGTCTGTACAAGCACGTGAAATCTTAAGTAGGTAAGAGGATAACCACGACACACCATGCCCTAACTCTGAGTTGGTTTCATAATTCTGCGAGGAATGTCAATGTAATTTTAGTCCCTTAGAGATCCTGTAGCTCTTGTCAAAAAAGCCAGTGGACTTCACTGTCCAAATAAATGTTATTAGTGGTAGATGGGGGATACACTTTGTTGCTTTAAACGTGGTCTATTCTGTGCTATTCTGATGTAATTTGAGGAGAAAAGAGGTTTTTCTAGATATTCCAAAATCAGAGGTTGATTTTTTTTTTTTAATCCATAATATATTTTTCATGAGTGTCTTTACCATCTCCTTTTGATAATATAAGATTTGCAGCCAGGGTTCATTTTGATTTTCTTATGTGATATTCTGTTAGCTCAGCATTGGAGTATTCCAGTGTTATAAGATTCTAAGACTTCCTCAAATGTTTGTACAGAATAACATTTCTTCAATTAGAGCTATATCTTCCCCTGGGCAAGTTTATGTTTTCATTGTGCTAGAAGTACAGGCACTCATGAAAACCATCACTTTTACTTCAACTTTAATGACTCATAACGCTTAAATGCCCAGGCAGATACAGTAAAACAAGTACACAATGTGAATACAGACTGCGGAAAGCTGGATGTGGCCTAGTCCAAGGGTTCAGTCCATTCTGCTCTGCCAAGTGTGGAAATGATGCTAGCCCAGAAATATACATCCATGGGCCAGATTTACTCTGATGGAATTACCATAAGTTTGTCATCAACATTATACATTTTAGTCAGCTTTCCTTTGTATGCTTCTTTCACGCAGCACTACCTTTCATATTTTGGGCTCATTATTATTCTTCTTCTTATAATTATCCTCTTCCCTGTCATCATTTTCTTTAGCTGACATTTATTGATCACTATATTATATGCAGGGCACCAAACACTAGGCATGAATTATTTTTTCTTATCTTTATAACAATCTTGTGAAATGAATACTAATATATCATCCACAGACTTGGCAACGTTAAATAACTTACCAAAGCTCTGTAATTTGTGAGTGGAAGATCTGTCATTCTGTCCCAGGATCACATGGCTCCAAAAGTCAAAATTCAGGTTCCTAAACTTTTTTTTTTAATTCAACATTGGTGAAAAATGTATCATGCGTGTAATCTCAGAACCTAAAGTGCTGCTCAGTATACAAGCAGCTCCCAGTAAATATTAAAATAGCAAATCGAGATCTGGTCCCACGCCTATTTTAGCTTAGCACTTCTGTAGTTCAATTCATGTAATACTGTAAAGTTTATTTCCTATCTGTTCATAAACTTATCATATTTTTTATGTCTATAAACCTCTATTCCTGACCTCTTCCGTTTCTCACCGAAGACAGTATAACACAAGGAAAGGAAACAGAGCATAACAATTGAATGTCGACTCCAGAGAAGAGAAATTTGGATTCCAAACACATTTCTAGGACGTAATATATTCCTAAGCATGGATATGTTTTATAATCTCTTTACATTTACAACATGAAAAGCTACTATATTGGGTTTTTGTAAAAGTAAAAGGAGATAGGGCATGTTACAGAAATTTTGCCTCCACTTAGAAACTGGTGAGCTAAGTCCTTAATGGAAATTATCTCATATTTTTGTAGAGTGTATGTGAGTAATTCATTACTTATTTGATTCCCACCCTGTACCATACAGTGCTTAAATGTCTTATTCAAATATAAATAAAACAGTATGTTATAGCTGATTAAGAGCCTCTACTGAGATTCTATTGGCAGGGGAAGTCAGTCTTCACCTGCATTAAAACATTCAGGTGGAGCTCAGAAGCTCCCTGCGGCAGACAGACCCTAAGGTGACCCCTCTGGGTCATGCACTTGTATCATCTTCCTCCCTTGAATACAGGCACAATCTGTGACTTGCTTCTAGTCAATAAATGATGACAAATGTTCATTTATGTAGTAAAAGTTAAAGGATTTTTCAAGTTTAACTGAGGTACCTAATCAGTTGTTGAGGTAATCAAAGATATAAGAACATAAAAGAAAGAATTGGATAGATGTGAATGAAGTAAAATTTCATTAAAGGACAAAGTTTTCAGAAAAAAAAAAAACGTATAAAACATGAAGGGGCATCTGCCTTGGGGACTTAAGGTGAGGACTAACTTTTATGTTTCTGGAGAGAAGTGGTCTTTCTGGTTACGGATCACAGCTGATTTTGATTATCAATCCAGGCACGACGTCACTCCATGGGAATTTGGGGGGAAAGCCCATGTGTATAGATGAAAAGGACTTTAACTTTGGAATTCAGGCAGTAATCTTATTAAAGACAAACAAACAAACTAACAAAAACCTAAGCATGGCTCAGAGGGAAGGAAAACCTTTCCCCTTACCTTAAAGTACCATCATTGTCCTGATCTATGTAAATCATTGAAAGTCTACACTGGGACTGAATAAGTGATAGTTCATCAGTGGTGGCAACAGTAAACAATTAAAGCACTACAGTTTGCAGGCATAGTCATTGGGAGACATACTTCTTTGGGAACCCTCAGAATTTCCAGAACTCTCAGGGACACAGAATACCTTGGCATGACTGTATCATGTTGCAACTTTACTTCACGTCCAGCAATAAGATGCTTGTGCTCTAGGAAATAGAATCTTACAGGTGCAGCTCTCTGGCATCTGCCATGTGGAATATGGGCTGAGGATGCAGACCTACTGATGGGCACACTAAGAAATCTCAGAAATATTTTATGAGTGCAATCTTTTCAGAATCTGAACTTCCTGTTCAAAATATGGATGGAAGCCTCTGTAACAGGGGCTTGTATTTAAATGTAATTGTACATGTACTTACCAATTTAAGAGGCCAGAGGAATATTTGAGTTCATATACCATAAAATAAGATATAACAAAATTAAAATGGAATGATCAACAAATGGAGGCATAGGCAAAACAAGATGTTGAAAATAAAAGCTTTCATAAAATGCAATCCTACATGGCCTACATATTTCCTGGTAGTTGACCAAAATTTGAAGACAAAGACTTGAAGCCTTTGGGCACCCAAGTTCAAAAGGATGCATTTTCACTTTTTGTACTTCATAGTGTCAAAATATAAACAAATTACTTTTCCTGATACAAAACTCAGAAATAATTCTTTTGAATTTGCATAAAAAATATGATGCAGTACACAATTTGTAAACTAGTGGATGGTCTAGGGCATATTCTCCCTCAGAAGCATGTCATTTCTCCAACACAATGGTATGAAATATCACTTATTTTAAAATATTAAAGCACTTAGAGATTTACTTTAAAATGCAAATTTCTAACTTCTTTCAAAGAAACCTGGAGATCTGTTGAAATTTGGTGTCTACTCAGTTTGGCAAGATCTCTGTGAGCTGAGAAGCACATGCTCACTTTAAAGTGGCTTGTCACCTCCAGGTTACCAGAGCCTTCTCTACTCCATTTTTCATCTCATCAAGTCCTAATTGCTTATTTAAGTTATCTGCCTGCTGCTTTTAGGCTACTGAGTTTAGGAACTCTTAATGTCTTTAATAATATCTTCCACAACATCTTTATGAAAATACAACAAAGCATTTTACGTATCTGTAGTAACAATCCCAATGTAACTAATCATACTTTATTTTTAATCTTAGCTCAAATAAAGATAAGAACGAAATCTTTCTCGGTCAGATAATCTATATTTACTATCATAGTTAACAGACTAGTTTTCTTTCTTTTAGTGTCTTGATCTTTCCTTTTGATTTGTTCCCCATTAGCTATATATTTGTAGAGTTTCCAGGGGAAAAAGGCAGATTTGATATAAAGAGAAGTAAAAGCCTGCTTGTTGAATTGAACTTTATTTTATATATATTCAATATATATATATATATATTTTATTTTATGAATCTGCTTACCAAATACACACAAGACTTTCTCTGCTGTCACTTACTGATAGGAATATTTACCTTAATAATGTGCATAGGACATAATGCAGGTAAATAAAACTGAAGCTCTGTTCTTACATGTTTGACTGTTTACTGCTGTAATTTAGAAAGATGCTCAGGACAAGATGGGGTGGGAGGGCAAGTGTATTCTCTGATACATGGTAACTGCCCGTAGAGGATCTCATTAGACCAGTGACACTCAACCTTTAGCTTCCATCAGAATCACCCAGAAGGCTTGTTAAAAACAGATTGCTGGTAGAGCCTAAGACTGCTCGTCTAATGAGTTCACAGGTGATCCTGATTCTGCCCATAATAGAAATAACATCTGATAACCATTACACCCAACCATAATCCTCTTAAGGTAGATGTGTGTCATTTATTATTGAATTCCCATTAAATCACATCATTTCTCACATATGGGAGATGCTTAATGCATAACTATTGAAGGAATTTAGGGTTTGGCATTGTGACATAATAATACTTGGCTAATAGGTTTGGATGGGGGTCAAAATTAACAGGAGGTTCAACTATGGAAAGAGGTACATTATTTTGTCTGTCAAATTTTTTTAAATTTTATTTTATTTATTTTTTTTAATACAGCAAGTTCTTATTAGTTATCCATTTTATACATATTAGTGTATATATGTCAATCCCAATCTCCCAATTCATCAATTTTGACTTTTTCTAGTGTAACTGGGGAATCGCAGTTTTGTAACTGAAAATACATTGTGCTTTTTCTTCCATGAAGGATGTATGTATATATAATCATAATTTTATTTCGTTTTAAGTGCAAATAACCAAAATAGAATTGGATCCATCAAGTTGTTAAATCAAGGAGGAAGAACATGTTTAACTTTTAAGTTTAATTGGTATACTATATGTAAATATATTTCAACTCCTTGTATTTTAAAAATTTTACAGTCACATGATAGTTTAATCACTTTCATTGAAAAAAGTATTCATGAAGATACATTTTTCCTATTAACTTTTCATTTTATACCTTAGTAGAATAAATTTTAAAAAAGAACCATACTGTACCTTTATCCTTCTTCCTATTCAGACTATGACCCAACTTCAACAAGGCAGCTAAAATTAAAGTTATTCCTTAAAGGGTTTATTTTTCCCCAGAAGTTAAACAACTGGCTTATGTCTACCAACATTTTCTCTTTCCTCCTCAACATTCAGCTGTGTTATATCGCCTTCCCTTTCTTGCAGGTGTGGCTATGTTCCCTAAGTTCTTGCCAATGAAGCACGGCTGAAAGTGGTAAAAACTACACCTAGGCCTGGCCCATGAAAGATTCCCACAGCATTCTACACCCTTAGAGTAGAGTAAGACAACCAAGATGGAAGGACCCTGGTCTCTGAATGACAATGTGGAACAGAATTACCCTTAGTCCCAATCCAGCCTTATTTGAGCTGGATATAAACTTCTACTGTGTTAAACTACTAATATTGTGGGGTTTGTCTGTTCGAGCTGCTAGTATTCCTCTAACTAATATCAAAATTAGTATTAGTACCTTGTAGTTGGGTCCTGTTATGTTATGAAGTAGCAAATTTTGGTAAAATTATCATCTGCAGTAACTTGTAAGGCCGACAGCATGCTAAATGACAAGTCAATGATGGTTATTAATGGTTGTCTTCACAAAAGCATTATGAGAATGAGATTAGCTCAGTGAGTATTTCTTTGTATTTAAGTAGAAAGAGATAAAAGGGAAGAGAGATAGTCCAGAGATTTAAGTTTGTAAAAGTTGACTGCAATATGGACCCCAACAACTGAAAAGTAGGTTTGAAAATATCTTTGACTTAAAAAAAAAACAAAAAAAACTTGTTGAGATGTGTCAGCTGAACAAAATGACATGCTTTGCACAAATAATCAGATTAAGAATTTCACCTCCACACTCAACTCTTTGGTTCCAGATCACCTCAAGGTAGCCAAAATTGATCTGAGAAAGGAAGGGGCATAGAGGTGAGATGTAAGGAAATAAAGGAGAGCTTAAATTTTGTCTGGGTAATAACTTTGCACTTACTGACATATGGAATGGTTAGAAACAAATTGATCAGAAGTCTGCCAGTTTTTGAGGAAATCTTATCATTAAAGAAACAAGGAGCTCAGATTAAAATGTTCTGGCACTTTGAGGCTCAAATCAACCTTTGGACCCTGAGGCTGGCACATACAGGTAGCAGCTTGTGAGAGGCAGTCCTCAGGTGAGGAGAAGGGCTTACCAGTGTCTGCTTTAGATGTAGTCAGGAAAGAACACAGAGAAGGAAATATCACTTATAAAGTGAAACCTGGTGCCTTATACAGAACAATGGACCAAAGACCTCTCATTTGGTAGATTCTGAGTCTCATCCCCTGTAGTATTTCAAAATTAATATGGACTGGGAACTTCTGCTTGCCTCGCTTTCTGTTTTTTTCCTCAGGAGAGAATTTTTTATTGTGGTGATCCTATCCAAGTTCTACCCTTGACTTTGGGTGTGTGTATAGGGTGGGTGTGTGGGTGGGATTGTCTTTTGGACCTTGATCTTTTGGGGAAGACAACCACCAAGACATTTTGGACATTTTAAAGCTGGGATGTATGACTGTCTCCTTTGAGATGGTATGACTATGCCTTCAATCTTTATGTGGAAGATGAAGATTAAAACATATTTGGTGACAAGAAGGGAAAACTGTGGTAGAGACCGGCTCATTGGTTACTACACTTATGTTCCAGTTTTCCCGGGCTCACAGCTGGACTAACTTCGCGGTCCCCCTCGAAGTTAAAGGTGGCCTGATGACTCAGTTTTGGCCAATGAAATCCAGGTGGAAATGATTAAGTCACTCCCAGGCATGACCCATAAAATCCTCCCTTGTGATTAATCCTCTGTTTGCTCAAACTGTCTTCTGGATGAACAGAGAAAACACTGAGGCCTTAGAGAAAGGTTGTGCCACAAGATAGAAGGAACTAATTCCTAAATGACTATGGGAGCAGAGGCCCTCAGTGCTCCCAAAGACTTCATTTGAGTGAGAAATACAGTCACCTGTGTGAAGCTGAAACAGGGGGGAAGGGGGGCATTTAAAAGAATGACATAGCCATAGGACATGACAAAAACTAGATCCAAGATGGTAGACAAGTCAACTTCCACTAGACCTTGAGCCTTATTATACGCTCATTGTAATACATCAGCATGCTAAATGACACACCCATAGGCGTCACGACAGTCCCAAGGAAGACCACAGAGGATCAAAACGTGGGCGGTGGCCCAATTCCTAGAAATCCCCACACCTTCCCCAAAATAGTCGGAATAATCCTCCCACTCATTAGCCTATGAAATTACCCACACCTATAAAAACTGACAACCCCATATCCTGGCACCTCTCTCACCTTCTGAGATGACCAGCACTCTGTCTGTGGAGTGTGTTTCTCTCTAAATAAATCCACTTCTTACCTATTACTTTGTCTCTCGCTGAATTCTTTCTGCTACAAGACATCAAGAACCTGAGCTTCATTAAGTCCTGAGACCAGGTGTGTGATCTCAGTTTAAAGACCATGGGTTCAAGTCCCATCTGAACTGCATGGTTTTAAAGCTGCTTGACATTGGGAGTTCACTATAAAAAGCAAGTGTGCTACCATTTTGGTAGGACTGAATTTGGCTAATAACCTTAAGTGCAGAAAAACCCAACATTATATGGTTAAAAGTGAGGGAAATAGTCACTCTCATTCACTACTATGAAAGCAATACTGGGACTGTCTTTCTAGGTAGCAGTACCATACAGTATGCCTCAATTTTAAATGGGTGCATGCTTTGATTGAGCAATTGTAATTGTGGGATTCCTTCCAAAGAAGAAAAATTTGAACAACTGTGCAACAAATGTAAACAAGAAGGATGTTATGGTAGTAGAGTTTATAAGGACCCAAAAGTGTAAATCAAAAGGGGCTAAAGCTAAATGCTTCACAGCATGTGCACACAAAGGAATACAATGAAGCTACTAAAATTATTGTGTATTTTCTTTCAACTGACTTGTCTAAAACTGCCTATGTGCAAGGCACGTGTGTTTGTAGTAGCATAGATTGAAAAAACAGATATTGCCCCTTTTCTTTTGGAACACTATAGCTTGGATGTAAGACCTAGAACAAGTAAACAGACTCACGCTGACCATCACAACAGGGAATTTCAGTGTCAGATGAAGTCACCAAAGTAGGGAATTAGAAGCATGTTCTTTGGTTCTAAGAGGCAAGTGTTTGAGGACAGGCTCTGCTACCTACTTCAAATGAAATCTAGGACAAGATGCTTCACTGGATAATAATTGTTCTCAAAATCATTCTGAATACCTTTATAATGCACGCAAAGTGTCGCATACAGTATTCAGCGGTCCCCAAACTTTTTGGCACCAGGGACTGTTTTCGTGGAAGACAATTTTTCCAAGGACCGGGGGAGGAAGGGATGGTTTCAGGATGATTCAGGAGCATTACACTTATTGTGCATTTTATTTCTATTATTACATCAGCTCCATCTCAGATTATCAGGCATTAGATCCCGGGAGTCGGGGACCCCTGCAGTATATGACATATATTAGATGCTCAGAAAGACTTATCATTAAGGTTATTATGATGATTAATTACCACTTTCATTACTGACATGGAAATACTATATACTAATTTCTTAGGTGTATAAAGGTGGCTACAGAGCACTGTGTGAAGTATGTTCCCATTTTTGAAAACTTAGCTGGATAGGATGGATAAAAGATGTTTTCCAAAATACTCTTCCCTTTTGGTATGGAAATTTGGAAGGATTCCAACTCGTTTTATTTCTTTTTGTTTTTTTACAGTTTTAATTGTTTAACTTATCGACAATTGCCAGTATCTTTGAAAAAGAAAGAGAAACAGAGAATCAAACACTATATTTTGATTAGATTTCTAATTTTTAAATAAAACTCATATGCTTTAAGCACACAAAATGGCAGTGCTTCAACCATAATTCTATAACATACTAATTAGAGGTACTCATATAATGAACTCATGTTTTGTTAAAGTGTCACAACATAAAAATGAGGCATGTAAAACTATTACAAGAAACTCAGGCAACACAACTGTCCATGCTGCCTATACAATGGTTCTATCAGTGGAAGAAAGAGTTATGAATACTGTCATGCTTCCCAAGTTATTTCTGTTGATGATGGAAAGGAAAAAGTTAATAGACCCAACAAGTACTGAGTTCCTATTAGGTGCTTGGCATTGTGTTAAACAATTTATATTCATTCTCTCATTCAGCTTTGAAATTGTTCAAAGAGGAAGGTATAATACGCACTCATTTTAACCATGAAAGAAAAAAATAAAAAAATCAAGGCTCAGAAGCATTAAGTAACTTAACTACAATTATATCTCTTACAAGTAGCACAGTAGATGTAATAAATAAGAGCTTATTTTGTTTAAGGGTCTATAATAAATATTGTCTCATACCTAAAAAAAAAAATTGTGAAAAGCTTTATTTGTGGCACTTAAATTTTAACCTGCAAAAAACTAATTCTCTCTTAAAATTAATTTTCAAATTATCTAAATTTTTAAATAAGTACTATCAAAGAAGATCTGATAAAAAGAAACATTTGGGTCTCTGTGTTATTACTATGAATTCATTTCTTCATGCATTCAAATATCCACCATTATATGTATTTCCATTTTGATAAACTAAAGAAATATAAACTTGTATATGATATTAATGTTTCTTTTGGGCCCAATGAACGATATTCTAATTTAATCCTTTTAACTAAAATTAGTTTATCTGGCTCAATACATTAGGGCTTTAATCTAAGCAGAGTCAACTGGGGAAAAAAAAACAAGTGTAATGTTGTAAAGAGAGATTTTTATACAGTGATAAGAATGCCCTAAGTGAACTGAAAAATTGTGTGAATTCTTAAAGTAAGAAGACTTGTAGCTCTTTAAAAATATTTGTGCCAACTAACTTATTTTTCTTAACCCGACAGGAATTTCATTGAAAACTGACCTTACAACAATTGCCATATTTGTAAAGAAAATGATGAAATAGAAAAAAGATGGGCCTAAAAGTCCTAGGTCACTACTTAAAACTCAGTTCTGCCATTTATTACCTGTGTGATAGTGGGTGAATTTCTTGAAATATCTGCTTTGTTATTTACTTAGTTGGGATTGTTGTGAGTAGAACTAGAACAGCAGATATCAAGTATTTACTATAATTACTGGAGTAATGTTATGCCTGTAGCAAACATTTGGTAAATGGTAGTTGACGTGTTCAAAATACCAGAATATTAAACTTTCTATAAGGAAGTGAAAGATGTGCACATCAGAGAGAGATCGGACACATATTTAAGAAATGTATTTGATTTGTTCGATAAGATGTTTCACTCAAAAAACCTAGTTGGAGCTCCTTGTCTGGGTCTGAATGATGGTCTCTTTTCAGTGCTTCATTTGACTTCATGTCAATTTACATCTTAAATAAAGACTTACATAAAGACTTATTTATACATTTTATTTTATTTTTTAAACAATAAAAAATTATTGACTATCTACTAGCCCTACATCACAAGGTATTATGTCATAAGTAGGGTTTGTATATGGAGAAAAATACAGTTGTTAAAATAAATGCACTGTAGAGATTTTGTATTCCTTTTTTTTTTTTTTTGGATTTTTATTTCTCCTTTTATTATTTATTTTTTTTAACATCTTTATTGGAGTATAATCGCTTTACATTGTTCTGTTAGTTTCTGCTGTATAACAAAGTGAATCAGCTAAATGTATACATATATTCCCATATCCCCTCCTTCTTGCGTCTCCCTTCCACCCTCCCTATCCCAACCCTCTGGGTGGTCACAAATCACCGAGCTGGTCACACTGTGCTATGTGGCTGCTTCCCACTACCTATCTATTTTACATTTGGTAGTATATACATATCAATGCCACTCTCTCACTTCGTCCCAGCTTACCGTTCCCCCTCCCCGTGTCCTCAAGTCCATTCTCTATGTCTGTGTCTTTAATCCTGTGCTGCCCCTAGATTCTTCAGAACCAATTTTGTTTTTTTTTAAGATTCCATATATATGTGTTAGCATATTGCATTTGTTTTTCCATTTCTGACTTACTTCACACTGTATGACAGACTCTAGGTCCATCCACCTCACAACAAATAATTCAATTTCATTTCTTTTTATGGCTGAGAAATATTCCATTGTATATATGTGCCACATCTTCTTTATCCATTCATCTGTCGATGGACACTTAGGTTGCTTCCATGTCCTGGCTACTGTAAATAGTGCTGCAATGAACATTGTGGTACATGTCCCTTTTTGAATTATGATTTTCTCAGGGTATATGCCCAGTAGTGGGATTGCTGGGTCATATGGTAGTTTTATTTTTAGTTTTTTAAGGAACCTCCATACCGTTCTCCATAGTGGCTGTATCAATTTACATTCCCACCAACAGTGCAAGAGGGTTCCCTTTTCTCCACACCCTCTCCAGCATTTATTGTTTGTAGTTTTTTTGATGATGGCCATTCTGACTGGTGTGAGGTGATACCTCATTGTAGTTTTCATTTGTATTTCTCTAATGATTAGTGATGTTGAGCATCCTTTCATGTGTGTGTTGTCAATCTGTATATCTTCTTTGGACAAATGTCTATTTAGGTCTTCTGCCCATTTTTGGATTGGGTTGTTTGTTTTTTTGATATTGAGCTGCATGAGCTGCTTGTATATTTTGGAGATTAATCCTTTGTCAGTTGCTTCGTTTGCAAACATTTTCTCCCATTCTGTGGGTTGTCTTTTCGTGTTGTTTATGGTTTCCTTTGCTGTGCAAAAGCTTTTAAGTGTCATTAGGTCCCACCTGTTTATTTTTGTTTTTAGTCTCATTCCTCTAGGAGGTGGGTCAAAAAGGATCTTTCTGTGATTTACATCATATAGTGTTCTATGTTTCCCTCTAAGAGTTTTATACTGTCTACCCTTACATTTAGGTCTTTAATTCAACTTGAGTTCATTTTTGTGTATGGTGTTAGGGAGTTTCATTTCATTCCAATTTCATTCTTTAACATGTAGCTGTCCAGTTTTCCCAGCATCACTTATTGAAGAGGCTGTCTTTTCTCCACTGTATATTCTTGCCTCCTTTATCAAAGATAAGGTGACCATATGTGCATGGGTTTATCTCTGGGTTTTCTATCCTGTTCCATTGATCTATATCTCTGTTTTTGTGCCGGTACTATACTGTCTTGATTACTGTAGCTTTGTAGTATAGTCTGAAGTCAGGGAGCCTGATTCCTCCAGCTCCATTTTTCGTTCTCAAGATTGCTTTGGCTATTCGGGGTCTTTTGTGTTTCCATACAAATTGTGAATTTTTTTGTTCCAGTTCTGTGAAAAATGCCAGTGGTAGTTTGATAGGGATTGCATTGAATCTGTAGATTGCTTTGGGTAGTAGAGTCATTTTCACAATGTTGATTCTTCCAATCCAAGAACATGGTATATCTCTCCATCTATTTGTATCATCTTTAATTTCTTTCATCAGTGTCCTATAATTTTCTGCATACAGGTCTTTTGTCTCCTTAGGTAGGTTTATTCCTAGATATTTTATTCTTTTTCCTGCAGTGGTTAATGGGAGTGTTTTCTTAATTTCACTTTCAGATTTTTCACCATTAGTGTATAGGAATGCAAGAGATTTCTGTGCATTAATTTTGTATCCTGCTACTTTACCAAATTCATTGATTAGCTCTAGTAGTTTTCTGGCAGCATCTTTAGGATTCTCTACGTATAGTATCATGTCACTTGTAAACAGTGACAGCTTTACTTGAGCTTTTCCAATTTGGATTCCTTTTATTTCTTTTTCTTCTCTGATTGCTGTGGCTAAAAATTCTAAAACTATGTTGAATAATAGTGGTGAGAGTGGGCAACCTTGTCTTGTTCCTGATCTTAGTGGAAATGGTTTCAGTTTTTCACCATTGAGAATGATGTTGGCTGTGGGTTTATCATTTATGGCCTTTATTACATTGAGGTAAGTTCCCTCTATGCCTACTTTCTGGAGAGTTTCTACCATAAATGGGTGTTGAATTTTGTCAAAAGCTCTTTCTGCGTCATTGAGATTATCATGTGGTTTTTATCCTTCAGTTTGTTAATATGGTGTATCACATTGATTGATTTGCTTATATTGAAGAATCCTTGCATTCCTGGGATAAACCCCACTTGATCATGGTGTATGATCCGTTTAATGTGCTGTTGGATTCTGTTTGCTAGTATTTTGTTGAGGATTTTTGCATCTCAGTGTTATTGTCCTGTAGTTCTCTTTTTTTGTGACACCTTTGTCTGGTTTTGGTATCAGGGTGATGATGGCCTTGTAGAATAAGCTTGGGAGTGTTCCTCCCTCTGCTATATTTTGGAAGAGTTTGAGAAGGATAGGTGTTAGCTCTCCTCTAAATGTTTGATAGAAATCGCCTGTGAAGCCATCTGGTCCTGGGCTTTTGTGTGTTGGAAGTTTTTTACTCACAGTTTCACAATTACAGTGCTTGTGATTGGTGTGTTTGTATTTTCTATTTCTTCCTGGTTCAGTCTTGGAAGGTTTTGCTTTTCTAAGAATTTGTCCATTTCTTCCAGGTTGTCCATTTTATTGGCATATAGTTGCTTGTGGTAATCTCTCATGATCCTTTGTATTTCTGCAGTGTCAGTTGTTACTTCCCCTTTTTCATTTCTAATTCTATTGATTTGAGGCTTCTCCCTTTTTTTCTTGATGAGTCTGGCTAATGGTTTATCAATTTTGTTTATCTTTTTAAAGAACCAGCTTTTACTATTATTGATCTTTGCTACTGCTTCCTTCATTTCTTTTTCATTTATTTCTGATCTGATCTTTATGATTTCTTTCCTTCTACTAACTCTGGGGGTTTTTTTGTTCTTCTTTCTCTAATTGATTTAGGTGTAAGCTTAGGTTGCTTGAAATCTTTCTTGTTTCTTGAGGAAGGATTGTATTATTATAAACTTCCCTCTTAGAACTGCTTTTGCTGCATCCCATAGGTTTTGGGTCGTTATGTTTTCATTGTTATTTGTTTCTTGGTATTTTTTTATTTCCTCTTTGATTTCTTCAGTGATCTCTTGGTTACTTAGTAGCGTATTGTTTAGCCTTGATGTGTTTTTATTTTTTACAGTTATTTTTCCTGTAACTGATATCTAGTCTCATAGTGTTGTGGTCAGAAAAGATACTTGATAAGATTTCAGTTTTCTTAAATTTACCAAGGCTTGATTTGTGACCCAAGATATGATCTATCCTGGAGAATGTTCTATGAGCACTTGAGAAGAAAGTGTATTCAGCTGTTTCTGGATGGAATGTCCTATAAATATCAATTAAGTCCATCTTGTTTAATGTGTCCTTTAAAGCTTGTGTTCCCTTATTTATTTTTATTTTGGTTGATATGTCCATTGGTGAAAGTGTGGTGTTAAAGTCCCCTACTGTTATTGTGTTAATGTCAATTTTCCCCTTTATGGCTGTTAGCCTTTGCCATATGTATTGAGGTGCTCCTATGTTGGGTGCATAAATATTTACAATTGTTATATCTTCTTCTTGGATTGATCCCTTGATCATTATGTAGTGTCTTTCTTTGTCTCTTGTAATAGTCTATTTTAAAGTCTATTTTGTCTGATATGAGAATTGCTACTCCAGCTTTGTTTTGATTTCCATTTGTATGCCATATCTTTTTCTATCCCCTCACTTTCAGTCTGTGTTGGTCTCTAGGTCTGAAGTGGGTCTCTTGTAGACAGCATATATACAGGTCTTGTTTTTGTATCCATTCAGCCAGTCTATGTCTTTTGGTTGAAGCATTTAATCTATTTACATTTAAGGTAATTATCGATATGTATGTCCCTTTTACTATTTTCTTAATTGTTTTGGGTTTGTTTTTGTAGGTCTTTTCCTTCTCTTGTGTTTGCTGCCTAGAGAAGTTCCTTTAGCATTTGTTGTAAAGTTGGTTTGGTGGTGCTGAATTCTCTTAACTTTTACTTTTCTGTGAAGGTTTTAATTTCTCCATCGAATCTGAATGAGATACTTGCTGGGTAGAGTAATCTTGGTTGTAAGTTTTTCCCTTTCATCTCTTTAAAAATGTCCTGCAACTCCCTTCTGGCTTGCAGACTTTCTGCTGAAAGATCAGCTGTTAACATTATGGGGATTCCCTTGTATGTTTTTTTGTTGCTTTTCCCTTGCTGCTTGTAATATTCTTTCTTTGTATTTAATTTTTGATAGTTTGATTAATATGTGTCTTGGCTTGTTCCTCCTTGGATTTATCCTGTATGGTACTCTCTGTGTTTCCTGGACTTGACTATTTCCTTTCCCATGTTTGGGAAATTTTCAACTATAATCTCTTCAAATATTTTCTCAGTCCCTTTTTTTTTCTCTTCTTCTTCTGGGACCCCTATAATTCGAATGTTGGTGTGTTTAATGTTGTCCGAGAGGTCTCTGGGACTGTCCTCAATTCTTTTCTTTCTTTTTTTTTATTCTGCTCTGCGGCAGTTATTTCCACTCTTTTTTCTTAAGGGTCACTTACCATTCCTTTGTCTCAATTATTCTGCTATTGATTCCTTCTAGAGAATTTTTTATTTTATTTATTGTGGTGCTCATTATTGTTAGTTTGCTCTTTAGTTCTTCTATGTCCTTGTTAAACGTTTCATGTATTTTCTCCATTCTATTTCCAAGATTTTGGATCCTCTTTACCATAATTACTCTGAATTATTTTTCAGGTAGACTGCCTATTTCCTCTTCATTTGTTTGTTCTGGTGGGTATTTACCTTGCTACTTCATCTGCTGCGTATTTCTTTGTCTTCTCCTTTTGCTTAACTTACTGTGTTTGGGGTCTTCATTTCGCAGGCTGCAGGTTCATAGTTCCTGTAGTTTTTGGTGTCTGCCCCCAGCAGGTATGGTGCGTTCAGTTGGCTGTGTAGGCTTCCTGGTGGAGAGGACTGGTGCCTGTGTTCTGGTGGATGAGGCTGGATCTTTTCTTTCTGGTGGGCAGGACCATGCCCGGTGGTGTGTTTTGGGGTGTCTTTGAACTTATGATTTTAGGCAGCCTCTCTGCTAATGGGTGGGGCTGTGTTCCTGTCTTGTTAGTTCTTTGGCATGGGGTGTCCAGCACTGGAGATTACCTGTCATTCAGTGGAGCTGGGTCTTAGCATTGAGATGGAGATGTCTGGGAGATCTCTCGCCAATTGATATTACATGGGGCCGGGAGGTCGCTGGTGGTCCAATGTCCTAAACTTGGCTCTCCCACCTCAGAGGCTCAGGCCTGAAACCCTGAGCCTCTGAGGTTTTCTTGTTTGTTTGTTTGTTTATTATTTGAAAGGAAAACCCAAGTGGATTAAAAAAGAGATTACAAAATGAAGTCCTATTAGTAAATATGTACATAATCTTGAAGTAGACACTGATTTTCTAAGTGTGACACCAGAGCTAGAATACAGAATGGTAATGCTTAGCTCTTCAGTGGCAAAAATAAAATCAAAAAAAACCAGCAACAACAAAGAAACAATCAAAAACAAGCAAACAAGTAAACAAATAAACAAAAACCCAAGAGAGACAGCTGGCAAGACAAACCATAAACTGGAAAAGCATTCCTCATAACCCAAGGCCGGAGTACTAAGACCCTGCCAGCCCCACAGCTCATATGAAAAGGGAGAAAAAAAAGAAAAAAAGAAAATAAAACAAAATAAAGTTATTAAAATAAAAAATTTAAAAATATATTAAAATTTAAAAAATAAAAATGTAATAAAAAAAAGAGAAGAGAGCAACCAAACCAATAAACAAATCCTCCAATAATAACAAGCACTAAAAACTAAACTAAGATAAACATAAAAAGCAGAAACTAGTCAGTCACATACAGCAAACCCCAAGTCTGTAGTTGCTCCCAAAATCCACTGCCTCAATTTTGGGATGATTTGTTGTCTAATCACGTATTCCACAGATGCAGGGTACATCAAGTTGATTGTGGAGATTTAATCCACTGCTCCTGAGGTTGCACAGAGAAATTTCCCTTTCTCTTCTATGTTTGCACAGCTCTTAGGGTTCAGCTTTGGTTTTGGCCCCGCCTCTGCATGTAGGTCGCCCTCTGGCATCTGTTCTTTGCTCCGACAGGAGGGGGTTAAAGAGCGGCTGATTAGGGGGCTCTGGCTCACTCAGGCTGAGGGGAGGGAGGGGTACGGAATGTGGGGCAAGCCTGCGGTGGCAGAGGCCAACATGACGTTGCAACAGCCTGAGGCGCGCCATGTGTTCTCCAGGGAAGTTGTCCCTGGATCACGGGACCCTGGCAGTGGCAGGCTGCATAGGCTCCCGGGAGGGGCAGTGTGGAGAGTGACCTGTGCTCGCACACAGGCTTCTTGGTGGCGGCAGCAGCAGCCTTAGCATTTCATGCCCATCTCTGGGGTCCACGCTGATAGCCACGGCTTGCGCCCATCTCTGAAGCTCATTTAGGCGGTGCTCTGAATCCCCTCTCCTCGCATACCCCAAAACAATGGTCTCTTGCCTCTTAGGCAGGTCCAGACTTTTTCCCAGACGCCCTCCTGGCTAGCTGTGGAGCACTAGCCCCTTCAGTCTGTGTTCACGCTGCCAACCCCAGTCCTCTCCCTGCGATCCGACCGAAGCCCGAGCCTCAGCTCCCAGCCCCCGCCCGCCCCAGTGAGTGAGCAGACAAGCCTCTCGGGCTGGTGAGTGCTGCTCGGCGCCGATCCTCTGTGCGGGAATCTCTCTGCTTTGCCCCCAGCCCCCCTGTGGCTGCGCTCTCCTCCGTGGCTCCAAAGCTTCCCCCCTCTGCTCCCCCGCCATCTCTGCCCACGAAGGGGCTTCCTAGTGTGTGGAAACCTTTCCTCCCTCACAGCTCCCTCCCAGAGGTGCAGGTCCCATCCCTATTCTTTTGTTTTTTCTTTGCCCTACCCAGGTACGTGGGGAGTTTCTTGCCTTTTGGGAAGTCTGAGGTCTTCTGCCAGTGTTCAGTAGGTGTTCTGGAGGAGTTGTTCCACATGTAGTTGTATTTTTGATGTATTTGTGGGGAGGAAGTTGATCTCCACGTCTTACTCCTCTGCCATCTTCTATATATTTTAAAAGTGACGTCGTAAATTGTTTTCTTGGAACCCCATTATATCCTACCAGGTGAGTTAATGAAAATAATCCACACAACGTCAAATCCTAATACATTGCCTTAGAGAGTGTTAAAGGGCAGGGGCAAAGCTCCTATTTTGGGAAAATGACCAAATAAATTGTCACCTTCAGATTAATTTCTATGTATATTTCTATTTATTTTCTTTTCTTTTCTACTTTTTAACTGCCCCATGAACCAGACACTTAATTTCCATTCTGTGGAAACGAGAGATGAAATAATTCAGAAGTTAAAAGGAAAAAAAAAAAAATCCATGCTATCACAGCAGAGCCTTAGCTATATTAGGCACTTAAAGATATTAAATTAGATTTTATTTAAATTAGGCTTCCAAATAACAAATAACATCCACACATACTGAGGTGAATGCAAATTGAGTAATTTTAAACAAGAAGAAGCATTTTTAGAAGCCCTAAAATGAAGAGTAATTACACTCATTTAGGTAACCATCAAACCTATAGGATTTAGCTTTCAAGTAAATTAAGCATTGAAGAAGGATAGGTTTATTTGACAGTTTATTGAAGAGCTCATCTGAATTGCAATATTTTTGGTTGAAATGCATGTGTACAAGACCAACTACTTTGAAAATGAAGTGCTGTGAAAAATGTCAAGAGATCAATTTGGTGTAATCACTGCTCTGGACTTAAGCACTGTGGTATGAAGTACAGTAAATTACTGAAGTGTCTCGTTTTGAAGGGCACATTAAATAGCATTTAATTATATCTGTTCAAAACATGAAGGCATTTTTAATGCAACATCCAAAATATCTAAAATTAGAATGAAAAATCTGTTTGAAACATTTGTATGCTCACAGAGAGACATTAAGACTCTCAGAACTTTCCAAATAAAGATTCCATTAACTCTCAAAAGAAATATTTCTTATATAGTGGCTTATCCATTGCTAATTGTACCTCTAAATTCTTATTGACTATGTCTGCTCTAATTGTTGACATCTCAAACAATTTCTATTTACTATTACTTAGCATGATGCCTATAGCCCTGTAGGGAGCCCATTTGACTTTACACACTGAATCACTTCCTTCTCTCCAGGGAAGTGCTATTCTGGCAAAAGGAGAGGGGAAGAGTTTATTAAATGGTGCCATAAACTAGACAGTAATATTATAGACGAGATGTGTATAAAAGGAGATGCCAGAAGAAATGTTAAAAGTTATCTAAAGCTTGGAAACAAGGCAACAGGAAGATGGCATGCCCTTTCAAAGCCTTATTTTAATAGAGTTCTCAAAGATTATCTAAATATCTAGAAAAATATCTCTGTCTTATGTGCTCTCTACTATTGATTAAAGTTCAGTACTGTGTAAGTTACATGATAACGTGGACTTTTTTGTCAGATCAAATGCAAATGGTTGTCCATTAGAAAAGATAATATCAAAAGTTATTGTTCTGAAGCACATCAATCAGTTTTATGTCTAACCAAGTAATCCTATTTCAGCTCAGCATTCAATTTTTAAATGCTGATAAATACCCAAATCTTCAAGTGCTTTTTGAATCACCTTTATTATTCTGTTGTATCTCTCACTGATGAGCTTAATCAAGTTTTATACATGCTCATTTTATATTATATGATAGTCAAGGTGGACTGTACCCTAGCAAGCAAATGAAGGTGAATACATTTTTGGTAGTTTTGAAACTAAACTTCATGGTGTACTATTATTATTTAGTAACATTTCAAATATCTAAATTTAGGGGATGCCATATCCTAAGGTGATTAAAATTCTTAATGATACATCATCATTGTGATTATCCATGTTTGATCTCCTTCCATTAATACATATGATTAAAAGTCATATGTGTAGCTCACCTTAATAAGTCTTACAATATTATTTTACTCACCTGTGAGAAAATAATTGCACACTCAAAAGTGATGCACACAATTTTTTTTTTTGCTGTTCTTTTGAATTTAAGTTTCATGAATTCACTTTGAAATTATTCCAAGAATATCCCATTATTTTCCATACTCCATTGTATATAACATGGTAGATGCACAATCAGTAATAAATACATGTTTATGACAAAATATATGCATAAAGTATAAACCAACTTCTCTGGATGTTTTATTTCAAAAGTTAAGTCAAAATTTAATTTTCTTAGGATAATTAAGTAAAGTGTATCTTACAAGATAAAGAAACTCATACACATTAAAAAGTTGTATGTATTTTGAGTACTTTGTGAACTAGAATAATAGGTTGGATTATTGATATAAATGGCCTAAGTAGAAATTATGTACTAAACATACAAAATACAAAGATTCATTTCATAGTTTCACTTTAATTTCAAAAATAGTTTGTATCTTAACTCCCTGAAGTATTAATGCCTGACAGCATGGCATCAATATATACTCATTTTGATACAAGTGAAGATAACAAAACATGGAAAGAAATAACAAAAAAGTTTTCATTAGTATGTGATCTTGCCATCTTAGAAATAATGCCCTATGACAATTCCAGAAGAAAATATACATATGCATAATTATGGAGGAATTTTATTATATATAAGCCCTCTTTAAAAAAGGAAAGAAGGGAGTGTGAAATTTAACTCTATCAGTTATAAAGATATCATTGAATGTATTTTATCATCTTTATAAAACTATAATCATTTATATACCTGGTGTTTTCAAATTGATAACAGTAATAACATGCTATCAAATGCATTTAATCCTTAAAAAGAAAATGTGTGCTTGGATGCTTGGGCTTTTCAAGGTAGTTTAACCCTTAAGTACAAAAAGAAAAAAAAAAAAAAAAAAACTATAAACATGTCATGCTTACTAAATGCTCCAGATGGCCCAAAATGCAGATTCTAGAGCCCCTATCTAGATTTACAGAATCACAATCTTTGGGCATGGTCTAGAAATTACATTTTAAATAAGCTCTTCAGCTGGTCCTTATGAACATTTGGAATGTAAGGTTTGAAAACTAATGTTTGCAGTTGTTGGTCTTGAACAATGGAATAAATGATTACTTAAAGCTAGGTTTGAGATCTTATTGTGGAAAATTCTGCTATACCATTAAAGTGTTCAACGAAATTAAAAAAAAAAAAGAGCAGTTTATATTACAAAACCAAGTCATGGGCATTGAGGACCTCACATAATGAATCCACTGATCATTTACTACACCAACCAATTTCTCATTTTTTTCCCCTTAGGTATTTGTGATTTATTTATTCTAAGACTGACTTTTGCACTTACATTTCTAATGATTTAGAGAAAGAGTCATAACTGTTTTGTCCAGTATTACATTTTTGAAGTTATTTGTTTTGTCTTTCAGAATTTACAAGAATTTTACTATATCTAATGAGAGACATAGTTTGTATAGATTGTGACACAAACATCCAGGTTACCATTTTACTCAAATTATTGTTTTGGAATCAATCATTTTTGTTTGTTTCACAATTTTATATAGTTTTAAAAAGTAATTAACTTTTATATGTTCAATGTAATATCTTTTATATAAAGATTAAATTTGAACATTAACTAGGGTTTGAAAATACCACATGACCCGAAATCTGAAAAATAAAGGGTTTTAATTTTCAGTTTTTAAGACCAAAAACATATTGTAGTTGTTTTTACTTCTAAATGCAAAAATAAATCTCGACTTGTAGTTATATATGAATAGATTAGTGAGTTTACTGAAGGAATGTGCTTACTCTTTAAAATATTAAAATAATTCTACCACTTAGTATTATGCTACATCATTATAATATATAATATTAAGCTATTATTTATGTCATCTTTGTTTATATTTGACTTTCTGAGACATGGTTTAAGGAATACAACTTGTTCTACATGTTTTATAGTTCATCAAGTGTTTATTTTCTTTTCAGTGTGATTATTTTTATGTGCAGTAAAGCATGGGTTGCCAGTTGAATATGTTGAAGTGTATAATCTTTAAACCTTTTATGGAGAATTCTGCAAAAAGCATGTCTTTTTCTATATATGTTCAACTGACGGTAAATGGGAAGTTAAAATTACAGCTACAGTTGGAGGCCATGTACTACTAAAAAGTCTGAAAATAAATTCTGTCACAAGGTTGCCTGCTTCAGATTATCCCTTGTTATAAAAAGACTGTTAACAAAATTGTTTTCCCTAAACCTTTGATGAGGTTTACCCTGAGGTAAATTTAAGACCTATTAATTGAACAGAGACCAATGAAAGGAAAACTAAACAGTTCTGAAAAAAATTAGAAAATTGGAAAAGTTATTAAGTACTGCCTAACATAGCAACTATGTTTTCCTTTGAGGCTAGTTCTTATTTTAACTTGAAATTTCATTTTGTTTCTTACTACTGGGAGTTCCTATACAAAATATAAAAATCCTAATAATATAAATAAAACCATCTAAAGAGAAATAAGTATATTGCATATTATTACAATTTTATATGAATTAACAATATATACATAAGGTCAAAAAAAGATACATGGAAAAGGAATAATGTAAATAATCTAAACTACTCACATAATTTCAAAAACACCTATGACAACATTTTGTTTAATAAAATAATATCTGTGTGAGTGACTTTCTATGTTATTTTGTCATTTCATTTCCAATTGAAAGAAGAGAGGGTTGGGGTGGGCAAAACTGGTGAAGGGGGTCAAAAGGTACAAACCTCTAGTTATAAAATAAGCCCTGGGGATGTAATGTACAGCATGGTGACTATAGTTAATAATAATGTATTGCATATTTGAAAGTTGCTGACAGAGTAGATCTTAAAAGTTCTCATCACAAGAAAAAAAATTGTCACTATGTGTGATGATGAATGTTAACTAGACATTGTGGTGATCATTTAGCTGTTTATACAAATATTGAATCATTATGTTGTATACCTCAAACTAATATAATGTTATATGTCACTAATATCTCAAGTTAAAAAAAAAAAACTTATAGATGCTATTTTTAGAAATGAATATATCCCTAATTCCCATATTTGACAAAATTATAACACAGATATAACAACAAAAACAACAAGCCTGAACTCACATTTGGAAAAAGATTGTAAGTGTAAGTAAAAATCTAGCAGAGGCAAACCAAGAATACTAACCCCAATATAAAGGTTCTGGAGTAGCTCACCATTATAAAAGGAAGGAAGGAAGGAAAGAAGGAAGGAAGGACAGAAGGAAGGAAGGAAGGAAGGGAGGGAGGGAGGGGGAAGGGAGGGAGGGGGAAGGGAGGGGGGAGCAGGGAGGGGGGAGGGGAGGGGGTTATTCCTAGGAAATTGCAGTAAGAAATTTCAAACTTTTTTGAATTCTAACAACATCTCCCTTCCCCACCCCCTTGCCCCTTCACCCCCCCACTCTCTCTCCCTCTCTCAACAGATTTTTACCACAAAAGCAGTTCAATATAACTAAACATAGCACTCCAGTGTCATTGATCATCATCACTTACAGACAACTGACCATTAAAAGCAAACTGGGAGGGCCATAATAAAGATAAAGAAGGACACTATATAATGATAAAAGGATCAATACAACAAGAAGATGTTATACTCATTAACATATAAGCACCCAATATAGAAGCACCTAAATACATAAAACAAATACGAACAGAGATAAAGGGAGAAATTGACAGGACTACAATAGTAGTAAGAGACTTTAATACCCCACTGACATCAACGAACAGATCTTCCAGACACAAAGTCAATAAGGCAACAGAGGTCCTAAATGACACAACAGACTTAATTGATATCTACAGTACACTATATCCAAAATAAAACAAAATACACATTCTTTTCAAGTGCACATGGAACATTCTCTAGCGTAGACCACGTACTAGGACACAAAACAAGTCTCAACAAATTTAAGGACAGACATTATTTCAAGCATCTTTTCTGACCACAACAGCATGAAACTAGAAATCAACAACAGAAACAGAAATGAGAAAAAAATGATTACATGGAAGCTAAACAACATGTTACTAAAAAACCAATGGGTTAATGATGAAATCAAAGAGGAAATTTAAAAATGCCTCAAGACAAACAAAAATGAGAAAACAACCATATAAAATCTATGGGATGTAGCAGAGCAGTCCTAAGAGGGAAGTTCATAGCAATACAGGTCTTCTTCAAACAAGAAAAATTCCAAATAAACAACCAAACATAGCACCTAAAATAATTAGAAAAAGAAGAACAAACAAAACTTAAGGCCAGCAGAAGGAAGGAAATAATAAAGATCAGAGAAGAAATAGAGATTTAAAAAACAATAGAAAAAAATTAATAAAACCAATATAGCTTTTTGAAAGGATAAACAAAATTGACCAAGCTCTGGTCAGGCTCATCAAGAAGAAGAGAGTGCCTAAATAAACAAAATAAGGACTGATACAGCATAAATTTTAAAAAATCATTAGAAAATATTATGAGCAGTGATATGCCAACAATATGAACAACCTAGAAGAAATGGACAAGTTCCTAGAAACATACAGCCTGCCAAAACTGAATGAAGAAGAAACAGATAATTTGAACAGACTGACTGCTAGAAGTGAAATAGAATCTGTAACAGCAACAATAACAACAAAAATCCCTGCAAACAGAAGTCCAGGACCGGATGGCTTCACTGGGGAATTCTACCAAACATACAAAGAAGAATTTATACATATCCTTCTCAAAATCTTCCAAAAGATTGAAGAGGAGGGAGCAATCCCAAAGTCATTCTATAAAGCCACCATTACCTTGATACCAAACCCAAAGACACTACCAAAAAAAAAAAAAAATTACAGACCATTATCTTTGATGAATACAGATGTAAAAATTCACAACAAAATATTAGCAAACTGAATCCAACAATGCATAAGAAGTATCATACACCATGAGCAAGTTGGATTCATTCCAGGGTCACAAGGATGATTCAACATATGCAAATCAATCAATGTGATACACCACATCAACAAAGGAAAAGATAAAGATAAAACCCACATGATCATCTCAATAGATGCAGAAAAGGTATTTGAAAAAAAATTCAGCATTCATCCCTGATAAAAATTCTTACCAAATTGGGCACACAGAGAACATACCTCCACATAATAAAAGCTACTTATGACAAACCCACAGCCAACATAATACTAAACAGGGAAAATCTGCAAGCTTTCTGCTAAATTCTGGAGCAAGACAAGGATGCCCACTATGTTCTATTCAACATAGTATCGGAAGTCCTAGTCACAGCAATCAGACAAGGGAAAGACATAAAAGGTATCCAAATCAGAAGGGAAGAGGTAAAATTGTCATTATATGCAGATAACATGATACTCTATGCAGAAAACCCTAAAGACTCCACACAAAAACTGTTAGAACTGATAAATTAATTCAGCAAGGTAGTACAAGATTAATATAGATACGAGATTAATATACAGAAATCTGTTGCATTTCTTTAAACTAACAATGAAATATCAGAAAGGGAAAGTAAAAAAAAAATCCCTTTTAAAATTGCATCAAACAAACAAAAACACAGGAATAAATCTGACCAAAGAAAGACTTGTATTCTGAGTACTATAAAATATTGATAAAGGAAATCAAAGCTGATTCAAGGAAATGGAAAGAAAGATATCCAATGCTCTTGGATTGGAAGTTTTAATATTAAATGGCCATACTCCCTAAAGCAATATACAGATTTAATGCAATCCCTATCAAATTACCCATGGCACTTTTCACAGAACTAGAACAAATTATCCTAAATTTATAGGGAACTGCAAATGACCCAGAATTGCCAAAGCAATCCTGAGGAAAAAGAACAAAGCTGGAGGCATAACCCTTACAGTCTTCAGACAATACCCAAAGCTGCAGTAATCAACACAGCATGGCACTGGCACAAAAACAGACACATAGATCAATGGAACAGAATGGAGAGCCCAGAAACAAACCCAACACCTACCATCAATTAATCTTCAAAAAAGGAGGCAAAAATATACAATAGAGAAAAGACAGTCTCTTCAGTAAGTGGTGTTGGGAAAGTTGGACAGTTGCATGTAAATCAATGAAGTTAGAACCCTCTCTCACACCATACACAAAATAAACTCAAGATGGCATAAAGACTTAAATGTAAGACATGACACCATAAAACCCCTAGAAGAGAACGTAGGCAAAACATTCTCTGACATAAATCGTACCAATGTTTTCTTAGGTCAGTCTCCCAAGTCAATAGGAATAAAAGCAAAAATAAACAAATGGGACCTAATCAAACTTAAAAACTTTGCACAGCAAAAGAAGCCATAAACAAAACGAAAAGACAACCTATAGAATTGGAGAAAATATTTGCAAATAATGTGATTGACAAGGGCTTAATTTCCAAAATATACAAGCAGCTCACACAACTCAATCAAAAAACAGGCAGAAGACCTAAATAGATATTTCTCCAAAGAAGACAAACAGATGGCCAACAGTTACATGGAAAAATGCTCAACACTGCTAATTATTAGAGAAATGCAAATCAATGAGGTACCACCTCACCGATCAGAATTGCCATCATTAAAAAGTCTACAAATAACAAATTCTGGAGAGAATGTAGAGAAAAGGAAACCCTTCTACACCGTTGGTGAGATTCTAAATTGGTGCAGCCACTGTGGAAAACAGTATGGAGGTTCCTTTAGAAATTAATAATAGAGCTACCATATGATCCAACAATCCCACTCCTGGGTATATATCCAGAGGAAACTCTAATTTGAAAAGATATTTATATGCACCTCAATATTCATAGCAGCACTATTTACAGTAGCCAAGACATGGAAGCAACCTAAATGTCCATCAACAGGTGAATGGATAAAGAAGATGTTGTATATATATATACAATGGAATAGTACTCAGCCATAAAAAAGAATGAAATAATGAAATAAGAATCAATTTGCTGTATATACCTGAAACTAACACAATATTGTAAATCAACTATACTTCAATAAAATAAATAAAAGCAAACTGGGGAAAGAAGTAATTTGCAACAATGATATTATACACTATCAAGACATTGTACATTTTTGCTGTGTGATTTTGATGTTTTAAGATACAATGGTTCAAATAAGATAATAAAATATCACTAAAGAGGAATAAACTTATACTAAATTTCTGCCTTCTTTTCCCACCTTATACAATATTATAGGTGAACAGAGAAGTATAAGTCAGTGGTTAAGTGAATGAACTCTGGTGCTAGAATATGTCAGTTCCAATTCTAGCTCTATGCTCGCCTGCCTCTCTTCTGGAGAACAAGTGGCTTAGTCTCCAATTCCTTCATGTTCACTTGTAAAACGTATATCTATAAAAACAGTGTGTGCTTTGGAAGGTCGTTGTGAGCATTAAATTAGAATGGCATCCACCTCCTTTTAAGTGCTGTTAAAGTATTAGTTATGAAACAAATTAGAATTGCATATGGCATGATGCCTAAGAAGGAGAGTAAATCTGTCCTTTTACATGCTTTTATATGAGTTCAAGAAAGACATAGAATTGAAATCATTATTGACCTTAACTACATTAAATAAAATAAAATGTTAGGTTCTATATTAGAGTAAAGCATGTTAGTTAAGAAAACACACTAACATTCGTTAAGCTGTAATTGTCAAAGATAGCAATATCAACACCAAGAAAAAGGCCTCTGGCATTTTAAGGCCTGAGTTCATATTCCATTCCTTTACTGACTAGTTGTGTTATCTTAAGCTAGTAATGTTTTTGTCTCAGTTTCTGTAGCTATAAACTGGAACTAAATGAAGCTTCACTCATAGATCTGTTGAGAGTTAACCTGTATAAAACAAATACAAAAAAAACAGGTGCAGTGAAGGTTCAATGAAAGAAAAACTCTATTGATAGTGTTATTGTTATTAGTAGTAGTAAATAATTTCATATTATCTCATGTCATCTTCAAAACCATCTCCCAATAATTGTGTGAAGTATTAACCAAACTATTTGACAGATGAGGGAAATATGATTTAGAGAGACAAAACCATAACTGATTCAATTGGAATTTGAACTTGAGTCTACTTGGCCCCCAAAATACCCTTCCTCCAGCACATCAGCAAAAGTTGTTCAGGGAATCTTGGGGGTGGGATGCTGGAGACTCTTTTAAGACACCTGGAAGATCAAAAATATTTCTATTACACTACTAAGATGTTACATTCCTTTTTCACTTTCATTCCCTCCTGAGTGTACAGTGGAGTTTTCCAGACTACAAGACATGTGATAATGCAACAGACTGAAAGTGTAAAGGGATATGTGAAATGAATTTCCTCTATTAAATCAGGCATTAAAGAGATCTGCAAAAATGGGAAACAATGCCACTCTTCTTACTACATTTTTTTGCTTTTGAAAGTATAGTTATTTTTCATAAAACAGGTGACATGCTAATATGCAATGTTATTCTTATTTTATAGAAGTAAATGCAGTATTTTATAATTTCTTATATGAAAAATATTGATAGATATAAACCATGTAAATAAAAACAATGTGGTATCAATAAATTAAGATTGTACAATAGGAGAACAAAAGGTTTAAGAACCACTGTATGCTACCGTTTTATTTCAATCACCCACAGAGGTAGCAAGTGCAACAGATATTTCAATTAATTCTTCCCAATCATATGTTCTTTCTTAAAAAAACAACAAAAACTGCTTAATTCACATACCTTGGTTGAAGCATCTCTAATTATCACAATCTTCATTACCTAAGATTGTGCCCAAGATAAGTACCTGAATCAAGTTGGCTAATCATATTGTCCTGGGAATCTAGAATGTAGATTCTGACTGATAAAGTGTACTAGGTGATTGCAGGTACGTAAAGTGAAAATTAACCTCGTATATGATCTAACATCAGTGACATGGTGAACCAAAGCCAGGCACAAGCACCAAAATTATGCAGAAGTGGAAATAGCATGACTAAGCAAAGACAGCTAGTTGGCAAAAAGAACCAAAATTATGGAGAGGTCATGGAAAGAGAAACAGAGACAAGAGGCAATCAGTTTAGCTGCCAAACAGGAAGAAGCAACCCTGATTACTAACATCCAGCCCCAGTCTCCATGAACCAGTGCAACAGTATTTCCTGATTTAGGATGTTCTTAAGAGGGGCTGTGTTTCCTCACCATCAATCTTTCTCCTTTAGATATTTGCATTACTTTGAAAATGTATCTGTCTGTGTAATAAATTTTCATTGAAATATAACACACATGTAGCAGGGCATATACATTTTAAATGTACACATTAATGATGTTTATAAAGTAAAAGCATCTGTGTAGTCACCGCCCAGCTCAAAAATTAGAACACTACTAGTGTTCCACATGCCGTGCACATGCCTTCTTCAGATCATTGATTCCCTACCAAAAATAACCTTTAATTTTTATTTCTATGGATTTCCTCGGCTGCATATGAACTTGACATAATTAAATGGTATGAGATGTCATCATTTGTGTGTGGTTTCTTTTACTTAACATTATACGTATATATATATTCATTCATTCATTTATTCATTCATTCCATAATGTATAGCAGTAGTTTGATCTTTTCAATGCTGTATAGTATTGCCTTGATGTATGTACCGATATTTGTTTATTCATATTGCTATTGATGTTCATTGCATTGCTTCTACTTGAGGGTTACAGTGAATGATGTCTTTATATTTGTTCTGTTTCTGGAGAAGCATGACTAACAGGAATATTTTTATTATTTTACCAATAAATAAGTTTAAACGCTCTTCATCTGATTTTAAAATGCATACATAAAACATAGAATTTAATAAAAAGGAATGTGAGATATCAAACTGTCCAAAAAGTTGTTTTTTTCTTTCCAGAAGAGAATTACTTGTGATATCAGATATATATGCAGACATTTAAGAAGAAATTTTTCAATGCAAGACGGAGCCGTTAAAAAGAAAAGGTCAACTGGGTACCATCTGAGAGTCTTCAAAAGATGAATCACTGTATTCATTTCCATTTACTGCTGTAACAAGTTAACACACACTTGGTGGCTTAAAACAGCACACATTTATTATTTTACAGTTCTGGATGTCTGAAGTACAAAATGAGTCTTACAGGCTAAAATCAATTTATTGGCAGAGCTGTATTCCTTCTGGAGACTGGGGAGAATCTGCTCCCTTGCTCTTTCTAGCTGCTAGAAGCTGCCTGCCTTCCTTGGCTTGTGGATCCTTCCTCCATCTCAAAATTTACTGTTACAGCCTTTGCTTCTACTCTCACATCTCTTCTGACTCTGATCTTCCTACTTCCCTCTTACATGGCCCTGCGTGATTACATTAGGCCCACCTGGATAATCAGGATATTCTCTCCCATTTTAAGATTCTTAAACACATCTGTGAAGTTCTATTTGCTGTATAAAGCAATGTGTTTACACATCCTGGGGGTTAGAATGTGGACATCTTTGGGCAAACATTGTTCAGCCTCTAACAATAAACTTGTTAAATAGATAAACATTCAGTGGCTTAGCTCAGTCCAGTGGGAGTTGGCTTGCTGAGAAATGACAATTTTAACACTACACAGAAAACGTCGCCAACTCACATTAATCAAACTCAGGATACTGTTATCCCAGAACACCAATTTATGTGCTTAAAATATTATGTAGATTGCACTACTTTTTCCAGAATAACTACTACAGTCATTTCTTAGAGTTGGATCTACACAGGAAACCAATTTAAAAATCATAGTTTCTGAGTAAGTGTGGAATCAGAAAAGGATTTAGTTACATGAGAGTAAGCTTTACTATTAATGGAAAAACACAGTGAACCATCTATTTCCACAAAAGTGGATAGCATCCGTAATAAGACCACAATATCCAAGGTTAATTACCAAAGATTCTTTCTGCCTCCTGAATTTCTAACATGGTCATTGGCAGCCTTTGCCTTTGGGGTCTGCTCTCTGTATCATTCGTTTCACCAATTCCTCTTTTAAATGATAGTCTTCAATATGCTTGTGCCTACTAGCCCATGAGCCCTTCTATCTCATTAAAGTGACAGTACATCTTCATTATGAAATGAGTGATTTTATAGTTTCAATTTCTAATGGCAAGATAATTTCATTTACTTCAGAATTCCTAGTTGGAACAGCAGAGGAATGGGGCTAGGCCTGAAGTACAGGTGGGAAACTTTCCTGAATCAAAGATACATAATCAGGAGCATAATCCTGACTTCTTATGAAAAACAGTTACAGGAACTAGAGACATTCACTCTGAATGGGCACTGGTTTAGAGGTATGTTATACCTATAAATGAAAAATGATTACACTGAAAAATATTATAATTCTAAAACGCAGTATAAGGAAGAACTCACAAAACAACTTGTTCAAGCTTCCTTCAGGAAATAATGGAGCTCCCTGTGACTAAATGCCCTCTGACATTGACTGGCTTATATTTGGCAGAAGGACAATGGAGAATATTCTAGCATCAGATTGGTGTGAGGTCCATATAACCTTTGAATTTCTCCCAAAGCTTAGATGCTTTGTTTTCAGAATAGAAATATCAGCTTTGGAAAAGATACAAACTCCAGCCTGGACAGATCTTGTCTCCCTGTTGTATGTACACTTGCTTTCTAACTGACTCACACATTCATCAAGAGAATGGAATGTAATTACACATTTCATTTTTAAAAGTGTTTCCTAGGTGCAAAGTAGGAGAGAGGGACTCTTAGTAAGAGGAAAGAAAGATAAAATGAAGGGTTACCACAGATGAAATGCCTTACAGCCAACATCTTATTTGACTGTGTTTCTAGCTGACTTCTGTGTTCTCCTAGTCCCAGCACTTTGTGGGAAATGAGGATAAGTAGAAAATGAACAATTGGGTGGATATCAGAGAGCAAAAACTGCAAAATAAAAACTAGATTCAATTTGCACATTTGATACAATAGTCAATGTTAGGAATAAAAAAGGATTAACTCTATCAAAAACAAAAGTTAAAAGACACGTCTGACTAAGCTGAAAATAACCATAGAACTAGAATTCCACTTACTTAGAAATACAACGGACAAGAGCATCTGTAAAGTCTTGTAGTTAACATTAGTTTACCCTTAGTAAGGAAATTTAATGCTGTGATATACAGTACCACTACTTTCTGGCATATTAAAATGATAAATAATAATCACATTTAAATTTACTTTTTCAGGATGTAAAGGGGGTGGAAACAAACATTTGTGTAGGGTACAGACTTTGTGATGCTATTGCCCATACAATTATCAATTATACTGTCTTAAATTCTTAACAGAATTGGCCATTTGAGCTAAGATCTTGTCTGTAATGATCTATGACCTCCATGAGTCTTGCCTCCTGGTATTTATGTACCTGTGTATTCCCTTCTGACACTGAGTGGGGCGGGTCAAGCTGTATAAACGATCAGAATACTGTAGAAATTATGGAGTGTGACTTTCAAGAAAGCTTCTACCTTGTGTTCTCTTGGATTATTCACTTGGGGGGAAGTCAACTACTATACCATGTGGACACTCAAGCACAAGCCCAGATAGGTAGAAACTGAGGCCTCCTGCCAACCACCAACAGCATACAGATGAGTCCGTCTTTCAGACCCAGTCAAGATTTCAGAAGATGGATGCCCCAGTCAGCACTTTTTGAAGGTGACCTCATCAGAGAACCAGAGCCAAAAGCAACCAATTTAGTTGCTCCTGATTTTTTGACACACAAAAATTATGTGAGGTATTAAGTATTTATTGTGATTTAAGCCGTTAAGGTTTGGAGTTATTTGTTATACAGCAATAGGTAATTGATAACTTAAAACATTTTTGTAAATATGCAAATATTTATGTAAATTATGTTAATCAGTTCGCAGAATCAGTACCTTAGTGAGAAGATTCTTCCCTGAATAGCCCTTGCAAGTAGCCACACTATTCCTAGACATGGCAAGTTACTGAATCCCACAGGGGTACTTTAAAAAGAAACAGCCAAACTATATATTTTGGGCCACACAAAGACCGACATAATTTAATAATGATTTTAAAAAGTATCCCGGGCTTCCCTGGTGGTGCAGTAGTTGAGAATCTGCTTGCCAATGCAGGGCACACGGGTTTGAGCCCTGGTCTGGGAAGATCCCACATGCCGCGGAGCAACTGGGCCCGTGAGCCACAACTACTGAGCCTGCGCGTCTGGAGCCTGTGCTCCGCAACAAGAGAGGCCGCGATAGTGAGAGGCCCGCGCACCGCGATGAAGAGTGGCCCCCGCTTGCCACAACTAGAGAAAGACCTCGCACAGAAACGAAGACCCAACACAGCCAAAAATAAATAAATACATTAAAAAAAAATAAAAAAGTATCCCTAGTTTATAAGCAGAGATGATCACACACACACACACACACACACACCACACACATTATTTAAGCCTCACATTACAGTAGGTTCAAGGAAAAATGAGCAAGGGGACAAATGTAAAGGAACTTCAGTCTTGCTTACTCTAGTTAGAGAATAGTAGCTACTATTCATGGAAGTTTTGTTGAAGTTATAATCCTTCAACACATGCTGGTTGTTGTTTTTGCTTGGCTGAGTTCTCTTTTAGGGAGTTTTTAATGTTGAAGTTTAGTAAGGAATGACTTCTAGTTAAAACACATGTTTAGCCTCTTGGTATTTTTAATTCATTATTTCATATTGAAAGCTTCTATAATAAGGGTCAGAGGTGGGAAAAAATGTTCTCTTATTTTACAGCAGAAACTTGCATCGTGAAGGTTTTCAGTTTTGTGTTGTGCAACTATTATTTTGAATTTCTTGTATTCTTAAAAATGATTTTAAGATAGACTAATTGTACTGATTACGGGGTAAGATTTTATCTTTATTTTTATAAAAGGAGAGATGCAAGGATTCTCTAATTTCTAATCATCCTAAAGCATATTAGTATAAAAATCAGAAATCACTAGAAGGAGATTCACTGATATTTTCAAATTGGATCTATTTAATTTTTTCTAAGCTCTTTTTTGAAGCAAAAAAATGACAGGTCTCAATGTATGCACATAAAAAATATAAATTAGTAACTATTTAATACCTATATATAATTATTAAATGAAACTAATATTTTATATGAATATAGGTTCTAAAAAATTCAAGATACTTTAATAAATTAAGTAAATATATTTCATGTCTATTTAGTGTTCTGATTACCTATTTAATATGAGAAATAGATATGTTAAAAAGTGACATAGTATTAAGAAAATAGATATATTAAAAAGTGACATAGTACTGACAAAATATTAGGTCTCTAGGATTAAGTACATGACTGGGCACATCCAAAAAAATGGGGGGGGGTATTCAAAATGTATAACTTGAGTTTTTAATTATTAAAACACATATGTTTAAATTCCCTTATGGTAACTTATTCTTTATGTTTACTATGGAGGTGTTTTCCATTATTAGAGAAAATTAAGAAACCATATATGCATTGTCAGCTGTAAAAAAATTGAAATTTTTTTGTGTTGTCATACGACATTTTCCAAATGAATTCCCATTTATCTTCACAACTGTTCATAGGAACATTCAGGAGCTAGAAAGTCAGTAACATTTGACCTCTGACTATTTCTATCTTCTCTCAGACTTGCCCAATACTAGTGAACACCAAAAAGTAATTTATCACTATGTCACACTTGCCTGCAGAATTTCTTAGGGGCTCAAGAAGAATGATGAGGTTAGTCTTTAAGCCCTGAGAGTTCCTGAAGGTGAATTTTTCTCTTTGACGTACACAGATAATTCTGTCTTTGTTGAAGATTTGCTTCTGGATCTTTGTTCTCACTGCCAAAATTTAGGCTTTAGGTAGCCTATTTAATATCCTCATTTTAATGGAAACTTAGTTCATCATTCTTGGCCATACACATCATTCTTGGCAGTAGATATTTTAGCTTCAGTCTAAACTATGTTCACTGTCAGAGTAGAGACATGTCAGCTGAACTTGTGGGGAAAAAATAGAAGAAGTGGCAATGGGAGAATAAAATGAAGATTCTCCTGGAGAAAGAATTTTAGTTGCGATAAATAGATTTTTCACAGAATATCGTGCAAACTCATATGGCCCCCAATAAAAGTCTGTTTGCAGGGAGCTTAAGGAAACTTCTTGGAAAAAGAAGCCATAAATGCTGAACTTGATCTTATTAAGGGAGTAGATTATCTAAGGAAATCATTAGATATATTTGAATTTCTCTCTGCTCTAAAACCCCAAGCGTCAAGGGGCCCAAGATTTAAAAATGACAGAGTTCTAAACCTCCAGCAGTTCCAAATGACCCAGGAATGTAATTGATCCCAGAGAAATGAAAACTTATGTTCACGCGAATACCCATAAACACATGTTGTTAGCAGGGTTGCTTGTTATAGCCTAGAACTGGAAAACAATGCAGATTTCCTTAAATGGGTTAATTGTTACACCAACTGTGGTATATCAATAGCACAGAAAACTACTCAGCAATAAGGATATCCTACTGATAAACACAACAGCTGCATAAATCTCCAGGAAACTACGCTGAATGAAAAAAGCCAATCCCAGAAGTCACAGAGTATATGATTCCACTCATATACCATTGTCAAAATGAGAAACATAGAGAGATGGAGAGCACACTAAGTAGTTGTCATAGATTAGGGACAGGGTGGAAATGGGGGAGACAGAGGCAGAGTTTTTTAACTAAGAGCTATTAAGAAAAAAACAGGAGAATATTTTTCATGACCTTAGGGTATGCAAAAATATTTTAAATATAACACACAAAAAGTTAATTATAAGAAATACATTAAATGAAAATACATTCAAATTAAGAAATGTAAGATGTAACTTTAAAAACACCATTAAGAGAAAGAAAAGGCAAGCCAGCATGGAAGAATATTTGCCATTCATGTATGCTATAAATTACTCCTATGTAAAGAGTTCCTAGAAAACAATTCAAAAGCCACTATGAGAAAAGAAATGGGCAAAAAGTTTAAATGGAATGTCTTCACAAGAGAGCATATCCAAATAACCAGAGAACATTAAACAATGATTAAATTATAAACACTATGATCCAGTAATTCCACTCATATTTATATGTCTAACAAAAATGAGTACATATATTCACCAAAAGATACATACACGTAAGAGCAACACTACTCATAATAATACTAAACTTGAAACAACCCAAATGTTCTTCTATGTTTGAATCATTCAGTCTTCTTGCATTCCTACAGAGTAATACTATAGAGCAAAAATTACCAAATAATTACAATTATATATACTATCATGGATAAATCACTCAAAAGAATGTTAAAGGAAAAAAAAAGAACATGGAGTACAAAATGAACAATTCTACTTATAAAAATTTCAAAATATAGTAAATTAGGTCATGGAATTAAAACTTAGGAACTAGTTACCTTGAAAAGGGTGGGCAGTGTTTAGAAGGGGCACAGCATTATTTTGGTACTTTGATGCAATTCTGCTTTTCTTTTTTTTTTTTTTAATCTGGGTGAAGGGAACAGGAGTGAGTTTACACCGCATTAATGTTCAGTGAACTAGGTACTTAAGATTTTTGCTCTTTTACATATATATATTTATACATATACACCACACTTCAATTTGAAAAGAACATGTGATTTTTCTGTGCTTTCTCTTCTAGATGAACTTTAGTTCCAGAAAATATACAAAAAGGATTGCACTGAATTTATAGACTTGGGAATTGTTTTTATCCTTGTTATTTTGTATAATAACATCCAGGAGTATGCTATAGCTTTACATTTATTCAGGATTTAGTCCATTCTGAAAAGTTTTTCAGACTTTCTTTTCTTTTTTACATAGGTCATATGAATTTTTCATGAGATGATTTTCTTAATTTTACATGTATATCAATCACTGTTGCTATTGTAAAGAAAACATTTCAGCTTATCACATTTTCTAATTGGTTAATAACGATATGTAGGAAATATATTCCAGATTTCAAAATATATTCTATAAAATCGATCATGGATTGTGTAAATACAGAGCTTTATGGAGATGTGTTCCGGTGCTGCTTATTGAAAATTTAGGGAAAATGATTGCTAATAAAAGCTTTCTTAAGTAAAATGGGTACATCCATGTTAAGAATTAATGAGCCAATAAAAATGATGTAGTATATGAATATTTAATTATGTGGAAAATGAGAAGAAATCATTGCTAAGTGAAATAGCATGTTATAAATGTTATGTGTGGGGTGAGCCAAATTAAATATAAGTAACTGAAAAAGAGTCTGAAGGGACACATACTAATTATTGACAATAGTAATATATTAGTCTTGTGGTTATGATCACTTTTGTTTAATTATTTTTACCTGTTCTCCTGAATTTTAAAAATATACCCTTTAGTACAGTCGTCCCTTGATGTCTGTGGAGGATTGGTTTCCAGGATGCCCCTCAGATGCCAAATTCATCAGATGCTCAAGTCTCTTCTATAAAATGGTGTAGTGTTTGTGTATAACCCATGCACATCTTCCTGTATACTTTAAATCAACTCTAGACTACTTATAATATCTAATACAACATTAATACTATATAAATAGTCGCCAGTGTGCAGCTAAGTTTTGTTTTTTGGAACTTTCTGGAAAATTGTTTTTCCAAATATCTTCAAGTTGTGATTGGTTGAATCTGAGGATGCAGAACTCCTGGATTCAGAGGGCCGACTGTACTAAGATTTTACAGACAATTATGTTTATAGTGCAAATCTGCCTTTTCTCCTCTGAGAATAATATTCATTTTAAAAAATATCGATAAAGGCTTTGTTTTAGAGAGGCCTTCCAAAAATTTCATCTGAGTAAGTGGAAGAATCAAAACAAACTTTGGAGTCAAGCAGAGTAGGTTAAAAACCCTGGCTTGGTATTTAAAAACTTGTGCCTTCAGAAATTTACTTAACTTCTGGGCGACAATTTCCTCTATAAAATTTGTAAAATAAAATAATCGTATAAGATCTGGTGAGTATACTATTGTCTCATCTTAAATTATAGTTATATGATTACTGCTATTATTATTAATATACTGGAGAAACCCTTGGGCATTATATTTTGATTCACTGTTGATCACCTCTAATTACAAATCAACACATATTTCTAAAAGTAGATATTTTACTTCATTCTTATATAATTATTTTTAACTTTATCATTTAAGAAGAAATTGCTTCAAAAATTTATAAATTTAAATTTATAATAGAAGAAAATATATAATTGTGCATTTTCATTTTTGTTACTTTATCTCTTTTGTTCACTCATTTCAAGAAATCTTTCTTCATCTTAACATGAGCCAAACTAATTAACCTTCAATTTATCTCCTTATATTTGAATCCCCTACATTAATTGCATCAGAAGCAAAGTGACCTTTGAGAATAAGTCTTAAACGTGGGGTGGATAGTTCCCAGTTTCAGAAAGGCTGGACAGCTCACTGAATTTGGAACAGATAACTATTCATGTATGAAGCAGTATGTGTTTGAAATATATTCAATATTTTTAAAATTCATATAAAAAGCATTAAAATATCTATGAAACCTAAATTTAGAATATATTGCCTGATATAATTTGAAATAGTAGATATAGATAATTTATAAATAAAATGTTAGACTCAAAAAGAAACCTGATATTGAAATTTTCTGTAGTTAATATTATGGCATTTTGTAAAATAAATGGTAACTGGCCATTATCACTCAATCACTGAATAAGTATTTTTTTTTTCATATAGGGTGTTTGAACCATAAAATAACTGAGGTCTAGATCCCAGTATCTCAATCAAAATCCAAATAAATAACATGTGAATTATTTTAACCTAAAGGAATAGTTAGCCTCTGTCTCAGAATAACATCATGATACTCTAATTTTTACCACATGTATCATTGCCTTGCAACTAATTTTTCTTGATTCAACCAAAACATGTACAGTAATCCATCATAGTATTAATTCATTTCTAGTCCTTATAAAACTATTAGGGGATTCCTGACTTCAAATTTACCCTGTTCATAATCTTCCATGGAAAAAAGGTGGTATCTTACCTGTGACAAAACACAGATGGAAACAGTCTATAAGAGTTGTGTGGTGGTCTTAAAAATATAACCACACATTTTCTAATCCTCCCCTATCAAGATAATGGAGATTCATCTCCCACACCTTGAGTGTAGGCTACTCTCAGTGGCTGATTTCTAATAATAGAATATGGCAGAATTGATGACATATCACTTTAGAGATTGTGACAAGAACACTGCAGCTTTGTTTTGGGTCTTTCTCCCTTCCTCCCTCCCTCCCTCCTGATCACCTATTCCTGGGGGACTCAGCTGTTCTGGCCTCAGCTGCCTTACGGAGAAGCCCAGGTGTCAAAGTGCTGGGGACCTCATTCCAACAACCAGAAAGTCATGTGCAGACTTCGGTTCCTATGTGAGTGACGGTGGAAGTGGATTCTCCAGCCCCAATTAAGCCTTGAGACGAATGCAGGCCCCGCCAATTGCCATCTTGAGAGAGAGACCCTGAGCAAGAACCACCCAGCTCAGCCATTCCTAAATTCCTGGTCCTTAGAAATTGTGAGAGATCATAATTGTTGTCTTAACCTGCCAAGTTTGAGGAAAACTAATATACGTGGGAAGAATACAGAATTTGGTGACATCATTGGCTGGATACCCAGGTGCCAGGCATACTGTTACTGTGTCTCGCATACCTTTAATTTCTCATTCTCAAAACCAGGACTTACTTATCTGTATCTTGCAGAGTAGTTATGACGTTTAACTCTTATCAAGCATCCTGTATTTATCAAGTAAATGGGCATACAGAAAGTAATCAATAAATAGTATATGTTATGATATTACCATCTTTATTATTATTATTTCAAATATCTTCTTTTTAACTTTTTATGGTCAAATATGTAACATAGAAGAACTAAAGAATAGAATTTACTTGAAATCATTTCTAGATATCTCTACACAACAGGTTTACCTAACTAGGGTTCGGCTTGGATAATCATAATATAGCTTTCAAACCTGTACAAAAATTAGAAAAGCTAAAAAAAGAGCTATAAATCCAGTCATAGAATGTAAAACATCTACACATTATAGTAAAGCATTAGACGTTTTTAAGTTATAAATTAAAAGGCAAAGTACTGTCATAACATTTTTAGCTTCAGAATTTCTAATACCAAAAGGTCAGAATTTTTATTTTGTCAGTGACTACCCTTATATTTGGAATAGTACCCTTTCTCTCCACTCCATCCCAAATAATGCTGAGAAGACTGTGCTCTGTTATCTCCTAGTTTCTAAGTGGTTTTGAGAACATAGGTGAAAAAAAAAAGTTCATGTGTCTTATGAACACAGCAACATATCACTATTTTGGTAGTTAACACTCAAAATAATGACATATCATAGAAATTTTTAAAGATGTAATCAGGAGCTTCAGCCCTCATGCTAGTTTTTTAAGTAATACAAGCAGTTTCTTTTGTTTGTGTGGGGGTGGTTTTCTTGTTTGTTTTGAAGGACTGTGCATTTAAATCATCTGAATAGAATTTTGCAATACATGGACAGCATTCAGTCAGGCTTGTGAAGAAGATTCTGCTTGTCTCTAAGAGAGAAACAAAGAATATC
This sequence comes from Balaenoptera borealis, assembly GCF_965194805.1. NCBI lineage: Eukaryota > Metazoa > Chordata > Mammalia > Artiodactyla > Balaenopteridae > Balaenoptera > Balaenoptera borealis. The sequence goes on from NC_138867.1 coordinate 17,320,960, forward strand.
CTCTCATTACTTCAGAAAATACAGTGGGTTCCTTGCAAACTGCACACTGACAAAATGGGCTGTGCTCTGGAAAAAGTTACAATTTTCCTAAGTATCTTTTTGTTACTTGCTGAATAGGAAAGTTGAAATACCTGATTCTTGCACTGCTTTTTGTGCTAGATAATTTAATGGTTGCATTTTATGAAAGAGATTACTCCGCAAAGGGCATAATCTAATAGCATATAGGAAAACAGAAGGATTTATATGTGTGACCACAAGTGGTCAAAACCTGTCAGGACTGAGAATCTGGGCAGGTACTTGAAGGTATAATACAATATATACATCTATCTTAGGAAAATATTATCAGAGGGAAAAAATCCACAAATTTCTTTAAACTTAAAGTTTTCAGATAATGCGATAAAACATCACTGCTCTTTCTCCCCAGCTGTGTACATAAGTTAATTGGCTAAATGAGTACAGCTTTTGGCTCTTGCTTTTTCTCAACTGAAAAACAAGTGTTGAATTTATTATCTTGAAATAGCTTCCTATGATCAATTCTATCATATTTCAATACTCACAGAGTTACTTTGATTATGATATTGTATTACTTTCCTGAATTTATATAAACAATATTTTTGTATTGTGGAGGATGTCTTCGATTCTTTTGAGAATATGATGACAATTGAGGATCTGATTTCTTGAAAAATGCAGATACACAGAAAGGACCACAAAACAGAACACAGCATTAACAGTAATCTGAGAGATAACTATAGGATTTATGAAGATCTTGTAACCGCAAATGGTTTCTGGCTGAGAGGTTTCTCCGTACTGATAAAAGACCTCAATTTATATTACTGAAGTGGGAGCTTCTGAACAGTGGGGCTGGAGAAAGGCAGGGAGAATTGTGCAAACAATTGGAGATATGAAGAAGAAAGATGAAGTTCAAGTGCTCCAATTTCCAAGTTAGAAATTGGAAACTGTTTCAATAAATAGTTGAATAAACTGTTTCAATAAACAGGAAACTGTTTCAGCAGATAAATAATGGCCAGGTTCTATAATAATACTGGTGCTACATTCTAATTACATTTTGATATAGGTAGAATCTTGCAGGTTGGCTTCCCGTCCTAACCACATTCATCACACAGGTTTTATGGGGAAATATGTCCCAAATTCTAACAGTGGCTTACAAATGAACTTGTAGAGCACAACCTGTCTGCAATTCGGGAATGATGTAATTCTTTACTTTTATTCATAGTTCATTAAAAATTTTGGAAATGGAACAAGGAATGAACAGTTAGAAATATAGCATACTTATAATAAAGTTACAGAAGTTCAATGTATATTTATGACTCGCAGTTTAGTATAATAGCAATTCTTTTTAGAACATTTTCTGATCATCTTTCATGAAAAAGAACTGGTCAACACTAGCAATAGGTAAGCTAAAAAACATGTTAGTTTCTATACACTTTTTAAAAATCTTTTGATAAAAAGTTTGTTAGGAAGTGTCAATTAGCACAGACCAACTGGATCTTGGGCGATGAAACAACTGTATTAGCATGAACAGGACTTGTGAATTATCAAAAAATGAAAGTTGGCAGAGAACCCAGAAAAAACTGACAAGTAACAGATTTATATAAGTTTTCTGCAATTGGTACTCTTTAAAAAATTTTTTCCAAATAGGGGAAACTCAAGATGCAAGCACTAAGACTAGTCATCCTTAATAATACCACTTAGATTTTTTAAACAATTACATTCTGAAGCTAATACTTATCTGTAAGAATCAGCAAGCTACATATTTTTTCCTCTAGTCATTAATATACTCAACAATGTGTGTTTTCAGAAATTAAACTTCAATTTAATAGTCCCTAGAGCTAGGGGAAGAAAGAATTCATTAATTAGTAAACAACTAATGATTCAAAAAATGAAAACTGGATGTCAATAGTTCTCTTATCTAGTGATAAATATTATTTAATTTTATTAATTAAATTATCACTAATTATCTAGTGATAATTATTAGTAAAAATAATTAATGAAACTTGATACAAATTGAAACTTGATACAAATTCTATGACAGCAGGGGTTTCACACGACTAATAAATCTAATCCATAGGCATTAACTATATTATTCCCAAAATTTAAAAAAAACCTTCAAATAAACACTGTCTACCTCTTTATCTTTCCCATTAAGCTTAAATGTGTAATATATGTTAAAGTTTAAACTTTCATGCAAAATACATCAAGACAAATTTGTAATTTATTAACCTGAATTTATCTATACATGTATCTACATTTATATGTAGATATCTATACATACATTTATAGGTATACATAGAAAATATATAAAATAATTGTTTATCATATTAAAGGTAATTCTCATCAGAATATATATTAATGAGAAGTACTATACTTTGACAACATACCCATTGCAACCCTTTATTGCAAATATTAGCATCAAAATAAACCAACCACAGTATCCAAATTCCAAGACTTTATACAAGATAGTTCTGAAGTACTATTCCAACTTGTTGAATTCTGAGAAACATATCTGGAAAAGTATCCCAGGCTCTTCGGTGGGGCTAATGGCAGATGCTGGGAGGGCTCACACCAAGGAGTACTTCCAGAACTTACGCTGCCAAGGTTCTTGTCCCCGCGGTGAGGCACAGCCACCTCTCACCTCTGCAGGAGACCCTCCAACACTAACAGCCGTGTGGCTAACAGGGTCTTGGTGCTCTAGCCAGGTGTCAGCCCTGAGCCTCTGAAGTGGGAGAGCTGAGTCCAGGATACTGGATTACCAGAGACTTCCTGGCCCCATGAAATATCAATCAGCGAGAGCTCTCCCAGAGATCTCTGTCTCAAAGCTAAAACCCAGGTCCACCAACGGCCAGCAAGCTACAGTGCTGGACACACCATGCCAAACAACTAGCAAGACAGGAACATAACCTGACCCATTAGCAGAGAGGCTGCCTAAATCATACTAAGTTCACAGACACCCCAAAACACACCACCAGACGTGGCCCTGCCCACCAGAAAGAAAACATCTAGCCCCACCCACCAGAACACAGTCACCAGACCCCTGCAGCAGGAAGCCTACACAAATCACTGAAGCAACTTCACCCGCTGGGGGCAAACACCAAAAACAAGGGGAACTACGAACCTGCAGCCTGCAAAAAGGAGACCTCAAACACAGCAAGTTAAACAAAAACAGAAGACAGAGAAATATGCAGCAGGTGAAGGAGCAAGGTAAAAACCCACCAGACCAAACAAATGAAGAGGGAACAGGCAGTCTACCTGAAAAAGAATTCAGAATAATGATAGTAAAGATGATCCACAATCTTGGAAATAGAATGGAGAAAATACAAGAAACATTTAACAAGGACCCAGAAGAACTAAAGAGCAAACAATGATGAACAACACAATAAATGAAAAACAAAATTCTCTAGAAGGAATCAATAGCAGAATAATTGAGGCAGAAGAACGGATAAGCGACCTGGAAGATAAAATAGTGGAAATAACTGCCACAGAGCAGAATAAAGAAAAAAGAATGAAAAGAATTGAGGACAGTCTCAGAGACCTCTGGGACAACATTAAATGCACCAACATTCGAATTATAGTGGTCCCAGAAGAAGAAAAGAAAAAGAAAGGGTCTGAGAAAATATTTGAAGAGATTATAGCTGAAAACTTTCCTAAAATGGGAAAGAAAATAGTCAGTCAAGTACAGGAAGCACAGAAAACCCCATAAAGGATAAATCCAAGAAGAAATATCCCAAGACACATATTAATCAAACTATCAAAAATTACATACAAAGAAAAACTATTAAAAGCAGCAAGGGAAAAGGAACAAATAACATACAAGGGAATCCCCATAAGGTTTATAGCTAATCTTTCAGCACAAACTCTTCAAGCCAGAAGGGGTGGCAAGAAATATTTAAAGTGATGAAAGGGAAAAACCTACAACCAATATTACTCTACCCAGCAAGGATCTCATGTCAGATTTCTCAGACAGAGAAAATAAAACCTTTACAGACAAGCAAAAGTTAAGAGAATTCAGCACCACCAAACAGCTTTACAACAATGCTAAAGGAACTTCTCTAGGCAGGAAACACAAGAGAAGGAAAAGATCTACAAAAACAAACCCATAACAATTAAGAAAATGGTAATAGGAACATACATATCGATAATTACCTTAAATGTAAATGGATTAAATGCTCCAACCAAAAGAAATAGACTGGCTGAATGGATACAAAAGCAAGACCCATATATATGCTGTCTACAAGAGACCCACTGCAGACCTAGGGGCACATACAGATTGAAAGTGAGGGAATGGAAAAAGATATTCCATGCAAATGGAAACCAAAAGAAAGCTTGAGTAGCCATTCTCATAACAGACAAAACAGACTTTAAAATAAAGACTATTACAAAAGAAAAAGGACACTACATAATGATCAAGGGATCAATCCAAGAAGAAGATATAACAATTGTAAATATTTATGCATCCAACGCAGGAACACCTCAATACATAAGGCAAATGTTAACAGCCATAAAAGGGATAATCGACAGTAACACAATTATAGTAGGGGACTTTAACACCCCACTTTCACCAATGGACAGATCATCCAAAATGAAAATAAATAAGGAAACACAAGCTTTAAATGATACATTAAACAAGACGGACTTAATTGATATTTATAGGACATTCCATCCAGAAACAACTGAATACACTTTCTTCTCAGGTGCTCATGGAACATTCTCCAGGATAGATCATATCTTGGGTCACAAATCAAGCCTTGGGAAATTTAAGAAAATTGAAATAGTATCAGTATCTTTTCGGACCACAATGCTATGAGACTAGCTATCAATTACAGGTAAAAAACTGTAAAAAATACAAACACATGGAGGCTAAACAATACCCTACTAAATAACCAAGAGATCACTGAAGAAATCAAAGAGGAAATCAAAAATACCAAGAAACAAATGACAATGAAAACATGATGACCCAAAACCTACAGGATGCAGCAAAAGCAGTTCTAAGTTTATAGCAATACAATCCTACCTGAAGAAACAAGAAAAATCTCAAATAAACAACCTAAAGGAACTAGAGAAAGAAGAACAAACAAAACCCAAAGTTAGTAGAAGGAAAGAAATCATAAAGATCAGAGCAGAAATAAATGAAATAGAAACAAAGAAAACAATAGCAAAGATCAATAAAACTAAAGGTTGGTTCTTTAAGAAAATAGACAAAATTGATAAACCATTAGCCAGACTAATCAAGAAAAAAAGGGAGAAGACTCAAATCAACAGAATTAGAAATGAAAAAAGAGAAGTAACAACTGACACTGAAGAAATACAAAGGATCATGAGAGACTACTACAAGTAACTGTATACCAATAAAATGGACAACCTGGAAGAAATGGACAAATTCTACGAAAAGCACAACCTTCCAAGAGTGAACCAGGAAGAAATAGAAAATATGAACAGACCAATCACAAACACTGAAATAGAAACTGTGATTAAAAATCTCCAACAAACAAAAGCCCAGGGCAAGATGGCTTCACAGGTGAATTCTATCAAACATTTAGAGAAGAGCTAACACTTATCCTTCTCAAACTCTTCCAAAATACAGCAGAGGGAGGAACACTTCCACGCGCATTCTACGAGGCCACCATAACCCTGATACTGAAACCAGAAAAAGATGTCACACAAAAAAGAAAACTACACACCAATAACACTGATGAACACAGATGCAAAATCCTCAACAAAATACTAGCAAACAGAATCCAAGAGCATATTAAAAGGATCATACACCATGATCAAGTGAGGTTTATCCCAGCAATGCAAGGATTCTTCAATATATGCAAATCAATCAATGTGATACACCATATTAACAAATTGAAGGATAAAAACCACACGATCATCTCAATAGATGCAGAAAAAAGATAGTGAAAAACTGAAACCATTTCCCTAAGATCAGGATCAAGACAAGGTTGCCCACTCTCACCACTATTATTCAACATAGTTTTGGAAGTTTTAGCCACGGCAATCAGAGAAGAAAAAGAAATAAAAGGAATACAAATTGGAAAAGAAGAAGTAAAACTGTCACTCTTTGCAGATGAAATAGTACTATACATAGAGAATCCTAAAGATGCTGCCAGAAAACTACTAGAGCTAATCAATGAATTTGGTAAAGTAGCAGGATACAAAATTAATGCACAGAAATCTTTGGCAATCCTACACACTAATGATGAAAAATCTGAAAGAGAAATTAAGGAAACACTCCCATTAACCATTGCAGGAAAAAGAATAAAATACCTAGGAATAAACCTACCTAAGGAGACAAAAGACCTGTATGCAGAAAACTATAGGACACTGATGAAAGAAATTAAGGATGATACAAACAGATGGAGAGATATACCATATTCTTGGATTTGAAGAATCAACATTGTGAAAATGACTCTACTACCCAAAGCAATCTACAGATTCAATGCAATCCCTATCAAACTACCACTGGCATTTTGCAAAGAACTAGAACAAAAAATTTCACAATTTGTATGGAAACACAAAAGACCCCGAATAGCCAAAGCAATCTTGAGAAAGGAAAATGGAGCTGGAGGAATCAGGCTCCCTGACTTCAGACTATACTACAAAGCTACAGTAATCAAGACAGTATAGTACTGGCACAGAAACAGTAATATAGATCAATGGAACAGGATAGAAAGCCCAGAGGTAAACCCACACACATATGGTCACCTTATTGTTGCTAAAGGAGGCAGGAATATACAATGGAGAAAAGACAGTCTCTTCAGTAAGTGGTGCTGGGAAAACTTGTCAGCTACATGTAAGAGAATGAAATTAGAACACTTCCTAACACCGTACACAAAAATAAACTCAAAATGGATTAAAGACCTAAATGTAAGGCCAGACACTATAAAACTCTTAGAGGAAAACATAGGCAGAACACTTTATGACAAAAATCACACAGCAAGATCCTTTTTTGACCCACCTTCCAGAGTAATGGAAATAAAAACAAAAATAAACAAATGGGACCTAATGAAACTTAAAAGCTTTTGTATAGCAAAGGGAATCAAAAACAAGACGAAAAGACAACCCTCAGAATGGGAGAAAATATGTGCAAATGAAGCAACTGACAAAGGATTAATCTCTAAAATATACAAGCAGCTCATGCAGCTCAATATCAAAAAAAAAAAAAAAAAAAACCTATCCAAAAATGGGCACAAGACCTAAATAGACATTTCTCCAAAGAATATATACAGATTGCCAGCAAACACATGAAAGGATGCTGAACATCACTAATCATTAGAGATATGCAAATCAAAACCAGGATGAGGTATCACCTCACACTGATCAGAGTGGCCATCATCAAAAAATCTAGAAACAATAAATGCTGGAGAGGGGATGGAGAAAAGGGAAGCTTCCTGCACTGTTGGTAGGAATGTAAATTGATACAGCCACTATGGAGAATAGTATGGGGGTTCCTTGAAAAACTAAAAATAGAACTACCATTTGACACAGCAATCCCACTCCTGGGCATATACCCTGAGAAAACAGTAATTCAAAAAGAGGCATGTACCACAATGTTCACTGCAGCTCTATTTACAATAGCCAGGACATGAAAGCAACCTAAGTGTCCATCGACAGACGAATGGATAAAGAAGATGTGGCACATATATACAATGGAATATTACTCAGCCACAAAAAGAAATGAAATTTATTTATTTGTAGTGAGGTGGATGGACCTAGAGTCTGTCACACAGAGTGAAGTAAGTCAGAAAGAGAAAAACATATACTCTATGCTAACACATATATATAGAATCTAAAAAAATATATATTGTTCTGATAAACCTAGGGGCAGGACAGGAATAAAGACGCAGACATAGAGAATGGACTTGAGGACACGGGTGGGGGGAAGGGTACGCTGGGACGAAGTGAGAGTAGCATACACTACCAAATGTAAAATAGATAGCTAGTGGGAAGCAGCTGTATAGCACAGAGATATCAGCTCAGTGCTTTGCGATGACCTAGAGGGGTGGGATAGGGAGGGTGGGAGGGAGGTGCAAGAGGGAGGGGATATGGGAATATATGTATACATATAGCTGATTCACTTTGTTATACAGCAGAAACTAACACAACATTGTAAAGCAATTATACTGCAATAAAGGTGTTGAAAAAGAAATAAGATAAACAGAAAAGTATCCCAGCTCAAAATAGCATGGTGCCATGTAAAAAGAAAATGTGGTCAATATTGCATCATTGTAAGATCAATTATTAAAGACAGAATATTTGAGAATATAAATATATTGATGATTGGGCCAAAGTAATGACAAATAAACCAACATCTTACCAAAACTCAGTAATCATCTGCTCAAGTCAGTCTGCCTTTCTCTTTATTTCTCTAAGCTATCATATACACCAGGTGTCAGAAGTTGGTAACTAAAACATACAGATACATCACTTTATAGACAGATAAAGACCAATGAAAAAAAGAGACTTTCAATGTTTAGTGATTTATCATAAACTAAAAGTGGTTTGTCTACCATTAAATGCTTGAAATTTAAAGAGAATGTGATGACTGCTCAAAATTGTTCATTAATTCAAAGAAAGATTCTTGTTTAGTTTGTCTTTGTGGCAACCCTTTCCCTAACAGGCAACATTCCACTAATTGGCTCCTAAAAATACCAGTACAGCAAGATATCTCCAGTAAAAAAAATAGTCCATGGATATATATGTTTGAGAAATGCTATCCACTCAACCCATTTCTGTAGATTGATAAACAATACACTTTGCATTTTGGTTAGAAATCATAGTATTATAAAACTTTAAATAACTTTATAAAGCTTAAGAAATCATGATGATAAATATATTTTTACTGATGTTTGCTCTACTATGATTTCTGATAATTTTCTTTGTTTCTTAACTACAACCAATTGATATAAAAAAAAATCAGGAACACATTTTCTCAAAATGAATTGCTATACAATTATATCATTGTACTTTGCCTTAGTTAATTTACGTAGTGAATTCACTAAATTCAAAGATTACTTTCTTTAACTTCATAGATATAATTTTCAACAACTATTCACTCAATATTTAAAAGCAATATTTTAAATTTTGACTCAAACTAAGGTAACATCCTCTACTTAGCAACCTGATATATATGCTTTAAAGTCTTTGAATGTAGATGAGGAAGAGTTAATTGGAAATGGCTTACTAATATATAATTTGCCTTTATTATTTCTCAGTGATGTATCCTAGCAACAATGATAGTCTAGTCTTTTCTTTGCATTCTGCTCTTCTTGATAAGGAAATAAAAAAATCTTGTTTCAGAAGGCTTATTTACTATCACTATAAAAATTGTCAGAAATACCTGATCACTCTTTTAACTTATTTTGATAAGAATAAAAGCCAATAGAACTAATATGATTAAATGTTCAATGGAAAGTGAAATTCAAGTACTTACACATTTCAAAGCAAGACTGTCCATATTAGAATTCATCAGAACAACGACAATGTATCTTAGATTTACACATGAAAATTTTAATTACAAATGTTTTCCTATGGTATAAACATTTTCCATAATCTTAACTAAAGTTATGTGTGTACTATGAGAAGTCAGGAGAAACCATTATATTTATTTTACATGTTAGTTACATATTAAGGAAAATGTAGACAAATCTGAATCTAAAATCGTTTTAAAGAACATTAATATTTTCTACAGTAAAAATTTTATTCTAAAATAAATTTATATAATTTTAGGAACTTTGCTTTCTAGCAGTTGGAGAGTATTGAAATATTTTTTTAAAAATTCTAGAATTTATTCATGCCTTTCCAGATTGTTGACAGCTCTTCCTGATAGAGTGCACTGCTCATGCATGCCAAAGACATTGGCAGCCAGTGACCAGTTGTATGACCTCTTTTCATCAGAGTTGAGATTTCCATTTCTTCCAAGTCAGCAGTGGTAATAAGGACAATCATTTACAGTGGTAAATTTAATTATATTTTATCAGCCCTGAATGCTAACACAGAATCTAATATTAAAATATGCTTGCTCAAGAGCATGTTTCCCTAAGTCCAAAATTAAATAAAAATATTCATGTCTGGTTATTAAGTTGAATATTTATGCTAAGAGGCAGATCAGAGCAGTAGGTAAGAGCAATCTTTGGTGTCAGTTGGTGAGACTGGGGTTCACAGCCTGGCTCAGCTGTGTCTGAGCCCTGTGTTGTTATTTTGGGCACATCTCCTCACCTCAGAAGCTTCAGCTTTATTAACCACCAAATGAGAATCATAATAGTATAGAGAAGAGAAATTGGTGTTTCCTACATTTATTCAAGGAATACAACATATGATGACATCTATCCTAGGGAACTGAAATCCATTAGTCAGCAACTCTACAATCTTTTAAAAAAATATCTCAGCCACTTAAATAAATGAAACAAGCAAATAAAGTGTTTCCTACATTTCTGTTATATTGGAACTCTTTGGTAAATGTTATTCTTATTTTCATTATTATTGCATTAGAAATATGATGCCAAAGGTAACCAGTAGGTGAAATGGCAAAAACAAGAGAAAACACATACATTAATATCTGTCCGTAGTACTTATCGTTTACTTCAGGTTTGCAGAAAACAATTCTAACAAAATAGAAGTGTACACCTATTTGGTGCATGTTTTGAATTTGCCTTCATGTAAACAGTCATTGTAACAGAAGAAAGAAAGACATTATCCCCAACTACCATCAGCCTATACAACTCCTAGCATATACAAACGCCCTCCCCTCCCTATATAGTATAGGACAGGAAATATACAATGTATTCAGTAATCCAAATAAAATAACTATGGTGTGAGGAGGCCTAGTGCCTTCTTTTGTTTTCCTTTTGAGGGTAATTACTACAATTTAAAACTGAAAATATGTGTGCTGAATTGTATGCCATTTTCCTCTTCTCTTTTATACATCAGCATGGACTCTGGTTCCATCTGTGAGTTCATTCTTGCTGTGTCAAAGTTCCTTCAGGGGTCCACTAAATAGATTTTTCTCTCCTGTTAATGTATCAGTTAACCTTCACAATGCGGATAGTTTATTTTCTTCTCAGGAAATAAATCAGTCTCAGTGTTGCTCAGTAACTGTGGCCAAAATGGGATGTAATAAGGAGGAAATATAAAAAAGTGCTGCTTGCAAATTGGTGTTATTTACATTTATTGAGGAAATACAATATACCATGAAATATATCTTAGTGAACTGGAACCCAAATTAGTCAGCAACACCACAATCATTCTTTTAAAGTGTCGCAGCTACCTAAATAAAAGCAACTCTGTACAGGCTTAGATTACCCCAGAGTGCAAACAAACACATTTTCCTTAAGGACACAGCAGCAGGAGCCTGTGCTCCATTAAGCTCTGCATTATGAATTAACATGGTGGGGATTTATGTGCTTTTCTATCTTTAGAATTTGACTCTCACAGTTGCATTCTTGTATATATGTTCACTTATTATGGATTCACAAATGGATATGGTCAGAGATAGTTCTAGGCAATCAATCAATACTCCTTTACTTATATTAATAATTAATTAAACTTTATAAGCATGATGGGAAGGAAACTGGGAGAAAAAATAAGTATTCTAAGGAATGTATTATACTACAAAAGTCAAATAAAAATACAAACATGTCTGAAGGCACTACATGACATAACCATTTAACTCAAAAGTATTTAACTAAGGCCCACTAAATGTCCTAAAAATTGGAGGTGGAAAATGCACCAACTAGAGAAAGACCCTGCTCTTTTGGATCTTTATGGCCTGGATGGTGGGGTGAAGATAGATATTAACTCAATAACCATGTAACCAATTATTCTCAAATACTCTGAATTCTGGAAAGAAGGCCTGGGGAAGATATCCAACCAGAAGCAGAAGTGACATCTAAACTGATACATAGGTACCCCCTAAGTAAACAGACTGGAAGCAGGGGGAAAATTCCAGGCAGAGGACAGAGCATCTTCAAATGCCTGTAAGCATTAAGACACGGAAAGAAGACTATTATGGCTGCTTCTTAAAAGAGCAAATGGTGGGGGAGGGGTGAGTCAATTGGGAATAGAAACTGGAGACCTAAGTGGGTGTCAGCTTCAGGTCAAATTTTGGATTCTTATCCCAAAAGAGTGAGACACCATGGACAGGTATTTGGAGCTGAGTGTCATGATTAGATTCACATTGTTATTTAAAAAATCTGTTCTCTTGTAGCAAGCGATAGGGAGGGGATTATGAGTCTAGATAAATCAGGATGGTGATTTGAATGAGGGTGTTGATGGTGAAGACAGACAGAAGGGGACAGATTCCAGAGATTATTAGGAGATAATATCTCTTATGGACTAAATGTTTGTGTGCCTCCAAAATTCATCTATAAAAGCCTCAACTCCAATTGTAATAATATTTGGAAGTGAGATCTTCGGGAGGTAATTCAGTTTAGATGAGGTCATGAGGATGGATGGGGCCCCAATGCTGAGATTAGTGTCCCTATAAGAGGAAGAGACAGACACCAGAGCTTGCTTGCTCTCTGATACATGAGGATACAGTGAGGAGGCAGCTATGTGTAAGCCAGAAAGAGGACTCTCACCAGGAACCAAGTCTGCTGGCTCTTTGTAGTCTCCCTAATCACCAGAACTGTGAGAAGTAAATGTCTGTTGTTTAAGCCACCTAATCTATAATAGTTTGTCATAGGAACCTGAGCTAAAACAATAGCCACAGAAGAGGTGAACTGAATATAGGAATAGGGAGTGAGTTTCCAAGGTTATTTTTAGACAACTTGCTTGGGCAGTAGATACCACAACGGAGGAGAGCCAGTGAAGAGCCTATATTTAGGTTGGTGGGTACCAGGGAGTAACCACACATTCAGATGGAGTGGAGCTTGAGCTATCTTTGAGGTTCTAAGTCAGTGGTGTCAGCTAAGCAGCTAGATTTACAGTCCTGGAAATCAGAGAAGGCATCTAGGTTAGAGATGCTCTTTGGAAGTCATTGATTCTAGATAATTAAAGGCGTGTGTGCGAATACTCAGAAAGGGAGCAGAGTAGGAGAAAAAAAAAAAAAAAAAAACAGACCAAGGAGTGTCTAGCTATTAATGACCAACAACGTTTAAAAGCTTTGTAAAAACAAAACTGATTCAAAGAATCAGCCACAGAGCAAGGGGTGAGGGAGGAGCTGCGTTGCATCTACTTCACATCCAGGTTTCTTGAAAGAGGAGACAAATACATCAGTGTCTTAGCCTCAGAGAGATGAAGGGAGAAGAAAACTGAAGAGTGTGCATGGATTTAGTCACCGGAGGACGTGGCCACCTTAAACAGAATCATTGTAGTGCAGCAAGGAGGCCAGATGCAGACTGGAGTGGCGAGGGGACAGTGTCAAACTTACCAAATAAAATTAAATAATTTCTGACTGAAACTGATTTAAAGATCATCTTCCGGTTTTTCTATGTCAATGTTCCCCTTCATCCCAGAAATACTATTCCACTTACAAGTGAGGAAAGAAGAGTTGCATTATTTTCTAATAACCAATCTGTGTTATGAATTCACAGGCAGCAGATGTTATGGGAAAGATAACGTGTGCGTGGAAGAATGATGGAAAACGGCGTGCAAATGCATTTGTTTGCGCTGAGCCTGAAGAACCAGAGGCATCAAGGGCAGTGCAGTGGGTGAGAGGCCGGCTAACAGTGCTCAGGGTCCGGACTTGCAAGGCTAGGAGGAGGGTAGATGTTTCTGACCGTGAGAAGACACTGAGGCAGGAGAATTCCTCAAAGGAAAGACTGAACCCTGAGCCTGAGGACAGAAACGCCAGCCAAAGGGTTTTAGACTTTCTTAGAGAGAGTGAGGAGCCTTTGTAGCATTTGGTCAGGCAAGTGGCAGGAAGAATACAAGCATTTTAAAGAAAATCAATCTCTTTTGCCCATTACCATGGAAAGAAAGGAACTGAGTGAAATGACAGAAAAGAGGTACAGACTTCTTAAAAGCAGAAGTTGATGTACTGAGCGTGTACACAAGATACTTTTATATTTTACATTAGAAGAAACTCAGGCTCTCATTATATTAATCACTATTACAATGATTACAATCACATATGTAAAATTACTATTACACTATTACAATCACATATGTAAAAATATGAATAATTGAAGTGAAATGATAAGATTAAAGGAAAGATTAATGTTTGTGATTCTCCTTACGAAATTTCTGATTCTAGAAAGAAAAAAATAAAAATGGATCCATTGAAATAATCATTATTCTAGTGTTTTTGAGAAGGAATTAAGAGAAAGAGAGAGAGGGAGTCAGGGAGAAAAGGAGGAAAAGAAAGAAAGAGAGATTAAACTTGCAACAGAAGAATTAGAGATATTTATTGAAAATGTTAATGAGTTCCCAGGATTCTGAATTTTCAGTGACCTTGACTTTGCCTGGACTCTCATCATTAAATAGATCAAAACACAACAAAAAAAATCAATGACACAAAAACAGACAAACAAACAAAACAAACAAACAAAAACCTTTTTCTATCCTGTTGGCAACCTGGGTCTGAAATCAGAGAACTGGTGTCAATGGCATTGAGAGAAGATAGAAGGAAGTTGGGAGTACGTGCCTGTAAGATTAGAAAGTAATTCTTCAGAGGTATTAATATTTATACATGTGTAGATTAGACATGATGCCCATCTGAAAAAAAAAAAAATGATGCTGAGCTGAGACGGAGAGGAGACAAGCAGAGGCCATAAATCTGAAATTCTAGAGAAGCATCTGACTCAACATGTTCAATTCTTCCCATCCCAGGACAAGGAAATTATGCCATCATTGGTGGCTCTTTCTCTTGTTCCTGAATTAGACTAGGAGTTTGCAGATTTAGAGGATGGGGAAGGAATTGGGGTGATGAAGGGACAGGAAAAACCCAAACTGCCTGCATATGTACTGGAAAAAGTAGGGTAAGAAATGATATGAGGGAAATTTAAAACTGTCAAAGTATGATTCTCAAAATATTGAGAATACCTCTATCATGTAATAGGTTGTGAACGTGTGTCAAAATTTACTTAGGAATGACGGAAGCAAACCGATGACTAAATTGGTTCAAAAGAGATACAAAATAACATGAAACCGTATAGTCAGTGGGGAAGAAAGGAATATCCTGATACACTTTTACAGTTTTAGAGTAATGTAAACTATCTGGGCCCAGATCAATTGTATACAGCTATATACTCTGCCCAGTCACGCCCCATGTTCCCTGTAAGAAAATGCAATTGGCATGACATTGATATGTTTGCATATTTTCTTATTTAGGTATATCCATCTATCTAACTATATCTACATGCACACTACTAAATCTTCTGGCAGTTTTTGTATGATTTGCTGTTGGCAAAAGCAGTTAAAAATGTAAATGGCTAGCTAGTAAGATAGTAGAGAATATCAGAAACAATAAAAGCAATTTGAATTTTATGCTTATTTGAGTACATAGCAATACAGGATTCCTTAGGGTTCAGGAATGTGCCACAAGAAACAACAAACAGCAAGTCAGCATAATAGCTGGAAAGAAACACTCACGCACACAGACACAATCCCATTTTCTGCCAAAAATGAGTACTATAGTAGTTGAAGATGGTCACTTAATTTTTTTTTCATGGTAATATTGTTGAAATTAGTTTTTCCCTACTACAGTCTTGATGGCTCTTTTTTTCCTATCTGAAGGAACGAATAAAAATCACTTATATGCCCTGTGTCATAGAGTCCCATAAGGAAAGAAGCATCTGTGTCTATTAAAAGGATAGTAAACACCCTATTAGAAAATCAGTGGTAGAGGAGAGCTTTGATGTTGCTCTAAAATATACTGCTTTCTCTTAAGGAAAAAAAAAAAAATTGGCATTTTTGCCTAAGTTTGCCTTTGATTTCCTAGTCCCTTTAGAGACTCCTTTATTTATTTTCTTTTGAAAAACACTGTATCTTCCACTGGTCTTTCCCATCATTTCTCAACTGACTCTCTTTTATCTACCTCCATCCCTCCCTCATTAGAATTTTGAATTCTTTCTCCTAAGAAGTATGAGACCCCAGGCTGCTTCCTTTCTATTTGTCTGCACAAGATCCACTTCAGTTGCCCTCTTTCCTTTTTAGCAATTAAATTTGACCTTTTCAGAAGCTCAAATTGCCCCAAATATTGTCCTTACTTCCTGCCCTTTTTGTTTCCCAAGCTTTGTTCCTGAACTCTCAAATGGTAAATACAGCAATCTTTTTTAAAAGATTTTAAATGACTTGATTTTACTCCACAAACTACTCTTTCCCTGTGTTAAACTTTGGAATGATTTACGGATATATCCATCTTAAATCCTTCAAGTTGCTCAGGCCACCATATTGGAGGGAGGGATCATTGACTAATCTCTCTCTCACATCACCCAGTAGCTTCCTAACTAATTTTCCTGCTTCCACTGTATCCAGTTTGGTCTAATCTTAACACAGCAGCTACAGGGATCCCTTTAAGTCATAAATCAGATCAGATCACTCCTTAGCTGAAGACCATCAGAAGCCAAAAGTCCTTCATGCTGGCCCACAGGGCATTAGAGGATCTGACCTCCAGTTGCTTCTCTGACATCCTGTCTTGCTATAATCCCCACCATACACTCCATACCCACCCCACGTGCCTCCTTGCAAATCCTGGGACTCACCAGGTCTATGTTCCTTCTCTTAAGCCCGACTCTAGCTATTCCTCTGTTGGAAAACTTTTCTTTCAGATAGCCACATGGGATTATTTCTTCCTCTTGTCCAAGTTCTTGCTTAATCCCTACCTTCTCAGTGAGATACCTCTTGACTCTGGTATTTACTACTGCAGCCTGCAGCTCCACAGCTCACCCTTGGAGCAACCCAGATCCCCTTATTCTTCTCTACATTTCCCCCATACACTATCTATCGCTTTCAAAATAGTGTACGATACGCTTATTGTTTATTTTCTGTGTCTGCCAGGTAGAAGAGCAGATCCATGGTTCACGAATATAGGGGCAGATGTCCCTATATGTCACTGATGTAGTCTAAGTCCCTGAAATAGTGTCTGAAACTTAGACACACAGTATCTGTTTTATTATTTTTTAATCCAGATTCCACATTTATTCTTATACAATTTTATTTTTGTTAAGTTCTTATAATCATTCAAGTCTATGCACAGCATTTGATTTTTTGATATTGTCATCCAATATATAAGACAAACCTAGCAACTTTGTTTAACTTGGATATTTTACATACATGGTTTCAACAGAATTTGCTGCTAAGAATTCTGTTTCCACAGCCAAGGACAAGTATAGAGCTATGTACCATGCACATGTTAATCAAGATGGCATTGTTCCGATAAGCAATTTTTTAATGAATATTCTATTAAAATAGTATATTTAATGATCAGGGAAATCACAATCCACATTTCTTTAAAATGTCCCCAAAGTATTTTGAGAATAATCCATCAGCTGCATGACTGAATTCAACATATATTATGTCTGCATTTTAACTTCATTTTACTAGGCCCATGATAACATTTCTTTTTCAGTTTCATCGAACTGATTCATGGTGACATTTAACAACTATCATTGCTTTTTTTTTTTTTTAAGAGTTCGCAAATGCACTGTGGATTTTAAAAGAAAATTGAGACACAGTGACTAGAATTCACTTCTCTATGTGCTTTAAAAAACAGGGGATCTTGTGTCAAATTCTGGGCTTTTTTTCATTCTCATTTTTTCATCATTCTCATGTTTTTCTCATTTCATTTTTCTTGCAGTAAGGATTTAAAAATCATATTGGCACGTTCTTTTAGAATCATGATCCTAAAGATTTAAACAATGTTAAGCAACTGGAGGGCTTAGCTCCCTAATTGTGAGCTAGTCTAGAAGAATAGAAAGACTTTAGGTTAAGATTTAAAAGGCCTGGTTTTGCATTTTTCTGCCTCCACTTAATGGCCATGAGCATTGGAAAATGTCTCTGAGTTGCAACTTCTTTTATATAAAGGCAGCCAGGGATATTCATTCAGTTTATCTCTCATGACTCAACAAGAACCAGTAGATACAGATGCACATTAATACATATCAGATTAAGGCAAGAACTTAGTATTATAAGTTCTTTGAAAGAAGGGTCCTATATTATTTATTGTCACATTTCCTAATTACCTGAAAGATTGTACAAGTTGATAAAAAAAATACTTGCTGAACTATAATGCATTACATAATGTGGTCAAAATTTCATTTTTCGTATTTAGCTCTATGTTGCAACTCAACAAATTTGAATGAAGCCTCTATGATGGGCAAGTACTAATATATATTAATCCTTGGGTAGTTGAAAGAGAGAAGTAAGAAGTGAAAGAAATACTAGTACGAGAAATTCTTCAGGAGCTCATAATTGTATAGGAAAATAGGCTGTATCATAATTCTCTAAAATGATGTGCACCTTAATATTCTAGTATCATCTTTCAAATAAGGAGAATTTTATGTATGGATGAAAACTTGCATGTGTGCGAGGGCATGAATATATTCTGTCAAAATATGTTAGTGTCAGCCTGACTGATTTTAAATGGGATGATTTCAGAAAATAAATAACTTCCAATATGACAATGATTTGACTGTTGCAAGTTGATACACTCCTAGATAATGTGAATCCACATTTACCCTTAAAAAATGATGAAGAGTTTACTGATTAGATATTATTGCACTCTGTCATCAGAGTTAATTATTTCATATATAAGAAATAAAGGTTTAAAACTCTGTTGTCTTACATAAAACCTTTGAAAGAATTCATGCCACAATAATTTCTCTGTAAATTAGTAAATATAATCTATCATGACATGTGCTTAAGTCTTACCCTTATGTATCAAGACTCATAGTCATGGATTATCACAGAGATCCCAGGATTGGGATCAAGATGGTGTAACAGAAGGACATGGAGCTCACGTCCTCCCACAAACACAGAGATCCCATTTGTTCGTTCAGTAGTACATTAACAGCTGCACTATGTCCTCCAAAAAAAAAAAAAATCAACTCCAAAATAAAGATAGATAATGAACAAACCTTATGATTAAATAAATGAGGTGAGAAGTTTTAACTTTTTTTACAACTACTTTATCGAAATCAGAGCATTCTTCAAAAGCATTATTTAGGTAAAGTTAAGTAAAATTTCTGTCTGTGGTGGTAGACTAGTTATCCTATTTAAATTTTTGCAGATGTCAAATGGTTTGCTGGAAGACAAGACACCCATTTCTACTTTGACTACATATTTGAAGTTCTGATCCAATATGAGCAAAAAAATGGTGGTTTGAATATAAAGATGAGGAGATCATTACAAAGTATAGACTTATAACTGATTTTCTGGGTTATGTTTTCCAATACACAAATGGAAACAAACAAACAAAAAAGTGAAAGAAGAAATAGGCCTACAAGAGACCAAGCATACTGAAGTGCCTCTATGTTAATTATTTTCCCTTTTCTACTACATTCAGAGAACAGTAGTTACTATATTATAAGTGAACAATGAGGCTTAATAAACAGCAAATTCTGCATTGGTAGGTCACTTTATGATTATAGTTTCTTTCTCAAAACCCATTCTAAAGTAATTACAGACACAACATCAGAAAATATTTTCTATACCATGATATTTGCAGTACCATAATATAACTCTCTGGTTAAAAATCTTGCTATTTTTGAAATTTGAAAGTTATGATTCATGATATCCTATAGAAAATCCTATGTTGCCTCTGATTTTCATTAGACAATTGAGATATCAAGAAATTACAAGAAAACTAATCATTTAATTTAAGCCATTTTGAATAAGCAGAAATAGAAAGAGATGACAATTCATGGAGTACCAGGGAACAAGTATAGCTTATAGACTGGATATTAAGAGGCACCAGTCTTTGTCCTAGCTATACAGTTAATACCATTGCTGTCACTACCACTGACTCCTCTAAAATCACCATTTGTCCAGAGTATATTCACAAAAACTGGTCTTTATCAAATAATACATATTAGACAAGATATATAACCCTATTTTTCTCATCTCTGAAAGTAAGGGGCAGAAAACAAAGTAAACACATACACACAGAACCATAGGGGGATTCAGTGCAAGACTAAAATATCATTTCAAAGCAATGGGGAAAAGGTAAATCATTTCAAAATGATGTTGTGAGAACTGGTTAGTCATCTAGAAAAAAATAGTTACCACCTCAAATATGATACAAAAATAAATTCTGGAGACACCAAAAATTTAGACATATACAAAAAAACGCACTCGACAAACCAAAAGGAGAAACTATTGTGGCTTGAAGTCAGAAAGAACATAATGATTATAAATTGGAAAACACAAAAGAAAATACTGATAAATCCAAGTATATAAAGGATAAATATGCATAAAAAGCAACAACAACAAAATAAAGTCAAAGTAAAAACATAAACCAAGAAAGAAAAATAATAATAATAATAATCTCTCCCCAATAAAAAAAAAACAACAAAACATAAACCAGAGGAACATTTGCAGCTCATCTCATGGACAAATTGTTAACTCTCTTAAAACATATAAAATTCCTGAAAAAATAAGGAAAAATTCAAAACTCAATATAAAATTATGCAAAGAATATAAAGATGTCACCACAAAATAAATGTAGAATCTTATGAAGAGACATGGGACTTCAGTCATTATTAGAAAAATTCAAAATTAAAACTACAAGAGATTTTTCACTTATTAAATTGGCAAAGATAATTTTTCAAAACTATGTTGGTAATAAAGTGTGAAGAGAAAAATTCCCATATAAAAATTCTTCAGTTTTAATTTTTAATACAAAAAATATCAATAGATAAAGCCCATACAAAGAAAGGTTCTTTAGAGTCTTTAATAATTTTTAAAAGTATTAAAAGGTCCTGAAACCAAAACATTTGAAAACCACTGGCTAGAGTAAAGGCCTATCATATTTATCTCTGGCTCTTATTAAGGAGAAAGATAATACCAATGACAGGTCATTTCTAGGAGTGTGAAGGTAGAAAGGGTGGAAGATGGTGCGTACTGCTGAATTAACACAATTTCACAGACGAGCAATTTTTCTCTCAGTGAACTGTCACAACTAATCTCACTTTGCAAGGAGAGAGTCTTTTTTTTCATTCATAGTAATTAATCGTATTTGTCTAATCTAAAACTGCCAATGGAAATAGTTCAACAAGGGAGTATAAACAAAAACATTTCTTGTTCTATTCATTTTTCACGTGTATTCTGCTTTAGCTCGGTCAACCAGGGCCATATTAATACTTCTCTCTATCAGGTTGTGATATGGTTGAAATTACTACAAAATGGTGCTTTTAAAAAATGATCGAAATGTTCCCAAATGCTAAATATAGAAGCATCAAACTTTTTTCAGTTAAAGAATTTTGAGGCTATTACAGGAGATCAAGCCTATTATAAGCATCAATGCTATTGTGAAGCTTAGTATTTTATCTTTGATCCTAGCAGATCTAAGTTTTTGACATAAAAATCAACCCAAACCTCCTGCCTCTGTCTGTTGTTCACAAGATCCTTGTTGACTTGTGATAGAAAAATGTAAAATCATTGAGATGCTATGTACTACTTTGGTGAATTTACTTTTAATCTTACTTCTCTACCTGGGAATTGTTCTTTCACCCTGGGCAATTTGTTTAAACTCTTTAAACTCCTTGTGTTTAATTTCACTAGCCTTTGAAACATTTACTTTCCCATTATTCTTCTAAAGAATACATGAATAATTATTAAGGAATCAAAAAATTGAGCAAAAAAAAAAAAGCATTATACATCTTTTTCTTTGTATCATTAAAAGTACCCAAGATTCTCCTTCACTGTGAGATACCTTTAGAGGAAGAAGAGAAAATTGATTTACCCCAAATTAATTATATACTGCTATAGTTTTGAGCCATTGGCAAGCGATCCCTTCTCAATTTTTTTTTTTTTTTAATTTAGATTGGGTGGCAGTTTTAATATGAATTCTGTAGCAGTTCTTCAGTAGTAAAGTACCCTCCATTTGGCTCTGGGCAGACTGGTTGCTTTAACCCATAGGGTACAGTGGAATTGACTTGCAAGTCTAGTTCTGAGAAGCCTAAGCAACTTCGTCTCTGCTCTTTGAGCCCTCTGATGTAAATCCTTGGACTGCCATGTTGTAAGGAAGCCCAAGTCACTTGACAAGGCCATGTACAGGCATTCCAACTGACAGGTCCAGATGAACCCAGTCTATGATTCTAGACTCTGGACTCTAATGAAAATATAAGAATACAATTATGAAAAAGCTGGAGAGTCTTTGCTCCCTGTACTTTTTAATCACATATCTCTAACTTGGGCCAAAGAGCTGAACTGGATAGTATATAACTGACAATGCAGTTATTTGTAAAGCCCTAAATATCATGCTCAACACCCTTTAAAAATCTGAAACCATACTTAAAGGATTTCCTATTCTATCACAATGTACTCTTCTCAAAAGGACAGCTTGTGAAAGCTTCATATTTAGACTGCAGAAATTCTGATAAGCACCTAAAGCTGTTGTTCACCTCTCGTGGAAAACTGGGTGCAGATCAAAAGTGCCACACCAGCCCCCAGTGAGACACAGGAGCTGTAAGAGTTGTGTTATGTGCTGAACAGGCAAGAAGAGTGTGCTTTATCGTGAAACTATAAAATAATTATTTTCTTGGGGGCATTGCCATAGTTGGTTTACATTTTATTCTATGGAATATAACTTTCATACACTGAGTAAAGCTATAAATACAATGTATTTTCAAACATGACCTTGTAACACTTATTAACAGTAAAAAATAATATCTTTAGTTGATGAGGGAAACAATTACAGGAGAGGTAAGTAAACTTCCAGAAGGATGCTCTTTTGACACTGGATTCTTTTCCCTAAATCAACAATCCAGCATATATTCCCTCCTTTATTCCCCTACTCAGGTTTACCTATTTTCAAAATATCCCCTGGCATTGTTTTCTATTTTTTTCTCCTTTTGTTCACATTCTTGAAGTTATAGCACTTTAAATTTTGATTGGATGTTAGGAATCATCTAATATAAGGTTAAAATCCAGCTAAATATAGGAAGCAAAGAAGTAACATAGGGCTTCCCTGGTGGTACAGTGGTTAAGAATCCGCCTGCCAATGCAGGGGACAAGTGTCGAGCCCTGGTCTGGGAAGATCCTACATGACGCGGAGCAACTAAGCCCGTGCGCCACAACTACTGAGCCTGCGCTCTAGAGCCCGTGAGCCACAACTACTGAAGCCCGTGTGCCTAGAGCCCGTGCTCTGCAACAAGAGAAGCCACCGCAATGAGAAGCCCACGCACCACAACGAAGAATAGCCCCCGCTCGCCGCAACTACAGAAAGCCCGCACGCAGCAACGAAGACACAACACAGCCAAAAATAAATAAATTAATTAAAAAAAAAAAAAAAAGAGGTAACATAGATGAAGGTGGCTGGTGAGCATAAGAGAACAGAGGAGGTAACCGAAAAGAACTGGGGCGCCCATGCAGAACCTAGGAATCTAAAAGCAAGCAGTCGACACTCCTCAAGGGAAATACATCTCGAATATTTCCCATTTGCTCTATTTGGCTCCCTTTATTTAAAATATATTCTGCCAAAACTTGGAGAAACTTTAGGGACTCAATAAATCTTTGCTCTTAATTTCATTTGTAAGATATTTTTAAAAATTTTAAAACTGTAATGAAAATAAAATGTTAAATATGTTTTATACCAAGTTAGCATGTGGGCAACCATTAATTCACTGTAAATTAATTGTTAACTCACTTTTGTGCTGGCCTCGGAATAAAGCTCCTTCAACCATCCCCGTTTAATAGAAGGGTATCCTGAGTTTGCAAAGTATGGTCTTAAAACACTGACGACAGGTAATTAGTTATGTTTGGTAATCACAGTTTTCTCAATTTTGCAAAAGCAGAACAAAACAAAGCAAAAGGATACTTTGGAGACTGAAGTTAATATAAGACAAACATTTTTGTTCACAAACCCCGGTTTTCAACTTTTATTATCAATCAGAACAGTCTCATTTTTCTAATTGAATGACTATACAAATTATAGGTAATAAAATTGACTCTCAAGTATGATTTTATTGCTTTATTTTCTATATAATGAGTCTACAAAAGATTTGGTATAGCATGAGGCTTTCTTTTGCTACCAAAATGAAAATCAGTGATTCAATTTCCAAATTTTACTTACTGTTGTTTTTTGTTTTTTGTTTCCTGTATTTTTGTTTGTTTTTCTTTTGGAGAAGAGGTGCCTAGGGATTTCAAAATTTCATGGCTAGGAATCAAATTAATTCTTTAAAAAATGATATAAAATTAATTTTTATTTTCAAAATAGAAAACATATGCATAAATAAGGCCATATTTAAATGAAGGAACCAAATGGCTAGACCATAATCTGATTATAACCTGAAAATTGTTTCACTCATTAAAGAAAAACAAATATTAAATAGAATGCTGCAGGATTATTTTAGTTAATTGGCATACTATTGGTCTTGATAGTGTTGGGAGTTTTTTTTTGTTGTTTTTTTTTTTAAGGTATATACTTTTTTGTTTGTTTAAAATTTATTTATTTATTTTGGCTGTGTTGGGTCTTCGTTTCTGTGCGAGGACTTTCTCTAGTTGCGGCAAGCGGGGGCCACTCTTCATCGCGGTGCGCGGGCCTCTCACTATCGCGGCCTCCCTTGTTGCGGGGCACAGGCTCCAGACGCGCAGGCTCAGTAGTTGTGGCTCACGGGCCCAGTTGCTCCGCGGCATGTGGGATCTTCCCAGACCAGGGCTCGAACCCGTGTCCCCTGCATTAGCAGGCAGATTCTTAACCACTGCGCCACCAGGGAAGCCCTGTGTTGGGAGTTTTATATCGAGTATTTCTTGTGTTATGACTTCTTTAGAATATATAGTCATAACAACAACTACTAGTGGTTATTGAGTGTTAATCATGTAATCAATAACTGAAGAGTTTAAGATTTTACCCTGCTTGTAAGCTAAATTAACCTGCTTACGAGTTTTTTATAAATAGTGGCATATGACATGTAATTCCCAACTCAGAGACAAAAGGCATCATTACTCAGCAGGCTGCATAAGCTTGATGTTCACATTAGTTCTCCTTGCCCCACAGATGCCATGGGGACCATGAGAAACAGCTCATGTGTATGTTGCACATGCATACATATCCTAAAGGACCCCAAGTTTAGAGAACCCCAATCTTTTAAAGCTAGCTCCTAGAAGACACGCTCAGTCTTTCCCCAGGATAGAGACATTATCTTTATTATACTGCTCAGGAAATAAATCTTTTCTCTTTCTTGAAGAGAGATTCGATCTCTGTGATCTATGGTTCTATCTCTATTTTATCTCTGATCTGTGGTTTATACATGGATGCTAATGCTTTCTTGCTCAGAAGATGTACAGAAACATGAGAGACTAATATAGAATTCTCTCCCCAAATATGTTCCAGGTAGCACGGTAAATAGTTAGCATGTAATAACTTGGTTCATCCTCGCAAGACTCTGTAAGGTAGTTTTGACTCTTATTCTCACTTTATAGGAAAGGTTAAGTAACTCGCCCAAGTCAACAGGCTTGGTGGAGTATTGAGTTCAACTTGGGAAGTTTCTAACTCCAGACACTAAACTCTTAACCTATATTGACTCTTTAAATATATAAACACAGCCGATACCTTAGCAATAATAACATATTTCCCTTAACATTAAAGATACACGATTCTGAAACAAAGTATGAAAACATAGATAAGAAAAATTACTGATATGTATTATTTTAGTAAAATCATATTTTGATGAATACCATTGCAGGTTAGCTGCTTTCTAATGAAGGAATGCAATTTTGTCGAGACTATGTGTAAAAAATTCTTTTTAGGGGAAAAATTACAAATCTGACATGGATGAAGAAACTCTTGAGAAATTGAGTCTCAATTTATCCCTAGAATACTGAACAATTTATATAATGTACACATTTCTTTATTGAGCTTGTAAATAAACTGCAAGCCTCTGTCCCATCTCTGACCCAGAAGATGGCATGCCTTTTCTTAATTCTGCTTTATTATGATTCTGAACCTTTAAACAGAGAACTTGGCCACTAAGCCTATAAGAGATTTCATGTCTATTAAATCCATTCTATTTTATCGTGTTTATTTGAGATAAATCTATTTACACGACTTGCTCTTTGATCATGCAGAGCTCCTAAGAACATAGCATGCTGGGACCTATGCTGCATGATTTATTGCCATGGAGAAGCTCAAGCAATACCTAAACACTGTGAGGAGGGCAAAAGCTTCTCCAGATTACTTGTAAAGAACCCCAATGGCTTTCAATGGTTGAAGTCCAAAGACACTTACACTGAATTAAATTGCACCCAAATATTTAAAATAAATATTATTGAAACTGGATTTTAATAAATATGCTGCTCACCAAGGAATTTTTTTTTCCAGCACTAGAAACTATTGATATAAATGAATTAATGTTTGTAAGCACTTACAAGAGGGCCCGGTACAGAAAGCTTTATGTAAAAATTATACGAGTTTGTCAAACAAAATAAAAGATGGAAATCCTAGACATGGTCAAGGCTATTTACTTTTGTATTTGATTTAGAATTGTCAAACACTGTATAAATTTCACATGGAAAAAGGAACTATTTTCCTAAATGTTCTGTAGAACACAGAATGTAATGTGCTGAGATACATGATACTCACATGTGAGCGACAGAATCTTTTTAAAGGAAGAAATGAATAATGGCTAAGAATAGCAAAAGAGAGCAAAACACTGGGAAGAGACGCAGGTCTGGGCCTGGGAAGATAAGAACCTGAAGCTGGTATTGCAGTGAATCATCTGTCAGCTGAACGCAAACCTTGAAACTCAGGATCTGTTAGTGAACAGTCAATAAGTTTATTGAGTTGCCAGGCTCAGCAGAGCTCTTTCCATGAGTTATCTTGCTTAATCTTCACCACAGTCTTGTGGCTGGGAATGACTATCCCACGGTACAGCTGAAGAAATTTAGTCACTGGCAATTTGCAACTCGAAACTGGGTTGAAAGAAAGCTACAGCACTTTTCTTCTATTGTTCTTCAGATTTCAGCCTCATAAACAAGTGGTGCCCATCCTTAATGATATAGTGGAAGTGAGTATCCAATATTACTTGGAATGCCATTCAACACTATAAAGATGTTTTCTAACTTTTTATAATCAATGCGAATCCCTAGGCCAGCCAAGTATACATGCGTTCATATTTTCTATGATCGATGAAAAAGAAAAAAGGCCCTTTTCCAACTTTGTGACAAACACTCTCCAATTCTTCCTTTCATCAGTACTTGACAACTCAAAATATAGGTCTATGAATCAAGTTACTTAAACATTTAGGTTTAGTTTGGCATCAGACATAGCTCTTGATAACACCTAAATGTTCCACTCTACATTCGAGTAGCAGAATGCTCCCGTACACATAGACGCAACAGGCATTAGCAAAGACACTGACTCAAAGGATTGGCTCATTTTCTGTGGAAGTGAGAGCAGGCCATAAGAAGGAAGATATGTTAGTATAAAAGGGATCCTAGGGCATCAATAACAAGAGGTACTGGAAGTAGGGATGAATATTTAGGTGGCAGCAGCCTAGAGTAGAAAGGAAGCATTACAGACACTGTTTGGGCATTTTTGGGCATTTACAATTTGCTTTGCCCATCAGTTTTTAATTTGGGCACATATATGTTAGGTCTCTATAAGTACGCATAAACTACTCGGTTACAGGGAATCTGATTTTCTAACTCAGCTAGAGTAGGCATGTACGACTTACTTATGGAATGAATAAATGGATGAGTCAATTAATGAACAACAGTTCTCAGCACTGTTCTCTTCAGATTCTGAAACCCAGAAATTGGGAATCACCTGCATCGTATTTAATGCATGATTTACAAGACGATTTACAAGCACCTTTAAATAAAGAAAGGCCCTAATATGTCAGAGCTTTACATTTCAGTATGCTAATGTGACTACCTTAAGCTGAGTTTTGTAGCCTAAGCCCTACCTCTTATTTGCACTCTTTCTGTAAGTTTGGAATCAGTCAAATTTATTTATATAGTCTGCATTTTCATACTGTCTCCACACATGCATACATGCTGTAGAAGCACAGTGACAAAACAGTTGTAAAGGAAAGTAAAGGAAAGTAAAGCAAAGGAAAATTATTGGGGAATAGGGGATACCCAATATGAAACATAATAAATCCCCTCCCCCTCAATCCATGGAAATGTGAAAATGATTGAGAAGGCCTCCCTACATTTTCCGTAGTAGCATTTCATGTATTATAATCTTATCAATTAAGGAAGAAATATTGATCAGTGGGTTACCATCTGAGAGATTCCATAAAGCTCCCAGGGACTCTTGCGCTGGAGAAGAGAAATGAAAGGGTAAGGTAATCAGTGCAAAGAGTTCAGAGCAGCTTGATAACGAAAGGCCAAGTGCGCTGGCCAAGGGAAGAAGCTGCACAAAAGCCAATCACAACTCTACCATTAAGCTCCTAAAACAGACCTTGCTTGTATCATGTCTAGATCCATCATGTACTTGAAGAAGATCATGGCCGTCATTGTTTTAAAAAGTTAAACAACTCAAAAATAAAACAAAAAATTCAGACCTCAAGGGGTTTCTTTAGTTTAATAACAGAAACAATTCAAAACACATAAAAAATAAAAATATATCTGGGAAAAATAAAAAACCTAAGAATGAAAACCATATCTGAGAATAAACACGTGATCAAGGCTTTGTCATATATTGCATCTCAACACATATTACATACTCAAATACTGAAATATTCAACTAGACAAATAGCATTAGACATACCATGCCAATGAACTCACATGGGGTACAGCATTTAGATAAATTACATTACTAATTTTGTCATATTTAAGAATTATTTAAGAATATCATAATCCTTCACATAATGATTCTGTTAGTTCAAATACAGGATTCTTCAATGATAATTTTACGTCTTCTCAATCTAATCTCCGTTGTGATTTCAGCTGTCAAAATAACTTCAACTTTAGTTAAAAACCTAACATATCTAGAGCTAACTTTTTTCTCTCTCAGTTTTACAGGTCTTAAATGGAAGAAAAAAAAATTCTTTCTAATGCCTCTCCTGATTCTTAACACCTTGAGGAAGATTGGTTTTTGGACCTCTAATTTTTTTCACCTAGGAAAAACATCTTATGTATTCTCCTGGCTTTAAGGAACAAACATATATTATTGTCTCACCAATTTTTTTTATCTCTAGCGTAGATCTATCCCTGAACTAGACTAAATGTTCAACTTCCAACATGTCATTTCTACAGGGGTACCTAATAACATCTTAAATTTTGATCTTCCTCACCTCACTTCTCAAGCCTGTTTCTTTCACTTTCTTCCCCATCTAAGTAAGTAGTGAGTTTTAAACATCTAATTCCAATAAATTCTATGAGAGCAGGGACTATTTCCCCCACTGTGAAATCCTAATTCATAGGATGACAATTGGTATAAATTGGTTCTAAATGAATATGATAAAAGGATGAACAAATAAAAGAATGAATTAAAGGGAGAAAGAACAAATGATTTCAGGGATATTAGATTTGGGGAAGACTTTAATGTGTTGGACTATTTTTCCATCTTTCGTGGTGGTGGAATAAGTCTGAGTTTATATACAACCCTCAGCTGCACTTCAGATTTCTAGACCTAAATATCCCTCTCTTAAGGATGAGGATTAACCCAGTGGGTGCCTGTTCCACTTTTCCTAAATGTTTTGATAGATTTTTTTCATAAGCCTTATTGGAAAATCATTTGCAAATGGATGGCTCCCTAAAGAATCCTTGCTAACAGCAAAGCCTGAAACATGCCAGAGGAAATGTTTAAACATTTTTTAAATGCCTGTTTTCACTTCTACTCCATAATAACTGAAAAATAACTTTTGCATGCACAGAGAATATGTGCTGGAGAGACCCCGACTAAAGAAAATATGGCTGTGGCTGTGATGTGTGGTTACAGAGGAACCTTAGGTGACCCCTCAACAACACTCTGTAGCCACACATAGGATGCTTTTATTTACATAGGCACCATCTTTTTGCAAAAACACTTAGACCATGGAGACCATGGTTTTTATTTTATTTATATATTTTTAACTTTGTACAGAATAATGATAGGATCAAAAAGCTCCAGATCCTTCAAAGTGGATAAGTTCAGGTCTTTCCTATTATATTTTATCCTAAGACCTAGGTTGCTCTCCTAAAATAATCCCAGATCAGAAGTGGGGAAGAAAACAACAAGTTCTATATTTTCATCATGAATTTATTTAGCATATTTTCCCATGCATAAGGAACTTCTGAAGACACAGCTAAATGTGTTTGCTGGGCCTCTGAGGTCTTTATCTTCAAACATCACTTAGATGTTTAGAAGTGGAGAAACAGAAAGGAAGTTGTTAGTCTAGGGAGTGTTCTTTTTCTCTCTATCCTGTGCCTCCAGAAGGGAACACCCTCCAGAAAAACTTGAAGAGCTCTCACAGTTCATTGGCAGAGCAGTGCTAATGACCAGCTTATTACATCTCGAGGGCAAGTTTACATTTACTTGTCCCAACCTGGAAAGATGAGTATTAATACATTCTGGCTTGCCTGCTTTCAGTATTTTCCCCTATGTTCTCTATGGGGATTATTAATTAGGCCAGGCTATTTGAATTGAGAGCATCTTTTACTAAGGAAAAGAAAGAATGTTAATGTATCTGTCATTCATAAACACTGAGCTAGATTTTAAGGACAGTCAGGAACTCTATTTCTGAATGTCTTCTCAGTGCTTGTTTCTATTGATGACCTTTTTTTTTTTCCTCCTGATTGGTTTCATTTGATTGTTTAGTCATGTCTGTTAGCACTGTTATTCTAAATGTTATAATTGGGGGACTTCCCTGGTGGCACAGTGGTTAAGAATCCGCCTGCCAATGCAGGGGGCACAGGTTCGAGCCCTGGTCTGGGAAGATATCACATGCCGCAAAGCAACTAAGCCCGTGCGCCACAACTACTGAGCCTGCGCAGTAGAGTCCGTGAGCCACACTACTGAGCCCACGTGCCACAACTACTGAAGCCCGCGTGCCTAGAGCCCGTGTTCCACCACAAGAGAAGCCACCACAATGAGAAGCCTGTGCACCACAACGAAGAGTAGCCCCTGCTCAACGCAACTAGAGAAAGCCCGCGCTTAGCAACGAAGACCCAACGCAACCAAAAAATTAATTAATTAATTTAAAATAATATAATTGGGATGGTTATTATTTTCCAGTTTCTATAGCTCACATATGTTACATAATCACAGCAATAGAAACTCATGTTTAGATAATCAGTATGTATTCAGTGTGATACCACATAGCGTGCCAATCCTACCACACTTTCAGTTCTAATTCTGTTATTCTAAGTAACAAAATTGCTTTTGTTCTCCATTTGAAGCAGTTGATTCAAATTTTGCTTTAAATGTGTTTTGAGTCATTTGTTGCCTTGCTAGTTTTAAACGTCTCCCCTTGGACATAAAAAGAGCAACAGATCCTTTTTGTTTTAGCTTTGTTTTTCAACAAGAAATACCATCCAAGTGAAAGTTAAAGGGCGTTTCTTTTATTTTTAGAAAAATGAATTATATATGAGGTTTGTTTCTCTGGCTAAAAATTTGTACAAAATGTTGAAGAAAAAAAAATGAAGAAAAAAAAAATGTTGAAGAAAACAATTGGGAAAATTCATACAGAAAGGCCTTTAGCCTGAACTGCTCAATGAATTTTGTTTTTTAACACTGTATACCCTGTATCTAAAAGTGTGAAAGCAATACAAAAACATGATTAAAAATAACATTCTCTACCTACACTTCTGTAAAAAGAATGGTCAAATAGCTACTCTGAGCCTTTCAGTATAATGAACTTAATCAACACTACAAATATGCCACTGTTATGCTTTATTGGATATTTTTTAAAAGAAAAAAATGAGGCTCTGGAATAATATAAATGTTCGCATTTTTGGTAAACTTGTGGGATTAATGGATTCCTTGAAATTATAAGTGAAATAGCACTAAAACCATTTTTAATACACTCCCTATTGAAATCTCCACAAATATATGTTGACTTCACTTGCTTAGCATGTAAATAAAACATTCCTTCTATATTAAAAGATTTTAAAATAAAATATAGAAGCTGTCAAATATGTCATTTATAATAAGCTACTAATGAATATAGATGTAATAATAATTGTATATAGAGATTGTGATTGTTGTGATCTCAGTTTCAAATATACTTTTCATAGGGAATAATACCACTCTGAGTATCAGTAATACTATGTTATTTTCAAGTAATTAAATGTATTGATATATTACTATGAAGGGTTAAAATGATTTTTTGAAAACTAAAATATCAAAATAATTTTTAGATTAACTACTTGATTGGTTTAAAACATCATAGAAGTTTAGAAAATATCAACTTCAAGGTTCTAAATGTCCATGGTTAGGCTGTTGAGAGACAGAAACTTGAAGAATTAAGAGTTAGGAAGGGTCTAGTGTAACAATATAATCATAGTTACAGAAAAGGGTCAGTTCTGCATACTTATTGGTCATTCATTTGGTTAGGCAGTAGTTTTCGTTCTGTATTATAGTTTCTCTTGAGCACTTGCCAAGTAACAGGAACTGGCATTCTTAAAAAGAAATTAGCATGGAGGTGTGAAGGGGGTAGTGAAGATATGGTTTATCTAAGGGCCTGATATGGGTGAGGCACATTGGCTGAACAGAGTTAAGCTGAATGCTAATAACAGGAAGAGAGAATCTGAAAAATGAAGGCAGAATATAAATACACATTAGAATATTGTTTTTTAATTATTTTGGTTGCAAATATGTTTTATATATCAAGACAATATGCATAAACATAAAACTGTATACACATGCACACAGACTGACATGCACACACTCAGAAACACACACATAAAACTTCAAGAAAAATATAACCAAATGATACCTATCTTTACTATGGGCAGGGCACATTGCTTATTCTATTCTATTCCAGTTTATTATTTTTTAAAGTGGGGTGGGAGAAATGAGAATATCTATTTGAGATATTATGGTCCTAAAGAAAAAGAAAGTTCCAGCAGTTTTTTACAGTTAAACAATGGATACACAGACCCTAATTTGGTTAGTCACTGTTAAAAAATAACTCAATTTATAGAGCACATACCATGAAACATGAAATATAGGAAACATGGAATATCCCAACACGGTGACAAAAGGAAGAAAGAAGTTTGAGGGACTGGGGACCCAGTGATGCTGGGTTATAGAGAACTTAATCTGTTGTCATAGTTTACATTTATTTATATCATTTGGACTGTACCCTTCCTGACTGAGAAACCAAGGCTAGTTTAAAAGTTATTATTGTTATTATTATATCAGATATCCTAGATTAAATATTTAATAGAGGATGCCAACTTTCAGTAGGTAGATGCATTATCATACAATGTACTCCATATCCCAATAAGATACATAATTTTGTAATTCCATTTTAAAACTAGAAAAGTTAAGTAAAAGTTATCAAAATAAATTGCAAAGATCATGAAAAAATTGAAGAACATGCCCTTCTATTATTCTTGTATCATATATTTTCAAGTTACCATATTCAATATTAACAAACTGATTTTTCATGTCATACTTTATTTCTGAAATAATTCTCAGGACATAAAGTGTATATCTAGGTGCTTTTAGACGGTATTGATCAAATTTTTAGAAAAAAATAAACAAACAACCTTGCCTATTATATGTCTTTTAAAGTTATAAAGATACTCTACGTAAGAACATGTTATAAAAAATTCACCAGTAGGTAGAAAGATGAATTTGATTTTTAACATATTTAAATGCATTTTGAGCATGCCTTCTTTATACATTTTTAAAAAGTTAGAATTAAAGTGGAATAACTTCTTGTACAAGAAAATAAATTTGTAAAGAACATTAAAAATAATTTCAGATAAAAGCATGTTTACTTAATAACTGACTTTTCATAATTGAAAATCCCTTTTTTTCCTAATGAAAATCAAAACATTTGCTAGTTAAATTTATTTGAAATAAGTTTTTGAACAACAATCAAAAAGTTAATTTTTCCTCTTACCTACTTTCGATCTACCGGTAGTAGACAGTATAATTTTAAACATGATTCATGAAATAAACATCTCTATCACTTATGAAATTCAATAAAAATATTAACTTTCTTAAAATTATAAGCAACTAATAAAACCAGTCTAGCAGTTTATTACATTTTTAGTGTTTAATTTGGAGAAATATATCTATTTTCTTAGTTTATAACCCAGATTTACTTAGCTTCAAAGCTGACCTTACCACTGCATCAGTGATGAAAAAATGTCTAATTTTTTTTATTATTAACTATACTGAAAGTGGAGACTTAATTTTTAATATAATTTTCTGCCCTAATTATATTTGTTACTGTGCACACTAATTATAAATTAAAGCACGATGCTAGAAAAGCACTTTGTCTTTTAAAGAGTGACTAGACCTAACATACTTTCTTTCCATCCCTGGGACAGGATACAGATTTATATATTGAAAAACAAAGCTCTCAACTTCAAATTATGGAATGGTATATTATTAGTGATCATTCTGAATTGTTAAATTTAGGACTCTGGAAAAAAAAAACTCACCATATCATAAAATTTCCATTAATTTGTGAACTGGAAAAAGTCCTATCCAGATAAAGAGGACTTCTAATAACATAAACTACTTATATTGCTTTTTTAGGAGATACTAAATAAAAATCAATTGGTTTAACTCTAGAATTTCTTTCTTCTATTTACAGGCAGAAAGCATAGCTCCTGAATCTTTGACAAGTTTTGACTGATTGTGCAAGAAATGCTGTTAAGTTTAACACTTGCATCTTCATTTATCAACCTGGCACTTTAAAATTTTTATTTATATGGAGACTATTAATTTGGTTTTAACTTTTTTTATAACACAATTTTTAAAAAGAAGGATATTATTGTATTTAACTTTTGAAGATGAAATTTCTCATTCACATGATAGCCAATCAAATTAAACATGAAGTAAATATCTGTAGTAATAATATAAAAGTATGTTTTTTCATCAAGTTATATAAGTTCCAAATATTGTAAAAATATAGCTTTCATATGTCCCCATCTCCTCTCTCATTTTCTAATCTAAATCAGAAACATCTCTGTCCTAAGTCATTATACTATTCTCCTAAATAAAGATGTTCAGTCTTCAGATATTGCCCCCTAACCCATTCTCTGCACATCAACCAGACCACTGTTTTATGAGTGCCTATCAGATGGTGTCACAACCATTTCAATGGACCTGCAGTTAGGGAAAAAAAAAAAAAAAAAATCCAAATTCATTTCTTGGCTTGCATAGCTCTGTATAAACCAATCCCTACATACGATTCCAAATTTCTCTTATTATTTGTACCACATTCATGCAGGGTTTTTTTGTTTTTGTTTTTGTTTTCTTCCTTTCCTCCAACTGATCAAGACCCTTACTAAAAAGTACACTTACTGGCCTATGGATCTAGAGAATTCTTTCTCTGGTTCCTTCTCAGTTTCAATGGTGCCCTTCAACAGCACTGCCTCGGAGAGGGATTCTCTAACTCCCCTGCTTAAAATGAGGGCCCACCCTCAGTATTTTTTCTCCAAGCCCCTGTTTATTTTCTTCATAACATTTACCAACAACAAATAATCTCCAATTATTTTGTACTGTTTGTTTGCTTATCTTTCCCCAAGTAGAATTCAGGATCCAGAATGCAGGGGCTATATTTTTTGTTGTTTGCTTACTTTCGTATTTCCAATGCTTATAGCAGTATTCACTATATTTTCAATATATTAGTCCCATAATAAGAGGGTATAAAACAAAAAAAGATCTAGAGTAAACAATTTGGCAAAGGTCATACAATAAGCCTTTGGTTAAGACAGGACTGAATACAGATGGTCTGACTTCACCGCTCTTGGTCTGAACCTCTGGACTGTCCCCTAATTATGTTTAAGAACTTCCACAGCCATCCTGGCTAACTCCTCTGTTTTTCAAGTGAGGAACGAGGGTGAGTCATTGATGTACTTGCCTAAGAATGTATATCCAGCTTGTTGAGAAACTGTGATTGATATGAATGTCCTGTCTTCCCAGTCATGCTTATTCATTATCCTGTATTGTTTCCCCTCAGCCTGAACCCCTGGAGCTCCATGTGAGCCTAGACATGGCAGTTGTGTTTAGATCCAAGGCATGAGGTCATGATCAGGGAAGTGGATTTCAAATGAGAAGTAAGACGTAGAAGTCAGTTAAATAATGGTTTAGCATCAAGAAGTATATTAAGGCAGGGATCAAGATTGTTACTGTCCATGCCATGGTCAGAGCTCCCATGTGCCAACAGTACTGAAATATCAGAAGGAAACAGACCCCTTTTTGGAAGAAGAATTTGCAGAATTCAGTGGGGCTATTTCCTCTGAATTCAGTCAGGTATGATTTCCCTTCAATGGATTCTCATCCTTACCTGAAGTAAGCTAAATAAGCCTCAAACTCCTTAAAACCTTGGCCCTTGAAAATAAGTATAATCTACTTCAGCCACTGAATCACTGGCAGCCAAGTAAAAAAAATGCTGCCATTGAGAAGTGACTCTTGGGTGCTAGATTTATAGATAAAGTGTCTTTATTTTATGAGCTATCTTTCCATAACGTACTCAAATTTACCACAGAAAACATGTGCATTCTAAAATTCTCTAGAGGGTAATCTAATCCTTGACTTCTGGTATTCAATCTGCCATTTTACTAATATTTTCTTGAAACAAGTCAAACCACAAGCTGAAACCTCCCAAACGGATTCCACGAGACTGAGAGATGTCTCCTTTTTTGCCTTCTTTTGACCTGCCCTCCTTGAAGCCTGCTGGATTAAGGAATAAGACTTTGGTTGATATCAGGTCAAAAGCCAGGGCATCAAAGTTTTATAGTTTTCTGAGTACCTAGAGAGGTGGGATAGGGAGGGTGGGAGGGAGTCTCAAGCGGGAGGGGATATGTAGATGCATATGGCTGACTCACTTTGTTGTGCAACAGAAACTAACACAGTATTGTGAAGCAATTATACTCCAATAAAGATCTATTAAGAAAAAAAGCCAGGGCAAAGCTTGAGCAGAAAGTAGAGGTCAAGAGAGAAGTATGAGGCAAACCTCAGTTGCACAGACGGTATCAAGAAACGCCTTGATCCTCAGGCAGAAGCAGTCGAGGCAGAAGTTGAACTAGAATTTCTTGTCACTGATGGGGATTAATTACTAGCCCACAGATTGGAAGATGGGAGTGAGTGACCCATATCACAGATGGTAAGAGTGCCTTCTGACGCACCCTCTGCCAGGTGACACTCATGCCTCAAGATAGCATGATGCCTCTTTAAGCTTTTTTTTTAGATAACTACAAGTTTGTGGTAAGGAGACAATTTTACAAACATTCATGGTAATACAATAATTTATAGAGTGTGTTTACATCATCTCTGCTCATCTTGATGCTCACAACAAGTCCATGAGGTACACAGGGCAGGAATGATTGTAGCCCTCATTTTTCAGTTAAGGAATGTAAGAATCAGGGAGGTGAAAAGCTTTGACATGCATATTTGCTTGCTAAATGGTGAAGTTCGGATTCAAAATGTGGTGTCTTGAATCCCGGTGACATTTTCATTCCACTATACCATATCAATCTAGGTAATTCAGTTCTCCAAGTGAATTGAAAGAAAACAGAAAGCTAAATGTAATAGTTCAAGGAGATATAGAACGAATCCAAACATATGAATCCAGAGATACAGCTAAGACTGTAAATAACCAATCTTGTCAAGATATGAAAGCCATTCCAAGCTCCAAACTGAGATGTGATTTAAATGTCATATTTGAATAACAGTCCTGTGATCCATCATCTGTCATAAATTTTAAGATCCGGTTTTAGAGAAAATGAAAACAAACAGATTAACCCTTTCTTCATGCCAACACACAAAAACTATGTAATATCCTATGAATTTTTAGCATCAGGACCTAAAGTTCCCAGTGAATACTTTTTAAAGCATTTTCATTTTCTGATTCCTGACGCTTTACATCATTACAGTTATATTTGTAATTAAATATTAAAATGAAAGAAAACCTAGCAAAACAAATATTTAAACCTTTCCCTTAAAGAAAAATATCTAATGCTATGCTATTTGTAGAAATCTTACTACTTGTTAATTTATAGTAAATAAATTCTTCAAGAAATGAAATATAGGCAGTTTTTTTTTTTCAATAGTTACTTTGTATTCCTGAGAAGCAGTCATTACATGTATTTATTCTGACTTCAAACATTCCAACTACCACTGTCATAAAACTAGGTTAACGAATTCAACCAGTAAAACAAAACAAAATAATATTCACTTATAAGTTAAAGGTCTAAGTGAGTTGAAGTGGGGATGAAAGCACCTCTTGACATCTTTTCCTTTTTTCCTTTTCTACTTTAACATATTTCTTATAATATTTTTCTGGTCTCATACTAAACCTCCTAATAAGTAATGGAATTTCCAATAATACATTCGTTATCAAGCTTTTGTGCATTTTTTACCTGAAAGTCTAACTGTCCTATGTTGGTTAATATAATGATATTTGACTAAAAAATCAAAAAATCCAAAGTCCACCTATTCAACCTTAATTTAGAATTGGGGAAAAATAACAAAAGTCTATACTTAATAAAATATAAAACTCAGGAAAATCTGAGTCCCTAAAGTCTGCATATAATTTAATTAGGGTATTAGATTCATCATATCTAATACTAAGATTCTGCTCTTAGTAGGGGACTGCTTAGTATGAGTGGTTTAGAAAATAGAAATATATGAATCCCAACCACTTTCAAAATTGTAGAGACCTGGAGAATGCATTGTACTTTATGATGATAGTTTCTGTTTATATAGTTCATCGTTTGTTTTCTTCCCATTTCAATCAATATCTTTGTTAAAAATTAAACATTTGTTGAAAATTAGAATATCTATGTTGTTAACTCTAATTAATAGTTGTATATTAAGCTGGTGTGTTTACTAATCTGGATACACACTTGGTATATCCATTTCCTCAATATATATGATACATGCCCCGATGAGAAGGTGTAGTTTAACTTTTCCTAAGTCCTCCCTTCTAAATTCTACTAAATAACCAGGAAATACTCCAAAAGACAACTACAAAAGGAATCTGAAGCCTAGAAAGACAAAGGTGTCTGGCTAGTGACTTCAGGATTCAAGGAATAGCATCGTAGTGAATTGTCTGGGTTTTCTTTTTATTTACCATTAATCCAGGTTTGGGCACCAGAGAAGCCTACAACTTGGAACTATCAACAACAAACCAAGAGGAGCCTGCTTCTGTGGCCAAATGACTAGGAATGGAGAAGCCCAACAGATATCAAGTAGGGAGACCTCAGTCCCTTTCCACACGCAGGGCAGTGGAGCCCATTCTTTCAAAGTGGCAGTATAGCCTGGTGTCTCTGGGTCTCCACCTAGAGGCAGGAGGTGACCCAGGCCCAGCATCTGCCAGCCTGCTACCAGTGAAAGACAGCCTGGTGACTTCTCCCCACATGCTCTCCCTACCTACTGCAGGTGAGATAGGACAACGCCCTGTGACCCTGCAGGTAGGACCATCAGCAATCAATCCAGAGACCCAGCAGCACAGATAAATAATGCAGATAAGGCAATATTGCAAGGGATCTGAAAATTAAATTCGAACCATTGTTCTGGCCACGAAGAAGGCCAGAACATACACCTTAAGCCTAAAAGGGCAATTGTTAACTAGTAGATTTAAATAGGACCAAGTTTCCTAACATAATATTCAAAATATCCAGGATAAAATCCAAACTCTCTTGTCATCCCAAGGAAACAAAATCATTTGATGAGAAAAGATAATCAACCAACACCAATACTGAGGTGAATCAGATTTTAGAATTAATGACAAGTATTTTAAAGCAACAGTCATAAAAATGTTTCAACAATCATTTCTGAATTCTCTTGAAGCAACTGAAAGGGTAGAAAATCTCAGCAAATAAATAATAGTTGGAAAAAAGCACCAAGTGGAATTTATAGAACTGAAAAACACAATAACAGTACTACCACCACCACCACACTAAATGGCCTCAAGAGTACAGTCAAAATGACAAAAGATAGAATCAGTGAATTTTAGGACAAGTCAAAAGAATTTAACCTAATCAACACAGAGAAAGCAGCCTGAGCCAAATTAATAGAGCTTCAAGGATCTGTGGGACAACATGAAAAGATCTAATACTGATGTCATTGTAGTGGTAAAAGAGAGGAAGAAGAGTGTGAAACTGAAAAATTACTGGAACAAACAGTGCTGAAAACACTCCAAATATGTAATACATAAACTTACAGATTCAAGAACCTTACTGAAGACCATCACGTAGGATAAACCCAAAGAAATCCATACAAAGACCTCAGGATTAACCAAATTAAGAAGTAAAGACAACAAACAAAGAGTGTTAAAAGCAATCAGAGAAAAATGACCTTTACCCATAGAGAATACCAATCTTAATAACAACAGATATCTCATCTGAAACCATAAAGGTCTGAAGAAAGTAGCACAACATATTTCAAGAGCAAAAATGAAAGAAATGCCAACTGTGAATTCAATATTCAGTGAAACTATCCTTCCAGAGTAAAGGAGAAGTAAACACGTTCTTAGGGAGGTAAATAATTCATTGTCAGTGGACCAACCCCTAAATCATGGCTAAAAGAAGAAAATGTTACTGGAAGAAAGAAAAAAATAATGGTATGGGTTAACATTGAGCTACATATGCAGTAGACTATCCTTCTCCTCATAAGTTTTTAATAACATATTTTGCTGAAGCAAAATAATAACACTATTTGATGCAGTGTTAAATGTGTGTAAAGGAAATAGTTAAGACAATTACATTTTAAAAATGGGAACAATAAAGGACTAAATTCAACCAAGATGAAACAGAAAACCTGAATAGTCCTATAACTAGGAAAGAAATTGAATTAGTAACTAACTTGACTCCCCAAAAAGAAATCTTCAAGCCAAGATGGCTTCTCTAGGGAACCGACCAAACATTTAAAGAAGAATTAACACCAATTTTACACAGTCTTTTCCAGAAAATAGAAGGGGAGGGGACACTTTCAAACATATTTCATAAACCCAGTATTGTTTTGATACCAAAACCAGACAAAGGCAGTACGAAACAAGAAAACCACAGACCAATATCCCTCGTGAACCTAGGTATAAAAATCTTCAACAAAATATTACAGAGTTGGGCTTCCCTGGTGGTGCAGTGGTTGGGAGTCTGCCTGCTAATGCAGGGGACACGCGTTCGAGCCCTGGTCTGGGAAGATCCCACATGCCCTGGAGCAACTGGGCCCGTGCACCACAACTACTGAGCCTGCGCGTCTGGAGCCTGTGCTCCGCAACAAGAGAGGCCGCGATAGTGAGAGGCCCGTGCACCGCGATGAAGAGTGGCCCCCACTTGCCACAGCTAGAGAAAGCCCTCACACAGAAACGAAGACCCAACACAGCCATAAAGAAAGAAAGAAAGAAAGAAGAATTTGCTACAAAAAAAATATATATATATATTACAGAGTTGAACCCAGCAATACATAAAATAAATTATATATGATAATCAACTGGAATTTATTCAAGATACACAAGGCTGGTTAAATATTCAAAACTCAAAGTGTAATCACAATATTAACAGGTTATAGAAAAAATCATTATGACCATATCAATTGATGCAGAAAACATATTCAAACAAATCCAAACCCATTCATTATAAATCACTTAGGAATCGAGGATTATAAGACACTTTCTCTACTAGATAAAGCACGTCCACAAAAAAACTACAGCTAATGTTAAACTTAACGGTGTAAGACTGAATGCTTTCACCCAAATATCAGGAACAGGCTAAGGATGCTTGCTCTTACTACTCTGATTCAACATAGTACTGGCTGTTCTAGCAAGGGCAATAAGGGCGGAAAACACATTGAAGGCATACATATTGAAAATGACCTAAATTTTATAACTCAACACCTATAGGAAAAAATACATTGGAAAAATATCTTCAGGAGATTTATTTAGTTAGTTAGTTAGACTTAAGCACAAAAGCATAATGGGAGAAGTTGATAAAGTTGACCCCACTAAAATTAAAACCTGTTGCTCTTCAACAGCCCCCCTTAGCAAGCTGAAAAGACAAATTACAGACTCTGAGAAACTATTTGCAAACCACACATCTCACAAAGGATTTAAACAGTTAACTAAAATAGTTAACTCTCAAGTCTCAAGGGTAAACAAAAAACAATCCAATTAGAAAATGGGCAAAAGAAATGAACAGACATCTCATTAAAGAAGATCTACATAAAGCACATAAGCTCTTGAAATGATGTCCAATATCATTAGCCATTAAGGAAAGGTAAATTAAAACCACAATGCAGTATCACTAAACACCTATTAGAATGGCTGAAGAAAACACACTGACAAGGATGTGGAGAAACTTGATCCCTCATTCACTGCTGGTGTGAACGTAAAGTGGTACAGCCACTCATGAAAATACATTGGCACTTTCTTTTAAACTATAAATACGTTTACCACACAAAGCAGCAATTTCACTCACGAGTGTTTATCCCTGAGTAATGAAAACTTTTGTTCATGCAAAAATCTATACACAAATATTCATAGCAACTTGATTCATAATAATCAAAAAATGAAAACAAATGTCCTTTGATCAGTGAATTGTTAAACAAACTGAGTTAACCATACCATGGAATACTACTCTGCAATAAAAAAGAGTGAAATGTTGGTAAATGCAAAAATTTGGAAAGACCTAAAGGAAATTGTATAGCATCCTTGAAATAATTATAGCGATAGAAAACATATTAGTGGTTGTCATGTGTATGAGTTTGTATTTGGGGCGTGGCTATAAAAGTGTAGTACTAGGGGGACTGGATAATAGAACAGTTCTGCATCTTGATTGCTGATTGACTGATAACACTGCACAGAACTAATCATACACACATACACAAATGAACGCGTATATTACTGTTGACATCTGAATATACTTTGTGGGCTGTACAAATGTAAATTTCTTGACGTACTGTATTTATGCAAGTTGTTAAATGTGACGGAGAAGTGTGAAGAACGTATGGGACCTTCCTGTACTTTTTTCAACTGTCTGTGAATCTATAATTATTTCAAAATAAATGTGTAAAGACAATGTAGTACATGTGCCCAAGGTTTGCTCAACAACCAAGCAAGTTCAAGACCAAGCAAGGTTTGCTCAACAGCCAAGCAAGTTCAAGACCAAGCAAGGCTTGCTCAACAGCCAAGCAAGTTCAAGACCAAGCAAGGTTTGCTCAACAGCCAAGCAAGTCTTCCACAGCAGACTATGGAACGTTTAATCTGTATTAAAGTGATCAAGACTGCTCCTCTCCATAACGCTAATTTCTAAGCAATGCATCAATGTAAGTTTCCATCTTTACATATGATTGAATGGCTGACCTACTTTGTAATCAAAAGTAAGTTATGTTTAACAGATAAAAGTAAGCATAGCTACAAATGTGGAATCAAAGATTACATTGGTTATAATCATCAAATTATATTTTCTCAACATGTCTCTTCCCAAGGCATAAAAGAAACAACGCTAAGTCTATTCTTAATATCTCCCAAAAATCTCTGCCTCAAAATGAGTTTCCTTAGTTTGTTCTTAGATCTGAGTCTTGCATTTAGAAAAAGAGAAACAAGTTTTGAGGCATGTGTATTATTTTCCCTTTCAAGGCTCCATTACAGAAACCCATCTAAGTATCTGACAGATAAGAGTTTACAGCCACTTGCACGCTTCCTGACATAATTTTTGACACACAGGCATATATGTGTGATGCCTCACTCCTACTTTCAAGTGCTTAGCAATATATAAGCTAGACCAGCACCCTCGCAGCTCAATCACAGCTCAATCTTGTCTTGGAAATCATGTGTAAGTTTTGGAGTTAAATAATATTCCCCCCAAATTCCAAAACAGAACATAAGCAAGTCAAAGTATCTTTTTTTTTTTACTTTTTAGAATTTAGGTTGGAAAGGAAATATTTACAAATAAGTACATTATTCCTTTTTAAATTAAATTCCTTTGTTTTAATTTTGCTGGAAAATAGGAAAAGATTATTATCATTTTTTGGCTAAACCAGAATACATCAATTTGCTTAATGGACAAAATATGGTCACAAATTAATCAGTTTTGGGCTACCAACTGCCTCCAGTTACAAAAGAAAAAAAGTCTGGATTTATAATTTTTTTTTTTAAATTAACTATCAAGATAATTCTATTTCATTATGTGTAATATATTAACTACAATTGTGACCAAAATTATTCTCCTTACCAATGATTTCTGTTAATTACTGTTGGGAATTTAAGTTATCAGATAACCCGTACAAAGTAATATCAAGAAACAATTCAGTGCTTTTAATCATAAAATTAAGAACCCTATCACAAATAACTACTGAAAATAACAAATATTTGATACTTAATATATTATTTTACACTGCATATAGGTACTAATGAATGGAAAGTAAATAT
This sequence comes from Balaenoptera borealis, assembly GCF_965194805.1. NCBI lineage: Eukaryota > Metazoa > Chordata > Mammalia > Artiodactyla > Balaenopteridae > Balaenoptera > Balaenoptera borealis. The sequence goes on from NC_138867.1 coordinate 17,365,560, forward strand.
TACTTTTATTATAAGGCTCAAAATACTTATCAAAAGTTTTCCAACCCACAGACAAGTATTTTTAAACCAACAGTTCTCTACTAAAATCGTATTACCATGTACTAAATAAAACGAGCAAGATACATTTCCCTCGCTTGGATTAGATTATTTATTGCTTTGGTTCAGTGACAGTGATTGGCTATTTTAAGAATGAATCAGTTTAACTTATGCTCTTGTGCACTCAGTGTATTTGATTAGATCTGGGGTGGATAGGTTTCAATGTCAGCATCTGCTCCTTTCAATTAATTGGCTGCGGCAGCCCTGAGTAAAAATTTGAGAAGAAATCTGAAGTTCAATGGGAAAGATTCGAGATGTCTTCTAAGTGTGTGAGACCCAGTGTGTGCCAAGTGTCATGGCAAACCAGCTAAGTATTTTTCTCTTTGGGTGAGACATGTAAATGCTATAAATATAAATGAGGATGAAAGCTTGTATATCTGTTCCATAGTAAACTTCATTTTACTTAAAAACAGAAATCATAAAAACCGGAGCAAGTGCATCTTTTAAAGACCTATTGCAGAAGCTCCAGTCTTTGAATTTTCTCTAGTGTTTATTGACTTTTTTCTTTAAAAATACATATTGGTAACTGATAACACATATTTGAACTGAGGCACTTTACTTTTAGTATTATCCTTGAGTTTAAAGAGTATTGGGAAGTAGTCTAATTTGGAGCTTGCTTTGTTTTGCCTGAGAAACAGCCGTGCCTAAATCCAGCTGACCCTTGAACAATACAGGTTTGAATTACGCTGTGCGGGCCCACTTATGTGCAAATTTTTTCAGCAGTAAATACTACACTACTGCACCATCCACTGTCGGCTGAATCCATGGAAGCAGAACCGCGGTTGTAGAGGGCTAACGATAAAGTTATGCTTGAATTTTCCACTGCAAAGGAGTGGGCACCTCTAACCTCCACTTTGTTCAAGTATCAACTGTAAAGTTAATTGGGGATGTGATATCATAAAATTGAGCTTATGATGGTACTATATCTTATAGTATACTGAACTCTGAATTAATACACATATCTCTTCTAGAAGCGCTAAAATTATTGCATTGTAAGGACATTTTGACACTCCATAAGTATATATATTTGCCTCTTAGGATACTCACTGTTTTTCAGTTATGTAGTGGGGATGGGGACGGTGAGAGGCAAGGTTCCAGCTGTTTGTTATTTTCCTACTTTGCTTTTGACGTCTCACCATTCAGAAGTATCCAGATGGTTATAAATATTTAGGAATCTGAGGCATTTCAAAGTCATGAAATCTGTTACCTTCTAAATACAAAAGCAACTTACAAATTCTCAACTCACTTATTTGAAAATCAAGAACAATAGAAGCAAAATATATATGTGTATGTTATGTATATATATATATATATAGTATATATATCTGAAAAGAGTCTTTGTTATTCTGTTGTATGATCATCCTGATGTTTCTGTTTCAATTTCAAACTGCAGCAGAGGCTGAAATGTAACCTAATAACTCTATACCTCCCAAATGAGCCTTCCAAGACAATATCTGGTTTACTGATCCCCTTTGTGTCTCCACCATCCTGCTGAGGATCTGAAGACAAAATACATGGAAGATGTGCAAACACATGTCCTGCCAATACAGTACATGGCTCTCTCCATAACACTTTTCATTCATTACTAGCACATGCAATCTCTTTCGTTTATTTCATAGAATAGGCAAATGTTAATATACGTACTTGAAAACAAAAAGCATTTTACTGAAGTAACTCGTGAAGTTGTATTTCACTGCTTGCAGCAGATTTCATTTTTAAGCTGTCAGCACTTCTTCAATACATAGAACTGGCCACCACACAGCAAAGTTAGCAATTTCATAGTGTATTCACAGCCCATTAATAGGTTTGCCTATATGGGAGGAATATGGGGGGGGGGAAATTCTGACACAGAGAAATGAAGATCTGTCACAACAGTGAAAGTTAATTATAAGGTTGTTCAGTTGCTTGAAACTAGAAGCTCTAAAACAGAAAATATATCAACAGAAATTTCACCATCTGAATAGAGTCACAAGTGTCTATTTTTCCATTTTCACTTATCTGACAGGGAAATAATATTGGCAAACACATATTTACCTAGGTTACTAAGGAAAGCAATTACTTGGGTAATATTTCTAAAGAGTCATCTTCTAGGAAAGACTTTGACATAAGCTGCTGCGCTCAAAATATCTGTTGCTGGATTCCAAGTCAGAAAGGTATACACAATACTCACAGATTACTTTAAAAGAACATAAAATCTCAGCTGTATTCCAAGCTCCTAGAATATCTATGATTAAAAACATTCATGAATGTCCTATAACTTATAGGAGTATAGTCAAATATAACAAAAGTACAGGAAGTCTATGTACAGAATATTGAGTATGTTAAGATCAAAGAATAAATGGGTTTAATACCTAAGTAAGGAAAGAACCATTAATTAATTAATTAATTAATTAATTAACTGGAGTACTATTTGTAGTCTTGCTATTACTTTGGCTCAACACAATGGATAGTAGTAATCCTGGAATTTCTCTGGTTTGTTAATTATACTTGTACATTTTTATTATGGTTCATTGATAGGCCTTGTTGGTAGGCAGAAAATTTCAACTTAAATTAAAAAGTCAAATGATTAGAGCTTAAAAACAATTCAGACAACATGATCACTAATGAATACCTCACATATTCTTCTCTGCCAGAAAAATGAATCCACTTTGCTGTTCATCCTTAGCCTTGACATAGTGATATATAGCTTGTTTCCTGAAGTAGATTTAATGGTGTAGATTATTTTGCAGACTAGAAAACAGCACAGAAAATCACTATGTTGCTTTATGTCATCCTGACACAGCTTTTTGTCTTGCCACCGAAGAGGAATTGGAGCATTAGAGTCTAGTCAAAATATGGGAATGTTTGCTTTGATTTTCATCTGTATGTTATGTGTATTTGGGGGAGGGTGAGTGGAGTGGGAAGTTAAATGGAAAACATAATCAATATAGTTACTGGAGTTCTAATTTTTCTTAGGAAAAGTGAAATCTTTTAAACAAAAAAAAAAGTTGAAGAGGATTTTAAAATAAAAACTATTGAAATCATAGCTATTGAAGTATCTATTTTTAGGAGACTATAATCAATGAATTCATAGAATTTGACTCTACCATATCTTTGCGTTCATTTCAGGCCTTATTACGTTATCTGCACTTAGTAAACACACTAAAAATGTCACTGAAAGCTAGCATTTGGATCATTTATGATTCTGAATTGATACATAGGAACAACACATATTGCTTTTCAAGTAACTATTACTTATTAGTTACTATGTTGATATTTGCTAATATAATAAATTTTAGAAAAGTAAGAGGTGAAAAAGCTGGAAACAGAATTAAACTGATTATTTTGTTTGTTTAGTTTCACAGGTATATGCATTAGTGCTGTGAAGAGAAGCAGCAATTAAGATTTCAGTCCTATAATTGTATATTTGATAAGAAAATTGAGAGAAAAGCTAGACATCTTGATCCATATTTGGGAGATGAAGTTTTTACTGGGTACAATAAAAATATGCCAAATTGGGCTGTCCTATTTGTAAGACAGACCAGCACAACTGTAGATAAAACTCTACAGAGGTTTTATACTAAACATGTCCTTAATTCATAAATATGTTGGAACAATAATAAAAAAAACAAACACTCATTTAAAGAAAACACATAACAGAAAGAAGAGATCAAGATGATCAATCTGCATAGATTTCTGGAAAGCAAATAGAATATAGATATTCTAAATACATATATATTTTTTCAAATTTTCTTATTTTTTCAAATACACACACACATTTGAAAACTATATCAACCAAACAAGAAGCATCTATTAGGAAAAGTAGTAATCTCAGAAAAAGGAGTTTTTGGAAATTAAAGATATTACTGTAAAATGCAGACAAGTGAAGTTTAGGGGGACATTGAGCCAAAGGGCTCATTATGTCATGACAGTGTCAAGATGTAAGAAATGGAGGTATTGAGACTGATTGGAGCATCATGGAAATAACCAACAAAAGAACATAATTCAAAAAGAATGCTTATATCAATAATTTTAACAATTTTAACAATTTCATCATCTGGTTAAGGTGGTGAGATAATTTAAATTTTATCCACCTCTGTGCTGAGAATTAATTGTAATCTGTGCTTGTGTTGATTTTATACTGATTTTAAAAAATCCTAAGAGGATGGGTAAAGAGATAAGTCTTGCTCTTAACTTTAAATATGACACAGTGGCCAGGTGAGCCTGAAAACCAAAGAAGCAGTACACATATTTTATTACGTATAGTGAGTATTACCAGTTGCTAAAAAATTTAATGGAAAAATAGATGGTAGAACCAAAGTTGAAAAAGTTAAGAGTAGAATAAGAGAAAATTTAAGAATGAACAGGAAAGCCACAAATGGCTACAAGTCCCTGATGAGTAGCTAGCTGTATGGCATAATAGTGTACACACAGGGTCATGGATCTATTCATCTAGTAAATAAACTTGCTGACCAGGATAACACTCTACAAAAAAAAAAATATGCCAGTGGTAACTATATATATTTTTTATGAAACATTTCATTACAAAAAACATATAAAGTTTCAGATATCCAAGCATGGATATACTGATTTATTTTTTCTCAAAATATCAAATTCTGAACATATTAAGGGGCATTTTTATGATTAAAAAATGCATACCTCAAGCAGCATGCTATTCCATCACAATTAGTTGAAAATTGATTATATAATATCTTTATTTATATGGCTGAGGCATACTTGTAAGGAAAAATAAACTTTTATAAACTAAGTTTTACTTAAATTAAGGGAAAAATATCAAAATATCAAAAGATACTCTTGGAAATATAGGTTTTCTTTCTTCAGCTGAAAGCCAATCCGATGTATAATTTAGATACCAAATTGAAATGAAATTTAGCTAACTCTTTCCACACTTACTAATAAAATGTATTTACCTAATGATAAAAACATATGCTCAATTTCAATCTTTTTGATCTGCCCACTATCTAAATAATGATTTACTTGTAGCAGGGGTTCTAAAGGTAACACTTCAATTACATTTCTTGGGCTAGAAATGCCAGGCATAATAATGTTTCATCATCAGCAGTTAGTGTTAACTATATTTATTAGTAGCAAACTTATTGTTTAATACCATGGTAAGCCTCCCTATAAATTTCTGCACAGGACCTTCAGAAAAGTGTCCTGCAATATTTAGTGACCGTTTATATTCAGTACTGGTTGGATTTCAAATTATAGATACTAAGAAATCATTTGGTATTAAATTATTCTCCCTTGAAACTCCTTATCAAATAGTTAACAATGTGTCTAACCAATTCTTTTATAATAGGAATGAGGAATAATTACTGTCTAATGTTTAGTGTTTAGCATAGGTATATTTTATACTTCCTTATGGTAGAATATTTGTGATTATAAGGAGGAAAAAATGTATATACAATGTTTCTTTTTCTTCTGCATAACCAATGTATTAAACAACTGTCAACAGTAGCGTCAGAATAACAGAACGACTAGAAGCAGATATTGTGGAGTTAATCAAACACAGGTAAATTATTTAATGGTACAAGAGGAGGTCATGGCAGTCAGGACACAGAGCAGAATGGTTAGCAATATTCCTCAAGGGTACCATTGTACATGACCTGGCAAAGTGATGCCACATCATACTGTTTTGGAAATTTAAACATTCTTCATAAAATATAACAAGAGAATACGGATAATGCAGAACATCACACATGAGTTTATGTCAAATACAGTATTCTCAGTCTCCCCAAATTTACACAAACTGGCTAAAGTAAACTCCATTTAGAGTTGAGAGAACGAGTGTCGTTTACCTGGGGATTCCTAGGGTCATCCTACCAGGCTCTCAATATGTTATAAGGGCTATTTTACGTGTTTTATTTCTTCTACATTTTTGTCTTTTTATGAATTCACTCAGCCAGTATTGCCTGGTGCCTACCAAGTTCCTGGCATGTGCTAGTCATTAAGGACACAAGGGTAGGATTTAAGACCTAATCCCTAGCCTCAGGTAGCTTACAGTCACTTTTTTGAAACTTCCTGATAGCAGTTTCTAGAGCCCTTGTATTTCATCTCCAATGCAACAGAGTTCAGGGCCAACAAGATATCAGGGCATTTTTCCATATATCTGCTATATTTGGAAGTGAAGCATGTTTGTCATTAAACATCATAGAGTTTCCTAACTTTAACAAATATGATAAATATTGAGGTAGAGTAGAGAATAGTATGCAGCTTTATCCTTAGACTATTCATGGGTGTTAATCCTTCTCAGAGATTTTCACACTTCAACTCTTCTTGTTTTGAGTTGTCATACATAGTTCGTATAAGAATCTCAAGAGCAGAAAACTATGAACACAGAATACCTTAGCAAAATCTCAAGGAGTAAAGGTGGATAAAAATCTGACTTATTTGTAAAGTGAATTTTACATGTCTTCACATTCACATCTATAGATAGTTATATTACCCCTTTTAGTTAAGTTCTATTTCTGCCCTAGTAAGTGTCTGGGGAAAAATAAAATCTGTTCCTCAGTTTAGCAAAGTGTTGAAAAGTCTCTTTTTATGTTTTTTCATGCTATAGAAATTGAGTATCTTCTGACCCCTTTCATTGACCATTTTAAGGAGATAGCACTGAGGAATATGAATTTAATTTGATGAAGATGGACAAGAGAATCATTGAAAATTATTTTTGTACTTTCCTAGTGATTCAGACCTCTGGAAATACATATATGTGATGTATTAGTTATATGTGTTATGTACATATAATGGTTTATTTTAAAATCTCTAATCTTTACATACCTTTTCATAAGTTTTAAATTAAGATGTCCATTGCAGCCAGATAAGAGCTAAGTGTTTCTATTTAGATATATGGAGTTGTTTTAGTTATCCTTTATTATTTGGATATCAAAGATTGGCTATACACAAAAATAAACTGTCAACAAAATTCCAATAATCCAGTATTTGATCTTTAGGTAAAATCATGCCTGTAATTTATTTAAGAGGTGACATTGGTATGACTTCGTGCATCTGAGAAGGATTGTATGTATATTTTTTCCTTTCTTCCATCATCTGTTAAAATTGTGAGGTGATGTAAATAGAGGGTTACTTATTTTCAGAGTTAAATGATTTGTCTGAGAAAATACAATCTTTATTTTTATTAAGGAGATATTTTCTATTAAAATGTGATCTGTGGATAACTGAAAGTGGGAAAATCTTTATCAATGATTATGATGCTTAAATATCTATCTCATTGATGAGTCCATTTTTAGATAAAGTATAGTAGATATATAGGTCCTCATGAAAAAGTCTTTTTGAAATAAGTCTTGCTCTCTTTTTTCTGGGCTCACAATTAAACTACTTTTGTCAGCTTCCTTTGCATTTAGGAATGGCCATATGATGTTTGGCCAGCCCACTGAATTTTCCATTTGGGATATTTAATCCTATTTATTTTCAGGTGACTGGATAGTGACATCCAAGACGAATGAAGCCTTATGTTGACTGGGGCAGAGCTCTGGGTACCCAAAATCCCTAAATGACCAAAGGAGAACAGATACTCTCAACCAGTGACCTGGAACCATGTTGGGCTATTCAATGAAGACCCTAGGTAGTTACACCTATGACTCATGCATGACCTGTCATGGTTAAGCTTCAAAGCTGGACAGTAAGCTATCTAAGGAGAGGGGTTAGGTCTTTCTAGTCTTACCCATAAGCCCTTTGTGCCAGGCACATGCCAGAAACTTGATAGGCACCAAGGAATATTGGCTGAATAAATACTTTAAAAATGCCAAAATGTAAAAGAAGAAAAGTACATGTAGAGTTGTCCCTATAACATACTAAGAGCCTGTTAATAGAATCCTCGAGATCCCCACGTAACAGACAATCATCCTTTCAACAATAAATGGAGTTTATTTGAGCCAATGTGGGGAAGCTGAGAGTAACAAATGAGACATAAACTCACGTGTGATGTTCTATATTATACCATACTCTGTTGTTATATTTTATGGGGAATGGTTAAATTTCTAAAACAGTATGATGTGGCATCACTTTTTGGGTCATTTGCAATGGTACCCTTGAATAACACTGTTGATCATTCTGCCATGAACTCCTCCTGTACCACTAAATAATTTCCCCTTGTTTAACTCAACAATGTCTCAACTGTTTTGCTGCTGTTGTTGTTCTTAATATACTATTGATATTTCTACAATAGTTGTTACTCAAAAGAAAAAGAGAAATGCATGGGTAAAATGGAGTGAAAAAGAGAAGGCAAAACAGGAAGAAGGAAGGGAAAAGTGAATGAAGGTTGAAAAAAAGAATGTAAAAGTGGATTAAAGAAGGGAAGAAAGAGAAGCCATAGAGTAGGAAATCACTCTTGGGACAAATATTCACATTTCTTCCACTGTGTGTGTGAGTGTGTGTGTATTTGTGTGTAATTGTATATGGGTGTGTGTAACATGTAATTTAAACAATATTCTCTTTACTTAAATTTTCTCTTGTATATTTAGTAATAGAAAAATTTTAAATGTTAGTAAAAGATATCAATATGAAAATAGGTATTTTCCTACAGAAATGTTATAAATATAGTTGTAATTATACTCTATTTAAAATTTGCAAATTTTTATTTTCCTACTTGCTAAGTTTTCCATTTGTTAATCTAAGAAAATCCACTTTTGAATTGTGAACATAACATTTTATCTAACATTTATTTAAACAACATTAAATTTTGTTAAACATTTAGATTATTTTCATTGTTTAGTTACTATAACTACAGGTGCCTTAAACATATTTCAGGGCAGTTTCTTGGAGATGGATTTCCAGAAGTGGAGAGGGTGAACAGAAGGATATATGCATTGTATCACTTTTAATAAATCAGTTGTGAAATTGCCTTCTAAATGGTTAAAACCAACATAGAGTGTCATTATAAGAGGGTGGCCGCTTCAACACAACGTGACTAGAGCTGAACTTTGTTTCAAAGTTAAACTTGGAGAAATGATATCTCATCTTGGCATAATTTTAATACCATTAATTTTGTGTAAGGCTAGAATTTGTAGTGATTACATTCTTTGTAATTACGTTCTTTGCTTTGTCTGTTTCCTACTGTCCTTTTGATTCATTTAATGTTTCTACACATTATTTATATAATAATGTTATTTTATAATAATGATTACAGGTCATGAGGTTTTCCAATTTTTTTAAAATTATAGCATAATAAAATTGTTACTCCTTCATCAAGATTGTAGTAAATATTTTGTTAGCCTCATTTATTTTTTTAAATTCCTTAGGGTGTTAAGTTTATAGTTTTTCAAACATAACCATTTACTCTCAGCAGTATTTTTTCCTAAAAATTTCAAGTTTATATTAACCTCCCCTCCCATAGGCATTATAAATATTCCATTATAATTCCTTCTGGTTTTCTATGATCTATCCTTTTATAATTGATTCCTACTGCTTTATTATTTTGTTTGAAGAGGTAAGATTTTAACAGATTTCTCCAATGTTGCCATAATTATAGGATCTTCTCTTTAACCTTGAGTGTGAAGTCTCCTTAATTGTATGATAAATGCTTATGTGTAAAATTATTTATTTACAGAATATTCTGTTACCTTGATTTGTCTCTCTAATCTTACACATTAGCATCAGATTCTAGTTTTTAAAGATAGAAACATATTTTCAAGTCACATTTACTATTTACAAACATTTAATAAATTAATTTGAAAAGATGTCATATGAATCCAGTGATAAATCCATATTTAATGTATAAATTAATTATCCATAATTAGTAAATGGTAAATTTAGAAAGTGATAAATCCATAGGTTAGAATAGGCAAAAAAAATCATAAAATTAATTTCCTTTAAGATTATTTGACATATTTAGGTCTGGTTGGTATCAAGCTACAAGTTAGATGGTATTATCATATATTTTACAGAAAATCTTAAGGCGATTCCATGTAATGTTTAAGTCTCAGAGAATACTATTTAAAGTATTCATTATACACGATCCATTCAAAATGATATGACTTCTCATCTAATTTGCCAAAGAAAGATATTATTGAGCTTTTTACCCTCTCCCTTTTGTGACTCACTATGTAATGACAAAGGAACACGTTGTATTTCCTTGGATTTTAGATTTTTACCATTTATTTTTGATCTTAAGTTTAAAGTTGACCCAGATTACTGCTATGAAGAGATATAAAAGGAAAAAAAAAAACCAGAAATATTAACAATAAGCCTCAGTAAGAACAATTCATGTGGACAGGTCAATCCCTACATTCCTGTTCATTCATTTAGGTTAGATAATTCCTCACATAAAACCATGAGTTTATTTGTATTTGTGAAGTTTTTAACAAACCAGCTTGCTTCTTGCACTTCTACAACATATTTTCATATGTTATTTTATGCATTTTTGAAAAAAAAATTTAGGAGAGTAAAAATTATTAAGTGGTTTTCATTTCAATCTATCTTTTCACTTTAAGGTATAAAACAAAGATGCAGTTGGTGTGAAAGACAAAGACAAAAAGTAATTCCCAGATTTTTTTAATGATTATGAGGTCTATCTTTGACTAAAATTTTTTAGAGCTAGAACATTACAGTATATCAAAAGAGGACATATCAAGAATATTTCCATATGTTGTTTTAGAAAATGTATTCAGCCAGCTCAGTAGTTAATGACAGTACACAGAATTATTTATTCATGCAGGCAACTTGCAATTAACTTGAAAAAATTGTATGAAGTATAATATGGAACTGTATATACAGATCCTAAAAAATGTTGATGGGTTTCGGGTAATTCCATTATGGGAACTAAGCTAGGGAGATAACCTGAAATGCAAAAAGGGATGAACAAAAATGACCCAAATAATGTTGGCAGTAGCAATAAACTAAAGACCCAAATGTAATAGCTTGGATAAATGCATTTTGATACATCCATGCAATAGATAAAGGCATTAAATTATATTATTTTGAAATATTTAAGGTTATTAGAACATCCAGTAATGTATTTTTTTGTGCCAAAGTGCTTAAAACACATGTATGTGCAATATGTAACATAATAAAGTGACTCTACTTATACATGCTTTGAAGAATATTCACAGTGTTTACAGAGATTATCTTTGAGTGGTGGGATTATAGGGCATTTTGTACTTTATGCACTCTTCTACACTTACATTAAAAAAATAAAACTGCATTACTTTACATAAAGTTAAATAAAAGTGAATGAGGCAAGCATAACTTAATGCTATAAACTATTTTATAAAAATTGAAACTTCAATCATCTGAAAATTTACAATAAATAACAAGTCCTATCTCAATGTAAGTGAACAAGTTTAACAATATCTATCTTCTATGTGGGAATATAAGGTGGACCGACACAACAGATTTTCTCCACAATTCTGACAAGCAAGAGAAACTATTAAGAAATTATATCTCAAATAATCAACTTTATACCTCAAGGAACTAAAAAAACAGAACAGATTAAGCCTAACATTAGCAAAAGGAAGGAAATAATAAAGATCAGAGCAGAACTGAATGCAATAGAGACTAGATAACAATAACAATAGAAAGGATCAACGAAATTATCTTTTTTGAAAAGATAAAATTGACAAACTTTTAACTCCACTAAGAAAAATAAAAGAGAAGGCTCAAATAAAATTAGAAATGAAACAGCAGACATTACAACTGATTCTACAGAAACATATAGGATCATAAGAGACTACTATGAACAATTATATATCAACCAATGGGACAAGGTAGAAGAAGTGTTTGAATTCCCAGAAATAAAATCTTTTAAAACTGAATCTGGAAGAAAACCTGAACTGACCAATAAGGAGTAAAGAGATTCGATCAGTAATGAAAACCTTCCAATACAAACAACAGCAACAATCCACCCAAGACCAGACAGCTTTACTGGCTAATTTCTACAGAACATTTGAGAAACTCAAAATTTGAACCCTGCTATATACACGATTTATTTAGATGGTTTGTTGCATTTAGACGACCTGTTTCTGATTTTAGTATATTTTTAAAATCTCATAGCAAATTCTCCTAATACAGATGAATACAATCAAAATAATTTTAATGAGATAAATAAACAGTATTATATATTAGCAAAGGGTCTACTGAAGTTGAATTGGTGAGCTAGAATTATGGGACTGAATTTTTAGATTTTTTTTTCACTGTGCTGATTAGTGAAGGGTAGTAAAAAAAACTGTACAGGTTATCACCAGTTGCACTGTTCTGGAGGCTGTAGCTCCCCATGTGGTTAAGTTTAAGAAGAGAGGAAGGGGGGCTTCCCTGGTGGCGCAGTGGTTGAGAATCTGCCTGCTAATGCAGGGGACGCGGGTTCGAGCCCTGGTCTGGGAAGATCCCACATGCCGCGGAGCAACTGGGCCCTTGAGCCACAACTGCTGAGCCTGCGCGTCTGGAGCCTGTGCTCCGCAACAAGAGAGGCCGCGATAGTGAGAGGCCCGCGCACCGTGATGAAGAGTGGCCCCCGCTTGCCACAACTAGAGAAACCCCTCGCACGAAATGAAGACCCAACACAGCTAAAAATAAATAAATAAATAAATAAATAAATAAATAAATAAATAAATAAAGAAGAGAGGAAGGAAAAGAACAAAGGGCTAGAAAGAGGGAAGGGTGCTACATGGTTGTGGGGAAGAGAACGTTACTAGACAGAGAACAGAATTTCCTAATGAATTGTCCCACTGTGTCAATAAATAGCTAAATCCATCTCCGTGACACTTACACAACAGAGAAGGTGTGCACACAGTACTATGGAACACGGGATTTTGTTTCCTTGTTGTACAATGACAACAACCTATAGTAAATACTGAACAGATGGTAAGTGGCTATCATAAAAAAAAGCAATGTGTTTTCAGGAAGGAAAATAAATTAATTTTATTTTGTGACTTTGAACTGACTACTATATGTTCTAACTTGACTTATATATTAAAAGAAAGACAATGGAAACATGACTTTTGAAACTGGGCATGTAAGTGGAGGTGACTGGTCATTAAAACAGAGTATATACATATTTCTGGACAGCTGTTCTGTTCAGATTATTTAATTTACTTATGATGAGACATAAATACTATATCCAATAATGCTCTTGCTCAGAGAAAAACATATGTCATAATTTTATAAATATTAGTTGCTCTTCTAATCTTTAATCACTAAAAATATGGAAGTGTGAAAAGATTAACAGCTCATAAATCTGGATGAGAAAGGGAAAAGTTTATCACATTTTAATGTTATATTGCTATACACATAATTTTATATTCTAATTGGATAATATAGATTTATTATTTTTATTATTTAGTATTTTCAAATAAAATACTTAGCAAATCTATAATAATCTAAAAAAATAGCAAAATTGTTACATTATTAAATAGGAAAAGCCAGTGTTCTTTTAATAAAGAGATTCTAGCTGTTGAATATTTCACTCATCGAAATGAGTTCAAAAAGGGCTGGCTTTTTGGATAAACTTCCCTTTTATCAGCAAACTGCAAGTTATTATTTTTAAGAGTTGTATGCATACTTATTCACATATAATCAATAATAAAATTAATGTAGGCAATGCATTTAATTAGTAGTTCTGGTGAGCTAAAGTAATTTCAAACTATTCTCACATTTTTGAGAGAGTTGATTTTGAAATAAAATATACCTAGGTAACATAAAAGTATAATTATATTGAGTGTGCATCAGACCTAAATGTCAAAATGGAATTGGATTTACTAATTCCAAACCAACCAATAAAAATGTATATCAACCACATAACATACTCAAGACCAGACCAGGGAGACATACAAGAGAATTGAATAATGTGATGTTTGCCCTCAAGTAGTTTGTAGAACATTTGGTTGTAAAAGAAAAAGGTAAGAAAAAACAATAATAATAAAAGAAAAGGAGAACAAATGTTACAAAAGCTATGGTAAAAACCAAATAGGAGAGATTAAGGATACTGACCAGTGATAGTCATTGAAATACAAAAAATTTGATTATCTCAAGATACATTAATGACAAAAATGATAACATTGGAAACAAATCAGAGAAGAAATATTCAACCATTATTTCAGACTTCTCACTTTAAAGGAATCACGGAGCTGCCAATGTTATACATAGAAAAATTGACAGATTAAATTGATAGAATAGAAATGATGAAGACCCACATTCCACTGAGTGCCTTTGTTATGCTCGACCCTGTGCTGTGTGCAAGAATCATAACATTTTAATCCTTTCAGTTAGTGTGGTGCATATTTTATAAATAGAAAATTAAACAATGTACCTGTGGTGATACAAATATTAATGTAATCAAGCTTCAAAACAATATCTGCCTAATTCTAAATCTCATACTCTTTATACTACATCCTGTTGGTCACAGAAAAATAAAAGAAGGTAGAGCACATATTATTTATATTTAAGTTATAAAAACAAATCAAAACTCTTAGATCACAAAAGAGGTATCCTAAAGTTTATAAATTAATACCCTTTTAGAGTAATGTAAGTATTTAAAAATCTAAGAGTGTTATATACCTAATAAGTTTGAGAGAAAGACCAGGATCATCTGGGGGAGAAGATCTGTTCATTGCTGGACGTAAAAGATCAGATCAGAGGTTAAAGGACAGAGCTAGATACATGGAGACATAAAATTACATGAGTGATAACCATGAAAGTTGATGAGCTGAACAAAGGAGTGAGAGTATATAGAGAGAAGCAAATGGTCAATAAAAGAGCACTGGGGGATCCAAGATCCTACAGATCCAAATTGGCAAGAGTACAAGGGACTCAAAATGAGATAGACAGGAGTAAGCAAATCAATGAACAAATAATATTATATATTATGAATAAGTAGTAAAAAAAACCCCACAAAAGTAAAAAAGTATTTTTCCTACAAGTTATTGATATTGCTATAGTCCAGCAGTCTTTATATTTAGAATGAATTAATAATAAATATGGACTTGGAAATTTGAAATTAAATTCATCAGTAAGATCAGATGTCCTTCTGTACCAAGATAGGTTAAGCAGTTTATACTTTTGCACAACCACTTTCATTTAATATCACAAATGAGAAGAAAATACAAATTTTAAAATATAAATAATGAAGTAAATTGGCATATAGTACAGGAAATGCTCTAACATTATCTCAAGCATTTGAATAAGTAATATTATTTTCTCTTTTAAAATGTTATGTAGTTTTGTGGATAAAATGAAGCTAACTCTAAAAGATCTAACTGAACAAAAATTAAAACACTAAATAAGCTCACTAGGCTCATGGGCATACAGTTTATAGTAAAATTTTTTGAAAATTCTTAGCAGGGAAAATAATTTTTAATAGTTACTTACACTTTGTAAATCATGTTTACACTTGAGGTGTATATTAGCATGTTAAACAGATTATTTGCACTGCCACACAAGATCGTTTTGAGAATTTAAATTATAGTGAAAACAGCCCAATTAGAACTTCCAGTGAAGATAACTTGATACATACAGATAAAGCAGACAACTCTTTATAATGAACAGTTAGGGATATTAAAAATTGAGGGACTCTATTTTACAGGAAAATGAAATTGCTTATTAAAGTTTGTGTGGTGATCTCATATCCCTCTCTGACTGCTAGAGCATAAGCCTTCCCTATTTTAACATGACGATTTTAAGATAACTCATCAAATTAAAACAAAGCATTTTATTGATTTATTGAAATGCAAGTCTATCAGAAAAAAATAAAGTAAAATTTCTGACATTCAGAATACACAGCTCAACAAATATCCAAAATACTTGTTCATAAGTAAATATCTTTTTAAAAAAAAGTTTCCTAATATAACCACTAAACCAGTATTTCACAAAAACGGTTTGTAGTTTCTCATTTATTCCATGGCTGGTGTATAGGAATGAATTATACACATTATTCAAAAACATAATCAGGGAAAGGAAAAAAATATCCAGTATCCCTAGCAAAAGTTTTGTTGGAAGCAGAGTTTAAAATCTTATCAGAGCTTCTTCATAGGAAAGCATGGAACAATTATTTGGTTGTACCCATTATTCCAATAGTATTACAAACAGGAGAAAAGTGTTGAAGTTAAAAAGAAATGCAAACATTTGCTTCTTGGAGTCCAAACTACCATGCTTTGGTGGTGAATAACTATCTTTGTACTAATTAATATGGGATGATACAAAGAAAAGTATTATTCCTCTTTTGTCCCTATGGTGGCATTATCTACAAATGGCATTTCAAGCCTGATTCATGTTTTAAAGATGATGAACAAAATGAATGAGCTTGTTTACTTTTAGCATGGTCTTTGTTTTTCTCATTTATCCATTATCCTCACAAGTTGCAAAGCATAATTTTTTTCCCTAGGATCTGAAATAAATATACTTAGTGCATTGTATTTATATTGCATCTTACCATTCTACTTGGAAAACCATTAATCAAGAAAATGTTCATGAAATGTCAAAATTTCCAAATCTATAAATTCAGAAGCCCTTTCAATTTCCAATCATTAAAAGTCTGCATCTAATGCCTACAAATTATTTTCAAATATTCAGGAAAATAAAGACGGCTAGTTATCAACATAGCAAATGTGGCAAAAAAAAAAAAAAAAAACGATGAATCCAGTTGTAGGGCAAAAACATTAATTGCATTATTCCTTTGATTTTACTGTAGTTTTAAGTATTAAAAATATACTTTGAGGAAGAACACAATGAGATATCCCTACGTGTATTCCAGGATGTCTAAAATTAACAGGATTAACAAGAGTAACTCTCATACAATGATGTGGGAGTGTAAATTAGTACAACCACTTTGGAAAAGTATTTGGCTGTATTTGTTAGTGATAAACATATGCATATCCTATAGCACAGCATTATCTTCCCTGTATATACCCAATAATAGGGAGCACACATGTTTTCCAGAAACCAGATACAAGGATATTCATTGTTTTGTTATTTGTAATAGTTAATAACTGGAAACAGCCCAAACGCCCTTGAAGAGTAGACTGAATAACTTGTGGTCTATTCAGACCATGGAATACTCTACAGCAATAAAGTGACTAAGATACTGATTCACTCAAAAAATGGATGGTTTTCCCAAAAGTAATGTTGAGAAGCCAAACACAATGGAACAGTACTGTATGATTCTATTTATATAAAATACAACAGACAAAATTAATCTATATTGTTAAGAAGTCAGAAAAAAAGATGTTACATCTGAGGATTAGGAAGGGACTGTGAAGGTATACAAGGAAGGCTTCTGGAATGCAGGAAATATTCTGTTATATATGGGTGGTAGTTACCTGGGTATGCTCAATTATTGGTAGTTATTTGTCTGTATACTTACAGTTTGTGCAACCTTACCTGTGTATGTCATACTTCAATTAAAATTTTTAAAACACTTACTTTTTAAAACCCTGACTTGTTTCAATTTTAAGTCCATGAATATATTTGTCTTTTGTTTTCTGGTATATATTCTGGGCTACGTGCCAGGAAATACTTTAAAAACTGAGGATCCAAAGGTGAATGAGCAGACAATCTTCTGACTGAAGTAGGGTTTACAGTCTAGTTGGAGATGAGAAAAAAAGACATGAGTAAACTCATAAATATTGCCATTGAAGAGTATGAGAAAATAGGCTGGTAGGATAGAGACCTACTTTAGGGAAGAGAGCATTGTTTTTAATTGGATGAGATTTAAGCATGAAGGATAAAGAGGTAGTGATAGAAAAACGTGAGAGAAGGACATTTCAGACAAAAGGAATAACAACATGTTCAAAGGTCCTGAGGAAGGCTTGGCATCTTTGAGGAAGGGAACGCATGAAAGAACAGCTTGGTGGGTAGAGGTGAGGATCAAACAGGAGAGAGAGGCTGGGTGAGGTCAGGTTGGATTTTAGAGGCCATGGCAAGAACTTAGACTTTTATTATACACAAAACTGGGATTCACTGAAAAGTTTTGAAAGCAAAGAATAACATGTACTGATTTATATTTCTAAGACGTTTCTGCTGGCTGGTATATGGTAAATGATTTGAGAAGGACATTTGCTGATGCAAACAGAGCAGAGGAAACCACTGTAGAAGAGATCATGCTGATGTGAACTAGTGTGGTGCCAGCAGAGATGAAAGCAGTAAACACATTTTAAATCTGTTATAAGGAGTGATGTGAAGAGCAAGGACGCGGAAGGTGTAATGAATCTCTCTCAGTTTTCTGATTTGTGTAAGTGGTGGTATCATTTGCTGAGATGACTGAAGTAGGTTACATTTGAGCAGAGTAAATGGGTGGTGGGGTCCTGGGATGTTCTTTGAAAGATGAGAGTCACCAGAGCACACACGTATGGGAATGATCCATTAGGAAGGAATAATTTGATGATGTAGCCAATTAAGGGGAGGAGTTGGGAGGGTCTGGGAAGGGAACCCTGAGAACAAGGTGTGGATAATAGCAAGGATGTTCCTTCATTATCATTTGAGAAGAGAAAAGGGATCGAAATATAGATACCAGTTCATGTACAGATTTGGTGGAGGCGACATGAGATAGGAACTGTCCCATTGATTTCACAAATTTTAGAACTGCAAGGTGAGGCAAGGCCATCAGTTGAGATCCAGGGTCAAGGGGGTATGGAGGCTGGTTGGTAGAGAGGCATGACAGATGGAAGAGGACAGGGGATACTCCCCTCTGATTCAGCTGCTACAAAGTCTGCTCTGGTGGGCAAGTCTGTGAACTTGTATGATGTCAGTTTACTCTTATACAAAACGAAGTTAATAATACCTGCCCAACCTCCAGAGCTTCCAGAAAAGACTTCCATTTAACATGGCTAACTATGCACGTATAAATAAGTTATAAATGATAAATTATACAGTAAATTGAAATACATCAAGAGTTAAAATCTGAGTTCAAAGGATATATTAGATAATTTCTCTGAAATTTCACTGTATCAAGTCTCTATAAAAATTACATTAAATTTATTTTTTTGGCCATTGAAATGTATTTTGCCAAAATGTGCTTTTATAAAACTGTTATTTTCTTATCTAATAATTTCTCCAATAAATTAGAGAAAATACTGGTATTAGATGAAAAATTAATATGCAGAAAAGTAAACTGCGGAATTTGCAGGAGAAATGTGTACTATGAAAAACATCTGAAGGTCAGGCTCTGAATTGAGTAGATAGAGCAGAGATCAATAACAATTAAACACAATCTGATTTGAAGCAATTGTTATTTTAAATATTTCATGTCTTAGAAAATAAAGTTTTTACAAAGTATGTTTTGTAAATAAATTAGAGACATAAACATGTATTAGCTAAGAATAAACTATTCTTGTAATGTTTACTGATTAGAACAATCTAGCTTTTTCACTGAGTTAATGTGTTGCTTTTTCATTTTAAATGTTTGGCATTTCCTTTAGCAAAAGAATGGATATCATTTCCAGGATGCTGACAGAGTGTCCTAGTTTACTTCTTTCTGAAAGCCACAATTTTACCCTCAGAAGAGTCAGCACATCCAGGGTTCTAATACCAAATTTGTGTTAAAAATACCTTTTTGCATACACCTGAAATCCTCCTTAGCACTGGTCTGGAAATGGAGTGAGATGCTTTCTGAGAGAAACCAGCTATTCCTGTTACATATCTCCAGAGTCACACACAAGCCATCTTTGAAGTCGGTGAGTGCATTTCATCTAAAAGGGTGATTCATGCCTTGACAATTTCAAACCAGGGATATTCACGTACTGTTGAGTCTTGTCATTTCATAAGTTTTTCCTTTTATTACCAAGTGAGTACTAAATGGCTCAAAGTAAATTTTTCTTAATGAAACTTGCCCAAATTCTGTTCAAAAACTCTGAAACAAATGATTTTAAGTTTTACTTTACATAATGTATTCAATAAATCTAGGAAGAATGGTCTTCGGATATCACAGACAATGTAAAATATCACAGATTTTGGCAATCTATGTTATTATAGAAAAAAGAGTTCAAAAAAACATTCTCTGCAATAATATTTTATATATTACATATTGTATATATATATTATTCTGTGTGTATATATATACATATATATAATTTTTATATTCTAAAATTTGTCATTTCAGCACTTTACAGTACAGAGTGAGCACAGCAGTCAAGCAATCTTCATGACCTTTAAACTGTCTTGAAGAAGGGCCAACTCAGGTGATGACTGTCATCAGAAACATTTCAGGGAAGGAGTGTGGACTAAGTCTGTAGTATTGGAGGGTTTCAGAAAAAAAGATGGTATGATATTCAGGTATGTTCTTAGGAGTCACATAAGGTGACTTTGGAGGAAGAGGTGACTGAGAACTGGAGGGGACTGAGGAGACTACAACACCTGGTAGAATCAAGAATGACAGAGGGAAGAAGTAGGATGTTTAGAAATCTAATAATAATAATAATAGTTGAAAATAGGAAAACCGAAGAAGGAGCTGCTGTGGTCTGGATTATGTACCTCCAAAATTCTTATGTTGAAGCCCCAACACTTTATGTGATAGTATTTAGAGACGGGGCCCTTGGAAGGTAATTTGCTTTAATTGAGCTCATGAGGGTGGGGACCTTATGATGGGAATAGGGCCCTTGTAAGAAGAGACACCAGAGAGAGCTTGCAGGCTACCTTGCACGCGCTCTCTTCCTTTCTCTCTCTCCATCCCTCCCTCCCTGCTTGCCTCCCTCCCTCTCTCCCTCCCTGGCACAGTGAGGATACATCCAGAAAGTGTCTGTCTGCAAGCCAGGAAGGGAAAAGCAAGCATTCACCAGGGAACTGAATTGGCTAGTACCTTGATCTTGGACTTCCTAGCCTCTAAAACTGTGAGAAATAAATTCCTGTTGTTTAAGCTACACGGTCCATGAATTTTGTTATGATTGCCTGAGTTAATTAATACAGAAACAAATACAAATTAGGAGGAACAAGACTGAAGATTGACAAAAGAGATGCAATGCGACAGGGGAAAAAAGCAGAGCTGAAACAAGAGAAGAGATAAACAATAAAGACCAGGAAGCAACAGATTGATAGATTGATTTGTAGAGCTTTTAACGATCTAATATTAAGTAAAAATGTGTTGTACAGTAAAATAAATAATATTCTCTTAAAAAAGTTGAAAAAATCTGTGTGTACATATCACAATATATTTATCTATTGTATACACATATATATGTTTACATATGTATGTCAATGCGTAGGTTTTATAGGTGTACAGAGGAAGGTATACATGGAGAAAGAATTATAATTTTTGGACATTTCATCTGAGTCAGGATTGAAGAAAGCAAAATGGAGGTTATAAATCTTTGTCATTTGACTGGTTACACTGAGTACCTACCACTTAAGGAATTAATAGAATGAATACAGTAAGTTAGAAAAACAAAACACATAAAAGGAAAAGAAAATGTCACTTGATGATGGGACAGGGACAGACACGTGACTTAGAGTAGGTCCTTCCTCTGGGGGCCCAGCCAGGGCCTTTGGGAGCAGATCAGGGCACCGGGGTCCAGCATATGGAAGCTCAGATGGACAATCTGTTCCAGTGCCTCCAGTATCATCAACTGGCCAGATCAGGGCAGACTGGTATGCCATCCTCATCCGGGTTCTCCCGTCCTGCTTTGCCTCCTGTGCCCAAAGTGGTCCTACGGCCACTCTTAGAACCACGCGCCGAATAGGGCTTTTGTAACTAGGTGTGAGCGAACGATGTGCCTGGACATTTTAAAGACTGAAATAAAATTGTAATTAGCCAAATATTATTAGGTGATTTGCTTTACTTAGTTTGTTTTTTTAAGTATTTAAAATTTGCTCAACATTTTTCTATAAACATTTTTATAAATGTTATGCATTAAACAAGAGAAAGAGCCATTCAAACTGGGAGGAAAAATCATTTTTTCCCAATATAATAGTTCTGAGAAGGGTAAGCAACATTTTACTTAAAAAGTGCCTAGATCAGTGGAAGAACACAGGTTTCTATTTCTCATTTCAAATCCACCTTTGTCAATTATACCAGGTCCTATCTTTTACCCTCTCAGCTAATCATAATTAACTTCGCCTTTTTTTTTAATTGCTGGAAAGTTGATAAATATTTCCCACACTGCAAAAGTAAAAAAGGGGAGAGAGTCATTTGTTTATTTTGCTGTACATTCTATACTTTGTGCATTAATGTTTACATTGACATTAATGCAAAAATACAGTAAAATATAGAACGTACAAAACTTTTTAAACTATATTTGGACACAGGAACCCGAAGTCCAATAAGCTCATATAAATAGAAGCACAATATACTTACTGGGGACAAGAAAGTATACATTAGGTTGGATACATTATTTTCTTTCGTTAGGAAGTATTTTAGCTTTTACATTCCTTTTGGGAAACATCCTTCAGGTTTGATATCAGGAGTTCTTCATCAATTTAATGATCAATTTAATTTCATCAACAATATAATAATCTCAGGCTAATGGTATAACTATTACATATTCAATAATATTCTATATTTTTAGTCTCAGAAAATTTGCATGATGGGTCATCTATAAAAGGCAGAACTTAATATACCTCCTCATGCTAGCTGCATTCATTTCCTATTGGTACTATAACAAAATACCACAAACTTATTGGCTTCCAACAACACAAAATTATTACCTTACAGCTCTGTAGGTCAGAAGTCTGAGATAAGCCACAACCCAGATAAAATTAAGGTGTCAACATGGCCACATTCCTTTCCAGAGGCTCTAGGGGAGAATCCTTGCCTTTTCCAGTTTCTAGAAGCTTCCCAAAGCACTTGGTACTTGGCCCTCTTTCTCCACATTCCAACCCAGACATCAGATTGAGTCCTTTTCACATGCCGTCATTCTGACCTCCTCTCCGCCTACTTCTTCGACTTTTAAATCCCCTTGGGATTACCGTGGGCCTACCTGATCCTGATAACTCAAGATCATCTCCCTATTTTAGGGTAACTTAATTTAATTAGCCACCTTAATTCCATCTGTACACTTCATCCTCCTTTGCCATGGCACAACATATCCACAGATTCCAGGAATTCGGACCTGGACGTCTTTGGGGACCATTGTTCTGTCCATCACGTTAGCCTTCAGTGTAGTCACACACGGCACTTACGCATTATTTAAACTGTTCACAGTATTGTAACTTCTCTTATAAAACTGTTTCAGAAGTCACATCACTTAATTTACCTGAGATCATAAACATTTTAAGTAGAGCTCAGTTGATAAAGTGCTAGTTAATCTAAACAACTATCAGTTAGATTAAGAAACAGAATGTGATCCTAAAGTCACACGTGTGTGTGTGTGTGTCTTGGAATAGTTGTATGAAATAATGCTTTAATTGGTGCCAGCATCGCTGATATAATCCACTAATACAGCCATCTTGCATTTTTGCTTAAAGATCAGTTTTGCAACATTATAGTCACCTCATACTTGGCTGCTGAAACCGTAGATTTACATCTTGGTTCCTAATATATTTTTCCCACACTTCAAAGGCTGGACATAAATCACTAGTAGGATGGCAAAGTAAAAATATACAGTTTCTTAATTGGAATATTTGGCTACAGGACACCCTTCATATCTATTCTTCTTCTATTGTAATTTAGAATAATTTGGGGTTGGCAAGAAGCAAAATTTTTAGTTATCAGTAAATGAGATACATTTTATGTTGTAAATTTATCAGGTCTGCAAGGCAATCACTGTAATATCAAAATTTAGGTAAGGCTAATAGAAATATTAGGAGACAAGGACTATATTGATGAATAAAATCCACAAATGATTAAACCAATGATTTTGTGTCAATATTTGCTTTTATGACATCAAGAAACTTTACAGTTGTTTCTAACATCAGGCTCACATCAAATCTAAAATGACTATTATAAATAAATAACTTTGAAAAAAGTAAACAGCTATAATGAATGAGGTCCTTCAAAGATGAACATTTTTTTTAAAAAATTAAGGAAATGAATTCTTTATACCTAAAATGAAATTACCCAAATGAAAATGTTAGATATGTGTCTATGTGTGTTTGGGAGTTTACATTTCAATAATTCAAAACGTTTTTCAAGACAGTCTCTTCCTTGAAGTACATCTTCCCCTGGCTTTCAAGACCCTTTACTCATGGGGTTCTCTTCCTTCCTCTCCAGCTACTGTTTCTCAAATACTTGTGTTGGTTTTTCTTCATTTTCCCAACCTACAGGTGTTGGGCTGCTCTACGTCCTGGTCTGTGTGTTTTTCATGTTTTCATTCACGTTTAGTCTCTTCACTTTAAATACAGTCAATGGAGCCACGGCTCTTGATTTCCTACCTGATCAGACAGCTCTTCTCTGAACTCCACACCTGTGTATTCAAATGACCCCATGTCATCCACACTCGGGCATTACAATCTAAAAAATGTACAAAACTCAGCTCTTCCTATCTCCTGCCTGCCCTCCTTCCCCCACCAAAATCTGTTCTGCCCAATTCTTTCCCATCTTAGGAGATGACAACTCCAGCCTCCTTGTTGCTCAGGATACAGCAAAAACCAAATTTACTCTTTACCCTCACTGTCCCCCTGCCCCATCCCTATGTCTTATACAATATCAAGTCCTGTCAGCTTTAATTTCAAGGTAATATGGAATCCAACCTCTCCTCTCAACCTCTACTGCTTTCACTCTGCTGCAAGTGACCATATCTCTCCTCCAAATGCCTGAAATAGCTCTGCAATGGGGCTGTTTCTGTCCCAGCTGCCCTGCATTCTGACTCCAGCACGGCGGCCAGAGTTTCTTGTTGAAACACATCTGATTAGTGACCTTAATTCCACCTTCACTCTTAATCCTCCTTTGCCATGTAACGTAACAAAGATATCAGATCATGTTACTTCTCTGCTCAGTGCAACCCCAGATCTCCTAGGAAAAATCCAAGGTACTTAGACTAATCTATAGGATCTATGTGTGATTTGGTTTCCATTATCTCTTAATAGTATCCCCTCCTCTGCTCCATTTCTGTCACTTCCCTCCAGTTATGCTGGCTTTCTTGCTATTCTTCCAATCAGCCAGGCAGGTTCCTGCCCCAGGACTTTTGTTCTTGCTTTTCACCCTCCCTAGAATATGGTTTATCAATATCAAATTATTCATATCCATACTTCTTCTTCTAAGGCTTTATTCAAAGTCACCTTCTCAGTAAGGGAGGGATTCCTAGCCATTTATAGCTAAAATATCAAACCTCCACCTATCTCTTCAAAACTTTTATTTCCCATTCCACTTTCCTCTCCCTCCTTAACAATGATCATGTTCTATAAGCAATATAAAATTTTATTTCCCTTGTTTACCATCTCTCTTCTCAAAGAGAATGCAATCTCCACAAGTGAATTTAATATAGTAAAGATAGAATCTAACATTTAATTTGGCTTTATTTTTGTTTTAAAAATATGACAAATCTTCAAAAAGTAGAATTCCAATCATCCGAATTGAAAATCCTACTGAATAGTCTTTCAGAACTGGTTTACTTTTCAATCAGTACCACAAGGCTTTCTCAACTATGGCTAAGTTAAACTGCATCAATCAACCAATAAGCAGGTTCTCCAAAAAAGCAGCAAAATTGCATAAAACCAAAATAGTCTTTGTTTATATTTTTATGGCTCATTTAAATTATATCACACATTGCAGCTGGAAGGTACTAATTATACATATTTCTAAAATATAGATAACATTAAAAATACAGAAAAATTCAAGGGATACACATTTTACACAATATCCAACTAAACTGATTTTCTCTTGAAATCTTTTTAAAAATCAGGATGTACATAAAATTTTGTATCGAGTTTAATATATGAATTTCCATAAACAGATCATTTAGATTAATTCAAATTCTTAAATTAATTTTAACTTCTTGAGGGATTTCTTCATTTTGGGATACTTTGGTTCATTTCCTAGTGATTTACTCCCAGGAGTTTCATGTAAGAGAAACTGCCTTTTCCTTTTTCTGACAATGAATTGCAAATTGTTTTTCAAAACTGTTGTATTAATTTTCACTTCCACAAGGAATAACTATAAATAAGAGTTTTATCACGTTTGCCAGCATTAGTTTCAAAAGTTATTTGTAATATGATGATTCGATAGGTTAAAACTGCATCCTATCTTCTTTTAAATCCCATTGATAACTGAGAGTTTAACCTAGATAGATATTTTTATTTAAAATACTTTCGGCATCAGTAGACTGACTCAAAATAATTGGATCAAGTGAAATTGCCAGTCACATGGATTATACATAGTTACATATAAGTCACATATTGACCCTAATGGCCTAAATATAATGACAATAAATATCTGTTTGAAGATCCTTACGATCACCTATACATAAAACGAAATGGAAATGAGAGTTGAATTCCTCTTTTCAGTGGAGGCATCTGCAAAACCCAAATTCATTTTAATGCCAACTCATCTATCATATTCCATGCAGTGTGAGTAAAATATTGAATAAGACAGTCCTGAGGAGCTCAGATAAGTGAAATATTTGCTTTTTCAAATATTTCAGTCAAATACTTTTAGCGATCAAACTTTGTTCATTTTATTCTCACATTACCAAGAAGTTTCCTAACTTGATGTAGCTGAGCAGTGTAGAAGTTTACATATCAGAATATTTTCTGGTATCTACAGAAGCAACACCTGGACATGTCAGGGTACACGAGACCTCTTCTACCTGCTCTGACATTTTCAAGCCGTCCACTTATTTCCCTGGCAACCTGCTCTTGGAGCATGTAGGGCACTTAAAAGTCAAAACACTATCAGCAGTGATAGTGATGCTAAATTACTTAGTTTGTGTTGGCCTTCTCTTTATTCTTCACTTAAAAAATATTTAATAGGGCATTATTCAAACGAATGATACTACATCTATGCAATAATATGCAATAGTCACATCGCATTAACTCTCAGTATGGCAGGGGCATCAACCAATCTGAAATTCTCCTAACCTAATGAGACAAGGAGAGCTGTAAACACATGCATATGCCTAACACTGAACTAGATTTAAATATCAGGTCTGTGCATAATGGTGTTCTTGTTAAATACTTATGAATTCTCTATATACTCACATGGAAGAGAACAGGCTCTAAAGTTAGCTGGGTATTATATCAACTTGTGTTTCTTTTATCTAAACACATACTTGTGTACATACGCTTGTATGAATGCATGCATCTCAATATAACTACTTTTTAAACTTTAGATCTATATTAATTTCATAATTACATGCAGACATCAATCTATTCATTTAAAAACCACTTAAAAATATATACCAAACTGGTAATAATGGTATTGCTGAAGAGTGAATTTCAAGGTGCATTCTATGTTTTACATTTCTGTATTTTTTTAACAAATTATAAATGTAGATAATATGGGGAAGGATGGAAATAAGAGAGGAAATTAGGTCTAATACAAATCACATATTTCAAAATGAAGATGTTCTATTTCATCCATGAAAAAAACATTTTAAGAGCTAATACTGCCATTTCTTACAGATGACTTTTAACTACTCTAGAATAGCTAGAAGATTTAGCATGCTGAGTCAATTCTCAACAAATACATCACTGAAGAAATTGAAGCTATAATAATTTACCAACATTGATGTACGTCTTTATAAATTATAACCCATTTTTTTTTTTTATAACCCATTTTGATACCTTGTATTATTTGGTTCTCATGCCTATTCTTTTTTTTTTTTTTATAAATTTATTTATTTATTTATATATATTTTTTTGGCTGTGTTGGATCTTTGTTTCTGTGCGAGGGCTTTCTCTAGTTGCGGCAAGCGGGGGCCACTCTTCATCGCGGTGCGCGGGCCTCTCACTATCGCGGCCTCTCTTGTTGTGGAGCACAGGCTCCAGACGCGCAGGCTCAGTGGTTGTGGCTCACGGGCTTAGTCGCTCTGCGGCATGTGGGATCTTCCCAGACCAGGGCTCAAACCCGTGTCCCCTGCATTGGCAGGCAGATTCTTAACCACTGCGCCACCAGGGAAGCCCCTCATGCCTATTCTTATCCCCTTTTGCAGATGAGGAAAAATGGCCTATATATAGGTGACATGTGACACAAGTAATCTATGCCAGGATCCAAGTTCTGCCATGTCTTCAAATCATTATGCTTGTTTTTTTTGGATTTTTTTGTTTTTTGTTTTTTCCCATTGTGCTATATACACCGCCAGTTAAGAACTATGCTTTTCAAACCAAAATGCTTTCTTTTACTTCTGGATCTCTGAACATTATAAACTACTCCAAGCACATGGAATTACTAGAGTGAATACCCCCTCCTGACACACCAAACATATACGTACTCAAAATATTGAAAGCAATTGTAGAGTACAGAGCATCAGTATCTTTCATTTACTATCTGTATTAAAGGCTCTTCTAAAAAAAGTAAATTCAAGTGAAATGTTTCTTCAGACTCAACATCTACATTTTCCTTTTCACAGTTTTTATTTCCTCTTGTTCCCACAAATGTTAGCATATGATAATACATCCTAGATTCTCAGTTCACAGAAAAAAAAATAATACTGATAAGCTCTTCCACAGTTTTCTGTTGGGACCCAATGAAACACTTACAAGTTGAAATTCATTCAAAGCAAGAGAAGAGGGATCTTTGTAGAACACCCAAACTGAACTATACATGGACAGTTCCAATGGAAGAGGAGGGCAGTTTTGTCCCCCCAGGGAATAGTTAACATCTTGAGATATTTTTGGTTGTCACAGTTTGGGGGTGCTGCTACTAGTATCTAGTGGGTAGAAAACAGAGATGTTGCTACGCAGCCTACAATACACAGGAAAGCCCTCCCACCTGAGAATTATATAGCCCAAAATATCAATAGCACCAAGGTTAAGAAGCTCTGATCTAGAATATAGTTCTATAGACATGTGTAATGCAACAAGGAAGGCATATAATTAAGCAAATTAGGGAGTCGAAAGTCCTCTACTTGTTTTAAAAAAGCAAAAGGACACCTTATACACGCTCTAACTTAAATCTCTCAGTCTCTTTCTCTCACTTTTTGCCCAACCACACTGCATCAGATACACGCACTTGAGAACAGGTTGCATATATAGAAGGTATAATTCAGTCAAATACAGGAGAAGTGGGGCACACAAACTTGTGAACGTGTGGTTTGCATTTAACAGACCACAAAAATCAACAAAAAGCGTAATAATGAGGTTTATATAAGTCAAATGAAAAAAAAGTATCTTATATTTACTATATATAGCACCCTTCATCTAAAGAATTTACAGACTTGGACTAAGTGACGCATTCATTCTCATGCTTCCACTATAGCCATCCAAATAGCACATCAGAAGGAATAGTAATTTCCAGTTTGCTTTATGTACAGACTTTGATCAAGCACTCGTGGCTA
Organism: Balaenoptera borealis; assembly: GCF_965194805.1. Lineage (NCBI taxonomy): Eukaryota > Metazoa > Chordata > Mammalia > Artiodactyla > Balaenopteridae > Balaenoptera > Balaenoptera borealis. Next base: position 17,394,959 of record NC_138867.1, read on the forward strand.
TCAACCATGCCTGCAACTGCTATAGCTAATTACTTTCAACATTCACTGGATAGCGTTACAGCTAGAGTTTCCTGTCACTTACCTTCATTCTACTATTATATTCCCCTTTGCTACTGGGTTATCTTTAAGTGGGCATTTCTGGTGCATCTAAAAAAGCAAATCCTCATTTTCTACCTCCCATTGTTGTCAAAATAGAAAATCTAACTTGACCATTGGTATCATTTTATGTTTTCCTCTCCTTAAGTTAGCTACTCTGTGAGAAAGCACCATCACCACGGTTTATAGCATACTCTCCTCTAACAAGGCCCATTAAATGAACGCCTTGCTAAGTGAAGAAATGGGTTGATCTACACTAGGTTAATTTATTATCAGGAAGTCTGAAATTTAACATATAACAGGAGGCTTGAAAGAAACAAATGATGATTGGTTCTCGGACCAGAGTGTTAGACTATAGAACTAATTCTCTACTAGTATCACATCCTGTCTCCCTTCTCCCACATCCAACAAGATACATACGAGATCTAGTCTGGACCTCTAACTCTTGGTTTAGAATTAAATATTTTCTCTGATAAGACAAGACCACTGAAACAGAAGCAGACAATTACTGCATAAGGAAAGCCCCCTGCTTTGAAAAATCTGTGGGTGATCCCAGAGTGGAAAATAAAGGTTCCAAAACACAGTCAGAGCCTGTAGGTTTTTTGTTTTTTTGGCTGCATAATAAGATCTTTCTCAGCTCGAAGCAGTGATGCCATCACCTGAGCAAACCAAAGACCATAATAATTTTAGCTAAGATTTTCATTTTAGTATTTCTTCATTTTTAGCAGGGAAACAGCAAGGAGCATGTACTCTTCTTGATTAATCTGAAAGTTCTTTAAATACAGCAGGCATGGATATAAGGAAATACTTTAATAATTAGCGAATACAATTTTATTTTTCACCTGTTACATGACAGATTTTCCTAGTTCCACATTTGTACGCACCACACATACACACACACACACACACAAACATGCATAAGGCATAATTTTATCTTGTTTTAAAGACATGAAAATTAAGACAAAATAATTGTTATTTCCAAACTCAAATAAGTCCAGTTAAAGAAGTTAGAAAATGAATCAGAGTTAACAAACAAAAGGGCATATACTAAATGTTTTGCTGGGCACAGGAGGCTACCTAATTCCTTTTCATTCATCATTTATAGTGCCCTTTGAAAGAAGAAAAAGTTTCATCTTAAGCTTTAATAAGCATTTATGAAGCGTTTCATGGGGAAAAAATAAATAAATGAAGGAGAGAAAAGAGAAAATGAGCCTTGCCCTGCTGCAGCTTCAGTGCTCAGATCATGTAATTTCAGAGGTTACTGGAAAGGCAATAATTAAAAAGCACTATGGAAATTTCAATTTCAACGTCCCTGTTTCCGTTCTCACAATGCTTTCCCTCACTTTTACAGACAGACATAAATGACAGCTTATTTTCATGGCATTACAATTCAAATGCGCCTTGCATAGTATCCTTCCAACTTCTTCATGGGCAGGGCAGATAATAGTACATCCACAGATAAACATAAACAGAGATCCGGCTGTGTTATCACACTCACATGCCATAGGCTCTATGGCAACATTCTTGGATAAGAAAAAAAAAAATTTTTTTTTAATGTATACAAGCGATAAGGCTCACGAAGCATTAGCTCCAACTTTCCCATTCGCAGCAGATCCTGTGAAACCAACCCAGAGAGGAAGATTTCACCAAATATTGTTTTGACTCAGAACCGGGTGAGCAGCCCCATTGCACGAAAATCTTAATGTCACTCCACAGTAAAGTGTCATGAATTGAAGCCTTACCTTGGCTGACTTGCCCTCATTGGCGGAAAGGAACTTAATTTACGAGCAGCACGGAGGGGACTTCGCCGGTGCCTGCGCCCGCTGCGCGGGTCCTCGGAGAGCCCCGGGCTGGCTCCGCGCTCCTGCGAGCCCCGGCTCCGCGGCTCCGGCTGCGGCAGCTCCCGAGCGCGCCTCTGATTGGCTGGCACGGCCAGCCCGCCTGATCCTCTCCTTGCCTGTCTCTCCTCCTTCCTCGCCTCCCCGGCTCTCCCGTCCGTCCGCTGCCTTTCCCTCTGTCTCCTCCCCGCCCCGCCGCCCCCATCTTACATACTTCGGGGGCTGCAGAAATTCCACGGCACACAGAACGGGACACCCTTTAGCCCCCTCGCAGCAAGGTCGTGGGGAAAACAATTGCATTAATGACATAGTTAAAATATTCAAAAAACCTGGACCGGCGGCCTCATCTTTAGTATCGCTGCTCTTGAAAAATGACGGCCAGGACTCCGTGACAGTTTAGACCGTCAGTTCTCCGCGGGGGAGGGGAAACGGGGGGCCAGAAGGGGTTTGACTGTCAGATGGAGTGGGAGTAGCCCTCGGGAGGGAACGAGAGGAAAAGCAGGCAGGGCAGGCACTGATGTGGCAGGCTGGTAATAAATTTTCCTATTTCTGTGCAAAGTCGTCACAGCCTGCTAAACATTCAACTGCTGGCTCATTCATCAGTGATGCATAGTCCGGTGATAGCCGTGAGATTTAGCTTGGGTGATGGTCTTTAATGCCTTCCCCCCAAGTACTCAAGGCACGGACGGTTTATATGAGATAGACCTTTCCCTTGGAGGTCGGCATATGTTTGTGAGGATGAATAGGAACCGCAATGCCGTTCCTACCCCCTGTGCTTGTACCAGAAACACACACACACACACACACACACACACACACAAAACTTCTAACCTCTTCTTACTCCGGAATAAATTTAAATGATTTGTAAGGTACATAGCTTTTGATAACAAGGATTTCAGGCCTGATTGGCTATGTTCACAAATGATGTGAAATGACTTCAGCCCTTTTTTCCAACACAAAATCACCCACACTCACTGATTAAGAACATCAAGCATCCCCATTTAAAGGAGTGTAGTAAATAACTGTAGGAATTTATCTAAATTGAATGGCTATTCCAAGGATCACTTGGCAGATATATTAAGAATTATACAAGACCCTCAGTCATTCCAACCTCAAAGAGGACAGGATTACTTGCTCTGGTTAGTTGATACTATAAATGCTCACAAGCTAGTGTGATAGGGGGAAAAGGCCCTCTAAAGGCCAGAAGACGTGGATTCAAATTCTGTCTCAGACTTTCCTCTATATCAGAACCTGTGTAAGCTGTTTCCATTCTCTGATTCTAAGGAGGCTTCTCTTTAAAATCTAGACACTAATCCTCACTTCAGAGCCTCTCTGCACAGATCAAAAGAAAATCTGTGCAATTTTAAAGAAAGGATGTTTTGAATCAACTAGAGTTATATTTGACTACCTTTATTTGGCTTGACTGATGTGAAATGTGGACAGATTTAATTTGCTTTGTGTATGATTAAACAAACCAACAGAAACAACAAAAGCAGCTGATGGATCGGATTCTTTCTAATTGTGAAGGAATTGCACATTTAAGTGCGTTGTTACTCCTCAGGAAGATGTTAGGAGTCAATTAGAATTTGGAAATCTCCAAAAATCTAAACTCTCAGGGAGAAGTGGTATGGAAACAATAGCATCAGAAATAACAAGCCAATGTTGTATTATGTTTTGTACATTCTCTCTCATGCAGTTTCTGATTCAAATGAGATTTCCCTTGATTTCCCTTGCATAGTACCCAGACATAAAATCGTATTCATTTGTGGTTATTGAAAAGCATCCATTTCAAATCTTCCTGTTTTGATGAAGCCCTGGGAGCACAAAGAAAGGAATAGTTATGAAAGATAAAGGCGATAGAAAGAGGAACTTTTGGTCTATAAGGGGTCATGTAGTTTAATTTAAAATTTTCACCCGATGACATTCTCTAGAGAAGCCTAACTCTTTTATTTGGCTGACTCTAGTTGAATGCAATAAAACGTTTGTCAGTTTGCTACAAAAGCTTTTGCTGAGACACCAGCACTGAGCATCCTAGGGACACACTTGAATACAACGTGTTCTTGCTAGTCTTCCTTGGTGGTTCTCCCTGGATAAGACCGTAACAAGCACATCGAGTGGACAGTCATAATGGAAGTCAACAGGCACTTGCTCCTTAGTGGGATGACATGCAGAAGAATTTGTCAGGTCACCAAACAATACAATCTATTTCTAGGAAAAGAACCCCTTCACCAAGGGAGGATTTATATCTAGTAGACTGCCCTCAGATTAAGGGCTTCAGATTCTCCACAAACCCCGTGATGCAACATACAATGGATTTAAATGGCTTCCAAAGTTTTCTATTCTGAAACCGCACCAACTTTCCCTAGTCCTAGAAAAGCAAGCCCGTCAGCCACTTAGTGTGTCTCTTCTATTTTCAAGTTAAAAAGGAGAAAGTAAGTGAACCTATGCAGAACACGCTGCTTGAGGAAAGCCAGGTTGTAGACAGGTGCTTTTTTTCTCCTTATGTCAAAGATAACTTCAAGAAACTGGACAATGCATCAGTCAGCAGAATATATTACAGAGCTCATCTCTGGAACTGAAAGCATGGACGTTTCTGATCCCAAGTCCCCGCTTATGTTACCTTCGGAGAGTTATAAGAATCATTTTTGCTGGTGGCAGGGAAGCATCCAACACAAGACTGACGCTGGTCAGACTATAGAAACTGGAAAGATAAAATTGTAACGCTAGACTGTGATCATTCTCTGAGAGACAGACTCAGGAAATTGTCTCTTTAGATGTCATCTCATGCTCAGTTTTACCCTGGAAACTCAGGAGTCTATGCAATGTTTTCAAACATAAATAAAGAAGGAACATAAATGAAATGTATAAATATCCCTTATTATAATTCAGCACTTAGAACAATTAACTACAGAAACATGGTACCATGATTGAATTTTAATTGAAATGATTATTGAAATTACGTTAATAACAAAAAAAAGTGATCAGATTTTTGTGTAAAGAAAAACAGCTGGTAAAATATGAAGCAGTACATGATTTCCTTTGCAGCTATTTATTTTATGTGCTTGGGTGACAAATACTACAGATTATATGTTTTTCTTAAAAGAATAAAAGAAAATTTACACTGATAAAAAATATTATCTCTAATAATATTCTTAAAATGACCTAATAAAGTTAACCTTTACTCACTCAGAATACTGGGGAAACACTGAGGCAGGAAAATAAAAAAGAGATAAAAAAAACTATTTCAAAGTTAACTATAGGTGTAATTGATTTTAAAAAGTAGTGCCTTCTTTACTATAATAATTAGATTAATAAATGCACCTTCTTAAAGTTTTCTTCAGTGCATGTAAAATATGAAAAAACAACAACAGCAGCAATGCACTTGTTTGGATCTAATGGGGCAGTGTTGAAAACTGACAAAGGGAAAAGTAAAACTCCTCAATTTCTATAGTACGTATATTTTATTTCCATAAAATAGATACTTTTTGCACTATACGTGATAGAATAAGGACACTGGGTTCCAAATATAAGTGAAAATTTACTAACTAGTGGACCCTAGTTTGAAGTGATTAATTTTTGGACAAAAATCACACAAAGTACATGCCAGGATTTTTTTTTTTTTAATATCTGAAATAATGTCGGTAAACTTTGAAGATTTGGTAAAAATAAAATAGTGCAGTAAGAAGAGAGATAAGCAAATATTTTCCCAACTTAAGACAAGATTGAACATGGAGTCTACAAATTAGACATTATTGCACCAAATGTGAAACCTGGCCAAGTTACAAGGTGATTTATTAAAGAGATGAGTGGACCAGTAAGGAAAGAAAATAGTGAGATTGCCTGAGTCTGTATCCCATTCATATAAAACTCAGTTCAAAATAATTCTATTGCTTTCTATGACAGACATGCTAGGCAGGAACTAGGGGAAATGTACATGATATGATCTTTCTATATGCCATCATCATCTCTCGTGATTTCATTAGAGCCCACGTGGAGAATTTTAGTACAATTGTTCGGTGTAGCAACTGGTTGAGGCCCCATTCTCTCACATTTAACAACGTGGAGGTGCTCTCCTGGAGGAAAGTTTCTGGTAGTAAGCCATAGAGCTCTAACTCCAAACACGATCATGGTTTTATTAATGCTACGAACACTGAAGTCGTCCATAGGAATTTTATACTGGAAGCCAGTATATTAGGATGAAGAACTGGTAAAAAATTTAAGGTCCTGAAAAACTTAAATGTTATCTCAAATCTAACAAAGAAGAAACACTACAGCTGGGTCCAAAAGTAGGAGTGTATTAAAAATATGGCCGTGGAGACAAGTCTTTGAATGAAAACTTATGAATAAGACTTAGAGATTTCTACTGACAATAATTTTAGTATAAATCAATTGTGTGATATGGTCATCAACTTCAAAAACAAACTTATGGTTACCAAAGGGGAAAAGTGGAGGGGGTAAATTAGGAGTTTGGGATTAACATATACACGCTACTATGTATATGAAAAATAGATAATCAACAAGGACCTACTGTATATCACAGGGAACTCTACTCAATGCTGTGTAATAACCTGTATGGGAAAAGAATCTGAAAAAGAATGGCTATATGTATAACTGAATCACTTTGCTGTACACCTAAAACTAACACAAAATAAATTTTAAAAAAGTAAATGTAAACAAGTGTCCTTAATAAAAGCAAAGCATGGACATGGGGGTGGTGAGGGTCTTAACTCTAAAATATTGAGACTGTACCTGGTATATTGCATTTTACGAAGACTAAGCTAATTCCAATACTTCTAAATTAATTCATATTTTTGTAAGCTGCATCATGATACATTCATTCAGTTGACAAAACTAATATCTCTAACTCCTTTCTCTCCCTCAGCCCTGGGATAACCTCCACTCCTTTCTTCCCCTGTATCTCGCCCCTACTTTATCCATCCTCCAGGGGTCAGAACAAAGGTCACCTTTTCTGAGTAAGCACCTTGCTCCAATAGGTTTGACTGACTCTACACTTTTTTGAGGCCATAAAATACTTTTAAAAGTCTGTCAATATCTTATTTAACAAATTGTGGTATGGTTAGTGACAACATGGCAGAGTCGTTGAGAACACAGAATCTGGAACCAAACAAACTTGGGAAGCTACACAATTCTATATGCTTAAATTGAAGTTTCTTCTTCAGTAAAAAGTCCATAATATTGCCTATCTCTTACGCTTCCAAGGAGGATTAAATATTTTAAAATATATAATGTACTTAAAACAGCACATATAGTAACTTGTATATAAATGTGCTTCCTTTATCATTATATGTCTACATATCTGTCTCCTAACTGAATGCTAGCTAGGAATGAACACCCAGTACCTGGTACGTGCAAGTGCAGCTGGGTGTAATGGAGACAACTCTACACTGGAGATGGAAGATCTAGGGTTAAGTCACTTGTCTACAACTCATTAAATACAGAGGTGCTTAACCAGCGTGTTTTACTCTCTGAACATGCTAGCTGACTTATAATTCTCAGAACCACCCTCACCTTACATGGAGATTTTGCAAATCCTTAAAGGGTTTTACACGTACAAAAGGGTCTGGCGTACAAAAGACTTTGAATAAAGTTTAGTTGAATCTCAACTGTAAGGGCTCAGTAAGCGTTCATTAAATAAATTGTGTTTGATTTCTGTACTCCATTTTGTAGCAGAAAAAGTCAAATCACAAATAAACTCTTACCCAAGAGCTTTTTATTAAAAGAGAAAAAAATAGCTTCCATGGGATGTCCTGGGGACATTCGCTCACTCAGTTCAACCTCCCGTATCTATCTGTATTTACCTTTCTGGTGTTATATAATGAAAATTGACATTTCAGTGACCCTGAAGTATTGTAAGATTCTTAACTATCAAAGAAATATTATATTGCACACAGTATATAATATTTACAATGCCAGGAAAGAGACAAATATTTAAAAATCATTCTATAACCTCGATTTATAAAAACAAGAGTTATTTAATGTTCAATTAATCAGAACTTCTGGTTAACAAAATCTCTCATCTTTTCAGAAGTATATTTAATTTGCTAATGTACATTTGTGACCATCCCAGACAGAACGGTGGCATACACTAACTTTTTTTTAATTGAAGTATAGTTGACTTACAGTATTGTGTTAGTTTCAGGTGTTCAGCAAAGTAATTCAGTTCACTAACTCTTAAACTTACTATTATCAATGTTTTCCCTGAGAACACCATATAAGACACTTTGAAAACTGATGCATATATCTTGTCTTTTAAATTTTAATATTTCAGCTTTTTCTATGCAATTAAAACACTTATTAAATATTTTCAATAAAACACCAACGTTATATTGCAAAGCATATATGTATTGATAATACTTTATTTAATCTTCTCCCTGTCACTGAACATTGATGTTGTTTCCAAGTTTGGAATATTATAAATAATGCTTCTATGAACGCTTCTTTTCCTGGATCTCTGACTACTGCACTTGAATAGACTCCTGGATGCGGAACTACTAATACAATTTATGAATATTTCTTAAAACACATGATTATGTTATTGTTCCCCAGCACATTAGAGAAGAGTAGAAGTTTAATTGGTTCCTCACTACTCTGAGCAAGAACATTTCTTTTTCAGTTTGCTTATTCAATGGTTAAAAATTATTATCTCATTGTTTTAATTTCTATTCATGTGATTACTAGAACGTTTATTGACTGCTTCCCTGTTTTCTTCTCATAATTTTCTGTCCATATCCATTCTCCTAGCATGTTATGCTAATTGAGGATATAATGGACTTAAGTTGTTTTAATGATCAGAAGACATTTAGAAAATTGAGTTCAACACAAGTTTCTACACTTCTCACATTTAGCCAGAAAAAGGTGTGTGTGTATATGCTTATAAATTTCTATATGTTTAAAATTTTGTATTTATAAACATAATAGATGTATACATACATATATATATAATTATACATATATACATATGTGTATATATGAATGTAAACATGTAAGTATACATGTGTGCATGAAGAGATTTATTCAGAAAATACATACAGAGTATCATATAGCAAGTACTGATATAAGTTCCATTGATGGATTGCAAAGTAGTAAGGCAGATTCTCTGGCTTTAAGTAAAAAAAAAAACAAAAAAACAAGACAAAAAAACCCCCAAAACACTAGAAAGAAACCACTAAAATGCAATGCAACACAACAGATTCTATAAGCTATATATGGACAGTGTTTTTCATATATTACTAAATTGGTAAATTACTTTTAATACCACACACACACACAGTTGTCCAAACAGAATCCTGACATTAGCTTTGATGTTTGTCCTCACCTCCATGACGAGCTGCACAATCTGATGAAGGGTGAAAAATGAAAATATGGAGATTTGTTAGGAAATATGGGGATTTGTTAAACATTAAGATTTTCAAGACGGCCATGACAAGCATTAAACCAAACACGGGGCCTTTCTGAATGTGGAAGCCTGTGGGATTATAGCAGTTGCATGCTCATGAAGCAGTCTTCCTCACCACTACCATCAATACAGTAGATCAAGTTCAACTCATGTTGCTTTATTAATAATTCTCAAACCATTCACTGAGCTCTGTCTTAAGTTCTTCCTCTTTATGGTCTACCATATTCCACCATCATCTCTTGCCTACACTTTTGCTATTTAGGCAGGTAGGATGACTGTCAGTTACCATGAGTACTTAACTTCCATGCCAGGTGACAGCTTTTGCACTTTAAGTGTCAGAGCAGACAGATCAGAGCAGGCGCCCAATGTAAGAAAGGAGTTGGTCTGGCAGGGACACTTGCCTAAGCTTTCTAAGACTTAATAGGTGACCAAAATATACTGGTTGAATACATGGTGGTTAATTATCACTCTGCACGCTGAATTGCAAGATGATAAAGCTTTTGCACAATTATAGTTATAATTAATTAATAATTAATTTTGCACAATTATAGTTATAATCCAGAAAGATATAATAAATGCCTTTAACTTGGTATAAGAATAGAAAAGAGAAAGGTACATATATAGATATTTAGAGAAATAATTAACTACAATATAATGCAACTAGGAATGAATCAGAATTGTCAAGCTTAGTCCTGAAGAAAATGATGCTGTAATTAGTAGGAAGAAGAAAGAAAATAATATCTGGTTGGAAATATTATAGATTCAGACTGGAATTATGCTGATGTTGAGGTCTTAGCTAGACACCATGAGGAGTTATATAAGAGTCACTTGGCAACGTGAAACTGCAGCTTGGGAAATAGTTTTGAGTGAAAGACATAATTTTATGAGTCATCTACAGACAATACACTAATAATAAGAGCTGTTACAGCCCCTGAAGGACAAGAGAAAAGTTTCTACAGGATCAATGATAAAGACATCCTAGGTGGTGAGAGAAGGAGAGAGGAAGGAAGAAATGGGAGAGGAGAGAAGAGAGAGATTGTACTTAACAGAAGTCAGAAGAGATGATTAGAAAAACACAACTAAATCTCAAATTGATATGATTTTAAAATATTATTTCTCAGATAAACAACCTAACCTTACACCTAAAGGAACTAAAAAAAGAAAAAACAAACCCCAAGTTAGTAAAAAGAGAGAAATCATAAACATCAAAGCAGAAGTAAATTGAATTTTATATTGCTTATTGGTAAACAAAACTTCTCTCATGTGTACAAAGGCTGCCAGTGTAAAAATTGGAAACTCAATGATAGTGTGGTCACTATGGAAAAAATCTCTGACTAAAAATAGATCAAATTAACTCAGTAGAGATTTGCATAGTCTACAGCATGCAAAACTGGCAATTTTTTTTTTTTTTAATTTTAATGCATGAGAAGCTTGGTTTTCATTTGGGAATGTGTGATTAGTTATACTTTACCATTTTCTTGCTTATTCAGAGTTGTTTATAAAAGGATTTCCAAGTAGTATGCATGTATAATTAATCATAAGTTAGAGAGTATATAGAAAGCAATAAATTGAAATGTGAGCTCTATCATCTTCTCTTACCCTGAATGTGTGGGTGTATATGTGTTTGAGTGCACAATAGTAAAGGTAGCTGCTATATATTAAAGGTTATTTATATTGCTACTTTGAAAGAAAACTTGCATCATCACAGAAAGCCTGATTATTTTGAACTCAAACAAACATTTATAGAGGCCATCGACCCCATAAAGAACAGAACAAGCTAAAAAGAGAACAATGTCTCTGAAGTATTGTCTAGAAAAGTGTGTCCAAAATAAATTTCATATTGCCAGTGTTAATTTGGGACTCTAGGAAGATTGGTTAGATCAAAAGGGACTTCATTTACCTGGATCTCTGGGTGCTTTATGTTATTATTCTTTTCCTTTTTGACTGCAAGTCAACTGTGTGTGGTAGGCTGAAATAATTTCTCTGTAGGGCTCTTGCGTTGTATAAGCCCAGTGTTTTTGGGCACCATAGGCTGTGAGAATTATGGGACAGGCTCAGGAGAGCAGTGAAAATTCAGGCTTTAAATTCATTGTTTTGCTCAGTGTTTGGCCCTTAGAGTAGCCACATTAAACTATAGGTACTGTTAGATTATTATCAGAATATTGCAGTCCTACTAAAACATTAATGTAGGCCACAAGTCACTGCCAGAAAGGAACCATCATTGCCCTTCTTTGCCTATCTAAAGATTCCTCAAGCAGCCAATACTCATATATTATAGTTGGCAGGTTTATAGTATTGTCCCTAACTGCGTGTTTTGCCTATCCTTACTAACTAGTCATTATTGACGCTGATGGTTTTCTCACCATATTCTTTAAGCCAGAACTTCTCCTTTCTAAAGTCTCCCAAATCTTTCTAGTACATTTCAACTGTGTTTTGAATTTTACTCTCACCTAAGAGGGATCCAATGATACAATTTTTGTATTAAAACAGCATTGACCCCATTTAATCAACTACTAAATGTATTGTATATTAGACTTGCTTACTGTAAAATCCTTGTCATTATTTTTTTTTCCCAAGGAAAGTTAAAAACAAATGCTTAGATCTTAGATAGAGACCAATTTGGGTCAAATTCTGGCGTTGCCACTTATTTAGTGTGTTGACATTGATAAGCACTGGCTCTCAGTACATCTTTTGATGGTACAATAAATAGCACATTTCTGGAGGAGAAGTTGTGCTGATTACAGACATTGAAGAAGGTAATTTGTGTAATTTACCTATTACAGTATCTGGTAATACAGTATGTACTCAATTAGTTACAAAAATAGACACAACCTCTCTGTTACTATTATGATTTTACCAAAGGCTATGCATATAAATGGCATCTTCCTAAATGTGACTAAGTTAAGAGTGACTGCAACAAGGAAGAGAAAAATTACAAAAGAAAAACAGGGTATGATTTGGGGTGATAGCAATAGGGTTCATTTTTTGACATCTTGCGCTACTGAGATTACCCACATCTCTGAAAAGTGAAAGGCAGGACTAAAGAAGGGATCTGCTGCCATCCACAATCTGTTCAGGGAAGATATAGATTTTCTCTATTTCAAATTTCCAGAGGACAAAAATCAGAGCTTGGAGATAAAGGGGATTGGTTTGCCAATCACAGAACCTATAGAGCACAACAGTGAGTATGTGAAACAGAGAAAAAGTCAGAAAAGGAATGCAAGCAAAAAGAAGCAATTCGCTTTTTGGGTTTGTTTCCTGCAAAGTCATCGTGAACTTAATTATTTTAGGACATTATTGGTGTTGCTTCTACATAATTATGACCGATTTTGTCCAAAATCAGTTTTAACATCTATACATCAGGATGTGGAAAGAAAGATGAATGTGCATTAACACCACTGTCAAGGATTCAAACAATTATTTTTGACATTTAAGAAGTTGAAAAGGTGCCTCAAGACTACAAAAGTTGTGTAAATCTGCAAACTTTTATAAAAATTACAACATATATAAATAATAGTATGTGGCTTTGTGTGTCTGAGTGTGTGAGTGTGTATTGGAGGGTCCTGGGTAGAAGTTGAAAATAAGAATTTTTTATTACAGCTTTAACCTGCTGGAGGAATATCACACTACTTTATAAAATGTTCTGACTTTAAATTTAAAACACGGATTTCAAATGGACAATTGGCTTTTCCTAGTAATTGTACTGTATTTCCAAACTTTTTTAAAAAATATTCTATGATGACCATTTCTAAACATCTTATCTCTTTATTCTACAACACTTTTTTTTTTCTGTTTGTCAATAAATGACCTCATATCAATTCCATTTAAAAAACAGAAATAAACACAAAATAACTATTTTCTTCCTGTCAGAAAATCGAAACTGCTTGCATCTAATATATTCTACTCATATTCTTAATCTTTCGTATTACAAAGATAGGTCTACTCTTATTTAATGTCAACCACTTTACTTTTGCTCCCAATCCAATGTGCTAGATATTGTCCTTCATTTTGCACTTTTAATCTTCTAATCCATCAACAAGTCTATAATGTGTTCTAAATCTGACTGGATTGCCTTTCAATATCTTCACTAGTCCAAGCCACAATCCTCTCTCACCAGGACTCCAACGACAGTCTCCTAAGGTATCTCTTGTTTCTCACAAAGAGGACAGAGTGACTATCACATCAGAATCAAATCCTCATATTTTGTCAATTGAACATGTCCTTGACCTGTCCTGTTTTCTTCACATATGTGAAAACTAAAGGAAGGCCTAAATATCCATCTTCTTCCACTCACAAAATTACTTCAGTCAGCCCTCCCTCTGAAGGGAAAGGTAGATAGGAAAGAATAACTTAACTGTAGAGTAACCTAATGTTTTATACATTAATCAACTTTATTTTTTTTTATAAATATGAAAAGACTATTCAAGAATTAGGAAGCATTTGAGGGAAACTAAAATCAGAAATAAGAAAATCTAGGATAGAACAAGTAGTAACCTTGAAAATGAATAGACAGCACTTTGGGATGGAATACACTTAAAAATTAAGAAAAAAACAGGTGGGCTGGATAACAGAATGGCCATATTAAAGAATACATTGATCACCCAGAAGAAGCCTGAGAAATTTAACACACTAAAGAAGTGACTACAGAGACTACAAAGACCATACCAGTATAAAAATGAACAGGTGGTATATCAAAAAGAAAGAAAAGAAAAAAGAAAAACTTGAAGGGTAAATAAAATAAATAAAAATTTCCTGTGATCAGGAAAAAAACAAATCTTTAACTTGAAATACTCCATTAAATTCTAAAGGAAAATCAGAAAGAGAAATTAGGAAAACAACCCCATTTACAATTGCCTCAAAAATAATAGAATATCTAGGAATAAATCTAAAGAGGTAAATGATCTGTACTTATAAAACTATAAGACACATGGAAAGAAAGAAATTGAAAGATCACACAAACAGATGGAAAGGTATACCAGGCTCATGGATTGGAAGAATACTATTAAAATGACCATACTACCCAAGGCAATCTACAGATTCAATGCAATCCCCATCAAAATGCCAATGACATTTTTCACAGAACTAGAACAAATAGTTTTAAAATGTTTATGGAAACACAAAAGACCCTGAATAACAAAAACAATATTGAGACAGAGGAATGGAGCTGGAGGTATCATGCTCCCTGATTTCAAACTATATCACAAAGGTATAGTAATCAAAACACTATGGTACTGGCACAGAACCAGACACATAGATCATTGGAACAGAATAGAGAACCCAGAAAGAACCAACACATATGGTCAAGCTATGACCAAAGAGGCAAGAATATACAATGGAGAAAAGACAGCCACTTCAGTAAATGATTCTTTTGCATGTAGCTGTTCGATTTTCCCAACACCATACTGGACTACCCTCTCACTCCAAGAACAAAAGTAAATTGAAAATGGATTAAAGACTTAAATGTAATACCTAAAACTATACAACTTCTAGAAGAAAACTATTATATAGGTAGTATACACTTTGACATTGGTCTTAGCAATATTTTTTTGGATATGTGTCCTCAGTCAAGGAAAACAAAAGCAAAAATAAATCAGTGGCACTACAACTAACTAAAAAGCTTCGGCACAATGAAGGAAACTATCAATAAAACAAAAAGGTCACCTAATGAATGGAAGATATTTACAAATAATATATCTGATAAGGGATTAATATCCAAAATATACAAAGAACTCATAGAACTCAACATCAAAAAAACAAACAACTCAATTAAAAAATGGTCAGAAGACCTGAATAGACATTTTTCCAAAGAAGATATTCAAATGACTAACAGGCAGGTGAAAAAATGTTCAACACCACTAATCATCATAGAAATGCAAATCAATGACAATGAGCTATCACCTCATGTCTGTCAGAATGGCTATCAAAAAGAAAATAAATGTTTGTGAGGATGTGGAAAAAAAGGAACATTCACACACTGTTGATGGGAATGTAACTAGGTTCAGCCACTGTGGAAAAGAGTATGCAAGTTCCTCCAAAAATTAAAAACAGGTTACCATACAATCCAGCAATTCTGCTCCTAGATATTTTTCCAAAGAAAACAAAAACACTAATTAGGAAAGATATATGGACGCCTATGTTCATTGCAGCATTATTTATAATACCCAAGCTATGAAGGCAACCTATACATGAACAAATAAAGAAGATGTGATACACATACACACACAACTGAATATTACTCAGCCATAAAAAAGCATGAAATCTTGCCATTTGTGACAACATAGATGGACTTAGTGGGTATTAGGCTAAGTGAAATAAGTCAGGCAGAGAAAGGCAAATACTGTATGATTTCACTTATATGTGGAATCTAAAAACCAAAGCAAATGATCAAACAAGACAGAAACAGAATTATACATACAGAGAATAAGCGAGTATCAATAGTTTCCAGAGATGAGGGGAGTGGGGAAAGAAGAAAAATAAGCGAGGGAGATTAAGAGGTACAGAATTCCAGCTGCAAAATAAATGAATCACAGGGATGAAATGTACAGTACGGGGAATGTAGTAAAAAATTTTGCAATATCTTTGTATGGTGACAGTTGGTAAATAGACCTATCCTAGTGATCATTTTGAAAGTTATAGAAATACTGAATCACTCTCTTGTGTACCAGGAACTAACAGTGTTGTAGGCCAGTTATACTTCAAAACAAACAAATTCATTAAAAAAGAGACCAGATTTGTAGTTCTCAGAGGCAAGGGTGGGGGGGGGGGGGAAATTAGATGAAGGTAGTCATAAGGTACAAACTTTCATTTATATGATAAATAAGTACTAGGGATGCTGTGTACAACATAAATATAATTAATATTGTTGCATGTTACATGTGAAAGTTAAGAGAATAAATCCTAAGAGTTCTCATCACAAGAAAAATTTATTTCTTTTAGTTCTTTAATTTTTTATCTACATGAGATGATGGATGTTCACTAATCCACTGTGGTCATCATTGCATGATGTATGTAAGCCAAATCATTATGCCATATATCTTCAACTTATACAGTGCTGTATGCCAATTATACCTCAATAAAACTGGAAGTAAAAACTTCTAACTGAAAATAATTTTTAAAAATACACATGAAAATTTCTGGTGAAATTTTAAAATGCCAGACTAAAGAGAAAATTCTAAAGACTTCCAGATAGGAAACAAAACAAAACAAAACAAAACAATAAAGTAGGTTATCTATTTATAACTGAAAACCTGACTGGCATTAGATTTCTCACCAGCAGTAAATATTCAGAGATAGCAGAGCCTATTTGAAACAGATGTTTGAATCTAGCATTCTTGTAGTTTGCCATATTATCAAAGATAATAGCAAGATGAATATATTTGAACATGAGAAAGTGAAGAAATTTTATCTACACCTGTATATTTTAAGATCATACTATAACCAAATGAAAAAGAATGACCAATGAATAAATAAACCAAAGGAAGACACTGACACAAGAAATCAAGACATACTTGTTAAGGAGTAGATCCAGACAAAGTGATCATTAAGGTAAGCTTTCCTGATTTTAAGACTATATTCAGGACTCCCTATACCACTTAAATCAGATTCCTCTGATTTAAGGTAAATGCCTAGGAATCTGGATATTTAAAAAACTTCCATTGATTTATTCTTATGACTAGACAAGTTTCAGAAATTACTATTAGACCTTAACATTTGGAAGACGGTTCTTTGAGCAACAATTTCAAAGATACAGGATTTCACAAATGGACTGAAATTACTGATTTGTCCTTTTAATAAACGTACAAAGCATGAAAAAATTAGATGTTAAATCAATGTAAATCCAAATAACTTATAACACACAAAATAATATGTTTAGCAAAATTGGAGGGGCAAGATGAAAGGTGGACAAGACATCAACAGATACAAACTAGATTTGGGAAATCAAAAAAGAGAAATTTAATTATTTTAAGCCATAAAATCATAGACTAGCAGAACTAAGGAGGAAATAGGTAGTTTAAGTGGGTTAAATCCCTTATCTCTCAATGGTGGAGAGTTGACAGATAAATTTTTTTAAGTTGTGAATATAAAATATATAACAGTATCCTCTACCAGAAAAATTAAAAATAGGAAAGTCTCTGGGGAGTGGGACTTGGAGGAAGAGCTTTTCTTTCTTTCTTTTTTTTTTTAAACATCTTTATTGGAGTATAATTGCTTTACAATGGTGTGTTAGTTTCTGCTGTATAACAAAGTGAATCAGCTATACATATCCATATATCCCCATATCTCCTCCCTCTTGCATCTCCCTCCCACCCTCTCTATCCCATCCCTCTAGGTGGTCACAAAGCACCAAGCTGATCTCCCTGTGCTATACAGCTGCTTCACACTAGCTATCTATTTTACATTTGGTAGTGTATATATGTCCATGCCACTCTCTCACTTCATCTCAGCTTACCCTTCCCCCTCCCCATGTCAAGTCCATTCTCTACATCTGCATCTTTATTCCTGTCCTGCCCCTAGGTTCTTCAGAACCATTTTTTTTTTCTTTTTTAGATTCCACATATATTTGCTAGCATACGGTATTTGTTTTTCTCTTTCTGACTTACTTCACTCTGTATGACAGTCTCTAGGTCCATCCACCTCACTACAGATAACTCAGTTTTGTTTCTTTCTATGGCTGAGTAATATTCCATTGTATATATGTGCCACATCTTCTTTACCCATTCATCTGCTGATGGACACTTAGGTTGCTTCCATGTCCTGGATATTGTAAATAGAGCTGCAATGAACATTGCGGTACATGACTCTTTTTGAATTGTGGTTTTCTCAGAGTATACGCCCAGTAGTGGGATTGCTCGGTCATATGGTAGTTCTATTTTTAGTTTTTTAGGGAACCTCCATACTGTTCTCCATAGTGGCTGTATCAATTTACATTCCCACCAACAGTGCAAGAGGGTTCCCTTTTCTCCGCACCCTCTCCAGCATTTATTGTTTGTAGATTTTTTGATGATGGCCATTCTGACTGGTGGAAGAGCTTTTCTTAAACATTTTGAACTGTTGGAATTTTTTGACCATGAGAATACCTATAATTTCTCGACTAACAGCAACTGAAATATCCATTAAAAATTAGCATTGGAAGCAAATAAGGGTTAATGCTCAGATTGATGAACTATGAATTTACTTTTAATTTTCTCTTTTCCTACTTCACTGTTTCCATATATTTCTCAATTAGCACATAGAATTTTATAATTAAAAAAATAAACTATTTTAATTGTCTGTTTAATCATTACCATGACTTTAAAGACATTGTATTGATTTAGACATATTCCATGAAACACAGTACTTAGCTGCTATATGCATGATAAATCCGTTGCATAATGAATAATTTCTTGAATACTATACATTTCTAGTACAAACATAAAATAAAATGCATTTAATTGTTTCTTTTCAAAATTGCAACAAAAGCATTTTATAACTTAAAGCTAACTTAGAAAAAACATGCTGCATTTATAAGAAGAAATTAAAAATTGTTTCAAAGGACCTAAAGGTGCACTTTATTTGATGAAAAATTAAAAATGTCAATTCTCAGTTAAACATGTTAAGAACTTTACACAACCACAACCAAAATTTGAATGGAATTTTTTTTTAATTGGCAGATAATGTCAATTTCATTTCAAGATTGATTCACTGGAGGTACCAAGACAGTTTTGAAAAAGATTAGTCATACTGGGACTTCCCTGGTGGTGCAGTGGTTAAGAATCCGCCTGCCAATGCGGGAGACACGGGTTCAGACCCTGGTCTGGGAAGACCCCACATGCCGCGGAGCAATTAAGCCCATGTACCACAACTACTGAGCCTGCACTCTAGAGCCCGCGAGCCACAACTACTGGGCCCCCGTGCCCTAGAGCCTGTGCTCCGCAACAAGAGAAGCCACCGCAATGAGAAGCTCGCACACTGCAACAAAGAGTAACCCCCGTTCGCCGCAACTAGAGAACATCCGTGCACAGCAACAAAGACCTAATGCAGCCATAAATAAATAAATAAATTTAAAGATAAGTCATATTGAATTGACCTATAAACATCAATTACATTTTGAGTGTAAATTTTAAATGTAGCTTATACATCAGTAAATGATTCAATGTAACCAATAACAATGTGAGAAATATATACAGAAGATATAAAAATTTACTATACAACAAAGTGCCATTGAAAATTAGAAAACCAAAGAGTGATCATTTATTAACTACAGAAGGTTAATTGGCTAACCATTTGGAACAAAAATAAATCCTGATTCTAATCTGATATATACCAACAACCGTTTCTAGGGGTAAATACTTAAAGATTAGAGTGTTGATTTAGAAATCTTTCCATGAAGACACCGTAGATCAGTATTTAACTGATCTGTGCATGACAAATTTGTTGAATAAATAAATGATTTTATAAAAAGTGGAATACATTTAAATGCTGAGAAAAATACAGTTAGATATCCATAAAATCTTTGAATGTGGAAGGAATTTTTAAGGATGACTCAAGATAGAGAAACAATATAGTAAGTGTTCATGGAAGAAAAAAAATATCAGAGTGAATAGATCAGAATTAGCAAGGCAAAAACTAGCAGGAGCTGAGATCAAAGATGTTTACTGAATATTTGAAGTGAAGTACCTTAGTGGAAATAGTGGTGTGTTTGTGTGTTTGTGTGTGTGTGTGTGTGTGTGTGTGTGTGTGTGTGTGTGTGTGTGTGTGTAGATAATTTGTCTACAAACTAAGGCTTACAGGACAAATTGGCCTTCCACATATTTTGGTATGGTATGTGGACAAATATTTTTTAATATTTTTCAAATGGTTAAGAAAAATCAAAGAAAGAATATATAGTGAAATGTGATTATATGAAATTCAAATTTCAGTGTCCATAAATAAAGATTTATTGGAACACAGTCATGCCCATTTGATTACAGTCTTTGGCTACTTTCATGCTGTAGTGGAATAGAGTAGGTTTGACAGAGACCATATGGCCCACAAAGCTGAAAATATCTACTATCTAGCCCTTTTCAAAAAAAATTTGGCTTATGCTTAATGTAGACATATCTTTTATGAGTTTTTCAATCCACACCACATACCATCAATTTGATAGGCAAAATTTGACTAATTTTCATATATAAATAATACTTTAAACTTTATATGAGCTCTGGATATACATCATTTATAATGAAAATGCCAGATTGCTTTGAGAATTGGGCAACATGCAAATATAATTATATTTGTTTATTAGAAAAAAACACATACATGTAGAAAATCAGTGTACATGCCTTTGTGATACATAATCATGTTTGCCAATTTTGTGGTTACACTGAATTTCTCAGAACAAGCTTTATTTTCCATTTTAATTAAGCCAAACATTTAATTACATTTCCAATATTCTGTCAGCAGAAACAAATCAATAAATGTAGAGTGGAAAATTATGAGAGCTGGTCTTTAATATCCCATCACAAACAGAGCATGTGATGGGCAATCTGTTCTTTGAGGGTACATAACAACCATGTTTCCCATGAATGTTAATTCCACTAAAGCATTCAACTACAGTACAGAAAGTTTTTTAATTTTTAGCTAGTATCTTTTAGTTAAAGTACAAAATCTTGAAAGTATATCCTATTTATAGTGATACCCTGCCCCTTGGGGTTTTAATTTCCAGCACAAGAGAATTCAATAAATGAATGGATAGTGCTTATCAAATATAAAGTTTGCTGCCAACCAAATAATGCTCTGCTCAAATTCATATCAATAAAATTATAAAAACACTTAAAATTTTAATTTTATTTTCAGTAGTCAATATGTCTAGAGCAATTTGATAAGTGCTATGGAAAATAAATGGTATCTGCCCATAAAGTACCTACTATAATACATTAGATGAAGTCTTGTAAATGTGAAAAAGGAAATAAGAAAAAAACTCATATCCAATGAGAGATGTTAGTGTAGAGAAATAAATGTCTTAGAAGGGTTTTCTCCCATCAGCTCTCCTGGAGGACTATGCTTCGGTATATCACCTGGATTCCAGAATCTCTCCTTAGGTTTGCATACTCAGAAATCTGACTGTTACCATCTAAGGACAAGTCAATTTCTCAGGACCAAACTGCCATTAACCAAGCTCACAAGACTGATGTGTGAAATCAGAATGGGGATGGGTTCATCTACATGGAGAACTATCACTGCCTTTTAAAAGAAATTTTTATTGGAGTATAGTTACTTCATGATGTTGTGTTAGTTTCTACCATACAGGAAAGTGAATCAGCTATATATATACACATATCCCCTCTTTTCTTGACTTCCTTCCCATTTAGGTCACCACAGAGAACTGAGTAGAGTTCCCTGTGCTATACAGTAGGTTTTCATCAGTTATCTATTTTATACATGGTATCAATAGTGTATATATGTCAATCCCAATCTTCCAATTCATCCTACCCACCCCCTTTCCCCCTTGGTATCCATGTGTTTGTTCTCTATGTCTGTGCTTCTATTTCTGCTTTGTAAATAGGATCATATATCACTGCTTAAGAAGACCAAAATAGCAAGTTCTTACATGAGTGTATCCTCTCTGTTGAAAAAGGAAAAAGTCAAGTTATAATGTAAAGATAGCTTTGTGAGAACAGAAGGAGAGCCAAGGAAGTTAATAATATCATTCAAATACTTAATGGCATTTAACTAGATAACCTAATTCATCTTGCTTCAAAATATGGTAACACCTGGCCAGAGCAACCTCTTTATGAATGGAAAATGCTGATATTTGCTCCTTATTCTTTGTTTCCATGGCTGGTAATAGCCCATTCTCAAAGATACATTTTTTATTTTTAAAATTTAATAAATTTAATATGGTTGCAGTTATATTTTGCTGTACTGAGAGCTATTCTATCCTCTTCTTGGACGATGTGTCAACAGAACCCTCGGGTACTTACATAAATAAATAATGGAACAGATTATATCCTCCATTTAACCCTACATGTTGGAAAGTTGTGTGTGTGTGTATATATATATACACCAAAAACATAGTATTCTAGAACTAGAATAACAATGATCTTATCCCCTAAAGCTGGCCTTCCCCCTATATTTTCCTATTTCAGTGAATGACATCATTATTGATCTAGTCACCCATTTCAAGGATACAGGGATCACCTTTTATTTCTACCTCATCTCACGCCCCACAAACATCTAGTGTATCATTATACACTATCATTTTGCCTCACAAATAGCATTTCAATTCCATTCACTGTCTTCTATCTCAACAGACATCTTTCTTGTCCAATTTATCATCATCTCTCCTCTAAACTACAGAAATAGTTTCTTAACTGGCTTCTGCATGTTAACTGTTATCCCCATTCAAACCATGAGTTATTTCCAAATATAAGCCTGATGCTTATGTTCACGTCATTAACATCCTTTGATTGATTTTACTGTTTTTAGAGTGAAGAGGGAAGTCCTTACTTTGACAGTTAAGATGAAGTATCATTATTTAGTTGTTGTTTGTTAAGAATCTGAAATGTGCCTAGGACAGTGAAAGTGAATATTTATAATTGTTCAATAAACATTAAAATTTGCCTCAGTGATATACATCCTGAAAACAGGATCTGTACAGCTACACTGATGAAGTACTTAGTTTTACATAATGGAATCCAAAATGACTTCAAAGAAAAGTTGGCATAGGAAGAATAAGAATTTTGTTATGAAAAGCAGTTGGAGAGGACATTTTAGTCTAAGAAGGGCAACATGGTCAAAAGTACAGTTAGCATTGTTAAGTGTTTTGTTTGGACTAGGAGGGATCAAAATTGGACATGACACCAGAAGAGTCACATTTGTAGGGTTCCTATCCCAAACATTTCCATGCTTGTCACCAAAGCACTCTTCTCTGAAGCAAATTCTTTTTGCTGCTTTGTAATGATATAACAAAATTCCTCTGTAGTTGTCAATTTCGATCCCAGAACAATGGGCAAAATAAAAAGACTTTATTTCATTCTTTTACTTGGAGGACACATCAAGAGGCTTCCCAGGGAAATTAAAATCAATTCTAAGCTTCTAATTTGTATATTCTCACATAAGAGCATCTATAACAACTGTTGTAGTACCATTAAAGTAGATAAAATTACTTGAGCAAATAATTAAGACAATGTCAAAGCGACAACTAAAT
This sequence comes from Balaenoptera borealis, assembly GCF_965194805.1. Classification (NCBI taxonomy): domain Eukaryota; kingdom Metazoa; phylum Chordata; class Mammalia; order Artiodactyla; family Balaenopteridae; genus Balaenoptera; species Balaenoptera borealis. The sequence goes on from NC_138867.1 coordinate 17,418,477, forward strand.
ATTTCTGGCAGTGGCAAGAACTATCCTATAGTCTAAAAGCATATGTGCTACATTATGTACTTTATTTCTCATCTATGTCAATGAAGCTATACCTCAAGAGAAAAATAACTAATTCCTGTGAAGTTTGAGAGTGTGTTTGAGACACTGAAATTTCAGTGTTTCCAGCACCATCCATATTTCTAGACAAAATTATTTGAAAAAGATGTTCAGTGTTATTCAGATTCTTTTTATTCTTAAAAGTTAAGGCTTGCCTTTCCTAAACAGATACAATGAAGATTAGAATTACTTAAAAGTCTGGAGATACCCCCTGTCAAATGAACCATTGATGTTTCCAAAATTAGAAGTCTGGAGATAATGAAAATTAAAAATAAAGTCACTGGACCTGTTATTTTAAAACACTAGCCATGAGCACCTTTATCAAAGATATACTGTCCGTCAGTTGCATCTTCTCCAGTGTGTGTTGTATATGTGTTGTATGTGTGTGTGTATGTGTATGTGTGTGTGTGTGTGTGTGTGTGTGTGTGTGTGTGTGTATGTTTGGAAGTGCTTTATAAGGAACTAAGGTATTATTTCAGGGCAACAAGAAATACTGAAGAATCACCACTGATCATTCTACTATCTCAAAATATTTACAGAAAATTAGTTGTTTTGTTTTCATTCTTCAAAATTACCGTTAATTCTCAATGCTGTTGATATTGTTCCCATAAATATTGTTTATGAACTGAATATGTTTTCTATAATTAGCAAATAATAATCATTAGGCACTGCTTCCATAGTATTCAGAGTTTTTTATATCATTTATCTGAATGACAGGACCATAGATGCCAAGTAAGCTTTTGAAAAATTTTGAAAATTTTCCATGACCATAACATTTTGGAATGATACTAAAAAGTTATTAATATTTGCCACTAATAGGAAGTCATTATTTTTTATAAATGAATCTGAAAATGGAAAATAATTTGTCAACTTTCACATGCTGATCTTAATTTACAAGCATGTATTATTATACTATGAACTTAATTATAATTTGTGAAATTATAATACGGTTCCTATTTCAAACGCAATCTATTGAACATGAGGGGAGGGGGCGCTTGATAGTTCAAGTGCAGTAGAATAATGTCACTAGGGTCCCTGGTTCAATGTGGGAAATGCTCTTACTGAGCCCAAATCTCACTGGCTCCTTTCTCACTGAGTCCCTCTGTCCCTGGGTTCTCTCTGTAGTTCTACGAACAGTTATGACCCTGTTAAGTTTTGTATTGCAGCTTAAAAATAGGGCTTAACTTATTAGATTGATGACCAACAAATTTAGAATGTCTTTAGATTCGTTTTTTGTCTTGGACATTAAGGATGAGAAAGATTATTTTTAATGCCTCTTAGTATCTGATTCTGTTTATATATTTGTATCGATTGGCTAATATCATGATGAGTTTATAGATACCATCCATATCAATAATAGCTAAGGCTTCTATTTCATCATTTCCTCAATTTAGACTTAAACATTTCAACATAGATCTTACAAACAAGCCTTAGGGTACAATATAGATATTTAAAATTCACACCTATCAAAGTATTTTTACATACCAAACCTTAAGGGAACCAAAAATTCCCTTTGTAACTACTGTATTATATCCATATTATGAGGCTAAAAGTAGACTGTCACTTGGTTTTATGCAGCCAAGTGTATTTTTGATGTGCTTTCCTCAAATGCTGTTAACAGTAAGGAAAGTTGTTTATGGTGCAATCCAAAATATTTTTAGATTACTTAAGTCAATAGGTACCCTGCTGCTTCATGTATCATTTAAGAGAATGTATTGCACTGTGGTTGTACAAAAACTTCAATGACAGGCTACTTGTGAAATTTCTCTATTACTTCAAGAGGGTAAGAGTAGGGGTTCTCCAAATATGCCAGAAAGGTATAGTGCTACTGCACTTTCAAATTAATGAGGTCAGTCCAGTAGTGAATATTCAACTGCATTTCAACATGTTTACAAGAGAAGGCTCTCTGCTAAGTCCTGCCTATAATTTTAGGATACAAAGAAGAAAAATCTATAGTCTCTGCATATACACCATTTTTGGTGTATTAGAGAAGAGAGAGAAACAGATGGTGGAGGTTTGATACTGGCAATGTGATAAGTACTGCTATGATGGGATAAAGTCAGGATGAGAACTCTTCCAGGAAATGGCATCTAATCCAGTCTGAGAGGAACAAGAAAATCTTCCCAGAGGAGATATACTATGCTGACACCTGAAGGGTAGATAAGAGATAATCATGTAATAAGGGCATGAGACAGTCAGAATCTTCCAAAGCAAACAACTAGATTTAAGTTTTCACTCGTGTAATAAAGTAAAGATACAAATACTTGTGTATGTAGTTAAAAAGTCAAAGACTAAGCATAAGAATGATTTGGCCATCTTCTTACAGAGTCATCTTTCTGTAATGCTAGACAAGATTTAAAATGTTATGGATGCGAAGTGGAGAAGAAGTAGTGGTGTGAATCCAGAAAGTTGAAGTCTCAGTCTGAGTAAGCATCATTCAGAAAGAGCGCCAATGAGCCAGGTGGAGGCATGCATGTAAGCATCCTATTACTTGTTTTCTTGCCAAATGAAGAAGAATTTGATGATAGTAAACTATTCAACTATTGATCATTCAGTCAGGAAAGAAACTTGTCTGAGTTCTGATGTCCCCTTTTCATGTAGAGATTATTCCTCAGTGACCCAGGATGTACACATATTCCTCTAATGAGGAGGGAGGAACTCTGGACTTCCATAGAGCTGGCAATAAGATGAAAGGAAAGGATATGTTCTGGATCAAGAGTGTCAACAAGAATAATCACAGAATCTTGTAGAGTGGGGACAGTAGAAGAATGAGCCAGGGTTTTTGATGGAACTTCTAAGAATCTCTGTGAATGATAGAATTGCACTTCATGTTGATTACAAAACTCTGGTTCAGAAATGGAGATAACACATATTTAGCCATGAAACAATGCATGGTTTACCTGGATCAAGTTTCCCATAGGTCCCAAACTGATAAAAGTGTGATCCAATATTTACTCTGTGCTCTGAACAGGGCAAATGAGAGAGAAACAGAACTGGCATAGCTCCCAGAAGACAGAGTGATTGGGCATACACCGCCTGTCAGAGGGATGTGGTACAAATAAACCAAGGATCAAGAGCATATCACGGGCTTCCCTGGTGGCGCAGTGGTTAAGAACCCGCCTGCCAACGCAGGGGACACGGGTTCGAGCCCTGGTCCGGGAAGATCCCACATGCCATGGAGCAACTAAGCCCCTGCGCCACAACTACTGAGCCTGCACTCTAGAGCCTGCGAGCCACAACTACTGAGCCCACATGCTGCAACTACTGAAGCCCGCACGGCCTAGAGCCCGTGCTCCACAACAAGAGAAGTCACCACAATGAGAAGCCTGCACACCGCAACGAAGAGTAGCCCCCGCTCACCACAACTAGAGAAGGCCCGTGCGCAGCAACGAAGACCCAATACAACCAAATATAACTAATAAATCAATTAATTAAAAAAAAAAAAGAGCATATCACAAGTACATCTCAGAGCAGTGGTAGTGTATGTGAGTCAAAGCAGAAGCCTGGTCAACAATTGAGGTGCGAGATCTAGGACAAGATAGAAAGGTTAATACCATGTCTACACGTGTGGTAAAGAAAAATGAGGATTTAGAGTTAAATTAGGGTACCACTTTACTGAGCATCTCCAGTATGCACTGGAGATAATGAGTTTGTATTCCATCAGCAGAACGTCACACAGTTGGACTACTCAGCATGTAGGTGTTTGGCCCATTTGGCGTAGTAAAAAGACAAGAGAGCAAAGGAGCTGGTAAAATTGAATGAAATTGTAAGTGAATGAGGCCTTCACTCCATAGGGAGGGAGAACAATAAGAAGGGAAACTATTAAATCAAGGGATTGAACATCTTGGGAAGATGGAAACGTGAAGGGAAAAACTCATTGAGGTATAAAGAGAAGACACTGAACTGTACCTGTTCAACTTAGATTTTCTGAAAACAAATTCTTTACTCCAACAAAAACTCAATGCTGCATATATTTGCATTCACTCAGAATGCTGGTTGTAACAGAAGGCATAACAAGATGTAGAGAGACAGATTTCCATTGTTCAATTTTAAGTGAATGGTGACATACCTAGCCTTTGTTCCAGAAAAATCGTGTTAGTATTATCTTTAACTTTCTGTAAATCTCTGGTCAGGGTTGCAGACTTCTTTTAACTCATAAGCTCTACTGGTTTCTTGAATGCAAGTTTACCTCTATAGACCAGGGCCCAGTCGCCAGTAGTTTGTAGTTTCCAATTCAAATTAAAATTGCCTACTGGTAAATAGGAGACAACAGTTAATAGTTTACAGGTATTATAAATGTACATTTTAATAATAATGCCCTTTATTTCGTTTTCTCTTTCTCATGTCTCACTGTCCTTTTTCCAAGTAAATGGCATTGTTAAAAGAAGACTGTCCACATTGTCAATAATTTTCAAAATGCATTTCAAAATTCCTTGGGGAAAGAAATTGAAGATTTTTTTAAATTAAAGTTTCACTTAAAATATCAAATAATTTTTCAATCAGTGTGCTCAATATCTTTACTTCTGAAGGACTAAGTATGTGCTGAAAGCCCTCAAATATTTTAGGAAGCATTTTCCTTGGAAAATTAGCTCTGGCTAAACAAGAGGCTTTTTTCCTCTTAAATTCAGATTTTTATATTGCCAGTTTGGGAAAAAAATATATAAGTTTTCTATTCTATTTGTAAGGACATTTTCACTTCCAGAAAAAATAAAGTCAAATTTGCTATTTTTGGTTAGATATTGTTTCCCTTCCTTTTGCTACTGAGGAAAGAAATGCTATTTTCATGGATAACATTAGACTAATGTCTCAATAAACCACTTGTAAAATTATTAACAGGTGAACTTTCTTTAGTATCAATAGAAAGAAAAAAGTGTCACGAAAAACCTAAAATTGGCAAACCCACATATCATAAACATTAAAATGTCTGTCACATTTAGAAAAATCACTCAGCTTTCCATATCACGTATATTTTTGAGTGGCTAGATTATTTTAAAATCATCTGACAACTGTAGAGAGAGAACTGGGGTGTCACATCAGTGGCCAGCAATTGGTGCAGCGTATTGAAAGAACTAGTACTTTCCATAGAGACAGATTGGCAAAGAAACCGCAGTTAGGAAATATAGTTTGGAGAAAGTGGATAAGCAAAACCAAAGCTCAGTTTTTTGAGTCTTGAAGCAAGAATTGGGCATCTCTCAGTAGGCCTTATAATGTATGTAAGAAAAATAAAGGAGAATAGGATACAAAGTGGATAGAAACTTTTCTCTTAAGTACACTGTTAAGTATTATCATTCCCCTTAGTGAATTGGCATAAGGCTCCATGCCTTATGCATTAGGGTTAGTTATATAAAAGTACACACAGTAATACATGTAGAGGTCTTTAGTGACTGTATGAGTTCGACATCCTCAACAAGATCTTGACCACAAGGGTTCATTCTAAGGCAAGACCGAGGGAAAAAGATTTGGGGGATGGAGGGAGAGAGAGATGTGACTAACAAGTAATGCTTATGTGTATTTACTGTGTCAGAATATTACTAAACACTTTAGAGAATTTACCATTTGATTTCCATAACAAGATGAGGAAGGTACTATTTTTTTTTTAATACAGAGTTTTTTGTTTTGTTTTGTTTTAATAGATGCTTTTTAAAAAATTATTTATTTATTTATTTATTTATGGCTGTGTTGGGTCTTCGTTTCTGTGCGAGGACTTTCTCTAGTTGTGGCGAGCGGGGGCCACTCTTCATCGCGGTGCGCGGGCCTCTCACTATCGCGGCCTCTCTTGTTGCGGAGCACAGGCTCCAGACGCGCAGGCTCAGTAGTTGTGGCTCACGGGCCCAGTTGCTCCGCGGCATGTGGGATCCTCCCAGACCAAGGCTCGAACCCGTGTCCCCTGCATTGGCAGGCGGACTCTCAACCACTGCGCCACCAGGGAAGCCCGGAAGGTACTATTATTAGCCTTTTGTCATGGCTGGAACTGAGGCACCGTGTGGTTGAGTAACTTGCCGAGGTCACACAGATGCGGGCCCAGTGCCCAATGCAGGCATTCTAGACCCACAGTTTATTCACTTAAACATTCTTCTGTTGGGCCCATGTTAAAATGATACAGGTAGAAATATAAGCATAATTATAAGTGAAGTGAGGCCCAATATCCAATTGAAATAGACATAGAGCTTTTAGACTCCATGGCCTGACTTTTTGAAATAAAATTCGGCTGCCCAGAGTAGAATAAACACACAAAGCATTTACCACTTGGAGAATTTTTTTCTAAATCGAGCCTTGCTTTTGAGTAGGTATGATGCAGAGATTAAGTACCTAAAATAAAGTAAACCATTTTGTATTGAAAAGAATTTTTAATATTTGGTGTGAGGGACCTTAAGAAAATCAAAAGGGATATTTATGATATGTACATAATTTTTTTATAGAAGTTTTCCTAAAGCAATACTGTAAGGTTATAGAGGCAATTAATAAAACACTGAACATGAGAACAACCAAGAGTTTTCTTTCAAGGAATGAAAATGAGTAACTAGAACATTCAGATCAGGCAGAAACAAAGTTTCAGCACCTTAGATAGAAGATCATTAAGTGAGTCATCTGAGAATAAGGCATTGGTAATGAACTTGAGGAGGTGAACAATGCCTTGGCATTTTCATGGTATTCAGCACCAAGAAAATATCACTAAACAAGAAATGAGTATTGTACTGATTATATCTAGACAATAAAATAAGAAAGCTAATGTCATTTGAAGCACAAAGCAGAGTAAAATTAAAGAATGTCTGCCTAAAATTGACAGAGGAATGACTTCTAAATGAATGGGGTTTACATACTTTTTTACTGATGACATGTAGTAATGTAGAGTCATTATAACATCATCTCTATAAATACTTGAACTGGATGAGAATATTGGGGAATGACATAAACTATCACTCACATGCATTTGAAAACATTTTTTTTTCCAGTAAGCAGACATCATACACACAGCAGTTGATAAATACTGGACTAATAAAAATAGTGCGGTTAAAGAGATTTTATCCCCAGAAAATAACCCCTTTAGGGATATCACAAGGCAACTGATTTTTTAACACATTACATAAAGGGCAATTCTGTTTTGCAAAGGAGTAACCATCAGGCATCTATCATTCTATTTTTATTATTTATGTCTTCCTCCACTGCTCACCCGTAATCTGTGCTTCTCTGAAAATCTTATATTTTTATACCTTAAACACCACAAAGCACTCTGAATATTGACTACTCCCTTGAGTTTAATATATTTTATGTAGTTTATTAATGTAATAGAACTCTATGCAAAGCTACTTTGAAATCAGAAAGGAAAAAATACCATGCATATATAATGGACTGAATTTTCCAGTGGTCTGTATTTCCACTCAGTTGTATAAAATCTCTGTCTTCTAACATCTTTCATATAGCGTGCAATGTAGAAAGGTTTGTAGTGGATAAGTTTATAGCAGATAGGTAAAGGATCATTTTCAACCTTTGTGGAAATAGCCAAATTTTCTTCCACAGAATCTATCTTTAATATCTGCTACGCATTTTTTCCTTTTTTTTTTTTAACTTTAAAATACACCGCACCTAATAGAGTATTTATTGCCCAAATATCTGTTCCCTCTTGGAATTCCTTTCTATATCAATGACATCATTCTGATCCAACATCTTCTTTTACATCCTTTCTCCACTTAATTAATTTGTAAGTCACATCTGTATTTCAGAGATATCTCTCAAATCACAGTCTAATGCCCACAGCCCTCAGCATTGCCTTTGCTAAGGCACTCATCATGTCTCAAGTGCAGATAACTCTACCTGCCATCCCCTTTCTCTACCACTCTCATTTAATTGTTTATATTGTTCCTTGGCCACAGTTCTTAGTTATAGAAATAGAGATCCACTCTAACTAGTTAAAGAAGAAAGGGGTTTGTTACTCTGTACACACAACTCATAGAATCTTTAATGCGATTAAAAACAAGAGACAGTGCTGAGCTTCCGTGAAGATTTCCGAAAACTCCACCACAGAACTGGGCTATCAAATGAAAAATGTTAGCATGATCATGACTAACTGCCTGTGATCTAAGACAACAACATGCTCTGAGTCATACTGCCTGTGATCTAAGAGTCATACTGCCTGTGATCTAAGACAACAACATGCTCTGTCTCTCTCCCTAATGATTCAATTTGGCACAACCTCCCATTAGCACACTGATTACAGAATCTTAAATTCCACCTGGAACTTTTGCAATGGAGTCTGGAAAATGCAGTTTTTAGTTTTCCAGCCAAGAGAGTACAAGGAAGGGTCCTAGACTGAGCATTACGCAAATGAATTTACAACATCTATCACGTATTGCAAACAAATTATATTTATAAAAACCTAATCTCATCATGAAACGACCATTCTTCCACCAAAATGTTTTAACTAACCACCGTCTAAAGGCTAAAATTCAAACATATTAATATTTCTTTACATACCCATTTATGTATGCTCAAAAACTTGCTTTAGAGTCCATTCAGAGCTTAGTCTTCTAGGCTCTTATTCTAAGAAATACAATATAGATCGTTGCTATTAAAGAATTTAAGCCATAGGTAGGGTACTATGTAAAATACATAATAAGCAAAGTGAGCTGGGGTGATATAATAGTGTTGAAAAAAATGTCCCATGAAACCTGAAAAGACTAATGTGAGCTTAAGAAAGGGAGAGGTGAAGAAACTTCAAAGAGCATGTAGTATTTCAGCAAGTTTTTGAACCACAGAAATGTCTTGGTCTGGTGGCCATGTAACTGTGGTGAAGAGAAACAAAGAAAAGTAGAATTTATAGACTTGTATGAGGATATGAGAATACAGAGTACGTAAGAAAATGAAAAAGGTAGAGAACGTAAGTTTTTAGGAATGACTAAAAATTTGGTTTTATATGTTGACATGATGAGGCAATAAGCAGATGAAGAAAATTTCTCACTGGCCCTACCAAAGGGTTTTAATTGTGTCCTATAAGTGATTGACAGCCTCTGAAGGAGTTTGAACAAAGAGGTGAATTTAAGTTTTTCCTGTTGGTATGATGGGGCATAGACTGAAAAAATGGCAAGGCTATAGACATATAGAACCCTTAGAAACAATTAGTCTAGGATCAAATTCAAATTCAGACGGTGGCTTTCAGTACTGATAGGAGCCAATGCTTTGTAAACAAATGAGGATGTATTAACATCATGACTCAACTTGGATGGTCTTCAATACTGTGGCTTATTCACTAATAATTTCCTCTATCCCACTCCAGTGATTCTAAACTAGTCACCTTTCTCAGGCCACATCTTTTGCTCCATGCCTTTGTACATTCTTTTTCTCTCTGCCTGGGATAGCCTGTCACTCCTCTCTGCTCAGTTTTGTATCTAACAAGATCCAGCTCAAAAGGGCTTTGCTTTTGTAAATCTCCCTTCACACTCTGAGACAGTGATGGACATTCCCTCTTCCCTGCATGAAGAATTCTTCCATCTTTCCTGAATAAATGTACAGATTTTATTATACTGTGTTTGTGGTCTACATTCCTACTTGGCAATGTCTGAGAGATATAGACTATGTCTTAACTTGTAGAATGTAACAGATTTGAGAAATGTAGACAATTCATATAAATTAAGGTAAAGTGTATAAATTTTTCTAGGATACAAAGGGAAGCCTAAGAAAAACACCAAGGTGATTAACAGTGTGAGAATGTTTCCAACATCTCCATTCTTTTTTTATACTTAATTGGTCATGTTTCCATTTAGGGACTGTTGATATAAACACATAAAATAAATTCATATATTTTCAAACTAGTGGGTGTAAAAATGACCACAGTTTAATCATTTGTTAATTAGCAAAGGCAAATCAGCATTTTATTTCAGTCTTTGACCAAACCTGACCAGTTTGTGTTTCCTAAATTTGATTTTTCTTTTCAACAAAATAATGCCTGGTGAAGTTGCAGGTTATTTTTAACTACTATAATTTCCTCTTAATCAGTTTTCTTGTCCTAGACCTCATTTTCCTTTAATCAGTTCAGACATTCCCCATTGTTAGTACCAATTCAAAATTATAATGTTTAAGCCTGTTTTCTAAGGTAGCCACTTAGCAAATTCTTTTATACCACAACTTTCTCCATATACCCCCTCCATTACTATCTATTTATCACTTGGTCCCTTTTCCAAAGTAATAACTTCTGCTAGGAAATATGTTCTATTAAATATCCACCAACTACCATATCCAATACAAGTCTTAGTTTTGAATCATTTCCTTCATAAAAGGACATCAAAGAATATTCTAAAATAATGCTGATTTTTCTATTCTATACTTTTACACAAATTAAATGTACTTATGCACCACTCCTTCTTAAGTAATTTAATATTTTTTGTTCATGTTGGTAACCTGACCTAGGATCATTCTTAGAAAAATATTATATGAGCGTGTTGCCTTCCTGTAACAGGAAAACATATTGAAGAAGCTTCTTGTATGGAAATATGTGAGGTGAGGATCTGTGGCCTGGCAGATCTGATCTTTGGTGAAATCATGACTTTACAAATTCGTTGCTCCGTGACCACTGACAAATTACTAACAGTCTCTCAGCTTTAGTTTTCTCAAATGTGAAAAATAAAGTGATAGTATCTTTCTCATGGAATTTCTGTGAAGTTTCGAAATAATATAAGTACTAGGCCTAGAAACTGTTGTCAGCAAATATTTATTGAACATAAAACCTATCTAATAATATACATTATTTACAACTATATGTATATAAGCATAGCAATTCTAGCTTTCCATCCGGTAGCAAAATATAAATGTCTTTGTTTTCTAGCTTGGAACTTTTCTCATAACAGCCATGTTTAGGTAAAAATCAAACACATGTTTGAACACTTTTCTCAGCAGTGACTACGAGGTCAACACTGAAAATAAAAGGAAAGTTCTAGCTAAAAAAAACAGCTTTACATAATAGAATTTGGACCTTAAGAATCAACAAAACAATATTTTCTCCAATGAAAATAATGCTAATTATCAAGTTGCTTTTATAAATGAATGAATCTATACACTTTTTATGTATGCTTAAATCATGTGTTTACATATGAAAATAACTCCCTAATATTCACTTAGTAGACTTTTAAAGTTAATATATAATATAGCATGAGAAATAAGTTTCATTAAGCTACACTATACATACATACGTAATCTGCTCATTTTTATCCATTTTGATAAATGGTTGAATGTTTAAAATATATGTTAATGAAAAACAAGTTCAGTGGGAAATGTGGGGAAAGAATTTAGCATTTATTGAGAACTTTTACACATCACAGCTGGTGTTGGATGACTTGGATGATTCTACCGACATTATAATTAATCGGATCTTCAAGCACTGCTGAGGCAGATACCACTTCCTCCATTTTATGCAGGAGGAAGGAAGCTCTGTGAGGTGAGGAAATTTATTTCTGGCAATGTGGTGTAGTAAGTGGTGAGGCTGAGACTTGACCTTGGCTGCTGGACTACATCACGCAACTCAATTTCCCTCTCACTGGAAGTTTGACTTCACTTTTATGACTTAAAATGTTACTTCTAATTTTCATGTTAGGGTCTTGAAAGAAAAGTCAGTGGACCAGTCTGACTTAAGATAGGGTTGCTAAGCATCAGGAAATATGTAAATTAATATAATTGAATTTGCTTTCTTCTTCTGGGGATGGTTGGATTAATATTGGTGGTCTTAGAAAATGTACACTAAATTTTGTCAAATATTTGCATAATTAATGGACATCTACTTCAAATGTTACAATTACTAGTTAACATTGCTTAGTCTACTTAGAAGTATTTTGAGATGCTGTAATAAAGAAACAGTCTCACTTCTTTAATGCCTTAATTTTATACATACAAATCATATATATATGCACACATATATGTAATCTGTTTAATAAGCATAGTGAAAACTTTCTGAAATGTCATAACATTATCAACATAATACAAATAAATTAAGAGGGTAATATATATGTCTTTTGTTTCTGGAGAATAATTCCTTCAACTCTATTATTGAAAGACTATTTAGCTTTTTCTCCAGAAACATTATATAGAACATAGAAGATTAAAATTAACAAAGGTAAGATAGACATTCCATGAACCCTTTCTACTATTTTCTAATTTGAGATCATAGAATACATATGTATGTAACTCAGAAAGTAGTTTTACTATTGACTTAGCAAAGCATAAATCTACAACTTTGAGTAATTTGAAATGATCCTACATGTTTACATTTAGAGAATCTGAATGGTCAGGTGAATGTTCAGTCAAGAGCAAACAATAGTGCTCTTATAGCTGAGAGTGAGTTCTAAACTGCTAAATGAGGGATCCTTTTGGCCTTCAATAATGGAATAAATTAATCAGTTTAAATATAAGTGAAGAGCTCCTACTTTCCTGTAACACCCCTTTCAAAAAATCATCTTTTGGACCCAAATAATAATCATTTGTTTTATTCACATATTACACTAATTTATATGGTTTATAGATTATACACTGAAATTCCAAACCTCTCATCAATAACTTTTAAACACCTTAACTATCACTAATAGTGTAGGTTGTCTAAGGGGAAAAAGTTGTGGTATAAACAATATGTTGTATCAATGCCTATTAGTACCCTTCATGGGAGGTGATTGTTGCAGAGCCCAAAGAGAATCTTAACCGTCGGAGGAAGATAAACGCCTGCAGAAGAGCCTACCCTTAAAAGAAACAGGGTCAGAAATGCTATACCATGTCTTATTATGAATTGGATAACTGTACATTTTTATAATGCCACTAATTAATCTCTTTCCTTTGTAACATTCTCATTAGACCGTATGAGATGCTTGGCCATCCTGCCAGAAATGTTCCTATATCTACAGGTCTTGTTTTTCATTAAAGTTATGTTCAAATTTCAAAGATTACAGCAAAATTACTGAAGTTCTGCTTTGATGCTTACTTAAAACAAGAATGTTCCACATGGTTGTGAGGTTATCAGTGCTAATTATTTATTGAAAAATGATTAATGGCTAACTTTTACAATTACTTTTCTATGAAACAGAATGTGAATTTTACAGTTTATTATCTGGAGAGTTCAAGAAGAATATGTTTTCTAATTGTATTATTTTCAAACCATGAAAGAACACAGCTGTATTAGTTTCTATTGCTAGGTAACAAGTTACCACAAACTTAGGGCTATAAAACAACACAGTTATATAGGTAAAGAAGCAAATTCATAGCCTGACAGTTCTCTGCTCACAGCACCACAAGACTGAAATCAAGGTGTCTGATGGTCTAAGTCCACATCTGGAGCCCCTGGGGGAAAAACTGCTCCCAAGCTCATCCTGGTTGTTGTCATAATTTAATTCTGTGTAGTTAGAGGATTGAGGTCTCCTTTCCCTTGATGCTGGCCAGCTGGGGGTCACTTCACATTCCTAGAGGCTGCCCACATGTTTTGCCACATGGCTCTCTCCATCTTCAAGACGATAATGGCACATTGAATCCTTCTCTTGCTTCAAATCTATGAGTTTCTCTTCTGTTCCCAGCTGAAGAAAACTCTTTACTTCTTTTTTTTTTTTTAAATGAGGGGAGGAATTTTATTTATTTATTTATTTTTTTAATAGCTACTTTATTTATTTATTTATTTATTATTTTTGGCTGTGTTGGGTCTTCGGTTCGTGCGAGGGCTTTCTCTAGTTGCGGCAAGCGGGGGCCACTCTTCATCGCGGTGCGGGGACCGCTCTTCATCGCGGTGCGCGGGCCTCTCACCACCGCGGCCCCTCCCGTTGCGGGGCACAGGCTCCAGACGCGCAGGCTCAGTAGTTGTGGCTCACGGGCCCAGCTGCTCCGCGGCATGTGGGATCTTCCCAGACCAGGGCTCGAACCCGTGTCCCCTGCATTGGCAGGCAGATTCTCAACCACTGCGCCACCAGGGAAGCCCAACTCTTTACTTTTAAAGGGCTTATGTAATTAGGTCAGGTCCACCTGGATTACCTCTCCATCTTACCATGTTAAGGTCAACTATGCCTTGTAACATAACCAGATCACAGGAGTATAAAATCCATCATCTTCATAGTCCCGGGTATTACACAGCAGTAAGGGCAACAAAGGGATGGAAACCTTACTTCTGAGAATGAGTCATAGAGCTTCTCAAATTCCACAGATTCTCAAAAATGATGCTTTATAATGATCCCTTCTTAAAGATAAATCACTAGTGTGAGTCATTCATAAAATGTATCAGGTTTGAAACTCTGAAAATTCCAAATGGAGATAATGCATATGTATTCTACTTACATCTTTATGGGAGTTTTTAATCACTGTGCAAAAGCAGCACATAATTTAAAAAATGAAATAAAAACCAAAACCAAAGAAGTGCACATTTATCCTTTTAACACTTTTTAAACATACTTTTAACTGAGTGTTTGAATGAAATTAAAACAAACAAAAAACTAATAACATTTTCTATTTTTTCCTCTCTGGTAGATTTTTTTTTTTTTGTAAGAGTATACGTGGTTCTATAAATACATAAGGATACGTTTTTAAAAACATTTTCCCTTTTGCTTTTTTATTTAAAAACTCCATTTATTCCCTGACTTTATAAGCCCTTACCCTAATAGGGAGTGTGAGGAAGCTTTGGGTCCAAGTCTCTTCCAGCCTAACAGGAGGCTCCAGACAAAGACTGGCCACTAAAGAAGTCCTGTGTTGGGTAGAAATGTCTAGACTCCTTTATCGCTCCCTTACTCTGTCATTGGCTGAGGGCCACCCAAGAAGGGTATGACTTTAGCTCAAAAGATGAGGCAGACCTTTAGTTTCTAATAGCTGGAGACTGTCAGCTAATCCCGCTCCTTGACAAGAATTCTGAGAGGACAACTCAGTATTATGTGCCATACTCATAGAACAAAGAATCTAACTTCCATGTACGGTGTTTACCCTAAGGCTATCTTCATAAAAGCATGTGGACAGAAATGTTATGAGATCTGTCAAAACAGTGACATAATCATAAGATACATACATCTGACTGCTATAGACTTTTTTCTGGTATCACCAATAAATATTTTCTTCAGGATCAAGAGAAAATCAATGCTGTAGTATATAAAAGATAAGCTGGTATAACTGGCCATGTTACATTGTGAGGAAAGTGAGAAGTAGTCCTGGATCAACGGGGAAAAAAAAAGGTTGCGTTACACTGTACAAATATGTACTTAATGGATATCGGTTAAGGCTACAAGGAATTCAGACATACTGGGATATTACTGGTCAATAGAAGAGGTGGAGATAATTTTTCACATCCCAGTGAAAAATAATAATTAGGAATATTAGGAATAGAAGGTGGACTCTATAAAGTGTTCTAGAAAACCTGAACGCCAAGCAGCTTATACCTACACAGACACATGGAAAAGTAAAGTTATAAGAAGGTTGTGCAAACATTGTGAAATGATGCAGCCGACGTGTATAACCATGTTCGCTCTGGCAGAAGGAATTTTGCTAGCAGTGGGAAGAACTATTTGAATGGAAAATTTCACAACTGACGTTGGGTGCCTCCATCTCAATACAGAGGACATGAGTGCCTATGTACATTTCCTTTAATTACTCTAAGATTCGCAGAAGCTCAAGAGAGTTATGAAGGAACCTCAACTAAATCATTATTGCTAGCTGTGTTTAAACTGCCTGAGTTTGCTCAAAGAAAATTTATAGATGAAATAGGTCTGGAATTCTATAAGCTGCTCTGATCTTAATTCATTCTGGTTTATGTTGGACTTAATCTTATCTATAAAAGAAAGTTTGCTACAGTGGAATTGATAATGACCAGAAAGACCCAGGATTACTTAACTTATAACAGGAAGAAGAGAAGGATTTGGAAAACTAATGGTTTAAACTGTTTGTGTATTAACAAGCTTTAGAAGGGGCTCTTTCATCACAGATTTCTAGGTATGGTATCAGATATAACAGATTGGCAAATCTAAAGTGGCAGGTAACAAAGAGGTAAGAATGCCCCAGTGACCTCATGCAATTTCTGAGGGCACTAGGCACTTGGCTAACTACCTCACTCACACCTAATCAAATGAGACCTCAGTTTCATCCCTGCTGATCTCTTTGCTCTGGTTTCTATTTCCTTTCATTGGGAAGTCAGGCAGTGACACTGGTTGTGGAGGGAATCCAAGATACTCATGCATAAACTACTCTGCTTTTCAAAATCAAAACAAAACAATGACAAAACCCGAGAGCAACAAGTCTCGAGAATCTTTATTTGACATTTATTTGATGTTTGTAGAGAAATAAGATTAGGATAATTATTTAAGGCAGGAAATATTTCAGATTCCACAATTCACAACTATCTTTGCACAGAAGCAATTGACAGTGAAAGATGAGCTGGGGAAGGATATTTTTAGAGACTATAGAAGAGAGATGGAGTGAATTCATTTCCCACCAATATATTAGACAGGTAGGGCTCATCTACTGCAAAGCAAATAGAATGTTCAACATCTGGGATAAGGAAAGATGACATGTGGGGAGTGTGGGTGGCTGATATTGAGAGTCGGAAAGAAAGACAGGGCAAGGCCAACCTATCAATCCACACAATGGAAGTCATTTTCCTAAGTGCTAAACTGGGAATATGAGCCCTCCCCACTTCCCCTTGCCTTTTTTTTTTTTTTTTCTTTTTTAAAGAAGATTGTCACTTCTGGATCCTTAAGGAAAGGAAATGTGAATGCAGTACCTCATAAAACCTAATAAATCAAAATGGGTTTAGACATACACGTAAAAACAAAGGTAGGAGGAAAGAAGAACCCCGTGAATGATCCAGACAAGAGGTTCTACTGTATTTTTAGCAAGAATGGACAAGATAGATTTTACAGAGAAGGCAGGGATAAAACTAGCCTTAAAGAGGGGATAGGGAATTCTGGCAAGCAGAGGTCCAAGGAATAGTGATGTGGTGAACAGAATAATGGCCTCCCGAAAATGTCCACGTCCGAATCTCCCAGTTAATAAATCTCATGTTCCTGTTTTGTGTTATGTTTGCGTACATATGTAGTTGCTTACCACCACACCGGCCCAGACAGGTGCAAATTGTGGATAATAAACTCTCCAAACTTTGATTCCTTATCTACAAGTTTCCAAGTCAATATTTGAACCTAGGTGTGTGTGTGTGACGCCAATGTTATCACTTTGCTGCCTTATTGCCTTTAACTGAATTTTCTAGGCCCTGTATTAGATATTTGAATGATCTGGATCATTCAGTGCTATACAATTTCCAGCTACACATGGTTCATCAGCTGTCAGAGGCTAAGTGTGCCTCTTAAGGGAATTACACTCTTAAATTTGACAATCTACTTTGATATACAAGATTTCAGTGAAATCTTTCTCTGAATTTCCTTTCTCTGAAAAGCGGTTTCTCTCATTTTGCCAGAATCTTAACTTCCATCTTCCAAAAGGTAAAAAAAAAAAAAAAAAAGATATAACACCTTTATCTTATGAGTAGAAGAGAAATACATTAGTTTGCCCAGGTCATATAACACATTAGTGGTAAATCTGTAAAAGAGCCAGGGTTCCCTAAACCATCCTTTGGTTGTCTCTTAATTTTGTGGTATCAGTATGCTAAGATGTACTAAATAAAGTTAGACTTCTGGAAAGTACCAAGGTTGAGAGGTAGGAAGGGAAAAGGAACACAAATGACATTTTCCCTTGATATTTTCCTTGCACAGGACCTCGGAGAAGAAACCTGTCACCTTTCCTCAGCTCCAAAGCAGCCTTCATTTTACATTCAACGCATGTTCAGTAACAGGTTCAGAAAGAGGAAGCGATTAATGATACTTATGTCCGTGACAAGACTCTGCATCTGTCTCTTTTTTAAAAAGTGTTTCCTCCTCTACAGAGTGATGAGGTTAAGCTAGGTGATCTCTAAAACCTTGTCACCTAAAATATCTTTGTACTGTGGCCCACAACTCTCAGAAAATATTGAAACGTCTGAAAGACACGTGTGTTTCTGATCAAACAGACTGGGGCATAACCACTGTGTCTAGCTGTACCAAAACATCCAGCCTGCTGCAAGACGGATTTGGGAGAATCAAATGAGTTAGAATGAATGGCTCACTGAGAAGAAAGCTGACTGAAATCCAAAGTCTCAGTGTTTCACTCTTTGGAATGAAATGATCTCAACATTTCTATTCAAGAGTTGTTTATGCCTAATGTGCCTATAGTGTTCTTTTCTCCTGTTCAATTTGAAAATTAAAACCCTCATTTTAGAATGGTGGAACAAAATTTCAAAAGTCAGAAAAAAACAAACTCTTCTTTGCAATATGACGGTTTCCACTGGCAATCAGATTCTTTATATTTTGCCGTGTAAATGAGTATTTTAGTTCCCATAAAGACTAACCTATCCCATTAATGTCAATAATGCTTGTACAACTGAAGTGTAGTCATCCTTGGTTTGCAGACATGACTTTCTATGAACGTATGTCTATTATTGGCTATGTAATTCTGAGCTCTTCATGGTGATTAGATGTCATTCTAGTGAAAATGTAAACATAAATGCAGTGTAAAATTTTATGTATATTTATTTAAAAATCCTCTGATCTCAGAGTGGCACAACATAAAGGAAAATAAACCTCATACAAGAATAACACAATTCTCAGAAATTACATGAAATTGAAAAGGACTTACAATAAAACAGATGGCTGCAGAAGCAGCTGTGTGGTATCATTTCTGAAGTGTGTTAGACACATATGTGGATGGGAATGTGGAGCGTGTAGGGGAAAGAATTGTGACTGTACGTGAAAACAAGAAACTGATGGAGTTTTGGATTTTCTACCATGAGATTAAAATATGAGGGTCAGAGATTTATTTACCTTCAAGTACCTTCCTAACTACAAAAAAAGGGGAGCTATTACCCCTATAAAAACAACTTTTAAAATGCACTGTAATGTCTTTCCTTCTTCTACTTATTTGAAAGCATTGTATTGTCCAGATTATCTTGGAGTCATGGTTTGTGATAGATAATCTTATGTTTCAGTTTGACTGATCCATGGTGCCCTGAAATTGACTTAAACATTATTTCCGGATATATCTGTGTGGATGCTCTGTCTGATTATCCTTGAGCTGGGTCATTGGTTTTCTTCTGCCTTCAGACTTGGACTGGAATTAGACCATCAGCTCTCCTGGGTCTGGACTTCTCTGTCGCCATAATCACACGAGCCAATTTCTTATAATGAACTCCTTTACATACCCATGTAATATATATAACATGTATGTAGATGTGTATGTATACATATATATACACATACATATGTATATGTGTATCTGTTGGTTCTTTTTCTCTGGAAGAAGCCTAATATATGTTTCAACAGGTGTTCATGTAATCCTCCTCCTTCCAGGGATTTTGTAGTAAATCATGTAAGCCGTAAAAGGTTGGTTTGAATGGCCAATGAATATAAGTACACTAATCACTTCCATGTGGAAACTTTAAAATCAGTTACATGATTGGGCATAACTCCTTTTTTTCTGTCCCAGCCATCAGGTGAGCATATAAGAGCCTCTGCACCTTGGGTTCTACAAGGATGGTCATGAGTAAAAGCCCCTGCCAACTCACCTTAGACACAGGGTTAGTCAACAGAAACTTGTGCAGTATTAGCCACTAAGTTTGGGGCATTTATTACCACTTCATAAAGTAGCCTGTGTTGACCGCTACATTCCTAGCATGCTTGGGTCATCTATTATGTGCTGGATTTTTTTTTTTATTGTTTCTTTTAATAATGAGCCAGGTATTGTATTGTTAGGAACTTTGCAGATATTAGAACACAGTTTTCTTTTTTTTTTTTTTTTTAAAGCAAATGAGTCTCAGAAATATTAAAACTTACGGAGGGTGATAGGTCAGGGCACCAAACTCAGGTCTGTCTAATGCCCTCATCTGTCCTAATAAATATCTTTTATTGTTTTTGCTCTTTCTCCTGGTTTCATTTTCTAACAGGACAAAGTTCTGTGGTTGAGCATTTTTTTTCTATTTGTCGCGGTTACAGTTATTTTTGGTTGAGGTTTGAAAGACGAAGAGTGTTTCGTAACTTGGCCCTCAAGACGGTGTATTAGAAAGTCACTAAGGCATCTAGCAAAGTCATTCATAGAATCACTATGAATATAGTAGAAACATGTAGGCTAAGAAAGTGCAGAAAGCTAAATGCAACTGTTTACAGAGGGTGTGTCCAAAAGTTGCTGGTCCACAACTTTCTACCTGGTGCAGTACTCCAGCTTTAGTGTCAAACAGCCTGGGGCTGGGAAAAGTGACAGTCTCTCTGTATATCAGCTTTTTTGTTTGCACAATGGAAAATTGTAACTACCTTGTCTATTTGTTGTAAGGATTTAATAAGATAATGTAGGGAAATTATTCAGCCTTAAAGGTAATAAACCATCAATACATTTTAAAATGATAGCTTAGAAAGAACAAAAGAGGAAAGGAGGAGGAAAAAGGTGGAAGAGGAGGAGGAACCAAAGCTCTGTCATTGGAACTGCCTTATTCAAAGCTCTTAAATGACTAGAAAGGACCCTCAAGGTGAGTTGCATTATTTTGGGATGATTCCCAAATATGCACACATGCAATTTTTAAAAAACATTTCTCTAGGTATTCAGCTTAATAAGGATCAAAAGGAGGTGTGGCTCAAGAAAAGAAAAACAAAGCATAACAAAACCAAACAAAAACACGAACTAAATATATGCAGGTGGAAAGCATTGAAAGCCCCAGAGGCAGGGAAACAAAGGCACTGACATTGGGCTTCTAATAAAACAGCTGAAATACTGTGTCCTGGAAAGTGTGTTGTGTTTGAAAAGAGCTTTGAATCAGAAAGCAAACAGGCATGTGGTGTTTTGGAATTTGTCATGAAGAAGGAATTAGAGATGTTTAATTTCAAAATACAGAGAAAAGCTTCAAAATGGGTGTGATCTTCCAAAGCATAAAAGGGATCCTGAAGAACATGTTCCATTTCTACCTCCAATGAACAAAGACATTTAGGGAATGCTGTTTAATGCTTATTCAAAGGGAACGTTTCTTTTTTTTTTTTTTTTTTAATTTATTTATTTATTTATTTATTTTTGGCTGTGTTGGGTCTTCATTTCTGTGTGAGGGCTTTCTCCAGGTGTGGCAAGTGGGGGCCACTCTTCATCGCGGTGCGCGGGCCTCTCACCATCGTGGCCTCTCTTGTTGCGGAGCACAGGCTCCAGACGCGCAGGCTCAGTAATTGTGGCTCACGGGCCCAGTTGCTCTGCGGCATGTGGGATCTTCCCAGACCAGGGCTCGAACCCGTGTCCCCTGCATTGGCAGGCGGATTCTCAATCACTGCACCACAAGGGAAGCCCCCAAAGGGAACATTTCTTAAATGTTGAGTTATCTAAATGGAATCCCAGGAAAGAGTCATCACGAAGTATGTGGCCTCATGGAGTGGTAAATTCCTTGTCAAAGTCAGGGTTAGCAGTTGCTCTTCTGCCCTCTTTTGAGACCAAAAAGAGATCAGTATCCACTGAAACTGGGTAAGTTGATCTCTAAGGATCCTTCAAACTGTGAAATTACTTGATCACCTTTCTAGCTCTGTTCAACATTACTCATGGACTCTTCAAGTATCTATACAGCATTTGCTGTTGGCAAAACATTATGAGCTAGTGTTATATATTCATTATTTCATTTAACTTATAAAAAAGGAAACGTTATCTTTAAAAGAAAAATAAAAAAAAGGAAAAGTGAGGTGTAGAGAAGTTAAATAGTGTGTGTGCATAATTCCAGGCTACTAAATGGGGAAGTTGGTATAAGAACCCTAGCAATTGGATTCTAAAATTTGGGTTTTCCAATTATTTTTCTTCTAACCTGTAAATAGTATATAAACCTTTCAATGTTTCTGATGATGTCTTGCATGTTTTCTAGGATCATGACACAATGATACAACATATTATTGAGTCATCATTACACGACACGTCACTGGGACATAATACACATCTCTGATTCAGTGTAGCTTAGTTCTTACTATTATATTGCCACTCTTTTCATCTTTAGGAAACTCAAGTATGAGAACTTGATTTACAAATCAGACCTAGGTTTAGGTAACTTTATTTTCAATGTTATTAGTTGTGTCGCACAGACTGCTAACATCTCACACTACATTCCTTTCCTCTAATTAAATGAATCAACAATATAATTTGCTTTTAGCAATGATTAAATACTTTAGGAAGTGGTTTTCTTTCACCTTTCTGAGGAAGGAAAAAATATTGAAGCCGCTTGGCTTATGTGTTGAAACAATGTAGATAATGTTCCTATGAAAAGGTGGAAAATGAGAATGTGAGAGTGATGGTTCCAAAGATGATCTTGGCATTTTGTACTGTCTAAATGCACTTTAAAAAATTTGGAGGAACTCATTAGTTTGTTTTAAACAGCAAATCTTTCTTAACTGCTGGCATAATGCTGTCATATCCTTTCTGATGAGTCAGCAGTTACATGCCAGCACATTAAACAGCATTTTGCAGATGAAAGGCAGAATAATAATTCTGTTGAACAAACCCCAGTAAGCAAGATAATGTTTGGGACAGAGAATTTGTATTATTTAGAACTGAGGATTATAAAACTGTAATGCCATCTACCTTTGCTATTGAAACAACAAGAAATATACTATGCTTTATGGAAATACAAATACAGATACTTAGAAATATCTGCCGTGCACATTTCTGGAGCTATCACCTGCATTTACATATGAGTGAAGTTGTGAGCAGGGTCAGCCAGAGTTCAAGATGCACGAGCACTCCTCATACTTCCCTGATCCAAGGCAAAATGAGGTTCCCTCCGGGCAGGATTTTTTTTGCTTAATGATCCAGGATGAGGAGTATCCTCTTATTATGGATAAATAAAACTTGAAATCAAACTAAAATAATTAAACTGATTTCCCACAAAATTTTTATTTTAACATATATTGTGTCCATACAGCAGACTGAAAATCTTTGGACAGCATCCCCTGTGACTTCCGAATTTTGAAATTCAGAGGTTCAAGAAAGAGTTTTCAGTAACAATTCTATATAAATAATGAATGGAACAACATATCAAGGGGAAAATTCCCTGAGATTTAGATTTCTTATTTGTGCAGCAATCTTAGAAAATGGCATACTTCAAATCAGATAAAACCAGTGACTTTTTGAGAAAGGAAAATTTTGGATCCAGGAGACATGTGCCTTTCTTTCACATAAAAACACATTGCATGGCAGCTTATTGAATAGCATGAAACAATGGCTACAGGAATAAAATATTTAATTTTCAGAAAGGATAACACATTAGACAAGATGTGATTTGAGCCAATCTCCTTTCAGCAAACCTTCATTCCTTCCAAACATTTTATTCCATTTTTAAATAGGGTGTGTGTTCATTTAGGGTTTGGTTTCTCAACCTCAGCACTATTAACATTTTGGATTGAATAATTATTTGATGTAGGAGCCTGCATCTGCATTCTGGGATGTTTAGCAGCACCCCTGGCCTTTAGTCACTAGATTCCAGTAGTCAGCACCTCAGCCCTGACCATCAGTGATGGCTGCAGACATTGCCAAATGTCCCCGACGTGGTGAGAGGGTGGGGAGACATTCTCCCTGGTTGATAATCACTGATTTAAGGCTACCATAGTCTGTACCTGCCTTTCCTCATGAGAGCTGAGATTTTCGTTCTGTCATCTTTCCCAATTACCTTTTCCCTATTCCTTGGGTCTCCATTTTACTTTGACTCATTTCTCTACCTTTATGGAGAGTCCAAAACAACATCTATTATAGGAATTACACAATAGCTCCTCTTCCTCCTGCTACCTGAGCCCCACAGTAGGACACAGAGCTTGGGGGTGGCAGGGAGGATGGGGAACGGAGACTAGATTTCCACATCATTCACCCAGTGGACAAGATGTGTCTGTGCAGGGTACTAACTGTACACATTCCTCTGGTGCTCTCTAATATTATAACATGGCATTTGTAAACGAACTGTGTAGAACTCAGACATTAATGTCTCCATAGTGACAACATAATAATGGGTGGTTGTGTTCCCACGACAGTCTTCAAAAGTCCATTTACCCATAAAATTGTTGAGATCTCTGAATAGAAATCTCTTCAGTTCTGAGACCTGGTAATTGGAATCCACACAGTACAGTTTCAGATGAGGAGGTAAGCAGAAAGAGAGCTGACATTCCTTCCCTGATCCAGTTTGATAAAAGATATTTTAAATGAAAATGGCTTACCTTCGATATCGATGCCATTCATTCAACTCCCTAAAACTTATATTTATGGAAGTTCCCTGAAATCATTCCATGCTTATTCTCCACACATGAAAACATATGTTCCCTGACTGATGCCAAATTTGGAGAAATGTCAGTTACCAAGTGAAGGGAGTGACATATAGACTTATTCCCTGTATATAATAAGTATTAGTTTAAAACTGTTAATACATATTTGTTGACTGTGTACTTTCACAGTCATTTTTATTTTAAAGAGATGTTTTTTGTAGCCCAGGATTCTGTCTCATTGCCCTTTTTAAAAACAG
The DNA here is from genome assembly GCF_965194805.1 of Balaenoptera borealis. Classification (NCBI taxonomy): domain Eukaryota; kingdom Metazoa; phylum Chordata; class Mammalia; order Artiodactyla; family Balaenopteridae; genus Balaenoptera; species Balaenoptera borealis. Next base: position 17,443,096 of record NC_138867.1, read on the forward strand.
AGTAACACATTAAGTGCCTATTAGATGTAAGCCAATACACCAGGTGTTACAGTGACCACACAGGTGGTCAAGACATGATTCATACCCTTAGGGATTTTTGAAATTTATAGGAGGATTGCTAGAAATAGCTATTGGAATAAAATAGGTTGGTTTGAGAACATTCTTTATTAAGATATGACCTGAGAATAATTATAATAGAAATGGATAAGTATGTACATTTTTTTCACCTCCTACATACATTCTAAGGGTGACTGGCCTAATTATGCACTGTTCACCCATGTATTTAGTTCTCATATGCTAATTATGCAAAAACAGAATTGAGAAGATTAATTTAACCAAAGAGAAATGCAGCATTTTAGCATTACATTCACTTGTTAACCCTTTCCAAAAAATCTTTCCCTGCATTGTTATGGGACCTCTGCCTTGAAAATTCTCATGACTCAATTAGGAGAAAAGCTTAGACAGAAGTTACATCTTTATCCCTGTTACTCCACATATAATACCATATAATGTCTTTTTCTCTCTTCTATAATTTTTGCAGAAAGTAAGCAAAATAGGATCAAATTTCTTTTTATCTGAGACGTTCAGAAACTGGTTGAACTCACCAAATTCTGGCACTTTCTATAATATTGAGAAAAATTAATGTGCCTAGACAGATTTTCTTATGAGAAATCAGGGGGTAATTGTAGAGATTGCGAGATTGCCTATTGTCTTCCTATAGCCATTGTCTACTTTTTATTTTTATTTTTTTCAGCTGAATGCATGTGAAAATTCCTGGACAATGATTTTGCAGTGTGAGTAGTATGTGGAGTATGTGGCAGGTGTCCTTAATGAGAGGGTGTGGAATTTCTGTTTAAACCTTTCTTAGATGGCTGGAACACCATCAACCACTATTGGCCTATAACTTCTAAATTCCTAGGCCTGTGAGTAAAAACTGCAGGCTGGGAATGGGAACCTAGTAAGGACATCTTGCAGCACCACATCAGCTTGGGACTGATTAACTTTGTGCCATTTTTACTTGTGAGATTTTGTTTGTTCCTTCAAGTTATATGTAACTGTAAACAATACAGGCAGTTTGGCTAGTTGTGAAAGAAGCAGGAATCTGAGGAGCAATCATTTCAAATTGTAGGACTTATCTTTGGTTTAAGGTTATAAATCGTCCCCTGGAGCGGGGGACATGCACAGGTCATGGTGCAAACGCTTAATGCCACTTGTATACCTTTGTTCATTGACCTAAGAGATTGGTCTGAAAATGCTGACATAATACCTAGGCATGGAACAGATTTATAAAGCCTAAACTTTTATTAATACTAAAAGTTAATTGTGGAATTTTTGTTTAGCCAAGTCAGTTCTAGTACCCTGAAATACTTTAACACAGATAAAATATTCATTTTACAGATAAAGCAAATAGTAAGGTTTTGAGTTAGCTGCCAAATAATGAGACAATGAGAACACCTTAAGTTCACTGAATCCTCCTGAAATTCCTTCCTCTGTACTACCCAATACTAATGTTCTTGATATCATTAATATTTTGTACCATTTATCTATGTTGCAATCACTTTGGAGTAGGAAATATTATGATCCCATGTTTCAGAAGAGGAAGCCATATCTTTGAAAAGGTAAATCACTTAGCTAGATTCGTAGATGCAGCTAAATTCTGTGGAGCCAGAATTCAAGTCATATCATCTGATTCCACTCTTCATGTTATGTTGCTGCCTTCCAGGTCTACTTTCTTCTCCTCCCTCCCTTTACTCCTCATCCTGCCCTCCCAAGTTCATGAGCAGATATTGATGGATTAGCCTACTGTAGATAGTTTCTCTCCTCTATTTTTATAACATGCTCCAGACATTATCTACTTTATTAAAAAAAAAAACACATTTTAATATTCATTCATTCTCTTACTGCAAATTTTCTTCGATCTTTTTCATTCTTTCAAAGTGTTCAGTCGTTACCTAAGAACCTAGTGGGGAGAACTGTCCAGATTTTCTCTATCGGAATTACCCCACCCCCTACTATAAATGTTTTTAACATCAGACCTCGATTTCGCTGTCATTGTCCTATTTAGCCACTGGTTAATTCATGTTAAGGTGATAAGACTTTCTGGACACTTTAAGAAGGACTTTAACAAAACACTTGGCTGAAGCTCAAAGGAGTCACAGTGTGTCTGCTAACAATTCAAGTCATCATCCCCAGCTATTGATGGAGCAATCATTTTTGGTTATTGGGCTTTGCAGTGCCTTTCAAGTCATGCCACATCAATGTCTGTCCATGTGTCACATACAGGCTTCACCAGAAAGAGCAGACATGGGAAATGTAACAGCGAATACTTCCCAGGGCAGACCAAATTTGCCTTTTTAATTTTTTGAGTTTCAATTCAAATGTACAACAGCGATGATGACAAGACTGTATTTTAGGTTGAGGGACAGTCCCTTTGCCTAAGGTACAGCCACTTTATACTTAAAAGGAGTTAAGGTCATGCAAAAATAGGAAACACAACACATTTATGACTGCAGATTATTTAAGATCTGGACTTCACTGTACTTATGCTTGTCAAGATGACTGATTTATTTTGTACTAGGCACTTCTTAATTTATCAGTCCTAATAATATAAATAGCTCCTGTTAGTAGATAACAATTTGAGAAGGGACATTAAATTACTTCCTGTCTAAACCAACCTAAAGGTATGTTTAAACATAATACCATATATAGTTCAAGAATCTTCCTGAAAACTGAAAATAATTTGCAGTATTTGCAATTACTGAACACTCCTTCCATGTAACCTGTATGTTCTATGCAATTCAAATCTCCCTTTCTTTAATCTCTCTCTAGAAGGAATCACAAAAATTACTACCTTTTAATGAATTTAATGGATAATTAGTGAGATAGTATCTAATATCAGAGAGCCAACTTTATAGTGTAAGGAGAGGAACAAAATAAATATAGTATGTAAAGACAAATGTATAATATACAAAAATTATATAGTCATATGCTATGAAGAAACACATAATTCTGTAGATATCAGGAAGAAAACAAAGGAAGGATAAGTAAATAGTGAGAGCTAGCTGAGGATGATGCTTTTTAGATAGTGCTGTCAAGAGCATCTCACCCAAAGCGAAGACATTTGGACAGAGACATGTACAAAGCAAAGAAGCCAGTCATGTGGGAAAGAACAACTAAGCCAGAGTGAACAGAAAATATGAGGCCCTGAGGCAGAGCCATCTTTAATATCTTCATGGAAAATCAAGGAAGCCAGAGTGGCTGGAGGGGGACATGCTGAACAGTGAGAGTGCAAGATATACTGAAGGTTCTAGGCCATCGTGGGCCACTTAAGGATATTGGATTTGATTATGTGAACAATGGGAAGGAATCTGACAGTCCTGAACCAGAGAGGGAGATGATTTTATTTAAATTTTAAAAAGGATCACTATGGCTACTGTGTCGATCATAGACCATTGAGTGAGAGGGTCGAAAGGTGAGGATGCTATTTTAAAAGTCCAGGGTAGAAATTATGGTGACTAGAATTTAGGGGAATGCTGTGGCAATACCAAGCAGCATTCAGAATCTGAAAATATTTTGAAGATAAAGCCCATGGAATTTGCTAACAGAGTAATACGAGGGTTGAAAGAAATACAGAAATACATAATGACACCATATTTTCTGGCATTAGTAACTAGAAGAACAGAGTTTTCTCTACAAGAATTACCTCACCCTTCGCTATAAACATTTTTAACACCATATCTTGCTATTGTTCTAAATCTATATTACAATAAAGCTGCATTTACTGAGATGAACAACCCAAGGAGATGCCTCTTGGGCATGGGTGGGAGAAATGATTAAGTTATTAATTATTAATAATTAATATATTAATTGTGACCTCCCGGGGGAGGTATCTAAGATGATTGGTGCATTTGAGTCCATAGTTGGGCGGGTGGGAGCTGAGTCAGAGAGAAAGATCAACATGTATCTGGAAACCAAACATTTATAAAGCTGGATTTCAAAAGGGATATGTGAAGGAGACAGCGAATTAGCCAGGGAGGTGAGAGGGGAATGTCTCAGGGGCCAAGCAAAGAAAAAAGTCAAAGATGAGGAATCAACATGTATGCCAGAGGTTGCTAAATGTCAAAGATGGTGATGATGAAGAATTGACTGCTGGATTTCACAATGCTTTTTTGAGAGCAATTTTGCTAGATTTCTTGGAAAGAACACCTGATTGGTGTTTGTTCAGAAAAGAATAGGAAGAGATCGGTAATAATGAGGAACAACTCTTCCAAGGAATACTGCTGTAAGGAAGAGTAGGAGAAAAAAATGGAGCAGGATATGGAAAGAAGGAACATTTCAAAATGGTAGATATGACCATGTATTTGTAGGTTAATGAGAATAACCTCCTAGAAAAGCAAATTGAAAAGGAAGAGACCAAAGTTGGAAGGGCTTGGAGTCAGATAAGATTGTGTTCAACCAATGACACAAACAAAAAAATGGCAGAGGGGATATATACAAACGCATGTATGCTGGTACATACTATAGTAAAAATGATCTGATGAACATCCACAAATCCTTAAGGAAAAATGATTCACCAGAAATACATGTTTTATATAGGAAATACTAAATAATTAATAAATACATGGGAAATTGTTGTCTGAACTTTAAAGTACTTTAGCACTCTTTTCATTATTAACTGAAAGAAGAGAAAATACTATAGCTGAGAGATAGTTAGGGAATCCTTGAAAGAGGTGAGAGAAATATTATGCTTTTAAATTGCACAGTTAACTGGAACACATGTTGGAAACAAAGGTTTGCAGTCTTATTAACCCAAATTCAAAGTAATTTAAAATAGAACTGTAGCACTCAAGTGAGCAAATGTTTGCTTTCAGATAGTCTACTGTTAAAGTTTGAAAAGTGCAGTCTTTTCAAACTGATTCTAAGTCTGCTGCTCAATACAGAAAAGCAATTAGGAAGCAGAGTATTAACAAGTATCACTCAGTAAATAAATATTTACTGTCAACCTTACAGATGTTAAAAGTCCTGTTTCCACATATAGTTCTAATCGGATTTAAGCAGCTTCTTAAATATTCTGTTAATCTTTGATACTCTGAACAAATTGCGGTGGCAAATTATATTTTTAAACTTTAAAAATCATTAAAAGCAGTTTAGAGCATAAGTCACCTAAAACTAAAAATATTTAGTGGGACTTTGTACCAGGGTCTCCTTCAGTATTAAGTAATTTGAAGGCATAATTTATAAAACATTTTTCAACACTGTGGACAGTCAGAATTTACACATTAATAATTTAATTTTTACTGTTATTAAAAGGAATTTCACATACATTTAATGTTTTGTAGTGATTGTTGAGCAATTCTCATCTGAAGTTTTTTTTTTAAATTTTTACTTAATCTTTTTCTTAAAAATAATTTCTGAAATAACTGGATGTGATAAATAATGAAGTATAAATCCATATTCTTTTTAGCATCTGGAATTGTGCTTTATTTGCAGTACATCAGTTGCTGAAGAAAGAACCAGTCAAATGAATTAATACTTTCTTTCTTGATGCTCTCAAAGTGCTTACACATGATTTAGTGTATCATGAAACCAGTCTCAGGACTGCAGCCCCATAAAATCCCTAGGTTTTGGGGGGGAAAAAAGTGTTTGGTGTGATGATAGAAGACAAGTCACTATCTTCTTTAAGTAATAATAGTATTCAATATAAATGTTGAATTCCTTTTATGTATCTACTTTTATTAGATCATTTACAAGTCTTATCACATTTATATTTCAATATAAACTAAAAGCAGAGGTATTATTACCCATTTTTCAGATTTGGAATCTTGAGTCTGAGAGTTTAAGTAACTTGGCAAGAACTTCCAGGACGTTATTAAATGACAGCTAGGATCTAAATTTCAGTTGGCTCTTCTTTTTAGAGTCCCTGGTTACTAATTGGTGATTAGTTGATAAGGGATATCTAGAATCACAAATTTCCAGTCCTTACTGCTTGTCTAGTATATAAAATTTAAATAAATCTTCTGATTTATCATCATAAAATACTTAGCAATTCCCCCTACATAAATAGTGGCATGCTTATACTCTTGGTAGTTGTATATATTTAGTTTTCTCTTCCACCAGATCCTTTTAAATATCCTTTTGGATACCAACGGGACAAAATCTCAAAGTAGATTTCAAAATAAAATGTTTCCTGCAACATCTGTATTTGTAAAGCAAGGTATTTATATTGCTTTAAAGAAAATGTAATTTGAATCATTTACTAATAAAGTGTGAAGTACTCAAAGCATTCTGAAAGTGGTATTGTTTCACTGTAGCTATCTTATGAGCTGATAATCATCAACTACATATATTTACTAAATAACAGATACAGTACTCTGAGGCAAAAAAATGATAAAATAAAATGATAGATGTAGCTAAAAGGCAGTCACAGAATACCATGGAGAGAAGAATTCCCAAGAGAGTGTTGGGATTAAGAGTATCAAAGAGCTAATGACCATTACAGTTACCCTAGAGTCTCAACCAGACAGTAAGGAATTAAGAGCCTCTTGGAATCACCAAAAAACCTCACAAAAAATAAATGATTCAAACAAGAGAAATGTTAAAATACAGCCAATTTTAGAATAAGTGATGAATGCTAAAAAATAACACTGTATTCCATGATATTGATCTAGGAAGGCTCTCCTTTGAGAGCACATGTTATATTCATACTAATGGATCTCAATAGATTTTAACTATACACGTATAAACCACAGCTGACACTTAACTCAAGAAAGAATGGAAATGTTACCAACCTTGACATTTTGATAGGAAAGCTCTTACTTGCAAGCTTACTAAAAGCAAGCAGGGAAGAGAACAGAACTGGACAGAAAGTCAGGGGGACTGACATGTTCAGATTACAGGACATCAAGAAAAAAATACTTTTAGGAATAAGAAAAAAAATTAATTTCATTATTTAAAGTTGAAAATATAACAGAAAAGACAAAAAGTAGTGACAACTATTAAAACTGTGAAATGGAGGAAAAATGAGTGTGGAGTATGAGACAAATCCTCCCCGTCAAAACAGGAAGTAGATAAATAATAAGTTGATCAATAAAAAAGAGAGGGATATAACTGCTTATTTATAGACATGAAGGTAACCTATCCTCAACCCCCAAGATAAAGAACATTATTAGAAATTTTGTCTCTGGGAGAACTGGGGCTCAGAGACTTTTCCTTATAAGGGTTTCTATTACATTTTGTCTTTAACATTTATTATCTTGATTGTTTTTAATGTTAAATGGTTACTTTGTTACATAGCTCTCCTTGGTTTCATCATGCTGAAGCCAAACAGCTGTGACAGTTACGGCCACTATAACTTGAAGAACAAATACTGCAGACACACACACACACACCAGATTATTAGTGGCAGTTTCTCCCAACTGTACATATGCCTGGGTTTCTGAACAGACAACTATTATCATCCTCTATTAGGAGAGGATAAGAGCTCAGTGGTTTATAAATGTTTTAGTTCACATTTTATTTTTGAAATGTAAATGGGTATATTTAGTGCTTTAAATGAATCATTAAACACACATTTATATATTTTTATGAGCTAAATATCTTATAATCCAAAATACTGCTTAATTCTGACAGAGAATAATATATTTTTGCACAGATGTAAAATAATTCAAGCTGCTTCAGATTTTTATATTTTTCTCCTAAGGTCAATAAGAAGGTTAATACTTAGCCATAGTCAGTTCAAGTTGACTGTGGGTGAAATGTCAGTTAAGCAGAATAATGACAGTCTCCTAGTAACCAAAATAACACAAAATAATTACTGATTCTAACCAAAGCAGTCTTATTTTTAACCTGTGAATGTCAAGACATAGTCTGGCATTTAGCTCTTCAGAAATCATGTCTTTATTTTTCTTTTTTTGGTAGAAGTATCATGAGAAAGGCTTTTGCTCTCTTACAATTTACAGTGATCTAGATTATTTTAAAAGAGCTTGAGTCAGAAAAAGGCAACACAGTTTTGTAATAAAAATGTACTTTGACTTTACCACACTTGCTTATTATCCATAAAAGATATGATCAACATGTACTACATTCTTCTACAACTAATTGTGGCAAGTGTGTTTGCAATTCATTACAGGGAGATAAACACCCTTTACTAATACAACAGAGAATAAAACTGTTTTCCTATTTGGGGGCTTAAGGCATAACTTAGTCTTTTAATAATAAGAGTATGGTATGCTGAAAATTCCAAATCTGAAATATTTATGCATTCTTACTAATTTTTCTTCAATAATGTTAAAAAACCTACTGGTATGTTGATGTTCTTCAATGTAATTGTGATGACATCAGTCTGTTTATGTGATATTTCTTCTATAATATTTCTACCACTGTAATATTTTCTAAGACTTTTCTAGATAATTATACATTACTTGAGTTATGATTGTACATTTCACTCAAGTGCAGGGGAAAGCACAATAAATATGCTGGCAAGAGTGTCCAGATATTGGTTGGGGTCTCTGATGTACCATGGCCTCAAATCAGCTCTTATGGATTTTCAGTTAAGGGGGCCATTAACAAGAGAAAGGTTTCTGTCTACTGTACACATAAATACTAGTTCCCCAGGTCAAGATGGATTAAATTAGTAACTTTTTCCAACAGGCCACACACAAATCTCTGAAGCGTTGACAGTCAGAGAGAGCTAAATGAGCTTGCATTTGGAACAGTGACTCAAGTCTACAGACTCAATCTATGGATTGAAAAGTGAAGGTGGACTTTACTGACTTCAAAGTTTTCCCTGGAACTCTAGAGAAATGGTATCTCCGGACGGCAGTGCAAAATGAGACATGAAGTGTCCATCAGGGGCTAAATAATGTTACTTCTACAATTCAGTCTTAATGAGAGCCCTACACTGTAGGTATCAATGATGGGGAGATTCAGATTCCAAATGATGAGAGTATACGTAACGTTATCAATAGTATGCAGTTTGAGTGCAGCCAAGAGTCATCCTCTAGTTCCAAATATGATGAAGTTCATATGTTAGCTAAAAGATGCATAAATAACGATAGCAACATGGGTGGCTGTATTCATATACTGGGAGGATACACTTGTTTCTTTAATTCTAGAGCCTTCACAAAATTCATTCTTTGGGTGATTAAGAAAGGGGTTATTAATATTCAAATCCTAGAAAAAGCTATTGAGATGCTCATAAATAAAGTTCTTCATATTTCTTGCCTAATGACTGACAATAAATCAATAGTGTCTCATTAAATGTGTTACTTAGATATAACATTTACAAGAAAGACAAAAAATGGAAAAAGTTTTCTATCATCTTTAGGAAGTTCTAGGTTTGACTACCTGTGAAGAATAGCATGGAGAAGGGAACAATTTTGAAGGGGAAACACTAAGATATTTGTGTCTGTGTGTTTGGGGGTGTGGATAAAGTATATGTAATTAATGAAAAGGTTTAACAATAATGCTTGACATTTCAACCATGAGAAGAGTGGATTATATAGAGCTTCTAAATCTCAACATCACAGGCTCCCACTGAGTCTCTAAGAAAAAAATTTGGGAAAAGCATAAGGTGATATGGCCAGCCAGAAAAAGATTTAAGCCCATTTGGTTATTTTCAAACTGTTATTTTAAAGTTTCTTTTTTTTTTTTTTAACATCTTTATTGGAGTATAATTGCTTTACAGTGGTGTGTTAGTTTCTGCTTTATAACAAGGTGAGTCAGCTATATGTATACATATATCCCCATATCTCCTCCCTCTTGCGTCTCCCTCCCTATCCCACCCCTCTAGGTGGTAACAAAGCACCGAGCTGATCTCCCTGTGCTATGCAGTTGCTTCCCACTAGCTATCTATTTTACGTTTGGTAGTGTATATATGTCCATGCCACTCTCTCACTTCATCTCAGCTTACCCTTACCCCTCCCCATGTCCTCAAGTCCATTCTCTACATCTGCATCTTTATTCCTGTCCTGCCCCTAGGTTCCTCAGAACCATTTTTTTTTTTTTTTTTTTTTAGATTCCATATATATGTGCTAGCATACGGTATTTGTTTTTCTCTTTCTGACTTACTTCACTCTGTATGACAGACTCTAGGTCCATCCACCTCACTACAAATAACTCAATTTCGTTTCCTTTTATGGCTGAGTGATATTTCATTGTATATATGTGCCACATGTTCTTTATCCATTCATCTGTCGATGGACACTTAGGTTGCTTCCATGTCCTGGCTATTGTAAATGGAGTTGCAATGAACATTGTGGTACATGACTCTTTTTGAATTATGCTTTTTTCCGGGTATATGACCAGTAGTGGGATTGCTGGGTCATATGGTAGTTCTATTTTTAGTTTTTTAAGGAGCCTCCATACTGTTCTCCATAGTGGCTGTATCAATTTACATTCCCACCAACAGTGCAAGAGGGTTCCCTTTTCACCACACCCTCTCCAGCATCTACTGTTTGTAAATTTTTTGATGATGGCCATTCTAACTGGTGTGAGGTGATACCTCATTGTAGTTTTGATCTGCATTTCTCTAATGATTAGTGATGTTGAGCATTCTTTCATGTGTTTGTTGGCAATCTGTATATCTTCTCTGGAGAAATGTCTATTTAGGTCTTCTGCCCATTTTTGGATTGGGTTGTTTGTTTTCTTGATATTGAGCTGCATGAGCTGCTTGTAAATTTTGGAGATTAATCTTTTGTCAGTTGCTTCATTTGCAAATATTTTCTCCCATTCTGAGGGTTGTCTTTTTGTCTTGTTTATGTTTTCCTTTGCTGTGCAAAAGCTTTTAAGTTTCATTAGGTCCCATTTGTTTATTTTTGTTTTTATTTCCATTTCTCTAGGAGGTGGGTCAAAAAGGATCTTGTTGTGATTTATGTCACTCCTCACTTTCACCTCCTCCCCTCCATTTCATTCACAACACTACAGCAAAAATGATGCTATTAAAAAAGGTAAAACCTTTTCACTACATACTCAAAATCCTGCAATGATCTAATTTCAGTCTTAATTTTAATTAAAAGCCAAAGACTTTTCATGACCTACAAAGTCCCAAATGGACTAGCCCCCAATTTCCTCTCGTCTCCTAATACTTAAACTTCACATCCTCTAGTCAAACGGGCTTCCTAGTCCTTGCGTAAACATGCCTGGTGTGTAATTGTTCTATCTGTTCCTTCTGTATGAAACTTTCTCACGTCACTCAACTCTTTCTTCAAACATCACCTACGGTGTTGTCGATATTTAAATTCCAATCAAACTCCCAATAATCTGGATTCCCTATACGCAAATCTATTTTTTACAGCATTTATCAAGTTCCAATATACTGCACTGGATTCTATGGTCTGGCACCTAGATACCCGTGCAGAATTCATTCCCCCAGCTCTTGGAGCGTGGGCTGTCAATAGCCTTCTGATGAATTCCTCTCCAGGAATTGCCCTTAGCTAAAGAAAATATTCTTGCCCAAGATCATTATTTCTCCCAGGAGGAAACACACTTTCTAAGGTTGGTCATTAATAGAGGGAGGAAGTAAAAGCTTTGGCACTTGCTTCAACATGGAACAATCATCAAGAGACATTCCAGCCCCAAAGCTCCCATGAGACCCTTTGTTACGACAGTGATGAATTCAACTACTACTTTGCCTAATCCTACTTCCTTCCTCCACTGGTGTTGATCCCAAGGGAACAACTAAATTAGCTTTCTGCAGACAATCTTCCTTATTAGGGGTTGTTCCACAGAGAATTGAAACTAAGATATATACTATATAATTTATATGTCTAATATGCTTATTGTTTATTATGTATCACCCTCCCCTATATATCTGCTCCCTAGGGGCAGGATGTTACACTCATAATATCAGAGGAAATAGTAGATTCTCAATAAACAGTTGTCACACAGGAGTATGCTCAAAATAGGAGCTGAATGGAAGAATGAACAAATCTGTCTCAAGGATTAAAGGATACAAATGTTCAACACAGAATGAATTGTATGTAGCATTTACTAAATAGTAATGTCTCTTTTTTTTCTCAATCTCATAACTTTTCTTTGTGTTCAAAACATAATGATCAGTAGTAGGGCCAGGCAGGTCTCAGAAACTTGATTATTTGGGTCCAAGGAAACTTCGTTCCCTCGTGAAGAAATTCTGCATTAGGAGTGTGTATGTTTATATGCTTGGGTCTCTTGACCACTTGAAGATCTTTTTCTTCTACTTTATATCTCTCCTCTCCCATATAGCTCTTGCTACTCCATAGGTTCTTCACCTGATAGCTCAGAAATCCTCATAGCCTGGCTTGCTCTTGCTCCTTCATGATCTACCTCTGCATACGTGCATACTCTCAGGTTTAGCATTCACTGTGACCAGATTTTTCCTAATTTCTCAATCACTCAGACTCTTTGGGAAAACGTACGTTCGTTCCTAGCTTTTTTCATAATTTCTCAAGCATTCTATGGATTAACTGCTTTGAGTCAGGTACTTAGCTGAATCTAATCAACTGCAGCCAGATGGAGCAAAGTCAGATGTTACAAACTTGACTATCTAAGTCTGTGTCTGAGGTCGGAGCTTGGGAAAAGAGGGTCCCTACAAGGAGACTGCAAGTATGGCAGTCATGGCAATGAATATGTGTAATAACACCTTTGTTTCAAAAGACTCTCGAATGCAACACCATCATTTATATTCTGCGAAAGACGACCAACACAGGAAACAGCCTGCTTTATTTTTGACAGTTTTATTTTTCCCTGTGACCTAAATTATGATTTTATTTTACATAGTCAACTACTATACAATGTGTGAGGGAATAATCATTTTAGACACATGATAAGACCCATTTCTGATTTATTATCAACGGGAAATGTAAAATTTCTTTTGGGATTGGTTCAAAGCTACTGGCAGGTAAACTCAAGCACAAAACATTATTCGCTTGTAAAATATCCTCATGTTCAAGTCTGGCAGCCACACAAACTAAGTTCTAATTTCTCAAATGCTGAATTCCAAAAACATCTATTCTTTCAGTTGGATTTTTTATTGTGGATTCAGCTTGTGAGTGTCAGCCAAGTAGAGAGTGTGTCTAGAAAGGATGTTTCTTGTCAATAGGCCAGTGAGATAAGTTCTGCAGAGATGCTTGGAAACGTTCCACAGCAGGAGAGTATATGGCATATTTTAGTTGCTCTAAGTATATTCTGCACCCATGCTTGGAGAGTTAGGCTAAGTGTACATTTATAAAATAAGTAAATAAAACAACCCAATGCATGGCTTTCAGAAAAGCCTGTCTTATTTCAGCTACTGCTGTTTCAGAGATGTAGTTTCTATGACTGAAGGGAACAGAGGAAGTGAACTTAGAGAACAGTGTAGAACCATCCCCTACTGAGTTAACACTATAGGTTCTTTTTTGAAGGAATCTGCTAGCATTAGAATCAACATTTAGACTTTCATTTTTATCACCTGACCTGAAATAGAAAGTTCTTTATACTAATGACAGGAAGGTATAAGCATCTGCTTCTGAGATCATTATGAGCAATAGCCACTGCTATCTGTGGAAGAAAGGAACAGCTCTTTGCCAACATTAAATAGGGCTTATGCATTGAAGGTTTCAGTTTATTACTAAATTTAGAGTCCAAAAGTTTTCTATATGTTCAAAATTCACAAATACGCACTTTCACATACAGGAATGGATGAGGTATTTCTTAAAAAATAGATCTTCTTTGGCCTCGATATAAGTTTTCACTTTATTTTGTATTGTTTTGTTTTGGTATCAGTTCATTTTGTCTGAAGTAAATATAATATCAGATTCTAAGCACATACCAGTATTCTTTAGTCCTCTTTTGAAGGAAGTAAAGAAAAGAATATTCTGTACCCAGAATTGCTGAGACAAATCAGAAAGATAAACAGAGTAGTTGAGTTCCATATTCTCAAACAATAAGGTAGTGGCTACAATTGGCTTCCTTATTTCCTTGTGTAGACCAAATATGTCGTCAATAAAAGTAAATGACAACCACTGGACTAAAATGTCAACTTCATGAGGACAAAGACTCAACTTATTAATTTCTGCATCCCCAGTATTTAGCATAGTGTTCAGACAATTAAAGCAACAGAAATATTGGTTGAGCGTGTGAATTAAATTACATCTTACAGCTATATCTTTTATCAATTCCTATCATAAACACTTGGTCCACATAGAATCTCAAGAATTCAAAAGAAGAAGATTAGGAATTTATCCCGACCTTTGGAAAGATCCTGTATCTTTTACTTCTGTATACATTTTGAATTGTCTATGAGGAATAATTCATGTAAACATTCTGCTCTGTAATTTAGACAGATTTCTTTATCCTACACCAAAATTATCAATATAAGAATCAATATACATTGTCTTTATAAGCTTATCAATTTACTCACCCACTATGAATTCATTTAACAAATATCTTTGTTAAATTAACAGTATCTTTGTTTCTAGTCATTGTGCCAGATATTGTTCTAGGCATTAAGGTTAAAAAGGTCTAAACAAAGACTGCTCTCATGAAATATAGCATCTATAACTTCAGTTTTAAAATAATATTTATCACATTTAATTATTGTTCCATAATATGGCTGTTGTTTACATATAGATGACATTCTAGGTCTACATAAAGAAACAGAGAAGTCAACCAAATCTACTATTCTATTCTTTGAGGATATGGAACTCAAAGCTCTATCTTCCTGATTTGTCACAGCAATTCTGGGTAGAAAATATTGTTTTCTTAGCTATTTTTAGGTGATAAAGACTTGATGTGTGCTGAAACCACATTCATTTACAAAATATATATATATATAATCTTTCAAGATTTTTAAGCAATCTTTTTTTTTTTTAACATTTATTTATTTATTTATTTATTTTTGGCCACATTGGGTCTTCTTTGCTGCGTGCGGGCTTTCTCTAGTTGTGGCGAGTGGGGGCTACTCTTCGTTGTGGTGCATGGGCTTCTCATTGCAGTTGCTTCTCCTACCCATGTCCCTTGCATTAGCAGGTGGATTCTTAACCACTGCACCACCAGGGAAGCCCTAAGAAATCTTTTAATTATATATTACCTTTAAATGTTAAAGACCCTCCCAACATTGTGTAAACATGGAAAGGTCTTATCAACGAATGGGAAGAAATCCTTTCTCAAATTACTATATTGTTAAAATGAGATGAACATTGAACTAAAAGAAAAAGGCATTCTTCAAATTATGCTTATTACAATAGCATAATAAATATTAACATAATGCTAATAGGGAACATATTTCAGAAATACTTACCAAGGAAATGTAATTAAAATAAATATAATTCAGTGTTTTATGTAAGGTTAGCTATTTTTTAGTGATTGTTTTTCTTCAAATAAATAACATTTTTGAAAGCCTTGTATAAAAAACAGATTGAGAGGTTATTATACCTCTGGCCTGCATTTCATTAAGAAGTAAGTGTCTCTCAACAAAACTTTCCCTAAATCAAATAGCTGTCGACCATAGTGCTAATTTTTTTTTTAGTTGATGTTTGTAATACACCTGCCTTAGCTACCACTCACGTGTCAGAGACTGATATCATTCTGTCCCAAATGAATAGAGACATACATTGAATGGTATTCTAGATTGTATTAGAACTGTATTTTCTCACAAACAAGCAGCTGAGCAACAAATATACAAAAAAATCATAGTTGTGTTCACACTATTTTTAGGCATGACTTAAAATAGGAAAAACAAATAGGTGTGCAATATTTCCTAATTTTACTACTTAAGGAATATTAACATTCAGGATAATTAGTGGAATAAGTTAATTCATGAGCACCATAGTGGAAAAGATATATATATATAAGGTCCTCATAATGAAGAAGAAAGTTCATTTTCTTCTTGGGAAGAATTAGTATTGAAACTTACTTGATGTAACTTTTGACTTCAGGCCACATGTATGGAAGGTAGAGATTTTGTTCCATACTTCCATAACATTCAATAGTATATACAAGTTTCCTATCTTAACTAAAGGACCACAATATGAATCCAAGCATACCATAAAAATCAAATCAAAATATGGTCATAGAGAATAGATTGCAATGGAAAGCAGATATTAGAAAAATGAACTCTTGCAAGCTTTTATGAGTGTATCAACACTGTTATATTAACTAGAAAATATGATGTAGAAAACTCTGGTTTACAAAATCATCACTATTATATCCCAAAAATGCTGTTGTATTTGGAACTATTATTAAACTGGCCCAGTTGGAACTTAGAAAGTTGTTGTGATTCATAACAGCCTGAAAATCACAATTATAAGAACGTGAATAAAGATTGCAGTTGGTATCCTTAACTAACAACTACTTAGTTACACAAATCTACCAGTTTATGCCATAAAATTCTTCATATTAACTGAAAAATTTTGTAAAATTATGAAATATGCATGAAAGAAATGTTAACTCAGTGTAGGCATTAGTTAGCAAAATTCATTACTTTTAAACAAAAAAGTTGTTACTTTAAAATTTAGATTATCCTTCTTAATATAAAGAAAAAATACTTCAGTAATCTACTTAAACTTACATCATTTAATAGGGATTTACATTCTATTCTGTGCTCAATTCTGTATAAATGAAGGCAATTCAAATATTTGTGTACTATTTAAAGATATATTAAAAATAGTTCTGAAAGAAAATATAACAAAACCTTAAAGATATAATGTATTTGGATCAGTTTGAATTTAAGATTAAGTTTCTCATTAAATGAAATTAAATATTTTGTGGAGGAGCATCTACTATTAGAACACCAGGGAAGATTTACCTATATATATCTCTCAATACCATTCCTTAAATAACATTGAAGTTGTCCCAAAATGAGTTGTTAAATAAATAATTGTGGTAAAATTAGCATAATATCAAAATTCTGATAAAAATAAACAAATAGAACCTAACTCCAGAACACATAAATTCATAAAGCAAATATTTATAGAACTGAAGGGAGAAATAGACAACAATACAACAATAGTAGGGGACTTCAATGCCTCACTTTCAATAATGGATAATCCAGACAGAAATTCAATAAGAAAACATTGGACTTAAATGACACATTCAACCAGATGGACTTAACCGATATTTATAGAACATTCAAATCAACAGCTGCAGAATACACATTTTTCTCAAGAACCCATAGAACATTCACCAGGATAGATCATGTTAGACCACTCAACAAATCTTAGCAAATTTAAGAAGAATGAAATCACATCGAGCATCATTTCCAATCACAATGGCATGAAACTAGAAATGATTCACAGGAAGAAAACTGGAAAATTCACAAGCACATGGAGATTAAACAACATGCTGCTGGACAACCATTTTTTTTCTTATTTTTTTTTTGGAAAAAAATAGACAAACCTTTAACTAGGCTAACCAAGAAAAAAATAGGTCTCAAATAAGTAAAATATAAATAAGGGAACTTACAATTGATACCATACAAAGAATTAAAAGAGACTACTATGAACAATTATATACCACCAACAACAAAAAAGAAATCAAAAAATATATTTAGACAAATGAAAATGGAAACAACACACAAAAATTTATTGGTTGCCACAAAAACAATTTTGAGACAGAAGTTTATAGTGATAAATGCCTAGAATAAGAAAAAATGAAAAATGAAAGATATCAAATAAACAACCTAACTTTACACCAAAAGAGCTAGAAAAAAATTGAGACATTTAAGGCTATAGTTAGCAAAAAGAAGGAAATAACAAAGATCAGAGTGAAAATAGAGACTAAAAGATGATAGAAAAAAAATCAATGAAACCAAGAGCTATTTTTTGAAAAAACAAACAAAAGAGACAAATCTTTAACTAGGCTAACCAAGAAAAAAAAAAAAAAAGAGGTTTCAAATAAGTAAAACTACAAATGAAAGAGAACGTACAAAGACTCAAAAGAGACTACTATGAACAATCTAACAATATTACAAGAATCTTAGCAAATTGAACAATCTAGAAGAAATGGATAAGTTCCTAGAAACATACAACCTACCAACACTGAATCATAAAAAATTGAAAGTGGAACACATCTATTACCAGCAAGGAAACTGAATCAGTTATCAGAAAACTACAAACAAAGAAGAATCCCAGTCCAGATGCTTCATTGGTGAATTCTAACAAACATTTAAAGAAGAATTAACACCAACCCTTCTTAAATTCTTCTAAAAAATAAAAGAGAAGGGAACTCTTCCAAAATCATTTTATAAAGCCAGCGCTCCCCTAATACCAAAACCGGACCCTGTAAGAAAAGAAAGTTATAGACCAATATCTCTGATGAACATAGACACAAAATCCTAAACAAAATATTAGCAAACCAAATTCAACAATACATTAAAAGGATCACACATCATGATCAAACGGGATTTATCCCAGGGAGGCAAGGATGTTTTAACATCTGCAAAACCAATTTGATATACCACATTAACACAATGAAGGATAAAAATCATATGATCACCTTGATAAATTCAGAAAAAGCATTTGACAAAGTATCCTTTCATAAAAACTCTCAACAAATTGAGTAAAGATGGAATGTACCTCAACATAATTAAGTCCATATATGACAATCTCATAGCTAGCATTATATTCAACAGTGAAAAGCTGAAAGCTTTTCTTCAAAGATCAGGAACAAGACAAGGGTCCCCACTACTGACACATTTATTTAATATATAAGTAGAAGTTCTAGCCAGAGCAATTAGGTAAGAAAAATAAATAGAAAATGCCCAAATCAGAAAGAAAAAAGTAAAATCATCTCTATTTATCAATGACACAATATATATAAAAAACACTAACAACTCGTTAAAAAAAAAAAACTGTTAGAACTAATAAACAAGTTCAGTAAAGTTGCAGGATACAAAATCAACATACAAAAGTAAAATTTCCAAAACGTATTTACAATAGCATCAAAAATACTTAGAAATAAGTTTAAGCAAGGAAACAAAAGATCTGTATACTAAAAATTATAAGACATTATTTAAAGAAATTGAAGAAGACACAAATAAATGGAAATACCATCTGTGTTCATAAATTGGAAGAATATTGTTAAAATGTCTAAAGTACCCAAAGCAATTTACAGATTTATGGCAATCTCTATTTAAATTCCAATGGCATTTTTACAAAAATAGAAAAAAAATTGCTAAAATTTGTATGGAATAACAAAAGACCATGAACAGTCAAAGCAATCTTAATGAAAAATAAAACTGGAGGCATCACACTACGTGATCTCAAACTATATTACAAAGCTATAGCAATCAAAATAGCATATTGGCATAAAAATATACACATAGATCAGTGGAACAGAAGAGAGAACCCAGAAATAAACCTAAGCATATAGCATATATGGCCAATTAGTTTACCATGAGGGATCCAAGAATACACAATGGGGAAATGATAATGTATTCAATAAATGGCACTGGGAAAATTGGACAGCCACATGCAGAGGAATGAAACTGAAGCCCTATATTATACCATATACAAAAATCAAATGAAAATAGATTAAAGACTTGAATGTAAGACCTGAAACCATAAAATCCCTAGAAGAAAGCATAGTGGTTATCTCCTTGATATCAGTTTTGACAATTATATTTTGAATTTGACACCAAAAGCGAAACCAAACAAGCAAGACCTCATCAAATTAAAAAGCTTATGTTCAACAAAGGAAACCAT
This sequence comes from Balaenoptera borealis, assembly GCF_965194805.1. Classification (NCBI taxonomy): domain Eukaryota; kingdom Metazoa; phylum Chordata; class Mammalia; order Artiodactyla; family Balaenopteridae; genus Balaenoptera; species Balaenoptera borealis. The sequence continues at coordinate 17,462,754 of NC_138867.1, forward strand.
CAACAAAATTAAAAGGCAATATATAGAATGGGAAAAATATTTGCAAATCTTATATCTGATGAGGAATTAATATCTAAAATATATAAAGAATCCATACAAGGAAGAGCAAAAATAATTCAAAAAGAGCAAATAATCTGAATAGATATTTTTCCAAAGATGACTTACAAATGGCTAACAGGTACATGAAAAGATGGTCAACATCAATAATCATCAGGTTGATGCATATCAAAAACACAGTGAGATAGCCATTCTAACAAGTGTGAGTTGGTACCATCAAAAAGACAAAAGATAGACGTTGTTGAGAATGTGGAGAAAAGGCAACAATTTTGTTCCGCTGGTAGGAATGTAAATTGGTGAGGCCACTATGGAAAAAAGTATGGCGGTTCTTCAAAACGTTAAAAATAGATCTACCATATGATTCAGCAATCCCACTTCTGGGTATAAACTCAAAGGAAATGAAAACACAATCTGGAAGAAATATCTGCACTTCCATTTTCATCACAGAGTTATTCACAATAGCCAGGATGCTGAAACAACCTAGGTCTCCATTAATGGCTACAGAAGATGTTGTATATCAATATATACAATGGACTATCATGCAGCCATGAGAAAAAAAGACATCTTGCTTTTTTTGACAACATGGATGGACCTTGAGGACACTATGCTGAGTGAAATATGTCAGACAGAGGAAGAAAAATACTGAGTAATATCACTATGTGGAATCTAAAAAAGTGGAACTTAGAGAAATAGAAACTAGTATGGTGGTTCCCAGGGGCTCTATGGTGGAGGAAAAGAAAAGAAGTTAATCAAAATGTACAAACTTCCAGATACATGATGAATAGGGTCTGAGGATCTATTCTACAGCATGGAATTACAGTTAATACTGTGTTATATAATTGGAAGTTGCTAAGAGAATAGATTTAAATATTCTCACCCCAAATAAGAAATGCTATTGATGTAGTGTGATTCATGACATTAAAAGCTAAAGCTATGATGGGGTACTCATTTTGCCATATGTTAGTGTATCAAATCAACACCTTGCACACCTTAAACTTACATAATGTTATGTCAATTATATATCAATAAAGCTGGAAAAATAGTAAATATCAATAATATGAAAATAAAGTTTTGTTACAAATAAAATATTAAGCAATTGAAAAACAATGTAACTACTTTTAACTTAAAATTACAAAATGTTTGATATTGACAAGCCTAAGCATCAGAGCAACAACTCTACCTATCCTCTACAGATAGTGGTGTTGACTGCATGTTTATTTTAATTTTAGATTTATGAGTAATGATATTTAAAGACAGCTTTTCTTAAATGAACTTATGCATATAATTAGATGTACACACAGGAAAATATTTGGAAATAAATTTACCAAGTATTACCAGTCTTTATACTTGACGAGTAAGAATGGTGAGATTACTTATTTCTGTATTATTAAAAATTGTTAACAAGAATATGTAGTAAAGTTATATTTGAGGCCAAAATATGAGAATATTAGTAAAAACATCAGCATGCAATTATAATGGTGAAATGACTTATCCACATTCATCTTGTAAAAATGGTAAATTAGCTAGAGTGTTGCTTTAGTAAATACTCATCTGGCTGTTAAACAAAATCTTCCTTTAAAAACCAGCATGCCATTTGTTCTTTGCTTTTGCAGTTTGATGTGTACCACACAAAATTCTACATCTGAGAGATCATTTCATGATTTAGATCTTTAAGTGGTCTGGAAACAATAACAGTTATTAGCATTTTCATGGCACTCATCGCATACCAAGCACTGTTCTAAATCTATTACCTAGGTTCATAATTTTACCCTCATAAAACACAGTGACAAGAGTGCTGCTATTTCCTCTATAAACTTGAGAATACTGAAGCCCAGAGGGGCTAAGTAAATTCCCTAAAGTCATACAGCATGGAAGAGGTGGAGGCAGCACCTGAACCCAGAAATGATGTTTAGAATCCGTTCTGATAATTACTATCCCACAGCAACATTACAGCAGCAGCGTGGGTGTTGCCTTACAAGACGTCAGTGAGATAGCATAGTATTAACCTTCAATGACAATATGAAAGGTTAGTTATGAAAGTATTTTATTATGTATAATAACATATGAGAAGATGTCTCTACCCTCCTTGTTTTTAAGCTAATGGGGAGAGCACGGATTTGTTCCTAGATTTAACCAAGTGAGCCTTAACTGACATGGAAACAATTGTCAAAAGGAATTGTTCCCTATTTGCTTAAAAACACTTACTTTGAAAAGAAACTATCTTACACATCTAGACAAATAAAGTCCCATAAAATATGTTGAAATTGGACAGAATACTCAAGTCAAACCTTTCAAACAAGAAAATAATAACTAAGAACATTTTGTGGAAGATAATGCACAACTGACCAATGTTCCCAATTTATTGTTTTAAATTATTCTTCATTACAATATTATAAATATATATTTGTACAACATAATTCACGTTTAATTTGGTCTAATATGCTTCTTTAGAAATAAACAAAATTGTGCCTTTGATCTAAGATTTCAACAATTATATATTTTGGCCCATTTGTCAACAGTTATTAGAAGTATCAGGGTTTTTAACGAGAATTTTGTTTATGAAATTTTTACTAAGGTATCTTTTTTTCTTATTTTTTGGAGTATAATTGCTTTACAATGTTGTGTTAGTTTCTGCTGTATAACAAAGTGAATCAGCTATACATATACATATATCCCCACATCTCCCCCCTCTTGCGTCTCCCTCCCACCCTCCCTATCCCACCCCTCTAGGTGGTCACAAAGCACCAAGCTGATCTCCCTGTGTTATGTAGCTGCTTCCCACTAGCTATTTATTTTACATTTGGTAGTGTACATATGTCAGTGCGACTCTAGCATGTCATCCCAGCTTACATTTCCCTGTCCCTAAGTCCTCAAGTCCATTCTCTACATCTGCGTCATTACTATTGTCTTGACGCTACGTTCTTCAGAACCATATTTTTTTGTCTTTAGATTCCATATATATGTGTTAGCATATGGTATTTGTTTTTCTCTTTCTGACTTACTTCACTCTGTATGACAGACTCAGGTCCATCCACCTCACCACAAATAACTCAATTTCGTTTCTTTTATGGCTGAGTAATATTCCATTGTATACATGTGCCACATATTCTTTATCCATTCATCTGTTGATGGACACTTAGGTTGCTTCCATGTCCTGGATATTGTAAGTAGAGCTGCAATGAACATTGTGGTACATGACTCTTTTTGAATTATGGTATTCTCAGGGTATTTGCCCAGTAGTGGGATTGCTGTGTCATATGGTGTTTCTATTTTTAGTTTTTTTAAGGAACCTCCATATTGTTCTCCATAGTGGCTGTATCAATTTACATTCCCACCAACAGTGCAAGAGTGTTCTCTTTCTCCAGACCCACTCCAGCATTTATTGTTTGTAGATTTTTTTGATGATGGCCATTCTGACCGGTGTGTGGTGATACCCAATTGCAGTTCTGATTTGCATTTCTCTAATGATTAGTGATGTTGAGCATCCTTTCATGTGTTTGTTGGCAATCTGTATATCTTCTTTGGAGAAATGTCTATTTAGATCTTCTGCCCATTTTTGGATTGGGTTGTTTGTTTATTTGATATTGAGCTGCATGAGCTGCTTGCATATTTTGGAGATTAATCCTTTGTCAGTTGCTTCATTTGCAAATATTTTCTCCCATTCTGAGGGTTGTCTTTTCATGTTGTTTATGGTTTCCTTTGCTGTGCAAAAGCTTTTAAGTTTCATTAGGTCCTATTTGTTTATTTTTGTTTTTATTTCCATTTCTCTAGGAAGTGGGTCAAAAAGGATCTTGCTGTGATTTATGTCAAAGAGTGTTCTTCCTCTGTTTTCCAATAAGAGTTTTTTAGTGTCTAGCCTCACATTTAGGTCTTCAACTCATTTTGAGTTTATTTTTGTGTATGGTGTTAGGAAGTGTTCTAATTTCATTCTTTTACATGTAACTGTCCAGTTTTCCCAGCACCACTTATTGAAGAGGCGGCCTTTTCTCCATTGTATATTCTCACCTACTTTATCAAAGATAAGGTGATCATATGTGTGTGGGTTTATCTCTGCACTCTCTATGCCGTTCCATTGATCTATATTTCTGTTTTTGTGCCAGTATCATACTGTCTTCATTACTATAGCTTTGTAGTATAGTCTGAAGTCAGGGAGCCTGATTCCTCCAGCTCTGTTTTTCTTTCTCAAGATTGCTTTGGCTATTCAGGGTCTTTTGTGTTTCCATACAAACTGTGAAATTTTTGTTCTAGTTCTGTGAAAAATGCCATTGGTAGTTTGATAGGGATTGCATTGAATCTGTAGATTGCTTTGGGTAGTATAGTCATTTTCACAAGGTTGATTCTTCAAATCCAAGAACATGGTATATCTCTCTATCTATCTGTATCATCTTTAATTTATTTCATCAGTGTCTTACAGTTTTCTGTATACAGGTCTTTTTTCTCCTTAGGTAGGTTTATTCCTAGGCATTTTATTCTTCTTGTTGCAATGGTAAATGGGAGTGTTTCCTTAATTTCTCTTTCAGATTTTTCATCATTAGTGTATAGGAATGTAGAGATTTCTGTGCATTCATTTTGTATCCTGCTTCTTCACCAAACTCATTGATTAGCTCTAGTAGTTTTCTGGTAGAGTCTTTAGGATTCTCTATGTATAGTGTCATGTCATTTGCAAATAGTGACAGCTTTATTTCTTCTTTTCCAATTTGGATTACTTTTATTTCTTTCTCTTCTCTGATTGCTGTGGCTAAAACTTCCAAAACTATGTTGAATAATAGTGGTGAGAGTGGACATCCTTGTCTTGCTCCTGATCTTAGTGGAAATTGTTTCAGTTTTTCACCATTGAGAATGATGTTGGCTGTGGGTTTGTCATATATGGGCTTTATTATATTGAGGTAAGTCCCCTCTATGACTACTTTCTGGAGGGTTTTTATCATAAATGGGTGTTGAATTTTGTTGAAAGCTTTTTCTGCATCTATTGAGATGATCATATGGTTTTTATCCTTCAATTTGTTAATATGGTGTATCACATTGATTGATTTGCATATATTGAAGAATCCTTGCATTCCTGGGATAAACCCCACTTGATCATGGTCTATGATCCTTTTAATGTGCTGTTGGATTCTGTTTGCTAGTATTTTGTTGAGGATTTTTGCATCTATGTTCATCAGTGTTATTGGCCTGTAGATTCTTTTCTTTGTGACATCTTTGTCTAGTTTTGGTATCAGGGTGATGGTGGCCTCGTAGAATGAGTTTGGGAATGTTCCTCCCTCTGCTATATTTTGGAAGAGTTTGAGAAGGATAGGTGTTAGCTTTTCTCTAAATGTTTGATAGAATTCGCCTGTGAAGCCATCTGGTCCTGGGCTTTTGTTTGTTGGAAGATTTTTAATTACAGCTTCAATTTAAGTGCTTGTGATTGGTCGGTTCATATTTTCTATTTCTTCCTTGTTCAGTCTCGGAAGGTTGTGCTTTTCTAAGAATTTGTCCATTTCTTCCAGGTTGTCCATTTTATTGGCATAGAGTCGCTGGTAGTAATCCCTCATGATTCTTTGTATTTCTGCCGGGTCAGTTGTTTTTCTCCTTTTTCATTTCTAATTCTGTTGATTTGAGTCTTCTCCCTTTTCTTCTTGATGAGTCTGGCTAATGGTTTATCAATTTTGTTTATCTTCTCAAAGAACCAGCTTTTAGTTTTGTTGATCTTTGCTATTTTTTCCTTCATTTCTTTTTCATTTATTTCTGATCTTTCTTTCTTTCCTCCTTCTAACTCTGGGGTTTTTTTGTTCTTCTTTCTCTAATTGCTTTCAGTGTAAGGTTAGGTTGTTTGAGATATTTCTTGTTTCTTGAGGTCGGATTGTATTGCTATAATCTTCCCTCTTAGGATTGCTTTCAACACATACAATCGGTTTTGGGTCGCCATGTTTTCATTGTCAGTTGTTTCTAGGTATTTGGTTTCCTCTTTGATTTCTTCAGTGATCTCTTGATTATTTAGTAGCGTATGGTTTGGCTTCCATGTGTTTGTATTTTTTCAGTTTTTTTCCTGTAATTTATATCTAGTCGCATAACGTTGTGGTCAGAAGAGATACCTGACATGATTTCAGTTTTCTTAAAATTATCAAGGCTTGATTTGTGACCTAAGATATGATCTTGGAGAACGTTCCATGAGCACTTGAGAAGAAAGTGTATTCCATTGTTTTTGGTTGGAATGTCCTATAAATATCAGTGAAGCCCATCTTGTTTAATGTGTCATTTAAAGCTTTTGTTTCCTTATTTATTTTCATTTTGGATGATCTGTCCATTGGTGAAAGTGGGGTGTTGAAGTCCCCTACTATTATTGTGTTACTGTCAATTTCCCCTTTTACAGCTGTTAGCCTTTGCCTTATGTATTGAGGTGCTCCTATGTTGGGTGCATAAATATTTACAATTGTTATATCTTCCTGTTGGATTGATCCCTTGATCATTGTGTAGTGTCCTTCTTTGTCGCTTGTAATAGTCTTTATTTTAAAGTCTATTTTGTCTGGTTTGAGAATGGCTACTCCAGATTTCTTTTGATTTCCGTTTGCATGGAATATCTTTTTCCATCCCCTCACTTTCAGACTGTATGTGTCCCTAGGTCTGAAGTGGGTCTCTTGTAGACAGCATATATATGGGTATTGTTTTTGTATCCATTCAGCCAGTCTATGTCTTTTGGTTGGAACATTTAATCCATTTACATGTAACATAACTATCGATATGTATGTTCCTATTACTACTTTCTTAATAGTTTTGGGTTTGTTTTTGTAGGTCTTTTCCTTGTCTTGTGTTTCCTGCGTAGAGAAGTTCCTTTAGCATTTGTTGTAAAGCTAGTTTGGTGGTGCTGAATTTTCTTAACTTTTGCTTGTCTGTAAATGTTTTAATTTCTCCATCAAATCTGAATGAGATCCTTGCTGGGTAGAGTAATCTTGGTTGTAGGTTTTTCCCTTTCATCACTTTAAATATGTCCTGAGGTCGAGCACAAAGATACTTCAGTCCTCTTGGAGTTTGGAGCCCAGCACAGTGGCATGTGGAGGCATTCTGCTTCATCAACCTGGAAGGTCTCTGAACCCCCTCCTTTTGGATTTTAATGGTGGCTTCACTACACACTCATGGTTGATTAAATCTACTAAGGTACCTTGAATCAGTTTATAAATATTGTAAATCAATTTCATAAAATGTTTATTCAATTGCATCGAAAAGAAATAGTATTCTCAGTACCATGACACTAGGAAAAGAAATCCATAGGATTTATGTTTTTTATAATGTTTTCTGATGTTTTCAACTTTTAGAATAGTTCCACAAATTCTTTGTTTTATTAATAATAAAGTTTATAAGCTTTGCATATTAGGAATTAGCTGTGATGGTAGCAGATTGTAAACAGGCCTTCATGGATTGGGAATTAATTCTCTGTATCTCCATTTACTTATTATGTAAAGTTATAGAAAAACCCAAAGAACCACAATCCAAATGTGAATCACAAAGAAGAAATATTTTTGATTGAGCCACAGTGGGTATAGACAAATATCACATTTTGCTGGTGAACAATCGAACCTGAAATTTTAACAACTAGTCTAATATTTTATTTAGTTGAAAAATCACTTTGGCCATTGTTTTAGATGACTTTCCAATAATGTAATTGCATTGGTTAACTCTGAATCCCGGACACTGAGCTGGTGCCACCCTCTAGAAAAAACCTCCCTCTCTCCACAAGACCTAGACATTCTGCCTCCTAAATATCTTTAGTTATATATGTATCACATACTTTTGCATTGTAAATTCCACAACTAGTATGGAGCTGACCCTTTCAGCCTGTACATTTGTCTGTCTCCACAAACAGACATGGCGTTTCTCATGGGTAAGAATGTTACTGAGCATAAAGCTCCGTGTCCAGCAAACAGGTATATGATAAGGAAAGATTTATAATGAACTAAAAGCATATACTTTTAAATATGCACATGATTTGTTTGGGATGCTTTCTATGTTGTATTACTATAAAGTATTATATTTTAAACCCCATAAAATAATCTAGAATAATATATTTACTGTTTATGCATGTCTTTAATGTGTTATTGTAAAAACAAACATTATCTGTTGTCAGTTAAAACTTGCTCTACCATCTCAGAAACCACACTGCACAGAGGTGGCAGTGACAAATACCCTCTGGGCTTCATAAATCGAAAACACCATGGTTGAAAGTCATCTCTTTGATTTAGAATGTAACACAAAAGCCTGATGACATTTTTTTCCCATTTTATATACAGACGAACTGAAGAGCAAAAGATAAATTGACTTTATCAAGAAAAATTGGCAAATAAAACGGCTCATCACTGCTATTTATCTTGATTCTTTTGTTTCTTGCTCTTAATCAGGGACTGTTTTAGAAGCCAAGCTTTTGCTTCTTTTGGGAAGAGCGTGTGTCAACAACCCCAATTTCATTTAGTATGATTAAGAAATAAATTTTATCTCCTTTTTAATTTTTGTGTGATTTTATCTGAGTATTTACAGACACAATTTGTTTGGCTGAGTATTTTTTTTTTTAATTATCAGTTCTATTGTTTAACTTTTCAGATACCCATAGGCACAACACTTAACTGAAGACCTTGGTTCTTCTGCTTACCAGAAGGCTTACAGGCATGTGGCCTTACAATAGCCAATTAAATTCTGATTCTCAGTTTTTGGCATAACTCTGTAAAGATATTCCATGTTCTCAGCTTAATGCATTGAGCTATTTTGAGAACCAGTTGGAGTAACTTCTATGGAAACATCTTTATAAATTATGAAATCTACAAATATAAGGTATTATAACACATGGTAGATTCCCTAACAAATATAATACAGATATTTTATATTTGTGTAACTAGGTTTATAAATTAGTATAATTAGTATACATTAACTTTATCACTGGGAGTAATTTTTTTTTTTTTTTTTTTGCTTAATGGTTGTGTATTTGTTGGTCCTTGTAATTAGATTTTCCCTGAGGGCCTTGAAATATGGGGTCCTCAGATTACTTGAGAAAAGCAGTTTGTTCCTCCATAGCGAATGCATACCTGCATCATGATTCTGTCCAAACCACAGTGCCTTGCTTTAACACCCTAAACATTACCAAGAAAATGACAATTATTGTCCTAGCTACCTGTGGGGATACTATCCCCACAGGTTTATAATTTCCAACTTTTCGTCGGAATGTCAGGAAACTTATCCTCTTTAATTTTTTAGTTGATTTTACATTTGTTTTTCTACTAATTTTAAATTGAGTTTAAAAAACAAATCTTTTCTTGAGTGTGTTTGCTCATTAAAAAAATAAAATTTAACACATAATAAAATTTTACTTGAGGATATATCACTTGTGAGGTCTCTATCTGAGGGGTTGATGTTAAGTAGATACAGTTAATTTGGCATAGAAATTTCAACACAAAAATATAAATAATTTAACTCTAATTTAAAATTTAATTTCCTTAAAATAAATATAATAAGCAAAGTGCCTAAATAGTAGTTTAGACATTTATAATTTTATTATATGAAAAAGATATTAGAAATCACAATATAATATTTTCAAGACTTTAAAAAGAGGATATTTAATATCATAAAGGCAATTCTCATAGTGCTTAACATGAATTTATTTTTTCAAAATATACTCCAATAGCTACATGAAATTAACTAGAGGCAACTTTAAAATGGAGTTGTTTTTACTGATTGTATTTTCAAATTAGGTTTATGTATTTTTATAAAATATGTACAAATTATGATGATTAATACTGGAAAACCAATATTACAAATCTGGCCAGGATAGATCTTGTAACAAAAACTTATCAATTGAGAATAAATTCTAAAAGGCTGAACGAACAGTAGAGATTATAATTTTGCTTTTGTCCTGAGTCTATGAATTTCTCTGGCTGCTTTGAATCTGAAGCACATGAAGAAATTTTTGAAAATGCAGATCCTCAGGCTCTGTGCTTTCTCAGATTCTAATAAAGAGGTTTGGAATAAGGGCTAAGGGGTCTCTCCCTGCATCCCTTTCTCTCCACATTCCCAATGACTATGGGGATATAGTCAACACTCCTCTACGGAATGTAAGTTTAAAAGATCTAATTTTTTTTTCAGCAATATGTCCAGTGACTAAAACATGGTAATATATTTTTCATACTTTACTTAAAAGTAACAGCAACAAAATGTAAGTAAATAGTTGTCAGAAATGGGGAAACACAGCTATACTTGAGATGCTTGGTAAAAGGTTTCTGATTTTACTGGGGGCAGAAACTATGACAGTATCAAGAGCCAAACAGGAAAAAAAAATTATAAGCTCTAAAACTCTCAAAATAAATTTGCCTTTTTAACAACAGGTTATACTAACATTGGGCATCCAAAAAAGTGGGCTAAATTTATGTGTAATCATCCACTAATAAATTAAGAGTGTTTCTAGTTACAATGATATATCAATAGTATTTTGAACATTATTTTTAATTCCTTAAGGAGAAAAGAAGCAATGTGATATCTAACTAAATATCTGAATTTGTAATAGATGCTTTTCAGGCACTTTGGACTTCCTCCAATTGTTATTTAATTTTCTTCTGTATTTACCTCTGTGGTGTGTTTTGGAGGCATCATTAGAAAAAATAACAAGTTATAACTTAATTAAATCAGACAGATGAAAACAAATACTGTATGATCTTACTTAAATGTGGAATTTAAAAACAAAAATCAGGCTCATAGATACAGAGACCAGATTGGTGGTTGCCAGAGATGGGGATCGGGGGTGGGCAAAATAGGTGAAGGGGGTCAAAAGGTACCAGCTTTCAGTTATAAAATAAGTCATGGGGATAGAAAGTACAGCATGGTGACTATAGTTAATACTATATTGCATACTCAAAAGTCGCTAAGAGAGCTAATATTAAAAGTCCTTATCACAAGAAAAACAAACTTCGTAACTGTATATGGTGATGAATTTTAACTACAGTTATTGTGGTGATTTCACCAAATATAAAAATATTAAATTGCTATGTTGTATAACTGAAACTAATGTCACATGGAAATCTACCTCAATGATAGATAAAAACCATAACAAAAAGGAAAATCTCACTGTCAAAAACAATTCTCTAACACTATCCACATTGCATAACACATTAGAAACATATTTATCTAAAGCCTTTATTGTAAGACACAGTTAATCACTGATAACCATCACCTAAACAAACTTGCTAATGTATTAATACTATCTACTTCTTTTCTATACCAAACTAATTATGAATTCAAATTCACAGTGTACTGTAGCATAGCTGCTCAGGCCATCAGCTGATTTTAAAGAAGTCTTCCAGTGATCAAGGGCTAATAAATTTTTAACCCAACTATAAATTAAAGAAACATGCTCATTAATAATGAATATTCTCATATTTTATCACAATGTAGATATGCATATATATTAAGTATTTTGTTTCTAAGTAAATAAGAAATGAACTACACATGTTAAACACTACTTTTGCAAGGTTTTCCATTTTCTTTTCTTTTCTTTTCTCTTATAATTTGCTCTGTTATTTTTGCCAGAATTTGAAACTCAAGGAAATAAATTTGGGCTCTATTAATAGGGCTGCATCATAACCCTAACGGAATAGGAGCCTTGTCTCTCTCCCTTTGTTTATCTGGTCTGACTACCTTGTATTACAGTATAAACCCCTGTCCCACACACTTTCAAAGTGAGCTCCAAGCTAAGTTCTTGCTTGTATTGTACTTGGAAAAAGTTTGATTAAATTAATCAAAAAAAGAAAAAAAGAAAAAGAAAGAAAAGAAAAACTGCCATGACATAAAAGTAATGTTTTCTTTTCCCAATATTTTTGTTGGGGTCAGATACACATAACAAAATTTACCATCTTAACTACTTTTAAGTGTACAGTTCATTGGTATTAAATACATTCATAAAGGTGTGCTACCATTACCATCATCCATCTCCAGAACTTTTCATCCTGCAAAATTGAAACACCGTACCCATTAAACAATAACTTCCCATTTCCTCCTTCTTTCCAGTGCCTGGTGCTCAGCATTACACTTTCCGTCCCTATTATTTTGACTATTCTAAATAACTTATATAAATGGAGTCATACAGTATTTATCTTTTAGTGACTGGCTTATTTCACTTAGCATAGTGTCTTTAAGTTTCATCCAGGTTGTAGCATATGTCAGAATTTCTTTTCATTTTAAGGCTGAATAGTATTTTAGCAAAAAAAAAAAAAAAAAGCAACTTAAAGGGATGCTGCTTTGGAGGCATCATTTTCTACAGCAAACTTTCTATAAAGATTTAGCCCTATATTATGGGTCATATACAACAAAGTACAGATTTTTCCAATGGAAATTCACTGAAGACTATGCAGAAAAAGGCAAAGACCAAGAAACAAACATCAAAAACAGTACTATATACAGTTTTTGGTTACAATGTATGTGGTAAAAATATTAAAACATGCCCAGCACTTGGAAATACAAATCTACTGTGTTTCTATACACTAACAAACTATCAGAAAAAGGAATTAAGAAAGCAATCCAATTTTATCCCATTTACAACTGTATCAAAAATAATAAATTCCTAGGAGAATAAGTTTAACCAAGGAGGTAAAAGACCTGCACACTGAGAACTATAAGACATTAATGAAAATAACTGAAGACACAAATAAATGGAAAGATATTCTGTGCTCATGGATTGGAAGAATATTATTAAAATGTCCATACTACCCAAAGCAATCTACAAACTCAATGCCATCCCTATCAAAATTCCAGTGGCATTTTTCACAGAAATAGAAATAGCAATCCTGAAATTTTCACAGAAATACAAATAACAGCCCTGAAATAGAAATAACAACCCTGAAATTTATATGGAATAACAAAAGACCCTGAGTAGCCAAAGAAATCTTGAGAAAGAAGAACAAAGCTGGAGGAATCACACTGTCTGATTTTTGACTATATTACAAAGCTATAGTAATCAAAACAGGATGGTATTGTCATAAAAACAGACACATAGGTCAATGTAAAAGAATAGACAGCCCAGAAATAAACCCATGCATATATGGTCAATTAATTTATAACAAAGGAGGCAAGAATATACAATGAGAAAAGGACAATCTCTTCAATAAATGGTGTTGGGAGAACTGAACAGTCAGATGCAGAAGAATGAAACTAGACTACTGTCTTAAACCGTACACAAAAAATAAATCAAAATAGATTAAAGACTTGAATGTAAGACTTGAAACCATAAAACTCCTAGAAGAAAACATAAGAAGGTAAGCTCCTTGATATCAGTCTTGGCAATGATATGTTGGATCTGTCTCTAAAAGCAAAGGCAGCAAATAAGAAACAACAACAAAAAACAAACAAGTAAGACTACAACAAACTAAAAAGCTCCTGCACAGCAAAGAAAATCATTAACAGAATGAAAAGGCAACCTGCTGAGTGGGAGAAATATTTGAATCATATATGTGATAACAGGTTAATATCTATAATACATAAAGAATTCATACAACTCAATAGGAAAAAAGCAGTTTAAAAAATGGACAGAGGATCTGAATAGACATTTTTCCAAAGATGATATACAGATGACCAACGGGCATATGAAAAGATGCTTAACATCACTCACCATTAGGGAAATGCAAATCAAAACCACAAAGAGATATCATCTCACACTTGTTAGAATGTCTATTATCAAAAAGACAAGAAAGAACATGTTTTGGTGAGGATGTAGAGAAAAGGAAACTATTGTGTACTATTGTTGGAAATGTAAATTGGTATAGCCATTGTGAAAAACAGTATGGGGGTTCCTCAAAAAATTAAAAATCTGATCTAGCAATTCCACTTCTGGGTATTTATCTGAAGAAAATGAACATGCTAATTCTAAGAGAGATATGCACCCTCTGTTCATTGTAGCATTACTTACGAAAACCAAGATCTGGAAACAACCTAAGTGTCCACTGATGGATGAAATGATAAAGAAAGTGTAGTATACATATACAATGGAATACTATTCAGCCATGAAAAAGAATGGAGTCTTGCCCTTTGCAACATCATGAATGGATCTTGAGGGCATTACACTAAGTGAACTAAGTCAGACAGAGAAAGACAAATACCATATGATCTCATTTATATGGGGAATCTTAAAAACTAAACCACCACCAAAACAAGCTCATAGATGCGGAGAACAAATTGGTGGTTTCCAGAGGGGAGGGGTTGGGGTGAACAAAATGGGTAAAAGGGGTCAAAAGATACAAACTTCAGGTTATAAAACAAGTAAGTCATAGGATGTAATGTACAGCTTGACAGCATGGTGACTATGCTAGATAATAATACGGTATTGTATATTTGAAAGTTGCTAAGAGTAAATCTTAAAAGTCCTCATCTCAAGAGAATAAAGAAAAAAATGTGTAACTATGTATGGTGACAGATTGTAACTAGAATTATTGTAGTGATCATTTTGCAATATTTACAAATATTGAATCATTATGTTGTATACCTGAAACTAATATAATGTTATATTAAATATACCTTCAACAAATACAAACAGAAAACCAATACTACATACTGTTTTGGATACAGTGTATGTCCTAAGTGTACAAAAACATGTCCAGCAATAAGAAATATAATCTCAGGATAATGGTTACTTCTAAGAAGGAAGACCAAGAAAATGATGTGACAATGGGCAGAGGAGTACAATTTGACTTTATACTATTCTGTTTTCCAAAAGAGATGCCTAAAGGATATCTGGAAAATTGTTAAAAATTTTTTTTTGAGAAGTGATAACTGGTTGTTAGCTATATTCTTTTTGTAACTCTGCATATGTTTATAATATTATAATTAGAAAACTAAAGCAAGGATGATAAAGAATACTAAAATATTTTGTATATCTATTATCAAGGATAAGATAGTGCTGGAGAAATCACTTTGACTTGCTGATCAAGATGTTGATTACAAAATTATCTCCCAAATCAGCAAATTTTTGACTGAGCACAACATTAAAACAATTAAAATACGTAGGTCATAAATAGATTATTTTTGTCATTCTAATAACTCATTAGAAATAGTAGTTCATTGATGTGATGGACAGCTTGGTGCTAAAATATAAAAAATAAAACATAGTTCCCTAAAATAATTTCATCACTCATTAACTTAGACTCAAAACGTCTTACCAGTACTCCTTTCCTCTGAAAATGCTCCTGAGCTATAACATTCAAATGAGGATTACGAGCTAGTAATAGGCACAAAAGTGAATTTTGCTTTCTTGTTCCACTCCTATTGTTGCTCAGTTTTGTTTTAAAATTTTACTGTTTCAAGAGGTTATAAAACAATCATTCTCAAATTCGTTGCCATTCAAAACCAGGTAATAAAGGTATTTCTATTACTCATACATGTGACGCTTGCCCGCACCTTGGGACCTTTGCACACGCCATGCTTTCTATTTAAGATGCTTTTCCTGAGACTTAAGTTAGATTGTTCTTTCTAATAACTGAGGTTTAGGTGTCACTTGCCCAGAAAGGCCTCTTGCTCAGTCTATGTAAAGTTATCTTTTCCCACTCACACTCCATTATCTCCCCAGCATCTGTTATCTAAAATTGCATGTATATTTATATATTTTTGTTGTCCCTTTTACCTTCCTCATTAGAAAATAAAAATCAATTAAGAAAGTTTATCTTGTTTCCCAATGTATTTCAATAACCTAGAATACATATGACAAAGCAGTTGCTCAAAAAAAAATCTGTTCAGTGATGTAAATGATAACCTTAAGCAAGGTACGGTTTTTAGAACAGAAGGTGTAGAGCAAACAAAGTTAAAAAGGTGTTCTTGGTTAAGTTAGATAAAGATCGTTTTGTGGCTTCCTTATAATGCTTGGGTATTCCATACCATGTACGAAAATAGCAAATACCAGAGCTAGAGTAGCTTTGGAGAAATAAATGAGTGCCATTTTTATCTGGGTCTGACATCAGGGACATATAAAGAAAATTTATGAAGCATATATTTGCAACTATTGGTCTGCAATCCCAGGGGTTAATTAAGATGAGAGATAAAAACATTGGAGGCCCTCAAGTATAGAAGGTAGTGCAAATGTACCTTCTATAGTGAATGAGATCACTCGGGGACAATATGGCTAGGAAAAGAAGATGGTGAAGGACAGAGTTTTGAGGTGTATGAGAAAACTGAGGTCAGCAAATAAACTGAGGATCAGAGTGGTAAGCTGGCATTCTGGTGGTCAAAGTCAAGGACTATTTTAAGGATGTGGCACTGGTCAGTTTATAGGAAAACCATGGTCATCGGTGACCATAAAAATTGATTCCGAATTTTGACCAGAGTGCTATCAGTGAATATAAAAACGAAACAATGAGTGCTAAGGACATGGGCAAAGAGTTGATAGGATGCTATCTCTGATTAATTTGATGTAAAGGAGAGGGAGAAGTAAATGACCACCAAGGTTTTGGTGATGGGTGACTGAGTCCTCATTCCATCAACAATGCAATGAATTCAAAAGTATGAATAGTTTGCACAGAATAAATGTAAACATTGAACAGTTGGAAAATTTAATATACTTTTATTTACTTCCATTAAACCTCCTTAAAAATCCCACAATTTAATATCTTAGAAGAGATAGAGCAAGAACATATAAAAATATATAACAATTACAACTCAACAGAAGATAATTCTTTAATCATTTCTTGGTTTAGTAGTTAATTCTAATTTCTGGTAAAAACAACACTCACCAGTTCATGCAATGCTATTAAAGAGATCTTTTTTCCCCATTTCCCTAAAATCTTAGGTGAACAAGTTTAATGAACTCATTCATCCTGGTTTGTCTAGAGAATAAAGGTGTAGTAATTTCTTGAGGCTATGTAAACATATCCAAAATGAAATTGAGATTTGAAATTAAAGTGCAAATCATTCATCTCAGTCTTTTGAATATATCAGATGAAATGTGCCTTTTAAGGAAGAATGAGGCGCTATAGACAAATCAGAATTTCAGATCTGGAAAATATCTTTAAACTTCACGCAGTGGTATTCTCTTTCTCTGTTTCTATTAAAATAATATCAAAAGTCCCGTTAAGATTTAGCTAAAGATGTAACTCCCAAGAAACTTGATGCTATATCCTTCCTGGAGTGGTTGAGAGCACTTGAAATATGTTTATAAGGACATAAGTTAAACAAAGTGTACAAGACAAAATCTATTACTCAGTTCTGATCATTTTGATATAACCCCCCAAAATGATTGCTTCTGCCTCTTTCCCCCTGCATATTTTTTTTTTAAATCAGCCTATTGTTTAGGGCATGTTGATGCAACACCAGGAAATGTTTTACTTTATTGATTTATTTTTTTGGCTGCGCTGGGTCTTAGTTGCTCCGTAGAATGTGGGATCTTCCCGGATCAGGGCTCGAACCCGTGTCTCCTGCATTGGCAGGCGGATTCTTAACCACTGTGCCACCAGGGAAGCCCCAACACCAGGAAATGTAAGCAAGACACCTGAATTATTTATTTAGAACCCAGAATTGTTTAAATCTGAAGCAATAGCTATGTGATTGAATTGCTATCTTTGTTAGCGCATGAAATACAACAAAGATGCATTGCCTTTTCCTAATACTAATGTTAAATTAGAAATCTGAGAGTCTGGTGGCTATTAAATATGTAAAGTACAAGAGAATAAAACCTTATTCCTGTAACCTTTACTAATGATTTGGAAAATCTGAGTGTTGAAAACTGAGTTTGGAAATTGCCCACCCATGTGCCATACATGTCTTCAAAATCTTTATCTCATCCACAGTAACATTTTAAATTATCACATGCTGTCTTTGCAACATACTTCTAAGTATCTCAGGTCTGAATTTCACCGTCTCAGAATTTAGGTATATTTCTCCCTATTACAAGCCAAAGAGAAGTCATTGTCCAACTTGGAGGCCTACAACTTAGTTAAGAGTATCCTTAGAAAATAAATTCCTGGCTAATAAGTCTCCTTATTCAATTGGTATTTCTAAACAAAACTAATGCAAGATAACTAATTTGGGAAAGAACAGGTTCCAAAATTCTCACAATTCTTGCAACTCTTGTTTCTATCGCTTTTTCCTCGAGTACTATATCCCATCTTAGATCTTAATATGAATCTGGGGAACAATGAAGCAACAATAAGATCCCAGAGGAAAACTACAAGATAATTGAAAACTGAGTTGAGACATGGATATCACGGAACTACTTGGAAGAAAAAGGAGCCTTCGCCACATTAAATGAATTTATCTTCCTATGTTTCTTTTGCCCAATTAAAAGAGGATTATTGTACTCCACAGTGTATTTGGGATTAAAATTGCTTGCTACCTCAGTTACACTGAGGATACTGTGGGAAGTAACCGTATGAAACTTTTAAAAGCCTGGAAGATGAAACATTCACATCTTTGAAATACTCCTCGAGACTCTACTCTAGTTGCGGTGACCACAGAAATGGACTTCACAAGAACAGAGAGGTCTCAGAAACGTCTGGAAAAGGATAGAAAAATGGTATAGTCATAGAGCAGTGACGCTTTAATACAAATCAATGCTTTTAAACCAAAAGGAAATACCCCCTACAAATTTTACATTGAAGGTATGTCAATAGTTCACAACTGTTTTGAAAAGATCTGTGACTCCGGAGAACTCAGTATTTTAAAAAATTCAAACAGAATCATTTCTTGTAGTATATAGTAAATTTGGCAAGTTTATCTATGATTACAAAAAATTAATCTAGTATTTTTGACTGGAATATATATTTCCATGAAATATCGGCAGAAAGGATTTAACATATTTTCATATATCTGTAGACTGTTATGGCTGAAAGAGCATTAGAGGTCATCTAGCTGCTTGTTTTACAGATGGATCAGGAAATGGTGTTTACATTTTTGTTAATATGAGGATGACAGAAATTGAGTCATTAGCTCATAAGCATATTTTTTCAATGTTTTTCTCATTATTGAACCTGTTAGGAAAAGTGTGCATCAAAAAACTTTAGGATCATTAGTCATCAACTTTAGAATGCTCTGAAAAGTTAAACAACTAGTAAAATTATTATTTGAATTAAGCATTTTTAGATGAAAGCAGATCCAGATGTCAATGTTTACCTGTTCATAAGCTATATAGTCCTTCTCCTGTGGGTTCTGACACTACCGAATACATGTAATTCCATTTCAATGCATTTACATTTCCAGTGCACAATTTTCACGTCCACCTTTTGAAATGTCAGTTAAATCTTTTCTTAAATCACAATCATCTGAACCGAGGGAAGTATTCTTACGTGAAAGTAACATTTTTGGTTTTTGCTAATTGCAAAACATATTACGTGACCTTACCTAATATTTCTCATTCATTTCTCTGAAATATTTTTCTCTCTTTTTTCATTGTCTCTTTCTTTTTCTCTATTGGGAGGTAGGGATGAAATACCCTACCTTACTATGCATACAAAGAAGTCCTCAAATTTTATTTTACATACATTTCCCCTTGAGGACAATTCAAAGTATTCCCAGTGGAAAGTCACTGTGTTTTGAATCAAACTTTTTTTTTTTTTTTTTTTTGAATAAAGGGAATTACTTATGCTGGTGCTGAGCCAGTGGAATCCTGCTTAGTAACGGGATGTTTACGTAATTTTCCTTGATAAAATATAAGATTGAGAAATGTTCAGAATAGGGGAGAGAAGCCAGTATGTACTAATATAAACTAGCTTATATTAGACACAGTAATACTCATATTGTATCAGAATATCCGTGTTAATATATAGCATTTGTTGCAAACAGAAAAATAAAAGAGGAAGAAGAAAATGAAGGGTAACAAGAAAAAGGAGAAAATTAAAAGGATGAGGAGAAAATAAAAAGATGATGAGAAAGAAATACTGTAACAGTGTTAGTGAACTTGCTTATCTCATTACTTTCAGGTGCATCTGTATGTCCACTGAAGTGGTATTTATTCTGAGATTCAGTGGATGCCTGGGTAATCCTACTATTTATATTGAAAAAGTAGTACCTAATGTAAAACCAATTTTTTACTTAATTGGGACATCATTTTGAAGGATCTATTTTCCAGACTGACCATTGATGTTGGGCTGAATTGGCCTATAGGCAATTCAGAAATCAAAAATGGACTGTCATAAACTCTGCCTCAAATATTAGAGTCTTCTTTTGTTTGAGTAAATTATATTTAGATATTCAGATTATGATAACTTGCTGGAAGCTTATCAAGCCCTCTTTTCATGTAATGACTGAAGTAATAGTAATAATAATAATAATCATAGCAATTATTCATGTATATACAGATATACAGTTGTGAATATGTATCATATGCATTTGGATGCAGTATCTGTTACTGCAATATCTAAGTTCTTACATGTGCATAATCATCATATGTTCCGTCTCTTGCATTTATTTTTGAGTGTTTTTACTTTTTATTTTTTAATAGCTCAGGATGGCACTTATACACAATATAGTTTTTAAGCTGATTGTTGACCCACTATTGACTACTTCCTGAAAATAATGTCTTGTGCATAGATTTGCAAATAATTGTTTTGGGCTTCTGGGACAAAACAGCTAAACAGAATGTCTAAATACTCGAAATAAGTCAAATAATGAAGTAACATTCCAAATTAA
Source organism: Balaenoptera borealis (assembly GCF_965194805.1). Classification (NCBI taxonomy): domain Eukaryota; kingdom Metazoa; phylum Chordata; class Mammalia; order Artiodactyla; family Balaenopteridae; genus Balaenoptera; species Balaenoptera borealis. Next base: position 17,483,421 of record NC_138867.1, read on the forward strand.
CAGATACAAAATAACACATTTGCATTTAAAATAAACTTTAAATGACAGGAGAGACCTGAAGAATAAGAATCAATAAAGATTCATACTCTCATTTCTCTTCGGATAATCCATGATGGTGATATCTGTGCTTTCAAAATTAAGTAGAAATATGAATGACCCTATAATTAGAATAGGCAATGCGCACTGCCACATGAGAATGTTTAAACATGTTTTTATGCAACGGTTTTACATCTATAAGGTGGTTAATTTCTTAATTTTTGTACAACTTCTATAGTAAGATACTGTGAATGTTATGATTACTTCAACATTAAAATAGCAGAGCCATACTTGTTATACATGTAAGTTCCTTAAAAATGTATTATTTTAATACATATTAACTGTATTAATCATTTACTTTTAGGGGAGAAAGAAAATACCTATATTATTGTCTGTAATTATTTCCATTATTAGTGAAGTGACAGTGACTTTGATTTTTACTTACTTATACACAGGATCCTGAACCTATGCAGATTTATATCTCCTGGGATGGAAGTCGAATTGGGGGAAATAAGCTGAAGAAGTAAATCACTCGTGATCACCTGCAGAGAGTGCATAACCACTGACTTTTCACATCTATAGGTCTCTCTTGATCATGACTAAGATTCTGTGGGCCAAGCCAGGAAAGCTCACATATGACAAATTTCCTATTAACTCCTTGGGTACTTGGGTCTCATTGACTGGAAGTGACACTGAGCCTTGGAGAGTGGTACAACTCTGTGATGACAGAGTCTAGCCATGAGATAGGACCTAATTATTTTAGGTCAGGACAGAAAATTAAAAACTTAAAAAAAAATGTTAGAATGCAGTTTTCAATCTTTTCATTTTCACATGATGAGAAGGCTAAGTGATCTGTACCAAATTCAAGGTGGGACAGTCAAAAATAGAACGCTGTTCTATTTCTGCATCCAAAGCCTGTGACCTTTCTAAAGTAAATTTTTCCTGTGTTGATGACAATTAAGATGAGATCACAATGAAAAAGTCTTTTTATTTTATGTTAAAATTTTAACCTAATATATAATGTACCATTTACAGAGACAAATAATATTTCAAAAAATCTGACACTTCTTTTCCCTCTCCTTGTGGATTCAAAACAATCTGTGTTCCACCCTAACACCATGCACAAAAATTCAAAATGGATTAAAGACCTAAACGTAAGGCCAGATACTGTAAAACTCTTAGAGGAAAACATAGGCAGAACACTCTCTGACATAAATCACAGCAAGATCTTTTTTGATCCACCTCCTAAAGTAATGAAAATAAAAACAAAAATAAACAAATTGGACCTAATCAAACTTAAAAGCTTTTGCACAGCAAAGGAAACTATAAACAAATCTAAAAGACAACCTACAGAGAAAATATTTGCAAACAATGCTACCAACAAGGGATTAATTTCCAAAATATACAAACAGCTCAGACAGCTCAATATCAAAAACACACAAACCAATCAAAACATGGGCAGAAGGCCTAAAGAGACATTTCTCCAAAGAAAACAAACAGATGGCCAACAGTCACATGAAAAGATGTTCAACATCACTAATTACTAGAGAAATGTATATCAAAACTACCTCACATCAATCAGAATGGCCATCTTAAAACGTCTACAAATAATAAATGCTGGAGAGGGTGTGGAGATAAAGGAACCCTCCTACACTGTTGGTGGCATTGTAAATTGGTGCAGCCACTGTGAAGAACTGTATGGAGGTTTCTTAAAAAACTAAAAATAGAGTTATCATATGATCCTGCATTCCAACTCCTTGGCATATATCCAGGTAAAACTCTAATTCAAAAAGACACATGCACCCCAATGTTAATAGCAACATTATTTACAATAACTAAGACATGGAAGCAACCTAAATGTCCATCAACAGAGGAATGGGTAAAGAAGATGTGGTACATATATATGATGGAATATTACTCAGACATAAAAAAGAACAGAATAATGCCATGTGCAGCAACATGGATGGACCTAGAGATTATCATATTAAGTGAAGTAAATCAGACAGAGAAAGACAAATATCATATGATATCACTTATATGTGGACTCTAAAGAAAAGGTTACAAATGAACTTATCTACAAAACAGAAATAGAGTTACAGATGTGGAAAATAAACTTATGGTTATCTAGGGGGTCAGGGTGGGGGAAGGATAAAATGGAAGATTGGGATTGACATATACACACTACTATATATAAAATAGATAACTAATAAGGACCTACTGTATAGCACAGGGAACTCTACTCAATACTCTGTAATGACCTATATGGGAAAGAATCTAAAAAAGAGTGGATATGTTTACATATAACAGATTCACTTTGTCGTACACCTGAAACTAACACAACATTGTAAATCAACTACACCCCAATAAAAAGTAAAAAACAAAAATCTGTGTTCTAGCAGGCTTAACACATAAATATACATTATGGTTTTTTATTTTGCTATGTAAGGATATTGTATAATATATACATATTTGTTATTGGCACATTTTACATGATAGAACACAAAACACATACATTATATATATAGTATTATATATACATTTACACTTGTGTATCAGAACTTATACTAGGATTCCCATTTTTTGTGTGTATGAGTTGTAATTTGCTAATTTTCCAGAAAATTGACTTTGTTTTTATTGAAATGTTTCAATTGAAGGATACAAAAAGCAAACTACACTAGGTTGTCTTGTTTGTTTTCATCTTCAATGAACTGAGATGATTATAAAATATGAAATAATGCAAAATTCATAATGAGATAACTTGGCTATTACTTTAATCACCTGTTTTAAAATAAAATACATTAGTAGGCATGAAAATAAATTAATGTCTTTAAATAGATTCCAAAATAAATGAACAGGACTAAGTTGTAGAAGTAATGCAATAACTAACTACTGTGATTAATTAAAGATAGAAAATTCACATGAACAGTGTGCATAGTTTTGGGCTTCCTCAGCTACATGCATGAGTATTTGACTTCCTAATATATATATTTTTCAATCTTTCAAGTTTGCATTTCTGTCTTCTATATACCTTCTAAGAGAGGTACACTTTTTAAGAGAATATTACAAAATATCTACATATCACAAGTGTAGTGAAGGTACTAAGACTTTATCAACTTTTCATTATAAATTTATTTTTAAGAATTGACAAGTTTTTATTTTATGGACAATATAAGTAGATTATTAAAAATAACAAAATGTATGGATTAATAGTCTTTCAACATTATATATTACTTTCATCAGGAAAATAAAAGTTCATTGTAGCACTATTTACAGTAGCCAGGACATGGAAGCAACCTAAATGTCCACCAACAGAGGAATGGATAAAGATGTGGTACATATATACAGTGGAATATTATTCAGCCATAAAAAGGAAGAAAACAGTGCCATTTGCAGAGACGTGGATAGACCTTGAAACTGTCATACAGAGTGAAGTAAGTCAGAAAGAGAAAAACAAATATCGTATAGTATCACTTATATGTGGAATCTAGAAAAACGGTACAGATGAACTTCTTGGCAAAGCAGAAATAGAGACACAGATGCAGAGAAAAAACTTATGGATACCAAGGGGGAAAGGAGGGGTGGGATGAACTGGGAGATTGGGATTGACATATATATACTACTATGTGTAAAATAGATAACAAATGAGAACCTACTGTATAGCACAGGGAACTCTACTCAGTGATCTGTGGTGACCTAAATGGGAAGGAAATCTAAAAAATAGGGGAGATATATATATACATATAACTGATTCACTTTGCTGTACAGCAGAAACTAACACAACATTGTGAAGCAACCATACTCCAATAAAAATTAATAAAAAATAAAAGAAATGGGTTATCCTTTGTAATGGTTAGCAGAGAATGCCAAACACATCAAATTCTAATTGTCTGAACTGTACTAGATCTTTTACAACTAAGAATAATGGAACCATGTTCCTGTGCCCTTGACACTGAGGTTGACATTAGCTCTCTTGCATTCTTTATTTCATTAAAATATTAGCGGATCTTATAAAAGATTATGCATACCAGAAACTTGGAATATATAAACTCAGACTTCAAAATGTCTGGAGGAAAGAGAGGTAGGAAACTCCTTTACACAGCACTTCTTGAGTTTAAGGTTTGTTTTATGCTTATATAAACCCTGGCGTGTTGTACTTGTCAGAAAAACTTCATAACCTAATAATAACCTTTTGCTATGCTTTATGTGGTGTCGTCCAGACAAACTGTCATGCTTTTCAGCTGAACAAGACTGATGACACAGCAAACGACCAATGCAGAGCTGAGGAGAATATACCCCTTCAATGAACTTCAGGCCACTCCAAATCACTTCCCTGGGCTAGGATGGCAGTAGTCCCTCAAGGATTTTGATTTAAAGGCTGTGAATTGCCAAAGATACAACTCCAAACATGAAAGAGCGAGTCGAAAAAATAAACCTTTTCCTCCAAATATAGTTTATGTGAATATTTGTTGGTGGGAAGGGAGAGAAGTTTTTTAAAAATTTGAAAGAAAAAATTAGGAATATGGAAGCCTTTTCAAAGTACAAAAAGTAAAATTTTGTTTACGAAAGCTCTTATTAAATAGAAATGTATTAAAAATTGTGGCATTTAATCAGTAATGTTAACATTTATCACCACACTTGTCATGATGTTTGGGTTTTTTTTTAATAGACTTCAGATATTTGGATATTTTATCCAAAAAATCCCCATGAACAAAAGCACCTCCACTATGCTGTTCTCTTACCGTTTTATAACACTATTTTTAAACTCAATTATTTTTAAATGGGCTATCCACTGCTTTAATTGTCTAAAATGGTATGCCCAAGAGGTTGAAATTTTATTCTCTGTTATTAAAAGTTGGCCTGTGCTTGGAGCACACATAGTATTTTATGTGTTTGTGTCTAATGTTTTTTTTTTTTTTTTTAATTAATTAATTTTTATTTTTTTTGGCTGTGTTGGGTCTTCGTTTCTGTGCAAGGGCTTTCTCTAGTTGTGGCAAGCGGGGGCCACTCTTCATCACGGTGCGCGGGCCTCTCACCATCGCGGCCTCTCTTGTTGCGGAGCACGGGCTCCAGACGTGCAGGCTCAGTAGTTGTGGCTCACGGGCCCAGTCGCTCCATGGCATGTGGGATCTTCCCAGACCAGGGCTCGAACCTGCGTCCCCTGCATTGGCAGGCAGACTCTCAACCACTGCGCCACCAGGGAAGCCCTAATGTTTTTTTTTGTTTGTTTTTTTTTTTTTAAATTAAGGGCACAAAACTTAGTCTTCCACTTATTTGTATTTTATCAAACTTCTGAAAGACTGGAAAGATTCACCTCATCACTTAGCACTTCTACTCAGTCAGCTTCTCTAGCTCCCTAAGGAAGGTGAGGGAGCAGGTGATGAAGAAAGTGAAGATTAGAGCTGCCAGATTGAGCTGTATAGAGTTTAGCAGCGTCATAATGATGTAATGATGCCTACGTGTAGTCAAGATGTCCACATGTGAAGGGTTCATCATGGGAAAGGAGTTTCAGTTGAAGAAAAAAACATTTGGCTAGAAAATGTTTGACCTTTTGTAATATTGTTCAACAAGCAGTCAAGAACATACATATATGTGTGTGTATGTGTATACGTCCTACAAATGGTTAAAAACTACACATACATACACAAACAGGCTAAACAATCACACACAGCCTTAAAACCCTCCCCTAAAACATGGCCTTTATTCCTTTTCTTTATATAGGAAATTAATAATATTTGGCCACTTATTATGTTCTCTTTATTACTTTGAACTTTCTTGCAACAGCAAAGTTGAAAGTGCATTTAAAATATTTTTCATTGAGTAATCAAAGCACCCTGTGATTAGCTGTGAAGTAATATAATTTGGTAGTAGTAAGAGAATTTCGTTAAGATAACTCATAACAGGGCACTAGCATAGCTCTGGAGGTTACACAAATAGAGTTGACTGAGTTACACGACTAGGGTACCAACATATATTCAAAAGTTGTGAAAGGCCTACTCAAAGGCAACAAGAATGCAGTGATCCCACCATATCCTCACCTATTTCAGGTTATCAGTATTTAAAAATTTTGAAAGTGATGAGGAATAAACCTTCTTAAAATGATTACATATGCAGTTTGGACTAAAATGATCAGTATACCAGATATACATATATTTTTGTCAGGGCTAAAAACATACTTTGATTGTAGATTTTATAAAAATAAAAGAAAATGAGGAGGAGAAGTAACAGAGGAGGAAAGAGAGAAAAAGGTAAAAGAGGAGTCAGAAAGAATAAAGTTACTTTGCCTATAAAAATGAATGATATGCAAAATAACAATATCATTCATAATTAATACCTGGAGTGGTGAAATCGTCCCCGAATCAGTTCAGATAAATCCAATTCCCTCTCCTCTTTGCTAGGATTCAACCATGATTGCTTCCTTAATATTGCATTGGTTACAGTGTTCTTAAAGTATTTTCATGTGTCATTCCCTTATGCTAGAATATTAATTTCTTAAGAGGAATTTCCTACTAAATTACTGGTACCAAGCACTGTTTGCTGTAAAATAGGTGGCCAGTAAATATTTACTCATTTAGTGATTAATTACTAGACTACATAATAGATTAGATATACATTTTCTATTTCATTTCTTAGCAAAAATTGCCTTAACTTACATTTGGTAACATATAGTTTTACTATGATTTGTAATTTGAAGGAAGGTTAGTGGTTTTCAAGCCACTTAATACTGTTAATGGTTTATTTGTCGATGTGATTTTTGTCTACAAATATATAGCTCACATCTCATTCAGACTTCTTATTCTAGTTATGCTTTCTAAATCATGGTGCCATTTGTGGCAACTTATTGTTGAATTCAATCAACTGGTGGTCCATCTATGGACAACACGTTTTGCCAAGACCAAGAGACCATGTTACACTCCACGCGTGTGCATGCACACACACACACACACACACACACAGTATAATCGTGGAAAGGGGTATTTGATAGTCATGAATTCAACAGAAAAACAAAATAAATTGATATAAATCCTTCATATAAAAATATACTTTTTTCTGTTTTTAAATCAGTAATAATAATTCATATGAAATATTATTTGAAATAGGTATTAAAATACTTTTGGAGGGGATTTCTCAAGGATAAGTTTCATTTTAAGAAGAGAAATACATGCAGCGGCTTCTAACGTGCTATTTTTCTTTTACGGCCAGTTGTCTCTGTGTCGTCACTTGTGTTTCACGAGTTGCATAAGCTTACTCTTTGAGATAATATACTATGGAATTATTTCAGGAGTTCAATTTTTTGATCTTTTGAGTATTTTCCCCTGGTATGAATTGAATCATGTCCCTCAAAAGATATATTCGGGCAGCGGGGGAAGGGAGAGGTAAATAGGCAATGCACAGAAGATTTTTAGTGCAGTGAAACTACTGTCTATGACACTATAATGGTAGATACATATCACTATAAAGTTGTCCAAAGCCATAGAACGTACACCACCAAGAGTGAACCCTAATGTAAACTATAGGTTTGGGTTAATAATGATGTGTCAATATAGCTCTATCAATTTTTTAAAAAATGTATCATTTCAGAGGGGAATGTAGAGTGTGGAGGAAACTATACCAGTGTGAGGACAGGGGACACATGGAAAATCTCTGTATCTTCTGCTCAATTTTGCTGTGAACCCAAACCACCTCTAAAACAAACACACAATTAAGAAAAAAGATATATTGAAGTCTAACTGCCCCCCCCCCGCCCCGGTATCTCAGAATGTAATGTTATTTGGAAATAGAGTTTTTATAATAGTGGTAATCAAGTTACAATGAGGTTCAATAGGACTAGTGTCCTTATTAAAAAAAAAAAAAAAAAGGGAAAAATTGGACACAGAGACACAAAGAGGAGAGACTAAGTGAAGACACAAGGAAACCACCCACCTATAAGCTACAAAGTATCTGAGGCCACTCAGTTTTTGGTATTTTATTACAACAGTTCTAGGGAACAAATACACCCCCTCTGTCAGGATTTGGTAAATATGTTGAATTGCTTTGTAAAAATATAAGTCATACATGTCCAACAAGTAGAGTACAATTATAAAGCAACTGATATACAAAGAAAAGGCTACAGCACACATTATTCAAGCAAGGATTTAAAGTAGGTGCTAAATGGGCACCAGGAGATAGAATGGGCCAAATCGAGACTGTTGCAGTTTGGGTTGGGATTTAAGGGAAAGAACAGATTTGCTGAGAGGGAAAGCAATAATGGAGGTAAGGGTCAATTAAGCTGAAGTTGGAAAGTAAAGCCCTTTAAGGTCATGAATATCTTATAACAAAGACCAGACTCCTCTAACTGGGATGGTGACCCTTTTCACTAAAATTCATAAAGTCAAAGTGTCCTAAACATAATTATGAGGGGGAAGGAATATAATCTGGCCCAATAACTCAGTGAACCCTGCATTTGGCAATGTTACAGATATCACAACTAGATTATACTAACACACGGGAAAGGAAATCAGTACTAGTAAAAAAGAATGGAAGGTCTGTAATTAACAACCCAGATATTAGATAGAAAATATAGTTCAAGGAAAATTTAAATTCAGGAATATTTAATAGACACCACCAGCATTACTATCCCCACTCCTGGCAACATTTTAATGTGTTGAACTCCTATTTTATGGCAGGTACTATACTTGATAATTTACAAAAACTATTTCACTTAATTCTCTGACAATACACACACACACGGTATTTGACTCCCTAATATCCATTTGGAACTGACAAAGACGTAGGCATGATTGAGGGTAGTGGTACGCTATTCCCATCCAGTAACTATTTCCGGAATGTTCATGTGACCCACTTCTGGTCAATAATGCCCAAAGACAGTTTCCCTAGAGATTTCTTGGAATATACTTTCTCAATCTTAAAGAGAAAATCCACAGGAATACAGATTATTTCTTTCCTGCTGGATGCGAATAAGGACGCATTTGGTCTTCGAGGTTTCTGGCAGGTAACTTCTGTCCATGAGGGGAGCCAGCCTGCATGGACATAATCAGCATATGGTAGAACATGCAGACAGGACAATAAGAGCAGCACAGGGCCAGTAAACAGGCTCAGGCCAGGAGTCTGCAGCATCCCTAAGCTCTTTGGTGAGTTAATAAAGTTCCTTAATGTTAAAGCCTTTTTCAGTTGGCTCTTCTAAAACTTATAGCTGAAAGCATGCTAACAAATAGAATTATTCCGATTTTATACATGGACAAAGCAAATTCAAATGGTGAATTAAATTGCCCATGATCATGATGCTAGAAGCTTGTCCACTGTCCTTAATCCTAGTCTTGTATGATTTACTACTTACTCTTCTTTCCTTTCTCAAAACATCTAAAAGGAGTCTTGAATCCAACACTGAAAAGTTTAGATTTATAAACACTCAGTAACCTTCTTGGCTCTTGAACAAAAAATGCTTGACAAAACCCCAGCTTATATTGCTGGTTTTCCTGGCAGCCTTGTAAAATGAGAACACAGAAGAGAGATGATATTTCTGAACAGTATAAAGATATTTTGAAAAAAAATAGTTTCTAACCTATCATGCTTATTAAAAAAAAAACTTAAATTTTGTACCCATGGTTTAATGAAGAATATTATTGAATAATTATTTAATTCTGAATATGTCAGGTAAAACAAACCCAACAGTTGTTTTTTTTTTTCCTTTTTTTAATTCTAGTGTAAAATACAACATGGTACCATGGTAAAATAGAACATTTGAATTGTCTCTGTAGACTTTCCTAAATCTTTGTTTTTTAAACTATGTTAGTCATGTGACCTAATGGCAAAATTCTTTAGTGTAATTGTAATAGGAAATCTTGGATAATTATCTCATACATTTTCTTCCCAGCTTGGTTCTTATGCTAAACAGTTGAAATATATGTACATAAATATTTCTTCTAGTCTTTTGCAAAATCAACAAATCAAATGCCCCAAAATAAATGCACTTAATTTGCAATTGTTGCATTTTATTTTGAACACTCCATACTAACATTTGGAATGAGTGCTATCTACATGAAAAGTGTTAAAAATGAAAACCCAGAGTTCATGTTAATCTGGTTCTTATTCTTAAAGTTATCAAGATTTCGGCACAAGCTATACAAAGTATTGCTTTGCCTGGCATATTATTTTATGACAATTTTATTGTTATTATAAGACCTCCTTAGAGCAGAACAGTGGCCAAATATCTTTAGTTGGATCCTAAGGACTTGAGTTAATAAAAATTTGCTGCCTGTGAAATACTTTTTTATTTTATTTTATTTTAAAAAATTAGTTCAGTTTTGCCACATTACTTGTTAATAGTTTCATCATGACATTGGAGTAGTTTAATAGGTGATCGTTAAGAGAGATCATTTTTTCCAATGTTCCTATTGTTATTTCCAGAAAGTGAACTTGATAGTGACAAAGCTTGTCTATCTGGTGACTAACAATGCTCTGAAAAATAGAGAAGTACTTGGCTTGTCAATTGATTAAATATAGTCTTTAGGTACTTTAGAGTGAGTGTGACAATTTGAAAAGGTCTCTAAATGAATATAGGAAGTAATAAAAGATTATAAAATAAGGACTGTGATACGGATGGACCTAGAGATTATCAGACTAAGTGAAGTAAGCCAGACAAATGATATCATGTGATATCGCTTATATGTAGAATCTGAAAAAAAAAAAAAAAAAAAGATACAAATGAACTTATTTAAAAAACAGAAATAGACCCACAAACATAAAAATGAACTGATGGTTACCAAAGGGGAAAGGGGACAGGGAGGGATAAATTAGGAGGATGCATTAACATACACACACTCTATATATTAAATAATTACCAACAAGGATCTACTATTCTACAAAATATACTCAATATTTTGTAATAAACTATAAAGGAAAGTAATCTGAAAAAGAACAGGAAACAAACATATATATATAAAATATATAACTGAATCACTCTGCTGTACACTTGAAACTAACATGATGTTGTAAATTAACTATGCTTCAATTTAAAAAAAAATCCTATGTGAACTATGAAAAAAAATGGACCATGATTAAAAAAAAAAAAAACAAACACGAATGTGGACTTAATTTAGACCTCTGGAGAAAACTGTATTTATTAAACGACTTATCTTTGGATAGTCATTACAAAGAATCTTAGTGAATTATTGAAAATAGTAAAAGTGTTATACCATGAGAAAATGTTAGTGTATTGAAATATGTGTATTTGAGATTGTTTAAGGGAAGCAATTCCAAAAAGTCGGATGTAGAATCAAAAATGAATGTGCTTCCCTTTCAAACTCATGAATCTGTGCCATGGAGCCAATTCTAAAAGAGAAAACTGAAAGACACTCACGATCTTCAACAATTCAGAAATCAAAATGTAAATACAAAAGTGAAAGGAAGCTGAATTTTTAAAAGTTAGATTGTAATATGCAAAAAGTATTTAAAGTAAAAATGTAAATATGACTGTTTACAATTATTACAGCTTAGAATAGTCTATTTGAGTTCTGTCAATTTTGGATCTCTTGTTTAGCTTATAATTGCTAATTTACTTGAACTATCAGAAGGCCAGTGATTTCTTTATTCATTTATTACAATCACCAGTTCTGTTTATTTGATTTATCATATAAAGTTTTTATAATTAAATAATGATGCCCGATTTTGTATTTTTGTAAGACTTGAATACGGGCTTTGCTTAAAATGAAGAGAAGGTGATACTTTAAATTTAAAAAAAATAAAACTTTTCAGTAGAAATAACAAACAAATATCCTAGTACCTTGGTGATATTAAGCAAAGGAGCCCAGGTTATGCATAGCCAAAGGTGACGTTACAATGATTAGGAGAAAAGATATAGTCAAATCAAGAGGCTTTGTTTTGCTGCCTCACTATGTAACTTTGGAACCTTAGGAAAAGGAGGATATTGATTTCTTTCTGCTAACCTACTTGATTGAAATACTGTCAAGGGATTTAATTATTAAGATGATTGCAGTTTTCTTTCAGTGCAAGGTGCTGCATCAGTGTAAAGCATCACAGAATGATTTCAACAGGGGGCACAACAAAGTATCTGGCAACATTTAGGTAGGTTAAAAACAAATGGCCCACCTACATTTGGATTGTAGATTATCACTTTACAGGACTCCTCTTGATGCAAAATATGCTTGCCACTATAGTGGAAGAGATAGTGCTCCCTTTGAAACTGACATAAAACGTGTTTCCCACGTTGTTTTACAGACTTTGGAATTTGTATTTTTGCTGAACCAGGAAAATAGACCAGAAGGCATTATCCTTGAAGCATATATGGAAAAGAAAGTCGTACAACATTTTAGCTGAAATTGTGAAATGACAAAGATGGCCTAAAAAGAAAATATTTTGAATCTTGCAATGGCCTACTCTTGATATATCTCTAAATACATTTTTAAATGTCTGAGCACTTAATAAAATGATTTATAAATTTTAACACCATTATTGGAGGTAAACTGTTCTCTCTGATTGGTATTAACAATTTAAATTATCATGGGAATATTTATGTATATCTTTCAAGGTCCATCTCACCTATGACCCCCTCCTTCCCATCAATCATTGGTTTTTTTTTTTTTAATTTTTATTTCACTTACCATATTTTGGCAAATAAAGTATAATTTAATTTTATGGATCTCCCCAACGCATAGTAGTAACATTTTTGTTATATGTACATCCAAATACTTGAAGAAAGTAGATGAATGCTTATGTCACTGAAAAGATTAACAAATGTAATACTTTCACAGAAAAAGTATAAAATAAATCTGGTTGAGATATAATTCATAGTAGCAGAATCCTTAAATAAAATGCAGTATTTATATGTAAAAAAATCATGTTAAATTTAATTTCTTGACTACTGATTTAAATTTGTACTTTTTATTGTGGTAAAATATATAATTTACCATTTATACCATTTTTATAAGTGTAGATATCAATGACATAAAGTACATTGACACTGTTGTGTAACCATCACCACTATCCATCTTCAGAACTTTTTCTTCTTCCCAAACTAAAACTCTGTACCCATAACTCCCATGTATTCTTCGTTGTGATCTCTAGTTACTTAATATGCAAAGTAAGATAAGAATATATAATTATTTGGAATACGTTACGTGAAAAATACAACATGGAATTAATTAAGAAGTCACAATAATATCGGCATATGTTAAACTATACATGTTGATGTTACTGCATTAAACTCAGATTTTCTACACGAAACACTAAGAATTAAACACTGATGGTCAGTTGTTTTGTACCTAGCTAATTTTCTTATTCAAATGATAACAATAAGAACTTTATAACAATAAGAACTTATAAAGAAAAAATCTGACTGAAAGTATCTGAGAGTTGCCTGACTAAGCAGGAATAAAGGGATAGATAAGTCTAGCTGTCCACTAGACATTAGGGCAGTAAACCTTCAGTAGAAAAAAAGTAGTAGTATTCATGATCTCTATATTTTTTCAAAATTGCCAGGACTAAGAGAATAAAGAGGCAGTAGGAACAGACCCACATATAATTCTGATTTTGAAGTTATCAGTGATGGACTTTATCAACTGTGAATAATATGTTCAAAATTATTGAAAGGATGTATTTACAAAAAAAAAAACTATAGTCTATATGAAAAAACTATATGAAAATTCTTGAACTAAAAATAAAATATATTAAGAACTGAATCAATTATTTAATGACAGATTGAAAATGATAGAAGAATAGTGAACTGGAAAGTAGATCAATAGAAAATGTGTAAGCTGAAAAACAAAAGCAAAAAGAGTAAAAATGTTTAAAAGAGTGATTTGAGAAGGAGATCTAATAACCATTGTTGGAATTCAAGAACCAAGGAGAGAGAATGGGGAAAAAAGCAGTAAGTGAAGAGAAAAAGTCCTCAAGTTCCCAAAGCTGTTAAAAGGTATTAAGCAAGGTAAATACTCAAAAAACCACACCTAGGCTCATCATGTATATCTCATCAAAGGAACAATAGGCTATTAAAAAAAAAAAAAACACTGGAAAGACAGATGAAAAATACCTTTAAATTGCTGAAAGAAAATAAGTGCCAACCTATGCTTTCGTCCCTAGCACAAGTGTTTTTAATTGTGAAATAAAATACAGATTTTTTTTTTTCAGAACAATGGCAGTCATACATTAAAATAGACTATAAGAGAACTTCTTTGGCCCAAGTTTAATCATTAAATTTTTCTATACTTCCAAAAAGGTTTTATTGGATACGCATGATAAATCATATCTTCTGCAAACATAAATCCTTTTATCTCTTATTTTCAATTTTTTACTTTATTTTATTTTATTATTCCAATTACTAGAACTTCAAAGAATGTGCTACCCAGTAATGAGAACTACTGGTAGCCCCTTGCATAGTTTCTCATTTTACTTTTAATGATTTTAGTGCTTAGGGCTGTTTTGTGAAGAATATAAAGGACATTTATTGCATAAGACAGAGGTTCTTGTTATACTCAGCCACAGATACCACATATGATTTAGAAAAATGACCCTTTTAATTCTTAAAATTATTAGCCACAGATATTAAGGTGGGCCAATATTATTTTCATATTTTCCAATTCTAAAATTCCATCAAATATTCACTCTCTTTCCAAATCAGAGAGTATCCTAACGGTGGGATGCTAGATTGAGAAAATAACTTCAAAGATAAAGAGACAACAAATTATATTTTGTGGATAATACTAAATTTCATCAAATATTTAGAGTGAAACATAAAATGCAAATCAATATTTAGACACTTGGAAAGATGTTAATATTTTGTTAAAATGTTCAGTTTTTATCCAGATGTCTGGCAGCACATAAGGAAAACAAAACACTCTGTGAATAAACATAATCTCAATTACACCAAAATGCCATTTTTCCACTGATTTCCAATTTTCTTTATAAAAGATGATATAATCACATGTTGGGTGATGGTAGATATTAACAATCCTGGCTTCTAAGAACACACCATTATAGTTCATTCATTAGGCATTCCAATGCCTATGCTATTCTAAGAAAAACTGAATTAGGTAGCAGTGAAAATTTTCCAGTTTTGTTCCTGTTGCTACAGTCATTTTGACATGAACCAAAATAAAGACAATGGTCTGAGTGCTTATTAACTCTTGATAAAGGGTTATTCTTTTAAAAATACAGTTGTCTTCAGGAAGGAATTACTATTACCCATTTTTATATTTTTTTATCCACATAAATGTTATACCTATCTACTTGGGGGTATTATTAATTTTGCTTTAATGACATTTTTCTAGTAGCAGAGAAAATTATGGCCCATAGGGTAATATCCAATTTTATTCATTAATTTCTAGTTGAGGCAATAGTTATTATGTATCAAACAATGGTAAAGTCTTCATAAAAATATTAAAAGGGATTACTTTGTATGTATTAGACATATTTTCTTAGTTTTCTGACTAAAGAAATTTCTAATTTTTGATTATCATTTATATTTCTGGAGGAAATATTCTACTCTTCAGGCATATTTCTCAATAAAGAAAGACTTTTCCCAAGAAAAGAGAATCTTAATAAATACATAATACAAATGTGAGTAAGAGGAAATACTCCTTGGGTATGCAGTTGGGATATAATTTTGAAACTTTTGTCTGTTCTTGTAACTCTTTGTTTAGTATAAATTTTCATTTTAAAAATTGTTTCTCTGGATAGAGTTTCAAAATTTTTGCTCAAGGAGAAACCTATACTGAGTTCCAATTACAATAAACTCTACCATTAAACCCTGAATTCAATTAGGACCACCTGGCAATATCTATTTTAATTTCCATTTCTTACACCTGTGTCCCTTAAGCTTAAAAAAGACTTTCCCTCTGGCTATTTTTTTGTTACCCTAACATATACTGACATTGGTAAAAACAAAAGAAACTATTTTCTCATGTGTTATATGATGAGTTTTGCTTAGGTGTTTATGTCAGAAAGTAACTTCATAGCATTTAAAATTAGTCCTAATTGCTGTACATTGACCCTCCATTTTCTGATCCTCTCTCCCAAGTTGCTATTTACTCTCCATCTTTCAAAAGGTACTTAATATCTTAATGTGCTTCATGCCACCCCCCCCCCCCACTATTATTTGTACTGAGGAAAAAAAGTGTGTGGACATCTGTCATTTATCGATACTTATTAGTATGAATTTTATGTTATACTTTCATACATTTAGAAATAATTACCTAATTATAATTCTAATTGAGGGGAGTAATTATATATAATCATATGATTATGACTTTTATATAAAGTGAGGTGTTTTTTCCGCCTTTAACAGGATAGGTGTCATTATAGACTAAAATGGTAGACTGCTGCAACCGCTAGAATTGTTGACAGGCTGATTCAGAAAGGACTCACCAGAGACTCATTTTGTGCAATGTGAAAGATACTCTCTCATTTAGTAAAGTTTGTGGTAGTTTACAAACCTTCCAGAGCACCAACAGATTACAAACTTAAAAGAGGAATGAAAAAAAATAAAAATAAATAAATAAATAAATAAATAAATAAATAAATAAATAAATAAAAAGAGGAATGAGTCTACCAGCTCATTCAGGCGTCGGCCACAGGGCAACTTAAAGAAGACATAAGAGATTCTGCTATTTCCACTCTTCCTGCTATCCTTGCACTATTGCTAGGGTCCATAAAGCATCACACTAGGAACATCATTAATTGAAACCATGGAAATACAGGTGATAATGACTGTAAGTGTGGAATTTTCACCATCAAAAACAGGACTGAGAAGTTTCCACAGGATAGACCACGAGTCACTATGATAGGGGAAGAGCTGATTACCAACAAAACAGCTGAACCTCCATCTTGTGTTGCTAAAATTTACCTCAGTTTCTTAAACGGAAAGAACTAGAAGTTGTCATCATCAAAAAGAAATGGAGACCAGCCTTGAAAATTTCCTAAGCAGACCAAAAACAGTTTAGTCATACAAGCAAAGCTTAATTCAGTTTATTTCACAGGCCTAACTTGAACTGGGTCATATCTTGTTTACGCCTCTGGAAATCACAAGCAAAACAATTTGCCAAAATTGATATGAAGTAACCACTAACCAATTCCCTATCATTTAGGAAAATTCTAATATTATAAGCAATCACTGTGAAGAATAAACAGTCATGAGCTTCTCACCATAAAAACTGCTCTAAGACAATATACCCCTGAGCTTTATTTCATGTATTGGTTTGAGCACCCCCAGTTCGCAAGCTGTATTTTTGGGGTGTGCACAATAAACCAGTACTAATTACTACTTCAGTGACTCATTGGTTTTACTTCTGTTATTTCTGAACTTCTGAAAAAGTAAACATAAAAATTGTGCTGAGATTTGATCCAGGTATTATCGGTTGTGTGTGTGAGGGAGAGTTCATAATTGAGCTGGATATAAGAAATGTACTTGGTGGCAATAACAGAAGACATTTAATCTGTGCTCTGTTTCTCTTTAAAGCCCCCCTGTAGCGTGATTCCCGTGGCCTTACCTTCTTCCCCAGCGTCTCAGAAGCTTCCCAGCAAACTCAACGGATACCTTCCGCAGAGATGGTGTCATCACCCACTGGAGTTGACAACAACGGGAAATGCAGTGTCTGCCATGGGTTGGATGAAGATGCGCTGAGCTGAGGGCCTGAGGACCAGAAGGTCCACAGGTTAGAACTTGCACCAGACTCATGTGAGGACAGGACTGAGGTTTGGGTCAGCACCTGGGTCTAACTGAGGCTGAGACTACCTCTCCCACTCCCTCCTGATCCACCACTTGAATCCACTCACTTTCAACTCTCTGCAGACGCCAATCTGTGGATGCTCAGAAACAAGTAAAACCAAAGGTAGAATGAGGAGGAACGGAAGGAGAGGCAATGAAAACGGGGCAGGGCTTGTGAAAACTTCTTTAAATTAGCTGAAAGGAGAGATTATATTGTAAACCACCTGTGACTAGAAAAATAAGAAGGGGCAAAATTAATTATGCCTCCCTACAAAGAGCATTAGTACATTGGTTCTCAACTAGTAAGTTTTTTTTGTCTTATGTTCTAAAATAAAACAAAAACATAATATCCTGCAAGTGCTTAAAACTTTCTCAACCAGACTGTTACACAGTAATATTTTCAGGCAAATTTCTAGTACCCAGACTGACTGTCCCTGGAACTCAGTGCCTTAGACACTACCTTTGAATAAATCCCATGCCTGTTTTGCTGTGTCATGTGTCCATTCAGTACAGACAAGGGTTCTTTATAACAGCCCTCATCAAATTGTTGGCTTTTAAGCAAGGTACTGAAACATGTCTCTCTTTTTAATCATCTCTGTTTTCACAATAGTTGATGACAGTGCTCTTCAAACTGACAATTATCTTGAAATGCTTTCAAATATCCTCTTGAAAATGAAATCAGACTCACGTATCACTGGCCGAAAGGATTTATAAAAGTAACACTTTTGACTGTATTTTGAAAGGAGAACACAAGAAAATTAAATACGAGGTAGATGAGTGATAATACCTTCAGCTGAGATATTTGTGGAAAATATAAAGTTCCTATACTTTTAATATAGAATTTGTCGTGGTGACTGTGGCAACCAAAAGAACCAAAAGAAAGAAAACCTAGAAAAATAAATGTTAGCAAAATTAAATATTACTTTAGAGACGGGAAAGTAAGTTGCATAAAACTACCTCTCTTCTGCTGCCCCAAGCCTCTGTCTACCGACCTTCTCCTCTCTGTTCTTTGCTCCCAGATGAGTATTTATAACCTTGGGGCAAATCAGAATCACTTGGCTCAGACCTGGAACTAGATTTAACACTCGAGTCTTGCTCTCAGACCCTAAGACTCAACTGGCCTCAGCTGAGACCTGAGGTGTGGCTCTTCCGAGATACAATTCATATATGTACATATAGATAATTCTGTAAGTATAATACACACACACATACACACACAATATATATTTAACAATATCATGTTAATTAATGTTATATTAAATATAACATAACATTTTATATACATATTTATACTTTGTATATTTCTATGCATATACAATGTATACCCATATTATTTATATATTATTTATATGGGATTATATATACACACATATATGTATATATAGATGAACAGATAGAAATGGGTATAGATATAGATGATTTTTGTGAATTTCAGAGGCACGTTAAATTACATCGACTTCTTGGAACAGCGGTAATTAATTAAAAATCACAACTGTTGAACAGCTGCTGTCCACAGATCTCTCTGAGTGATGTAATGAAGAGGAACAATGTTACAGGATACAGCGTATAAGCAAGAGTCAGAAAACATGGGTGCTAATCTCAGCTCTGTCACCAGTTTTGTAGGGAAACATATTAGTCCTTCTAGGTCATGATGCAAACATTTGTAAAGTGAGGGAATGAGAGTGTATCAGTGGATTTCCCAGTGTTTTCTCTTAAAATATGAGTTTGCTTAAAATACTCCAGTAACCTCCCATCTCTCTCAGACTAAAACAAAACAAAACAAAAACAAAAACTAAATGTTTATAGAATGTCATAAAATTCCCATGTGTTCTAGATCCTTGAATATGGAGGGCCAACTATGGGACTTCAGCATCCCCAGATTTTGATAACTGCGGCAGGTCCTAGAACCAATCCTCTGCTGATATATGGAGGGACAGCTATAAATCATATAAACCAGATTAATTGCTTAGAAGAGTATCTAGCACTTAGTAAGTTGTGAGCAAGTGTTAGCTGTTATGACACATCAAATCTTCCATCTACCTCCATAGACTGTTACTTTCATGAAGCTGAAAAGCAGGTTTCCTGTGCGTTCAGCTGTAGCCCCAATGCCCTGTTTGGGGCTTCCATACAATATGTGTCCAGTATATGTTGTTGGAATGAATAATGACATAGGCATAGAACAATCTGGCTCTTTATGATTAGAATGGGAATAGTAACCAAGACTAGTCCTAAAAACAACTGAAGAAAGACTTCAGGGATGCACGTTAGAAGTAAACATCTTTTGACTAGAAAGAGTTCCTAGTGAAAAATGCTCTGGGCGAGACATAGTCACTATATCTAAAATAACACTTTTAATTTGCAACTCAGCTCCAGCAGGCACACTGGTAAGAACAGTAAAGACTTAAGTATGAAAAGGAGCTAAATTGATAAAGGCTTTACATTTAAAACAATAGACTTAAATGTTGACTATATGCCCAAAAGCAGTGGAGTGGGGCACGTGTGCCAATGCTTAACTAGCTGCCAGTCTCGGCAAATACCTGCTTACCAGGTAGCTTTCATCCAGACCCTCTCAAGCCGGTGGTCCCACTTAAGCCTCTGTGTGCTGCTTTTGAAGGCTATGATGGATAGGCTTTTTGAGTTTTTCTTGTTTCTTAGCATGATAATTTAGGAGGCAGTTACCTTAGTCTTTTTTTTTCTTTTTTTCCCTCTGTTATGTTTTTGCAAAAACAACACATTGTCTTCTTAAAGACTTAATTATTCATCTCCTTCTTTGCTCTTTTCCCATTTCAAAGAGGTTTTTGAATGATAAAGACATGTTTCTGAATAAAAAAAAGGCTTGGTTGTTTTTCTAGTCACTTAGAAATGCAAAGTTGGTAAAGTCATTTGAAACTAGACAATTGTATTAGAAAATGAAGCAACATTCCAGTATGTTTTTTAAAAGGGGAGCAGAATCTGCCACCCCAAAATATGCTTCTTTGGCACAAGGATTATTTTAGGTTGATTATTTTTAAGAAACAGCAGGCACAAGGAGAAGCTCTCGAAATTGAGAAGTTAGCCCTTTTGTAAGAGATATTTACACTTAGAAGGGAAATCTTCCTCTGTAAGATTCCTCCCTCTCAGAACCAGGCAGAGGAGGATGACTAAACACTAAAAACCTCTTATCAATGAAGAAAGCAGCTGACTTAAATCTGCATAAAAATCCATACCCTCCTTTACTGTGCTTCGCCTTGTAACCACCTATAACTGCCTCCATTCCCTTGACTCCAAGATATTCTTTTGTCTTTACCTGGAGGTGGTATTTAAAGTAAAGGTTTAGGCCATTTCAGGGAGTTACTCAGTTTTTTCTGCATCTCTCCCATGTATACAGGAGGTATAAATGTTATTAAACGTCTGTTGGTTTTTCTCCTATTAATAGCTTTTATTATAGGGAGGGTCTCAGCCAAGAACCTACAACTGTAGAGGGAAAATTATTTTTCCTCCCCTATGTTTTTCAATGTTATTATATAATGTAGATAATTAGGCTGGAATCACCATTAAGTGAGAGAGAGAGGGAGGGAGAGAGAGATCATGACAAACATATT